>NC_133544.1:82907500-84272500 GCF_048773025.1 Camelus bactrianus
TAACCCACCTAGTTAATGTGTTTTGAGAACACATCAGATTTCATGTATTTAAATGGACCTTGAGACAGCATGCCAAAGCGCAGGGAAATATTTGGGTTAAGGAATAAAATAATCCCCAACTATAGATGGCTAACTTACAGTAATATACAAATATCCAGCATTTTTAACATTCTGGACTTTATACTTACATTTTATATATAATCTTACAAAAAGAGATGTTATAGTTGTAAAGTTTTGATCTGTCTCACCTTTTCCAATATAAACAGATATAATCCAATATAAATAGGTATAATTCACTAGTTAAAAACAGCAGATGGCTTCTCATTAATGTATTATCTTTTTCAGAAATGAAAAATAAATTATAAAATTATTAAAGTATGTTAGATGTCATCACATAATAGAGAATTTTAGCTAGTCATATTATGCCTTCCTTTTAGTTCTAAAATATTTCCTAAAGCAGTTTGAAAAACTCTTCCCATTTAGTTGAAGTATCTAATGGTTCCTACTTATATTTTCTTCGGAGGGGCAGGAGTTGAGATAGGAAATTTATTGGAAAAAAAAAAATTAATGCTCTAGTCCCTAAGGAGGAGTGAGACCTTGTAAAACAACAGTTAGAACAGAGCTTCCTTTTAGCATCCAGGGAAAGAGGTATGCAGCAGCCCAGTGCCCCCATCCTCCCCTGGGGGCTGCCTGCCTCCAGAAAAACAGGGATGAAATAATGCTGCACAGGAACACAGAATTTACTCCTTCATTGATTCATTTAACAGATTATTGATTTGCTTAGCACCTTTTATGAGCTGTAAATTCTACTAGACACCAGAGGTACAATAATTACTAACATGCAGACCCCACCCTCAAATAAATTTGAATTCATTAGGGAAGGTAGAACAATTAAAGAGGTAAGGTTTGTGGGGGGGACCCCCCCAACAATTTCTGCACTTGAAAATATCTTTCAAATGAGAGTTACAATTGTTAACATCTCATCCCACAATAATTCAAAGAATAAACTCAAACCTCTAGCCTCTGTGTAAATAAAGTTCAAAGGTGAGATGTACTTGGCTGAATTCAGGAAAATGAATTATTTTTAGTTTCAAGGTAGCAGATAAAGAGGCCTGAATGTTCAAAGTGCTGGCCTTTTACTTTGAATGCATGAAGATAATGTCTGCTTTCTTTCTACTCCTAACCATCTCTGCAGTGAGAGTTAACAAATTGGACTTAATAGAAAATTAAGAGAATAATGAGGACCAAAAGGGCAAATTTCATTGAGGAGATTTAATAAATCTGATTAAGAATCTAGCACTGCTACCACATAAAGTTCAGCTAACTGCTAAGCTTGTGATATTAAGGAGAGGTGCTACCTCAGATTTGGAGAGGTTTCTGGGTGGGAAATCCGTGTCAAAATGAAATTCAGACCCAGGCAGGTGCTGCTTGTTAACCTCATTCCCCAGCAATCACAGCGTCACTCTCATGCTGCCAGGCATTTTTTTAAACCTTCCTCTGAACTGTACGAAAACTTCAGAAGAGAGAATGCAAGCCACAGGCAAGAAGGAGAGAAATAGTTCTACCTTAACTGTCATTTTCTGTAATAGACCTGTTTTGTTGTCTTGTTGTAAATCCCCTTCAATTGTCAATGCAAAAACTAGTCAAACTTATTTCTGTAACCCGGCCAATTCCTCCCTCTGCTCTTCCTTGGTAGAGTGGCCGTCAGGCACCTCCTGCAAATGGCTCACTCAGGGAATTCTGTCCCCATCACTTGCTGTTCCACAGGTACCCAATTCAGTTGACTGAAGAGACTGAAGTCATACTACTGAACAGAGGATAGAACCAGTAATGTGAGCAGCTGACTGGGAAAGACAGAGAGAGACAGGGCAAAAAGGCAGTTTTTACAGAATAAGCTGTGTGTCTCATTTCTTCTATTCCTGATTTATCCCTACTCACTCCAGTTTCACGGTTAATCAGCCAGTAGATGGAGCTAATAAGCCAGAGGTCCTTTCCTAGTTGAGTTACTGTACTTTGTGTGTGTGTGTGACTAATTTTCAGAAGAGAATTTCCTAGAAGAATATCTTTTCTTAGAGCACTGCTTTTCAGTCCTCACATGACCCCAGATAGCATCATGCAGCGTGACAGCATGTCGGCCGTGGTTTTCCCCAGTTGTAAGGGGGGAATAGAACTATACGAATTCTGAGATTCATTCTGTTCTAAAAATCTGTGGTTGTAAGGACAAGAGCCTGTGAGCAGTCCACACAATATAAGGTTAGTGTATGTGTTCCAGGTGGAAATGAAAAAAAAAATTTAGACTAAGAGAAAAGAATGTCGTGTCCCTCAAAAAAAAAGGCTTGAGAATATTGTCAAAAAGCTCAGAGAAACAGAAATAGAAAATTTTTAAATTTGCCATATAGTCACTAACTTAAAACTACATTGACTTAATTATAAAAGCCATCTTTTCCCTTCAGTTGTCTAGTCTGAAGAACTTAATTTAACATCTCAAAGACATTTAGTTGATTTGAAACTTTAATTAGGGTGAGAGACAGCTACTGGTGTTCTTCCACATTTTGAAACCCAGAAGTTAGAAGCATGAATTTCTGTCACTGATACCTCTAGCATCACAGTTCGTACAAATCTGAGTAACATAAAAAAATGCCATAATGTACCTCTTAAAATGATACTGTATGTTCCTGGGGAGGTCCTCTCATAAGAGTAATAAAGAAGAAGCTAAATACAGGGTTACACTGGTAGAGCTGGGGCACTTTATTTTGCAATAGAGAGGACCATGTATTCTTTTATTTCTGACAACACACTACAGTATCCATGCTGAAGGCTGAAGCTCTACAGAGTGATTTAGAGCATTTCAAGGAAAGTAACTTCTGTTGCATTCACTAGGGAATATTTGCTGATTTCTCAATCATATATTTTAAGTTGATCTAGGTACTTTAGGTGGATAAATTCTGGTCAAATAGAAGGGTTAGAGAGAAGGGATCTTTTTCAAAATAAGACAAATAGCAAGGACCCAGCCAGATGGTTTAACAAGTACCATGATCAGATTTGGGCCTTATTAAAATAACTCTAGGAACAATTAGAAGGATGACATAGAAGTGGGAAAAACAGCAAACAGAAACACAACTTGGAGATGACTGCAACATAGTCGGGATGAGAAAACTTCTGTATCAAACAATGAAGATAGGATAGATGGAGAAAACATTTCATAAATACTATCAATCATATTTGGTATCCAAGTGAATATGGAAGTTACAAGGCAGAGAAGTGCTGAAGATGACTTTCATAGTTCTGTCTCCAATAACTGCATAGTTATCAAGTCAGACCATTAAGAAGAGAAATAAGGTAAGGACGAGCAGGTAACTGGCTCACTTTTTGATAGGTTGAGGTCATCCAAGTGGAAAAGACAGAGGCACATGGGAATACAGCCTCGATGCTCAGGCATCCCATTACAGCTGTAGGTGATGGTTCAGAGGCCATGAGCATAGAGATGGGCATTGAAGCCATGGGCGTGTATGTGATTGTTCAAGAAGGGAATATAGAGTGGAAAAAAAAAAGAGGACTAGGAAGGGAAAGTTGAAGGACATTAATACCTGAAGAATATACAAAGGAAAAGAAGTCAACCAAAAAGAGGAGAAGGTAGTCTCTAGAAAAGCAAGGAAATAAAAAGCTTGAGAAAGAGAGTAAACAACAGTATGAAGGCAGGCCGAGTAGGATAAAGTCATTGGATTTAGCCACTGAGATCACTGGTGGCCTGTATGTGAACATTCAGTGGCATCTCCAGAGGAGAAACCATACTATAGAGAATTAATGAAGATTTAAGAGATAAGGTGGCAACAAATTTTACACTTACCTTGTGAGCAGTTTCAAGGTCAAGAGAAGAAAAGAAATTAGCTGGATGTCAATGAGAAGGTAGTTGCTAATAAGTTAGGTTTTTTTTCTTTTATAATTTTTTCTCCTTTTCATGTTAACATAAATGGGTATTTGAGCATGATGTATAGGGTGGGGGTAATACAAATAATAATGAAAGAATTGAAGACAGACAGGGATGGAACAAAATCCAAAAGAAGAAGCTAAGACCTCAAGTTGAACAATATTTTACTTGGAAATGAGGCTCTCTTTTCTGTAGATAGGGTGGGGAAGTGTGACTTACCAAAGGATTTTCTGCAAAAATCTTGAAGAGGGTGTGACCCACTAGGCTAATGACCAAATTTTGGATGCTGTGAAGATGAGGGCCAGGGGAGCGATCGTCTTCCTAATCTACACTTCTTTAGGTGAACAAATAAGAGACTCCTAATGCTGAAGAGCTGAACATGAGGAAAGGCATGTTAAGAAGGTTAAGTAAGACAGTTTAGTGGAAAGGAGAGCTTTCTAGGAGAACAGTTGGAAGTGTTGTACAGACAGTAATAGTTACAAGCACAATTAGTGCAGAAGCTAGAGCCACTGGCTGCCTGGGGTGAGTGACATCTGGAGTAAGATTTGCAAAAGGAGGTGATAAGTGAATTGTCTTTTAAAGGAAAAGTACAAGTGAGCCGTAAGGACAAAGAACTTCAAAGGTATCTTGCCTCCTAGCTCTCTCTTCCAGACAAGTCATTTACATTACACCACCGGACTGCAGTAAAATACCTCAGTGATGTACAAACTCAGATTAGTACGTATAGATGACTATGGCCCATTCTGATCTTTAGAACCACACTTTACCCAGACTAAATTTTGGAATTTCCGAACTTCTGATGGAGTGTGGATAAAAGCTGTTTTGAAAGCTTTTAATAGTAATTAATAGTAATATTAATTCAGAATCTGCCTCAGTATTCTTAAGTTGTCAGTGAGTATGTTCCTCTTTCCATGGAGTCATTTACTGTTTTTACTTTCTGCCAGCCAAGTGGTTCAGGCACACCTGCTAATACAATTTCTAATTTAACATAAATGTATTACCTGTGACTTCTGAATGCTTGAATTTTTTCTTTTTCCCTCATTTTGCTTTTAATAACTAACAATACAAAAAAGCTGCAAGTTAATTGTGATATTTGATGTCATAGATATAGAACTAGACTAAGTGTTAAACATTTGTGAAGGAAGTTAGGTAGCCTTTTACCTTTCCAAAGTAGCCAATAAATTGTAAAATATGCCCTTGGTAGTTTAGATAATAAACTCTCAAAGCCCAAATTACTATCTCTTAAAAACTTCAGGGAGTTTTAGGAATAAAGAAAATTTCCTCAATTTGGGCACATAAAGAAATACAGAAGAATTCAAGAATTGGTACATTTGCTGCCCAAAGAGATTGTTTTACAATTAGGTGAGTATGATATTTATGCTCATTATTATTGCAAAAGATCTGCAATATGCAGACTGGCCTCAAAATTACTCTTCCTAATTTTATGGTTTAATGGTATGATATCAAATACTGAACTGAACCTAAAGTTTTTCTGGTTTTTTCAGTTACATCACAGAGGCATTCTGTCTGCACCTGCTTAGAAACTCATGCTTCTATCAGGAAATGAAAACTGTCATCCTATATTTCAATTGCTATAGTTTGACAGTTTTATATTTCCAAGTAATAAGCAATCATTTGATAGGAAATTTCCATTCACAGAATACCTAAGGTACACTAAAATGATTCTTAGGAAAATAGCATAATTTCATCCAACTGATATATCAAACCATTTCTGTATGACTTTAAAGTCATTAACAGGTGAGCAGACTAACTCAATGTGTGTATAAACTAATATGAAAACAAAACAGACACTTTAAAGACAAGGCAACCCCACTTACTGAAAAAACTCTGTCAGAGCCATTTCCTTGGAGGTGGCAGATATGTGTGTGGCAACAGCCACCTCTACCCCCACATTGTTTACCAAGAGTGGGGACCTAAAGAAAACTATGGGAGGTCTTCTCTCATTTTCCATACCCAAACATTTTTATCCAAGTGAAGTTATGCTAAAATTGGTACTAGGACAATAGCAAGAACTTACATGTTCCCTAGGGTGGGGGTGGACACTCCACATATGTTTTCTTGGTTAAGGGTTGGGGAGTATACCCGGCTAACTGTAATTAAGTGCATATCAGTGTCGAGGCTTTTTAAAAATCGGTAGTATCTAATTGTTTTTCTGAATCACTGCTTTGCAATTCTTTATGGGTGCTTGGGACTCTGAGAGTATGAGACGTAGGGATATTGTAAGTCTCCAACTCCTAGAGAAGTCTGTATCTGTTAAGGTGGCCGGTATGTGTGGGTAATCTCTAATGACAGAAACAGAAAAAATAGAGTCCAGAAGAATCACACTGAATCAGATAAAGGTACAGAAACTACCCAATCCTGAAATCATTAAATTATTTGCTATAACAAGAAAAGGATCAGATATGAAATGCAACTTTTGGTTTCTATTCCAATGTTTTTAGTCACATCAGTATAACCTAAAGCCACCCAGCTGCTGTGCAGAGTTAATAACACTTTTTCCTAGTAGTTTCTTAGTATTAGAAAATGTTCCTGGAGGATTGTTTAGAGTTATGACCAATGTATTCTGTTAGGGACACTTTTTGGTCCTGGGCTGGCTCCCAAGGTCGTATGTGTATTTGATGTTCTTCTTAAGAGTCTATTTATACTAAGTGCTCCTTTAATTTTTTCTACGCCCCAAAGTTGGCTTTATCCTATCCCCCTCTTTTCAGTAACAGACCAGTTTGTGTAAGAACTATAGGTACTAACGATAGGAAACTGAATTTCTAAAGACTCAAAGGAAGATCATCTTAAATTTCAGAATATTCTAGGTTTCCCTTTACATGAATTTCTGTCAGCTAAATACAATGCATCTATTGTAAGTCTTTCAATTTTGACAACTAGTTTGCAAAAATGTAATTAACAACCAGGATAAAATTTTCTAAGACAAGAAACACACTTTACTTTTCTAAACACTGGTAAAGTCTGTTAACCCTTCACTTTAGTTGTAAAAAAAAAAAAGTCTGCCATGTTAATAGATGGATGTTTTGTTTTGTTTTGTTTGTGTTTATGTATATTTTCTAATATTAACATTATTTTAGAACTGAATCAGATAAAAATAATTGGCTTTTTACACTGGAAGAATAAGCATAAAATATGCTGTCTTGACTCAATTATGTTTTCCTTTTTCCCCCAAAGAAAAATTAATAAAATGGGAAAACTTTGAATCTTGAACTCTGAGCTGAAAATTGGCATCCAAGAAGAGACATTAGGCCTGTCACCTCCAGAGCAACACACTGGAGCAAAAGGATAATTGTTTATCCATTACTTTTAAGTGCATACTTGGAAAAATATGAAAATACCTTCAAATATGGCACAATATAATATGCAAAAATTAATTTTTCCCAATTTTGAAAATTTTCACTGTGCCTATTTATTTACAGGGATATTAAAGATGAAAATATATTTTGAAGCAACACATATATTCAATGAATGTGTAAGTGGTTTTCTAAGTTACGAAGTGGCCGCGTTCTGGAGGTTACTTGGTCACGCCCTGCACCCCACGGCTGCCACCAGTGAAGGCTTTGCTCTCTTGCTATTGTTTATATGCATGCTGTGCGTTTCACTCAGTTTTTTTCATATATAAGATCTCTTTTGGTTTCATTAGAATTTTCTAAATTTTGCATTTGATTTCAAAGGTTAAAAAGGAAAGGAAAGGAAAAGAAAAAAGTAAATGTATACTATATTGTTTGAAGTTGACCTTACAAGCAAAATGCTTCTAACAAAAAAGTTATGCTTTCTCAGAACTCCCAAGTGATATTGTGTGTGGTCTCTTTGCAGCTAGAACCGGAAGCTAGCACTATTCTAAAAGAACTGCAAGTTAAACTCAACGGGGTTCTGGATGAGCTCAGTGTCACTTACGGTGAAAGGTAAGTGACTAAGTAATTACTATCCAAATGGATTAGATTCCAGTTAATGATAATCATTCCTTCAGTGCTGTTTCTCTCCTCTGTCTAAATCCATTGAACTTCAAGACTCAATCAAAGCATCACCTCCTCCGAAAAATCTCCCATGACCTTGCAATTTGTATAGTGATGTCTTGCTATTTATAACTCTGTATCCTTCAGTTGGTTAGTGCTTACAACACCGTGCTCTAAGGTGTGGTTTACTTGCATATTTCCCTATTTACTGGACATTTCTTAACAACAGAAACCATATCTGATTCCCATTTGCAATTTTATTTTTTATAGCTTAACAGTTGGCTAGTGAAAGAATAGGATGAGGAAGGAGAGCAGAGAAAATCTTACGCGCATCCCAAGTATGTGCTGTGTTCTTGCCATGCGTGTCAACATGGCTTCACTACCAGAGAACTGAACTCTTAGCCCCATAACCAGATTGAGTCAGGATTCCAGGTTTTAGAAATATTAGGACAATTAGCCCACAGGAAATACACATCTTTGTTTTTAATATTCTTTAAATGAACTTCCCTTGTATCTGGTGTGGTTTTAAAGAAAGAGAATTTCTTCCTAGATAAACTTCATTTCAGTCCTATAGGAAAAAGCCATCATCTCACCATCAAAATTAAGAGAGAGAGGAAAACAAACCCATCTTTGAAGAGGTTCATTAATTTCATACAGAATTTGCTTTAAATATTAGTTCAATAAATGTTGACTTATGTTAAACCATGTGTTCAGTTCTCAAATAAGACTGAAATTTACACTTATGAAGAGAGCTAGTTATCTCTTTAAATCTCACTCATCACTTACTGTATTTTTGAAGGACATATGCTTAACCAACTTGTATTCATTAGTTTTGCTACTCTGATTAGTCTGAAAGACTAAAAAGAAAAAGACACCAAAAGTATTTTTTTCTCAAACACAGGAATGAGGCAAAGCAAAGAAAAATCGCACACTTGGCCTTTTTTCCCCAATAGTAGAGGTGTGTTGTCATAACAGAGCCCTTTCTCCCAGATGTAGGCATGATATACTGAGCTTAGGGTCATAGCTCTGCCTTCTGCTTTGTGTTGTTAATGAACCTGGATGATCCAGCTTCCTTGGCCTAGATGTTAATAAGCAATCTGAAGGTTTTGCTACTCGGGAGTTGGAGAGGCAGACAGTGTCCTCAGGATCTGGGGACTCAGTGGCTCTGACTTGAGGTGACACTTAGAGGCTTACCTCTTTATTCTGGTTGTGAATTACCATGCGGTTAGCAGAAAGGCTGTTGCCTTCATTCATGAAGGCATAAACAGATCATTTAGCAAAGTTAAGGGGAGAGGAAAGGGGTCAGAAACTAGAATATAAATAGAAAAAGGATATTCAGATGACTTTCTGTAATATATTCAAGTCATCCTCCTGAACAAGTACGTTTTAATTTGTTCTGTCTGAGTGGGGGGTATATTCACAAAGGCTGAAATACGTGTGATTTGAAAACCTCTGAGCAAACTTCAGCTATGAAATAAGGAGCAATGCTCTTAGGAGGGCATTTGTATGAAGTCAGCTATTTTAATCTAAGTTTTGAAACTCCTGGTTACCCTGTATGTATTTGTTCGTTATTTTTAAAATACAGCTCAAAGAGAGCTAGGAATATTGGAATAAACAGCCCACATGTCATGCCTTCCATATAAAAAGAATAATTATTGTATTCTCGTTGCCATGGATTTATTTCCCACACCACCAACCAGGTCTACATCACACAGACACAGGGTGGGTGGGAAGTCCACCATGATCAATGTGATCAAGCTGTGAAGTCAAACTGGATAATTTTAGCCTGAATCCATCCTTCTTACACTCTAAATTAGCAGTCTAGAATTTTAAAATTAAGTGCATAATTAATTGCCCCAAATCCCTTTCATCTGCTGTTATTAAAATCCACAATTAAATTATTCTACTTTATGTAGCTGATAGGATGATTTTTCAGGAAAGCTGGGCAGAGCCAAAGCAAACATCTGAAGCCCGGGTTCCTGATACACTCACAGGGCAACTACCTGGGAACTGAGACTCACTGACAAAATCTCAGGGTTATCTTAAAGATGTTCTTAAAATTTTCAAAACCTGCACCACTTAGGTTTCTGCTTATGCACATATTTTGCAGTTTTAATGATAGCTTTGGTGCCAGCAGCTGGCTGAATTAAGTAAAGAAAAAATTTAGGAACATTTCATAGAAAATATTCTGTTTGTGTTAGGCTTCTTGAGTGCTCACGGAGTCTGGCATTATTAACTGGTCTTGCTGATTAGTAAAAACTTTCCACCAAGAAAACATGGATAGAAAAAAAGACTTTCTAGGTGGATTTGCCAAAAACTGGCAGACAGAAGTGATTTTTAGATGAAATGCAGGTGTTGCTTCACCCGGGATTAATGCTAAGGTGGAATGGCACCGTATTTTAGTCTCCAGTAGTCCTTCCTCCACCTGCCTGATCCCACACACACAGCTGGCTTCTGGGGGGTGCCTACCAGACGGGTCTGTTGTAGGAACCTGTTTGCACATTTTTGGATTGTGGATATCATACTTTCTGCTTGGTCTATCTTCCCCCTAGTACACTGATTTGAGAATCAGTCCACAGAAAAGTAGCTATTTCACAGGTGAGTATTACTACAGTCAGCAGGGTCACTGCTGCCTCAGAGGGAAATCCCCTCATTCAAATGTTCCAACATTATTTACTTTTCTATTGTCCCAAGTATCTACCACCACCACCCCCTTGTCACCTTCTGCACTATCCCCACTGCCACCCTACCCTACAGCCACTCCCGGACAAAAGTCCAAAGGCAGATCCAGCCAGAAAAAAAGCCCAGTGGTCAGACACTCAGCCTCCTTGAAACCTAAGCCTGAAACAGGATATTCTGGCCAGTGAGAGAACTATGCAGAGAGCCAAGGAATCAGCCACCTCCACAGGGCAAACTGAGACCCAAGCATCAAGGAGCCGGATACGGAAGGGCAGGAATGGTGGTATCACCAGTGAGGACAGCCACAGAGAAGTCAGGAGCCAAAGATGGAAACAGGCAAAACATGACGTAGAAGAAGAATCAGGCCTTGACGATATGCTCAAAAATAGGGACCAGTATATTTATAAACCTGCTACACTGGGAACAAGAAAAACACCCAAGTTGTGATAATTTAAAATATATCAAGGATTTCTCATCCAAAACCTAGAAAAATTAAACATTTTACAACAGACTAAAATATTTTCTTAATGTCAATTTGAAAATAAAAGGTCTCCTGTGTGCCGTAAGAACAAGTAATTTTCTGGTTTGTTCATTGACGCATCCTCAGCCCTCGTAACTGAGACTGGCACACAGGAAGTACTAATTAAATATTTGTAGCATGCAGGCAAGCACTGATATTTATATTCTTTCTATTTAATGAATAATGAAAGCATTCTATAGTGATACTTCCTAAACTTCTGTATAAAGTAGGAGGAATTAATGCACTTGGATCCTTCTCAGATAACACATTCTGTGCAATCACTGTGTGTGGAGGAAGAAGAGGAAGGGGACTGACTTGGCTGCAGCACTGAAATGAACTCCTTCCTTCTCACTGTTCCCATGATGTGATCATTTCACAAGTTTTCATTTACCCCCATTCTCCTCCTTGGCTTTTTTCTTGCCAGCCTGCACATATATTCTAATTACCCCTGTTGTTGGAAGTATGAAAGTTAACAGACCGCATGGAGGGATGGTGGCGAGGCAAAGTGGCTCTCTGCTATTTAAATCTCTTACTATTGGATGCTGCTTAGGTAAGAACCACCAAAACTGGTGTAGAGGATGTGAAGAATGAACACAGTAATACCGAGGGTTACTCTCCACAGGCTGGGTTAAGTCTTTAGAGTGGTGAGGCAGAGTGGGTGGGCGGACCAAGGATGGTCCATTGGTACATGCAGCCAGTGCTTCCTGAGGATCTCATGCTGTGGGTGTGCAGCACTGGAGGGAAAAAGGTCCTTCCCTCATAGAACTTACATTCTATTGGACCAAGAGCCAGAAAAATAAACAAAAACTATATAATGTGTCAAATAATGAAGAATGCGATAAAGAACTGTGAGGAAATGGAGAAGGATAGGAATGTCATTTCAGGTTGAGTGTTTAGTAAGGACTTTTCTGAGGAGGTGACCTTTGGCTTATGACTGTAATAAGTAAGGGATGGAGACACCCATGAGAAACTGCATGGAGGAGAAGACCTAATAGTGGTCATGAGATAAGTGTCCTCAGAGAATTCTAAGAACACCAAGAAGATGACTGTGGCTGGACTGCAATGAAGGGGAGGGAGGAATGGTGAGAAATGACATCAGAGAGGTTTCCAGGGCCAAAATATATTGGCATGTAATTAAGTCCATGAAATACATTCTAGGTTTTGTTTTAAGTGGATCTCAAAGCCATTGAAGATTTTCAGCAAGAGAGGAGCATGATCTGGTTTCTATCTTAAAAGACACCTGTAGAGTGTTGAACAGAGAGACAATGTAGGAAATTATTGCACAAGTTGAGGTTAAAGGTAATAGTGGGTTGGTCTACAGTAGCTTTGTGGATCCATAATAGATCCTCACACTTAATATACTTTATAAAGGTTTGCTGATAGATTGGATGTTGAGTATGAGAAGAATTCATTAGACTTTTAAGTAAAAGGGTACATAGGCAGTTTAATATAATGGTCTGGATTTCAGACTAGAAATCACCTCTGTAGATGTATATTTGGTCAACCATGAGACTAGATATGGTGGCCAAGGAAGTGATTTATGATGGTAAAGTGGAGTGGTCCAAAGATGGAGCCTAGAGGTAGGATTGCCAATGTAGGGTTGTCAGATAAAATATAGCATATGCCCAATTAAATTTTAACTTCAGATAAAAATGGACAATGTTTACTTAACTTTGTCTCAAATTTACACTAAAAAATATTCACTATCTGAAATTAAAATTGCCTGGGCATCCTGAGTTTTAATTTGCTAAGTCTGGCAACCCTATTCCAATGGTTAGAAGTTAGACAATTGAGAAGGAGCAGCCAGTGAGGCTGGAAAGCCAAGAGGGTGTGGAGTCCCAGAAGCCAAGTGAAGAGGCTGTACCCAGATAGTCAGTTTTCCAACAATGCTCAGAAAAACATCTCAGTGATTACTGTAAGAGATGAGGCCAAACAAACCCCTAACTTAAATTAACTCAACCTGAAAAGCATCATTTTTATCTACTTTACATATAAGGATTCCAGGTAAGCTTCCATTGCAACACAATTTTTGCAGCTGAACAGTAAGTTTGAAAACTAATGAGCAAAGGAAATCACACCACTGGAAACAGATCCAACTCCTGGGGGGGCTGAATTTAACAGACACAGGCAAAGGAAGCCACACATGTTTGCTTTTATTTTAGAATTTTTATTCCTTATTTTTAGTTTCCAGCTTATCATTGAAGAGTGCATAAAACAGATGAGTTTTGAACTAAATCAGATGAGAGCCAATGGAAATACCACATCTAATAAGAACAGTGCTGCAATGGACGCAGAGGTGGTATTACGACCGCTCATGGACTTCTTGGACAAAACGTAAGTATTCTGCCCAGTTTTCTCTTTACTCACTACCCTAAATTTGACTGATACGGATTTGAGAGGGAAAAAGGTTTTCTACTATGTAGGATGGCTTTAAAAGAGCTGCAGAAATAGATCAATTCATTAAAAGAAGCAAAATGCTTAACTAATTACTAGACGGGAAAAGAGAGGGACTGACTGTACGGAAAAGGAAAACTGGAGAGAAAATAAATATTGCTAATTAAGGAGGTTGCTCTTCTGAGGCAGAGAGAGATTTAAGATTTCATAGTTCTCAGATAACTTCTTGGACATACGGAAAAACTGAGCTGAGTCCAGAATATCTAAGTTCATGTCAAAAACCTGCTGAAGAAGACAATGGCAAAATGTGACCAGAATTAATTCAGCTCAGAGGCAAGTAGATTGCTGCCCAACTCCACCTTCAGTAACTTATTTACTGAGTATCCATCTGTATCAAACTCTAGCCTGAGCCCTGGACAGTGATAACACAGAGTCAGAGTCCCAGACTCCATGGAAATTACAGTCCATAGTGGTGGGAGTGGGTGGCATGGAGGCCTCATGACCAAGTAAGACAGTGTTCTTAACCAGAAAGTTTTGTTTGTTTACACCTCTCTTCACTCTTCCTCTTAGAAATACTAAATTTCTAAGTTATGAGTAGGGTCCAGACACCTATATTTCAAAATGTGTCCACAATAGGGAACCATTGATCTAAAGCAAGAGGTATGATTTCTTAAATAGTGACACTTAAAACCAGAACTGATCTGACCAAGGAGGTAAAAGACTTACACATGGAGAACTACAAAACGTTGATTAAAGAAATTAAAGATGACTTAAAGAAATGGAAAGATAGCCCATGCTCTTTGAAAGAATCAATATCACTAAAACGGCCATACTGCTCAAGGCCATGTACAGATTAAATGTGATCCCTATCAAATTACCCAGGACATTTTTCACAGAACTAGAACAAACAACCCTACAATTTATATGGAATCACAAAAGAGCCAGAATTGCAAAAGCAATACTGAAGAAAAAGAATGATGCTGGACAAATGTCCCTCCCAGACTTCAGACAATACTATAGAGCTAATAAGAAATCAAGACAGCATGGTATTGGCATAAAAACAGATATATAGATCAATGGAACAGAATAGAGTGGCCAGAAATACACCCACAAACTTTTGGTCAATTAATCTTCGACAAAGGAGGCAAGAATATACAATGGAGAAAAGACAGTCTCTTCAGCAAGTGGTATTGGGAAAACTGGACAGCTGCATGTAAATCAGTGAACTTAGAACACACCCTCACTCCATACACAAAAGTAAACTCAAAATGGTTTAAAGACTTAAATGTAAGACAAGACACTATAAATCTCCTAGAAGAAAATATAGGTAAAGCATTCTGACATAAATCTTAGCAATGTTCTCCTAGGGCAGTCTTCCCAGGCAATAGAGGTAAGAGCAAAAATAAACAAATGGGACCTAATTAAATGTATAAGCTTTTGTACAGCAAAGGAAGCCGTAGGCAAACCAAAACAACCACCTATGGAATGGGAGAAAATATTTACAAATGATGCAACTGACAAAGGCTTAATGTCCAGAATATAAGAAAAAAAAACTCAATCCATAAATGGGAAAAAGACCTAGACAAGCAATTCTCCAGTGAAAACTTACAAATGGCCAATAGGCACATGAAAAAATGCTCAATATCGCTCATTATCAGAGAAATGCAAATCAAAACTACAATGAGGTATCACCTCACACCAGTCAGAATGGCCATCATTCAAAAGGCCACAAACATAAAATGCTGGAGAGGATGCGGAGAAAAGAGAACCCTCCTACACTGTTGGTGGGGATGTAGTTTGGTGCAGCCATTATGGAAAACAGAATGGAGATTCCTCAAAAACATAAAAATAGATTTACCATATGATTCAGTAATCCCACTTCTGGGTACATATCTGGAAGGAACTCTAATTTGAATAGATACAAGCACCCCAATGTTCACAGCAGCACTACAGACAATAGCCAAGGCATGGAAGCAATCTAAACACCCATCGACAGATGACTGGATAAAGAAGTTGTGATATATTTATACAATGGAATATACTACTCAGCCATAAAAAAGAATAAACTAATGCCATTTGCAGCAAGGTAGATGGACCTAGAGATTGTCACTGTACGTGAAATAAGCCAGAAAAAGAAAGAAAAATACCATATGATATCACTCATATGTGGATTCTAAAAAAAATTTTTTAAAAAGACACTATGAACTCATCCACAAAACAGAAACAGATTTACAGGCATAGTAAACAGTCTTATGGTTACCAGGCAAAGGGGGTGGGAATGGATAAATTTGGGAGTTTGAGTTTACAGATGTTAGCCACTATATGTACAAATAGATATTAAAAAGAAGTTTCTGGTGTATAGCACAGGGAACTATGTTCCATATCTTGTAGTAACCTTTAATGAAAAAGAATATAAAAATGAATACCTGTATGTATATGCATGACTGGGACATTGTGCTGCACACCAGAAATTGACACACTGTAACTGACGGTACTTCAATATGAAAGATAGAGAGAAAAAGAAAAATGATAAAACCAGAACTAAAGGTAGAAAAGCAAAAAATAATTTTGAATACCTACCAACGGACCGGGGAGCTACTTGATAGTTTACATATATTACCCCATTTAATACTGTTGTGGCAAATTAGTTAATACCAAAGAGACCAAGATAAATAAGAAGGATACAGTGCCTTTCTTTAAAGGTGAGGACAGCAAAGAAGGAATCAGGGAGGAGAACCTCTGCATGTATGTGTGACTTCTACTCTAATTCCATTTCCCTCGGCTTATAAGCTTACTGCGTAAGTAAAACTAATGTTCTTACCACTTTAATTTCAGTATTTGGTAGAAAAGTTAAATCTTATTTTCTGCTCACTATGAGGAAATACCTGGAAGGTAGGTGAATAGGTAATTGGGTGGCTTGGCAGGAGGTAGGAAGGCAAGTGACGTAGAAGGAGAAAGTAGAAGAAAGGAAGAAGAGAGAGGAAGCCTTCTTTATATCTTTAGTTTCTTAATGGAGACTCTTAACCACCTCATTTCCTGTAGAAGCCCTTGGAATTGCTGTCCTCTTATACAGCTGTTTTCTATGGAACAGACAGAACTGAATCACACCAACACACTACCATTAGGGTGTAAATGTGATGTGAATGGAGAGCAGGACCGAGCAGTCCCGATCCTCTTAAAACTCCTACTGGAATGCCTTCTGCTTTTGGAGTAGAAGCCAGCAGTTTGGAGACATGTCATTTATCATTAGCAAAATTACTTATTTTTGCATGTACTGTAACAGAAGCTGTGGGACATACAGGAAGTTTGAAGTTATCCTCCTACTGCTGTCTACTCGTTGAGGGACCTTGACGCTACTTCACCATCTAATCTATAAAGTGGATCGGCCCTTGTTTTCAGTACATTTAGATTCTTTTTTAACTCAGTCTTAATTTTCTAATTGTACTTTATTCTATCATCATATATGTAATTTCCTCTTAATTCTTAGCAGAAAGAGACAATATATAAAAATAGAAAAACGTCAGTGAGCTTTAAAAATTGATGAAAGAGATTTAAAATTTTTGGAGAGAGATTATATGAAGCATTGCTAGTTGTGGAAATTTTCAGGGTAATATAGAATGCATAACCATAAAGCCACTTGTTAGGACACATTTTGAAAAGCTAGGTATTAATTCTGTTCTCAAGAAGTTAACAGTTTAGAAAGAAAAAATAATAAGAAAAGTACAACAAATGAACACAGTAAGGTGTAAAATAATCTCCCGTTCAGATGACCAGGAGAAAGGTCAGTGGGGTTGGGTCTTCCTTAAACACATGTAGGGTTTGGATGTACAGTAACGAGGGGTGGGCACGCCACGGGGAGGGAAAACAGCCAAATAGATTTTCATGAGAATAGGATCAAGTGTATGACAGGAACCCTCTATTGCCAGCAAGTATACGTGGCGTTTGAAAATTGTCTGGTTAATCGGTTGAGTGGTTAGCCAAAACAGATAGAGCTCAAATTCCAAAATGTATGTTGTTCAGTTTGCATTATTAAGTGGGTTAATCCAAATTAAGGAAGCAGTAGCTAGATTGCCCCCTCTTTTCTGTTATTTAAAGAGGCCAAAAATCTTCAGGGTGGTTTTGAGACAATCCCCTTAAAAATTCTTACATTATTTATGTATAGGCTCTCTCTGTGTAGCCTCCCTAAATAAAACATCGTATTTCTTTATGCTTCATTTTCTCTGCCAAGACGTCATGACTCTATAAAACAAGCTATAAAGTCCATTTCCAGCTAGCAGAAATCCCATGCTGAGCTGCAAACAGGTCAACGATTTTATTCCTATTGGTTCCGTTCCAGTTTAAACAGGGTTATTTAGCATGCGAAGGATGTGAGCTGGCCATAAAATCAAGATCAATTTTTAAACCCAGACCTTTTGCAAATGGAAATTACACATCTGCTGCAAAATTGGCAGATTTGTTGTATCTCAGATCATCCTAGGAATTTCTCCAAGGAAAGGTTCTGCTGTCATGACCAGTCACCTCGTTCCTACCCTATGTCCATATAGTATCTACCAGCAAGCTAGGAATACCACGTTGGAACAATGGTTTCCAAAATCGCGGGGCTACAGATTCCCCAGCTATGCTTCAGGGGCCCCCACCTCTCCTCTTCATCCAGAGGAGGTCACTTTAGATATTAGGTACGTATGTACAGCAAAGTTAGGAGGAATACTTCTGTTTGGAAACGCGGTAGGATCTCTCTCTCTGCCCCTCACACATCACATGCCTTTTAAGTATTACTTACTTAAATGTTAACATCAATGATACGTATGTGAATATTTAAAAGTCAATCCTTTCTCTATTAGAACCAGGACCTAATTTATAATTTTAGTCCAGAAGTAAGAGTACTTAGCAGAAGTTTAGTATGACTCCATGAGGCTAGCCTGCAATAATATGACCCACTTTGGGCCCTCTGGGATTAACTCTTATTAAAGGAGGCGCAAAAGAGTTCAGTGTCATAGGCTACATCCCGCAGGTCTGTATGCAGCACTGTGCCTGTGTGTCCTGCTGGGTCTTCACACACAAGCGCGTTACCAAGGGCAGCATGGGGGCACGGGATGAGACACTGGATCTCAGTCCTTACTCACTAGCTTCATTCCTTAGACAAGTTCCCCCACCTCTCTGAGCTGATTTTTGATTTCTAAAATGGACATACTAATAAATGAGAAATATCTGCAGAAGAGATTTCTAAACCAAAGTGTTACAGAAATGTTTGATGATGTTACCACCATTATCTCACCATGAGAAGAATTTGTAAGAAATCCCTTAAGCCTATTAAAATTGGTAAATTGGGAACCTAAAAAAACGACTCAGAGAAAGAACAAATTTGTGGTTGCTGGAAACAGGTGAAGGGGATCAAAATGTACAAACTTCCAGTTACAAGATAAATAAGTTCTGAGGCTGTAATGCACAGCATATATACAGTATATGTAGTAACTCTAGGTAACAATACTATATTGTATATCTGAAAACTGCTCTAAGTAGATCTTGAAAGTTCTTATCATCACCAGACAAAAAATGTTTACTGTGAGGTGATGGATTTAAACTGAACTTACCATAGTGATCATTTCATAATAGGTACATGTATCAGATTATTATCTTGTGCACCTTAAACTTACGTGGTGTTATAAATAAGATTGGTAAATTTTGGCTCTTGAGTGAAATTATATGCATGTTTGCCATGTTGTTACATTGGTCCAGTGCCAGGTCATTATGAAAATGTGTTTCTTTGGGGTTTAGCCTGGAGTAAATACAAGTCAGGAATGTAGGTCAAAACCATGTATTTTGGGGGCCTTGATGTCAGTTTAGAAAGCAATTTAAGAAAACACATAACTTTGAATTTATTTTCTACCAAAGAGTGAATTATCTAATGTATAATATGATTAAATCAATTTTTGATATTAGATATGTCTTTAGCAAATGAAATTGAGCATCTGAAATTTATAAAGGCCTATTCAGGTATTTGAATCTCAGTATTGAAAAATGTGAATTTCTGATCAATGAAATAAGATAATAGCTTGAGAAGAGACTTATGAGTGAGTATGCATCTTACTGTGTTCCAGATTAAGTCTCTCAGCAAAAATCTGTGAGAAAACAGTCCTGAAGCGAGTGTTGAAAGAGCTATGGAAGCTAGTTCTTAACAAAGTAGAAAAACAAATTGTTCTCCCTCCTCTGACGGATCAAACAGTAAGTATTTAAACGAACGTTTGTAATACCTTCAGTATCCCATCTAATTGTTTTCTGCTTAAGTGCATGGTTTTGATCCAGACGAAATTGTAATTAAATTCATTTTGGAAAAAAGAGTTCATACAGTGTCTTAGCAGTGATCATTCCAGTGCCATTTCCTTAAACAAATCCATTTTAAATTGCCACAACAGTAGTCAAACTTCACACTTACTTGACATTTCAAACTTCACCTCTTGAAAAAAAATGTATTAAAGTTTGCCTTTAGGGTTATCTGGTCTAGACATATAATTTTTTCATTTATTTTTACTATAAACCCCCAGGAAAATGGATTTAGGATTGAATATTCCTGCTGTGTTTCTTTCTGCAATTTTCCAGTTAAAGAAGATAAATCCAACACAGCTATCTAGAATTGTTTTCACCTTTCCCTTTTGCTTTTATCTGTTGCCTTCCCACTTAGAGGTTAACATAGGAGACATCTTTTAGTGAATTTGAAAAACATGATTGTATCATACACAGTAAAATAGGAAAAAAACAGAAAACACAATTGCCAGCAAAGTTAGACAGTGGTCAAGTGGATACACTGTCCAGCAGTCGTAGTTCACCAATCCTGAGCCAAGCGAGGCAAGAAGTAACCGTAACAAGTGCCTGCTACGGGATCACTTTTTTCTGTGACTGAGGAACACAGGGTGATATACATGATGAGTAAACAGAAACTAAACCTGAAATACAAAGTGGCATTATCATGCACACTCAGTTTCTATCTATCCAGTGAAATCATACAGAAAATATTTTCTTGCGAAGTGTTCCAAGAAGCAGATACATGTTTTTGTTGATTTACTGCCAGACAGTGACTTTAACAAGAAAATATAAATTACTTTGAGTTTTGCCTCACGCCATGAGCGTGTGGTATAATCTTATAGCCTACGCCTGTGGGTAAGCAAATCACATACAGAAACACACACACACCTTCTTCTGCTACAATACGTAAGGCCTTTCTATAATACCGTTAGCTATCACTTAATTGGTGATGTTCATGCAGTCTGGAGGTTGGGTTGCTTTACAAGTTTTCCTAGGTGAGAGGATTGAGAATGTAACAGAAGAGCTGTAAGCTTCAGCAGAAAGGGAAAGACCACTCAGTTTGGCTACTACACAAGCAGGAACCCTTTCATCCTCATTTTTTAAAAAGATAAAAAAGAGGGGGAAGGCATACTTGCACATAAGCCTTTTATCCTGAAAGATGCACCCTGCGTGGCTCATATGTGGCAGGCCACCCTCCCGCTGTGCTCAGAACTCCACTTGTGGCCGCGCTGTCTCAGCCCACAGTAGCACTCCATTGTTTCACTGTTGGTTGGTTGGGGTTTTTTGCGTTTTTCAGTATCCCTCAAGCCAGCCGCCATCCCACTGAGCTCCCTGTGAGCTGTCCACGCCATCTCCCAAAGAAGCACGTACTGTTTCTGATAGTTCTTCGGTAACAAAACTGCATGGACACTGTGCTGCCCACCACTATTTTCCCCATAAACCCCCCTCTTTCTATGGCACAGTTTTATAGAAGATGAGGTTCAAGAGTACACGTCATGTTAGAGCAGAAATGCTATGCATGACATTATATTTTTTGATATAAGGTCTTCCCTAGGGGAGTTTACCGTCACCTCAGTGCTCTCAAGCGTTGAGTTCTCCGAGTATGGGTTTCCCAGTGAACACGCACGCTCCACTGGAAAACTGGAGAATACTACTGCAGAATAGCTGGTTTCCCTTACTGTGAACATATTCCAGGATACTCCTTTATTCTGATGTTTTTGTAGCTCTCCTCAGGGCCTTTGGGTTCCAGGGAAAACCTCAGGCTGAGGGAAGAGTTAAGTGGGCAGGTCTCTGATAGATTGGACAGCATTTCAGGAGGACCAGCTCCACCTTCTTCAGCTCTGTATCTTGAAATTTTGCATAGATTTTGTATTGGGGGTTAGAGATTGGAGTGAAGGAGTTGCCTCTGCTACGAATAAATAAATACAAGCCAAAGCTCACTGATATAATCCCTATGCTACGTTAAACTGGCGACAATAGCAGTGAGCCGTTCAGTAACTGAGACTAGAACTTCCAGAAGTGGGGTGCCTGTGAGGACAGTTATATTGCCAGTAGTACTAGATACCTTTGACCCAATTTATAAAATCAACCAGTTATGGGCACGTGGCATAAAAGTCACAGAAATAACAAGGAAAATGGAGCACGCTGTCTATTGACCACATTTCTACTTTGCTGCTACTGAAGATCTTATGACTGAGTCTTCTCTCTCCTTTTCTATGTGTGTGTCTCTAGGGACCCCAGATGATTTTCATCGCAGCTAAAGATCTTGGACAATTATCAAAACTGAAGGTAATAAGAATAAAGAAATCAGTAGTTGTCTGTGAACAGTAATGAGCTAACTATAGCTCAGCAAGAAACCATTCTCCTATGAGTAATGGTTTCTAATATGGCGGGACTCAGAAGATATGTGTCTGTGATCTCACAGTCTGCTTTAAGGATGAGTCAAATCAAAATTTAGGGGCTGAATATTACTGCTTTCTTTTCCCCCCATATTTCTCATATTTTCCAATTGGTAGGGCAATTGGGAATTTTTGAGTTTGTGTTGTAACATTCAGCATTACTGCTTTTGGAGTAAATTAGAGAACATATTTTCTTTTATATACTAAATTGACTTTATGTGAATAAAGGCAAAACAGAATGCTTCACAGAAATCCAGTAACAATCTAGAGAAGTCTTAAAGGCACAAAACCTAACGTGGGAAAACAGAATTCATCACAGCAGACACTGAGCTTGTGAACATAATCAACCCCATTGTAATAAGGATTTGCTGACTCAGTAACCCTCTGCTTTATTATTGCTTGAGGTCCACAAGACTTTGCAGTTGTGCAGGGAACCTCATTTTCTTTCCCTCTAGAATAGGAACTTGACTGGTTAAAAAACATACTGGAGTTCTGTGACTGGCTTTCCTCACTCAGTGTCATGTCCTCCAGGTCCATCCATGTTGTAGCATATGAAAAGATTTCCTTCTTTTTAAAGGCTGAATAATATTCTATTGTAGGTATATACATTTTTTTCCATTCATTTGTCAATAAACCACACATACAGGCCAACAAGATGCCCATAGTTGAAATAAATGTTGTTCTTGTTCCTATTAGAATACAGTGTAGCCTGGAGATGAGTTCCAGATACAGCCCCCCTTGGTTCAAATTCTACCTCAACTGCTTCCAACTATGTGACTTGTCAAAGTCTTTAACCTTTCTAATGTTTGAATTTGGCATTTCTAAAATTCAGATACTGTTAGCACTTGGTTCATAAGATTATTGAGGACAAGTGAGGTAATACATGCATTATCTTTGCATGGTGACAGAAAAGAGTCTGCCACCCCCCACTTATAGAGGGGGCTATCTTGCCTCCTCCCCCAGCTCAGAGTTAGGTATCACTGGAATTGACGTGCGTGTGTACAACACAGGGGAAGGATAATCCATCTAACTGCATAATTACTTACTAAGGGAAAACAGGTGCCCTGCAATTTCAGTACCTTATTATATCACCTACACTATCCCGTTCATCAGAAAAAAATTAAAAGTCAGTAGTCCATTTAGAAGATATAACCATCACATAAAATTGCTTCTTACACATGTTCAATGATACTGATTGTTCAGAGGGAGAGGAGAAGGTAGATATTACTGTTAAACTATTGTTTTGGATCTTTGATCTCTGTAGCTTTCCTAATCCTTCTTCTTACCTCCCGGGGATTTCTAGTCCCTACTTTGAGAAATGGATTTATACAGTGTTGAAGTTTTTCATACAAAACCCTGAAGGTGAAATAGCAGTGTCTTATTACAAAAGAAATAGCCTTGGCCATGTGTCTGGCATCTGTGTGACATCAGGAAACATACTCTATCTCCCCTAGCTTCAGTTTCCTGAGTTGAATGTTATATCAGATATAACTGTTTCAGTTTCAGGTGATGGAAAGCCAGACTAAAAAAGCAAGGAAGGAATTTATTGCTCCATGAAATTTTATAGTCCCAGGATAACGCTGGTTTCCATCACTGCTTGATTAAGAACTCAGACAATGTTACAGAACCCAGTTACTCACTATCTCTCAACTCTGTTCTTTGTTTGACTTACTGTCAAAACTAACTTCCCTTCCTGTTTGTAAGATGATTCCCTGCTTATATCTAACAGTTTTGAACTTGAAATCCTATCAAAAAGAACACCCACCTTGATGCAAGGAGTTCTAGCACAAAGACCACTGCCACATGGCTAGCTCTACTAAGAGTTATTAGCATTCTCAGGCCAACCTCTGTGGCCTAGGGAAGGACATAAAACATTTGGCTTAACTCACATACCCATACCTGAATTAGGGGTGCAGTCAACCCTATTCACATTGTGTCACACCCAGCTCACACAATGAGTAGGGGTAGAGACAGGTTTCCCTAGTGGGCATATGCATGCTATGTGGGAAAAATCAGAGTCCACAGAAAACTTTAGGTCCTTTTGCAGTCTCAAAATTTCTTCAACTGAGTGAATTCTCTTTTGATTATGGTAAACTAAATGCAAATTATGAATAAAATGTCCCAAAAGAGTTATCAACACTGAAATAATCAGAAGGACTAACAATAGGATCTTGTTATCCATAGGTGATGAGAAAAAACTTAGTTTTGAATCACTTTAGTTATTATTTGAATTATAGAGCAATAGGCCCTCTCTGTTTTTCTGTAAAAAAATAAAGTCTAACTGAAATACAGAACTGAAAATTTTATAAAGCTGTTTACCCATATTTTACTAGAGTGTCACTTCCATTTTTTTTTGTTTTGTTTTGTTTTCTTTTCATGTTAAACCATGGGTCTTTACCTTTATCATGTACTAGTTTGAAAGCAGATTTCATCCACAGGAAAACTGCCATTTGAAATAATTGTACTGATGGATAAATTCAGAAATTCTGAATAGAAATATTAGCAAAAAAAAAAAAAAAAAAAACAAAACAAAACCTAACTTACTTAAAAGAACACAGGACCAAGGAAAATAGAACTATGAGGGAAACTGATTGCTTATCTGCATATAACTTAGAATTAACTCATTAAACAAGTATTCATGAGGGGTGGTGCCAAGATCATGGAATAGAGACTCACAGCTCACCTTCTCCCACTAATACAACAAGAATTACATCTATAAACCCACTCAGTCACACAGAACACCTACCAAACTCTGGCAGAGTGTTTTTCACTTTGAAATACAAAATCGATAATGGGACTGGTTCTGCAGGGAGGGAGCAATAAAGGAAGAAAGACACTCCCACTCTGGGACACCCCCTTTCCAGCCAGGAGGTCAGCGGGGACAGAAGCGGAGCTTCCAAGGCTCAGAGGAGAAAGTGGCAGCCACCTTGAAGACAGAACTAAGGGAAACTGGCCCAGAGGGTCCCTGCGATCCTCAGCCCTAAGACACAAGCCAGCAGGAAGAAGCTGTGACTGATTGCTGGATACCAGCGAGGAGCCAGGCAGAGGGCAGTAGCCCACTGCACAGAGGCAGGCTCAGGGGACTGGAGTGTGGTGTGCGCTCTGGTTGGGGGTGTGTGTGGAACAGAACATCCTGGGACCCCCATAAAAAGCACCATTGTTGGGGTGGGGAGGAATGCATGCAACACAGCCACTGCTATAGATGCTGTCTCTGTGGGCTCCATTGTTGGTGTGTTCTCCAAGAAGAGAGGTGGGGCCTGGTCACAGCCATCATTGCTGCACAGAGGCAGGGCTGAAAGCTGAATCCATACCAAGCAGCCCTGCAGCTTCACAGGCAGGACTGAAATTTGTTACAGCCCCAGGCAGAGAAGGTAAATTTGCTCTCTCTGAACTCTTCGCGGACCCGCACCTCTGGGATGAACAGGCAATGAGCAGAATTCTGACTCAGTGGGAGCGAGTACAGGTATTTACAACAAGCTGCCCTGGACCATAGGTGGAGGCAGGGCTGGGGTCTGTGCTGACCCTGTGGTACACCAGATTCAGGTTTGTGACTGCACGCTTGCTATGGTGGGTTCTAGCACCTGACATTGGTGGATCTTCACTGGTGGTTCCTCGGGCTCAGAACCTGGGGACACTAGAGCAGGTAGCCAACATTCCTGCAGCTAAGGCAGTGTCAACAGAGTACTCTGTAAGCCTGCAGGACATCTCCTGCCTATTCTTCCCAACTGAAGCACTCCAACCCTGCCTACTACACGCCACAGCTCAGAAACAGGACTAGGAGAAATCCATACAGCCAGAGAAATGTAAGTAAAATGAAGAAGGAGAACCACTCCCAATTAAAAGAACAAGAGAAATCCCCTGAAAGAACAATCAATGAAACAGACTTCAATAGTCTACTAGATCATGACTTCAAAAAAGGGAATGATCAATGCAGTAAAGTAGCTACAAGAGAACATCAATAGAGACAAAATATTTCAAAAAGGAAATCGAAACTATAAAGAAGAGCTGATTAAAAACAGAAAACTCAATTGCTGAGAGAAGAGCTGAACTACAGGCAGTCAAAAGCAGACTAGATAATGCAGAGGAACAAATAAGTGACTTAGAAGACAGGATAATAGAAGTCACCCAATCAGAACAGCAGATAGAAAAGCAAATAAAAACCAGTGAATGCAATATAAGGGACCTATGGGATAATATAAAGCATGCTAACCTATACACAGTAGGGGTCCCAGAAGAAGAAAAAGGGGATTGAAAAGGTATTTGGAAGAAACCACGACTGAAAACTTTCCAAACCTAAAGAAGGAAACAGACATCCAAGTAAAGGAGGCACAGAGAGTCCGAAGTAAGAAGAACCGAAATAGACCTACACGAAGACATATTATAATTAAGATGGCCAAAGTTGAAGAAAGGATTCTAAAGGCAGTGAGAGAAAAACAAGAGAGTTAGTCACAAGGGAACCCCCATAAGGCTTTCAGCTGATTTCTCTACACAAACACTGCTGGCCAGAAGGGAGTGGCAAGATACATTCCAAGTCTTGAATGAGAAAAACATGCAACCTAGGATACTCTATCTGGCCAGACTATCCTTTAGAGTAGAAGGAGAGATCAAGAATTTCACAGACAAGCAAAAACTAAAAGAATCAGCAATACTAAATGTATACTAAAAAGAAATACTGAAAGGTCTACTCTAAATAGAAAAGAAACAGGAAGCTATAGAAATGAGCAAACCATAATTGGAAATACAGTAACTGCAGTGAATTGCAAGAGAATAAGCATGAAGATGTAAAAAATAAATAAAAATAAAGAATATCAAAATCATAAAAGGTGGGAGAGGGGAGCAAAAAAAATAGAGATTTTTTTTCCTCTCTTTTTTTTTCTCCTTCTTTTTCTTTTTCCTTTGTTCTTTTCAGGATGCGTTTGAGCCTACATGACTATCAGTCTAAACCAAACAGTTATAGTAAGTGGTTAACATATCTGAAAAGCAGGGTAGCCACAAATCAAAAGCATACAATAGAGTCACAAAAACCAAAAAGAAACCTAGCTAATACAAAAAAAAAATTGTCAAACCACAAAAAGAAAAACAAAAAGGAAAAGAAGGTAACAAAAAGAAATACCAAATCAACTGGAAAACAAAGTTCAAAATGGCAATAAACACCCATCTATCAATAAATACTATAAATATCAATGGGCTAAATGCTCCAATCAAAAGACATAGAGTAGCAGATTGGATAATAAAACAAAAGCCTGTAATATGCTGCCTACAAGTGACCCACTTTAGAGTGAAGGACATACACAGGCTGAAAGTGAGAGGATGGAAAAAGATATTCCATGTAAATGGAAATGACAAGCAAACGGAAGTATTAAAACTCATACCAGACAAAATAGACTTTAGAACAAAGGCCATAATGAGAGATAAAGAAGGACACTATATAATGATCAAAGGAGTAATACAAGATGAAGATATTACACTCATTAACATACATGCACCCAATACAGGAGCACCAAATATATAAAACAAATACTAATAGACATAAAGGGAGAAATTGATGAGAATACAATCACAGTAGGAGATTATAACACTCCACCAACATCATTGGGCAGGTCTTCCAGAGAGAGAATCAATAAGGCAGTGGAGATACTAAATGACACAACAGAACAGTTGGACTTGCTTGATAATTTAGGACACTATAAATACTCAAAAAACAGAATATACCTTATTTTCAAGTGCTCATGGAACATTTTCTAGGAGACCACATACTCAGGCACAAAAGAAGCCTCAACAAATTTAAGAGGACAGAAATTATTCCAGGCATCTTCTCTGACCACAATGGCATGAAACTAGAAATCAACCACAGAAAAACAAATGAGAAAAAAAGGACAGCATGGAGGCTAAACAACATGCTACTAAAAAACCAATGAGTCAATGATGAAATGAAGGAAAAAGTTGAACAATGAAAACACAAACACACAAAATCTATGGGATGCAGCAAAAGCTGTCCTAAGATGGAAGTTCACAGCAATACAGGCCTTCCTCAAAAAAGAATGGGCTCAAATAAACAACCTAACCTACCACCTAAAAGAATTAGAAAAAGAAGAACAAACATACCTTAAGTCATCAGAAGGAAAGAAATAATAAAGATCAGGGAGGAAATAAATAAAATAGACATTTAAAAGATAATGGAAAAAATCAATCAAATCAAGCTGGTTTTTTGAAAGAGTGAACAAAATTGATAAACTTCAAGCCAGGCTCATCAAGAAGAGAGAGCACACAGATAAAGTAAGAAGTGAAAATGAGATTACAACACACACCACCGAAATACAAAAAAGCGTAAGAGAATACTATCAACAACTATATGGCATTTGACAATTTAGAAGAAATGGACCAGTTTCTAGAAACATACAGTCCACCAAAACTGAATCAAGAAGAAATAGATCATTTCAACAAATCAATCACTAGAAGTGAAATAGAATCAGCAATAAAAAGCCTCCTTGCAAATAAAAGTCCAGGACCAGATGGCTTCACTGGGGAATTCTATCAAACATACAAAGAAGAGCTCATACTGATCCTTCTCAAACTCTTCCAAAAGATTGATGAGGAGGGAATACTCCCAAACTTATTCTATGAAGCCACCATCACTCTAATACCAAAGGCAAACAAAGACACTACCAAAAAAGAAAGCTATAGGCCAATATTATTGATCAACATAGATGCAAAAATCCTCAACAAAACATTAGCAAATAGAATCCACCAACACATTAAAAAACGATCATACACCATGATCATATTCCCTTCATCCCAGGGCCAAAAGGATGGTTCAACGTATGAAAATCAATCAATTTTGATACACCACATCAACAAGAGAAAGGATAAAAATCATATGATCATCTCAATAGATGCAGAAAAAAGCATTACATAAAATTCAACCCCCATTCATGAAAAAACAAAAACAAAAACAAAACTCTTAACTGGGTATAGAAGGAACATATCTCAACATAATAAAAGCTATTTATGACAAACCTACAGCCAGCATAATACTCAGTGGTGAAAAACTCAAAAGGTTCCCACTAAAACCTGGAACAAGACAAGACTGCCCACTATCACCACTCCTATTCAACATAGTCTTGGAAGTCCTAGCCACAGCAATCAGGCAAGAGAGAGAAATAAAAGGGATCCAAATTGGAAAAGAAGAGGTAAAAGTGTCACTATATGCAGATGACATGATACTATATATAGAAAACCCTAAAAGGTCCACACAAAAACTACTAGAAATAATCAAAGAATTCAGCAAGATAGCAGGATACAAAATTAACATACAGAAATCAGTAGCATTTCTTTACACTAACAATGAAATATCATAAAAGGAAAGTAAAGAACGCTCTTTTAAAGTTGCATCAAAAAAAATAAAATATTTTGGAATAAATCTGACCAACGAAGTGAAAGACATATGCGGAGAACTATAAAACACTGACTAAGGAAATCAATGGTGACTTAAAGAAATGGAAAGACATCCCATGATCTTGGATTGCAAGAATTAGTATTGTTAAAATGGCCATATTACCCAAAGGAATCTACAAATTTAATGTGATCCCTGTCAAATTGCCCAGGATATTTTCACAGAACTAGAACAAATAATCCTAAAATGTATATGGAATCACAAAAGACCCAGAATTGCCAAAGCACTACTAAAGAAAAAGAATGAAGCTGGAGGAATAACCCTCTCAGACTTCAGAAAATACTACACAGCTACAGTAATCAAAACAGTGTGGTACTGGTACAAATACAGACATATGGATCAATGCAACAGAACAGAAAGCCCAGAAATAAACCCACAAACTTTTGGTCAATTAATCTTTGACGAATGAGGCAAGAATATACAATGGAGAAAAGACAATCTCTTTAGCAAATGGTGTTGGGAAAACTGGACAGCTGCATGTTAGTGAGTGGAGTTAGAATACTCCCTCACATCTTACACAAAAATTAACTCAAAATTGCTTAAAGACCTAAACATAAGACAAGACACTATAAGCCTCTTAGAAGAAAACAGGCAAAATGTTATCTGACGTAAATCTCATCAATGTTCTCCTAGGGCAGTCTACACAGGCAATAGAAATAAGAGCAAAAATAAACAGCTGGGACCTAATTAAACTTACAACCTTTTGCACAGTAAAGGAAACCATATGCAAAACAAAGAGACAACCTATGGAATGGGAAAAAGTATTTGCAAAAGATGAGACTGACAAGGGCTTCATTTCCAGAATATATAAACAACTGATATAACTTAAAAAATCTAATCCAAAAATGGGCAGAAGAACTAAACAAGCAATTCTCCAGTGAAAACATATAAATGGCCAATAGGCACATGAAAAAATGCTTAATATTGCTAATTATCAGAGAAAAGCAAATCAAAACTACAAAGACATATCACCTCCCACCAGTCAGAATGGCCATCATTCGAAAGTCCACAAACGACAAATGCTGGAGAGGCTGTGGAGAAAAGGGAACCCTCCTACACTGTTGGTGGGAATGAAGTTTGGTGCAGCCATTGTGGAAAATGGTATGGAGATTCCTCAAAAGACTAAAAATAGACTTACTATATGATCCAGCAGTCCCACTCCTGGGCATGTATCAGAGGGAACATTAATTCAAAAAGACACCTGCACCCCAATGTTCATAGCAGCAGTATTTACAACAACCAAGTATGTCCAGCCTAAATGTCCATCAACAGATGACTGGATAAAGAAGAGGTGGTATATTTATGCAATGGAATACTACTTAGCCATAAAAATTAATAAAATAATGCCATTTGCAACAACATGGATGGACCTGGAGAATGTCATTGTAAGTGAAGTAATAAGCCAGAAAGAAAAATACCATATGATATATCACTTATATGTCGAATCTAAAAAAGAAAAAGTTATTTACAAAACAGAAACTGGCTGACATACACAGAAAACAAATTTATGGTTATCAGGGTGGAAAGGACTCAATTGGGAATTCGAGATTTGCAGATACTACTGTTTATAAAATAGATAAACAAGTTCATGCTGTATAGCACAGAGAACTACATTCAACATCTTGTAGTAACTTATGGTGAAAAAGAATATGAAAATGAATATATGTAGTTCATGTATGACAGAAGCATTGTGCTGTACACCAAAAATTGAACATTGTAAACTGACTATACTTCAATAAAAATACATATATACAAAAAAATAAAAAAGGCAAAAAAATTCTTTAAAAAACAAGTATTTATTCAGCAATTTGATGTATTCTATATTACTTCATCATCTGAAACTTCGTAATATATATTAAGTATCCCCAACTTATAATTATTTTTTTGGAACAGATTTTGTTCTTTTATGATAGCAGATTTATTTATCATAATTTTCTAAAAAATGAATACATCTTTATACATAGATGATACAATATCAAAACCAATTAATTAAAATACATCTGAGACTGAGTTTACTGCAAGCTAGCAGTAATGCACTGACAGCCTCTTTCAGAGATTCCCTTATTTGAACGAGCTATTGTTAAATCCCAGAAAATCATTTCTTCCAAGAATTGTATTTTTCTATAGCACCAACATACATTATTTATTAGCATCTATTAAAAAATAATGTGACCACATCACAAAGCTGGTCACAATTGATGAAGTCAGAGAGATTTAGTTAATATGAAATATTTGTATTTACTTGCTCTAAAGTATTTCTCTCCATAACTTGGCAAAAATCTTCCATTACTCTTTGAGTCTCAGTGGGTATTTAATATTTCTACTTAAAAATTTTAAATGGACTCATGTTTATGTTGCAATCCCTCTATCAGAGAAAGATGCAGTCTGATGCAGAAGTGTGTATCATAAATCCATGAAGCATCACACCATGTTTTAAAAATATTCAAAGGCGTATGATTCCATTCAAGCATACTGAGTCCTGCAAGATACGCTGAAGAAGTACAGTTCAATTACTGAAAACATACTGAGTGCCTAGCAGGTGAGAATTGCCAAGATAGGCACGGAAAGTCTGCAGAAGTGAAGAAGACATAGGTAGAGATTATCTTTAGAAAGTCATGGCATCTATTAAATGATGAAATAAGAAAAGGGCTAGAAGGATGAGCCCCTGGAGGTAACTGCGCAACTCGTATACCGCATATAAGTGTCCTGCTAGAGAGCGAGTGACGGCTGAAATAGGGCCCAAGCTCCACTTGCTAAACCGTATGTGTGAATGTGGCGCTGTGCCCCGTAGAAACAGACAATGTTTACAACTGACCAAAGGCAATGATATATTCATGAAACCATGCATTCTCAGAGTTATGTCCACCTGCACTGGCTTTTCTTCTAATTCATACAGAGGCACTTATATAAATTAGAATTTAAGCTCCAGGAGGACAGAAGTCTTTCTCTTATTAAACAATATATTTCAATCACCTGGAACAGCATTGGCACATAATAAACACTGCATAAGTACTTGTTCAATGATGCTAATTAGAATAGTGGCATTTCTGGGGAGACTATCAATTTGGGGGTTCAGAATTTAAAATTTTTTCTCTTAGACAAATTTTTATTTCCTTTATTATTATCTTCAACTTCCATCCATCAGTCCCCTACAAGAGCTTTAAATGATGGGTTGAGAGAGTTCATAGTGAACAATGAGGAAAGTGCATTGTTCATATAAAAATCAGTTCCAAAATACTGACAAGTAATTTTGAAATACTAAAAATCTACAGAGCCATATTCAGTGAATTCTTAAGGAGGTCTCCTAGCAGTAGTGACTAAGCAGTAAGGGGATCCTAGAAAGAGAATAAAATGGGAGCACTGTACTTAAAGTAGACTTTATCAGTGGGAATTGAAAGAGGCTAAAATTGACCTCCTAAATCCCTTTCCTGGTTGGCCTTCCTTGATGTGACAGAACAGAAGGCAGGAATTACGGTGGAAAAGCTTTGAGACACATTTTCCAGGTTTCTCTCTTTTTTTCCTAACATTAACTTGGTGTGTGAAAAACAGAGCCACCTATGAATCAAAGCACTGCTTTTTGAGTAAACATTTTGCATTTGTTCTTTTGGCAAAATGGATTTTTGTTAAATATCTGACAAAATCATCCTCTAAACTGTGTTCATATGAAAAAGATACCTCAAGTGGGAAATGTTGGCATATGGCAATTCTACAGACTGTGTTTGAAAATAGTTGTTAAATAAATAAACTGGTTATTTTATTCGCAATTGTTAACCTGTGTTCTAGGAGCACATGATTCGAGAGGATGCCAAGGGTCTGACGCCGAGACAGTGTACTATAATGGAGGTGGTCCTGGCTACCATCAAGGTAAGGTTCTAGTGGCCCTGGCTGTGTACTCAGAGTTGCCTGTGCACCCTCAGAGAGAGGTGCCCCAGGGCCCCCTCTGTAGGGCTGCACCGTCCGCAGACACAGGACACAGTTGTATATACACGATCCGGGAGCTTGTCAGATTTAGCCCATTCTCTGTTCTTGTTACATCCACATTACTCTGCCCTTACAGCTGCTCCCTTTGTTGACCTCTAGCAAATGTGTATGAAACCTATGTAGTAATACGTGTTTTCAAAGAAAGACATGTACCCCCAAATCCCAGTTAAACAAATGCTTCAGGGGAATCTAGGGTTAATACAATTTCTTTTTTTGTTTTCTATGCTTGTTGAAATGGTTTCAGAAAGATCAATTTTCTCTTCTGTCTTAGTAAGGACAATAATTTAGTTTTCTGCCAAAAACACAAAGGCATCGTGTGGTGTGCATCAGGTTTTCATAGCCAAAGGTTGAGCAGAAGTTATTATGGTGTGGGCTACATCTAGGTAGATCTCAAAAGGTAACCTAGGAAGTTCTTTATTTTCATATAATTCCATATAGACTTATATCCATACATTTCACATTTATATTTGCATTTACTGAAGAGTAAAAAATGAAGGTATTTTCTAAATTTGAACCGTGTCCAGTGTCTCAACACTTCACTGGGGGAAGCATCTATCATCAAGGATGTATCAACAGTGTAGCAGAGAACTGGGAGCCACCACAAGCCATTTTCACAGCACAGAATAATTTCACTGGATAGAAACAGACATTAAAATGCTATTCATTAAAACAAGTTCTATTGAATAACAATTGGACACAGAACTGTTACCTTATGACTTTAGTTTAGCAGTTTCAGCATTCAATAAGAGACCATCTTCTGCTGCTTCAGTGTCAAAAACTGTAAAACGAATGCTGTGAGGTAAAAATTTTGTGACACCTGGTAGAAAGTGGAGAGTGAATTTGGGCAGTGAGATGACCACGGTGGAATTTCTCAAGATGCAGCAAGTGTATTGGCTGGAAGTATGACATTTTTGCAGAATCATTTTGAGGTTAAAAAAATGGAAACAATAAAAATTGGGAAAAATACAAAACCTGTTCTTTTAAAAAATACTTTCAAAAATATGAATAAAAAATGGTTCACTTTTGGAGTTGTAGAAGCACGAATGGCTACAAATAGGGAAATGTTAGTAGAAAACTAAACTCTGAGGCACACCATGAAGAGTCAATAAAGTAAGACTTTTAGAATTGGAATTCAGTCCTTCTTAGATTTTATTAGGTCAATACATGACTCTAAGAGAGGAAGAAAAATGTGTTCTGTGAAAATAGCGTCCGTCAAGGTACTGACAGACCTGGCTCCTGTCCCCAACCCTAGCACTTCCCTAATTGTTCTTGGTGAGGACAGCGGGCCACCACCTGCAAGCCGACTTCTGCCCAGACACCGGGGGCAGTCCTGATCCCCCAGCAAATCCCCCTGATCTACGTCCTGACAGCTCAACTGCCCCATCTTTCTGTCCAGGCCCTCTGTGATGGTATTTCAGTTCCACCTCAGGCACCAGACGCTTGTCTGGTTCTTTAGGAAAAACTTCTGGCTGGTGTCCAAGATCCAGTAAACGGATCCATGTTATTATCTTCTTCTCCAGGACTGGAGACTGACCCTGGTCCTCCTGACCCTCAGAGCCTCAGGTCAGGTCTTTGGCCTCCCTATTCCCCAGCTTATGTGATACCAACTTTTTTTCTGGGGTCTCTATGCTACAACAGCTGTTTCTGCTCTGAGACCCTTTTAACCCCGTCATCCGCCCATCTGTCACGGGACACCTGATAACTCCTTTCAGTGTCCCTGTCATTAGTTTGCCAAAGATGAGACTCCCTTTTATTTTGTCTGATTTCTGAGACTTGCCTTGACTATCCCACAAGGTGCTAATTCTGATGCTGACGGCAAAGGAATTCAGGAGAAAGGGGAATACTACATAAGAGAATTGTACCCCCAAGAGCTAGCAATTCAAGGTCTGCTTGGAGCTCAGCAAAGAGAATCCTGTAACTGTAGTCATTTAAATACTTCATTGGAAAGGTATTCATATCCAGAAGCAGATGCTACCCAGGCTGATTCCCAAAAGCTGCCAAAGACATGATCCTTAATTCCTTGTTAGCTCAATTTAAGCAAATAAGCTGGAATTGAGAAAGTGAGAACTGAAGGAAGACAATGCTGTGGTGTTTTCAGACTACAGACGGAAATAATGTGCCTTCTTTCAATCATATTTTATACACGTCCATCATCTCACTTATAATCCTTATAAACATCCTATTCTGGGTGTTAGGTAGATCAAGAGTGATCATTCACATTTTATAGATGAAAAAATGGAGGCTAAGAGTGCGTAAGTTGTTGGTCTAAGACCTCAGAGCTGCCTGTAATTGGCCGAGCTGAGAAAAAATTCCCAACTCTAAAATCAGCTTCCTTGCTTCTATGTCCCATTATTTCACTAAATGTTAACAAGGTGTGGGAAAATGTAGCAAGCCCAAATGAGTAATATTTCTTCAGAGAGATTAGTTCTTTCTAAATTGCAATACCATATTTCAGTTATTTAGATTATTTTCTAATTATTGAAAATAGTATGAACTCCTTCAACCTCTACACAAGTCCTAGGGAAAATATTAACTTTCTTAAATACTAAAATTTTAATTGGGTTGGATTATTTTGTCATACCAGTCACATGCAGTTTCAATCAGAAGTCAAAAGGACAGAACACGGCACAAGTAATCACAGTTACAATGATCTGCTGCAGTTAGCAGGGTGGGCTTGGAGGCATTATCTGCCAACGCACAGTCAAATCAACAGTATTTGAAAATAAAAGTCGAAAGGCAACAGCTTTCACGTGAAGCAGAAAGCCAGTGAAAATCAGTATGTGCAAGCTGCTATGGAGGCTGATGGAGAAACACAGGACCTCCATCTAAAATAAAATTTAAAAAAAGTAAATTAAAAAACCTAATTACCCCCTCAAGGGGGAAAAAAAAACTTTCAAGGTGTCCTAGTTGAACTTTCGAGTCTCAGACCCGTATCTCAGGAAAACTCCAGACTGCCATCAGATTCCCTGGAATGGGGGTTTCTTTCAAAGAGAAACAGAAGACCTTACCTAATAGCACGTACTCTTGACTGGAGCATGAATCCTAAGACCTCAGGAACTTTCTAAATCTTGATTGACCAAACTTCAAGTTATTTTCTGATGAAGTTTGAAAAACTCAGGGGGAAAAAAATGCTGCCGGTGTTATTTTCCCCAGCCTAACAAATGCCCCAGAATGCGTGTTCCGTGACCTATACGTGGCACTCTGAAGTGTACGTGGCAAATTTTTGTTATCATTCAGGGAAACAGAGGTTTCTTGAAAAATAAGAAACTCATGGAGATCAGGGCCGTCTAGAAATCTGCACTTCTTGGAATAAAGGGGAGAATTTGGACTAAGAGTATCTATTCAAGTAGAGCTTTGAAAACTCCTAGATAACACCATTTCTGATGCTCAGGATTCCAGACAAATAACAGGACATGTGACGTTATGCCTCTGAGGCTCTTACACTGACTGAGGTCCTACTCCTTCCTGGTGTCTGTTATTCAAGGGGCAACTTTGTTAACAAAGTGCTTCTTAGCATGTTTTCTTTCATCACTGTAAGTATAGTTTTCACAGTATGTAGAAGTCAGCTGCTCATGGGAAGAACAAAGTAATGTACCTAGTTTAGAGTATTCCATTTCAAAAAGCACTATTTGAAAGCTTACTGGATGCAGAAAATCCAACGAGCAGTAAGGAGGTGGCTGGAGAGAAGAGGTCCTGCCCTTGGCTTATGAACAGAAACATCTACAATTTGTGAAATAAAAGAGCTGGAGACAAAGTGTGCTGGGGAGTGCAGACGGGGAGAAATTCTCCGGGAATGTCTTGGGGAAAACTTCCTGCAGAAGGACGTTCGGGGATTTAAAGAATGAATTGGGAAAAGCTAGAGGGAAAATCATCACAGACTTTAGAGAAAAGAAATGTGAGAAGGTATAGGTCAGCCCGAAAACACCAACCAGTCTAGTGTAGAAGGATATCGTAACTGGTGAGAATTTAAGGGAATAAAAGAGGAACATGGAATTGGAGCCCAAATGCTGAGGCTTAAACACCAGGAATCTGAACTTTAGTTTATTGGCAAAAGGGAGGGAGTAGCATGTTCTGATCTGATGCCTAAAAGAGGACTCCATTTGACTTAGAAAATGATTTCTAAAATAACTGTCACATAATTTTCAAAAAATAACCCTCAGTTGTTAAAGGCAGGTTATGATTATATCTAAGTTGGCAAAATGAATTGTCTGCATGAATTTTCCAAAAATATGATACAGGTTTTGGAAGGAAAAAGAGTGATGATGGGAAATCGCTACGAAAATAGTATCTGTAACCAAAAAAGTCAACTCTTCCTGTGAACTTGTAAAGAAACATTAGCATGTTTCCATCATTCAGTAAAAATAGATTGTAAAACATCTTCAGATATATGACAAACATGAGGAACTAGAAGAATGAGAGAGTTTTTATTGGGAATAGAAAAGGAATGGCTTGCTAAGCACACAGACAGTATTTATCCTGATTTTTTATTTAGTGGTCCTGTTTTTTTCTTACAAATCACAGTAAGGTCTGAAATGCTTTTTTATTTTTTGCACTTCATGAAGAATACAAAAAAGAAAGAAAAAAGTCTATTTTTTTCAAGATTAAAGAAAATACCCCATACATAGCTCTTTCCAACCCTCACTTAGAGGTAACAGTCATGCCTCTCACCACTTACCCTTATATTAGTGAAGCAGTGAATTACTGCAGAGGGTTGGAAGCTTTTACAAACGTCAGAAGATGGATATAAAAATAAATGTAAATAAAATATTGAAACTACACGGGGAATACCACTGGCAGTTAGAGTATCAGAATAGTAGGTGATTAAGAGAGACTGGAGTATACAGATTCCTGTCCTCTCCTATGGGAATAATCCTAGGACTTCAGGGATTATTTTCAAAAAATTAAATGAGTCATCACATATAAAACAATTAAAACAGTTCCCATCCTATAGAAAGCTCTTCATGAGCATAACATTCATGCTGCCTGAGGGTTGGTTTATTTTGAAGGAGCCTCTTTCTGCTGTTAAACTCCAGATCCCACATATTCTATGACAGCTACTTTTTTCTGTTCCTCCTTCCCTAAGAAATCACTCATTCTCCCTCAATGAAGCTAAGGATTCAGTCTGACTCGTTGCCCTCAGCAACAGTCCACTTTGTTAAGGCTTTGCCCTCTGTCCCTGAGGTTTCCTGTGCACAGTGTCTTCACACCACACAGGCACAAATCCCTTAAGGTTTTCGGTGCTTTCTGAGCCTGGGAAGCAGTACTGTTCCTTTTCTCAAGGAGTTTCTAATCTAGATTAAAAGATGGGGAAAGCACATTAAAAATTAATAATCTGTGTTAACTTCTAAGAAAACAGTCAGATACAGAATAGGGTGATACAAATGCTACCTGGCGGTGGAGGGTGAGCGCTGGGCACAGGTTACAGTGGTAAGGACTTAGAGCAGTGAACAGCTACTCTGAACTCAAGAAATCAGGGAAAGCCGAAAGAGTGGCCTTGAAAAACAGATGGGAATTCACAGGCTGGACAGGAATGACAATCATTTTCTTTGGAATAAGATTCATTACTTGAACATAATCAGGGAGAAAGGATTTGACCATGGAAAGGCACAAGACCCCGAAGGCTGGGAGTCAGTGACTGCTCCACTCTACGGACCAGACTGTATTTAACTGGAAATTTGTGTAGTAAAGTGGTGTAAAATTGAGGTTACAGGAAATGTTTGGGTTGAAAGTTGATGATTTTGAAAATATATAGCATATTAAAAGTGCCATGGCATTCTTACAGGAAATGTGCAAAACGGAGATTGAATAGTTCAAGGCTGTAGACACAGATCAGTTACAGTTACTTCACACATCACCAAGGACTAGCCAAGGGAGTGGCCTTGGAGTGGGGAGTGAAAGATGGATCTGGGTGATGAAAGAAAAGGAGTCACTGAAACTTGACAACTCAACTTGGGGCAAGAGTGACGGAGGATCCTGGGGTGAATCAGTGTTTCAGCCAAGTGGCTGGAAAGCATGGTTCCACTGAGAAAATCGGTAAATCGGGCAGGAAGGCCATTTTCCTATTGCCACGTTGGAGTTAGATATAGTGACAGGAACATGGAAATAAGTATCTAGTCAACCGCTGGAGACGGGCTGGTGCTCAGGAAACAAAGCAGGCATGGAGTTTGGGGAGTTAGTCTCACCGTAATGTATACCTGCTTACAAGTAGAAAGAACTCTACAGTGCACAGAGCTCTTCCAGACAGAGTAATTAATTTCATCTTTACAGCACCAGTCAGGCAAGGTAAAGAATTCTGCTCCATTTCTACAAATGAAAGAACCACTAACTCTGTAAAGTTAAAAAATCTATGCAAAAATCAGTGCTTAAAGGAAAGATGAAGAATTATATGTCTAGCACATTTTAAAGTAAAGAGCAGGTCACAGTGGGAAAGGGGATTCTAAAATCTCAAAATTGCAGAAACAGATCCCAACATGTCCCCTTTCCCTGCACACATAGAGGATGCAGCCTACAGTGCTGCTGGCCCGTGGGCAACTGGCCACCACTTAGTAATGGCCAGTAATGGGACCTCACTAACTCCTAAGTGCCAGCTTCCATGTTTAAGACGCACTTACTATTAGAAAGATTGTATTTATATCAAGTCAACATCTGCTTCCCTGGTACTTCTACTTATTCACTGATTCTTCCATCCATTGAAACTACTAGAAAATAATTCTATTTCCTTTTCTGTGTGATAGCCTTTCAGACATTACAGAAAAGAATCATACTGCCCCAAGTTACCTGCAGCTGTTTATTGAATAACATGCCTTCTAGACCTTACAGAATTCTGTCATCTACCTCTGGATGCCTTCCATCTCTTCCACATTTCTTACAAATGATGAAGCCTAGAAATAATTTGGGAATGGCCCTAATATCCCAGATACTTTCTAATCAGCAGAGAATGTTGCTACTCTGTCACCCCCTTTGTCTTGACCTGTCTGTGCCTATTAATATATGATCAGATTTCATTTGATAGCTGCCCCATCACTTAATAAATCATATTAAACTTGAGAACAAATAAAGCTGAATGGCTTTTAAAATCTTACCAATGTTAAGCCAAGTCACCCCCATTATGTACTTTGCAGTAAACATATTATCATGAATACAGGCCTTTTCCATGGAAAAGTATCAGGCCCGAGCAGAGCCCGGGTAGACAGACTCACCCAGCTGACTTTCTTATCCTTCACAGCACTAAACCACCAACTTCTCCACGGTTCTCTGATTGAAAATTCCTTTCTGAATGTGGAGGAAATGACCTGTCCTTGTTATTCTGCCAGTTATTTTCTGCTAATTCATACTAGTCTAAGTACAACATTGGAACAGATCAAACTAGAGGTGTTTGGATTATGCTACAGATTATAGAAGAACAGTAAGAAACTGAGTCCAGTTTTTCTGTTTAGAACCAATGGCAAAAAAAAACCCCTTTTTACATGCATACATCTGGAAACAGCCAGAGGGCTTTAACACTTCAGAATTCATCAATTACCCTCTAGCACATAAGCTCCCCCACAAAATGCTTACTATAATGAATGGAGACCAGCTAACCTGCACTGAGCTGTGGCTAGTGGGTTTTGTTTAGCAAAGACATTCTCTCCCACACATCAGCCCCACATTTATATCCTTCAAACCCAAGCCTCAGCAAAATACAAATTCTACTCTCCTCTGCCTCCGGGGACTCTTGCAAAGAGCCAAAACTGAATGTAAGATCTCGTAACACTGAGGTGCATGGTGTATGCCACAACTGTGCCAGTGAGGTAAACAGACCCACGCTTTTTAGAGCAGTCACCCAGGTTCTGAACACTGTGTGAAAGGCCTCCACAAAGTAGCATTTTCATCAAGCTGGCATGTGCATAACCATAGAAACCATTTCCTTTGCTCTTTGAGCGAGGAGTCCATGGCATGCATTATTTATCTGTGTTCACTGAATGCGGGTTTTTATTCTTTGCATTTTGCAACTTGTTTTTTCCCCTAACATTGCTACCTTCTGTCCTGGGCTTGTCTTGCAAAATTTCCTACCATACAATTCACTCAAAAGACAAAGGGGTGGGAGGGTAGGGATAAATTAGGAGTTTGGGATTAGCAGACACAAACTACAATGTACAAAAGATATAAACAACAAGGACCAACTGTATAGCACAGGGAACCATATCCAATATCTTGTAATAACCTATAATGAAAGAGAATATATATATCTATAAGTGAATCACTATGCTGTACACCAGAAACTAACACACGTATGTCCCCATGAAAGTTAACAGATACCCTGTGTGAGAGGAGCCTTACAGCCAAATCATTTTAATAACCAGGTATGTGAATGAAAGGTTAAACAGATTTCTTTATCACAGTGGGTTTCCGAGCCCTTAATATATTAATGCGCATTGTGAATCGTTACTAAGAGAACCTTGTCATCTCCAAACTTCTCTAGGCCCTCTGCTGCCGAGAGGCAATGTGTAGCTTCCATGCAGCGTGAGTCTGGTGATGAGACTAGAGTGACAAGAGCAAAACAGTGTATTTTAAACTGTACTGAAGAAACATGTTATGAGAACTACAGCTGCAGGTATCCCCCGCTATTGGAACGGAGAGCGTCCCTATGAAACCTGTCATTAGCTGAAACAGTGTAAGGAAAAGAAGCAATTACTCTAGGGCTTATCTTGCTAAAGGATACACAAAATGAATTTGAGTGAAACCACAGATGCTCACAGACACAGTCCCAAACCACGGCAGCGTGATGCTGGGACGCGAGCATAGTTCACGGGGGAGGAGCTTGGCGGGGCGCCTCTCTCTGCCGGGGCGCAGGCTGCCTTTATAAAGGCTCACTGCAAAATCAAGGCTGAATGTGCTATTTTTGCTTTTCACCTTTATTCACAAAAGTGCCAGTCTTCTTCAGGTTTTTACACTTAGCAAAAATAGGTACTAACGTAGGGCTTTTGTCAAAGTGAAGTAGCATATAGCAAACTTTGAGAAAGTGAGGGACACCTGTTCCTCAGTTCTTCCTAAGCAGTGCTGGGACTCCCCTGCAGAGTTTCTCACGGTTACCTAGTGAGATTTTCCTCTTTCTTTAGTCCACTGTAGTGAATTATCTAGTGGCTGCTGAAGTGAAAAACGACAGTGCTAACAAACTGATGAACGCCAAAGATGTCACCTCTTTGGTGACCTGTGGAAGCCTTTACTGACTTCTTCCCCAATAGACGGTTTGCTACCTCCATTATCTGTCTGTTTTAAATCATTTTTCTTACACCTCCAACATGTTGGAGTCATTCACTGACAGATTAGTTACATTTCCTAGTTGATTATAATCTCTTTAAGAACAATCTCTGGGCTTTTGCTTCATCCTGGGTATAAGGTCTGGTTCACAACACAGATCTGGTAAGTATTTGTTAAGGAACAGAGGGAGAGAGAACATAGAGGAAGGCTGACCCCACCACTGATGCTGTTAGGGTGAGTCACGGGCTAATGGTCTCTTTCTCACACATTAGATAGTAAAAATTATGGTCATCCTTAAGAATGCTGTCACCATGCTGCTCTGTGTACATGGTTAAAGATCACTTGTTTTAAAGAGTATAACTGAGACGTTCATGCAGTTATAGAACTTCTAAAAAATGTTTAACTCATCAAGTAATGAGGGAACCAGTAAGATCCTACAGCTGGCTCAAAGGAGAATTCCAAGAACCACACATACAGATAAGCAATGTACAAAGCTGGAATAAATTTACAAATAAAAGCAAAACAGATCTGTCAGCAGAACAGTAATCAGTTGCAGCCCACCAGGAATAATTACTTTGTATTTCTATGGACAAGAGTCATTTACATTATTATCCATCTTCTGCAATTTACAGAGTTTTAAATAGCTCAGAGACAATGAAAAGCAAAGGTAACCCAGATGGGTACACTAGACAGGACACCCAGGGATCTTTTTTACCCATTTCAAAGTTTATCACAGTTTTTCCTGACCACTCCCAGTAGTCCCAAGAGACCACAAAACGTCACTGTAGCTTCTTCTTCTTCTTCCTGTATTTTACTGTTTTAATCTTCCAGCACTAATGCTCAGGTCTGATGAGACTGGAGCTTGTCTGGGAAACACTGAGACGGAGAACACCTTTCCCTCCAGAGATTCCGCCTAGTCCTGGGCCACTTTACCCCACCGCTCTTTACAGTTAGGATATGGCATTGCATCTGATGCTTCCCTGGTTCGTTACATGAACAGCCCTCCAGAGCACACCCCACCACTCACCTACGAGAAACAGTCAAGTCCAAGGGAAACCTTCCCCTCTCAGTACATCCGTAGCATATTTGTCCACTTTAAATATCAGAGCACGTTTCCTGAAGAAAGGAACTATCATACTGTTTTTCATCCACCAAGGCACCCGAAACAAAAGCATTCTGACTGCTGCATCTTCATGATTTCATTTGCTTAAGTTAAGTTTTGAAAGAGAGGAAAAGTCTTAAGCCTCAAGGATCTGGGGTCTGTAAAGCGACATTTCAGAAATACTGAGGGAACCTGCACTGGTGATGACTTGGCAATGGGCATGTGGTAATATTTCTTGTATCTACCTTATGTTGCTCATACTGTATTATTCTATCTGAGTTTCACTACTGCGGCAATAAAATTCCTCCACCAATACTTCTAAGTGCCACTGCTTACTTTTTTTTTTTTACTTTTTTTTTTTTCTGTTTAGCAATACTTTCATGCAGGAGGAAATGGCCTGAAAAAGAATTACTTGGAGAAAAGCCCAGATCTTCAGTCTCTAAGATACGCTCTCAGTCTTTATACCCAGACTACTGATGCCCTGATAAAGAAATTCATAGACACTCAAACCTCACAGAGTAAGTAACACATTGCATGTGAGAATAGAGTCAACAGAGCACACCTAAACTTCAACATAAGAATTATTATAAAAAATAATAGTAATTTTACTAGTATAAATTAAAGCATTAATAAGAATGGAGGATTACGGTTAACAGAAAATTACCAAATTTTTAGCACTTGTGAATCATTTATAATTTCAGTAACACTGGGATATGTTTAATACTAAAACTATATGGAATGGTTGACCTTTGCTGTTCATTCTAACGTCATAAAATTTAGTAAAACCTAGTTTTGAATATCCGTAACTATGATATTCTCAATTTAGCTCAAAAGATTAATGTTTGCTGGTCTTGGTAACTTCTAAAATATGGTAATAATTCCCCAAATCCTGATTTCAAACGTAAAGTCTCCTGCTCTTGATTTTCAGGAGGGAAATCTCATTTTATGTTAATTTTATATGAGAAGAATTCTAACTTCTACTTTGAAATGGGCCCAGAGCCAAGTGTTTTATTGGAAACTCAGATCTGTTTCATGTGGCAAAGTTCCCACCTCATAAGCTTCTAGGATATTACTGTTAAACCTCCTTTCTTTCAGGTTGCTTTGTGATTTATTATATCTTGGTAATTACATGCATTTCAGATCTGGCATTTCTGAGATTATTGAAAATGCCAGTCTGAGTCAAAAAAGAGCCAAATGCAGGTTCAAACTCTAGAACATAATAAACTGCACCCCAGAAATAGTAAAAATAAATAAGAGGACACTGTCTTTATTCACGAGTGAGCCCTCAAAGAAGGCAGACTTTTTCCTGTGACAAAAATGTTGCAGACTTGTCTCTGCTTCTTCAGGGCTATTTTCATTTTCTAACCACATTGAAGATAACGCCACGGTAGGTACTAGGTAGGTGCCTGATCTGTCCTTTGTGCTGTCTCCTAGTGTCCAGTGAAATGCTCCGAATACTCCTTTGGATGTGATATGTAAACCCAGGTTACATCTTGGGATGGTTCCAGAAGGGAGAAAAGAGCTGAGTCATAGAGCATTGTCAGGAGATCCATGACTCCTTGAACCCATGATCCCGTAACATTTTCTAAACTGTACAAATACGAATGCAATTCTAATGCATCTTATTAGCATAGTGTCAGAGCTTTAGTCCCAGAGAATGTGAGTGTACAAACACTCTGCTTTGCTGTTTCAGGTATACGTTTTAGCATAGACGTCACACCAAACAACTACGTATGTATGTCAGTTTAGGTGTATGGAATTTGGCACATGTATTTGTTTTGTAATGTGTGAATTGTAAGGCAACATTAAAAATGTATAGGGGGTGGAAATAAGAGGCTTCATTATCCCAATAATCCCTGACAACGTAACTTATTTTAGCCTTGGTCTTTTTTTTTTTTTTTTGCCACCCCCACTTTCTGGCTTTTTCAGTTATTTTTGCATAACTGAAACTGGTAGGCTATAGACATGAAATGGCTTTGCATTTTCTCCATTACCTACAACCATGCTCTGTGGAAACTGTTTCCATCTCCTCCTACCTGCCCTGTCATCCCCCAACTACCCCCATTCCAGCAGGATCAGGCCTGAAGGACCCAAGATGTAAAAGGAGCTTAATGTGCCCTTTGCTCCCCTTCCCCATCATCTCCTAGATCCCTCTCTGCTTCAGGGTTTTCGGGGCAGAAACTGGCGGGGAGGTGGGAGATGTCTTCAGTGTCTCTTTTTCAGCTGCATCCAAATACTGCTTTCTGAGGGTCCCCGTGCTAGGGACCCCTCTATTTGTTCAGCTCCCTGATGAGTGGAATCTGCCCGAGGTCTCTCCCTGACAGTTGATGGCTCCTGCAGCACAAACTATGGCTTCTAGCTCTGTGAATATTCGCTCCTAGTGTCCAGCCCTCTGGAATGGGGTCCCAGCAAGAAGGCTGAAGCCCACCTTCCAGTGGGGTCCACTTGAGTTCATCTGTTCTTTCCATGTCTTTGGTGAATACAGGGACTTCTCCACTGTCACCTGCCATCTCTCTACAGTTCTCCTCTCTACTGGCTCAAGTAGTTGTTTCTACTTCCAAATTGGGGGAGGGGGAAAAGAGAAATACCGCCGCCTAAGATAGCTTAACCATTGTTCAATCAAAGATGGAGGCCAGCCAAAGTCTTCGCTATGTCACAGATGCAGCATTTCTGAGTTTCCATACCCTTTCTTCTACTTCTGTCACAATCCCATCTCGGTACTCATCACCATAGACTGAACAGTCAAGTTAGCAACAACACCATATCCTTTATAAAGTAGTGAGGGGAAGGAGAGATGAGATGAAAGTTCTTTGGATATGAGAGTTCTTTATGAGACAACCGAAAATAAAACAGATTAAAGGATACCATCTCCATTTCTTTGTTCTCTCTTTGGAATAGGTTTAGATGTCCTCTCTCTCTAGTAGTAAAGAAAAAGAAAAACTACAAGGGATAGAGTCTCATTAGAAATTTATGAGCCACAGAGTTCAAATGAAATATCAATTTGGGAAAACAAACTGTCTCCTCTCCTCTTTCTATTTCAAATATTGGAAAATAAACAAATGCAAAATGGATATAGAAGTCATCTTATGTTCTCAAGTGAAACTGAGAGTTCAATTTATGAGAAATGTTTATCAGCCTAGCAATGTACTGCAGTAACCAAACACCATTCTTGCTGCATTCACTTCACATTTAGGAGCATCACCTCCAAATGAAGCCCCACACAATGAGGCATATATTCAAAGCTGAACATAATGTCATGTACCCAACTTGCCCTAATATGGTGGTTACCAAGCAGAGGTGATTTTGTCCCCCTGGGACATCTGTCATTATCTGAAGAGCTTTGGTTGTCTCATCTGGGGGTGGTGGTCGTGTTAACTGGTATTTATAAGTGGAGACCAGGGAGGCTGCTAAACATTGTCCAGAGCACAGGACAGCTTCCTCCAACAGGAAATTATCTTAAGGCTCCAAATGGTAATAATGCTGATGTTGGGACACCTTGCTCCAGCACTAGACTGAAACAAAGTGAAAAGTGATGTAACATAAGTCATGTTAGAAGAGGAAAAACTTGGCTTCAGAAGACAGAAGGGCCAAGGGGAAAACTGAATTAGGAGGAGGTAGAAAGAGAAAGGTGTTCTGGATGCCGAAACTGTCCAGGAAAGTATATACTTGCATTCTTAATTTTAAAATCCCACGTGTCAAGCATATCGACAGTATATTCTTATTAGGAAAAAATATTTATTTTGCCTTTAAAACAAACCTCACCACATTACCATCTATTTTTGTTCAGTAGATATGGATAAAAAGTGTCTTAGATTCCCTTGCACTGTTAACTATTTTGTATAACATTAGTAGAAATTATTTTACTTTTTGTCATAATTACCACAGTCTTCCTCTTCAAATTGACCCTATGATTTAAATGGGATAGTGAGCTTGAAAATTTTTACTTTTTTCTTGTTGTTTCTCAAGGATGTGTTACTTACAGTTTTAGAAACTGGTACAAAATTCATTTCTCACCTCTTGATTATAATATTTATCATCATAAAAAACAGCTTCTTGAAAAGCTATTTCATTATACCAGGGGCCCTTTGAATATTTCATGCAGTAGCAGACAGTGAAAAATGTATAAACTTTAATATATTAAGTAGAATTTTTTTCAATGGATAACACAATTTGGAATGAGACACCAAATGATGAATTGCTGCGTTAACCTGTGTCGGGCTTGAGGAACCGAAATCTCCAAAGCTTTATAGACAAAGGGATTTTTATGTCTGAGTTACAACTGGCTCATAAAAAAAATTGACTACGTAAGTTAAAATATATGAGTTGAAATGTTTTTATTCTATAATCTGTCCTCTTTTTAACTTTTTATGAGTAACATCTTTGAGTGCCTCCTTATTTGAAATTTCTTAAAATTTAAATCCGATCAATTTGGTCATTAGGATAGCCTGTTTCCTGCTAAAGCGGAGTATAATATATTTAAATCTGAAATGGAAATCAGATAGCTACTGATTCACACTTTGGAATCTATGACTATGCTTCAATACATTCATTACATATAAAGCATTAACTGTCTCTACTTACGTCCCTCAAACTGTAGAAGGTATGTCCGTAAGTAGAAAAGACACCATTTTCTCAAGAGGTTCACTGTAAAAAGAGTCTCTTCTCATCAGAAATGGAGGAGAACTGAACATGAATAATATAGAGTCGGCAGAGGAAATGGCATCAAAATAAAGAAGTTAGCTTTGAGTCAGGGTCCATAGCTGAAACTTCACCTTGATGCCACGTATGGGAGAAAACGCTAATAAGTGTCTTCACCTTACCTGGGGAAGTAATATTCAAATCCATGTAACCAACTTCAGTGTAATACTGATTTGAAAGCACAATCAGAAGTGGTTTCTCATTGTGGATAATAAGCCTTTCCGACATAACCAGAGATCCAGAGTCCCATCCAACAGATCAGTGCCTCTGTCTTATCCCTGGGACAGTGGGATTCAAGCAGCTAGCACTGCCTTCCAAGACGAGAGGTTGAGCATTCCTTAGGGAAACAGTGGAAAAACTGAGGAGACTTTATGAGGTTTCACTCTTTAAACATTGTGGTTGGTCTGATGACATCTGAACCTGATTGAGGCTTTTCAGTAGAATCAAAAAGCTGTACACAAATAACTTCAGTAAGAATGGTGATGTGATACGGTTCTGAATCCACTGAATCCTATCCCAGGTAAGAAGTGGCAAGTGTTAGATAAGGTTACAGTAATGCTGAGCAATGCTGGGCACCAAAAGCAAGTTGTCCACCACTGGGCTGTTCTTCCTACTGACCTTGCGAGTAACCCCACCAACACTTGTCGGGTTAAGAAACGAGTTGCAAATAGACTAAGAAACTTGCTGAAGTCATGTAGATAAGAGGCACAGACAATGCCCTTTCTACTACTTCACACTTAATTTAATCAGCAAAGAAAGCAGAATGTATTACTATTACCTCCTCCAGCCCAGACTTTCCTCTCCCTAGTTTTGAATAACTGGGGTTATTACATCATCCTCCTTACTTCTCACTTTAGTATGACGAAAGCTCCCTTCTGTTTAGGACATAATCTTTCAGTTGTGCTCCCCCCCCACCCCATGTCAGCAACAGACTGTAACTTCAAAGTTCTAACTTCTTCCTTTGCTTCCCAGATTCCTTTAATTCTGGCCCCAGTTACTGTGCATGTGCAGTGGCCAGGGCACCTTTTGAATATTAATTGAAAGTCATTATACTGCAGGAATCCAAGTTGAATGTTAAGAAAATGCATCCTGCTTTCAGAAAACCCTTTTTAATAGAGCTTGGTTTCATTCGTCTAGAGTCTATTCTGTGTGTCTGTGTGGCACTGCTTTGGTCTTCCCTCTCCATGAAGCTCCTCTCCACCCTTGTCCCCGACCAGCAGAAGTACCATTTTCTAACACCTCCCTTTGCACAGAGCCTTATCATGATTGCCAATTTACATTTCTCTCCTCTCCCAATGTAAAACTCAGGAACACAGGACCTTGCTTACTCATCCTTCAAATCTAAGTGCCTGGTACAATGCTAGACACAAAGTAGGTACTTAGTAAAATTTAGAACAAATATAAATGCTAGAAAATTAAATGCAGAAAATTAAGAATTAAACTCTTGCAATCATGATGTTCTATTCATGAAACTGTTTTCTGTTACATGAAACTTAAATGCAACCAGGGAGAAATGAAATATGCTTGTGGGTTCTGTTTAGGTCATGTATCCTTTCATCTGACTCTTTTTTAGGAGCACTTACCATGCGCCATCCTTTGTGCTAGATGCTAAGTAAACTACAAAGAAAGGCTATGCTGAGTATCTTCCATCTGTCCCTTCTCTCTCCCTGTGAGACTGGGCTGTGTGAATTACCGCTGTAGACTCAATCTTACTCCCTATCTCCCAGTTGGGTTCAGCCATCTGGAAGCCTCTCCAAAACTCCTTGGGAGTACGGTGAGGTCAGGGATTCATTCCCTAGGCTCCCTCTGGGCATGAGCCATTCATTCAGGCTGACTGTGTCCTTTGACTCCAAGCCTCTCAAAGTTGCCTTCCCTAGAGAGCTCTCCTTCTGGATCTCAGTAGCTCCTTCTGCCCTCAGGCTTTAGGGAGTATGAGTGTTAACAGCCCCACTATCCCTGCCTTTTCCCTAAGCCCTCACTTAAACCTTCACAAAATTTCTTTTCTTAAACCATCCGCAATTACCCTAATTTGAATTTCCATCTGTTTGCTAGTGATACCCTAACTGATACAAAGGCACATCTTCCTGGCTTTGCTAGGTTTTTCTTCCATGCCAACTCTTTCACTGGGGTCATCAAAGATTAACATTTTAAAATAGGCAAGTCAAGCATCAGAATAATTATCTTTGGAATGAGGAAAAACATTACATTTTGAAGACTGAGCTGTCCAAAATGAATAAAAGAGTCTATTAGCTTTTCGCTCAGAAGCATATTTCCATTACACTCTGGACAAGTCATCAAAATCCCAGATCCCACTTTCTCATAATGCAGTTCATCTTGCCCAGTGTTTCCTCTTCTCTGAAAATCGGAAAGCAGACTGAGACAACTGGGAGTCATTGGTGAAATCATTCATAAAATTTAAGATTCTTCACAGCCCAGAATAAGCAGGTGTTTGCTGTATGTCATGTAATGGGGAAGTTATCATTCTTTGTGCATTCATCTGAGTATATGTATTTCTAGGTCAGGAAAGGTGTACTTTCATTGTTGCTCCATTCATTTTTTAGCATACATAGTTGAAGGCTTATTTTTTCCAGAACACTACCCATACAACTGTGGGGGAGGGGAAGGGGCCATCTTCTCATTTCTCAGCTGGGTGAGAACCAGATCTCATTCCAAGACTCTGAAGAATATCAGTGTTATTAAAACACTGCTTCCTCACTTAAAGTGCTGTTGGTTACATCTTAAAGTCTAAGTTGGATTTAAATAATTCTGCTAGCGAGTAATGTACATATTTTTCTAAAATTAAAGCAAAAAATTAAACAAAAATCAAAATTATTTGGTTTCTAAAACAAAACAACAGCAAAAAAAAAAAAAACACTTGACATTTGGAATTATATTTGAAGATCTAACGAATAACCACTCACATTTGCAGTTTGCTATGGTTTATAGGCTCTTCAAATACCTTTTCCTCACTTAAGTCTGAGAACAACCCTGCAGAGTCAGACAGAGGTCTCTGGATTATTGGTCTGACATTCCACACTGCCTCTGGGTGCTCTTTTGAGAGGATCATTTGACTCAAGAGCAGTAGATGTCACTGAAGTGATCTGAGCAAGGGTACAGTGGCGGGGTGGGGGGACACTGAGAGGAGACAGGACAAAAGCAGGGAAACAGGTTGGAGGCAAGGCTGTGAAAACAGCAGTGGAGCTGTATGAGCAGGTTCAAGATGCAGTCAGCATGAGCCAGGGAAATAAATCTTGTTAAATTAATAAAATTTTAGGATAAACAGTTTCTTTTATAGGGTTCCATAATAAGGCAACATTTACTTCTGTGCAGTGAAATGATGGCAGGGTTTTTTTTTCTGCCTGCTTAGAATGTTTTTCACTGTCCAATTATAAAAAAAAGTCCAGGTATTACTTTTTGAATCATAATTTTAAAAGGAAGAAATAGGAAGAACACACTTTGATGTGCAAAGTAAATTAGTTGAATTGAATACCAAGGTATAATCAGTTCAAAGTGGTAGATTTTGAAGTCTTTCAGGGCCTTGGATTTAAATCTGTGGGCGAGAATAAAAGCCCGATTAGACTTTCTCCTTAGGATTCAAAGGATCTGAAAATTGCTCTCTGGCTGGGAGAATTGTGTGGAGTATGAACTACACACACACACATTATATTTACAAACATATATACGTAATATATGTGAATGTAACTTAATCATTTATAAATCTTATTTTATGAAGAAATTGACCAGAGTCATTTTGTCATGCATTGATTAAAATTAAGCAAATGCTAAGTCAGTGATAAAACAGGTATTCTTAAAATTATCAAATACTTTCTTATCATGGTTAATTGTAATACTCTTCAGTGTTTTTGTCATTGCTGTTATTTTGGTTTTAGGACTGACTGGAAAGTGAAACAGAGGTTAGAATCAGTTGTTGGGAGTTTTAGGGAAATGCTGACAAACCGAGATGTCAGAAAAAAACATTCTTCAAATCACTGAGTCAAGAAAGCAAAATGCAGTACAGTCTCTCTGGATCCACTAAGCCATAACGTCTGTTTTTATTCACTGAGAACAGGTTTCAGCGACCAGTAGGGTCAGGGCATTAATTGAAAATTGCAGACTATTGCTTTGCAACCTCCATGTGCCCTTGATAAGTAACCTCCAAGAAAAGATATGGGATGTTTTCTTCAGTTATCCCTGGGCACAAGAAGTTAAGCTTTGCTATTAAGTGTTTGATTTATCTTAGAAAAAGAAATATGAACTGTGTTAAGTGGCATGGAAATAGTAAATCTCCAACTTTAAAGGTTGAAAGTCAAGCTTGTATAAACCTATGGCATTAAGGTCTCTGTTTATTTATGGAGAAGAAGGGACAAGAAATTGATATATTGATTTAAACAGAGGAATGGGGAACCATGCAGTCATGTCCCAAGCATCTGCTCTACTTCTGCCCGGCTGTATGACCTTGGGACAAGTCACTTCACTTCTCAAAGCCTCAATTTTCCCATCTGTAAAATGGGCAGCATAATAATTCCAAACTCTGTTGGGATCACAGTGATAATACACATGGAGAGCTTAGTGCACAGCGATCTCTCAGCAACTGTTCATTCTGAAAAGTGCCTCTTCTACAAACATGAAAAAGAGGAGCTAACTTAGGATGCAGCAGTCTGAGCAAGGAAGCCAGTAACCATATGCTGCCCTGTGACTGTACCTCCACGTCACCATCGGGCTCTCAGAGGCACTGAGACGCCTTCAGCACTGACACCTGAAGAAGTCACACCTGCAGCTTCTGTGAACTTCTCCGTACATGCCACGGTCATCAAATAATTGTCTATTTACTGAGCCCTTGCTGGCACAAAGCACTACGCTGGGTGAGAGACATGTGAAAATTCTGCTCCAAGGAGCTTACAGTGAAGCTAAAAACAACAGAATGAATGAGGGGAAAGAATCACAGAAGGTAGTTTCTGCTAACAACCAGACGAATCTAAAAAGACTGAGTTCTACGGGCTTTCAAGGAGGGAGAAATGACTGTGGGCAGGAGAGTTGGGAGGATTCAGAGAAGTGTGGCTCCAGGTGGGCTCTGAGAACAGTGTGAGGTTCAAGTAAGGGGAGGAGAAGCGGGAGGCCTGCCTGCAAGGCCCGGAGGCCAGGCCTGGAGGGAGAAGTTCTTCTCCAAGTGCAGCCCCAGAGTAGCAGCGTCAGGGTCCCCTGGTGTGCCAGTCAGCTCAGACCGTGGTAACCGAATGCCACAGGCTGGGTGGCTGAACAAACAAATACTTTTTCTTACAGTTCTGGAGGCTGAATGTACTAGATGATTCAGTTTCTGGTGAGAGCCCCCTTCCTGGCTCGGAGGTAGCTACCACGTCACTATGTCCTCTCCAGTGTGTCTTCATATAAGGACATGAACCCTCTTGGGTCAGGGCCCCACTCATATGATCTCATTTAACCTTAATTACTTTCTTAGAGGCACTGTCTCCAAACACAGACAAGTTGAAAGTTATAGCTTCAATATGGATTTTAGGGGGACACAAGCATCTGATCCATTAACACCTGAGAACTTGTTAGGATTGCAAAATCTTGGGCCTCACTCCCACACCTGCAGAGTCAGAAACTCCAGGAATAGGTCCCAAAAGTCTGTGTTTTAACCAGCCCTCCAGGAAAGTGAGTTGAAGAGCCACCAGAGTAGAGTCTGCAGGGAGGAGTGAATGAGGGGAGATGGAAGTAATAGGTTGTGGTCAGAACTTGGAGAACTTTGGATGTCAGACCCAGGAGGGTAGAGACTGATCTGTCCTCAGGGAGAGGCCCCAAAAGAGGGGAGGTCAAACAGGTTACCCTAAAGCACTCATGCGGCGCTATCTGTGTTTGCACAGGAGGGAAGGAGGGAAGGAAGAGAAGGAAGGAGGGAGGGAGGGAGACAGGAAGAAAACCTTTTGGAAAATAGGCTTGCAGTTTAAAGATTCACAGTCTAAACACAGTAATAGCAGGAACAGGTAAGAAGGGATGAATATGAGTACCGTGCAGGAGGAATCACAGGTCATTACAAAGCCAAGCAAGCAAAGGAGGAAGAGTGGTAAACCCTGGGAACTTGCAGATACGTGAAACCTACCACTGACTAAAATACGGAAGGGTTGCTGGGGAGCTGTTTTGAGGCAAATGATCAATTCAGTTTTATCTACTTCTGTCAATGTTAACCACAGGACACAAAAGTGACTGCCCACTGGGCATATGGGAGATGCCATGAAGGGAGCAGTAGTTCTGCTGTACGTTCAGGGGGTGATGACTGAATCCTGGGGAGTGGGTGCAAGCTCTGAGGGAGGGTATCCAGCAAAGGAGGATGAGCGAAGTCAGAGCAAGCCAGTGTTTAGAGGAAAAGTGTGGCCCAGAAAGGGAAGGTGAAGGGCAGGGCAGGGTGGTGCCATTTGAGCACTTTAGCTACTAGTGCTTTAAAAGATCTCTTAAGTCTGAGCACTTCAGAAGGGACATGTTTGCAGCTCACTGTGAGTCCTCTAGATAAATCATCAAGCTCGTGACTAGGGTCAACTAAGAAAATTGCAAATGATGATCATCGCTGCTGTTAGCCTGACTCACTGGGAAGTTGGGTAGTGGCCTCCAGCACCACCTGAAGGACCTAAGGGTGCTGGCCATTTATGTGTACTTAAGAAGTGAGTCACCTCATTTTGGGTTTCTGTGACAGTAAACGTGTGGTCCTCACACGTTAGTGCACATGAGAGTCACCTGCAGGGCTTGTTAAAACACAGACTGCTGGACCTCACTCTGAGAACTTCTGATTCACCCAGTCTAGGGTAGAGACCAAGAATATGCATTTATTTATTTTTAAATTAATTTTTCTTTTTTAATTTTAAATCTGCACTTTTTTACTTTTTACATTTTTTTGGTTTTGTTAGGAGGGGGAGGTAATTAGGTTTGTTTGTTTATTTATTATTAATTTTTTAATGGAGGTACTGGGGATTGAACCCAGGACCTCATGCATACTAAGCATGCACTCTACTACTGAGAGACACCCTCCCCGCTAAGAATTTGCATTTATGAGAGGTTTCCAGGAGCTGCTGATGCTGCTGGTCCAGGAACCACACTTTGAGACCATTCTGTAAGCCTTACACAGAGGGACGCCCTATCATGAGGCCACCTACAGCCAATTTAGGATGTTGGCTGCAAACTAATTGCAGGTAATTTTTTTAGTGTTTCCAGGCTGAAACCTCTAGTTAAGAGGAACACTCAGGAAGCATAAGAACAAAGTATGGACTCAATACAAATGTTTTTCCCCCTCAAACTAAAGCATGTTTTACAGCCTCAAAGGAAGATCCTCATGTAGATGGCACCAAAAACAAATAAACCAAAAACAAAAAGCTAAAATACAGAAAGGCCCTTATTGAAAGGAAACAAAAACATTTTCCTGTTTGCCAAAGTTGACACTCAGGCTTGCATATTTCCCTCAAGTTCTCCTCATATTTTAGCTCCCACTTAAAATGACACTGCCTTTTTATATGTAATAGAAAAACCTAGAAACAATTCCTGCCTGTTATTCCAAACAAAAGGGATGATTTTCAGTTATTTTGTTTACTTTTTGTTCATGAACAATATTATATGATTTAAAAGCCAGTTTCTGTGGGGAAACTTGGCTGTTTTTATATATTTATATATATATATATATATATTTATGGTGTAAATTTTTATGATAGATTTAGAACATGTTAGCTCCTTCGAGCTCTAAGTTGCATCGCTGTCTTGTAGTATGCAGTTATGCCTTGTTTCATTTTCCACTTGAAGTCATTTCATTTGCCTGGCTTATAAACACCTTGAATTCTCTTTAACTGAAAAGGCAAGGTAAAGTGATAGAGTGTCCCGCTTAGCAATAATAACCCCCAAGGTAGAACTAAACTAAGCAGAGCAAAACCATAGCCAACATATCCTACATCATTAAAGAAAGGAAAGAAGATGGCACTGAAGAGGCAGGAAAGTCACCATGAAGAAACTGAAAAGAACGGAAGAATAGGCAGATGGACTGGAAACGGAAATGAAGAAAGTCGCTTTTTCTTTTCTTTTGGAATAAGCCAGTTTGGAAATGAGCAGGACATTGTGACAGTTACTCAGACGGCAAGGCTAGTGAGTCCTAGACAAACGTGGTCCACATGCGCATCAGACAGAGCAGACCTGTGTATCCCGCTGGATCCTCTCAGTGACCCTGTAAGGAACACGAGACTACACCCATTGTCAGGTGAGAAGACAGGGCTTCGGGGTGAGGCTGGGTGGCCGAGAAGAGTCACATGGGTATTAAGTAGTGGAACTGAGCGCAAATCCAAATGCTTCAAACTACTAACACGGCATTTTTCATTGAGCAGCCGACTAACCAAAGCTTTTATCAGAAAGCTGATTTTTCAGACATTGAGAGTAATGCTGTGTACATGTGAGTGACACCAGTTTTGGCCTAGAGTCACTGCTCCTCGTCACTAGCCTATCACTAGCTATTTACAGCTACACATGAGCACTTACGCCAACCTCAGAGGTTCTCGTCAAGAAAAGATAAATCCTAGGGAGGAGGGTACAGCTCAGTGGTAGAGCGCATGATTAGCATGCAGAAGGTCCTGGGTTCAATCCCCAGTGCCTCCATTAAAATAAACAAACCAACCAACCTAATTACCTCCCCCAACACACACACACACACACACACACACACACACACACACACACACACAAGATAAATCCTGAGCAAGCTCCTCTGCACTAGAGTCCTTCCCCTACTTTTGCTTTGACGTTGTATCTTTTAAAAACTTCCAAGGTAATTTCTATTTCTTCAGTATCTCCTTGCAATCATTGTTACCACTTTTATCTACAATAGTATAACAGGTTAAGAACCTTTTCTCTAATACTGGTAAAACTGTTCAAGTCTTGAAAAATAAGATTCTCAATGACTAAGTCACTGTGGATCCAGGACCCCGGAAGAACCTCAAGAGAGCAGTCATTCCTACAGTAATCACATACTGACACCACAAAACAGAGTTATCTACAGTGTTTTTAAGAATCTCCTCTAGGTGCCCCATCAGTTTTTGATCCATTGTAGAGGGAACAATTCTTCCCCACGTCTAGACACATTCTCTCTGGGTGTGTGTTAAGCCTGTTGTTTTATCTGTGTTTCTGTCCCCTAGGGAAATGAAGGACATCTGTGTCTTTTCTTCCTGAATATTACTTGTAACCTAAAGAAAAATGGACCTCCCACTCTCCTTTCTCTCTGGTCTCTCCCCAGCTACTGCAAGTAAACTTGAGAGAACATTAAGTGTCGGTACTATTTAAGTTAGAGATGCTGAAAAGATGATTTTCCTCTCTTGCTTTTAAAGTGGTAGCATGTTTTGATTATTTTTGTTTTAGGAAGAGATTTCATAGCTGTAACGTAGCAGGCATATAATCATCTAGTAAGCCCTTATTCTAGTAAATAATTTGAGCCAAAAGGAATGATGAACACCACTCCTACTAGAGGTCTCAGTCTGATTCACCAGGGTGTGACAGGTAAGTGTGGGACTGTTAGAGGCTCATTTCAGAGCAGCACCCGTGAGCATGGGAACATGGATGGCTCTGGTCTGCTCCTTGGCCTCATTAGAGCAAGACCTCCGTAAATCCCAAAAGGATAGAGTTGTTATCCAAAGAGCACTGTGTGAAAAAGTCTAGAAATGGATCTCAAAAGAAGCATGTGATTTAGAGAAGAAGGAATTTTCTATGAACACAATATGGTATCCCCAAGGGCAGAGTCAGGCTGTGTTCAGAGTACAGGGAAGCAGGCCAGAAGCTCAGGAACAGAAAGTCTAGTTTGAGAACAAGATGAGCTCAAGTAGATTAAATTAGATTATAAAACACCTCTTAGATGTCTGTGTCCATATAGAACTTTCCTACTTCTGAATATATCATAACTGTAACACCTGATTACGCACTACATACAGTTCACTATTTGGTGCCTTGTTTTTTCAGGTGTTTATTGACAAGCATTTCTGAATTATGGAATATCCTCCCTTAATCAGCTTTTTATTTCATATACAAGTGTTTTTTCCTCTCTTAAAAAAAAAAAAAAAAAACTCACCTCTTTTCTACCTTAAGATAACCCCATAGATTGATCATTCATGAGATTGATGTTAGCTAAGTATTTATCATGGACTATCCCAGCTAGATACTGTGACACAGCTCTGAACACTACCGACCCTAGTCTCCGGTAGTTTAGAGTAAATTACTTCACTCTTCCCGGCAGTTAATTCCTTAGTTCCAAAGAACACTTGGCATGTCATGCAATGGATATGAGTAAAATAAGCCAAATAAACAGAAAACATGTTTTCATGATCTGTGGACCAGGAACTCTGCTATATGCTACAGGGAATACAGAGGGCAATGCAGTGAGGTTTCTAACATCAAAGAGAAGAAAACCTCCTGGGGGATAAGGCCACAAACAAAATTACTTAATAATCCCAGCCAAGCCTGCAAGAGCGTCACAGGGCAGCACTGTGGATTTAGAGGCAGGAGGGAGCACTTGGTGGTAGGTATGCGCTGAAGGAGCAAAGCCCTAGCTTGACACTGAAGGATCGGCAGGGTCTGTGTAGTCATCAACCAGCAGGGAGTAAAAGAAAGACATAAACATTGGGCCAAGTGATGGAGCAGCTGCCTTATTTGCATCAGTGTCTTCTAGGCAGCTAATAAAAATTAACTATGGCCTTCCTCCGCCAGCAGGAAAAGGTATTTAAGTTTTGCTAATCACAGAAAGTACAAGACTTCCCTGGTTATTACCACTGTGCTCTTTCATTTTGAGGGCATGTTTGAATGGTCCAGACAGCGCCCTTCCTCCCTACCCCCACTTTGCTGTCAGTGCTGGTCAGTTGAACAACAGGCAGAAGGAAATAAAATCATCTGGGTACCATTCTAAGGCTACCACCATCCATCTAAGGCCCTATTCCCCCTCCAAATGGAGACATGGAAGTGGGCATGGTAAGGAAATAGTGAGGATGAGAAGTTTCTGGTCTTTGCAGGGATTTCCGGTCCTCCCCACACACTGCCCATCAGTGAGAGGGTTAACTTGCACTCTCCCCCTCCTTCTCCAGCTCCCCTGTCTTCTCCCTGCTCTCCTCACTAGCCCTTTTCTTGGCTGGTTCAGCCTGGCTTACATTCAACAGGTGATTCTTTCTCCATCAATTAACAGCTATTGAGATGAGATTAGCTCCTTACTGGCCTCTGAGGACCAAGAAAGCATCCACGGGAAGCAAAGCCATAGACAGTTTCCATGGAGCTCTGCAGCCTGGAGGTAGAGGGGCTAACTTTATTTCTCAAGCACCTTAATTATCGTAATAGCTCTTTAACACACTACTCAGAGTAATAAACAAGTAATAAACACAATTGTTTCTAGCTTTCCATGAGAACAATAGATTAATTTCCCTGGGCTGGAAGTGAGATAGTGTTAAAGCATGCAAAGAGTGGGCAGAAAATCCTCCCACCCTCAGGCAACTTCCTAGAAACGAGACACAGGAATATCCTTTAAGCGGCTACCATCATGTTCCCTGTCCCAGTCACACTCCCACCCTCCCTTCAAAGGTGACCACTGTCTTGACTATTATAGTAATCAGTTAATCAGTTCTTAGCATCTCTTTGCAGTTTTACACCCAAGAATGTTTCTTTAGACACTAGCGTTTCATCTTGCTCATTCTTTTTAATTGAAAACCTTTTTAAGTCCCTTTACTTTCTAAGTCCCTCCTCCATCTTTCTTCTTGAGAATTTATCTTTTGAAGAATACGGGTTGCTTGATTGTAGAGTCTCCCACAGTCTGGATTTTCCCTGTTGAAGAGGTAGGGTGTGATTCAGCATATCCTTCTATGTTCCTGCAAATTGGCCTCTGGCCTGACTGGACTCAAACTCCATCCCCTATTCAAAGCACTAGGTAGGACAGGTGTAGAGTGCACAGAGTATGGGTTGCTCCTGCCCCTTCGGTCCTTTCTCTGTGCACTCACCTGTTCCCTTCCAAATTCTAGCTGTCATTTCCAGCTGGTTCTCAGGACTGTCCAGTGAGTACCTATTGGCTACCGTGGGGCTCTCCGGCTCTCAAGTCTGTCAGATGTCCCCATGCTTCACTTCCAAATGGGAATCAGTTACACAAAAGCCTCGTGGCTGTTGGCTGTGACTCCTGCATTCTCATGATTAGGGGTTCTTGGGCTACCTTGGCAACAGTTTCATGGTAAATGTTTTCCTTGGGGTTTTAGTTTCACTAAGTAGTTGCTTTGTTTGTCTTTTTGTGGACTTTGGAAGATCCAAAAATTAAGATGCTACTCTTATAAAACCATCTTCCCAGAATTCTGGTATGATTTTTTTTAATCATACTCAATGTTTTTTTTTGAAGAAATGATTCTTATATTTTTAATGAGAAAAATACTTGATATTCATAAAATCACTTAACTGGCAACTTTGAGAAAACATACTTATTTTATACATTGAGAGAGTCTTATCTGGCTGTTTATCATTTCACAGTTAAATTGCTGCCAGATCCCTGTTTATAGCTCTGACCTCACTCCCAGCCATATACAGAAAATCACTTCTGTTGCTAATATTCCAGTCCAGATCTATGACCATTCCCACCCCAAGTTCATACACAAATGGTAAAAACACAAAGAACTTCTCTATTTCAATAGACTTTGCAGAAAGCTCACTCCTGGGTATGATTTTATCTTTCTACCTGGCTACCTGAATATACCATTTCCACTGTCTTCATTACCAAATTCCAAGTGTCCATTCCCACTTATTCACAGGTCCTTTTATCCCTACAGGCTACGGGTGCCTGAGACCCAGATTTCCAGATCTTTGATTTGCTTCTGATGCTTTGACCCTCAGCTTACTGATCTGAGACCTGGACCCTTGCCTGTCTCTTTATGGAGCTGACCTTTTCTTAATCCTACACTGGACTGGCTGGTCCCACTGCCATTCATGTCCTGGCATAAATATTATATCGTATAACACAAGGTGGCTTGCTTTTCCCAATAATATTATGTAACATCTTCATGTGTCATTTAAAAATCTTGCAAAGTATGAGTTTTAAAGAATGCATAGTTTCCTACCTATCATGGGCTAAACTACACTTAACCGTGTATCTAACACTTTTCCGATAGAGGATTACAAGCTACTCCAGAGCCTGTTCCATGCCCTGTGCTGTGTGCTGTGCACTGTCACTGCGGCCACACTGAGCTCGTGGTGCTGGGGCAGCCCTGGCGGTCACGCCGAGGAATCCCTCAGAATCCCTGTCCTTAGAAAGCTTACAGTTTACTGAATTGCATCTTGTATACAAGTAACTATAATCAAAGTAGAAAATACCAAAACCTTTAAACAAATTATAAATGAAGTTGTGACAGAGGAAAGATTTTTTCTGGTGGAGGACTCAGGGAGGGCTTCCTGCAAAATACGGCATTTGACCCCAGCCTCAAATCCTGACTTGACTTTACTTTTTTAACTATATATATATAAAATACATTGACTTTTTTAGGGCAGTGGTTTTCAGTTCTATGGCAAATCTTTCACTGGGAATAGAACCAGTGGTTGGCTGTGACAGAGGTCTAACTCTAAGTAGTTTAAAGAGGGAAATAAACCGTAAGAATGCTGGCAACTCACAAGTTAGAACAAGCCACAGGGTGCAGGGATGTACTGGGCCATGGAAATTACTAGAAGCCAGTTTTTTAAATTCCTTCAGAACACAGTCTCTTATCTGTGTTTCTCCATGTGTGTTTGCTCTTTTTCAGGGTCGGATTCAATATTTTCTTTAGAAAGAAAAGTGATTTTTAATGCTTTACCCTCAGAGATGTTAAAATGATTGCCCATGGCCAAAGCTAGTAAATGGTAAAACCAGGATTCAAACCCAAGTCTTTCAGATTACAAAGTCAGATTAAACATAACAAGTTACCTATTTATGTATTTATTCTACTTCTCTCTAAGTAGGAAATAAATACACTGTGCTCCTTTTGTGGGTTATCCACCCTACAAAACCTAGCAAAGTGGCAGGTTTAATAATCAGCAACCAAATTAAGAAATCATGCTTAATTCATTTATTTTTAGACTCTATATAGTAACTGTATATTTTTATATATCCAGGTTCAGTCTTATTCAGTACTGTAGAATGATCAGTAAGTAAAACAGATGAAAGAAGATCAAGAAAAGGAAAGAAGAGAAGGAAATACAGAGGGTTTCTTGCATAAAGTTCTCTACATTCACTGTATCTACTGGGAAGGGGAACCACATCTATTTTCTGTTTCTTTTCTAACAAATGTTATTCATTCTGTCCATTACAATTCCTTCCATCTTGTTACACTGTCCTCACCAGATTACATTTAGATTAGACCAGTTCTTGATAAAAAGGTCAGAGCAATACATTACCAAGTCCTGACGCCGAAGTTAATTTGTCTGTGCCCACCTCCTGCAGAGTATCTGCCTCAAAGTGATAGTGAGAGTTACATTTTCCTATTAAAACCTTAGCCTCTAGTTCTTAAGTCTTTAGACCTGCAATGAAGTCTTAGATATTAAACGCTCTCTCAGCCATATACTTTGAATCTAGGGCTGCCTGTTGATAACTGTGGTGGTTCTTAGATCCATTTGCATTGCTGGCTGTAACAAAGCTGATTCTTTGAAAATGGCTTTCACTTCCTGAGTGTATTCTGCTGGGTAGGCATTCTTGACTGATCACTGTAAAGAAGTCAGCTCAGTCGTGTGCTCTCACCCAGGTACCTATTACCGGCTCACTGTGGACACTACTCCACCTACCATCGATGCTCATTACCAATTTCCTCTCCACACTCTTCAATTACTTGCTCACATGCTGCCTTCAGCAATTTGTTCACGATATCTGCCTGGTAGGGCGGATAACATCCCGGTCGAAATGACAGCCACATCAGTGAAGTGTGTATTCTCACAGATGGGGAAAGCACAGGGTTTTAATTTAGTGAACTGAACTCACCATCCATACCTTCCTGCTCCAGTCTTCCAATTTGTTTGTTTTGTATATTGAATCATTTTAATTGACAAGTGGTAGCTGTTCACTGAGAACTAATCAGATAATCAGAAGTATAGGATGGAAAAGCTAATACACTCAGCTGACTCCATCCCTACAGTGTGCACTTTTATATTTATTCTCCCAGACCTTTCAATCATGCACATAGAACACTTACATTCTTCTTTATCTTCCTCAAAACTGTGGCATGTGCATACTGTTGTGCTATGTGATTTTTCACATACTTCTTTTCATGTTATATATGTAGATTTCCCTCCTTTAGTATGGATTCATAATATTTCAAAATAAGATATATGACAATGTACTCACTATTTTAGTATTTATAAACATATAGGTTGTATCCCATTTTTTTAGTCATTATAAAAATGTTGCCATGAAATCCTTAGTCATACATGTCTTTGCGTATTTATGCAAATATTCCTGTATCCCGGGTTCACAGAAAAGAAATTGCTAGGTCAAAGGGAATTGTTTGATATTCTAATAAACAATGACATCAGTAACACGGAGGACTTTCTATATGCCAGGCACTTTTGTAAGTTCTTTACAGGTGGTAACATATAATCTTTACAACAACTGGATGAGGCAGGTGCTACTGTTACTCTTATTTTACAGACGAGAGAATTGAAGCACAAAGAGATTAAATAACTTGCCCAAGGTCACCCAGCTAATATGTAGTGGAGCCTGAATTCAAATCCAGGGAATATGGCCCAGAGACTTTCTATGCACACTCCTCCAAAATTTGCTTTCCAATTTCTTTGTTGTATCAGTTATCCCACCAACTTTGCCAATAATGGATATTATCAAAATTTTTGTATGTAGTTTTTTTTAGCTTAACTTTGAAACTTTTTAATCTTGGTGTAACTTCATGATACAATAAAGCTTGATCAGTAGAACAAACACAAGAATACATAATGAGGCAGAATATTAAGTGCCAAAATGAGTGGTAACAACAGAGAATTGGCTCCCGGTGACAGTAAACAAGTCGGCTGGAGTGATTGGGAAAGCCACAGATAGATGGCAGAGCTTTTGCGGGGCAGTATATAAACATATGCAAGAAAGGCTTGCAAAAAGGGATATCGTCGAGTGTAGTGAGGGATGAATCTGATAGGCAGAATTTCTAAAGCCAAGAGTTACTTAGGAAATTTGGAATTTACCTTCAAAACAACAGGAACCCTTGGTACTAGAAGAAGAAGAGTAACAGGATTGGAAAGTTTAGTCCTGCTAAATTATCTAAAATATAACAGAAGTGTGTGAAAGCAAGGTGACTTCTTGGCAGGTGACACAGATATCTAGATCTGGTGATAAGGTCCTAAACTAAGAGAGCAGAATGTTGAAGTAGAGACTGAATCAAATAAACTATGTAAAGAAAAATGGGCAAGATTTAGTTTTGGTTAGGATCAGCAAATGAAGCAGAGAAAAAGTTCTGTGAGGTTTTCAATGATTTGAGCTTGGGTAGCAGGAAGAATGGTGTCATGAGGTTGGAAATGGGGAAGCTGAGAAGCGGAGTAGATTTGAAAACACCGTAAGTTAATTTTTGGACTTGATGAGATTAAACTAAGATAAAAACATCAAGCAAGGATATCTGTTAGACAATTAGAAATGGAGTTCAGTTGGAAGATGAGGTTAAGGGCTATAAATATACATTTAAAACAATAAAATATGAAAGTTGAAACTATAAAACTGTGGAAAGGAGTACTGAGAAAAGACAGGAGAGAACAAGGGCTGATACTGGAGGATGTCATGTAACAAAAAGATGAAAGAAGAAAAAGGCTACAAAGATGACAGAAAAGAAGTAAACCAGAGACGTAAGCAGTGAATCAAGAAAGTAGACACTGAATGAAGCCAACGGGGATAGGACTACAAGGAGGTTATCAATCATATCAAAGCCAAGGACATGGAAAATAGCAAGGAACTGGAGAAGAAGAGAAAAAAAAAATATATATATATATTTACAGTTAAAAATAGATCATTGCTGACATTTCTCAGTAGAATTATTCTCTCTAAGATGCAAGAGATGACTTAAAGCTTGATTGGAAATAAGTGATCAAAAATGGATGGTACATTAAAAAATTGATAAATATGAAGAATAAGATAACATCTAAAGAAGTCAGAATGTCAGTGTGTAGGCTAGTTGAGTTTTGTTTTGTTTTTTTTTAATATTTGTGAATTAATCTCTGCAGGAACTTGTAGGATCCTGAAAGATCAAGTTATTTTTAATCTCTTTATCAAACTCTTCTGCAAAAATATATGGATATACTGTTTCAAAGCTCTATTATCAGGAGATAAAAATTCCTATTCATTGATAAATTTTGTGTTTTAGCTAATATTAAATCAATGCCTCTTGACACAAGTCTTAAAACATTGTTTTAACTAGGTTTCTTTTATTTTGATTATAAAGGTAAACTATGCATAGTGGAAAAAAAGAAAATACAGAACAATATAAAAAAAGAAAGATTATTCATAGATTATTGAACTTTTGATATATTCTCTTGCAGTTTCATCTCACATTTGTTTTAAATACTTCAGAAGCTTTGTATGCAGTTATATGTCCCTTTCATACAGCATTTCAACATAAGTATTTTACACCATACTGTAACTCCTTGTCAGTGTGTCATGCTTATATCCAATCACATAGATAATTCATTATTTATTTATGTATTCCCCAGTTACAGGACACTTAAGTTAATTCTCATTTCCAATCAGTATTTTAAATTACATGTACTAACATTTTTTCCAGGTAAACTTTTTCTGTGTTTAGAATTATGTTTTGAATAATTCCATAAATGGAATTCAAAACAAAGTTCTGAATAACTAGAAAGCATGTAATACCCAAGTAGCTTTCCAACTATAAATTTGTTTCCATCACAAGTTCATTAGAATATTAGATTTTTGCACAAAATCTCTAGCACTAGGTGGTTCTATTTGTTTAAAATATTTCCTAATGTAATGGATAATATACATTAATTTGATTATTTTAAAAGTTAAACATTTTCAATATCAACTAGTTGAATTTCTCTTTTTGTGATCTGTTTATGACCTTTATTTACTGGTGCCTTGGAGTTCATCAGTTTGGATGATTTCTTTTACATTCAGGATAGTAACCCTCTATAACATTTATTGCAAACATTTTCTCTCTCAACTGATTACTTGCATATGATGTTTTTTGACTTACAAATATTTTCAGTGTGTTCGTCTTTGTGATTTATTTCCTTAAAGTCCAAGGAGACTTTCCACATACAAATATCAAGTGAAAATTTATCTATATTCTTCTTCCTTTTCAGTTTAATTTTTCAATTTTAACTTTTAACAAACTTTTCAAAGTTACTTTGCCATTAAAGAGTTCATCCCTTCTTAACACCTGCCATCCTGTTCAATCCACACATCATCCAAATTTCTGTTCATTCGCATCCATGAAGCTCCTTTATTGTGCCACACACAGGGACAGACACTGGGAATATAAAACTAAATAAAACTATGCTTGCCATAATAAATTCAAATCTAATAGGGGAAGTATATCCATTTGCTAGCCACCTGATAGTTACAATAAACTATATTCTCATCTTTAAACAGCACCATTGCTTCCTGCCATGGTTTCTACAGCACAACTTCCCCAGTCTTAAGTTCTTTTCGTTGAAATGTATCTCCAAGTCATCTTCTCTGGTGAAACATATGTGTGTTTGTGTGTGTGTGTGTACATACATAATATATATATATATAAAATAAATTTATACATACATAAAATTTTCTTAGCTCTTGAATATTTGAAAATCACTTTTTGTTTCATTCATCATAAGAAACAACTGTCCTAAGTTTAAATTCCATGATCATGGACCCTCACTATTTTGTAGGCATTGCTCTATTTCCTTCTGAATTTATTTTGGGAGGGAAAATAGAGGCCAGCTGAAATTCTTCCCCTTTTCTTCTTGAATATATTTCTTCCTCCTCCTGTTCCTCCTTTCTTCCTCCTCTTGTTTTTCTCTTTCTCCTTTTCACCTCGATCTACATGGGTACAGTTTGTGCTTTTTAATTTTCTGAAACAAACTGAGTTCTTTAAAAGTTCAGGGCTCTGTTTTTAACCTGAAGAAATTTGCTTTTATTATGCATTTTTCATTCTGGTCTCTTCAGAAGCAGCATTTCCTTGAGTTACTGTTACCTTTCTCTTGTGCTACAGAGTATTTTTTCAGAAGCCCCTTAATTGAGTTTTATATGTTTACTCATCCTCAAATGAGAAGATCTATTCAGATAATACATTCGGGTAAACTCGATTACCCTTAGCCACTTCTCAAAAACCTTTGGTTACTGATAGATCCAACCATTTGAAGCCAGGGGTGCAAAACCTCTACCTTGACTTTAATTATCGAAACTAGCTCAGTTTCTACTACTGCATTTATTGATGTCAGTGACGACCAAGAAGAAAAGACGAGTCCTGCAGTTCTCACCCCTCAAAACGCATCATTCCCTCGTCTCTTCCTCCCAGTGACTAACCTGGTGCGGGCACACACTGCCCCGGGGCGGGGGTGGGGGGTCTTTCTCATTCCCTTCTCCCCCGGGCGCTAGTACTTGCTAGTACTGGTGCATGAACAGATTTTGAAAGAGAGAAACTAACAGGTCAGGTGAAACAGACAATGATTAGAAGTAATTATTTGACACTAATCAGAATTGAAAGTTTATTTGCTTGTCTGATGTTTTCCACTTCCAAGTTTCCAGTAGGAAAAAACAGCAGTAATTGTCCATATCCACATCCTTCCTACCTCCTGAACTCTAGTACTCTTTGACAGTCTGTCCCATTCTGTGGATCCCAAAAGACCTTCTTAGAAGTGAGCTAGTTTGTCACTGGAAAGAGAGCTTAACTGAAAATAGCAAGACCCACCACTGATATTGCTTAGCTGTGGGAACTTGTACAAGACACTTAGCCTCAATTTCCTTATCTCTTAAACAAAGATATTGAATCACATAGTTTCCAAGACCCACTCTAGTTCTAACATTCTTTAATTCTAAAGACTATATTTTTAATACTAAAATATTTCAACTTAGGATAACTAAACTTTCCAAAACAATTCTAAAAGGATACCTAACTAGTTCAGTGATTTACTTAAAGGACTTGACACATTTCAAATCTTACTACTCTCAGATTAATTTTTCAGCACCCCATTTCAGCATGCTATAGCTATGAAAACTTACAGATATAAAGTTAACAATATAAGATGTTTCAATCAATGGTAAGTTTAAGGATAAAATACAGAGAGCTATGAAAACATAAGACTCCCAGGAGGCAAAATTAATTTAAATATACATTTGAATGACTACTGTGGGGTTTAATATAAAAAGTTGCAAGTGAAAGCTAAATATTACCACACACAAAAAAACATAACCTTAAGATACATAGATGCTTTCTGCGTAGTACGTTCCTTATCTTTGATTCCACATAATCTTCTGCCTTTTAGTTCAGCAGGACTTTAAATGCCATGAAAAACAAGAACAACAAGATAGAGTTTGCTTTTTCCTCTTTGCAGAGAACATTATAGCATGTCAGAGATCTGAGGTCAAATCTGTTTTCTGTTTCCTGACTGACAGGTAACTACCATCCAGGCCCCAATTTTACCATCTGTAAAATGCACACTATACCTTTATCTGATATCAGAGATAGATCACAGACTTAAAGCGTTCAGTACAAGGTCTGGCATACATAAGTGGTCAGAAATTGTACCCATTATTATTATTATTACCATGAATTACTTCAAATATAAGTATTTGATAACAAGGAGATAGTGAGCAAAGAACAGAGAAAAAAACATGAGAAAAGTACAAGAAGGGATAAGAGGAGGAAAAGGGTTTAAGTCAAGCCACTTCCTGGTTGATTCTACTCTGACCATCTCTGATGACGTCTAAGGACTTAGAGGACTGAATGGAGGGAAGTTACTCCCACCTGGAGTCCCAGACCTGAAGGCAGGAGAAGCAATAGGGAAGGTCACCTGATAGTGAACTTTGGCATTGCTAGAGTGGCCATCCCTTGTGAATCCTCCACACCTTTCCTTGGAGGGTCCCAGTAAAGTCCCATGAGGACAGATTCAAACCCCTCTGTCAGAGGTTTAACTGGTTGGGTTAACTTGGACTGACTTGAGCAGCTGTGATATTTTTCATCTAATATTTTACAGGATGCTAACTGAAGACTTGGAGGTAATTACCAATTTAAAACATTACTTGAATAATCATTTCCTAAATGTTTATAGGATTATTCATTCCTTCACAGAATGCACTAAAATCATGTTGGGTTCGAGAGACTAACTCTATTAGGGTGCTTATATATAATGCTATATCATAATCTGATAGTAATCAGGATCTTTTATCAAAATGCTTTTTTTATCAAAAGCTGCTCTTGTAAAGAGAACTTCAAATAAAACAATCAGTTCTTTCATCCTCCTGCCCTTTGCCAACATTGACTCACATAAGCATTACTCATTCCTGAAACAGCATGTTTCCGTGACCCAATAATGTTGGTGACAAAGGACACATTCTAGGGGCTCAGATGTTGATTTGAGGCACAGTAGTCTCATTTCTGTGGATTTAGAATAGACAAGATTACATAACAGGCACAGCCTCTGATTAAATTTTCATTAAGTGCTCATAAAAATTGTTAAATAAATGAATAAAAAAGAGAAGATTATTTTCACATTGCATTCCACCAGAAATGGAAATCTCTTATATGGTGCCTTTTTTTTCCATCTTTTTGGAAAATAACTGCCTGATTGATATAGAATTTCTTCAACTTGAAGATGCTTTTGTTCACTTCCGTTTTTGTCCTGGGATAGGCAATCGACAGATTCCACCATGCACAAATGTTAGACTGATCAGATTCAAGGCTATAGCAGCCCCACCAAATGGGAGGAAACATGTGTTGCACAGTATAACACACACATAGCTCACATCTGACTGAATTAAGCAGCTTCTGTTGTTTCAGCATCTGCACGAGTATTAAATCAATCAACTCAAATATGTACAGATAATCTTCACTTTGTACAGTAATGCAAGGCCATAAAAATGACTATGCAAACGGAAACTGTTGAAAGCAATCTTGCTAATTAGTGGGAAAAATGACGATTCTACCACAACTTTTAAAAACATTTTGTCAAAAGAAAAAATATTTTACTTCCAGCTATAAATGTATCAAGAAATGAAAAAGTACTAAAACATTTATTCAATACACTGTAATTAGAAACATTGAGAATTAAAGTGTTTCATTTCTTTTTTAAATCTTATCAAGAGTAGTTCTAAACAGGGCTTGCCCTTTTCTCCTCATTATGTAACTATAAGGAAGGAGCATCTTTTCTATGCCTTGGTGAATTGTCATTCCAAAGTTTGGATCAGTCACCCGCCGTTGTCCTTCCTGCTTTCAATGTCAGAACGTATCTCAGAGTTCCTTTAACATGAAGTCTTTCTCCAGCGTCACTTCTCCCGGGACATCTTCCGTCTTCTTTCTGAGTTATGCACTAAGTTCACTTTCATTAAGTTCCTTGGCTGCTTTTCTAGAGTTTCTCCATTGGCAGGAATGTCAACACTCCCAAGGTCAGCAGTTTTCTTCTATTAACCCATGTACATTCTATACAAATTTCACTCCATTGTTACCACTGTTTCTTTGCTGCACTGACATCTTTGCTGGCCAATCCACTCTTTAGATTGTCCATGTTTTTTAAATGTCACATGGGTTCATCACTGAGAAACAAGGCAGCAACACAACTATACACTTTGCTGTGTGTGACCTGAACAGGTGCACAGTGAGTGACCAGTCACCAACAGACTTTGAAAGAAGTGATGTGATTGGTCACCGATGATAATATGTGTCTGTTACTTACATAGTGGTTTGTGGACTAAAAAGCTAGCAGCAAAGTTTGTACTTTATGCAACGGTACACACTTACTACGCCATGATAACTGAAATGTGGATGTGTCACTGGGAAACAGGTGTTATGGAACCAAAGTGTGGGGACTGAAATCCGAACATGTGAGAATGTGAAAATTGTGCAAAGTGAGGACTGCTTGCATATTTAACAGATGAATAAATGTAAGTTGGTCATTTAGTATGTAGTAAAGGAATATTATGTTTATTGTATGAATTAGAGATAAGTATGGATTATAAATATTAATAGAGGTTTCCTGCCATAATGAAATGTAATTAGGAAGAAAACAAACCTGCATAATTAATTACAATACTAGGCATAGCATGGGAGCTAGGGAGTGGTATAAACACCCAGCCATGAAGGTGCCAACCTGGAGTTCTAAAGTGACAGTTACGAATCCCATGACTGTATTAAGCAATAATTGCAGGAACAATAAAACCTTTTAAACTAGTTGTTTCTACTCAGAATTGTCAGAAAACTGTCACATTCCTTGTTCCGGGTTGTACCACATTGGCAGCCAGTTCTCAAGACTATGTTTGACTTGACTGAGCAGCAAATTTCAGATTCTGTGTTAGAAAAGGAAATATGTATTTTCTAGTAAATATTTCCACCCAACAGGTTCCACAGGATTGTTCAGGGACTGCTGAGAACATTATGTATGATTTTTAACGTTTTTCCCCACCAGTGCAACCCTCCGTATCTTTTGAGGAAACACACACACAGAGTTAGGATGTACAAAGGGAAGACCTCAGAGAAGCAATCTGGGCAAAGGGAAAACAGATCTATACATTTAGAGCACATTTTAAAGGATGTTAGGCACATTTCTTTAGCTGTTAGTTGTTTTTAAACAGCATTATTTTCCCTCTGCAACTAAGAGCACCAAACAGGAACTCACATATTTTCCTAATTCAAACTTTACATATTCCACCATAAAAATCAAATTCCATAACAACACAATTAAAGCCTGTAAATTACCTTGGTGATTAGAAACTCAGATGAAGAAACAGCACCTCCTGTTGAGTGCTTTGACAAAGACTTTTCTCAAATGTGTTTAATCAGTAACTTTCCTGGCCATTTCTTGTTTACTCTGGGCAGAAATCAGCCATTGCTACATTGCTGCTTATAGTAATACGTACAAGACCACCCATAAAAATCTTAACTACAAACCCACGTAATGGGGAGGCTCTGACTTCACGTAACAGCAGAGGTGAACAGACAACATGCATGCGTGTTCGGTGGTGCTGAGAGGACTTTGCTCATGAACTGATTCCAACAATAGTTAAAGAAACAAACAGAATCCTTTATTCATCAGGAAAACCTATTTTACCGAATTCTTGGTTGATCAAAGGTTTTATATCATAGTGGGGAAGAATATTTCCTGATAGACAGATGAGGGCTCTTAAAAACCTGCCCTCTCTTTTGTACTCGATCCAGAAAGTCTTAGTGAAGAAAGTAAGAATTCTCAAGTTGCTGGGTAAAACTCCAGTCACTCTGGAGTTGTCCTCTTGCTGTCTTGGATTCAGACAACCATAGCATCAATGGACTTTTTCCTCATAATTTGTATATGTGAGCATTATGTATGAAGCTTCAAGAGATTTAATAACTTTGAAACACTCTAAGAATTGAGTTATCATAATAAACTTGGATCCATTTACTAAAACAGCTGTTATGTGCAAGGCACATAATATTCCACGTATTTTTCTAAATTATCCTTTCTTAGCCTCAGCATCATGTTGCCAGGTAGGTGGTTTTAGCCCTACTTTACAAATAAGGAAATGCAAGTTCATGGAGTTTTAAACCGTTAATGAGTGACAGACCAGGCTCCTGATCAGGGAAGCCTGATTTCATTGCCCAGGGTTTTTAATACTATGTTACAGTATTTGAGGAAATCAAGAATTTAATTACAGATTGTTTATAGAATAATTAAAAATGAAAGTATTTTATAGTAGAGGTGTTTGGACAGAGCTTCACAGGATAATGGGGGAAGGATGTTCCAAACATGTGGTTTGACTGGATGAAAACATGAAGAAAGTTTTAAAGAAGTAAATAAGCCAGAGACAAGAGCATGGCCCAGCAGTGTGGATGAAATAAAGGTAACCAGAAGCATCCTAGCCAAGAGCTGGGTTTTAGAGTTTGATTCATGGTACAATGAGATGCAAGTGTGAGGTTTTACAAGAGAATAGGGGGATGAAAATGGTCTCTCTTTTACACAGATGAGACAAATTATTTCAAAAACTGTATCTGACTATGCCACTCATGGCCACAAACTTAAAAGATGTTTCAATAGCTCCAAAATAACGTCTAAAGACTTTCAAATGGCAAAGTACTAACATTTTCTCTTGTTACTACATCCATGCTCCATCCACACTGAGCTACTTGCAATTTCCAGGACACACCGTTCCCTTTTTATGCATCCACATGTGGTCACATGCTACTCCCTAGTCCTTTTGTCTAAAACATGAATTTCAACTCAACCTTCAAGAGCCTCCTTAAGAATTTTCTCCCCTGTGAAATCCCCAGTGATAGCAGTTGTTAAGTAGTGAGTGTACATATTTTAAGTCCTGTCCTCCACAAAGATTATCTCAATCTTCCTCAAAACCTAAGAGAATTGGGAAAATACTAGAAGCAGTTCCATTAAAGTTATGAGCCAATCAGAGATGTGAACTCTCTTAGCCAAAGTCCCACAGGAATCAGGTGGCACACCCAAATTAAGGTTATTTAAGAAGAACTGAGTAAAGAAACTATGTACAAAGGTATAGGCATGATATAAAGAAACCAGGCAGAACAGTAAACTAACTGCCCTGCAATAAAAATGATGAAAGAAAGAAGCCACTAGAACCAGGAGAGAGACTCTGACCTACCGAAGGCTGCTTGAGGGCAATTTTGATTTTGGGTTAGGAGTCAGCCAGCAAAAGGTGACCCAACAGGAAGGAGACAAGGAAATAAACACCTGACCTGACTCTCCTCCCTCCTTCCAATATCTTGCCAGGACTTCTCATTGGCCAAACCCAACTAGATACTAGAGTATAGAGGAGACCACTGAATTGTCCGTCTAAGGGCAAAAGGCAGAGTGGAGAAGGGAGGAAAATGAATTTGGAGAGCCAAATGGAGGGTAACAAACATACCCACTCTTAACAGTGTCATGTAATATAGCAACAGAAACGTAAGTCAATAAAATTAGCCAAGGCTAACAGCAAGAGGTATATAAACTGGAGAAGTTAAATGTTCCGTTTGTTGAAGATAGTATGGTTGAATACTTGAAAAACTCAAGAGGATTAAATGAAAATCTTTCATTTAAAAAGGCAGTTGGCTGAATAAAAGAATACACAAAAATCGCTAGCCTCCTATTATACAATACAATGGGGAAAATGGCCCCATTTAAAATAGGATGAGAAAAAGTAAAATAGGAAGAAACCGGATGAAATACAATACCTAGGAATGAGCTTTTAAAAATGTTCAAAATTCACATAAAGAACAATGTAAAACATAACTGAAGTACACAAAGGAGCCTGGCACAATGGGAAGACCTGTTCTGTTCTTGAATAGAAGGACTATATATCATAAGGCCGTCACCAATTTAGGCATGATATCCAGCTATTTTATCTTCCCAGTAAATGTTACCAGCTTCTCATTTGAGCCCCACTTCATGCTGCGGGGACATCTCCCTTACTGGTATCACAGTCCAGGTCCACGTCATGTTATTTACTTGCACTCTGAGAAATTATTCAGGTTTTTAAGATCTCGTTCTGCTCACATTAAAGTTTTAATCACTGATTGGATTCAAAACTCTATCCACAGGCAGGCAAAAAGGGTGACTCTAGCAATAAAAGGAGTAGAGGAGGAAGGTGTGGGCTTCTGTGATGTGAATCTTTCCTCTTTCTCCGGGTGGTAGTTTCCCTGATGTTGAGGAGGAAGGAAAGAGAGAAATGAGACAGATGACTATTTAAATTTCACTGGTGATCATTAGTGGTCATTATCTATTTAGGGATCATTGCCCCTTTGGTTAGTGGTTAGGGCTTTTCCAGCTCATTGTCTTTGGGGAAGTACAGGCTTGATAGAACTAGCTGACGTGAGACATTTCCAAATAGGCTCGCAGGGCACTGATGAATTCTTCCAAGACTCAAGACTTGGCCATTTCCTCCTGCTGCACCACCCTGGTACCAACACACCACATTCCTCTGTGGTGCCTATCTCTTTGCCCCACCTGGCACAGTCCCTGATCAAACCATAGCCCACAATCACATTTTTCCTGTCTTGCTCCCAACTCCAGCACTTTAAGCCCATTCCAGAGCCATCTCCCATACTTCTCAGCAACCATGACTTCAAAGAAGTGGTCCTGGCAACACTCCGTGGCTTGTTGGGGAACTTGGCCACGCTCAAGTCATACTGTCTGCTAAGGAGGCAACCAAGTGTAAAAGGAAACCCTCATCTTGCTGGTACTTTGGGAGAACTGCTCTTGGAATTTTCTTCAACTCAGGAAAAAGTAACATTTCCCCTCTTCTCTTCCTGTGGAGCAAAAAATAGTTCCTTGGCTAATGCCCAAAGTGATCACTTTCTACTTTTCAGTCCTTTTATTATCAAATGGCTGGGGTAGTGGGGGGTGGCGGGGAGAGGGGAGAGAGAGCAGAATAGGGGGGGAGAGGGGATGGGGTAAGGAGGAAAGAGGGGTCTTTGTGGTGAACCAGCTCTTCTCAGCAGGTCCCCTTGAGAGTTTGTGGCTCAAATCCAGGGATTTTTTTGAAGTTAGAAATTGGAAGTCTCTTAATTTGTTTCAGGCATACAATGACCTTTTATTTTTAGCTTGGTCATTAGCCATTTATTTTACAAAAATTAAGATTTTTATTAAGCCATATATACTGTAAACTGTTAAAATCTCTATAGGTTAAAATTAAAATTCCACCTACACTTGACAAATAATTATCACTTCTAGAAATTATGCTACAGTTAAACTTGTAAATATGAAAAATAATTATTCATTATAGTTTGTTCATAATAGCAAGGGATTAGAAACAATAAAAATATGGTTCACTAAATTATGATGTATTTTATTGATAGACTATCAAGACTATCATTATTTTAAATGTTTTAAATATTTTAATGTTCTAATTATTTGTAAACAGATCAGTGATTTGTTTTTAAGCAAGTACTCAGTGAACATTTACTTTGTAGTTAATGCTGTGATATTCCAGACTGTGTTAAAAACTAGGGCATAGTTTAATTTGCAGCAACATGGATGTTCCTAGAGAATGTCATTCTAAGTGAAGTTAGCCAGAAAGAGAAATACCATATGAGATCGCTCATATGTGGAATCTTAAAAAAAAAAAAAAAAAAAAAGAACATAAATACAAAACAGAAACAGACTCACAGACATAGAATACAAACTTGTGGTTGCCAAGGGGGCGGGGGGTGGGAAGGGACAGACTGGGATTTCGAAATGCAGAATAGATACACAAGATTATACTGTATAGCACAGGGAAATATATACAAGATCTTGTGGTAGCTCACAGCGAAAAAAAATGTGACAGTGAATATATGTATGTTCATGTATAACTGAAAAATTGTGCTCTACACTGGAATTTGACACAACATTGTAAAATGACTATAACTCAATAAAAAAAAAGTTTTAAATAAAAAAAATTTTTTAAATTTTAAAACTTAAAAAAAAGAATGGGGCATAGTTTAATATATACTGAAGTGGAATGACTGTCATATTTTTAGGTGAAAAGATAAAAAGGATAATTAGAGTATATGTATCCATTTGTGGAAAATGTGCTTATAGATGGTATCTTAATAGCTATATATGTATATATGTATGTATATGGGTGTGTGTGTATATGTATATGTGTGTATGTGTGTGTGTGTGTATATATATATAAATATATATATATATAAATATATATAAATATATATATATATAAATATATATAAATATATATAAATATATATAAATATATATATATAAATATATATATATATATATTTATATATATATATATATAAAAGAAGTTGGTGTTACTATTCTATTTTATAAGTGAGAAAACCGAGACTTGAGAATATGGCAAATTCTGATCCCAGAACCAGCTGTGGCATAATTGTGATTTGAATCCAAGTTTATTGACCCCAAATCATTGACACTTTCCAATATAACATGCTTAACCCTTGGCTAACCTTCATCAGGGTAGAGCTGACTACTCCTTTTTATACCATCAGCAGACCTTGTAAATATATCTATTTTAGAATTTATCACACTCTGTTGTAGCAATATGTTTCTGTGTTGCTCTCTCCTAGCCTAGAGCAGCCTCAAGGGGGCAGGTACTCTGTAGTGCCATTTGTGTCCCCAGCGCCCCGGCGTGGCACACTGAAGACAAGCACCGCACAAAGGAACGAAAAGCAGGGAGGCGTCTTTGTACATCAGCAATGAAAAGAGCTCTGTTAAGTGCCTAGTAAGGCATCTGCAAGTTCCTTTAACAATAGTAATACTAACAGGGTGTCTTACGGTATCTGAGGACCTTATGAAATTTTAGCTAAATGGGCTAAATATGTTTATATCCAAGCCTCAAAACTTCATAGCAAATTTAATTTAGTGAACATTTATCGGCTTCATGTGCTATTAATGAAAAGAACCACTCACTTCCATGAGCACACTTTCAAGTCCCTTATGCACAAAGTATAGATGCCCATCACTAAGTGGTCTGAAAGCTCAGGCCGGTAAACTTCTGCTGATTTGCAGGTCGCTCCTCCAAAGAGTCAGTGGGTCAGATATCTGTTCACGTGGACATCACCACCGCCCCAGGAACTGGAGAGCATAAAGTCACCATAAAAGGTACTTTTCGGGTCCAAGTAGATCAAACAGCCTATGAAACGTTAACCTCTGGAATAATAATTATACCAAAAATGTAGTTTTCTCTTGGATCTCTGTTTTTTAAAATGTGTATTAAATGATTCTACAGCATGCTGAGAAGTTCTTCATGAAACCTGAACTTCTAATTTAAAACAAACAAAAAACGAATGGCACAGACACTTAGCCGATATTACTTGGTATGTCTAAGGGGTTAAATACATTGGTGATTACATTTCAAAACTGTGTTCGCTGAACATTCTCACTATGGTTGATGCTATGATGGACTGTGAACGTTAGTGCCACAACTTGCCAATGAAATTTTAGATGTTAGTACGTTCTTACTATCCACATAATCTACCTACTTCTTTTTCTACGTGATTTCTACTGGTTTGATTTTTTAGTAAGTGGTTGAATCTGTTGGTTTTATATTGTAAAAATGTGATCTGAACGCAGGAGTCATTTCAAAGATGCAATTTAATGATTAATACTCTGCTCAATAGAACTGTGTTGTATTTTTATATTATTATAGACTTAGTCACTTTAAATAATAGCCATGTTAATCAAAACCATGGCCTTCTAATATATTTTAAAACTGCATTACCTAATGTAGCTTTGTATTATCAAATGCAAGTTATTGCTTCATACATCATTTTTAAAAATAAAAATTCACTTTAAGTATCAAAGGGAGAGTCTAGGATTCCACACATTTGTCTGCTAACCCTTGGTATTACTTTCCTTTTCCTTTTGGTTTTTAGTGATTGCTATTAATGACTTAAACTGGCAGACCACTGCCATGTTTCGCCCCTTTGTGGAAGTCTTTATGCTGGGACCCAACCTTGGAGACAAGAAGAGAAAACAAGGCACAAAGACAAAAAGCAACACATGGTCACCAAAGTACAACGAAACATTCCAGTTGTAAGTTATGACCCAACTCCTTTATTCAACCAGGCAACAGGCATCGCAGAGCTATGCTTATGAGGGATTCACAGGGTAGGGATGGCACTGGGCTTTGTAAGGAAAGTAAAACCAATGGGTTTAAGTCCTCCTGTTCACCACTGATCCCAGGCAAATGAAGAAGGCTACGTTTTTAGTTCCCTTCCATTCGCTCAATATCTGTTCAGTGCCTACCATGTTATCAGGCAATATTGCAGGCATTGGGTATAAGTAATAGGAGGGCCTTGCTAGAGATGAGGTACATATGATAAACAAAATCACAAGGAGATAAAAGTGTTTCACGTGGTAGTATCAGGGCATTAAAATGGGGTGACGCAGCAGAGTGCCTGGTTGGCGGCTTAGGCTGGGTGTTCAGGGAAGCCTCTCTGAGCATGTGACTTTGGAACAGAAATCTGAGAAAATAAAGAACGAGTCATGCAGAAAAGTGCGTTGAGAGCATTTCAGGCCATGCTAGCGCAAGGACTCCAAGGCAGGGGCGTACCTGGCCTGTTTAAGAAACAGTACACAAAGGGCAAGGGAATAAGATACAGTGAGCTTGAAGAGGCGGTCAGGCACTACGGCACACAGGGCTCTGCCGTCAGCGGTAGAGGAGACCAGGTTACACACTAAGGTCAGTGGGAGGCCTTGAAGGATTTCCAGATGAGGGGATGGACAACCAGATGTACATAATCAATGATTATTCTGTTCACTGTGTAGAGCAGTAACTATAGGGAAGCAAGACCAAACACGTACAGGTAAGTTAGAAGACTACTGCAATAGTCCAGACAAGAGGTAACAGTGACTGAAAGATGCTCTCCGAGAGGAAGGAAGGAATCAAGAGACAGAGTGGAAGCATTCTGGGTAGGCACTGGAAGATGGTTCTATAGAACTTGCCGTGGACTGGAGGTAGAATACAATAGAAACCGGATGTAAATCAGGCTCCCGAGAACATTCAATTTAGATTAATTCAAGACAGATACATTCACAGAAGAGTTTATAGAGATGTGAGAACAGAGTGACTACAAGCAACAGGGATGTAACCTGGGGCCCGTCGTAGCCAGGCTACCACCCCTACTGCACCCAAAGGAGAGGAAGGACTGTTACTAAAATTGGGACGGTAAAAACTTCCTGTGTCGTTCTCCACCTTAAAAGGAGACTGGCCTTCCCTGGGGAGAAACAGCCTACTTGAGGGAGACTCACACAAAGGCAGTCAGGGAAATGAACTCTGACCTCGCTGTCATCATTACTTCTGATCTCCTGTTGAGGCTCCTTTCGGCCAAAACCAACCGGGAGCCAAAGCACAGAGAGACTTGATGGGTGTAGTGCTTACAGGTCAGTGTTCTGCTGCCAGTGTAAGGAGAAGGACGGAGAGTAGCCACAGCCGGGGCAAATGGAAGTTATCTGGCACGGAACAAGGTCAAGGCTGACCCCTAGTCTTTGGCATAAGCAGTTGGGTAGATATTGATTTACTGAAATGGGGGAATGGAGACAGGAGATGAGGAGACCAAAGATTTTAAGTCTGTTAATTTGGAGATGCATACTTAGCATTCAAGAGGAGATACCACATACATAGTTAGATATAACTTGAGAATTATCTAACATCTCGAAGTAATTAATTCTGTAGGTCCAGATGAGCTGACCTAGGGATAGATAAGAGAGGGGACAGCACCAAGCCCTAGCGACCGACACACATACATACACACACACACACACACCCCACCCCATCCCTTACTGGCTTGGTTATTTGTTTACTTTGCATTCTTGATTTCCCAGAGACCTTTCAGCACTCTGTGCTCTGAATATTTAACTCTCTTACCACTCATTAAAACTTTTTTTTAACTGACATATACTCAGTTATAATGTGTCAATTTCTGGTGTACAGAATCATGTCCCAGTCATGCGTATACATACATACACTTGTTTTCATATTCTTTTTCACTGTAAGTTTCTACAAGATATTGAATATAGTTCCCTGTGCTGTACAGAAGAAATCTGTTTGCATCTATTTTAATACATAGTAGTTAATATTTGCCACTCATAAAAACTTAACTATCCTACCACATCTATTACAAGGATTCCAATAGATTAATCCCAACAAATCATGCCTGCTAATAAGCCAGCTCACAAGATTCCACTGATCTACACCTCCAAATTACACAAAAATTTTGATGCAATTAAAAAGCCTTCCAAAAGGTTCTAGGAACACTTAAGTAATGCAAAATTCAGACATAACCCTGACCTACCAAGACCACGATTCTGGGAAAAGGTGGCATTTTGATGCATTTTAATTCACAGGAAGACCCAGATCCTATCATATGTTGCCATTATTCTACTCTTACCCACAAGGTTTCCATTTTCTTTTACATCATTTCAGATTATCTAAAATAAGTGCACAGTTTAGTTATCAGTGTCACCTGGAAACAAAAGGTTGACTCTGCAAAATGTTTGATCAGAAAAAGTCACTTAGAAAAGAAGGAATTTGGAAGCTGGTACTGCTGAGGACGAGCTGCGCATTCATTAGAAGGTCAAGGCTGACTGAGGGTGAATTAAAATAAGGGGCAGGGGAGGATTATCCTCGGCATCTCACCACTCAGCCTTCTTCATTATGTTCAGTTCTGCACTGACAGGTTGTCTTGGGTTGTTACTAGGAGAGGCCATCCTCACTTCCAGTTGTGACAGGACTAACCGTTGCCACTGGAAAACACTGGCACTGAAGCATCAGGCTGGGCTGGAACTGATTTACTTGGGAGATGTGTATCCAATTTAGCATCTTGTGAATACTGCTTGATGGTCTGTGCAGTGTATTCCCCTGAGAAAAGGCTCCTAGCCCTGACAGCATATCCAGGAGTGTGAGGTAGAGAAAGGAGACTGTAATAATGGATGTTGAAATGGAACAGAAATTCTTCCAAAAGCTACCCCTCCCCCGGCCTAGCTCCCACGGCCCCTAGCAACCCCTCCTACCCCTGCACCACCAAGGAGACCTTGCCTCCAATGATTAATTACAAAATAATATTTTAATTCCAGGTTCTAGTAATATGCTTAACATCAGAGCAGTAAAACACTTAGTTTGATTTCCTATTTCCATCTAGGGAAGGAAGGTATTTGAAAGTTAGATTGCCAAGTACCATCTACGTAAAGACAGTCTAAGTAAAATGTAAAGGATATTTGCATCAGAGTTAAAATACAATGAAGCTCTATTTGCCAGTGTAATATTCTGAGCAACGTGTAAAATTTTCAACAGTATATTAGGCCCATATTGCTACCTATCTGAAAACGCTCAAAATTCCTATTTTTAATCCACACAGCATCCTTAGTAAAGAAAACCGCCCAGGGGCCTACGAACTTCATCTTTCAGTTAAGGATTACTGCTTCGCCAGAGAAGATCGAATTATCGGAATGACAGTAATTCAGCTACAGCACATAGCAGAAAAGGGAAGCCATGGAGCATGGTATCCCCTCTTGAAAAATGTCTCTATGGATGCAACTGGTTTGACTATCCTCAGAATCCTCTCTCAGAGGACCAGTGACGATGTAGCTAAAGAATTCGTAAGACTTAAATCTGAAACAAGATCTGCTGAAGAGAATGCTTGAAATAAACACAAGATAGCATCTTTTGGAATTCATAAATTATAACTGTCTGACTACTGCATGCATGTGCAAATCCACAGGAATGTTTATTTCACTACGTTTCAGTGTTTGCCAGTACTCAAGTACAATGCCTACAAGGTGTGTGGAAATCCTGCAGAACTTTTATACCACTTCTGGTGTTTGGGAAATAAATGTTCCATGAAGTGCCAAAATTATGATGTAAAGTCAGACATCCAGAGTATCTTTTACAATGTTTATTTCATTACCAATTTCTCATCGTTAAACATACTAAAAAAAAAAAGTTAGTCTTTTGAGTTTGTCCATGAGTTGTCCTTGTTACGCTGGTTTATACAGCCAGTAGCTATGAAAGCATTTCTTACTGAAATTCTGTTTTCGTTAGACTTACCTCATTGTAGATGTCCTACAAACACCCTTTTCTATCATGACTAGAAATGCAGTTACTTCTAGAAAGCATTTGTAATTTTATAGTTGCAGATATATTGTGATGATTTTTGCATACGGATTCAAATAGAAAAGGTGGGAAATATTTTATGCTGAGCAGTTTCCAGCCTTTCTGAACTATCACTGTGAAGAAATGCTATTAAAGCAAACTTATACAAAGCAATGCTGAATAGTTTGTTAACAATGTTTGATATATCCACAGAACTTTGTTCTTTAAAACTGCCAAGGTCACATCACATTTGTAAAAAAAAGAAAAAAAAAAAAAGGTAAGTTGAAGCATTTGCCATCTAGCATCTTGGCTTTACCAGATTTCATCCTTTAGAAAGTCAGAGGATTAAAGGTTTTGAAGTACGATGGAAGGTTTGTTTCTTAAAATTACCTATGATAATTAACTATACTCTTAGTGTTTTCCTTCTGACAGTTATGACAAGTCCTTATTTACTTGATGCTATAATCTGTTAAATGCTCTTTTTTGTTTTTAAAAAATGTTCAACAATTTGTACTGAATGCAGCATTACTATATATTGCACTGAAGCAAAAAGTCACGTCTTCATCTGTTTAGTGAAAAATGTAAAATAAAGCCTGAAGAAATTGCTTACAATTTTGTAATTTATGTTACTTCTAAGCCCAAGATGCATTAGATGCAATAGGAAAACAACTTACTAAAGCTTGGTAGATAAAAATAGAACTAGGTTGGATTTTAAATACGAAATCGTTTATGAATATTTCCATTTTATTTTTATTGTTTGATTTTTTAGAGTCTGTACCTAAATACTTGGCTGTAGAACAGTACTTTGTAATTGTAACCTATGGTCATAACTGTTAGTGGACAACATACACTTGCAGAAACAAGAACCTGTTACAATGACACAGTTTTGTGAACAAGCTGGTCTGATAAGTTAAGAAAGAAATGAAAAGTATCATGACTTTCAGAACCATTCTGTTACTGGGTGTGAAAACAAAGACAGTAAGATACACTAATTCATGTTAAATTGATAGGCAATCGCTTTGTTAACAACTTTTCCAAACGCATAGTACAATGCAATCCTCTGGCATACGCATTAATAAATGGATGTATATGAGCACATGCACTTCTTTATTGTATCTTCTGCCTTTTTATTTCATGTACGCAATATCATTTTAGTATTTGGGAATAAAAAATCCAAACTCTTTTTTTATTGGATACAACACTCTTCACATTGTTTGGTTCTAACATCTCATTAGAATTTGGGGGTGGGGGGAACATTTTCCAGGAGTTATATTCATGGGAAAAGCTATATATATATATTTAAGATAATGAGCCCAGAAATAATGTCTTTGAATACTGTTATGTCATGAAGAAAATTCAGCATATAGGCAAGCAAGACTGTTAAATAAAACCTTAAATTACAGAAAGTTTCATTTTGTTGAAGGATTCATTCAAGATTTATCTTAAAACAATTTTGTAGAACATTAACTTGAGCTCTTTAGGAGCACTTTAATGTCCTAAAGCATGATCCACTGGAATAAATGGCAGGTTTGGTTTTGCATTAATCACTTAAAAATTATGAGCTAAGTATTTTTTCCAGTATTTGTTTAATTGGATCTATTCATTGTGTGTGTGTGTGTGTGTGTGTGTGTGTGTCTATAATACACATGAAACACTAGTGATGACAGTGTGATTTGAGCCTGTCTGTTAACATCATGAAGTACAAGTTCTAATCTTGATATAGTTATCTTTGTTGTTTCTCCCAAGATACAAGCATCTGTTATCTCCAAAGCCTGTTGTGACTACACACCCAGATTAGTAATCACTCTGAGGTTCACAGCCATCTCTGTCAACTAACTATAGGCTTCACTAAAGTGTGTAGCAATTTATTTATCATATTCTAGATAAAATGCACAAAGACAAAGCTGTTATTTATCTACAGATGAAACTCATATTAGAAGTTCCCAAGTATAACTGAAAAATTGTGCTCTACACTGAAATTTGACACATTGTAAAATGACTATTACTCAATAAAAAAAAATGTTTAAAAAAAAAAAGAAGCCTCAAATACAGCATTCATTCCAGCCAAGAAAAAAAAAAAAGTTCCCAAGGAAACATGTGAAAATCAAATTTGGCTAAAATGAAGGTGTTTAAAACCATAGTGGAACATTTACTATTTAAAGGAACTCTGATGAATTATTATTTAAGATAAGTAATCAAATGTCCTCATCACAACCTGCTTCAATTTATCTATTTCTAGGATAATTTATATACTGAATTTCTCTTAAATGAGGCACATTTATAAATGACAATGCTAGCTTTATGTTTTTCATTTGGTCTTTTTTAAAAAAATGTTTGAAGTGAGGTTTATTTTCTCCTTTTAATTTCTGATTTATATAAAGATATGACTATACTTGCACTCTTATGGACTAATGTAGCTTCAATCTTTATACTTATATAACAATCATATTTATGCAGGACTCAGAAAATACCCCTGGATGGATGCCTGTTTCCCCTGTTAGCACTTGGCAGAATTTTGGGACACGCAAGGGAGAGCTTGCCTTCCCTGGCACTACCTGTGTTTACACTCACTCCAGTCCTTTGAAACAGCTGGCTCCTTGCTCCCTGAGTCCCAGCCCTCCACAGATTGGTAGTCTCTCCGGTTCAGGCATCTGGTATTTGTTTTCAATATCAAAAACGAGGACATGTGACTTGATGGAGGATAAGTTCCAATTTGTGAATGTCCTAGCATACATATTTTAAGGTGCACTTTTGTTTTTACATTATGAAAACTCTGAAATCAGGATACATTTTATACAATCATTGGTATGCTATAGTTCCATGACTGTTTCTCTCTTCAAGGCGTATAATCATTCATCCTGCAACAAATGACTTCTTAGAAATAGTAAATGTATTTCAAAGATTTATGAATGGAGGAAAAGGAAGTAATGGTTAGCAAATACCTATTTTAATTTGTATATAATAAAATAAACTCTCTTGGTATACATTTCTGTGTTTTGACAAATTCATAGATTCATGTTTCAAGTACAAAAAGCCAGATACAGGACAGCTCCGTCCTTCCCCCAAATTCCATCATGCTATTACTTCTAACCTTCAACTCCTGGCAGCACTGACCCATTTTCAGTCCCCCTGGCTTTACGTGTTCTAGAATGTCATATAAACGGAATCCTGGCAGTAGGTATCCCTGAGTCTAGCTTCTTTCACTAGGCATTATTCATCCAATAGTCATCCACGTCATTCATGACAGTATCAGTTCTTGACTTTTCACTGCTGAGTAGACTCCCCCTTGTACGGGCATGCGAAAGAGTAGACGTTCATCGACCAGTTCAGAGACATCTGGGTTGTTTTCAGTTTTTGTTAGATTATGAACAAAGCTGTCACAAACATTCATGCACAGGATTGTGTGTGAATATAAGCGCCTATTTCTCTGTAGTAAATATCTGCTAGTGGGATTTCTCGGTCATATTATATGTCTAACTTTATTTTAAAAACTGTCAAAATTTTACCAAAATGATTGTATCATTTTACATTCCCAGCAGGAAGGGATGAGAATTCCAGAACAGTCTTGAATAGGAGTGGTAAGCTGGATTTGTTCTCAATCTTAGGGAAAAACCATACAGTTTCTCCCCATTAAATATGTTACAGGTTTTCTTTGTGCCTTTTATCAGCTTAAGGAAATCTCCTTCTCCTCCTACTTTGCTTGAGCTTTTAATCAAGAATGACTTTTGAATTTTGTCTGATGCTTTTTCTGCATCAATTCAGATAATCATGTAATTTTTCTTCTGTAGTCTGTTAATACGGTGACTTACATTGATTGATTTTTTGATTGTTGAAACAGCTTTGCATTTCTGGGATGCACCCCAGTTGGTCATGGTGTATGATCTTTCTCCATATTGCTGAATTCAATTTTGTAATATTCTGTTGAATATCTACACATGTATACTATATTTGTGATTTCTACTGATCTATAGTTATCTTTTCTTATAATGTTTGTGTCTTTATTTATCAGGGTACTTATGGCCTCTTAAAGACCGGGGACTGTTCCCTCCCTTTCTATTTATTTACTTTATCTTTTAAGAAGAATCAGCTTTGATTTCATTGATTTTCTCTATTTTTCTGCTTTGAATTTCAGTGTCTTTTGTTCTTATCTCTATTAATTTCTTCCATTGGTTTGATATAGGTTTAATTTTCCAGTTTATTAAAGTGGACCTTCAATTACTGATTTCATAACTTTGATCTTTTAAAATATAAGCATTTAATGCTACAAATTTTCTTCTAAACACAGCTTTAGCTTCATTCCACAAATTTTGATATGTTGTATTTTGTCTTTTTTCAGTTAAAAATATTTTCCAGTTTCCACTGTGACTTCTTTGACCTCTAAGTTACAAATTATTTATCTTGTTAAATTTCCAAATATTGGGGGAATTTTCCAAATATTTTCTGTTACTTATTTCTAGTCTGATTCCAGTATACTTAGATAATACACTTTGGATGATATCTTCTTTTAAATTTGATTAAAATATGCATGGTAAATGTTTTATATATACCAGAAAAGAATGGATTTTGCTGTTATGATTTTTTAATTATTAAGTTAGAAGTTATAATTTTAAGGCACTTAGGAAGAAATCTAACAATCAAGTTAGTGTTCTTCAGATTGTCAGTGTTTTGCTGATTTTCTGGTTTTTTGTTTTACCAATTACTAAGAGAAGAGTGTTGAAATCTCCAAATATAATTATGAATCTTTCTATTTATCTTTTCATTTCTGTCTGTTTGCTTTGTTTATTTTGAAGCTCTGTTGTTAGCCAAGTACACATTTAGGATTATGACATCTTCTCAGTGAATGAGCTCTGTTATGTAATGTCTCTCTTTCATCCTGGTAATTTTCCTTGTTCTGAAGTCCCCAACAACTGATAGAAGTACAGCTTTCTTTTAATTAGGGTTTGAGTGCTGTAGCTTTTTCCATTGTTTTCCTTTTAAACTATCTCTATCACTATATTTACAGTGTGATGATTGTAGACAGCATCTACATGGCATACAGGGGTCTTTTTTTTTTAATCCAATTTGACAATCTCTATTTGGTTGGTGCACTTAGACCATTTTACAAAGCTAATTTTTCAGATTTTTTTTAAATTGCCAAAATCCTGATCTGAGACAGCTGAAATCAGAAGACTCTTAAAGGTCTTTTAGACCCTTAGAAAGTCATTTAGGCTACAAGTATGAAAGATTTTAAGCATCTACAGTGGTATTTACTGAAAAAGATGTGGTAGAATCATAACATTTAAGAGCTGAAAGTAATTATGCAGATCATTTAATCAAAATTCTTCACTTAAGAGAAGGAACTGAGACCCAGAAGTATGTAAGGATTAGCCTAATATTAGCTCGCTAATAGCATAACAGGAAACTGGAATCTAGATGAACTAATTTTTCTAAAGCTATCTTCTCTGCCCTACTCCATCCAGTACATTGTCTGGGGCACTTCCATTTACGCTAAAATCAGTCCTTTAGGACTGCTTCCAGAAAGCAAAGGAATAAATTTAAGCTAAATTATTATTTTATCCCAAAAGTGGTATCTAAATTACTTAATTCTTACATATTTTAGCGATGATATAGATGGCTGACTATTCTTTCTTCAAAATGTAGCATTATAGAAAAGGGAGGTTAAAACATTAACTCATGCTAATCATCCATTTTGTTCATATACTTAAATGAATTGATTTAATTTTAATGAATCATATCTTGTGAAATATGTTTTTAATCTCAAGTTTATATATGAGGAAACTGAACCTTGGAGAGTTTGAATGACTTGGCCAGATTCATACACATTCTTGTCTATGCTCATATAAAGATGTATGGACAGGCTCATAACCAATTAGAAAATATATTAGGAAAAATAGGGAAAATATTCATAAATTCATAACAGCATCACAAATTTTAAGCCACCTAGGAAGACATCTAACAAACAATGCCTAAAGACTTGTATAAGGAAATTCTAAAACTCCATTAAAGGGCATAGAAGATGACACAAACAAAAGAAAACCTAGGTCTCTTTATCAATGACAAAGTTCAATATTATAAAGACAGTACTTTCTTCCAAATTAATCTGCAAGTTTCATCACATTTCAATTAAAATCCCACAATTTTTTTGTAATAGATTATAAGCTAATTTTAAAAATTCATATGGGAGTGAAGCATAGTCAAGGCAATTCTGAAGAATGATCTAGCATTTCCCTGGCTATATGCGTCTAACAGATTTCAAGATTTGCCATCATCCTGTAGCAAATAGTGAAGATTTTGCATAGAGGTAGATAAGCAGACAATGAGAGAGAACAGATTTCCCTAGAAATAGATCCATGAATATGTGAGAATCTGATATCATGTTGGGTAGGGTAGACTTTTAATAAGTGTATATATTAATATACATTTAATAAATGTATATATTCCATATCTATATAGAAATAGATAAAACTAGATCTCAGTGCACAACAAAAATAAAATGAAATCCTGATGAATTGCACACTAATAATTAAAAATCAAGCAGTAATAGTTTAGAAGAAAAAAGTATGTTCACAATACAGGAATTAGGAACAATTTCTTAAACAGGAATTTTAAATCATAAAAAGAAAAGATAAATTTGAACATACTAAAATTTAAAACTTTTCTATGACAAAAGGAACAAAGATCAATAGCCAAGCAAAAAATACTTTAACACAGTTAATAATGAACTCAATTACATTGTGGCACAAACTTTTAAAAATCACACAAAAATGGAGGAAATTATCAATGAGCAATCCATGAAAGAGAAATACCAATGACAATAAATACACCTAGAGATGCTTACGCTCAATAGAAACAACAGAAATGCAAAATATCTCTCATTCAAATGGCAAAAACGATAAAAAGTTGATTCAAGGATCAACATTTTTTTTTGGCTGAATGTAAGTATTTATACTTATGTGTGATATAGGAATAGACATGCTAATATTAGTTTACATATGAATAATATTTTACACTTTACAAATTACTTTTTAAAAATATTTTACTGAACTGTAGTTGATTTACTCCCTCACACCATGCATAAAAATAAACTCAAAATGGCTTAAAGAGTTAAAATGTAAGACAAGACAAATCTCCTAGATGAAAACATAGGCAAAACATTCTCTGACAAATCTTAGCAATGTTCTCCTACGGCAGTCTACCCAGGCAATAGAAATAAGAGCAAAAATAAACAAATGTGACCTAATTAAACTTGTAAGCTTTTGCACAGCAAAGGAAACTGTAAGCAAAACAAAACAACAACCTGTGGAATGGGAGAAAATATTTGCAAATGAAGCGACCCGCAAAGGTTTAATTTCCAGGATATATAAACAGCTCATACAACTTAATAACAACAACAAAAAATAATCCAAAAATGGGCAGAAGACCTAAACAAGTAATTCGCCAATGAAGCCATACAAATGGCCAATAGGCACATGAAAATAGTATTTTTAATGATCCCTCGTCAGTGTCATTAAGATCCAAGAAGACACTGCATCCATGAACGGTAAGAGCAAAAGCCAAAATAAAATATGCTTTACATGCAATGAATAGCACTCATAAAAATGAAGAGAGAAAAGAGAAATAAATAATGAAAGAAAATATTACATATGGAGCAGATAATCCTCTGCTTTGGGGAGCAGTCTTGTGTACTTCAGTATGTTTGGCGGCATCACTGGCTTCTACCCTGGGTCAAGATAATCAAAGTAAACCTTAGAAATTGGCAAGAGCCACCCAGCACTGTGCACGCACTCTTACACCAGATGTCAACAGGCTGGCTGCGTGATGATGTGCTCCTCTGCCCCCTCCCTTCTAAACTCCCAGGGCTGAAAAATTACAACCTAAGGAGACAGTGACCCTCCAGCGTCGCTTCTTTCTGAGAGTTGAGAGAACAGCCTCTGACAACTAGGTGTCTTCTGGAGGCGCAGCACCAAACAGGAGTTGGTAACAGTGGGGGCCAAGGACTCCGTCTTAGGGGTCATCACTCTCTTCTTCAACACACTGGGGGGCACTGACTTATTTTGTTGAAGTGTATCGTCTACAATAATTTGCAAGAGAGTATTCCATTTAAAATTCTACTAATGATTTATGGCTTTTTCACAAATAGTCATTTATACTCACTATTGTTATATATGCACATAACTTTTATCTCACACTTAACTATGCAAGAAATTTAACACCCTTATTTCTTGGGGACTTGGGGTTGTTTTATTTTGATTTGTTTTTCAGTTTCCTGGTCTTTCTTAGGTTTCAATTTTTTTTTTTTTCTGGAGGAAGGAATTCTGATATTTAAAATATGAAAACTTTCAAAGCCAAGATATTTTTATTTTATAATTGCTACTGTAATCATAGTTTAATCAATTACTTATATTTACCTTAGCAATATTTCTCCTATGAGTGGTTTAGTTCTTTTATTCAGTTGTCCTTTGTGCTCTGTTGGCCTCAATGCTTAATAACTAATCACTACCATTGACTGAGTGCTAGAATATGCCAGTCACTATTGTAAATGCTTTCAGTGCATCAAATTGCTTAATCTTCTCAACACCATAATGAGGTTGGTATTTAATAACCCTTAAGGATAAGAAATTGGTGGCTTAGAAAGGTTAAGTAAGTTGCCTAATGTCATGAAGCTATTAAGGAAATCAAGGTTTAAATTCAGATAGTGCAATTCCAATGTTAAATTCAATGGAAAAAAGAGGGACAATGACATAACTATCATATAACATTCATTTAACAATACGAATGTGTTTCTAAATATATTTAAGCAACAACCTATAAAACTAGAGGATTAAAATGAGTGAAACTAGAAAATATAATTGGATAATTTAATATTATGCCAATCTCAGAAAGTTATAAAGCCCTCCAAAAAGGGTTAGACGTCAGTGATCTCAATACAATTAGTAAGTCTGAGGTATTAAATGCACATAAAGAGAGAAGTCTGTATCCTACAAACAAGCAATATGAATTGCTTTGGAGCAGAAGCAGAACAGTTAGAATAGCTAATAGGCTACAAAGGCAAACTCAAAACATTCCAAAGGATCAATAATACATTGATTATGTTCTCTGTCAAAATGCAATAGAAGTATGAATTAATACAAAAATAAAAGCTAAAAATTACATACAACTGAAATTAGTTATCTTACCAAATTATCTTTGTCTTACAGGAGGAAGCGAGGAAGGAATATTTGAATTCAGAATTTGTATGTGAAAGAAGTAATTCTAGCCTTAAATAGATTGATTTTAAAAATAAGAAATGATTTAAAAAAATAAGTGAAATATCCAACCTGAAATTGGAAGACAATCAAGAGAGGATGCCAGAGAGACAACAAAGAAAAAAGTAACAAAATAAAGGTTAAAAAAAAGAGAGGGATTTGGTTATCCTTCAATAGAAAATCTATATAAAAGTTTAACAAAATCAAAACCTAGTTTCCTGAAAGGATTTATAAGATAGATGAACCTTTGACAAGACTAACCAAAAAAATAGAAGAGAAGACATTATTGCAAAAAATACAGAATGAAAAGGGGAACTATGAATCAAAGAGAAATATAATAATAATAAAAGGAATAATGAACAAAACTACTCTAATAAATTTCTATAGATAAATCTGTAGAAAAATACAAAATGCCAAAACTGAGAGAGCACTGAGAAAATATAACCCTCCTACACAGCTGGTGGGAGTGTAAATTGGTGCAGTCACTATGGAGAACAGTACGGAAATTCCTTTAAAAATTAAAAATAGAGTTACCATATGATCTGGCAATCCCACTTCTGGGCATATATTTTGAAAAAACTGTAATTCAAAAAGATAACATGTACCCCAATGTTCCGAGCAGCATTATTTACAATAGCCAAGGCATGGAAGCAACCTAAATGCCCATCAACAGACGACTGGATAAAGAAGAATGGATAAAGAAGATATATATACAATGGGATATTACTCAGCCATAAAAAAGAATGAAATAATGCCATTTGCAGCAACATGGATGGAACTAGAGATTACCCTACTAAGTGAAGTCAGACAGAGAAAGACAAGCATCATTGGTATCACTTATTTGTGAAAGCTAAATAAATGATACAAAGGAACTTATTTACAAAACAGAAACAGACTCCGACATAGAAAACAAACTTATGGGGAAAGAGGGTGGAGGAGGGATAAATTATGAGTTTGGGATTAACACATACACACTACTAAATATAAAACAGATAACCAACAAAGACTACTGTATAGCACAGGGAACTATACTCATAATCTGTTAATAACCTACAATGGAAAAGAATCTGAAAAAGAATATAACTGAATCGCTTTGCTGTACACCTGAAACTAACACAACATTGTAAATCAACTATACTTACAATTAAAAAGAATACTGGCCCAAACATGTATAGAATCTCAAATTAACTCTAAATTGTTTTTTATTGGAAATTTTATCAAGAAATTCACCTTCCAAAAATGCCAGTGAGTATGTAAACTGGAACTGCTATTTGGGAAAGCAATATGGAAGTACCCACAATTTCTACTCATAGGTTTTAAATCCCAAATAGACTCTCACACAGGTTCAAATGTGTGAGACAGACAACAGGAGCATGAAGCACAGGGACAGAACTTTAAATACACTGAATTATTCTTGCATCCCTGGGATAAATCCCACTTAGTCATAGTGTATAATCCTGTTAATGTGTTCCTTAATTCAACTTGCTAATATTTTATTGAAAAATTTTGCATCTATATTCACCAGGGATATTTCTTGTATCATCATAGAATGAGTTGGTAAATGTTGCCATGTTCCTTCCTCTTCAATTTTTGGAAGAGTTTGAGAAGGACAGACTAATTTTTCTTCAAATTTTTGGTAGGTTTCACCAGGGAAGCTATCTGGTCCTGGTATTTCTTTGTGTTAGGAGGTTTTTGGTTACTGATTCAATCTCTTTCCTAATTATTGGTATGTTTAGATTTTCTATTTCTTCCTCATTCAGTCTTGGTAGGTTGTATATTTCTAGCACTTTATCCATTTATTCTAGATTATCTAATTTGTTGGCATGTAATGGTTCACTGCAGTCTCTCACAACCCTATATATTTCTGTACTATTAGTTGTATTATCTTCCATGTCTGATTTTATTTCAGTCTTTTTTTTTTTTTTTTTTACTCTGGCTAAAGGTTTGTTGATTTTATTATGTTTTGGAAAAAACTAACCCTTAGTCTTATTGATCTTTTCTACTGTTTTTCTCGTCCCTATTTATTTCCACCCTGTTCTTTAATTCCTTCTTTCCATCAACTTTGGTGTTAGACTATTAGCAACTATGAGAAAGAAGTATCAAGCTGGAGGCATCGCATGGCTTGATTTTAAACTATACTACAAAGATATAGTAATTAAAACAGTATGGTACTGGTATAAAAATAGACACATAGACCAATGGAACAGAACAAAGAGCCCAGAATTAAAGCCCACATCTGTGGACAATTAATACCTGAAAAGGAAGCCAAGAATGCCCAGGGGGAAAAGGACAGTCTCTTAAAAAAATTGTACTGAGAAAATTAGATAAACACATGCAGAAAACTGAAATTGAATCTCTATCTTACACTACTCACAAAAATTAACCTGAAGTGGATCAAAGTCCTAAACATAAGATCTGATACCTTAAAACTCCTAGATCAAAAAAATAGGGAAGCATGTACTCAACACTGGTCTCAGCAATGATATGTTGGATATAACATCAAAAGCACAAAACAACAGAAGTAAAAATCAATATATGGGACTACGTCAAACATAAAAGCTTCTGCACTCCAAAAGAAGTAACAAACAAAATGAAAAAGCAACCTACCAAATGGGAGAAAATATTTGTAAACCGTATATCCAGTAAGAGGTTAACATCCAAAATATATAAACAACTCATACAATTCAATATCAAAAACACGAACAACCCAATTAAAGATGGACAGAAGTGCTGAATGGGTATTTTCCCAAAGATATACAAATGGTCAACAGGCACATGAAAGAATGCAAAATATCACTTCATCATCAGAGAAATGCAAATCAAAACCACAATGAGATATCACCACATAGATGCTACAATGGCAAACATATGGTAATATACAAATGCATCAAATCAACATGTTGCTTACCTTAAACTTCCACAGTGCTGTATGTCAAATGTTTCAATTACAAATAAAAGACACAGGACACAGGGATAAGGACTAAAAGCAAACATTGGTTGAAATTTTAAAAGATTCTGACACACTGAAATATAATGGACAATATATAACATCTGAATATATACTTCAACCAGAAAGAATTGATCAGTCTTGAAATCTGCAAACATTATAAACAGTGCACATATTTTCTCAAGCTAATATAGAGCATTTAAAAATATGAATCAAATATCCTGCCACAAAGGAAATCTCATCAAATAGGTAGGAAGGAAGAAAGGAAGGAAGGGAGGGAAGAAAGAGAATGTTCACACCACACTAGCCCCACATTAAAAGCTAATAAAATAAATGATAAAATTAACCATTTTTTAGAAAAGTGAAAAGATGAAAATATAGACAAAATAATAGACCAAACTAGGAATGAGAAAGATATGCGTTTTTGAAAAAAGAAAAACAAACAAAGACAAACTTTTAAGAAGTGTATAACTCCATGATGATAAATTTGAAAGCACGGATAAATTTGAAATGCCCACTTTTCTGGCAAACTTTTATCTATCGAATATATTCATCAGGGTAAATGATGTTACCTTCTGTAGAAAGCAATGCAAAACCGCTCAGTGGCTCAAAACAATAAAAGTTTGTTTCTTACTCACAGCAAACCGGATGTGAGTTGGCTGAGTCCTGGGCAGCTTTTCTTTGGACAGTGACTTCAGCATCCTTCCTCCACTTGCAGCCATCTAGACAAGAAAGAAGATAACCCTGAAAGTCACACAGACCATTTTCAGGCAGTCATGGAAGTAGCACACATTATTTCCATCCACATTCCACTGACCTAACTGTAAGGCCACTAATTGCAAGGGAGGCTGAGCAAAGCAGGCATCCCCTGTTCCCCGAGAGAAAGCCAGCATTACTCTTTCTGCCACATCAGCAGTGACTCGTGATGAAGCAGCCAGGATGGATGAGCTGTTAACTATGAACGACCCTCAAATTATTATACAAGAATCTTCTCCCCAAAAGTTCTGGGGGAAATTTCATCTTTTTGGTGAATTCATTCAAATGTCCAAGAAGCAGTTCCCCTCCACACCCTATGAAATGCCAGAATATTAAAAAAAAAAAAAAAAAAAAAGGAAACTACTCAATGTATTTTACGAAGCGAATTTAACATTGATTTCCACTGTGAAAGACAACAGTGTCTCAGCTGTCTTATCTGCAAAGTGGGGGTAACAACAATATTCCCAGGGTTGGAGTTACTGAGAGGATTAAATGAATTATGTAAAATGCTCAAATAATAAATGACACACTTGGTAAAAACTATGTTTCTATTATTATCCTGCCACAAGTAATAGATCAATAATCTCAATTTAAATAAAATTCCAATTGTAAATAAAGTTATGCTAAACTGTATTCAAGAGCATTGTAAGAAAATTATCTGTGAGAGTAAATTTCTCCTAGGAACACAGATTTAATATTAGGAAGTCCATTAATAAAATGTATGACATTGATATACAAAATTTAAATGATTCTCTCATTGGGTGCTACAAATTGTGAAATTCCACAAACATGCCAGGTAAAAGTTTAGAGAAAATAAGGAATAAATCAGTAGCTCTCATCACAAGAAAAGATCCCTTTAAAATGAGGAAAAAGGGAAAATGTCCTGCTTTCCGCAATACTTAATACTTTTCTAGAATTTTTTTCTAGAATTTTTCCTTGCTTTTTTAAAATTGTTTTTTAAAAGTAAAGTTGATTTACAGTATTGTATTAGTTTTAGGTGTACAACATAGTGATTCAAAATTTTATTAGATTATACACCATTTAAAGTTTCTTTTCTGAAATTTTAAAAGAATTCAGTAACGCATGAATCAAAGAAAAAAGGGGTGGGTTCTCTTCTTCACTCATAAAAATTACTAAAGTAGCAGCAAATTTACAAAACAGTCATTTTGTCATTTTATACAACCAATAAAATTGATAGCTATGAGAATTATGGGAAAATATGGGTCTAGAATGTAATATGAAATAGGAAAGCAATATATAAAGTTATACTTCAATAATTTAAAAGAATAGCTTTTATCTCTGGAGCAATAATTTTCAATCTAAGTAGTCTTGCAACATTTATAACAAAAATTGAACTACTTTTCAAGTACCTACAGAGCTAGTCACTCCAGAAATAATAACAATAGCTAACATTGTATATCACTTACTAAACAACATTTTTACATACAGTATGTCATTTATTCTTCACAGAGGGCTTTTTAAAGGTAACAAAGCGCATTAGCAGGGCCTGGAATTAAACCCAGTCTCCACATGTTCTGTGGCAGAAAGATCTAGCTGCCTACCCATATTCCATAGATGAGGTAATCAAATTTTAGCATAAGCATAGGACAATGATATTTTAAAATATGTAAAACAACCTTAATTGCCTTTGTCCTGTTCCCAACCTTTATTGTATGAGAAAGTTATAGCTCTTCAAAACACCTATGGGAAAAAATGAAGTTGCATCTGATCACAAGCTTATTAGACATTCTTCTCTCGGCCTCATCACTTCAAGTAAGGGACTGACTTAAAAAAAAAAAAAAAGAAAAATAGAAAAAAAAAATCCCAGCAGTGCTAAGTCACCCATAACTATAGCTTCAATTATCATACTACCCCAAGATCCCAGATACATTTTACCAGCATAGGCCACTCCTGAACATTCATACCCAACTGCTTACTGATATTTCAACATAAAACTCTGAAGCATAAAACTCAGCTTGCTCAAAGCAGAATTCAGAAACTTCCCTTCAGACCCAACTACCTTAACTCTTTCTGTCACAGTACTTATTTCCTGTTGAGTTAGGCAAGCCAACAACTTAGGGGTCAATGTACCACAATCTCCCTAACTTCCCACACCCCCTCTGTGACCAAGGATTATCTGTTTAAGCTTCTAGGTATCTCTCAGATTTGCCCACCTTTTCTTTCTCACCTCTAGTACCCAGGTCTACACAAGTTGCATAGAGATAGCTCCTTTGTGTGTGTGTGTGTGATTTCAAGTTTATAGTAATCTTATTATTAACAGCTGTCAGTCTTGAACATCCTTGTTTCCCTTCTCTTCAGTAGTATCCACAGTAACGTGTTTTTATAAATCTCTAATTTTTTTTTCATGTTTTATTGAGTTATAGTCATTTTACAATGTCAAATTCCAGTGTAGAGCACAATTTTTCAGTTATACATGAACACTGTCACATTTTTTTCACTGTGAGCTACCACAAGATCTTGCATATATTTCCTTGTGCTATACAGTATAATCTTGTTTATCTATTCTACATTTTGAAATCCCAGTCTGTCCCTTCCCAATCCCCACCCCCCTTGGCAACCACAAGTTTGTATTCTATCTCTATGAGTCTGTTTCTGTTTTGCACTTTTTTTTTTTTTTAGATTCCACATATGAGCAATTTAATATGGTATTTTTCTTTCTCTTTCTGGCTTACTTCACTTAGAATGACATTCTCCGGGGACATCCATGTTGCTGCAAACGGGATTATGTTGTCGGTTTTTATGGCTGAATAGTATTCCATTGTATAAATACACCGCCTCTTCTTTATCCTGTTTAACAGACATTTAGGCTGTTTAACAGACATCTGTTTAACAGACATTTAGGCTGTTTCCATGTCTTGGCTACTGTAAATAGTGCTGCTATGAACATTGGGGTGCAGGTGTCATCCTGAAGTAGGGTTCCCTCTGGATACAAGCCCAGGAACGGGATTCCTGGGTCATATGGTAAGTCTATTCCTAGTCTTTTGAGGAATCTCCACACTGTTTTCCATAGTGGCTGCACCAATCTGCATTCCCACCAGCAGTGCAGGAGGGTTCCCTTTTCTCCACAGCCTCTCCAGCATCTGTCGTTTGTGGATTTTTGAATGATGGCCATTCAGACTGGTGTGAGGTGATACCTCCTTGTAGTTTTGATTTGCATTTCTCTGATAATTAGTGATATTGAGCATTTTTTCATGTGCCTATTGATCATCTGTATGTCTTCCTTGGAGAATTGCTTGTTTAGGTCTTCTGCCCATTTTTGGATTGGGTTGTTTGTTTTTTTCTTATTAAGTCGTATGAGCTGCTTATATACTCTGGAGATCAAGCCTTTGTCGGTTTCATTTGCAAATATTTTCTCCCGTTTTGTAGGTTGTCTTTTTGTTTTACTTATGGTTTCCTTTGCTGTGCAGAAGCTAAGTTTGTTTATTCTTACTTTTATTTCTATTGATGGGTAGACTGCTCTAGGAGAACATTTTTGAGATGTATGTCAGATAATGTTTTGCCTATATTTTCTTCTAGGAGGTTTATTTTATCTTGTCTTATGTTTAAGTCTTTGATCCATTTTGAGTTGATTTTTGTGTATGGTGTAAGGGAGTGTTCTAGCTTCATTGCTTTACATGCTGCTGTCCAGTTTTCCCAACACCATTTGCTGAAGAGACTGTCTTTATTCCATTGTATATTCTTGCCTCCTTTGTTGAAGATTAGTTGACCAAAAGTTTGTGGATTCATTTCCGGGCTCTCTATTCTGTTCCATTGGTCCATGTGTCTGTTTTTGTGCTGATACCATGCTGTCTTGATGACTGTACCTCTGTAGTATTGTCTGAAGTCTGGTAGAGTTATTCCTCCAGCCTCTTTCTTTTTCTTCAGTAATGCTTTGGTAATTCTAGGTCTTTTGTGGTTCCATGGAAATTTTATTATGATTTGTTCTAGTTCTGTGAAATATGTCCTGGGTAATTTGATAGGGATTGCATTAAATCTGTACATTGCCTTGGACAGTATGACCATTTTAACAATGTTGATTCTTCCGATCCAGGAGCATGGGACATCTTTCCATTTTTTAAAGTCTTCTTTAATTTCCTTAATCAGTATTTTATAGTTTTCTGTGTATAAGTCTTTCACCTCCTTGGTTAGATTTATTCTTAGGTATTTTATTACTCTGGGTGCTATTTTAAAGGGGATTATTTCCTTACCTTCTTTTTCTGTTGATTCATCATTAGTGTAAAGAAATGCAACTGATTTTTGAACATTAATCTTGTAACCTGCTACCTTGCTGAATGATTATTTCTAGTAGTTTGTGTGTGGACCTTTTAGGGTTTTCTATATCTAGTATCATGTCATCTGCATATAGTGATACTTTTACCTCTTCTTTTCCAATTTGGATCCCTTTTATTTCTCTCTTGCCTGATTGCTATGTCTAGGACTTCCAGGACTATGCTGAATAGGAGTGGTGATAGTAAGCAGCCTTGTCTTGTCCCAGACTTTAGTGGGAAGCTTTTGAGTTTTTCACCATTGAGTACTATCCTGGCTGTAGGTTTGTCATATATAGCTTTTATGATGTTGAGATATGTTCCCTCTATACCCACTTTGGTGAGAGTTTTTATTTGAATTTTATCAAATGCATCTATTGAGATGATCATGTGGTTTTTGTCCTTTCTCTTGTTGATGTGATAAATTACACTGATTGGTTTGCATATGTTGAACCACCCTTGTGTCCCTGCGATGAACCCCACTTGATCATGATGTATAATCTTTTTTATGTGCTGTTGGATTCTGTTTGCTAATATTTTGGTAAGGATTTTTCCATGTATGTTCATCAGTGACATTGGTCTGTAATTCTCTTTTTTGGTGATGTCTTTGCCTGGTTTTGGTATCAGGGTGATAGTGGCTTCATAGAATGAGTTTGGGAGTATTCCCTCCTTTTAAATTCTTCTGGAAGAGTTTGAGAAGGACTGGTATGAGTTCTTCTTTGTATGTTTGTAGAATTCCCCACGAAGCCGTCCAGTCCTGGGCTTTTATTTGTAGGGAGGTTTTTTATTGCTAATTCGCTTATTTCTTATTTTCTACTCAGTCTTACTATCTTGTCTCAAATCTTCTTTATCAGGAAACTTATCTGATAAGATAGTTTCCTCAATGTCTCAATAAAATATTTTTATTTATTCCTGATAATCTGACATTTCCTCTTAATCTACCTCATCGTGTCATATGGTTCTCTACATAGCACTAAATCATAGTGGCAATTTTATGTTTGTGTGATTATTTGGTTAATAATTAACTGTGCCCTCTCCCAAAATACACCCTAGATGCTCTGACATGAATTTTATCTGTTCTGCTCATTATTACGTTCCTATGCAGTAGTTGCTCATACAGGCATATATGTGGAAAGAGACATAATAAATGAATGAATAACTAAATATTCTAAATTATTATTTTAGATAAATTCTTAAATATTAATAATGAGTGATAGGGTAATGGATTATATTTCCCTTATTTTACTCCTCTGTTTCATATTTCCTACAACTAGCATTCATAGTAATTTTTAAAGATATCTTTTTTTTTAATCTTGAAAAGCATAGACAATTGAATTCTGTCAGGTAGGTAAGAAGTCTTAATTGAACCAATAATACTATCTCTTATTTTTTGATAGCAGTGGCCTTTGCAAAGGCTAAAGCATTCACAGAAGAACTGAGTGACCAGAAAAGTCCACAAAAACTTATTTTTCCCAAGATAATAAATATCTGTTACCTAGTCCTGAGCTGGAAATAGAGAACTCCAGTTATTCTCAAGCAAAACTTACAGCTTCTGCACGTGCCCTAGAGTGTATTTTTATCCAACATCATCATCAAGAGAGAAAAGAAAAGGACTCCTTCAGGAATAAAAGATACATGTAAAGCTTCACATAGTGCTTAGTGAGACTGAGATCCTGTCTGAATACACAGTTTAAAATGCCCCTTTATTTAACCCTTCCCTGGGGAATTTCCTTTTGCATTTAATGCCAAGTAGCTTGTTCTTTTTTCATATATGGGGCTCCTGTGCTAAGATTTTGTTGCTGATTTTGACTTTTGCTTTTCTGTTCTGATCCGTGTCCCTCTTACTAACTGCAGTGTAGTCTTGACATAACAAGCATCTATTTCAGACACTCAGTAAAAGCTTTTTACATGCTTATTCACCCAATACTTAATTATCCATTTAAGAAAAAAAGCATCCCACAAGAGTGCTAACTTTTTTTATGTGTCGACAGTTGCTTTGAGGATCTACAGCATTTGTGATTGTTATTATTAAACAGGATCTGACTTCCTGAAAATGTTTTTAAAATGTTAAACAATTCTATGAATCTTGGTGGAGAAAACTAAGTGATTCAGATAAATCTCACCCTTCCTTGGGTATTGTGTGGGAAGGTTCCTTATCTGTTTTAATGATTTTATGTTTTTGCTCCTGAAATTAGATAAATTAAGGTCATTTCACTTTTGTTGGTATTTTAAAACTGTTTGGACAAAACATCTCAAATCTCATTGTCAGAGATACGAAGATTTTTTTAGGCTGGGGTTGTTGTTGTCATTGTTTAATTGTTCTGTGTGGTTGTTTGATTTCAGTGGTTTTGAGATGCTAGACATTAAGTTAGCTATTTCCCGAAACAGAAGTGAATCTTAACACTTCTCTGCAGCTGTAGAGTCCACGGCACCCCAAAGTGTCGGGATTCCCTGCGACTGACAGAATGTAAGAGGATGAGGAAGAGCTTTGGCGCCTGCAGACTCAAGCTCAAAGTCTTGCTCAGCATTAACTGTGTGAACCTGAATGACCATTTAACCTCTGAGTTTCAATTTCCACTTCTGTAAATAGAACATAATAACCCATCTCCCCAGTTTGTTTTGAGAACTGATTAAGAAAAAAGCCATACAATGCCCTCTGGCACAAAACAGACATTAATATTAGCTCCCTTCCCCCCTTTTCTGAAAACTATATTCAATTTTAAATAGCATTTCAATAAAAGATTTTATGAGATTTTTGAGTAGGGATTTAAATACATTTTTGTTGATTGTTTTATAAAAAACTATTTTGGTTCAACGTTAACAAGCAATGGCAAGATAGAAATGTTAGGAGCACTGTTTAAAGAACATTCTGTGATTGGAGCCGTGTCATAAATGATGTAGGAAGCTTGACAATGAGGGTGTGTGAAGTATATGATGAGAGCTACCAGTCCTGGAGAACAGAGCACGACACTTGCTAAATGTCACCTCAGGGAAAAATACCACCCGACATTTGGAGAATGGCTTTTCATTTAACATCATGCAGAGAGTTGCCAAAGTTCTACTGTGTCTTTCCCGAAGAAACACAGACGAACACGGTGAACAAATGTCTAACAAAACTTCAACAGCTAATTAAGTTATCCATTGAATAAATACAAACATGACTATTTCTTCATACTGGAAATATTAAGTCCTTTTTTGTTGATTTTTAAAAAAAATCAGTGTGTGGCTCTGATGACTCTTTCATATATATTTACTATTTAGAGAAAAAAAATTGTACTGGAATCTGCCACTATGCAAGTGAGAGCATTCAAAGTCCTGAGACAGACATCTTTTTAGCAAAGATGATTTTTTTTCTGGACTCCATGGTTGCTCAGTGAACACACTATTTTGAAGATAAAATTGAACATCCTTCCCACTGGAAAGCCGGGTCCCTATTAATGTTCATGCCTCCCTGCTGGAGGAGGAATTCCACATATTCCTGCCAAATAAACATGGTCTCCTTTGAAACAGATAAAACCAGGCTGAGATAAGAAATCTACAGAAAGCACTCTGTTAGCCCTCTCTTCCCTTCAACAGAGACCTCCATCATTATTAAGGAACCCAGTGACACCTCAGATTCACCAATCTCTCCAGTTTTCTGGAGGGCATGGTCCTCTGACCTGTCACACTAAGTGTTTGAAGGAATTCTTTTCCTTTAGACTTTCTGCCACTGTCAGTCTTCATGTGAAGCTTTCACTTATTTTTGAATGAGAGAAAAAGCAAGCTTTCAGAGAATAAATGACTTTCAAATGTCCTCATGATACTATAAACATCTTTCTGAACTGATAAAATGTCTAAATAGGAATTGAATTACAGCTCTGTCCTCAGCCTGGAACGCCCTTGCCTTCATCCTTTCTCATTGAGCCAGTTTCTAGTGATCCTCCTTTAACTCAAATCCAAAAGTCACATTTTTAGAGCACATGCTTAGCCTGGATGAGGTCCTGAGTTCAATTCCCAGTACCTCCATTAAAAGCAAATAAACAAATAAACCTACTTACCACATCACCCCAAAAAATAAATAAATAAAATGGACTCTCAAGTCTGTTCATTTCCCAAAAGTCACAATTCCATAGAAAACCACGGGATCCCCCAGCATATACACATACAGATGCCCCTTTTCTATCCTATGCATGTGTTTACTTATCCACTTCCATCATTAAACCTGTATTTCTGTATCCTGAAGGTTTGGAAGCTCAAAGTTTCTTGAATATATTGAGCAAACAATTATCAAATGAACAAGCCAAAGCTTCCCTTTGATGCAGGTGCACAGAGGACAGGACTCGGAAAGCCTCAGAAATCCATACTGTGCTGCATCCAAGTACAGTATCCAGAGGCGACCTGACGAATGTCCTCTGAGAGGTGTCCTGAGACGCACTATTTGGCAGCCAGAAATATAAAACTCTAATATGAGTCATATGTTTTAAGAGTTTTCTCTCTCTATTATTTCCATGGTTCTTTGGACAAGTCAAGTTCATTCAAATCTCTAGCTGCCAATGTAGTAACCTTTTGATTCCAAATGTGTGACCCCTAGTCCTTCAGGATGATTCTCTGTCACCGGAGAAGAGAAGAGAAGTCTGAGAGCTCCGGAGGCCGCTGGCATCTCAAGTCCAGCTGGGGTGAAGGAGCGAGATGGAAGAGAAAGAAAACCTTGACTGCCTTTCTTCTGTCAAAGTTACACATAGTTTGTCCAGTCTGTGGTCCACACTGGGTATAAGAATACATCCTCCACGGACTGGCTACTTCCCTAGTGACAGCTTATTTATCAGGTTGGTTTTTGATCTCTAAATCACGATACTATCTTAGTGATAGGCAAATTTGATCCAATGAATATAATGAGGTACATGGTAAATACTGATGAGTTTGGTGATATATCAACTAATTCTTGTTATTTTTGTTAATAATGGCTTTGAAATTTGCTTTTTCTTAAGTTGTATTATCACTGCTTCTAGTCTAGAATATGGTAATAGTACTGCTGCCAGAGAATAAATTCTTGCCTTGTGCAGGCAAGAATTCAAGAGCCAGGCGTAGGAAAGTGAAAGCAAGTTTATTCAGGGAAATATACACTCTGCAAATAGAGCCCAGACCATCTCAGAAGGCAAGAGAGAGAGCAATCACGAGGAGCAGGGCTGTTAGTTTTTATGGGCTCGGTACTGTCATATATTAATGAGTAGGAGGATTATTCCACTATGTTGGGGAAAGGGTGAGGATTCCTAGGAATTGAGCCCCACCTACTTCTTGACCTTTTATGGTCAGCCTAGGAACTGTCAATGGTGTCTGTGGGTGCGCCATGAGCCTTAAGGTCTACTGGAAGTCAAATCTTTCACCATCTTGGTTGTAACCAGTTTGTCCTGTCCTCTATCGCTGTGTCATTCCTTCAGTGGTTGTGCCCTGTTCCCCTCTCTCCTGTCTTGATACTACATTGTTCTCCATATATTGTTTTATTTTGAATCCATCTTGAGGCACTGCCTAGAGCTCCTTGCCTGGAATTCAATACAGGCAGAAATCTGGCCCCACCCTAGTCATAAGTCCATTTTCCACACATTTATTGTTTGCTTTAACCAGGCTGATCTCTTCATTTGTACTCCCTATTCACTCCCCAACACCCATAACTACTATGCCATTTAGTCTGGCCTCTGAGCCTTTGCTCAAAGTGATGTCTCAGCTCACACCACCATCTAATTCTGTTTATTTATCGGGACCAAGTTCCTATCCACTTGGCTCAAACTGGTCCAGACATGTTCAAACACAGTGGTGATAACTGGGAGTTAGAACATTCTGAGACACTGCAGGAGGACCCAGAGGACATTCTGTCCACACAAAGAATGTTGCTAGACTTGCCTATCATGGTCGTGGGAATTCATTTCAGCATCCAAAGGAGGAAACCAAACTTTCTCACATAGATGAAACTACAATATATGGTCTGAAATTGATTACAGTCACAAATCCTGCCAGAGAGCAAAACACTCAATGTCTAAAACAAATATAAATCTAGATAGCTAGCCTGATGAAAATGGGTTTCAGCAGAGGTAATGTGGTCAGGGCAGCTGGGTGCCACAAACGTACAAGGCAGCCCTGCTTGTGTGAACTGACAGTCACCATCCTGGAGTGAGCTCAGTCAAAATGAACCCACCTGCCTCATGCAACGGAGTCTTGGAAACCAAATGCAGCTGATTAATGTACTGTTCTCCATCAAAGAAATAACGTAAGTTTATTTGACAACCAGCTTAATTTCTAAATCTAATAGGAGTCAGAAGTTTCAAGGATTTTCTTTGTTATATCAGTAACATTTTTTGTTCTATTCATGCTCCTTAGCAGCTATGTACCATGGACAAGCTATTCACCTTCCTTCTGCATCAATTCTACTTTTACCCCTGAGATGAAACACGTGGTAATGGAGAAGAGTCCACTTAGGGGCACAAAGGCTGCCCCTTGCCTCTTTTCTTAGATTGTTGTATTAACCAACATCAGCTCTAAGAAATCACATCCAGTCATGAGTCATGATGGGGTCTCCCTACATGTTAACTTCCCAAAAGTCTCCTTCAATTACCCTGAAAGACTGACAAAATTAACCAGTCTGCCTAGTAGAGATTTTCCAGAATATTCCACTTTAACTCCCAGTAAAGACACACTCTTAACATTACCTTCATGTGTAAAATGTCTCTTTTATCTAGTTTTTGATGAAAAATAGCTGACATTTTTGAAAGTGCTGTCTTTTATTCTTCACGATAAAGCATTCTAATTAACTTGATCACCCCCCTGCACACACACAGAAATGCTTATGAGTTTCTATTACTCTTTCCAGTACAATACTGCCTATTTGGTGCACTGAAATTCTGTGTTTATCTTGTCTCTAAAGTGCTTAGGGCTAAGTCTTAATTTTCTATTTTGGGAACTCATCATTCCAGTAATTTTCCAGCAATATAATTGTATTCACAATCTCTTGAATGACTATACTGTTTCACAGAAGCTCCCTGAGTGTGAAGCCAAATGCCCAAATAAACAGCAAGTTAATATTAAAAGTAGAAGTTCTCCATTATAATTTAGTAAGCGTAAAACTCTGCAAAGATTTGTCTACTTCTTAGAAAATAATTTCCTTGGTAAACAATGGTAAGGGATGTCTTGACAGCCCAGACAAAAACAATGTCCATTAGAATCTGGAAAAATAATAAATTTTATTTTATCTGGAAGAATCTGCTTTGTCCTTAAATTTTGACCAGTTAATATAATTCTAAAAATTAAAGCGATCCCCCATTATCCTCAGAAATATCCCTCTGCTCCTATATACACACTCAGTTTGATTTATGGCAGCAGCAAGTAGCATTAGTACAGTGCTCTATGACACATTTTTCATATTTCACACAGCTACTGAAATAAGTTAATGTTTTCATCTTGATGGCTTCTTTGGTAAAGAAAGGGCAGAGTGTGGACTGATCTACATAATCCCTCCACCAAAAAAAAAAAAAATACAGCACATCCCGTGTCACTGAACTGACAAGCACATTTCCCTTCTTTTATTATAATTATTGCTGTTTTAAGCAATCCTATCCATTGAATTGTAGCTGGCATTTTGTGTACTGTGGTAATTGAAAATTCAAGTGGAAAAAATGAGTTAATATTTACTGAGTGCCTACAGTATATAATAGTTAGATGCAGTCTTGTAGTGAAAACCAAAAGCAATCCTATACAGTAGGTACTAGTCCCATTTCACAAATTTATTCAATAACTTATTATTATTATTGTCTTTACTTCAATACTTGAGGCTTTTCAATGTGCCAAGCACGGTTCTATGCTCTGCATCAGTTAAAACGCAGATAAAACACTACTCACCCTGGTGGATTTTACATTCTACAGTGGGAAAATGAGGAAACTGAAACTCAGAAACACTTAGGCAATTTGCCCCGGATAATTAAGATTTCTACTACACATATTTACATGTGCATATTAGCCATTTGTACACCCGCACATGTGAAAGACCTAGTCAAATCTTTTGCTCATTTTTAATTAGTTTGTGTTATGAACAGGTTGAATATCCACACACATATACAGATACATACATAGACGCAATTTCATCTTAGTCTTCTGCGTCATGCCTATTCACCTTCTCAAGGGCGTTTTTTGAGAAGTTTTAAATTTCAATTTAGCCCAATTATCAACTTTTTTCTTTTATGAGTCAGGTTTTCTGTGTCCTAACAGATCTCACACACCAAGGTCAAGAATATTCTATCCTTCTTATCCTACGCTGTCTTTGAGAATTTTTGTAGTTTTAACTTTTACGTTTCAGTCTTTGATTCATTTTGAATTTATTTTTGTGTACAGTGTAAGGTAAAGACTGAGGTACTTTAAAAAATTATAATAAAATAAAAAACATATTTTCAATTTATGTACAGATACACACACAATATGTGTGTCTATTTCTGGACTTTCTATTCTGTTTCAATTGTGTTTCCTCGATCTCTGCTTATTATGTTAATACTACACTGTCTTGTTTGCTATCACTATGGAAATCCTTTAAACCAGTATGTCATCCAACCTTTTCTTTCCAGAAATTATTTAGCATATTCTAATTGCCTTATATTTTTTCTAACATTTTAATATAAGTTTTAGAAGCAGCTCAATTTCTACCAAACAAAAGACTGCAAATATCTTACATTGCGGTGAATCTACAGAGCATTTTGAGGTGAACTGACATCTGAATACTACTGAACCTTCTGATCCATGAACATTTACGTCCGTTTCTCCTAGCAATGTCTGGCAGTTTTCAGGATATAGGTCAAGCACATATTTTGTTAACTGTATCTGTAGTTATTTCTTGTTTTCTGGTGCCACTTTATATGGTAATTTTAAAAATTTTATTCTCTAATTGTTCTTTGCTGGACTACAGAAACTGATTTTTTTTTTTTAATATATATGTTAGACTTGCACCTGCAAAAATATTAACATTGTAAGTTTTACGTTTTGGCTTCATTTTAATTCAGTTCAAAGTATTTTCAGTTTCCCTCATGGTACCTTTATTGTCCCAGGGGTTTATTTACAAATGTATTAATTTCCAAATATGTACTGTTATTCTCAAGTCTGCATTTTGCTCACTGCACCACACCGCCAAATATTCCAGTGCTCAATCCCTCTTTAGGCCTTGAACCAACAGTCAGCAACATAAAGAGGCCAGGTTACTAATTCTCTAATTCCTAACAGGCATTTAGGGAAAGCTGAAAGAAACCCATGATTACACTGAGGAAGGATTACATCCTTTCTTCCACAGGCTCCTTTAGAAACAATGTCACAGCAGGAAACAGCCCACTCAGAAGGATGACTGCAGAGAGCTGAATAAAGGGACCATTCAGGAAAGCCAGGCGGAGTTAAGGGAACTAGGAAGGATGGCGAGGCCTCCTGGACAACCAACAACAGGAAGCAAGCAGACAGAATGGTTACCAATAGTCACTGAAGGGCCATCCAACTGGAGTTGTGGCCTCAAGTAGAGAGATAAGAGAAGGGACTAAAGAAATAAACAGGCCACTTCTTTGCTTCCCATATGCCAGTCTCCTTTTGGTTCCTCCCATTGGCCATTTCAACCAGTAGCTGAAAGGCAAGAGGTCCTGGTTTGCACAGTCCTTGGAGGCCAACCACCTGCACACAGAGCAAGATAAGGCTGAGAAGGAAAGCTGAGAGGCAGATCCAGAATAATCAGCAAAGACAGCGTGCCATGTCTGTGCGCCAGATTCCCTCCTGTATCACTGACATCCCCAGCTTTGAAAGAACAGATGAGAGCACTTCTACAGATGAAATCCACCAACAAAAGATATTTTGTCCCCTCCACCCCAGCCACTAATTACACCTATTTTTCCTGCCTGACTTTTTTTCACAGGGTCCTGTTAAGCCCGGCTGATTGACACAGGGACCTGAAATGTAATCCTAAGTGACATTCACTCTTCCTTTAAAAGCTGCTTAGCACCAGTCTGTGGGGCTCTAAGTTCACCCTTCCTGCAGGGTCACTGCAGGAAGAATGCCAGACAATGACAGCCAGACTCCTAAAAAGGGATAACTATATCCAGGTGTCTTTCAGGACATCCGCAGCCTTGAATGAAGATGTCAGTGGGCATTTGGCCTTTACTATGGCTTTTTTGATGTTTCAAAGGGAGAAGAATTATCAGGCAGCTACAAACACACGCCCAGCACAAACTGGCCCGTGCTCTGTCCTGGCTCTTCCTTTAGGATGAGATCATCCAGCCAGTGATTAGTCCAGTATTGTGTCTAATCCAGTCCAACTACTGACAACTACATCCTTTCTGGGAACACTGGGTAATTGTGCGATCAGAAGAGGTCTGTTTGTAGCTGCTGTAAATCAAGTTTTTCCAGTAATGGCTGTTAATCCCCCCTGGCTTTTCTTTTAGATGGATTTAACTGACCCCCAGGTATCCAGCTGTATTTTGAGGTGGTCCCTTTTCAAATGTTTTAATACTCCCACTGGTTTAGCAATTTTTGAAAAAATAAATATTGGAATTTAGAAGAGATTCTCTTTATAGCTATTAGCATTACTTGCTGGGATGGAAGTTACTGTGTGACTAATTTGCACACTCCTATAAACACAGAACCTGAGAAATCTTTCAGACAACTGGTCTACTTTCTTTCCTTAATAATAATCACTCGTGTTTAAAAAGCACATATCATATGGCAGAAACTGTGTGATTTTTAGGTATTTTATATTATTAATTCCCATGATGGATGCATGAAGTAAACAGCATTATCATCCTTCACCAGGTGGGACTCTGAAATGTGGCAGTACTATGTAACTTGTCCCACACTCAGGAAGTGGAAGAGGCCTATGGCATTAGAACGCAAGTTAGTCTGGTTCTCACTGCCATACTCCTATCTGCCTTGTTATCTGTCCAGTTAACAAAACACCTGACAGAAGACCAACTTCTTAACCTCGCAGGACTGGCTTAGCTGTGCACAGGGAATGGACCTGTGTATGCAGACGGTAACAAGCCAGCCACACATCGGGTGCTGTTACTCTCTCTTTATGACAAAGCCTCGATTAACTTTTCACTTTTTCAAAGAGTTGTGAGCTCACAGTGGGATTTGAATTTTTCACGTCTTTTGAGGGATCCCTTGGGTTTTCTTTGACCAGTTTGGGGATGATGCATCCTCACCATGGATGTCCCAAGTAGTTGGCAGGCACTTGGGTAGGTAAGGACAGCAGGGAGTCGCTAAAGGTGCAAAGAGATGATGCCAAAGCAGGTTTTTTTTTCCCCCAGTATCTTTCCTTTTGGTAAGAAATACTAACATATAAACGGTAAGTCGGCTCCTAGGGGGCTGACCAAACTTTGCGGAACAAGCACGGAGGTTCAGAATGGAGTCAAATTGAAAAAAATAATTTAAGAGCAAGGCTATTTCCAATGATAGTAAGAAACACTACTGGTTTCAGACTCTGTTGATTCGTCCTGGGATCCGCAGGGATCTCTGGACCGAACATGTGAACAAACTAATACAACACTCACAGACAACAGAGGTCATCTAAGTTTATGGACTATATACTGGTGTCACGCTACATCGTAAAAGAATGCAGTATTGCATTAATTTCTGAACAACAGCTTAAAAATAATGAAAAGTCATTCTGTATCTTATGTGACATGTGAATGTTCAAGAAATATCCTGGAACCCAAAGGCTTTCCAGAAATTTGAGTTAGAAAGTTCAAGAGTTTATGTCAGATCCAGTGCTTATCAGATCAAGAGGAGATAGAGAGGAGAAGAGCAAATCCATCATTTCAGTTGAAGTGTCCAAGAAGTACCCTCAAAAAGGCAGACGAATTCCTACTGCTTCAGGAACTCCTTTAGGAAAGCATCCTTCATGTAATGCCTAGTTTCCCTGCCACTCAACCATGCCCTGAACAAGTAGAATCTCCTAAACCAACGTCTGGTGGCCAGCTCTCAGATGCCGTGAAAGGTGCCAAGAATAGTCAAAGTCTCCCTCAGGACAAACAGTAGAGCAAAATAGGGCTCATGTGGACCATGTCACCCCACAAGGTTGTCTGTGTGTCTGACAACCAAGAAACAAAGAGATCAGAAAGGGCCCAGGCACCAGGGCTGACAGCAGCAGCTGCTGGTCACCAGGACTGGATTATTATAATGTATAAAATGCCTTCACTGAGGTTCTCTGACTAACATTTGAGGTCCCATATAGGTAAACATGTTACTTTTTTTAAAAAAAAAAGTATTAACTCGAGGCTGACTCCTTAGATCCTCCTCTAGATGATTCAATAACAACTCTGTGATTTCAGACCAGAACTTAACCTCTCTCGGTGCATTTCCCACACACTGGATCAAGGTGCTCATCCCACATAAGCAAACCAACAAACAGCAGAGCTGGAACTCACATCAGTCTGCCTGATTCCACAATCTAAGCCATCAAGCATCATACTCTGCTGCTTCAACTAGGTAAAAGCAAATGATTATAGGTTTCACGAAAAATACATGTGTTCAGTATAAATTTGAGTTTTCTACCACTGTTCCCATTCTTTACACCCTTAAAAAAGGCAATTTATGGAAATCTAATAGATTCAATATACGTTTGGGAGCCATTCCTCCAAATTAACAGAAGAATTTAGAGTCATTTACACAATAAAAGGAATGATACAAACCTGTTCGTTAATCCTCAGGCATATGACTATATGGGTTGCTAATCCTGGACTGAAAGCAGTACTCATCATTTTCAGTAAAAAATAAAATCGGAAAATCTCTAGGAATCTGGTAGGGGGAGACAGTATATCACTTAGGTATCTCAAGGTCACTTAATATTAAATCACTGAAATGGAATTCAAATGTAGGTTTGTTCCATTTTCCACAACAACACAGTATGTATTACATTCACTCTAATCTAGAATACAGTTCCCTGTATTGTTCTATAATTTTTAATAAGCCATTAATTTGATGTGTTAGTTAACAGTTTAACTGCATGTCATCATATAAATACAAATATTGTTTATTAACTTATATTCTAAAGAATCAAAAACTCAATTTTATCAAAACTCAGTATTTATTTTATTGTTAAAAAAAGGAATATTAGGTCTAGAAGTAATCTCTCTCTAGAAGTTAGAAAGGTTTCAACAATTTAAAATTTCAGAGACCTCTTACTGCAAAGTCCAACTATTAATTATGAATTCAAGTACTAAAATAAAATTGGAGTGCACTCAGATAGAAAAACTTTGAGTTTGACCTTTAGCCTATTCTACACTTGGTGTTTGATTTTATATCCTCAAAGCATTGTAGAGTTGAAAGGGCATATATTTGCTGAAAGCTTTTCAGCAGTGCCTGTTAATTGCTACAGAATACCACGCCAATCCAACCTTTCCCGCAGCCAATTACACCCTCTGTGATAAATGTTATGGATAGAATGCTCTATATGACGTAAACTAAAAATAAGCTGGAGTTTTTAATGCTTGACATAGCACAGTCATCTCTTTTTATGCATTTAGTTAAGTCATAAATCATGTAATAGTGAAGAAGATAAAGCTCTAAGGAAAAACAGGCATCAGGATCTTCCTCTCCCATCCTGTGCTTTATAGGTTAAAATGAAAGAGGGACCCAACTGAATAACCAATATTTTATTACTGAATTTATAAATAATCATGGACTTTCTCTTCTAAGATAGGCTTAGACCAATACATAGTCTGATTACCACTGCATAGTAGGAATCAGGTGGGGGGGCGGATACTGTAACTTTTTCCCCCCAATGTTACGCCCAAAAACCTAGGGCAGTTGCTTAATGGGAGACAGATCCTAACACACGGAGAATCCAAACCTGTCATTTACAAAGTTGGGCATCAGAGAAATGAAGAGATACGCTGCCAGTGACAGAAACAAAATTCAAATCTGTAACTTGGAATTCTGAATCGAATTCACAAGATTTACCTTTCCAAAGACAGGTCTAAGTAATATTCCGTCAAATTAATTCTGAAGCCATGTCTAAGAATTAAGAAATTTTTATTGAGCGTCTACTCTGTGTGAGGCACACGCGTAGATTCTGGGAATACATAAGTTAATGGATGCACACACCCTGCGTTCACCGTTCTAACACTCTAATGAGGAGGAAGACAATTTAAAATGGTTTTTTAATTAAAAACTACCCAAACAATATATAACTTCAGAATGCAGTAAGTGCTATCAAAACAAACAAACAAACAAAAAAAAACAACCCAACAGGATACAGTGAAAAAGAGCAGCAAGACCAGGAGAGACCCAGATATAACTTAGATGAGGCAATCGGAGAAGCAAGTTCTGTAGTTGTTAACACACAAACTGAAATGCAAAGAACAGGCCTCTTAGCACAGCTGTTTGAAGTATTTTTCTCTAATGGAAAGAGCAGGGAGTAGAACGCTCAAGAAAGTCCTGGGGAATCTGTTTTGTCAGTTTATGGGGGAAAGAGTCCAGTTTGTACAAAAACACAGGAGCAGCAGCTTGAGTAACTGGATGGATAGTAGTGTTGGCCCTGAAATAGGAAGACTGAGGCGGATCTAATGTGGGAGGGCAAAGCAAATGTTCAGTTAAAAGAAGCACTCAATTTCATGTATTTGTGAGAAATTCCAGCGAAAACAGTAACTAGGTGGTTAAGTACATGAATGGTATGTTCAGAGCTAAGTGAGAGTCTTTTTTAGGCTGTCAGTTATAAAGGATCTTGAGTTTTAATGACTACACAGGAGACAAAGAAAAGCCTCAGGTCTGGCCAAGACTTAAAGAGAGATCCCTTCAAGAATACAGAATCCCAAAGGGGATACCCACTCAGTAGTAGGCAAGACAGGGGGACAAAACCCACAACAAAGGCAGGTGTCAGAGAAATGGTCTGTCTCCGCCCGGACTCTGAGTAGGAGAGAGAAAAAGCCTCCTGAGAGTATTTGCTACCAAAGGCAAGCCCTCACGCAGGTTTCGATAAATGTACATCACCTACACAGTAGAAAACAAAAACAAAAAATGAAGACTGCTGTTACATTTCCATCTTATAGATGTTCTTACTCTTGAGATGTTAAAGTGGTCCTGAGTTAATAGCACTCCCTGGCGTCCAGTAGGGAAGAATCCAGATGTATTAGTACTCACAGTAGAAACAAATGGGCTTACACTTTTTATTTAAAAGAGAATAATTATTACCAGGTTGGATTTCAAGAAGTCACTTAGCCACAAACCTAAAATCTAAGAACGTGAAAGAATGAAAATAAAAGCATGAATAAAAGCACACCAGCCAAAGACTAAGAAAACAAGCTGAGAAACCTGCGTCATCATCACACCACACAGGCTTTAAAACAAAGGGCATTATTAGCAATAAAAAGTTTCGGTACCTACTAATAAAAAGTTTCAACAAGCCAGAAATACTTAATGACTCTGAAGTTGTTTTTCCCTTAACAATACTGCTTAAAAGAAAATGAGACAGAATTCTAAGGACAAATGAAAATACTAGTATAGTGGGTGATTTTAACATCTGTTTATTAGTGGATGACAGACCAAGCACAATGCAAATCAGCATCAATACAGACAATTTTAATAACACAAGAAATTAGTCTAATGAACCCAAATAGAAACACACACTCAAAAATGTGAGACCATCTATTCCTCTAAATCATCTGAGAAATACATAAAAACTGACCAGGTATCAATTCACATAATGAATTTCAATAAATGTGATTTTTGTGTCCAACAGTATGTGATAAAATAATGTAATAAAGGGGGCATCTCACACCACTGGTGCAAAGGTGGAATTTTTAATAAATGAGGTTGGGGTAACTAGGTAGTATTGGGGAAAAATACAATTAGACGCACAGTTTACACCATACCGAAGAAAAAACTTCAAATGGACCAGGGATTTCAATGTAAAAATAAATCTTTCAAGTACTAGAAGCAAACACAGATGAATTTTTCTAACACCTCTGTGTAGGGAAAAACTTTTGAGTTACGAACCAAAAATCCAGAGAAAATGAATGACAAAAAATTGAAAAAAAAAATGGCTACACAGAAAAAAATTTTTCAAGTTTTCATAGAAAAAAAAAACCCAGAAACTCATTTTAAAAATAACTAATAAAATGAAACAGAGTATTTACAACCCATACCAAAGACAAAGGGTTAATATTCCTAATATGTAAAGAACTCCAAAAAATTGAGAAAGAAATAAAAATCCAGTAGGAAAATGGACAAAAGACATGACAAGACCATTTGCAATAAAAGGAAATAAAAATGGACCTTGAAGGATCTCCCAAAGGCCAAAGTGGAGGCAATTTGGGTTACAAAAGAGGTGATGATAGTAATGAATTGCAACCCATAGAATGAAATAAATATCCTTAAGTTCATCCTGATACAAATAACTAATTGAGTAAACAGATAAATAACTAGACATAGATTTTAAAAACTGCTCTTCCTCACAATAGAATTCCAAATGATTAATGTAGAAATAATGAGGAATTAGAAAATCTCTAATGGGACAACCACCACAGAAATAACTGCAGCAGGCAAGTCTCATCTATGCATACTAACTCAAATGTGTCAGTGTCAGGAAAGATGAAGACAGACTGAGGAACTGTCACAGACTGGAGGAGACTAAGGGGACATGACAACTAGATCCAACGTGGGATTCTGGATAACTTCCTGGACCAGGAAAAGTACTCGAGCAAAAAAGCTCACAAAATTGGACTGAGGTCTTAAAGTCACAAATAGGACTAAATCAATGCTAATATCCTGAACTGGGTCATTGTGCCATGTACTTTGATGCCAACCTTAAGGGAAATGATATAAATGGTATACAGGAAACTCTACTCTTCCTGCACCTTTCTGTAAGTGAAAATTTATTTCAAAGTAATACATTAATAAATATAATTGTCTCAAGAAAAATAGAGTAAAAATGTATTTTGAGGTTTACCACATAATGCATGAGCAAAATTTAGGGACAAAAAACAAAGGATGGGAAGGAAGAAAGAGACGTGTACTTGAATGGTTCTTAAACTATATGTGAAGTGGTAGATGACTTGAAGTGACACTGAAAAACTAGTGACAGTGATATATTAATAAATATACACACATATACATCAACATATCTCTACCATATGTATATACAGCAGACCCTAGAGGAAACACCAAAAGTTAAAAAGGTACCAGTAATTAGAAAATCCTAAGAGAAAAAGCAGAGAATAACATATTTATTCACAGATTATATGATCACCAACAAAGGGAAGACAAAAGAATTTATAAGAAAATTATTCAAAATATTAAGAAAGCTTAGCAACTTTATTAATATCAGATCAATATAAAAATATATTTCTGAATACTATCAAAGAACTTTTTTTCAAAAAGATGGTTTTTAAGGAAGGATACGGAGTTTCAATTCTGTAAATGGCAGTCTCAGTCACTGGACCAAATATCTTGTGGAAGGTAATCAGAAACCTGGAGATATGTATTATAAAAATGATGTTTAATGGTATTAAAAAGCTACCAAGGCAATGAGGAATGGTGGAGCCCAGACCTGGGAGAGCAGGTCATCACAGAGAGGTAAGCCCTCCATTTGCAGCAACTTTTCTTGTCAAGGTTATTGTTGATTTGCAGCGTCAGCCTGGAGGCTAACAGCAGAGCATGTGGAATCACTAGACTGTGAATAAAGACTGGAGTTCAAGGTCCACTAAGACGAATAAGCCCTGGTAAATCCCCAAGGGCTACACCTTAGTGTGGTAAGGCTGAAGTGGAAATGTGTCTGCCCTCATGGACCACAGTCATCTCATCCCCCCGATGTGACACTTCACGCCCAGCTGCCTCCAAGAAACAAAAGTGACTCCGTATTACAATATGACCATCCAGAACTTCAGATTGAATTGGTAATTTTTCCTAAACAATGTTCAGCACATAGAAGAAAATAACAATGCCTAGGAAATATACAAGGTAATCTAAAACAAAGAGAAAAAAAAAACAGGCTAAAGGGAAATAAGGCAATGGTGTTATTACAATTCAAATTTTAAAATAACAAGAAATAATACAACGAAATGAAGAATTTCTTATAGAAAAAGAATTAGGAAAAGGAATCAAGGAGGAATTCTGGAAATAAAAGACACAACTTATTAAAAAAAACTAAATTATTTGGGCATTGCTGAAGAGACAAATGTTGAATGGATTACAAATGAGAAGAAAATATTTAGATTACAGTTGAGAGACCACAGAATGCAAAATGTAGAATATAAGATACATATTAAATATATCTTAAAAATTCCAATACTTTATGTTGGAATCACAGAAAGAGAGAAGATAGGAGAGAAAATTATATTTGGAGAGACATCAGCTAAGATTTTCCAAAAACTGATGAAAAGCACCAAGTCACAGATTCAACAGGCACTATGAACCCCAATAAGGTTAAATAGATAGAAATCCACATCATAGTAAAACTGTAGAAAATCAAGGACAGAGATTTTTCAGAGGATTCTAACTGTTGGCTGAGGATGGAGAAATGGGGCACAGGGATACATTTTGGGGATGATGGAATCTGTTCCATATCTTGACTGTGGTGATGGTTACCAGATGTACACATTTGTCAGAATTTTTTTCAAATGTACACTTAAAATATGGAATTTCATTATAATAATGTCTATTTTTAAAAATAAAAAGGATAGTGGAGTCAGCTAGAATGGATGCCCACTGGCCAAATCTACAATAGTTTCAGCACCAAAATAAATAATAATGGATTACAAAATGTTGATAAAATGGGAATCTCTAAGTCCACACTTGTACATGAATGAATAAGTAATTGAAATGAGAGGAGTCTCTTCCTTACAGTGGAATATCAACTAAAAATGTAAAGAGGGAATGACAGCAACAGAAAATCACTAGAAACAATGTAGCGATAGCTAATTCAGTCAGGAATCGTCAATAACTGCTATGGCTGCTGGGTGGATTTTGATAAGGAACCAGATATTGTGGTGCAATCCCCGAGTACTTCCCCACCAAATACCTACAAATTGAAAGGGAAAATGGTGACCTCACTGTGAAGAGGGATGGTAGACACCAACATGGCCAGGTGATCAAGATTAACATCACCAGTGTTGAGCTGGGTGTCTCTCCTAACTTGATGCACTTGAGAATACCACAGCATGACCTTATTATCTTCCTACCAAGAATGAATGTCCTGAGAGTGGTCATGAAGAAACAGTGAAGAAACCTACGCTGAAGGACATCTACAGACTGAGAGGCCTCCGTTCTATAAAACTCATGAGTCATGAAAGACTAAGAAAAAACAGGGAACTATTCAAAGGAGAATTAAGAAAGATCACAGCAAAAATCATTGCATGATACTGGATTGGATCAAGGATCAGACCAAAAAAAGACACCTAGTTGGGACAGCTGGTGTGGTGAGTCAGGTGGTGGTGGTGGTGGTGCCTAATAATGATTTTCCTGTTGGGTCATTGTGTCGTGCTTTTGAGAAAGAGTAGGGGAGATCGAGAATGGACTGTTGGGGAGTGATGGCACTATGCCTGCAGTTTCCTCTCAAGTGGTTCAACAATTAATGATAATTAGCATAAAATATGTATTATATACATGTACAAATACATGATAGAGGCGGGAAGGGAGAGAGCATATGTGATAAAGTAACAATTGGGGCATTTGTGTGAAGAGAATGTGGGAATACAGGAGGTTTTCTGTTTTGTTTTTCTTTTACTATAATTGAAACTTCAATGCAAGTTTGAAAAAATTTAGATATAAATTACTTTAAAAAGTAATGAGGAATATCTCTATATACAGGTGATTTTCAGGATATATTTAAGTGAAAAATAAGGTATAAGAATGGTGTGCCTTATTGTTAGTAATAATATTGTTGTTTTGTAATTATTATACGCACAATGTAGAAAAAGGAAAATTATTATGCTAACAGTGTTAGGAACTAAAATATTCAGTTTAAAGAGAGAAAAAATAAACACTTTAATTAAGTAAAAAACCTGCATTTTTAATGCTGAAATATAAATACCAGTATTAACTCAATTTCTTTCTTAAAAAATGTATTTTCTAGCTCTGCCCGTTGAAATAGCCTGGAAATAATGAAAACCTAGCAGCAATGAACATCAAAATTGCCCAAATTATGGTCTCTCAAAGTCATTTCACTAGAACCAAAATTCCTTGCAGAAACAGCTAATTCCAGATCTTAGGAAATATACAAAATAAACCTGGTGCATATTTTTATGTAAGAAACAAAGAAAAATGTCAAAGAGTGCTCACTGGGCTAGTGTCAAAAAGATACTAAGGCCATCTTGAAGACACACAGTGGCTAAAAGTAGAAAAATGAAGCATCAAAAAGAGTAATGACTACAATTGGTTGAAAGAGCAAAAAATTTGTTAAAATGTATGAATTGACAGTGACATTTAAAAAACAAACTATTAGTCCCCTTCGGAGGTTGCTGGGATGTCAACTATTAATCTGAAAGCTAGAAAATCAAAGGAAAGAATCAAACGTTAATCCTGCCTCTCCATATGAACTGTATTTCAGATTTTAAAAAACTGTTCTTCCACTAATACTTCCTCTGACCTGTGTGAGCGTCTTCACCTCTCTGAGCCTTGTTACCCATCTCCAGATGAAGATAATACCGCCCGCCTCACAGTGATGTTAAGAGCATTAAAACAGAAAACATATATAAAGCTTCCAGTTCAGGGAGTTATTACCTTCTCTGCAAAGAGATTGTTTTACTCCTTAAGGACAATTAGCCTTCAATATACTTCTTCTGTATTCTCCAGTTCATCAGTTGATCATTAAACTTTACCTACTCCAGGGTCTACTAAATATCAAGAGCTGCGTTAGAGCTGACGTATGAAGGAGATTAAGACGCCCTCCCTGACCTCAAAGAACTTTTAATCCAGTGAAACAACCACCCAAGAGATAGCTGCAACTCATTAAATCCTTGTTGAATGAAACAGCAATTTTCAGACTGGTTTAGACATCAAGAGTCTGTCTTATGGTTCCTTATTCATGCTTTTTATCCTATAAAAACAAAAGAGGGGGACAGTAGAGGTCTTGGTACCAAATTACCAGAAAGATAATAAAAGAAAAGCTCCATTAACAACAACTATAACAAATCTACAAAAAAAAAAAAAAAAGGGACTTAATATTATCTAGATTTACAGGTAACAGTGTTTGGAGGGTATGTCTGTATTTCCATCTTAGCCAGCCTGCCAAGCAAACAGACAACATTAAGCTATGCAGGTCACATTAATGGTATAGGACAAATGGGGTAAGTGACGATTAATGAAGACAAATAGCATTTAGAATGGCACAATCCAATTCCAGGAAAGCCACTCTAGAGATGACAGCTGAAGTTCACTCACAGCCCAAAACTACACACAACAGCAATTCATCATACCCATGAAATGAGATGAGAATCAATGACCCCGGGTGTCCACGTGCCTGCTGGGAATCTCCTACAAGCAGGTGGCAAGCTAGATGCAAAAACCTATTCCATGCTGGGTAGAAAGGTTTCTATTGGAAAATACATTAAAAAAAAATTTATATATATATCTCAACAAGGCTAGTACCTCTGAGAAATCCTGAGTAACCAGTGACACAATGATTCCTCAGTTTAGTGTCATCTGTAATAACCAGCTGTGGATTCATTTTTAATTACACACTTTGTATACCAAATAAACGCTAGGAAGAAAGCAGAACAAAAGAAAGCAAAAACAGTAAATAGATAAACTTGCAAAACAATTTTAAAGATGCTGCAAACTCTTCACTGGGCTCTCAATTGCTGGAGGGTGTGTGCAGTGAAATCAGTAGACTTGTCTATGGTGACAAAACTGACTTAATAATTTCTTAGACCAGTGCTTCCCAGTATTTTTCACACCATACCATACACAGAAAATGGGACGTTTACACAGCACTAGACTGCAACAGGCAATTGTGGAAGTTGTCTACATCCTGCTCAGATGACCCAAGAACTCCAGAGATGAAGGTCCAGATGCCCCGTAATGCCTTCACTTGTGCTGCTGCCTACTATTCCTAGGCTAAGGGTTTCCAATAGTGTGGCTGCCTTACGGGTTCTGAGACCCAGAGTGGCGGATCCTGGTTAGGCAGATCTCATCCCAGAGAAGCTCCACTTTGTCTTTTGTTAAGGAAAAAATTCCACTAAAAAAAAAAAAAAGTTATTTTGAAAATGACTTCTTTGGTTCCCCCCCACCAAATGAAACTGAATTTAAAATAAAAGCAGGCAAGCCAGGACTAGATAGCTCTTTACAGCAATGTTTTTCAACCCTGTCTGTACAGTAGAGTTGCTGAGGGAGGTTTTAAAAACACAGAGACCCAGAACTGGGCCCTACCCTCAGTGATTCTGGATCATTCATGGTGTTTCGCAGGCATTTAATATTGCTTAAAACCTCCCTAGATGAGTCTCATGTTTAGCCATGTTTGAGAAACACTGAATTAGAGGCATCTATTGGCCAGGAAGAAAAAGTCCCGTAAGAGGAGTTATCTGAGACCCAGATATGTTTGCCAGTTTCATTTGCCAGTTGCAAGTAACTTGTGTGAGTCCTAATTGTCTTATTTGTAAGACAGTAACACCTGTAGGTTGTGAGTTTTCTAAACCAAGAAGTTTAACCTGGGATAAAGACAAAATGACCAATGACAAGAGGGAGACTTGGAGGCTACTGTGTGGGAAGAGTCTTATGACTTTTCTTTCATAAGGAGATTAAAAAAAACTAAGCACAAGAAAAATCATAAATTGGTGAGGACTGGATATGCTATTTTGTATCTGTTCCTTCCCTGCATCCTCTCAGACCTCTGTTAATGAAAGGCAAGAGATCAGGGCCACTTAAAAAAGGAAAGTAAGAGACAAGACAGTACAAACCCGGAAATCTTAAAAAGGAAAGAGGGGGAAAAAAATAGAAGTCAAGGGAGGCAGGAGAGAGAAAACCTGAAGCAAAGATTTGGTTTGGCTATTTTGTTTTCTAGAATCCTAGAATTTCTGGTGTAAAAGATAACACAAGACATGAAGATAAAGGACATCTGTAAAACTTGTGAAAGAGGAGAAAAATTAGTTGTGACACTAGGTACAAGAAATTATTTGGTCATTGTTATTTTTAATTGGACATCATCCAAAGCTCTCATTTGCTGAAACAATAATAGTGACCATGTAATGAACACTTTGAATGGGCCAGATATGGTGTTAGGTATTTTACACACATTATCTTTAATGTGCATTCATTTACAGTCAACCTTTATATATACAATTGCCAATTTTTATTATTTAAATAAAAAGATATTGTTTGCATTTTACAAAAGAAGAAATTGGAGCTTACAGAAACTAGGTATCAAGACCTCATTACCAGAATCCGGGATAAAGTTGTTTGAATTGCACTGTTTGCCTCCAATGTCTAGTATCTTTCCACGCACCTAAAAATGTTTAGGAATTAAAGTATCCGACACAGCATGGGATGAGTGGTAAACACATATAAAATTTGGGGAAGTCAAACAATAGGAAGAGAAAACCCACTTTTTTCATTCTCTTTAAAATAAAAAACTTGCTGTAAGAGCAATAAAAACATTATTATTAAAGAAAAAACTAAGTTAAATTTTCATATTTGGATCCAGAAATACAAAGATGGACTAAAATTATGACAAGGGAGGGAGAGATTAACTAAGCCAATGGTTTTCACTTAGGGTCAGATAAGGTTTAGAGAAACCATGTCTTATGGATCTAGAAATAAATGGAATATAATATGTAGTAAATTTTTAAAATCACAGCTGTTTTTGAAACAAGTTCACCACTGATCTTATTGGAGGAATGGAGAAAATCTGGTGTAATTTGTGTTTTAGAAAACTACTAACCTGTTCAAGTTGCCGAAGGCCACAAAATGATAAAGATAGACAGGCAGGCACACTTGTTCAAGGCTTAGAACACAGGAAAGAAGAGGAAAGAACCAACAGAGCAGGAAAATGTGCCCCAATCAACTGAGGATAGTCTTCCATGAGGAAAGAAAATCTCAGGAAGGGAATTCAGAAAGAGGTAGGAGAAAGCTGAAATGATGCTGGGTTTATGGTACTGAGTTGGGAGAAGGAGAGAAGAGAGGTGATCCCCTAGGAAGATGATCATCTGACAAAGAAAAAGAGAATCCAGATTTCAAAGGAAAAGATAAACCAATCCTCCCTTTAGGTAAAAAAAAAAAAAAAAAGGTCAATTAGCAGAATGAGGGAACTTTTTCAGAGTGATGGAAATGTTCTTTTTATCAAGATCGTTGTGGCTATATAATTATCTGTCACACATCAAATTTTCCACTTAAAATGAGAAAATTATAGTATCTGTAAATTATACCTCTAGAAAGCTGACTTTAAAATCAACTAGGAATGAAAGAAAGTGGATGCCAAGTATTCTGAGAGAGGAGAACCCTGAAAGCATAAGAACAGGCCATTGCAGCTGTGCTGCGTGGTTCACCAGGAAGGACGACCTCCAGGAAGAAATCCAGAAACAAAAGATGAGGCAGCACATTCTCATTCAAGAAGAGAGGATTTGGAGAAAACCTGGAAGGACTAAAAACCATCACAAATGGGACAAAGAAACAGGCAAAGTGATCCTCTTCTCTACCCAAAAATGTCATGTTATCCTAATACACAGGCAGGTTCACATATCAACTGACAAACACCCCGGGCCCTGGGGAGCACTTCCCACTGCTGCCCACAGAAAGTCAGGCTATGGTGGTAGTTTTTTTATTTTTCACACCCAGTGGATTGTCAACAAATTAACAACAAATAAAGGATACCTAGGTTCGAAGTTTATGTGTCTAATTCCTCCCCCACAAAAAAAAAAAAAAAAAGAAAAGAAAAATGACTCAAGGATTTAACAGGTTCTTATCTGGTACAAGAAATACTGTAGCTGGTGGAGGAGAGTTCAAAAAGAGAGAACAGAAGTAGCCATATGGAGATCCAAAAAATACAAATATTTGTATCAATTCAAAGAAACAAAATGTATTTATTCAGAAAGTGACCCTGTAATACTGAGAATAAGCATGGGTGGTTGAAAATTGATAGTGAGGAAAGTACTGCTTTTCTGAGCACACAGTGGTGATGACTCCACCACCCCCTAAAATGAGACATTTTTACAAACAGGTATAACATATAGAGTGAACAAATTTCTCTGACTTGAGAAAAATTTAAACCATGAAGAATGAAAATTCAAGGAAAACTAAAGGAGAAAACCCAAAGGCTTTATGATAAGGCGTAAAATAGATATTACAAGTCTCTACCTACTTAAGAGATTACATTGGGAGTTTGGGATTTGCAGATACTAACTACTGTACACAAAACAGATAAACTACAAGGTCCTACTGTAGAGTACAGGGAACTATATTCAATACCTTGTAATGGCCCAGAATGGAAAAGAATATGAAAAGGAATATATATATGTGTAAGTGAATCACTATGCTGTGCACTAGAAATTAACACAACATTGTAAACTGACTCTACTTCAATAAAAAAAAGAGATTGCATATACAGAATAAAAAAAAGTGGAAAATTAGAGAAGTCAGGTGCAGACCATTCTTAATAGAGTTAAGGTGATTAAAGAAGAAAGTAATTGGACAAAAATACCTTATTTACTAAAACTTTACAATGACAAAGAGAGAGGTAAGTTCCATAAAGGGGTAGAAAACAGCTGATTGTTCAAACTTGAGAAAAAAATCACAGAACATGACACACGAGGGAAGCGTGAAGATAATGCCTAAAAGCTATCACTCTAATACATGGTTTCCTACTCAAGATCTTCCAAAATAACCTCCACCTAAAAGTGGAGGTATCTTTAAAGGTGGATGGTATCTTTATGTAACAGGACAGCATCTCTATACATCCCTAGGTTGAATAAGGAAAAAAATTAAACTGAGAATGAACAGTAGCTCCTTGAAGTTGTGCAAGTCCATGGAATTGCAAAAGTATTTCATAGAAAATGTTTATCAAAATTGAGAAGAGTATAAATATGCATAATAAATGGGAGTGTCTGGACACCACCAGTCCCAGCATGCCTTGTGCATTGGCTGTTTCTCTCTAGAAATAGCTGAAAGATGTCCAGAATCTGTCCGAGAGAGGGGGATAGAAGGGCAAAAATCAAAACCACCAATAAAAGGATGAAAAAGAAATGCAGTTGAATTACAGGAACAAAATTGGTGGATGAGCTAAAAAAGATTATTTGGTGTCTTTTGCAGTGGAAAAGAAATGGAAATAAGTGAAGTAGAAAGGGAAATAGATTCGTGGGGTATTTACCAGACAATGGAAATGATATTACAGTCCTGGTGCCCCTTTTGTTCTTGTCCACTGGTTGTGGACAGCTCTACCAACAGAGTTCCTTCTCACCCTATGGAAAACCAGGTTTTATGGAAAAGCTAAAAAGTGTGGAAGGTGAGTCACGAATCTGTGACCAGACAAAGGCAGGCTGAGCAAACTCAGTGCCGAGGAGTTCAGGGTTTCTGCACTAAATAAAGAACAGGATAAAGAATGTAGATTTTTTGCTCCAGATTCTACTTGCCAATTTTGAAAGACGAATAGAAAGGTTTTTTCACTAAAGAGGAAAGATTTTTCACATGGAAACAAGGAAACACAAAAATGGAAAAGATGATGTGGTTTAGAAGTCAGTCTGAGGATTTAGAGATGGCAACGGAGCAGACAAAGAAATCTCAAAGGAGGTTTTCAACATGAGATTGTCAATTCGTAAAATAGATAGTGATAGAATGCTCTTAGGAACTAAAGGAAATTTAAGTAGTGGTTCAGAGCAGGAACATCACCTGGAGTCTATTGCTTTGAATATTCAAGTTCCAACTAGAACAGTTTTGAGTTGCAGAGACTGAAAGGGAGTATCTTCAAGACAACGCTCTGAGAAGGCGGAGTCCCACAGCGCCAATCTACTCCGAAGACACCAGAGTAGAGGGTGAATTCACTGAGACTACGAAGGGGAAAAAAGCACCCCATTCTCAGCACTAATAAAATACATATGAGGAGGTTTTTACTTTAGTCTCACTGATATTTATGATGTAACAACAATTAAATCCCATATATTGGAGAATTTCCAGAATTTCTCCCAATATCCAAAGGAGCTACACATATATATCTAACGCATTTGTGAAGGAGGCAGAGAAATAGGGAGGCGAAACTGAGACCTGTTGCCCAGAGGCTTCTTTAAAGGTTTGAAATTAAACTCTGGTTGCCCTTCGGTGATACTTTGGCTTGAGTAATGGAAAGGGCCACCTTGCAGAAACACAAAGCCCTGACGTGACCTGATTTCTATATCCGTACTGTTTAAGGAGCCCACTGGCTTGACTCGCTTGCTCAACCTAGTCTGACCACATTGTTTGAAGAGCTCTAGTCACCTGATCCTGTTTTTGCAGTGTTTGTTCCACAGAGCAGAACAAACTGGAAAGCAAACAGGAAGGGGGCAGCCAATGGAGAAGATAAGAAGAACCAAAGAAGACAGATAAAAGGACCCAGCTGAGACCCCAAAAGCAGGCGTTCTTACGTCAAGCCGCCTGGGCTATGGCTTCCCTACTTGAGTGTCTTTCCATTTGAGTGTCTTTTCCTCTTTTCCTCTTCTGAGCAATAAACAACTATCACTCTGACCCTTTGTCTCCAGTGTGAATTCTTTCAGGGCCAGAAGACAAGAACCAACTCTTTGGGATTCTCCCACTTTTAGGGGGCTTCCCTGCCTTCTAACATATGTAGACGTGTAGAGGACCGGTGTCAAGTTTTGGAGGATAAAAGAATAAATAGGTGAACACACGTGGTCAGGTGTCAGAACATCTAGCTTATCAAATTTCATTTTGTTCACTGCCGCACATTCAGGGCCTAGATGAACATGCCACTCTGAGTAACTATTTATGTAATAAATGAATGAACAAATAAACTTATCTTTTCTTGTGACAGTAATGAAAAAATCTGCTTTTTTACTTCCCCTCCAAAAATCACAATGCTAACAAGTTGACAATAGAAACGCAGAGGAATATAAATATATAAAAGTTACCAGAGAGGAAATCATAAGGGTAAGAGACATGACCCAAAAGAGGAAGATAAAATAACTGAAGGGAAAACACAGCATTTTGAGAGCACTGAGTTTACCAGAATCCAACAGGCAATGTTTTGATGAATAGTATAGGATGAGGGAATTACAAGGAGTCTGTGTGGGGGTGGGGGTGTGGAAGGGATAAATTGGGAGTTCTAGATTTGCAGATGCTAACTACTATATATAAAATAGATAAACAACAAGGTTATACTGTATAGCACAGGGAACTATATTCAGTATCTTGTAGTAACCTGTAATGAAAAAGAACATGGAAACGAATACATGTATGTATATGTATGACTGAAACACTGTGCTGTACACCAGAAATTGACACAACATTGTAAACTGACTATACTTCAATAAAACTCTGCTAGCTTCAGAGTTTCTAGGGTAAAAAAAATAAATAAATAAAATTTAAAGACACATTTCTTAAATACCCACTATTTTTAGGGGTTAGAGTCATGGACATATACAATTTCTTTTTTTAACCTGGCCTTATAAACCTTATGAAATCTCGTTTCTGCATTTTCCCAAACTACCTTATTCCACCTGTCCTCTCCCCTACTGTGCAGCAGCCAAACTGGCTTTCCTGTTGTTCAAAAACACCAAGCTCATTCCACCTCAGGGCCTCACATTTGCTGCTTCCCAAGCTGACAGCAATCGTCTCTTCTCCTTGACCTTCACAAGGCTGATCTTTCTTTCCTTTCACTTTCAAGTCAAAAATCCCCTACTTAGATATGCTGATCACGCAACGTCAACAGCTCCCACCTGACCCTCTTTCTTTATATTTCTGCCCTGCTTTTTTTCAAGGCAGTTACTACTACCTGAATTTAACATATTTTTTGTGTGTTTAGAATCTGTCTCTTCCCAGTAGAATGCAAGCTTTGCAAGGGCAAGGCATTGCTTCTCTCCTGATCCCTGTGTTCCTAGCACCTTCAGTGGTGTCTGGTATAATGCCGATGCTCAAAAAGGGTTTGTTGAGTGAACAAGTATATTTGAATATTCACAACAATAGTATGAAAATAATGGCATTTTTATTACATGACAAAGTGATAAACTATTGTTCAAAGTGGCATTTAGTGATTTCCACCTTATATTGTCTGGCTATCAGCACAAGCTTCTAGGTTCACTATAACATCTAGTCTCATTGCAAGCTCTGTCTCATATTTTTTAAATGATGGGGAAATAGGCTTCAGGTCTACAAAGTACCCAAATTAAGACTGTTCATCCAGCTATTATTGCATAAATATCTAGAGCCAAGAATACAAAAAAGTAGTTACACTCACTTCTTTCTAATACTAATGGGCTGTGGATTTCTACTGCTACTAATGGAAAGCTGCAAGAGATGTAACTCTCATCCTAACAACAAGAAAAAGCTATAAAATCTACAAAATCATATATTTTCTTAAGCCTACCAAGAGTTGAGGTTCCAGAAAAATCAAGCAAACTGAGTTCCGAAGGACAGAGGGGACACGAGACCTGTTTCACTCTTCACAAAACACGGGAGAAATAGGCAACTGCCTTGAAAGAGAAGAAGGAATCAGTAAAATAAATAATCCTTAAAGGCTGACTGTGGTTAGTGTGACAGGCTGTAATTCCTAGAAGCACAGGCACAAGGGGTGCCTATATTCATTCATAAGCTCTTTATCATAAACTCTACCAGGTGCTCACAGAAAAGACTGGGATCAGAGCAGGAGGTCCAAATGAGCCCCCTAGACGGTGCACAGGCACAAAATATGTCCATTCTCCGAACCAGTATGTGAAACAAAGCCTTAAGCCATGGGCAAGGTCTAGGAAATTCTTCTGTCCCTCGTGGCCAGGGAGGATAGCAGCAAAAGGTACCTGCTGCTGAGTGTAGACAGAGATCCCCATTGTGGTCCATAGATGCAAAGTGATCATGAAAATGGAGAATGAACATTGAGAAAAACTTTGTGACACCCCAAAGGAGCAGCAGCTCACTGCTCCAAGTGGTTAAAGGCTATGGTGCATTGAGTGCAACTATAACAACAAAACTTAAACCTAGCTCAACCACTGATAAGATTCACTCAACTCCCCAGACTAAGGATTTGACAGAAGAGGTGGGCCCATTTCTAGGCATTAATACTATTTACCTCAGTTCCTACTATGCAATGTTTGGTATTTAATTCAAGAGTCTGACACACAAAAAGGTTAAAAATAGAAACCACTCATTGTCAAGTGAAACAGCAGTTAATAGAACTGGACCCAGAGATGACTCAGATGTTGGAACTTTCAGACAGTGACAAACAATAGTATCTATGATTAACATGTTAAATGATCTAGTGGAAAGGGTTGTCAGTCTGCATGAACAAATGGGAAATCTCAAAGAGATAAAACCTGTGGGGAAAAAAGTAAACTAGAATGCTGGAAATATGGATAGATTCTATTGCCTGTAGTACATGTTGCTTTTAAATTTTCTTTGGCAAACAGAAAATTCTAATGCTTTATAAATAAATAAATAAATAAATAAATATATATAATATATATATATATATATTATATAATTATATATGTATACTTCATTTTTTACATATCCTTAATTATATAGAATAAATGTCATGTCCTAAATTTAGATTTAACCAACTATTAAAAACCAATAGATTCATGTCTGACATTGCTGTTTATCTCAGTCACCACCAGAAGTACAAGTCCCTCCAAGTCTTCTACCATGTGGATTCTTACCCTGGAGATATTTTTTTCTAGTTTTATTATATAGAATTATTACAATTTGACTGCACATACACATTATATTGCATGTAAATATATATAAGCAATATACTGCACATTTTTTTAGTTTTCTTGTATGTATGAAGGTTTTATGGAAATACATATGGAGTTTTTAAATAAATTTATGGAAAAAATTTGTATCTCCTCTTCCTCCAAACTCCTCCTTCTAAAACTGTTAGAAACAGATCAGGTCTTGGTTCAGCTACCTACTGTGTATGTGGATTTGAAAAGGTACTCTTCCTTTCTGAGCTTTCATTTCCTCATCAGTATAATGAAAACCATAATTACCAGATCACAAATTGTCAGAATAATAAATAATATTGTCAAGTGGGTAATATATAGAAGACACCCAATAAATGGTAGCTATGATTACTGTAATTCTGCGCTTGTGTTCATAGTAATTCTCACACATTTGAAGATGAGGGTAAAGTGGAGCTGGTGTCTGTAGAACACACAGTCACCTGTAACTGAAGCAAGGGACTGTCATGAGAGTAAGAACCAAATTCTCCTTGATCCATGTGAACATAATCAGAAGAGTCACATCAGGCTTCTGGCCCCTGGTTTCCTCAATGTAAAATGGCCAAGCCAAATAATCTCCAAGGTTTCTTGAAATTCTAAAACTCTACAATTCCAAGCCTACCAGAATTCTTAAACTGTGACTCTGGATAAAATTTAGGAGTTTCATTTTCTTTTTAAATCAAATACAGTGTTTGTTATCCCTACCATGGTTAATTTATAGTGTCCACAGGAAATAGGCTAAAATCTGGTATCTATCTGTGGATGAACAAATGAAAAAATAATATATCTATGCAAGCATCTGGTGTTCATGTACACTCATTTTATCAAATAGCAAGCAGTTATACTGTCTTCTATCTTTCATGCCAAGAGTCCTATTTCTGTTTATTTTGTTATTTTTGTGATGTGAATTTTCACTTTGATCTTTATAAGATGATAGAGAGAACTATGGTCATTGACCAGTCGCCACCTAGTATACCCCCGGAATCTCCACTAAAGTTTTTCACCTGTAAAACTTCATTTACTTGGTACTTTAAACAAAACGGTTTTGTATCATCTGGCTTTATTTTTGAACTACATGTGGGAAAATTAATAAAACTAATATAAATCACACAATGGATTAACACAAAATACTTGTTGTTGCCATCAAGAAGGCTTGCTAGGCTAGAAATTCTTGTAAGCAAAATATTCTACAGAGGGTTGATGTCAGAACATTTAGTTCTTTTTAAAACTTCATCATTATGGCTACCAAAATGCCAGCTCCCTCTGGATTTCAAAAAGTTACAAGAAAAGTAACATTATAAGAAAGGTTAAAAATCAGTTATATCACACAAAGTTTTTCTATAGATGAATATCAAAATATTTGAAAATAGCTAGCTAAATCTCTTCAGTTAAATTTTTTATATTTTACTTAAACGTCATATAATTTCAATTTCACCACGGAAAACAATCTGATATTAAAATAAGGTAATAAAACTGCGTCTTACTCCCAAAGAAAATTGTAAGCACTAATAACCTTTTAAATACAACCATTTTGTACTGTGGAAAAGAGGGTCAAAGAAATATTCATTTCAAAATCAAGTAAGTTGGAAAGCAAGATGGCAACATAGGAAGATCCTTAACTCTCCTCCTCCCAAGGACACAACAAATCTATATCTACTTCTGGATTATTTTCTTCTGAAAAAGATCTAGAAACTAGATAAACTGTTTTCCACCATAATGGATCAAAGGACCACATTGAGATGCGGAGGAGAGGAAGAGACAGCCACACACACACACACACACACACACACACACACACACACACACACACACACACACACACACAAACCCCCCAAAACCAAAATGAAACACACACATACCTCAGCAACACACAATAGGGAGGCATCTTGCCAAACAGGTGCCTCTCTTGGAAAATGAGGGGTTGGTGCCCCAAATGAGGTAACTCCAGCCCCTGGGATCTGCACCAGAGAGACAAGTCCCCAGAATGGCTCGCTTAGAAAATCAACAGAACTGAAATCCAAGGGACCCAAAGTGCTATCGAAAACTGAGATTCCCCTTTTCAAGGGCTTACATTAAGTCTCACTGGCCATGAGACCGAATGAAAAAAACATCAGTTTGGAAAGTACCTAAACTTTCGTATACGAAAAAGATTCATTTGTTAACTAAAAATATTGTCTGGAGGGGCAGGAGATAGTCAAAATGCTCCCCAGAGACAGTGGTCCTGGTGGGTGCCTTTATAGCACCCTCAACCTAACCTGCTGGCACAGGCAGGTGAGCTCAGCTGAGACACCCTCCCCACCACCTTTCAAAGACGTGGGGAAAAGCAACCAAAGCACTATGCAACTGTGTTGTTAAAGCCAGAGGCTCAGGCAGTTGCATTCTCTCAGTCCTTGGCTGGGGCAGGCATGTAAGAATGGTTGTAGCATTATACCACCTCCTAGCTAAAGTCTGTGAGCAGATGTGGTTGTGAAATTCCCCTGTCCTTGGGCTGGGGCTGGAGAAAAAGTGTGGTCCCAGTATTCTCCTACTCCCAACCTGAAGCCTGTGCATATGCACAGACAAGTCACTCTCTCTGGCATTGGTGAAGCCTGCAGGCTTGCACTGTCAAGACATTTTCCCACCACATTTCTAAAGCCAGCAACTGTGTCTTGCCTCCTCTACTCTCCAGCTACCTTGCTAAAGCCATCAGGTGTGCACAATCCACACAAGAGACACAACTTGATCATCTGGCTCTGGTGGCCAAGGGGGCTAATGTTCCTGAGCTCCCTGGGGCGGTAACAATTGGAAAGACAGTTTTTGCGAGGCCATCCTGGGCACTGCGCAGACAACAGACTAGAACATAACTCCGTTTTTCTTGTGAAAAATGCCTACTTACTTACCCTGGAGCTTCAGCCTGAGACATAGGCTTCAGGTTTCCCACAGCCAGTTGGAACACTGACAGATCTTGGGACATCCTCAACAGTGGGGGCATATTAAGAATAAATCAGGCAGTTTAGACACAATCACAGAGATTTGAAACCAAGGGCAAGGTTGAACAAGAAGAATTGTCTCCTACACAAGGCCACTTCTTCAAGACTGGAAGAGGTAGATGCTTCACCTAATACATAGAAACAAACATAATCAAGTAAAATGAAGAAACAGAGATGTATGTTATGTTCCAAACAAGAGAATAAAACACAATGTCAAGAAGAGATTTTAGTGATATGGAGATTAATAATGGACCTAATAAAGAATTTCAAATAATGATCAAGCTATTCACTAAACCAGAGAGAAGAATGGATGAATACAGTGAGAACTTCAATAAAGAGACTGAAAATACAAGAAACTACCAAACAGAAGTCACGGAGCTGAAGAATACAACAACTGAACTGATAACCACACTACAGGGGTTCAAGAGCAAATTAGGTAAAGCCTAAGAATGGTTCAGTAATCTCAAAAATTAAGCAATGGGACTTACACAAAGCAGGGAAAAGAAAAACAGAATTTAAAACATGAAGATAACTTAAAGAGCCTCTTGGACAACATCCAGCAGAGTAACATTCACATTATAGGAGTCTCAGAAGGAGGAGAGAGAGAAGAGGGCAGAAATCTAATTTGAAGAAATAATGGCAAAAATTGTATAAATAAATGAAATGAAATGAAAGGAAAGGAAAAGAAAAAAAAGAAAAGAAGGGAAAAGAAATAATGGCTGAAAACTTCCCTAACCAAGGGAAGAAAACAGACATCCAGGTCCAGGAAGACCAAAAAGTTCCCAAAAAGATGAATCAAAAGAGATCCATGCCAAGATACATCATAATTAAAATATCAAAAGATAAAGAGAGAATCTTAAAAGCAGCAAGAGAAAAATATTACTGAATACAAGGGAAATCCCATAAAGCCATCAGCAGATTTCTCAGCAAAAACATTGCAGGCCAGAAGGGAATGGCATGACATACTCAAAATAACAAATGGAAAAAATCTTCCAAACAAGATAACCTTGCTGAACAGAGTATTTATTTGGATTTTAAGGAGAGATGAGTTTTTCAAACAAGCAAAAGCTAAAGGAGTGTATCACTACTAAACTGATCTAACAAGAAATATTATAGGGAAAGCTGAAAAGAAATGATACCATTTATAACAAGAGAACATACAAAACTGAAAACTTCATTGGAAAAGGTAAATGTGTAGTAAACACAGTAGATTAAATCACTTATAAAGCTACTAAGAAGGTTAAAAGATAAAAGTAGTAAAATTAACTAAAACTGCAATAATTAGTTAAAAGATCCATAAAATTTTTAAATGTGAAAAATAACCTCAAAAATATAAAATGTGGATGGAGGCATAAAAATATAGGGTTTCATAATGTGTTCAAATTTAAGTTGCTATCAACTTAAAATAGACTGTTACATACCTAAGGTAATATATAATAATATAGTAACCACAAAGCAAAAGCTTATAGTAAATACACAAAAGAAAATGAGAAAGAAATCTAAGTGTAACATTAATGAAAGTCATGAAACCACAGGAAAGAGAAAGAGAAGAAAGTAACAGAGAGGAATTACAAAAACAGCCAGCAAACAATTAACAAAATGACAGTAAAAACATATTAATAATTACCTTAAATGTGAATGAACTAAATTATATAATCAAAAGACAGAGTGGCTAAATGGATAATAAAACAAGACATATTTACATAATAAAAACAAGACATTTACATCTATGTAATGCCTAGAAGAGATTCACTATGGAAGTAAGGACACACAGACTTAAAGTCAAGGAACAAAAAAATATATTCCATGTACATGGAAATGTAAAGAAAGCTGGTATAGCTACACTCCTATCAGAAAAAAAAACAGACTTCAGAACAGACTATAATAAAAGACAAAGAGCATCATTATATGATAAAGGGGTCAATTCAGCAAGAAGGCATAACATGAATATATATATGCACATGACATAGGAACTACATATAAATATATACAGCAAATATTTACAGACATAAAGGGAGAAATGACAGCAATACAGTAATAGCAGGAAACATCAACACCCAATTACATCAGTGGATAAATCGTACAGACATAAAATCAAAACAACACATTAGATCAGATGAACTTAATAGATACACTCATAACACTTCATCCAAAAGCAGCAGAATACACATTCTTCTCAAGAGCACACAAAACTTTCTCTAGGATCGATCACATATTAGATCACAAAACAATTCCTAATAGACTCCAGAAAATTTAGATCATATCAAGCATCTTTTCTGACCACAATGGTATGAAATTAGAAATCAAACACAAGAAGAAAATAAACAACATGTTACTGAACAACTACTGAGACATAGAAAAAGTCAAAGGAGAAAGAAATAACTACCTGGAGACAAATGAAAACAGAAATACAATGTACCAAAACTGATGGGATACCAACGCACAGTTCTCAGAGAGAAGTCCGCAGCAATACAACTCTACCTCAAGAAACAAGAGACATCGCAAATGAACAATTTAACTCTAGACCTACAGGAATTAGAAAAAAAGAGTAACAAGGGAATCTCAAAGTTAGTAAAAGAAATAAAGATCAGAGCAGAAATAAATGTAATAAAGACTAAAAATACAGTGGAAAAGATTAATAAAACTAAGAGCTGGTTCTTTAAAAAAAAATTGGCAAACCTTTAGCTAGACTCATCAAGAAAAAGAGGTTTCAAATAAATAAAATCAGAAATGAAAAAGGAGTTCCAACTGATACCACAAAAATACAAAGAGTTATTGGATACTAATCAAATAAGTTTTAAGTGGGAAGAGGGCTCATGGTTTAATTGAAGATTATTTCAGGCCATTTTTCCTGTTAGTTTATGGGACCTATGCTACAATGCAGTAGCATCCAATTTATGCCTCACTTAGGACCTTATTATCAATATCCTGGATAATTTCATAGACACAATGGCAGACTGTATAAATTAGAAGAGGTCATGTTTTCCAGAGTGTTGTAAAACTTAAGAATATGGTTTTAAGGGTCAAGTATTCACATTTCTTTGGTGGCTTACCAGAAGTAATTATTTAAAATATAACACAATAATACAACTATATATTTTAAAATAGTTTGATCCCTACTTTTACGATGCTGAATGCTAATAAAAGAACTTCTAAGAGCCAGAGAAAGTATATTTAGGCTCTCAGGGACTCATAAGGTGGAAAGAAGAAAGAATTGTGGCCTGAGACCTCCTGGTAGACGGGGACTAGAGGATACTGGCACAAGAGAAATCAGCAAATGCATATGAGCAACAGGGTGAGGCAGCGCCCAACGGCCAACAGCCAACTCCAGCAGATCCAGAGAACCCGAGCAGTTCTATATTCCACTCTATGGTTCCAGAGTTAACAAACTTAACTTTCCTAAATTAACAGAGAAGTTAGGAGTAATGGTCTCAATCTAGTTTCTGAGAGTAGAAATGATAGTAATCTATGTTCAGTATTTCACAAAGCTAACAGATAGTGTCACATCAACTGTAATGTGTATTCAGTGACGAAAACTTTCTTAGCATAGACACCTATAATGAGAAACATTAAAAATTGTCCTTGATAGTTAAAAAAAAAAAGAAGAATTAAATTTTTGGAGACCTCTGGAAAATATCTAGGCAGGGAAATGAGGGTCGAAGACAACACATGTTTTTTTCCTCTCCACCTCCTTCACTTTAATTTTCACTTTTTCTATGTTCTCTTCTTTTCTATCCTTCCTTCTTTTATTCTCCTATCCTTCTTCTTTCCTGTATCTATTTTTAATCTCTCTCTAGCTTTTACTAGCTAAAAATCAACAACCCATTTTGGGTAACTGGAAGACCCTGAATGAAAACTGTCTCCTTGAATCTCCTACTACCACTACCAACAAACCTTTCCGTTTCTTACAGCACACAGTGACACAGAGTAGACCCAACACACACACAAAAATGCTGCTTTCACATGAAAGTTAATCTTTTGATAGAGATTTTATGGTCTTAGACCAGCAGGCCTTTCAAATAAAAAAAAAAAAAGTCGTATCTACTGGCTTGATCCATCTTCTAGATAGTCTGGTAGCCAGAGTGAAAATCATTCACTCAGATTTTGTAAGAATGTAGCCCTAGATTTACCTAAAGGAACCAGACTAACCCAATAGGCTTAATAGGAAACAAAGAAACAAACAAACAAGCTTACGCTCCTCAACCGCCAAACCCTCCTATGAGTCACAGTTCTTGGCTTCTGGTCCTGCCCCTGGTTCTTTGAGTTCAGGTCCTGGGAATCACCTGTCCTATTATGTGTCCATATACTACTTCTCTTAGACCTTGTTTAAATGTACCAGCCATGGCATGATGCTATGGTTCAGCAAAGAAACTACATGGTATTTACCATTTAGAGGAGCTCCCTTCTACATCTAGGAAGTGATTAGTGATACTGTGGCAACACACAGTTCTTGCATTGAGAGTGTACCGCAGTCCTTTCAGATCACTCCAAAAGAGGTTTATGCCTCCTCAGAAAATAGTTCAGTTCTTTTCTCCAGGGCCTAAAGAGGATATCCCCCCAGTATCTCTATATTAAGATTGGCCATCTCTCCCAAAGAGTTTAAAGGCTTCCCTCTGGAGATCGTCATTCTAAGTGAAGTAAGCCAGAAAGAGAAAAAACAAACAAACAAAAAAAACCCCGTATGATATCACTCATTTGTGGAATCTTAAAAAAAAAAAAAAAGCAAAGCAAAGAAAAAAGCGAACACTAATGAACTCATCTACAAAACAGAAACAGATTTGCAGACATAGTGAACAATCTTATAGTTACTGGGGGAAAGGAGGCGGGAAGGGATAAATTTGGGAGATTGAGATTTGCAAATGTTAACCACTATGGATAAAAATAGATTTAAAAACTTTCTTCTGTATAGCACAGGGAGCTATATTCAATATCTTGTAATAACCTATAATTAATATAATATTAATATGAAAACAAATGTGTGTGTGTGTGTGTGTATGCATGACTGGGACATTATGCTGTACACCAGAAATTGACACATTGTAACTGACTATACTTCAATTAAAAAAAAAAAAATATATATATATGCATTCAAAGCACCCATAAAACTGATACACTAAAAACTTCTGGTCTTGTTTTGGGCAATTCTGTGGCATTTTGAAATTTCACTGTACCTTGGATCACTCAGTCTCATTAAGTGAGGCTAACTTTTCAGGCAGTGAGTTATGGACATTGTTTGCAAGCTAGTTGTTCACCTGTCTAGTTCCTAGTCTCTACTGATCATGTCTTTCTCTGCTGCTTCTTGACTCAGTTTATCACTCACCCAACCCAGCTGGAATTTATTGCACTACCAGTTTATTTTGAAATAAGGTCTCATTGATTAAAGCCAATTCATGTGACTTCAGCAGATACCTGTAATAGGCCAGTACAAGCCAGTAACTGATATAAATTACTGGGAATTTATATATCAGATGGGAAGCCATCCCACACAATTCTAATTTCAGAGAACACAATTATCAGCACAAATCCTGCATACTCTGTGTTTTTCCATCATGTAACTTTGCCCTTGGCACTCCCATGTATTCTCATTTTGGCTACTAATGTTCTGTCACTTTGCTGCTCACAAAGCACATTTGTCTTGACCTTTTCTTTTTACCAAACTGCCTATGTCTAATCAAAGCAATAAAATGTGAAAATGCAAAGGGTAACAAAAACTACATCATCTTTACTAGTAATAATTTATGGAAAAGTTTAAATCACCATTTCTCAAAACTTCCAGCCCTAGGGTTTCACCCAGCACTTAGAACACGGCTCCACACATCACATTCTTATATATTCAGGGCAGTACCACATAAACAGTCTCCTCAGTAACCACTGCAATCTGTGCTTTCACATTTGTAGTTCACATCCAGCCATGGACATAGGGTGCTTAGGCAAATACGGAGAGATCTGAGAGAAGCACTGTAAGACTTTACGTGACAAGGGCTTAATTCCCAGTATATGTAAACAGCTCAAACAACTTAATAAAAAAATAAACCACTCAATCCAAAAATGAGCAGAAGTCCTAAATAACGAATTCTCCAATGAAGACATACAAATGACCAATAGGCACATGAAAAAATGCTATCACTAATTATCAGAGAAATGCAAATCAAAACACCTCACACCTGTCAGAATGGCCATCATTCAAAAGTCGACAAACGACAAATGCTGGAGAGGCTCTGGAGAAAAGGGAACTCTCCTATATGCTGGTGGGAATGTAGTTTGCTGCAGCCATTGTGGAAAACAGTATGGAGATTCCTCAAAAGACTAAAAATAGACTTACCGTATGATCCAGCAATCCCACTGCTGGGCATATATCCAGATGGAACTTGAATTCGAAAAGATACATGCACCCCAATGTTCATAGCAGCACTATATACAATAGCCAAGACATGGAAACAACCTAAATGTCCACTGACAGATGACTGGATAAAGAAGTCATGGTATATTTGTACAATGGAATACTACTCAGCCATAAGAATTAATAAAATAATGCCTTTTGCAGCAACATGGATGGATCTGGATATTGTCATTCTAAGTGAAGTAAGCCAGGAAGAGAAAGAAAAATACTGTATGATATAACTTGCATGTGGAATCTAAAAAAAAATAGACAAATGAACTTATTTACAAAACAGAAACAGACTCACAGACAGAAATCAAATTTATGGTTTCCAGGGGGCAAGAGGGTGGGAAGAGAGAAACTGGGAGTTCTAGATTTGCAGATACTAACTACTATGTATAAAATAGATAAACAATAAGTTTATACTGTAAAGCACAGGGAACTATATTCAACATCTTATAGTAACCTATAATGAAAAAGAATATGAAAATGAATATATGTATCTATAGGTATGACTGAAACATTATGCTGTACACCAGAAATTGAAACAACATTGTAAACCGACTATACTTCAATTAAAAAAAAAAGACTTTATGCATATAAAGGACCAAGGGGACTCATGGGGAAAATTCCATCCTAAGAAACAACACCTGATCAGTGACAAACATTTGATCAAGTACAGTAGACCAGACTGAGAAGAAGATTCTGATTACCCCACTGTTTTAATTATGATCTTCTAAGAAGAGAATAGAGCGATGGAATTAAGCACGCTTTGGGCTCTAGATTCATGATGCTTACTTGATTGGGGGAGATAGTTTTAGAACTAGGGGGTAAATAAATAATATTTACAAATCCAATTAATTATGATTTTAATAAGTTCCACAAACAGAAGCATGGGGCCATTAAAACCTGGAATGTAACTTTGTGCCGTAAGATTCATTTATTCCCTCAATAAATATTTTATTGGCACCTACTTGGGTTCAGACACAGGGCTGCTATAGTCCTCAAGTCAAGTGAAATACAAAACTACTTGACACAGAGACATCATCACCCTCCCTTGATGAATCTTCTACATCCTCAGTGATGATATAATAGGTGGAAACAGCTTCAGTAGCAGTGCTCCCTGCAGTGAGAATATGCAGCTTCAGTGCCCTCACTTCAGACACCAATTCTCTGGACCATGGGCACAGACAACCTTGGCTGGCAGAAGCAACCACTTCAGGCTTTGATAAGCAGTGCCTTTGAAGGGCATTAGTGAAGAGTAGACATCATTAAAGCTAAGAAACCATGAACGAATGGAAATGATTACGGTCAGGAAGTAGCCATGACACTTTACTTCCTGGAGGATGCCAGAATTCTTTCAGAGAAGAATCAATCTAATAATGAGTAAATGGACCCACCCAACCAAGAAATACAATTTTATATTAATTTCAGATGGCTTCATTTTTATATTCTGTCTGGTCTGACAAAGGAAACCAAAGATATAGAAAATATTCACACATAAATATCAGTAATAGAATTAGTAAAATAAGGTTGTTTTTGAGTAGGGGATGATTCCCATGCACTGAGGGACACATGCCTCCTGCTGATTCAAAGGTGTGAATCTATTATAAAATTGTAGCCAAAATGACAGATTTGGGGGCAAGGGATTTCCTATAAATCACACATCCCCCCCATTTCAGGGAATACTAATAAACAAGCATATTGTCTCCTGAGGTCTCTGTACCTTGAGGTACATGTAGGTGTATTATAAGACTGAATGATATCACTTATATGCAAGATTTAAACAAACAAAGAGAGAGAGAGAGAATTCACAAAAACAGAGTGGATTGGTAGTTACCAAAGGTAGAGAGGATGGGATGGGGAGTGGAGGAATGGATGAAGACTGTCAAAATGTACAAACTTAACAACTATAGGATAAGTAAGTTCAGGGAGTGTAATGTACAGCATGGTGACTATAACTAATAATGTATTGTATATCTGAAAGCAGTTAAGAGAACAGACATTAAAAGCTCTCATTACAAGGAAACAAATGTAAATACGTGAGCAGATGGTTGTTAACTACACTTAGTGTGGTAATCATTTCACAATATGTACATACATCATTATGTTGTACACCTTAAACTTACACTGACATAACGTAAGCCAACTGTATCTCGGTAAAACTGGGTGGTGGTGGGGATTTATTACCTAAGAAATAAAAAACAAACAGCCTTAGGAAATTCAAGATTGAGAACTAGAGTCATTGGAGTTCAATGCATTTGCCCCTGTTTTTTTCCCACACCCACTGGGCACCTTCAAAATTGGATTATCTCAGATCCTAGGGGACTGACAAGATGATCCACTGCAGCGTGATAAGAAAACACCTGAATTGTTATTTTACAACTATACATGTATAAAAATGAACAGAGAACTAAATTTCATGTGCTCTATGGGTCAATATATCTCTGCGGCAGGTGCATTCCCAGCCCTCTGCCACTCTAAAATGGCCGGGGAAGTCTCCCCATACAGAGTTGATGAGAGTGGTACCTTTACTTATGAGATTGCTTTTAATATACTGCAACATATATCATTATATACAAAACTGGTTAAATGGATTTTCAATTTATGTTGTCTATATTTGACCAAACTAACACTGATTAAGAAAAAAAACTTTTAAAAATTTCTGCAAAAAAATCAGTTTGGATATAATACCAATATGAAAGCACAAGTGGGCAGTAAATCAAAGCAGAGAGAATCCTATTCCTACTTGAAGTACAAGCCCTATGCCAGCTTTCAGATTAAAAATACGACAATCTAATTAAATCCGACAAGGAGGAGGCTCCGAAGACTTGCATTTGTTAAGATTCCTTTAAATATATGCCTACACTGACATTCACTATTGTGACCAGAGAACCTTGTCCTAAATATACACTGTGAATTGAGATAGTGGCTGAGCATGTGTGAAGCCATTACCACCCTGAAAAATTAACGATCTGGAATCTGAAGACAAATCTTTACAATGTTATGGCAAGTCATGTGATTCTTAATCCCAGAGAGGAGAAATTCCATTAAATACAATTTAAAAAAATAAAAGCCTCTTCTGGGATTTGTTATCTCACAGTGCAAAGCCAGAAAAAGGGCATGGCTTTGGGGACAATACTTGATCTGGGTGAAGCAGTAAAAATGGCTGGAGAAACCCACTGAACACAATATAGTGACCAAAATGCATTTCCAGCACACAATGCTTTCAGAGAATGCATAGGTACATTGCTGAAATTCTGAAGACATGAGTATCAGAATAAATTACGTAAGTGTTGGGGAGCTGTCATACAGCTGGATGAAAGAACAGATGTTTCTAACATCTCAGCATATGATGATTGCTACGTTCTGTCGATAAGGCATCAAGAACTATTCTTTTGTGAAACACTAAATGAAAGAGTACACATATGCACACATTCCCAACAGGAAATAAATTCTTTAAAAAAAAATACAAGGTTTTATGGGAAAAAAATACAAGTGGAGCCACTGACGGAGTTGTACTTTAAGTAGAATCTTTAAATGACAGATTAGACAGAGAGATGGACAGACTGATAGATAGGTAATTCAGATTCATCCAGTTATTTAACTACTCATTTATTCCAAAGTAATATTATATTGTTTTACTGCATCAGCAAGCAATTACAGTAAAACAGTTACAACCCAAAATGCACAAAGTACTAAAGGATGTCATGAAGTTGCTGTGTAAAAATTAGGATTTTAAAATACAGTAGAGTATTTGAAATCCCTAATTAAGAGATGGAAATAAAGCATTAAAGTTTTTGTACACACACAACTTTGCTCAAGGCAGAGCACTAAAGAGAGCTGCAAAACTTAGGAGATAAGTTATACATTCTTTTTACAGAGAGAATAGTCTTCAATCTCTTTTATGATCAGTGCTTCTAAACAGTTTAAATATATATATACACATTTAATTTACCCTTTCAAGATAAAGGTAATACTTTTAACAATGAGTGGAAAGTAATTTCTTTTAGAAAAATACTTTTTTTTAAAAAAATTCAGCAAGAATATTTTGGGAAATGATACTTGGAACTTTTTCTAGAATCGTATCATTTTGATGCCAAGCACAATCTAAGTATACTACCCACTTTAAAATTTGTCATATATACTCACTTTAATATTTGGAAACAGAATAGTCTAACCTAACTTCAAAGATCTTTCAAAAAGCTTCAGTGGATTGTGGGCTCACTTACTTACAAATATAAAAAGGCAGCATCTTTGATTATTTTGCAAGAACAAGTCAGAGATCAACATAGAAGACAGAAACTTTCTGCATAAATTTTTAAAAATTTTGCACAATTACTGCTTAAAATTGAAATATGAAGGTCCGTGGTCAAAATGTCTTTCCACTCTGAGTGTGCAACGAGAATTGTGAAGAGCGTATCTACTGGAAGGAATGGGACATTACCTCTCCTACGTCTTTTTTCCTCAAGAATGATCACCAGTCGACTACGTTCGGTTCTACTTCTTGCTTTGTCCTTCTGTTTCATTAAATGGCACTATTATTTAGATTAGCTGTTAATATTACTACTGATACACTAATAACATCTACACATCATTTTCACTATACAAGAGAGTAATTTCCACCATACTTAACAGCTCAGAACTCTTACAAATAAATACACACATACACGTATGATATGAAATGACTGTGTACACTGCCAATAACGTCTTGTCTTCTGTTACGTCTGATTATTCTTTACCGAGTCCTACACATTATAAATGAAGATCAGTAGAAATAAAGGCTCTACATGATGTCAGTTATTTTCTTACAGAGAGGTTTAATATCTTACTTTTGTTTGAGACATAATAATCCAAGATTATATTAATTCAATTAGGAATTGAAAGGATGTAAAGCCGGGCTTAATCCTGAGAAGACTGAACTATTACCAGCTCATTATTATTCCTACAATAAAGCATTTCAAAATTCTAGGTGTCTGGGGTGTTTGCCAGAGACTACTCCTTGTCAAGCCCTAAATAAATATTGTTTCCTCTCTGGGCCTATCTTCACCATGTCTTCTCTATTTTATATTGGAGTTTTCTCGGGAAAGTAATAAATCACTTCTGGTCCCCACTAGGACCACATTTATCAAAGAATCTCTATGTCTAAGCAATCTCCAACCTCCACTCCCTAAAGCAAATATCTACAATAGCAGTTATATGGAAATAAAATAATTCTTGATATTTACTTTGCATGCCACAGAGAAAGATTATGAGCCTACTCTTCATAAGATGTGTCAGAGGTAGATTTTGAAACATTCTTCACTATAATGTACTAGGAAAGAGTAAGAATCAGCTAGCAGTAGGCTAATTTTCTATTTCAAATACCATATTTAAACTGAAATTGCAGTTTCATAATTCAAAAGTTTTTTTGCTTTTTTCCTTTTTTTTTTTTTTTAACTTGAACAGAGAAAAAAAATCACCAGGGACACAGAAAAGTTTTGCTTACTTCTCTCATTTCCCCTACTCCCTTAGCTAGACTAAAATCTTTAAAATTGGGGAAAGATTTCATGATTATTATCATTGCTTAAATCATTAACATAACATTCATCATCACCATTGACACAGAGAATTTTAAATACATAACCACAACCCAGCAACTCAGATTCTGTAAGCAAAATCTTTTTTTTTTAATGTCACAGACACAAAATAAAAACTAATTGCAGGTTACACACTGCATTTAACTTAGCACCCAACTCATTGCCTTTAAGTGCTAATACGAAGTTAATTTGTTTCATTCAGTTCATTCAACAAGTACTTATTAGGCACCTATGAGCCAAAGACAGATTGATATGCTGAGCATATAGTGGTGAACTCAAAGCTTCAGCTCTCATGGAATTTACATTCTTGTTAAGAGAGGCAGGTAATGAATAAACACAAAGATAAACACAAAATACATCTTATCAGATGATAACAAGGGCAATAGAGAAAAATAAAGTAAAAGAGAATTAGAGAAGTGGGCAAGGAGGGATGCTATCTTATTGTCAGGATGATAAAGTGATATTTGAAAAAAGACCTGAAGGGATTGAGAAAGTGAGCTATGCAGGTATCTGAGGAAGGAGCACACAAGGCAGAAAAAAAAAAAAGCAGGTGCAAAGGTCCTGAGGTAGAAGCATGCCTGGTATGTTCTGGTAACAGGATGGAAGCCAGAACATATGTACTCTAAATGGGTTTAGAATGGAAAGAGTGCAGCTATCATGTTTAGGGCCTTAAGGGTTATTATAAAGACTTAGACATTTACCCTCAAGTACAGGAAGTCACTGAGAGAGAAGTTTTAAGTAGATAAGTGACAAGATCTGACTTGCACTATTAAAAGGTCACTCAGATTTCCAGGTTGAAAGTCAAAAAAAAAAAAAAAAAAAAAAGCAGGGTATAGGGCAGAAGGAAGCCAAGAAACCAGCTTTGAGCCTATTGCAATAGCCCAGCTAAGAATGATGGTGCTTAAAGTGGAATGTTGACATAATAATGGTGAGATGTGGTCAGATTATAAATATTTTCTGAAAATAGAGCTGACAGCTTCGGCTGACAAATGGAACAGGAGGGTAATAGATGACTTCACAGTTTTTGGCTTAGGCAAGTAGAAGGATGAAAATGTTATCAACTGAGATGGGAAAGACAAGGCAGATGAAAACTAACTATGGTGTAGATGAATTCATTTCTAGAAATGATAAATTTTAATAGCTAAATTTTAATCACATCTGCAGGGTGATGTTGAGCACATCATAAAATATAAGAATCTGTATTCTGGGAAACGGAGACATAAATTTGGAAGTCATCAGCTGATTGATAGTATTTAAAGTCTTTGCAGTTGGATATGATCACCTAGGTAGGGAGCATGAAAACAAAATAGCAGAAGTCTGAAGACAGAACCTTGGGAGATTTCAATATTCATTTGGAAATGAGGAAGAGGCACATTGAGAATTAACTGCCAGTCAAGTAGGAAAACCAGAGGTTGGTGTCCAGAAAGCCTAGCGAAAAACATTTTCAAGGAAAGTAAACTGATCCAGTGATCAAATAAAGCTGATAAACAGCAAGAAAAAGACTAGGAATTGACCACTGGGTTTAACAACATAGTAGTAATTTTTAAGGCTTCCATGGAATGGTGGAGATAAGGCCTCATTAAAGTGAGTTCAAGCAAAAATGGGAAAAATAAGACTAAACAGATTGAGACAGCAAGTGCACACAACAATTTTCAGTATTCTGCTGAAAGAAGCTTAGAGAACTAGAACAAGCACTGAGGAGGAATGAGAAGTTAAGCAAGTTTTATTTTTAATTCAGAGTATCATAGCTTATTCAAATAAACCAATAAAGGAGGGAAACTGATGGTGCAGAAGAGACAGGTAGGGCCATCACCTGAGTCACGTCCTTGCGAGGGGAGGGAAGCGAGTCTGAAAGCAAAGGGCTGGCCTCCAGCAGAGGCACAGACATCTCAGCAACAACACACACAAAGCAGTGTACAGACAGCAGCCGCCAACACGGCTTCAGCTCTGCGCGTAGGAAGAGAACTGGATTCAGCCAGTTTTCAGAATCTTCTGGAAGCACACAACATAGGAAGAAAGAGGCCATGAAGGTATATGCAAAGTGGAGATGATGATTATGGTCTATAAATGCTTTGTGAAAGTGGAAGTGAGGACATGTGGTGTGTGGAAATATTGCAAAAGTACTAAAATCAATGGATTGTAGATCCTAGTATGGTTTAAGAATTTGCGAGGGGTGGGGGTGGTTGTCAGTGCACTAGAGGAAGTGAGCTAGGAAAAGAGGAGTGGTGTTTGGAGGGTATAATGCTCAAAACGATGATTATGGAGGAGGGCAATCACAGGCAATGCCAACATCTACTTTACGGCCACAGAAGTGAGTGCCTGAGAGAGGATGAAGGACACGGTCACTGGAGGAGAGGAGGTCAAGGAAGTGAGATGGCAGAGATGTGGATAATGAAACTGCTTACTATTTAACAAATTCATCGTCTCTCCACATACATAAAAATTATATATAGAATTATGTGTACTATATACATATCTAGAAAATTCAATCTCTATATATACATAAATATATACACACATACACACATAGTGGAGAATTTACTAGATATGTATATATAATTCATTTTCTCTATATATATAGATACACACACATATACACACGTACATATACATTCCAGTATCTATGTGTGTATGTATGTACATATATAGACATACATTTACACACTGGAGAGAGAATTTGCTAGGTATGTATATAGTATATATAATTCATTCTTTCTCTATACAGACACACACACACACAGACTGGAGAGAGAGAAAGAGAAAGAAAATGAATTTGCTAGATAGTAAGAGTTTGAAGGACTGTGGGAGAAAAAGAGACCTGGGGTCTATAGATGCTTGCAGCAAGGTGGAGTAATGAATAGCATAATCTGACAGCCTGAACTTCAAGACTGGGTGTTTTTAAGGAGAACAGTCTGAAAGGTACCAAGAGATTGTATATTTCCAGGCCCAGAGGCAGAAAAATACACAGGAAAAAAATACCCCCTCTTTCAAAGGCTTCACAAGAAGCAGTTCCTTTAGAGAGAGTCAAGCTTCAGAGAGCAAACAGGTGAAAAAAAAATGTTTAGAAAATAAAAATTCAGAGGGTTTTGCTAATAACTGACAGAGTCCTAGAGTACTCATTGGAAGGTCTGGGGAGTAGGAAGGGAGAAAGATTTTACAAAAAGTAAGACTTTTTTTAAAAAGTAAGATTTATTGCAATGAAGGATGAATATGAATGATGCAAGATGACTTGGAAATGTTGGGGTTTGCAGAGTAATTGACAGAAGTAAGAATGAAGGGCACAATCTGATAGTTCTGGATCCTTCGACAGGATGCAACAGAGAGGCAGCAGGTGTTGGTGAGAAGGGAGGAGGACATCTGAGCAAGAATGTTTAAAGCCCTGGGATCTCCTCTTCACTCCTACACATGATGCTGTGAGAGCTACAGAAGAAACCACATTTGATGAGATAATCTAACACACATATACAGCAAAAAATATGATCTGCTAAGACACTTATGCAACTCAGTTTGAGCCAAAATATTGTAGGGTCTGTGGAAAATCTAGTATTAAAGAGTTGATTTAAAAAGAAAAAGATACAAAAGGTAGTTTGCCTTCCCTGGCTTTGAGAAAATAAGACAGTCTCAATTTTCATTGCATTGTCAGACTCTCCACCTATTGGTTGGGTACCTAAATATTATCGAGGTATTTTCCAATCATCAGCATAAAATACCCACACTGCAAACAGGCAGAGAATCCAACTCTGAACTGAAGCCAATTTGTAAAAACAGTAACAACTATAGAACACTCACCTATCCAAGCACTAGACTTAAGCTCTTTTTCCCATGTAACACATGCAACAGATTTGTATTATTCTTACTTTTCAGAGGAAGAAACTGAGGCACAGAGAAATTAAACCGTTCTAGGTCATATAGTGAGTAAATACGGAAACATGGTGTGTCGAAGCTGAGAGCACTATTTGAAAACACAACCTGTAACAGGCTTCTGTAGTATTTCTCAAAGTGCAGTCCGCAGACCTGTGAATTTGTAAGAAATGCAAATCCTAGGACCCCACCCCAAGCCCACTGGATCAGAAATTCTGGGGGTGGTGTCCAGGAACCTGTGTATCAACAAGACTTCCAGATGGTTCTGATGCACAATGAAGTTTCAAGACCCCTCTTCTAAAGTAAGTAGGAATGAAGTATCAGACTATTGAGAAAATGATAAAGGGCTGGATACTTCCCTATCATTCTAGGTTCCTGAAATTCTCTCTCACATGAGTGTGGGGGGGGGGGGGTGTAGCTGGGTGGCTATGACTACGTGGGGCAGAGATCTAGTACTAGCTTATCTCTCTCCCTCGTGAAAACTTCAGGATCATTATTAGCTTCAGGATTTAACTGAAGACTGCTGTGACGATCCAACAATTTGGAAACACATTCAGTTTCCAATTTAGCCGTTGTGAGGATGTCAACATTAGTACCGCTCTTGTTCTTACTTTCTAGTTTATTAAATACATGAAGAAACAGTAACTTGCTCTTCAAGACATTGATATTCTCATTTGCACTACAAACTCTGATGACTTTTAAAGATGTGTTGTGTACTGAGTCTCTAAATTTTACCAGAAGCAAGACTTCACAAAATAGGACAGTTACACTATGAGGCTGTAAGACAAGAAAACTGCCATGACGTTAATCTGACTCTGTGTAGGGAACACCTTGTTAGAAAAGATGTGCTTGCTGCCACAGAGCTGTTGCTAGGGGCAGCTCAACTGCTCAGACAGCCACTTAAACTCTTTCTTGCCAGTGAACAGAATCAATATGAAATAAGAGTACAGCTGACTTCTTTTGCATTACATAAATAGCTGAATTTCAGGGTAAACAGATTTTAAAAAAATCATAGCAAGATTTCTCTCACCTATTTTCACACTTTCCAATCAAAACAGAGACCATTACAAAACCAATAATCAGTCTAGCCCTCAGGGCATAAGGAAAAACCAGATCCACCAGGAAAGAAGTCTCGTGAAGGGAAAACCCTCCATCCATTATTCATTTTGTGAAGCAGGGCTGGTGAGAAGTAAGTAACCTCATGCACTTGTCTGCTTCTGCTAACTTTTCTTTTAGCCACTTCACATCTGCTACATCACAGGTATCATCATCATAGACATCACAGAGAAATTATCTCCATTTCATTGAGGAAGAAACTAAGCCCCATAGAAGTTTAACAACTAGGCTTGGAAAATGCTATAATGTTGAGTTTAAGACCTGAATTAGAAACCAGTTCTGTTGATAGTTACCTCTCAGATTCTGGCCCAATTTCACCTAAACTTTTGAGTATGTCTTGGAAGAGTACATGCCATGCTCACTCAACAAACCAGTGATGATCTAGACCGTAATTCCCCAACAGTTCTGGATCACTCTTTCAGTAGGTCCATGAGGTCAAACACTAGGATATTATTAGACTTTTTCACTTTCATTCACTAATGAATGTACAGTGGAGTCTTCCAGAGGCGACATGATACACAGTGTATGATGTGGCAATGGACTGAATGCAGAATCAGACAGGAAAATCCAACTTGCCTCTATTAAGTTGTCACCAAAGAGATTTGTCAAAATGTAAAAAAAAAAAAAAAAGTCAACCATTTGACCTAAATTGTTTGTTTTTGAAAATTTCATAAAATTACATTACATATAATGATGTTACTACTGTTTCAAAACCCTATTGTGTGCAAAACAGTGCCAGAGAGTAGACCCACAGTGATTAAAAAATAGGCTTTATTCATAGTGGGGGTATAAAACAATGAGTGGTCAACACATAATATGTATTACACACTTTGGTATATATTTTAAAGAAAAAGAACAGGACTCTCTTAGGTAGGACAATGAAGTGAGTGAGGGGAAGTATAGATTAGGAAGGTTGTAAAGAAGGATAAGGAGAAACTACCACAGAGTAAGTGAGAGAAGGGAGACCTGACAGAAGAAACAGCATGGTCTTAAGGTAGTAAAGAGCTTGAGGAACTCAAGGAACTGAAGTATTAACAAGGAGCTGGAGTATAACAAGCCAAGGAGACTCTGGAAAGGGAGACATCACAGACTGAGGCAGGGGTCATATCTCACAAGCCATCATAGGTCATGGTGAGAACTTTAGATTTTATTCTGTGTGCAGTAGGAAGTCCTTAACGGATTTTAAACAGTGAGATGGCACAACATGGGCAGTGTTGATTAAAATTAAATCTATTGGACTGGAAGAAGACATTAATCAAAGCTAATCAACAGAAAGAATGGGAAAATTGGTGAATCCATGAGAAAATCACTAAAACCTTGCAGAGAACCAGGCAAACTAAGGAGGAGAAACTGCAGAAGAATCATATTCCTTTGAGTAATAAAGTGAAGTAAACACACTTGGAGATTTACCAAATGAACCAGAATCCACTTGAGGCTGAACTCCCCAGGCATCACCCCAGGTTATCCTGGTAAAGGAACTTTCTCTCAATTCTCAGAACATTATAATTCTTTAAAAGCACCCACATGAAAAAAACAGTAATTTTAGGCACAGAAATATATGGTCTTATTAGCTCCATCTAGGAGGTCTTGAGAATGGGGGAGCAATGTAAGTTTATGCCAAAAAATAAAACTAAGTCTGTGTTTGACACATCATCTCTGGCAAGGAACATCAGACTGGGAAATAAACTCATTATATATGTGCTTTCTATAAATTGGCCTTGTATTAGAATAACTTTAACACTTACGGCTTAGACTGTTCTCTGTTCTTGCTCTCACCCAAAAAAAACTGGGTCTGCCCAGTAAGAGAGTGAGAATAAAGCCCTGAGTCAGCAATATGACTTACACAGTTAAAAGTTCACTGCCACTGCCACTGCCATGTGAGAACAGATTGAGGAGAAGGGAGCAAAGCTGGAGAAACTCACTAGGAGGCCACTGTAGTTGCCAAAGAGAAAGATGGTGGTAGCCTGGACAAAATGGTGATGGTGCAAATGGAAAGGTGTGGATGACCGTGAGACGAGGAGTATGTAAAAAAATTAATGGAGATTTTAATATAATGGATTTTGTGAATGAAAAGATGGGTAGAAATAAAATATGACTCACAGATATCTGGTTTGTTCAGCTGAATAGATGCTTTTTACACTTACTGAGGTGAGAAAAAGTGGGAGAAAACATGTCGAGTAGGAAAGAAGACAATCAAGACTTTGTTTGGACACGTTAGGTTTAACCTGCTTGTGAGATATGTCAGTAGAAAATACCAAAGAGGCAGTAGGATAAAAATGTATAAAGCACCGAGGTAAGGTTTGGAATAAAATATACATTTAGGAACCATTGGTATGTGTTTTGTAAGACCTCAAATTTCAAGTGCTCCCTTAACATCCTTGAGTCTCACAGGGCTCCACAAGCCTGATCATGAGTTTTCCTGCTCTCTCCAGATATGGTCCCCCACCCAGTGGGCAAGGCTCCCCAGCCAGCTAGTTCCCCTATCATCTGCAAGTGCTCTTCCTCACCCAGTCCTCAACCTAAGACATTTCACTTCCCTGACAGCCTGTAGAATTATTCAAGCGAGCCAATCACATACACCCAGAAGAAACCTGGGGTACACCACTCACCTGTTACTACAAAGCCTGCCACCCACAGCCCCTGCTTGTTCACTCTATTCCCTTGTGCAATCGCCCTGTGACTTCACATGGTCTCCATGTCCTCCTTCACCCATGTGTGAATGTGTGTCTAAAAAACAGTTTCCAGTCTCTCCTGTCCAGTGTTGAGTGTCATGTGTTCAGCCATCCCATATTATTTAGGGCTGTGGAACCCTCTTTCACCAACAAGGTAAATAGGAGGTGGTCAGAACAATATATAAATAGTATTTAAAACCATTGAGATAGCTGAAGTCACATAGGCAAAAATGTTAGAGAAAAGAAAAGAGGGCCTAACAATGAGAAACAGTCACGGAACAGCAGGGAAAGCTGAGAACTATCTAAAGAGGTAAGAGAAAAACCAGTGAAGTGCAGAGACTGGAGGTCAAAGGAAAGAATATTTCAAGAAGATGACCAAAAAAATTACTTTTAATCCTATATAAAAATTGAAGGATAATTATTTGTTAATGGATACACAATATAAAAAAGAAGAATACAAAGGGTTGGCAAAGAGAATGGGAGTAAGGGTATAGAGATTTTGTATGTGATTGTAGTTCGGCCGATATCAACTTAAGATATACGGTTATAACTTAAAATACACGGATATCAACTTAAAATATACGGTTATTTTATGCAAATCTCAAGCTAATCACAAAGAAAAAACCTGTAACAGGTAAAGAAAAGAGAAAAAAAGGAAACAAATTAAATCACTAAAAGTCATAAAATAACAAAGAAAGACAGCAATAGAGGAAGAGAGGAATAAAAGGGCAGCAAAACAAACAGAAAACAATTAACAAAATGGTGATAAGTGTGCACCTATCAATAATTAATTGTAAATGGATTAAGTGTCCCAATCAAAAAGGACAGAGTGGCTGAATAAACTTTTAAACATAGAAAAAAGTATTCTTGACCTTGGTCTAGGCAGTAGTTTTTAATAGGACATCAAAAATATCAGCAAATAAAGCAAAAATGGTACGTGGGATTGCAGCAAACTAAAAAGCTTCTGCACAGCAAAGAAAGCCATCAACAAAATGAAAAGGGAACCTATGCAACGGGAAAAAAATATTTACAAACCACTTATTTGTTAAGAGGTTAGTGTCCGAAATATATAAGCAAACTATAAAACTCAATAGCAAAAACCAACAAACAAAAACCCACATAATCTAACATAAATCTAAATTTAAAAATTAGGCAAAGAGCTTGAATGGTCATTTCTCAAAATAAGATATACAAATGGCCAGGAGATATATGAAAAGGAGTTCAATATCACTAATCATCAGGGAAATGAAAATCACAATAGATACCACCTCATACCTGTTAGAACTGCTATCAAAAAGTCAAAGTCAAGTATCGGTGAGGATGTACAGAAAACAAAACCACAGTATAGTGATGGTGAGAATGTAAGTTGGTACAGTCATTATGGAACAGAAGTTTCTCAAAAAATTAAAAAGAGAACTACCTTATAAGCCAGTAATGCCACTTCTGTGCATATAACTAAATGAAATGAAATCAGTGTATCAAAGAGTTATCTGTACTCCTGTGTTCATTGTCCCACTATTCTCAATAGCCAAGATGTGGAAACAATCTAATTGCCTGTCAATGGATGATGGGTCTCTCTCTCTCTCTCTCTCTCTCTCACACACACACACACACACACACACACACACACGATTATTATTCAGCCTTAACAAAGAAATCCTGCCATGGAGGGTTTCTGGAGGACATCAAGTAAGTGAAATAAGCCAGACACAGGAAGACAAGGCAGCATGATCTCTCTTACATGAACAACCTAAAACAGTCAGACTCATAGAAGCAGAGCACACAACGGTGGTTGCCAGGGGTTGTGGTAGGAGAAAACTGGGAGATATTGGGAAACACATACAAAGTTTTAGTTATGCAAAAAGATTACATTCTGGAGAGCAAATATACAGCAACGTGCCTATAGTTAACAATATTGTACTATATACTTGGATTTGGTAAAAGGGTAGATCTTACCTTAAGTGTTCTCACCGTAACTGAGCAGGACCCTACTGTCATTCGTGACCATCTGATATCTTTAACGGTGTTTACAACTGCTTATCTGTATAATGGTTAAAAGGGTTTTTCTCATGCTCTTGCTGACCAGGTTTAGGCTGCAGAAGAGGGAGGCCTGGGTGGTCCACCCAACCCCTCCTGGTGCTGTGTGAGGAGATCATGCTCGATGCCTTGCTTTTATCCCCTGTGCCCGGCCTTTGCCCCAGGTGCCCTCCTCTTAACCCTGACACCTCAGAAATGGCAATTGAGTGTTTTGTGCATTTTGTTGTTCATAACTTGCCCAACTGCACATGTCTCCAGTTGTTTTTGGCCCCTTGTGGTTTCCTTGTATCTTGTTGTTCAAGCTGCAGACCTCAGTCTGCTTAAAAGGCTAAAAGCATTTATCAACCTGACTTCCAACTGCACAAGTTTTTCTCTAGAGCTCTTTTCCACAGACCCCCTTCCTATGCATCCTTTGTTCTAGGTACAAGAATATTAAGAGTCCCAAACCAGAGGTGAACTTCATACCCAACAGAGGGAAGGGGGCTGCTGCATCTGCAAAGACAAGAACAACCCTGCAACAATTTGTTACCCTTTATATGACCTCTATGGAAACTAGCTCCATCCCTTGAACTCTCGAACTTTTAGGATAAAACCCATTGCCGTCTCTCCCCAGTAGGCTCATAGTCTTAGAGGCATTATCCCACTGTGACCTCCTTTGCCTGGCAATGAAATAAAGCTGCATTTTCTATGTCATCCCAAACTCTATCTTCGAGTCTCAATTCAGTAAGTAGGGTACAGAGGCTGTTTTGGCAATATCACTAGAAAAAAAAAAAAAAGTAACTACATGAGGTGATACATAAGTTAATTAGCATGTCTGTGGCAAAGATTTCACAATGTATACATATATCAACACATCAAGCCATGTGCCTTAAATATATATAATTTTATTTACCAAAAAATTTACACAGCGGCATTTCATAATGTAAAAGTCATTAGTGAATAAGGCAAAAGCAGGTTAAAGGGAACAGTGGAACTGAAATTAGACTTAAGTGAACAGAAAAATGAATGAGACATGAGGGTGTGAAGATATAAAGTCTTCTGAGAGTTTTAGTGAAAAGGCAGAATTGAGAAATAGGTCACTAGATAGAAATCTAGAATCAAGGGAAGGAGCTTATTTGAATTCTGGTAGGGATAATCCAATAGGGAAAAGGTTTGATAATGCTCCAGCAAGAAGGGATATCCAAGGAAAGAGAAGTCCTTAAAAGGTAGGGCACAATAGAGCACATCTGGAGAGAACGGTCTTTGACATGAGCAGGAACTCAGCATCCTTGTGATTAGAAGAAATTAAAAAAATGGTCCTGGTATTTTCTAGATTTGATATTAGAAGGAAGAGAGAGTTATTTCTGGTGATTTCTATCTTCCTACTGAAGTTGAGGCAAGTAGAGTAGCGACTGAGACTAGGAGTTTGAGGAGAGGGGAGGCAAAATAAGAGTTCCTGCGGAGAGTGGAGAGAGCCAAAATCATGGTAGACTCTCAATAGTTAGTCTCAATTAAATCCAACCTTAACTGCCTGTAAATCACAAACATAATAATTGATGCAACTGTGTAAACATCTATCACTTTACGTATATCATTTCTTTTCATTTAAACTTTAAAACAACCCTATGATGTTAAAGTCATTTTCCACACTTAGGAATATGAAGCTTAGAAAGATTATGTAACACGTCAAGCTAGTATATGGCAGGGAAGCGAACTGAATTCAGTTCTATTTAGTGTAAGTTATATCGGCTCTTTAACAATGTAAGTTATAAAACACCATAACAATGTTTCTCAAATTTGAGTAATGCAGGCAATTTAAAGGGAAACAATTCTCATGGGCTCCTAGCATTTACTGAAATTTAAATATGTACAAACATAAAAATGAGAACAAACTCTATCCACACAGCTCTTATAAAACTAGAAAACCACGTAACGTTTATAAATTAGCAATAACAAAACTGTAAGTCCAATAAAATTCTAAGTATCAACATTATTCTAAAGTGATACTTGTTAAAATTGATTCATTTATAATAAATTTAATAGTAAAGTAATATATTTTGTGTAATAGGTTTAATTTTTGTGAATCTTTGTATTTTGAACATAACAGACTATCATTTAAGCCAGCATCATTGTCATTATTTTTCCTTTCTAACAACAGACTAGTTTCTAATCACCAATTATTTTTAATATTGAATTCTTCACTAATGCACTTAAAAATACAATACTGAAAAAATTAAAGAAAATGTCTTCATTGTATATTTACTTCACTTACAGCTAACAATTTGAAGGTAATATTTATAAAGGTGATAGATGTTTACCATTTCTACATATGGTCTTGACTATCCAAGTGCAGCTACAGCTTAATGAACTAATTATTTCATTGACACAATTCTCAATTCCAAATACTGTGCACTAAAGTCATTTGGTCTTCTCTTGATACCAGAGCATTTGTGAACTAAAACACAAATGCAGGCACTGAAAGTGGGTAAAAACACCATTTATAAAAGCCATTCAAATAATCTCAAGTTGGAGATAGTAACTCACGTCTCTCATCCAAGCTCAATTCTGCAATGCTCCCCTTAACAATACAATTGCTACACCCCCTTCAAGTGGGTACTCAGATTTGTGCTCGGTACTTTAAGTAAAGGCAATGAACATATTTATTTGAAAGAATACAGAGTCTCTACAGAATAATGGCAACTTCCTAAATCTAATCTCTTTACCCACGATGTAACTACCACAGAGAGAAACAAAGAAAGTAAATAGATCTGCCCATAAACCATATCAAAGCATAATTTGGGAAACAAAGAATACAATATAATTCAGTATACATGTAAGTAAGGCAAATATCTGAAACTTGTGGTCAGTTCTGAACTCAAAAGTAGACTGTCAGGTAGAGACTGTACACAATAGGAGACAGAGCAGTGGGGTTGGGGGCTAACAGTGGTGGAATATAGATAAAATCAATGCCAGGTGGAGTCAGACATTGAATAAGGGAAATCTTTAAGAATAAGTCTGACACGTTGAGGATCAGAATGCTAGTCTTTCTGTTTGAAACTAAAGGCAGCAATCTTGGGGTGGGAGTATTTCTTAAGGCTTGTGAAGAAGTAAACAGTGGAAATACGGTTTCTACAGAAATACAATGAGAATCAAAAAATTCGAAGACATATCATACAGCACCGATTGGAAAAAATCTATTAAAGATTTTATAGCATCAAAAGAAAAGGGTGCTCCAAAGACAACTTGAAAACCACCAAAACTTCAAAGTAACAGAATCACCTGTTATTGCTAACCTAGGAAAAGGTAAGACACTTAAAACAAGTGGCAGAAGCCACTCCTACAAAGCTATTAAAAGAAAAAAAGTAAGTTTAACTGATAAAAGTCTCCAAATACATAAACACAAGCAACAAAAAATTGAAACAATATCCTCAGCTAAATTAAAAATCTTTTAAAGCATTTACAAATATTAATAAGTTTTGAATTAGATGTTTAAATATCTAAATGTAAATGAGCAAAAAAGGGAAGCTATTGAATGGTAGTTCACTGAACTCAGGAAAGAAACTGAAGAAAAACAAAATCATCTCTAAAATAAAGGTAAAATTTGAACTTTGTGCAAGAGAGTAAGTGCAACTTAAATATAATAAAAATAATTGAGAAGAAATATGAAGATATCCAAGAAAACTAAAATAAGCCAAAGAGAATGAAAAAAAAAGATTTTATGAATACTGTTAAGTATGGTAGATAAACAAAGCTCTAACAGATTACTGGATCACTGAAGAAAACATAATTAAACAGATATTTTAAAACATAATCCAAGAAACTTTGCAGAAATAATAGAAAATCTGAATCTATATTCCGAAAGGACCTTTAAAGATAAAAAAAAAATAATCCTTTGAGCCTCCAGGCAAAATGACTAGATGACTTACATAGGGGGAAAAAAATCAAATTGGCATCGACTAGCTGAATAGCAGCAAAGAGAATATAACCATGGTGTAGCAATGCTTTCAAGTAATGAAGGGAAAGAAAGTATAAGCTGAAGATTTTTAATCAAGTTGCCCATCAACCATCAAGATTAAGAAAACAGTTAAATATCAAAATCCTCAGAGAATACTGTACTCACAAAATTTCCCTGCAAAATTTACTACACAAAAAGCTTCATGACACGAAGAGAAGGCCACTGTAAACATGCACATCTAAGGACTAATTTCACTGAGTCCAGACTCTTGCATCCTCTCATACTTAGAAATGAACACTAAAACCATTAACTTCAGATGTCTGGGGTTTTGTAATCAGCAGTAATATTTTGAGGTTTGACCACATTTAAAAAAAAAAAACAAAAAACCTCCTATATACCCTGGCTCCTTTCTTACCTCGTCAGAGCAATATGAGAAGCTGTCTCCCGGGCTACAGTTCTCTGTAAGGTCCCCAAATAAAACATAACTCACAACTTTTAGGTTGTGCTTTTTTTTTTTTCCAGTTGACAGGGATGAAGTGGGAATCAAAACATATTCCTGTGAAGCTGACCAACCAAAGAAACCAAACCCAAACCAAAGTTGAAAGAACGAAAAGAGCACTAAAACTACCATTAAAAATATTAGTACAAAGGTAACAACAAGAATAAAAATTCAAACTTGCCAATACAACAAAAGAAATTTAAAAGATGTTTTAAAAAAGCATTTCTCTTAGAGAAGAAATACAATAAAGTAGTACAAATCAATACAAAAAAGAAAAAATGACAAAGTTGAGATCACATTTATAAGCCATCACAGTAACTGTAAATGAATTTATCTATTAAAAAAAAAAAAAGATTTTCAGGTTGATTATCAAAGTAAGGTGAAGCTCTACACTATAGAAGAGATATACCTACCACAAAATGATCCAGAAAAATTAAGAATAAAGGCATTAAACGGGCAAATGTACACAAGACCAATACTGATATCACACACAAGGTAGGATTCATGCCAAAAATAATAAAGTGAAACAAAAAAATACTATTTTGTAACACTAAAAAAACACAATTTATAATAATGATATAATACCTACTAATCTTTACACCAAAAAAAAAAAAAAATCCCCCAGCAACAGCATTTATAAATAGAAACTACAGGCAAGAAAAAAGAAGCTGACAGAAACACTCATCACAGACTTCAACTCGCTACTCTCAGTCTAACACAGGTCAACTAGAGAAAATACAGAGATATCAAAGACTTAAATAATTATCACTAAGGTAGATCTTATGGACATATATATCAAACTTCATAACCTTAGAATGAAAAAATGTATCTCCTAAACCACACATGTAACATTTATGCAAATCTGATCCCCAAAATGTTGCTGTTAGCACCACAAAATAGAAATAGAAACAACATTATCTTCTCAAAATGCAATAAAAATAGGAATTAGTAAGAGATTTTAAAATATTCTAACTCAAAATTGAAAATCTCTCTATCAAACAATTTGCTGAATAGGGAAATGCACATCAAAATAAACAAACTCTAAAAGTAATGATAACAAAAGCACCCCACGTAAGTATCTGTGAGGCAGCAGACAAGTACTGATCAAACAGAAATGCAAATGCATCACCTCATATACTTAAATAAATGCAATTTTTAAATGAAAATGAGTTAAATTCTCACCTCAAAATAGTTGATAAAGGGATAAAAGAAGTAAATCAAAGTAAAGCAGAAGGAAAAGAAAAAGTGAGGTAAAAATTAAAAAACAAAAATAGGTATAATACATTAAAACATTGGTTCCTGGATAAAAGTAAAATATATAAATTAATCAGAAAGGAAGGGGAAAGTATACAAACAACACAAATGATAAGAGGAAAATAATAATTGAAACTTTTTTTACCATAAGGGATTATTTTGTACAACACTGTACAAATAAGTTTAAATTCTAAGTTCAGTAATGTGCAATAGGACTTCTGCAATGATAGAAATGTCCCACATCTGCACTGTCTGACAGACACGTGTCTACTGAATACATGGACACTTAAACGTGCCTAGTATGACTGAAGAGCCGAAATTCGTGTTTAATTATAATTAACTCAAGTATGAATAGCCTCACGCAGATAGCAGCTACTATATTGAAAAGCATGGAGATAAAAGTGAAATTTTCCTAAGAAAATGCAATTTATCAAATCAACTCCAATAGAGATTTTAAAAACCTACAAGCCACTTCTATAGAAGTAAAAAAAATTATCAAAAAATCTCTACCTCTCTCAGTCTCTGACATTGATACACATCCAGCATCATGCCCAGATACTTTACCCAGAAGAATTTTACCAAACCATCAAAAAACAAATAATTCCAACTCTAAAATGCTTCTCAGAATTTCTAAACTTTCCCCCTCAACTTAAGATATAATTGACACATAACGTTCTGTAAGTTTAAGGTGTACAAATTGTTGATGTCCTCTAGGACCATCCATGTTGTCACAAATGACAGCATTCCCTACTTTCTTGTGGGTGAATAATGTTCCATTGTGTATATAGTACAACATCTTTACCCATTTCCACTGACAGGCATTTACGTTTTTCCGTATCTTGGCTATTGTGAACAATGCTGGGGACGCAAGTATCTCTTCGAGACCCTGTTTTCTTTTTCTTCAGATATACACCCAGAAGTGACATGGCTAGATCACAGGGTAGCTCTATTTTTTACTTTTTTGAGGACCTTGCACACTGTTTTCCATAGTGGCTGCATCTCTTTACATTCTCCCCAATAGCTCATGAGAGTTCCTTTTTCTCCACATTCTCATCAACATTTGTTCTCTCATCTTTTTTACAAAAGCCATATTATCTTTTGTTCTATTAATATGGTATATGATGTTGATTATTGGTGTATGTTGAATTATTCTTGTACCCCAGGAATAAATCCCATGTAATCAGGTGTACAATTCTTTTAATATGCTGTTAAATTTGGTTTGCTAATATTTTGTTGAAAAACCAAAAATTTTATAGAAAGTTTGTATGAGGCTTTATTTAGAGAAATATAACCTGATACCTACCTTAAAAAAACTATAAAAAAATTTAAACTCCAGACTAATCAGAATTTTAAGTATCATTTCAAAAAATACTAGGTAAAGCTTTAGCAAATGGAATCCAGCATCAAATTTTAAAGAATGAATGGCCTAGTAATGCCAGGATTGGTTTATTATTAGAAAATGCATTACTATAGTTCACCATATTAAGAATTCTAAGAAGAAAAATCACATTATCCCCATGAATGAGGAAAAGGCCTTTGACAAAATTCAACACTCATCTGATTTTTAAAATAAGATTGGCAAATACCTCCTCAACATGATAAAATAAATATATCTCAGTTCCAAGACAGCATCTGACTTCACAGGGAAATATCAAGAACATTTCAGGAAAAAGGAAAAATGAAATCAAATGAGAAACATAAGTAGAAACATAAACATTGGAAAGTAAGAAATAAATCGTATCTATTTGCAGATTATAAGTAGTTTGCCAGTTAAGCCAAAGCAAAACAGTGTAAAAAAGCAAAAACAGCAAAAAAATTCAGCAAGGTAACAGGGTATAAAATTAATATGCAAAAGTTGATAATCTTTTAGTTGATACATATATACAATAACCAGCTAGAAGAAATAACAAAAGAAAAAACTGTTGCCAATATATCAAAAATGTTTAAAATATTTAGAAGTAAATCTAATAAGAAACAGGCAAACAAATGTGAGGAAAATTTCAAAACTTTAATGGATAGAAAATCATCTCTTCTTATATCGTATCACTCAACATCACAGTATAGCATTGCTGCTGAAGCCAATGTCTAAATGTAAGGTGACTCCAAGGGAAAATCAGTGTTTTTATCTAAAATTAAATAAGTTCATGGCAAAGTTATGAGGATAAATAGACACATAAGAATAGGCAGATAAATATTGAGGAAAAAAAGGACCAATTGGGGAGAATAACCCTACAGGATATTAAACATTAAAAGCCTCTGTAATTAAAACAATATGATGGAATCTGACACAACATTGTAAAATGACTATAACTCAATAAAAAAAGTTTTTAAAAAAATTTTAAAAAAACAATATGAAATTTGTATACGAATATATGTGAAGACCAAATAAGTAAAAAAACAAAGACTTACTTACTTACAAAAGATAAAACCAGATCCATATCCCATACCATAAAAAAGAATAAACTCCAAAGGGATCAGAGATTTCGATCTAAAAAATCTAAATTTAAATCTAAAAAATTTGAAATCATGCAAGTACTAGAAGAAAATGTAGATGGTTTCTTTGAGTCTTATAAAGAATCCAGGTGCAATAAGAGAAACAAATACTGATAGAAAAACATAACCTACTGAATGGGAGAAAATAATTGCAAATTACATATCTGATAAGGGGTTAAATCCAAAATAAGGAACTCATACAGATTACAAAAAAAAATCTTATTAAAAAATAAATAGGATCTAAATAGATATTTTTCCAAAGAAGACACACAGATGGCCAACAGGTACATGAAAAGATGCTCAACATCAGTGATTAACAGGAAATGCAAATCAAACCACGATGACATGTCACCCCAAACCTGTTAGAATGGCTAGAATGACTATCATCAAAAAGATAAGAGAGGACAAGTTTTGGCAAGGACACGGAGAAGAGAGAACACTCACACACTGTTAGTGAGAATGTAAATTGGTGCAACCCCTATAGAAAACAGTATGGAGTTACCTCAAAAAAAAAAAAACTGAAAATAGAACTACGATATGATCCAGCAATTCCACTTGTGGTTTTTAATGCAAAAGATATCTACACACTCATGTTCACTGCAGCATTATTTTCATAGTCAAGATATGAAAACAATCTAGGTGACCATGGGAGGATGAATAAAGAAGATGTGATATACAAACATACACATATATATGCACACATACATACATGTATATAATGAAACTCTCCTCAGCTATAAAAAAGAATGAAATCTTCCATTTCCTACAACATAGATGGAACTTGAGGTCATCATGGTAAGTGAAATAAATCAGAGAAAAACAAACATCATGTGATCTTACTTATATGTGGAATTTAAAGTAAAAAACAAACAAAAAAAGAAACAAACCAAAAAAAAATTAATTAAAAAACAGAACAAAAAACCAAAAAAACCCAAGCTCATAGATACAGATAACTGATGGTCAGCAGAGGTAGGGGTGGGGCATGAGGTGAGGGGGCTCAAAATGTACACACTAAAGTCATGGGGATATAATGTACAGCATGGTGATTATAGTTAACAATACTGTATTGCATATTTGAAAGTTCTTAGAGAGTAGATCTTAAAAATCCTCATCACAAGAAGAAAAAAATGTTTTGTGACTATGGTGTCAGATGTTAACTAGACTTACTGTGGGGATCATCTCACAATATAGCTGACCCTTGAACAACACAGGGGTTAGAGGTGCTGACCAAGCCCCCTGCCCTATGCAGTTGAAAATTCACATATAACTTTATAGTTGGCCCTCAATACCCATAGTGCTGCATCTTCAAATTCAACCAATCGCAGATCATGTAGTACTCATGTAAGTGACCCAGGAAGTTAATGCTGGTGTTGTTAAAGGGTCAATTCTATATAAAAGTACAGAATTATTTTATATACCTGAATCTAATATGATGTTATATGTCAATTACACCTCAATTTTTTTAAGTGACTATCTTTATTATGACCACAAAATTAAAAAGACAAGTAACAAACTATAAGAAAACATTTGCAATATGCATCAGAAACAAAAGGCTGATCCCTTTAATGTATAAAGACCTGTTAAAAGTTGAGCAAAAAGAAAATCTGCAAAAGCTATGAATAGACTAGTCACAAGAAAAAATGTATGAAATGCCTCTTAAAGTGGAAGAATGTATAACTTTATTCATAACCAAAGAAATGCAAATTAAAATTTCATCAAAATAGATTTCTTACCCAACCAATTTGCAAAAATAAATAAAGGAATGTGAGTAAACAGGTTATCGGTTACACTATGGAAAAGAGATAATTTCATACATTTGTAATGGGCATTCAAAAGAGTCCATCCACTATAGATAGAGATGTGGCAAACCTGACAAATCTATGTTTACCATTGACCCATAATTCCATTTCTAAGTATTTTACCTTGAATATATATCTCCACAGTTATGAAATATTTAAATGTAGATACTCCTCATGTTTTTATCTCTAATAGTTAAATATTGAAAATCCTAAATTCCCATTCCAAGCCAAAGACTGGGTAAATATTCTAAGCTATGTTAACATAATGGAGAATTATGCAGCCATCAAAAAGGAGGAGTGGATGTATAGCTGAAGTGTAGAGAATTTGATTGCAAAAAAGAGGGAGATCTTTAAAAATTGACATAAGTCATTTTTAAGATACAGTGTTAAATGGAAAAGGTGTAAAAGCGCATACACATATAAATACATATGTACAACGCTGTTATACATGGAAAATTCAAATAAAAATAAACATGTAAGTGTGTGAATGTGTGCATTCATGTATGTGAAGAGGAAAAGAGATAAAGAGAAAGCAAATGCCAAAAAATTTTAGCAATTAGGCAGCACAGGTAAAGAGTCTATGTATCACTGTACTACCCTTTCAACTTTCCTCAGGGTTCCAAGTTTTATTAAAAGTTGGGGAATTTTACAAGGCATTTTTTTGCCAAGTGAACATGGTCTTCAAATTTGTTTGCTAGATTTTGAATTCCTGCAGTTGTTTAATGTTCTCATACCACTTGATGGCTACAGGACTAAAATAAGCCCAGCCAGGAAAGAAAAACAAGCCATCTATGTGATTACAAAAGCCAAACAACTTTTTCCACTGAGTAGGAAGAAGAAATTACCATCATTATACTTATTGGCAAGTTACATTCTTATAAATTGTTATTTTCCTAATGCAATATAACCATTTATTGCTTTGTGTCAGCACCCACTAATAGGGAGAGACAAATAGGCAGAATTTATGCCCAATTACACTGTGGCAAGTTTTTTATACTCTAAGAACAACAATATGCCAACACTAATACAAGAAGATACGGGAGGTATTTTTTCATAATTTACAGGACAGGAAATCACATTATCTCCCTCTATTACATGATTAAATATTATGGGAAACATACATTCAGGTTTATAGTTCTAATGGACAGCTATACAAGGTGCAGAAGCAATCCTGTGATAGCTCATCATTACAGTCAGCCCAGTCTCAAATGAAGCAAAAATGACACATGAAGAAAAGGGCAGAAGACCAAGGTTATGGCTTTGGCTCTGCTTCTCAGTAGATCAATGTGGGGGGTGGGGGCGGGAGTCACTTTCCTTCTTTGAGCTTCGATTTCATCTGTAAAATGAGGCACTTGAACAGAATGAAGATTGTTAGAACTGTTTATCTTTAAGGACCAAGTAGGAAGGAGGCAATTTAAAATAATCCTGTTGTAAGAAATAAAAACTCAGTCTGATATAGGTGTTATTCCTTAGAATCCAACAAGGCAGAGAAGGGAGGAGGCCTGGAGGTACATAAAACTAACGAGCCTGAGGGAGTCACTCCCTTCTAAGACTCGGGGGCTGCATTCTATGGGGAGGGTCCCTTGGCCCGAAGGCCAGCCTGTGAAAGTGCTGGGTGAGGGAGGGCCTCACAAGAAGCGGGGAAATTAGGCTGGGCCAGCAAGTTGGCCCCTGACTGTGGTTTGAGATGATCTCTCCACTCAGAGCCACAAAATTCCTTATATATTTGGTGTGGTTAGAATGTTTATTATGAATTCTAGAAATAAACAGTATTTTGAAACCAGGTAGCAACAGAAATTTAAAAGTCCCCCACAGAGAGAAGAAGCATAACTCTGGAGTGGTAAAGTCAGAAATGCAAAAAAAAAAAAAAAAAAAAAAAAAAACCAAAACCCTGTGAAATTGGAGTTTTAAGAAAATGTTGCCTGAGCTTTTAAGGATATGTTGTTCCCAAGTGAGATGTGAGTTAATTCAAATACAGTTAATATCATAGGTAAGCAGAATGCGTGGGAAATAGATGATCTGATTCACTAACTTTGAAACTTCTCAGTTTCTCAACTCTTCACTGTTTAAAGTATTTTTTTTAAAGCACGCACACAAGTTTTCTTCCCTAAATAGGAATAGTCTCTTGAACGTTACTGACTCTTCCTTTGATCACAGATCCTTCAGTACCTCCAACACATCATTTTAAACATCATTACCTCTGCACAAGGACTGAAGATACAGGATGTGCTAACATTGGACTGAACCCATTTGGGCTTACGCATCCCTGGAAGATGCTTCTCTGGAGGGAGATAAATCTTGAATATAAACTACTTCTTACTCCTTGCCTCCTTCCCATGAAATATGAACATGGCCAAAAAAAATCTGTTAATTAAGGATTTTGATTAGTCTGAGTTCTTAAGACTGCACTCTCAACAGAGCAATTAGAGCAACATTTCTTTTCTGATAGATTTTCAAGAAAGGTCCTGAAGCTTATAACTGACTTAATTTTTTTTTTAACTAAGAATTTGGAAGCAATAATTCTACTCTCATTTGAACTTCCTTCAATTTGCAGACACAGTATTTTAAATTCTAGTTCTACTGTGGAACAAACCTAGATTGAAAAACTTAGAATTAATAAAGGATACTGTTTGCACTGGGAAATTGTATCCATAAACAGAGTTTTTGATACATAATGGCAAGTTCTGTTTAAGATGTTTATGCTTCTGGGAGCTCTTCCTCCTATGCCTCCACTGGATTATTTGTACACAGATCAGTGTCCACGAACTTTAAACAGCACTGACATTAATTTCTAGTGTTGTAAAAAAAAATCTCTAAATATATAAACATTTTCAGGTTGAGGATAAATTTGATTCTGAATTCATATCTGATTTTGAATCTTTTCTTGAAAGTAAGATGCCAAAGTATTCAAATTCTTTGTTTAAAAAAAATGAAAATGGCATATAACTAGGCAACTGATAAGAGCAGACTACATGTCCGTGAGATGGTTCACAGAAGCATTATCCACGGGGATTATGGACAGCAGCTCTTAGGGAGGACGGCAGATCAAAATTTTCAAGGTTATGTTCACGGTAAACTCTGTTACAGAGAGAGGAGGCATGCATGAACCAAAAACAGTCCTCACCCCTCTTATCTGTGGTTCCCCATTCTGCAGTTTCAGTTACCACTGTCAACCATTGTTTGAAAACACCCAATGGAAAATTGCAGAAATAAACAATTCGTAAGTTTTAAATATGCACGGTTCTGAGTAGCATGATGAACTTGAGCCACCCTGCCCCACTGGGGACATGAATCATCCCTTTGTCCAGCGTTTCCACACTGCATACACTAACCACCCCCAGTACAGGAAAAAACATAGTATCTGTAGGGTTCAGTATTACCTACAGTTTCAGGCATCCACTAGGGGTCTTGGAACGTATCCCCTGCGGAGAAGGAGGAACTACTATAGCATGAAGTATCACTCAACTAGGGTCATCTAGCTACTGCCACACCTAAGTGAGGCGATGAAGACCAGTCATGAGCCCTGAAACACAACTCTCTCTTGGAGACATAGGACACACAATTAATTTTGCCAGGAATGACCACATGTTCCAGGTGGGGCTTCAATAAGCAGTAGTACCCAAGGTCTTACAGAGAGAGCATCTGACCCACTGCTGGGGCACACCACACATCCTCACATCAGACCAACAAACTCCCTTCACACCAAAGGAAATAAGGTTGATGGCCAAGAAATCCACTGGTACTTACTTCACTACACAGAAACTGCTGGCCTAATCGTGTGCTGGCATGGCCTCCTGAAGGCACTGCTGAAGACCCAGAGGAGAGACACCATATCCTTCCAGCATGGGGCGCCATCCTCCAGTATGCCAAGTCAATCACCATTATATGTTACATTGTCTCCACAAGGAAGAACAAATGTGTTTTAGAATAAAGGTATCAAAACAGTAATGGCCGCCATTACCATCACGACCAGTCTCCCATGTGGGGAATGTGTGCTTACCACTTTCCCAAACTCTGGGCTCTGCAGATTCAGAGGGAAAACCTTCTACAGCAGATATAACAGAACTCCCATTGGTCCTAAGAGATGGCTGCCACGTGGGCACATTGGGTACCATGTGTCCAGGGCCAGCAACAAAAAGGAGGACTCACCATCTTTTTGGGTAATTGATCAAAAGAGGCAAGGATAACTGACCTCATTGTCAAGAGAAGGTGGAAATGCTGTTACACACTGCAGTAGGGAGAAACATGTTTGGCTCTCAGGTGAATGCCCTATCTTAGCACTCCCTCACCCAATTTTGTTGATAAATCCACAACTGCCACAGCCACAGCCTAAGAAAGATGTGGTAAACGGAACTGGCTCCCCCCAGGGATGACGTCCCCCAACAAGGAAATCCCCTCAACCAGCCAAGGAATTAACCGAGGATAAGAGGTCTAGCACAGATCATAATAGAGTTTAGCCTCGAGCCCAACTATTGCAGCAAGAGGTGCCATTTCTGCCATTAACCCTCCTTTCACAAGTTTCCACCAAAAAAGTGGCCCACCAGTATCCTGAAGGAGCCACTTCCAAAACTTACGTGAGACAAGTGGATCGCAGGGCACACATGGACTATGGTGAATGCCACACTTCCACTGACCCACTGCAGGACTGAGGGACTTGTTTCCTCGCTCAGCATGGCCTCAGTGAATGAGATGCCCTCTTCCCTCATCAGCCCTACCCAAGGACTGGTTGACATGGAGACATAAGGGCCCAGCCCTTCTTCCCAAAAAGGAACAGCTCTGAAGGGGCTTTCTCAACTGCAGAGCTGAGTCCTTGCTGTGACAGCATCACAGCCCAGACCTTCCTACTTCCTGCTTCCTTCTCTTCCCTCGACTGGTGCTGACCCAAGACTGCTCCCTAACGAACTTCCTCCACCCTCATTTCCATCTTCAGAGTCTGCTCCCTTGCATAAACAGTCTACAACAACCACGCTTACCTAAGGAAGCTGTTATGCACCCCTGCCAGATTAAAAGAAGAAAAAATTAATCTATTATATGTAGTCCATATTTTTTTTTCTATATCCTTGCAGGATTTTTTCTTTCTCCTCTTAAAGTCTTTCAAAGAGCAAAGAAAATTTTCCCCTCAAGTGTATTTATGCTCTAACAAGAGCTACACTATCCAAGATTATTTTTAAAATAGCTACTTAAGGTAGCTAAAGAACCAAGATGAATAGGATGAAAGAATCTGATTATGGAATAAGATATTTGAGTTTCTTGGCAAAGAAGTTGGTGAAATGTTTATTACACATAATTGGCATATAACCTTAAATTGATCTAATGTATTAAAATCAAGTGACTTTTATATTAGGATCAATTTTTTTTAATTGAAGTGTAATCGATTTACAACATATTAGTCTCTGGTATACAACACGGTGATTCAGTTATACACACACACACACACACACGTTTCTTTTTCTTTATAGGTTACTACAAGCTACTGAATATAGTTCCCTGTGCTATACAGTAGGTCCTTATGTTTACCTATTTTATATAGAGTAGTTAGTATCTGCAAATCCCAAACTTCCAATTTATCCCTGCTCCCCTTTCCCCTCAGTAACCATAAGTTTTTTCTATGTCTGAGTTTCTTTCTATTTTGTAAGTAAGTTCATTTGTGTCATTTTTTTTTTAGATTCCACATATGAATAATATCATATGGTAATTGTCTTTCTCTGTTTACTTACTTCACTTAGTATGATAATCTCCAGGTCCACCCATCTTGCTGCAAATGGTATGATTTCATTCTTTTTTTATGGCTGAGTAGTATTACTAGGATCAATTTTAATACCATTTGCTAGCCCTTCTTTCTTGTTTTCTCCTTTCTGTCTTTGCTCTCCTCTCCATCTCTGGAATCTGTTTCAAGACTGAAATCATGGTAACTCTGCTCTCCTACTGTTGTTGTTTATATCTGATAACTGTACCACCCTGGACCTGCCAGACTGTTCCATTAGCTATCCACTGACTTGAAGCACCCACTGCCCAGACCTGCAGGATCCAGCAGTGTTCTGTATCTGCCTTAATTAAACACCTTGTTCTAACCAAATATATTTGTTCTTCATTATTATACCGAGGAGTCACATCTTACTCCCAGGTTAGGTTCTAACATCAGTCTGTAAGGCAGAAAGCAGATCACCAGCACTCTTGAAAATCCTATAAGAACAGGGGGGGAAATTCTCAATAAAGGTATCACTGCTGTATTTGATTCCAGCATTCAAATCAATCACCCTGAAATGTTTGGCATCCACTTAAGGAGACACTCTCTGTCTGCTTACAACAGTACCTACCGTGATTAAACACTAAAGTTCCACTTAACTTAGCAAGATGTTGACTATATTAAGAAACTCGAGACCCACTGAGGGAAAGGCCATTTTTGCTCACTGAGAGAAATCACTGGTGTTCTCACCTATACCACATAAATCATTATTTTTTCTTGATCTTTTTTCTTTCTTGGTTCATTTGTTTAAATAATTATATATATACCTGAATTTCTGTAAGTTAAATGCGTGCACCGAAGGATGTGACTTGGACAGGATGACCAGACCACCTCACCACAGCAGCTGTTCAGCTCTCGCCTGTGCAAATGCAGTATCTTGCTGAAACCCTGTCCCTGAACCTGTTTCACATGACTATTTCAATTCTTCCAGATTATTTCAATTTATGTATTTCCACCCACTAATTTCCGCCCGTGTATGTAATTCCACCCATTCCAATTCAACCTCAGCCCCTGTTAACTTTTCTATTTATATAAGCATTGACCCCCAAAGGAACCTGAGCTCCATTTAGCTACTGGATTATTACACAGAAAAGAAAAATAAACATGACACTGCACTCACATGAACACATTAGCTTTTTACAAGTCAGATCAACCTTGGCAGTGAATCTCACTGTCCATCTCTTGGTTCATTAATGTTATAAGCAAACCTATCCCTGTGGGCAGATTTTAAACATGAGAGAAATTAACACAGTTGCACTAATGCAATCACAATGTCAATAATTTATAATGTGAGAAAAGAAATTAGTAAGCCACATTTTAATTATATGAGTTCATCCTGACATATTACTTATGTGACATCTGAAAATTTATTCACTTAGTAATTACTCTGGGCAAGATGGTTTAATAAATGATAATCAAATACATTACAGTTGCATCCTTTTCTCTCAGCAATATTTTTTCCCCATCCTACTGGACAGTTGTAAAAATATCCCCTGGGGTAAAATATATTCATCTCCTCCAAATTTAAGCTATGTGAGTGTTTACAAATCATGTTAGTTCAATATGCTACCAATGAGAGAACAAGTTACTCCGTAAACAAGTGCCCATCTGAAAGTATTACTGTATGTTGATGCCTTTCATATTTGCTCCAAAGTGGCAATAAATGGAGAGGTAGATAGTAGCTTGAAAATTCAAAGCATGTTAAATTCAGCAGCACATCGGATCATTTTAGGAGTTACACGGTTCTAAAAATCCAAAACCATGTTACATTTGTGGAAAACAAAGCTAAAGCTCCTAATAACATTAAAGATTCAAAAGGAAGTATTTTTTTTCTCTCATTTGTTTTCTGACAGGCCTATATTCAGTTTTGCCTGTGTGTGTGTGTGTGTGTGTGTGTGTGAGACAACAGTTCTAGTGATATATCTAGCTTACAAGACACGAGACAGATTCACTACTTTGATATTCTGAAGTCATTCTGGTTCTCTAGCAAGTTGGATACTTGAGGAGGAATGCTTGAAAGGTTTTTTTTTGGGGGGGGGGCTGGTGATTTGATTGATTGATTGATTAATGGAGGTACTGGGCATTAAACTCAGGACCTCGTGCATGCTAAGCACACACTCTACCACTGAGCTATACCTCCACCCTCAAATTTGCAGATATGATTAGGGTTACAAATTTTCAAATGGAGAGATTTTGGATTATACAAGTGGGCCCAATATAGTCACAGAAGTCATTAAAAGCAAAGGAGCAGATCAGTGAAATCATATGGAAGAAGGAGGAAATATTTAAAGCATGAAAGGGACTCAGCCTGCCATGCTGGCTTTAAAGATGGTGGAAGGAGGCCACAAGCCAAGGAAAGCAGGTGACTGCCAGAAGGAGAAGACAGCCTCCACGGGTACTCAGCAAGAAAATGGCATTTCAGTCCTACAACCACAAGGAAATACTTCTACCAACAATCCAAATATGCAGATACTGGAGTTTCCCTGAGAGCCTCCAGGAAGGAACACAGCCTGCTGACATTTTGATTTTAGTCCATGAGACCATGCCAGCCTTCTGACCTACAGGACTATACGTAAGCTTTCTATTGTTTGAAGCCAATAAATTTGCAGCACTTTGCAGTACAGCAATAGAAAATGAATACACAGGCACATAGTAGATACTCAATAGAAAATAAAATAGCAATTCTGTGCTGGAATACTGGAAATTAAAAATGTTTTACATTATTACCTAATTCTCACAGATACCTTGTGAATTTGATGTTAATTTTTCTATTTTTGAAAAGAAGTAACTAAGGCTAAAAGTAATTTGTCAAAGATCACCCAGTTTTTGCCCTAACTTTCTGACTCCAAGGCTGAAATTTTCCTCTATATATTGCATCTTTACTTCCCAAAGGTATTATTTTGATTTATATGCCACTTGAGAGTTTGCAAATCACTTTGTATCTACATCATCTCCTCAGTGCATCTCCTATAAATCTAAAATGTCTGACCTTCACAATGAATAAAAATGGACTAGATAAAAGTAATATGTGATATAAACTAAAAATAACATATGTAATAACTAACTAAAATTCATTAAACACATGCTCTGTGCCTGGTACTGTTCTAAACACCTCATGTAAGTTAGCTCATTTAGTAATATGAGTAATATGTATGGCCAGATAGTAATATGATGGCAATTACTCCAATTAATTTCCCATTGGCATTTTCTGCTTAAGAGCAGTTGGTTTTATCAGATTTATATAGTCCTATTAAGCTAAATCTCTGATATTAATTATGACAGAAGAAATAGTCAAATACTGTTATATTTTTTAGCTCAGATATAAAAATACATAATAAAGTAGACTTCTTTGTATCCTGTTTCTTTTCTTATTGAGAATTATGATTTTAAAAATACATCTTGCAGTTGAATAACAAAATGAGTTGTTAAGATGGTAAAATATGTCCATAGAAAACACATGTCCCCCAGATATAAGGCTCCCTGGAGAGATACAATTTGTAAATGTTTAATCACAATTTAAGGTGTTAATTGGCACAGCAAAGAATTCTTTCAGGCAAAATTGTTTTTATTACTTTGGACCTAGATATTAAAATGGAAATTAGACAGAATAGAAAATGAATGCATAATTCTGCTGGTATGCATTCAAAATTACACCAAATTGTAGAAGTTCTTTTTATGCTCTTATACTGCTGTCATTTGACTTTCGTATTTCTAACATCCTATATACGAACTTAGGGCATCTGCATCAAAAAATGAAAGATAGGATATTTCCATATGTGTACACACACGTCAACAACCAACCTAAAACTCTGCCATCTCATTTAGAGTGAAGGCCAGTTACAACCATTTAGTATCAAAAAATGGTGCCTTGCCTCAAATATTTTGTGCCAGTGTCCTCCATCCCAATTGTACTACATTCAGTTAACACTCAGTTCCTCACCTTCTTCACATATACTTTTTCCCCTGTTGCTTTTGCCTAACCTGTCTTCCTTTCGTCTACTTGACAAATCACAGTTCAGTGGTCTTGATCCAACTTGAACCCTGCATCATATGTGAAGATGTTCAGGTATTTACCACATTTATCTGTTCATGTGTCTCGACCATGGACCCTAAAGTATCTAGAAGTCAGGGGCCAAGAATTAGTCATTCCTGAAACCCTGGAATCTGTAGTTCCTGTTGTACACACAGTATACACATAACACAAATATTGGTCAAGTAAATGCTTTGTGCGTAAAGTATACAAATGTATTTATTCATATTTTCAACAGAAATGTACCCAGTGCTTTTCAGATGGCAAGCAATTTCTCCCGCAGGAGAGATACAAAGAAGATGACACACCCTTGCCCTTAGGAGGTGGACAGTCTTGTGAAACCCTAAGAACAGGAACTCAGCACACAACGGGACAAGTTCCTTAATGGAGCCGATTGTTTTTTATTAGGAAAAGAAGCTGTCATAAACTAGTCAACTAACTCTTTCCTACTAGGTAACCTGGGGGAATTTGGGGAATTAGGTCTTTATCAGCAACGAGTCAAAAAGCAATAAAGCTATTATTTGTATAAGGCAAATATAGAATTATTAACTAAATACCACAAACTTACAATACTTGACTTTAGAGACTCCACGAAGCTTGAAAGATGACACTGTAGGATGAACAAGTGCCCACCTCTACCACTGTTCACAGCCAGTAGTCATTATGGAAATCTCTATACCAAGAGATGATACTGGCTGGATTTTTTTAAATTACAGATTATGAGTAGTATAAATACTTTTCTCATGAGTCAATTCTCTGCAATTTGTTAAAAAAAAAAATTAGTAGAATTTGCAACGCAATTCTAATGTTCTGAGATCAGAAGGAACAGCTGTACTTTCATAGTTGGTTTTAGGGCTACAATAGTATAAGACACATTCCTCCAGGTGAGAAGGAGGAGCCATAAACCTTATACTGCAAATTCAACTACTTTTTCATAGTTCAAATTATAGTATATTAATATTAGTCTAAGAGTCCTCAAAAAATGGAGTAAATTTGTATGTATAACAAAAAGGAAGTGAAGAAAATAAGGGGACTCCATGTTCTGGATTAATATCACATTTCAGTAACATTTACCAACAAAAATAAACATGTTTTATAAAACATACAGCACTCTCAAGCCACATCTTCATTAGGCTAGCTGAGTAACCCAACATTATGAAATTCTATTTCTCACCTTCATCCATCACCTGAAGTCTGACATCTAAGAATAAGGCAGTAGCTTTTGGCGGTTCAAGAGGAGTTTTCTTCTTCTACCACAAAGAAGGACACCACAGCATTTCTCACACAAATTAAAAAAAAAAAAAAAAAAAAAACCCATAGCAACTGAGCTCATGTTTCTCTTACAAACCCTTTGCTCATCCTTAAGACAAGAAGAAGGTCTGTGCTTTTGCACTTACATCTTGTATCTTCCTCTGAAGATAAACTGCAAGACCAGTATTTATTATTCTGTAAATACAAGCCTGAGTCTCCCCATACCTACTAACAGCTCTGTCATCATGCCTCACGGTACAACTTTCCACCTACTCCAAACTGTTAGATTAAAACAACAGTAAAAATGGTCATTAGCAACAATTACTGAACACTTACCTACATGCCACACTACTCTGAGTGCTTCACATGCACTTCTCGTTTAATCCTGACATCAAGCAAATAATGCCGAAACTAGTATATCCTTATTTTATAGATGAAGAGACCAAGGCACTAGGAGATTAAGCAAACTGTCCTAACTTACGTGGTAAACCACAAAGCTGGGATCTGTTCTCAAACTTCAGTCAGGCACATTTTCCAGTGGCATTTTGGGAACGGTATTGGCAAGTATATTTTTTGAGTACCTGAATATTTGAAAGTGACTTTTATTATCCTGCTTGAAAAATAGCTGGACATAAAATAGGCTGAAAACATTTTCATTCATAACTTTAAAGATAATGATTCCAGTACTTCTATTGTTAAATTTGATGTCATTCTTTTTTTTTTTTTAACATTTTTTATTGATTTATAATCATTTTACAATGTTGTGTCAAATTCCAGTGTTCAGCAAAATTTTTCAGTCATACATGGACATATACACACTCATTGTCACATTTTTTTCTCTGTGAGCTACCATAACATTTTGTGTATATTTCCCTGTGCTATACAGTATAATCTTGTTTATCTATTATACAATTTTGAAATCCCAGTCTATCCCTTCCCACCCTCTGCCCCCCTGGCAACCACAAGTCTGTATTCTCTGTCTATGAGTCTATTTCTGTCCTGTATTTATGCTTTGTTTTTGTTTGTTTGTTTGTGTCTTTTTGTTTGTGTTTAGATTCCACATATGAGCGATCTCATATGGTATTTTTCTTTCTTTTTCTGGCTTACTTCGCTTAGAATGACATTCTCCAGGAGCATCCAGTACTGCTATTGTTAAATTTGATGTCATTCTTATTTGCATGTGTCTTGGTTTCTTTTTCTGAGTTCTCTAAGAATTGTCTTTTGGAAAGGAAGGTCGCCATCTCACAAGAACAACTACTATTCACAGACAAGACACCACTGAGAGAATCTTAGAGCTTGGGGCTGATGCCAAAGCACCCCTGTACCACAGAGACCAAGACAGACTGAGTTAGAAGGGTAAGAGGAGTGGCTGCATGCTGACCGCATTACCCCTCCCACAGGCTGGCACAGCACCATGCAGAGAGGTCTCCCTTGAGCCTACAGTCCCTCCAGAGAAAAGAACGCCCAGGGGAGATACCCTGCTCCCACACCATTGTAGGTCACTTCTTGCGAGTCCCCACTCCAGTCTCTCCGCAGAGAAGTTGCAGGGAAATCTGCAGGGCTTGACCACTGGGAATCTGATTGTGATGAAGAAGGGTGAAGGGGCTTGCAACAACCAGCACTCAGATCTAGACAGACCCAGTTCCTACATGTAGAACCCAAGGATTAGTCCCAGCCACCAGCTCTGCTCACCTGCACAACCAATTTGATGGTGCAGTGTGATCAGAGAACTACAGCCAGGACCACTGCTCAATGTAGCTTCTGGCTGTGCTCTCTGTTCAAGTGCCACTGGAAAGGCTGGACTGGACTGGAACAGAGAGCACAGGAAAGGCTTCCAAGAGCACCTGGAAGCTGCATGGTCCAACAACACTAGATCTGAGAGGCCAATAGATAGAGCTGACTGCCCACAAAGCAAAGTCAGGGATGGATGTGGAAGATTCCCCTGCTGCCCCCATGTAGAGGTGTTAATTCATAGCTCCACCCACTGCTGAGGGTAGCTCCCGGTCCCTTCTGTCCAAAAAAGCTGACGAGAGCTTGTGGAAGCTCACAGCACAGAAACATTCAAGCAGAGACTGCAGAGCAAAGCAAGTAGTCCTGTTCACCCAGGGAACTTGGGCATGGGTCAGCTTGAGTCAAAAACACAAAGTGCCTTACCGGTTCTCTGGCTATGCCTAGGTATGGAAACAAATTTATAGCCCACTCATTGCTGGAAAAAAAAAAAAAAAAAAGCCTTCAAGTCATCTGACCAGGAACCTAACCAAAGCACATGGGAAGCTGCAGAGCCCATCCAAAGGCTCTGATTACAGTGGCACTTGAACAGAGAGCACAGCCAGGGACTTTCCCCATCTCCAAAGCAAAACTGGTGGCCTTGCCTGGCCAGGGAATTCAGTGAACACTCTTGACTAATTTGAGTCCTCAAGTCTCAAACTACATGCTGTTCAGGTCATGGGCCCTCTTTTCCTGCCCCACCAAGGAAGGGAAGGTAATTCACAGCCCCTGATTATTGCTAAGTATAGTGTCAAGCCCGGGTCATCTAGAAGCCTGACCACAAAACAAAGGCAGTCATGGTTCCCATCCTACACCCTTTCTTGAACAAGAAACCAAGCCAGCAGTCTCATTCAGTTGCTCTCAGCCAGCAGCACCCCCCTCCCCCCAACCTCCCCTTCCCCACCTCAAGCCAGGCTCATGGCTCAGGCAGTGGTCTCAACCAAAAACAGACCCTGAGGGCAAGTCCCATCTGCCCAAGGACATTACCAGCAATGCATTCAGAAACACAAAACACAATGACTGGTATAAAATTATCTCTGCCAAAGCCAGTCTGTAAATTCTGGAAAAGGAGACTGCTGACTCAAATGCACAGATACCAATGTAAGCAATCAAGGATCATAAAAGATCAGGTGAATATGACACCACCATAATATGACTTATGAGACAAAAATCAAAACAAACAATACTTGCATTATGGGAATTTCAGAAAAAGAAGAGAAAGGGACAGAAAATATACTTAGAGCAATACTGGCTGAAAAATTCCCAAACCTGGTAAGGGAAATAGACATTCAGATCCATGAAGTCCAAAGAATCCCATATAGGTTGAACCTGAATAGGGCTACACAGGACACATTGTAATTAAATTGCCTGAAGTCAAATACGAATAAATAATTTTGAAAGCAGCAAGAGAACAGAGAAATTACACACAAGGGAACATACATAAGATGATCAGCAGATTTCTCAAGAGAAACTTTTCATGCCAGGAGAGAATGTGAAAATATATTCAAAATATTGAAAGAAAAAAAAAAAAACTGTTAACCAAGAATTCCATACCCAAGCAAAGCTGTTCATATAAATGAAGGAGAGTTAAAGACTTTTCCAAATAAACAAAAGCTGAGAAAGTTCATTAACACTAGACCTGCCTTCTAAGAAATTCTAAAGGAAGTTCTTTGTGTAGAAGTACAAGGACACTAATATCATAAAAATACAAGAAGGTAGTGTAAAACTTACCCGTAATGGTAAATATATAGTGATACTAAGATTCTGCAATATGGTAATGGCAGTACATAATAATTCAATCTACAATTCTAGTTTAAAAGTTAAAAAGACAAATGTAGTAAAAGTAACCATAACTACAGCCATCAGTTATTAATTACAAAATTAAAAAATATGTAAACTGTAACATCTACAACCTAAAACATGAGGGGGAGAAGTAGAAGTGTGAAGTTTAGGAATTCTAATAAAGTTAAATTGTTATCAGTTGAGAATAGTGTGTTATAATTTAAATTTATTTTACGTAAGTTTCATACAGAAATGTAGCCTCAAGGGGAAAATCTGTAGTAATTACACAAAAGAACATGATTAAAAAAAGTCAAAGCGTATTGATACCAAAAGCCATCAACACACACACACACACACACACACACACAGGAGAGCCAGATAATAAAAAGGAACAATGGATCTACAAAATACCCAGAAAACAATAAACAAAATGGCAATAGTTTAAGTCCTTACCTATCAGTAGTTACTTTAAATGTAAATGAATTAAATTATCCAACCAAAAGATACAGAATGGCTGAATGGACAAAAAACAAGATTCAAAGATATGCTGCCAGAAGACACTCACTTAAAGGCACTCACAGACTGAGAGTGAAGAAATTAAAAAGGATATTTCAAGCAAATAATGATCAAAAAAAGCAGATGTAGCTATACTTATAATAGACAAGATAGATGTTAAACTAAAAATGTTAATGATAAGGTCAATCTACCAAGAAAATAAAGCATTTGTAAATATGTATGCACCCAACACTGGAATGCCTAAATACATAACACAAAAATTAACAGAAATAAAAGGAGAAATAAACAGCAATACAGTAATTGTTGGAGACTTTAAAATCCCACTTTCAACAATATGCTCAACATCACTATAGTCATTAGGCAAATGCAAATCAAAACCACTACGAGGGAAATGCAAGTCAAAAGCACTGTGAGATCTTATCTCACACCTGTAAGATTAAAAAGACAACAAAAAATGCTGATGAGAATATAGAGAAAAGGGAACCCTTGTACACTGTTGTACATTGTCAATTGGTGTAGCCACTGTGGAAAACAGTATAGAGGCTTCTCAAAAAATTAAAACTAGAACTACCATGATCCAGTAATTCTAATTCTGGGAAAAAAGGAAACAAAAACACTAATTGAAAAAGAAATCTGAAAGAAAAAAAAAAAAAAAAAGAAATCTGTATCCCAATTCTCAACAGTCATGTTTACACTATACTGTAGTCTATTAAGTGTGCAACAGCATTATGTCTCAAAAAATAATGTATATACCTTAATTTAAAAATACTTCATTGCTAAAAAAAAAATGCTAACCATCATCTGAGCTTTTAGTAAAATTGTAATCTTTTTGCTGGTGGAGGATGTTGCCTCAGCACTGATGGCTGCTGACTGATCAGAGGGTGGTTGCTGGAGGCTGGCATGATTGTTATTTTCTTAAAATAAGAACCAATGAAGTTTGCCACATTGGTTGACTGGTCCTTGCAGGAACAATTTCTCTATAGCACGAAATACTATTTGGTATCATTTTACACGCAGTTGAACTTCTTTCAAAATTGGAGTCAATTCATGCAAAACCTGCTGGCACTTTATCAACTACATTTATGTAATATTCTAAAATTTTTGTTGTCATTTCAACAATGCATTACGTTTGCAGTCCTATACGGGTGTGATTTGTGGTACCCCAAAACAGTAACATCAAAGATCACCATAACAAATATAATAATAATGAAGTTTAAAATACTGGCCCAGTTTCCAAAACGTGACACAGAAACAAAGAGAGCAAATGTTGTTGGAAAAGTGGTGCTGATAGACTCGCTTGACACAGGGTTGCCACAGACCTTCAATTTGTTTAAAAAAAAAAAAAGCTCTATCTGCAAAGCACAATAAAGCAAAGTGCAATAAAACAAGCTATATGCCTGCACATCAATGTTGTTCAGAGTAGATTCAGAGTTCTCATCACAAGGGAAAAAAATATTCATATTCGTAATTTTCTTTTGTGTCTTTACATGTCTTCTATCTACTCTTAGACCTCATAGTTCTTAAGAAGATGCTATCTGCATCTCCTTCAGGGCTGAACACAGTGCACCTTTTATATTCCAGTTTCTCAGAATGTATTTGTGGAATGAATAAGTGAAAATAGGGCATCAACACAGTATATTTCTTAACCTCCATTTTCTATAAATTCTTTTCCTGTAGGTATACAGGCTTGACTGCTCCAAGTTTGGGGAGTTAAATTTTAAAATGTTTTTACTAATACTTAGCTTGGCTTTAGCATGAGAATATAGGGGGCAAAAAAAAAAAGGCAAGCAAAACAGAACAAAGCAAAGGCACAATCAATGCCCTCAAGTAAGTGCTGATCCTTTAGGAGTGGTAAGGTTCACAATAATGTAACTAGAGAAGACTGAAAAACAGTATTTAATGAACATTAAATATTATCAACAATATAAATGCAGAAACTTATGATTATGTAACAGATTTACAGTTTCAATCATCTGCCTCTTTATTATGAACCCATCTCCTTTGCAAAATGGGTAACATTTTCCAGAATAAGCCTGTCCACTAACAATTTCCCAGTGAAGACATTTAGGAGTTAAGTGTCCCAATGAAACCAAAAAAAACATTTCATGGGCGGTGACTTTTCATTCCTTGGAACAATCACCATCATCGAGTTGGCATCTTCATTAGACTGCACTATTTATGACTTTATAAATGCTTCCTCCTATTCCAAATGGCTCAGAGTTCCCTTCATCAATAAATCAATAAATCATGTCTGTAACTCAGAAATTCTCCTCAGGTGTTTATTAAAGGCAAGCCATTTGCCAAGGAGCAAAAAATTCACAAAGTCAAATAGACTTGGAAGACTTGTTTTTTTAAAGTTTGTGAGAATTACTAGATGGGTTTCTAAATTTCCTTCCAAGTCCAGGTTTCTGTGATTAGATAAACACACACACATCTGTATTATACATATAAATGATTGTCATTCATCTACTCTTGAAATATTTGAATTCTTTATAATAACTTCATATCAGTAGTACCATCTATATTGAATGTATTTGATATTCAAATAAACTCCTTTTATCGAAATAGAGTGATGATTTTAGAGAGCTGATAGATGGATTGTCAGACAAGGAGATAAAATCTTAACAGGTAAGAGCTTGGCCTCTAGAAACAGGGAGACCTGAACTTGACTCCCAGCCCTATTACTTGCTACATATGTACTATTTGGCAAATTACTTGGTTTCCAGGCCTTAATATCCCCATCTGTAAAGTGGACATGATAGTAATACTTAGTTTGAAAGGTGCTGTAAATACTAAATGAAATTATGCATATTGGGTATAAAATTCTGGCAGATAGTAAGTGTTCAGTAAGTGTTAACTCATTAATTTAATCAAATGACCAAATGTTCTAAGATGCAAATCTTTAATGAAACTGAGTGATGTTCAGGGCCCAGTTGCTATCTTTTCCCTCCATGGACCGTTCAAGAAAGGGCTGGTAGGATGTGACCATTATTTTCAGCAGATACATAATCATCTGGCTATCTGTAAGAGAATATCCTGTCTCTTTCCCTGTAATTCAAGTTTCTACCAGTCCTAAAGAACACAGACTTCCATTAATGTGTCATTCTGTGCCGTACATCCAAGTCTTAGAAAAGTTTTCTCTGACAAAAGTTTACCTTCCCCGCTTTCTTGCCTGTAGAACTCCTAACAAACCTTTCAGGAGTCAGCCCAGGTACTTCCTCCTCTGTCAACACTCCCTCTCTCCTAAAAAGCACAATCACTCACTTCCTCTCTTCTTCCACCAAAGAACTTGTAGGTGCCTTTAACTACTATAACTATTTCTTAATTATTTGTTGAGGTATCAGTCTCCCTGGCTGGCCCATGAGCTTGCTGAAGGCAGATACTATGTCTTATTTATCTCTGCATTGCTGGTACACAGCATAGAGCCTGACATCAAATAAGAGATAAGGAAATACTGAATTAATGACTAAACAAAATATAGTATATTATAAAATGACTCAATTTCATAGATTAAATCTGTTAGGGAAGTTATATGGTACTATGATAAAAATCACTAGACAGATATACCACTTAAGAGTAGGTTCAATTTCATGTGCTGAAAACCCAAAATAACAAGGGTTCAAACAAGTTAGGAGTGTCTCTTTCATGGAAAGTCCAGAGTTAGGCACTTTAGTGCCAATATGACCGTCCTACAGTCATTGTTATCAGGACTCTAGCTTCTTCAAGCTGTCAGTTATACCAACCCTAGGATGTAACTCCTGTATTCTTGGTTTAAAATGGAAGCTAATGCTCCAGCCATCACTTTGATGTTCTATCATATTCCAGCAGTGGAAAAGAAAATGAGGATGAAGGGCATGTTCCTCTTAAGATGGCATCTTGGAAGTACTACACAGTACTTTGGCTTACTGGTTAGAACTTAGTCACATAGCCTAAGGTGTTACCAGTGCTAAGAGGTAATCAGGCATTTCCCATACAGGTTCTGCCACCAGAGAAAAATCAGTGAGTCCACATTAGGAGCATGCAGCAATCTCTACCACAATAAGTAACCAGAGACCATCGCAGTCACTTCTCAGCATGTTAGTTTACTGCCTCATAAAGAGGTTGGATCAGATCTCTAAGATCCCTTGCAAATCTTTCCTATTTGTCTATTATTATGAAATATACATATATTAGAGCTGCACATGGTAAAAAAAAAAAAACAAAGTAGAGTACAGTTAACCTATGACTTTGTGATCATTTTAATCCCCCAAATCTGTATTTCAAAGGGTTCCACCATCAAAAGATCCAGAAAACATGGAAAAGTGTTGGGACAAACCAGTATTTTAGAAGAAGAAAACATTTTTAAAAGAACTTTTAAAAAATATTTTTGTAATGTTCAAGATACATCTAAGCCTTTGTCAGCAATGGGTATTTCAAGAGTCAATACTTTCATTATCTCCATCAATCTCCCCAAGAGCCCCAAATTAAAGTGTATCATTGATAAAGACCATTGAGGTTTCCCCAGTTTTGTACTAAGTATGAGTAAAAATACCTTTAGATATCTATTATTTTTACTGAGCTGTAACAATAAAAGCAGTTTGCTTGTGAAACAAATGCAGCTTTAGAACAAGCCCCCCAGACTTCATACAACCCTTTCACTATGCTTGATGGCCAGAACTCTCCCCCATTAAATTCCAAGAAACACTACCCCCTTCTTCCTGTGAGCAGGAAACTTACAGCCAAAAATCAAGGCATTTTATAACAAAGAGTTTTTATAGCTGTCATGTACTAATGGCTCTAGTAATTCTTTAATCATAGTCATTTCAGCCACTTTCAAGCTGCTGCCAATCCAGCATTGAAAAGATTCTTCCTATCTCCCAATATAAACACTGGTCAAAATATCAAACTGAGGTGTCTCTGTGAAGCCACAGATAATAATCAGCCAAAGGGGTGTGGCTGTGCCCTCTTTGGCCATAGCAGATATGAAATATTAGCTCAATTTCCTGCCCCCAAAAAGTGAACCCCTATGAGATTGCTGCTTTTGTCTTGTTTTCTATACTCACTTGTTAACTGTCATTCCAGAGCAATCCAATTAGATTTCAAAGTTCTGTCACATGAATACACATCAGAAAATTGAGCTGCTTTCTTAATGAATGTGCCTCATAGCCCTATATTTGTAACTCTTTTGAATCTAGAATTTTTTTCCATCATTCAGCCTTGACTGGTGGTAAGAAACATTAAAACGCTATTCCCATAGATAAATAATTTTCAGGAGCACACTCAGATTGAAGGAGGTACATTCCTTCAGTGCTGTCAACCACTTACCAATTAACTGAGTCTCACATCAAGTCCCTGGGGACTACGAAGCCGGTACCACTCACATGGCCCCAAGAGGGAAGACAGATCATGAAGTGACCCAGTCTGCATCTCAGAAACAACCTGTGCCTGAAGGAAGGTAAGACAGCCCAAGCGCCTAGTGTCTTCCTTTGTGTATTGACAGCAGCTAAACCAACAACAACAACAAAAATGAGGCAGTTTTGAGTTTGAGTCTCTTGCTGACAAAATGGAAAGTGAATATAAAGATTGTCCTTGGGCACTAAATGTCCAGTGGTAATGGAACCAGCCATCCCTGTTGTCCCTGGAAGGATGCCACCAGTACATTCTCCGGTCATATGGGAAACAAGCATCTCACTCCACCTTCATCCAGTATGTGTTCCTTTCTAGCCAGAGCCAAGTTTAATCACTACAACTTTTATTACCTCCAAATTCTCATAAACCTCTTTCCAGGCCACAGTCCTGTCAAAATACTGTATTCCCATTAGAAAATCATTCAAAAGATTCCTATAATCTATTGGATAAAATCCAAACTTTGCATTCATTATGCCCAATTTCTGTACTTTGGGAATTTTGTTTTCAGCACCTAGATAATACATAGATTATATCAAAATTACTGTGAATTGCTGAGCCCCTCAAAAAGAAAATTTTCCAAAACACAAACATAACAAAGACAGAAAAGCATGGAGCTAAAACACGAATGATAGGTGATGTCAGAAACTAGGGCTATCTCGGAACAATGCTGATGCTGGAAACTAGAGCCCTGGGGATTCAGTGCTTAGAAGAAAACAGAAAACTAGGAATGTGTTTGCAAAGGGTATGCATTTATGTGGGGAAAGTGAATCTCAGAGCCACTCCTAGAGCCAAGACCCTGCAAAGGGCAACACAGTCACGGAAAGGTAGAGAAAATCTACCTTCCCGCAGTAATGGAAACCCATTCATCGCTGCTAACACTATGTGCAAAGTAATGACAACAGTAAGAGTCTCCCCTGAGGACTCCCCTCACATGGACACGTCATCCAAATGAGCAGTAACTGCACAGTAGGGAAAATCCCGATTCAAGCAGTTAAAGCGGTCCTAAAAAGGCCTTAGAAGTTGTCAGAGAGAAGTCATATCATCCACGAGGAACTACAATTAGATTGACGGCAAACTTCCCAAGAACAAAAACTGCACTGGGCAAGGTTCAATAAATAAGGAAGACTATATTGAAGACTACTGAAATTAGAATGCAGAGCGAACTCAACTCTGTTGAAACCAAGGGTGGGCAAGTTTCTAGGAATTAAGGTGGGAGGATCATAGGCAATCTGTGTTTGCTAACTGGTTTCACCCAAAGGAAAGTAAACTTCCAGGCATCTTTAGGACAGGAGGCAGTTTTACAGCTTGGAGCAAGGCACCCACAAGAGTTAGGCTCCCCCTCTCACCCGGCACCAGTTTCCTTCATGATAACATTTCAAACGGATGGCTGCAAGGTACTTGAGACACCCTGATTTGTAAAACTGGCAAGACGGTTTTAAAAAGATTTACAGATTTATACCTTAAAGGGACAGAGAAAGTGTTTACTTTAGAAAACTTGTAATAATTGTAAATCCTAAGGAAAAAGTAGTCAGGGACTTAGAGCTTAAAAAAAAAGCCTGTCTAAAGTTTGGTGAAAGGGAAGCTGTCTTAGTTAAGAATTAGAGATAAGATTATTAATCTACCTTCATAGTGTGAGATTTAACATCTCTCCATAATTGATAGGTCAAACACACAAATATTTTAAAAAATAAATGAAACACGTAAGCAACACAATTAGCATTTTGCTTTACTGGCACAACTAATAGAGAATCCTTTATAAGAATACATAGAATATTTATAAATATAGATCATTTAGCATACTGTAAAGCAAGAAATTTCGAAGTATGATACAAATGCTTTCTGATCACAAAACAATTAGGTTAGAAAACCAAAATATTTTATTCTTTTTTTCAGTAACAATATTTTTAGTGATCTAGTATTTGCCAAGCCTCTTTCTTGATGAGATGGCGGAAGATTTGGTAATGATGCTCAGATCTCAAATTAATAACTGGATGGACGGATGGATGAGGGCCAATTAACCAAGACGCCTTCACCCATTTAACAGGTATTATTTCAGCCCTCTCGTGTTCCTGGTTTATGACATTCAAAATTTTTCTATGCCCGACTCATTTTAGCAGTATTTTCCCAACTGCACCCTTAAAATACAATCTAGTCCCTACTGTATACTACACAAAAAAGTTGGTTCTTAATGAAGACATCCGTCTCCCACCTCCACCCCCGCCACCCGCATCCCCAGCTCACCAGAGAGAAGTAGAATGGTTCTGCACAGGAAAGGAAAACAAACCAGTTCTTACAAAAATACCTGACATTAATATCAACTAGATCTTACTTCAATTTCCAGCACAAAATGTCTTTAACTTTCTCTTATGCTGACTACCACTGAATTTCTATCAAATGCACAAATCTTTCCCCTTACCCTGCTGGACTCACAGCTTAACTACATTTATGAGCCTCCCTTAAAGTCATTTAAAGCCAGCCACACGACCAAGCCCTAAATAATAAAGTGCGTGCGGATGTGATGAAAACTCAGTGTGGCCCATAAACTCTGCTACAAATTATCTTTTCCTCTCCACTCTCTGGCTGAAGAGGAATTCAAGTGTTAGCAGAAAACAGACCCATTAGGTGAGTTTTATTTCTTCCTAATATTACTACCAAATACACTGTCTGTCCCACTGCTCAAGATCTTTCACATGCCAACTTGAATTCAGGAGCAGACAAAGTCATGTCTCATCTAAAGAATTAGTGTACTTCCATTTATTATACAAACACTCATGCTTCATTCTTTCTTTCTCGGCCAGGAAATTCAGAGCTAAATGTAAATAAAGCCAATTTCTCACCATTAATTAACTGCTTAACATTATCTTAATCTTTACTAAGAGGTATTTTTTAATCTGTCTCAGTTTCTTTTGAAATTGGGTAAGACAGTTATTATAAGTACAATGAATGCTATTCAGGTTATGCCTGTTCATGCAGTTCCCCACACCTAAAATGTATTTTCCCCTCTCTCTTGTTGAATCCCACTCAACCTTCCAGACCTAATACAAATACTGCTTCTTCTATGAAGTTATCCTTCCATGACTCCAGCTTACTTGGTCCTTTTCCTTTCAGATCTCTTAATGTACTTCTTGTCCCTAAAACATGTCACTGTTTATACTAATTAATGTTTCCGTACAGCCCATTTAACATCAAAATTAACACAGTCTCATCCTGCATGGAAACAGTTGTATTTCCAGTATCCCATCAAAAATAAACCACCCCACGGGCACATGGATGGTGCCCTTCCCCCTACCCCTCATCCAAAGCCCACAAGAGAGGAACCACAAGTTCTTGCCACACCATTCAGCCGGCTAATTATTTTCCTTCTAACCATTATATTCTAGTTCTCAGGTTCAAAATAAAAGCTTCAAGAGAATTTTTACAGATCATGATGTCTTCACGAGAGCCTGGTAAAATGCTGGGTATATACAGAATGTTCTCCAACAACTGACCATGACTCATAGGCTGAGACTCACAGGCTGAGTAACTCAGGAGTGACTAAAACCAAACCCGAGGATTTTAATGCCCACAATGGAATTACTTGGCCCAAATTCTACAACTATAAAATGCTGGCTTAGCTTCCTACTGTCTCATCTCAGAAGCTCTTTGCCAGAAAGAGAGAAAGCAAGCTACAGTCAAAGAGAATGAGCTCTGGAGTCCTGGCAGAAGGACTTTTTAAACTTGGATCTGCTTGAATGCCATGACCTTGGTCATGTTCCCTCATCTCACTCGACCTCAAATTTCTCTTCTCCAAGATAAGAATGATGGTTAGTAACCTCAAAAGGTTGCATGAGGAGTAAATAAGATATTACCTACAATGCAGATGACACAGTGTCTTGCCCAAAGGCTCACTCAACAAGATTTCCTCTTCTCCCCTTCTAGAGAAATCTATTCCCTCATCTTCACGCCCCTGCTTTACTTTCTGACCCAATGTTCATACACACTCAAATGCATCACTTCAGCACTTTAGGGCTCCGTGTCCTGATGTATCGTTCTCCAAGTGGGATTAGAATTTCATAGGCTATGAATCCTTACAAACTGGAAAATTACAAGATGTCAAATCAGATTTGTGATTATCCCAGTTTTTCTGTTTGATGAAAATGAGGAAATAACAAGCAACCTTTCCTTGCAAGTCATCAAGATAGATCTGCATTTACTCCTGTCTCAGATCCAACCACTTCCTGGGGAAGCAGAGGCCACACACAAGAGCCTGTTGTTACAGTTCAGAGCTCTGCAGTCTGTGTAGTGAGAATGTCCTACTTTCATTCTGAAGCCTAAAGCAAAATCAACAGGAGAGCGCAAATAATCATGGAAATAAATCTGTTTAAACAATTATTAACAGTGCTAAGATTCATTATTAGTTGTATATTTTCAATTAGCCGCCTATGACACGTGATCACTAATTTCATATACACCCTTCCAGCATGGTCTTTTGAAGTTTCTTAACCCTTAAATAGCCTTTTTCCAATAGACATTTTGAGCAACTATATTCGAAGATATGGATTTTGACTGTACCTTCTAACTATTGTTCTGTTCCCAAATTTAACTTTCTAAACACATACAATGTCAAGTCTGTAATTGTTTTACTTTTTAAATTATTTCCAATGTTCTCAGCCTATATGAAATCTCTCTGTGTTAACTGTTAAGCTGATATATAAGTGAAAACCCAATGTTTATTGGTGATTTAAAAACTGGAAGTACTATTTCAAAATACGGACAAGTAATTCCTGAAAGTATTATTGATAGAATGGTAAGAGTTTTGTAGGAAGAATACATTTAAGGTATCTTTCTATGATGCATGTTTTAAGTCAACTTTGAACTATTCTGAGCCGTTACACATGTAATTACACTAAGTCAAAAGAAATGTGCACAGTATCATTTAAGTACAACTCAAGGAGTACTTGGCTTTTGAGACAGTATCAGCCATTGCTAATTGCAGAGATGAGCTGCCTAAGAACAGAGAGAGTCTCAATGACAAATTCAGCTTTTGCATCCATTTAGTGGGGAGGGATTTTGGCTTCCAAGAAGGAAAGCAAAAAAGATAAAGAGAGTTACGTATAAAGAAAGGATTAAGACAAGGATAAAGACAAATACAACAACTGGAGAAAAGAAAGTTACAGGATTGTGCACTTAAAAACCTCCTGTCTTTAAATTAATTAAGCCTTCTCCCAGGCCACCCCTACTCCCACATCCCCACCTCCTTAAATCCATTGCCAAGGTCAGGGGGCAATTCCCCCAAGGATCTCCTTAGTAGTTTCTGCCCCCCTCTCTCTCTGGCTATACTGCCTCTCCATTTTTATTGTCTCGTAAGCAAGCAATGTTTGCTAACAAAACCCTTCTTGTGTTTTTCCTGTCAAGACATGGCCACCTGAGTGGGGGCCTCACCTAATCTCAGACCCAACCTGCTGCCAAGAGATCAACTGCTCACTGAATAGGTATGAAGAAACCTGAGAGTAAAAATTAAACACTGGGAAAGAGAATACATGGGAACTCTCAGTACTTTCTGCTAAATTTTGCTGTGAACCTAAAACTGCTGTAAAAAAAGAAAAACAAAAAAACTATCTATTAAGAAATCGATAGGACTCAAAGTAGCAGCAACTCTGAAGTACTAACAAGGGAGGAGAACTTTACTTGCTCAGGCCTGAGTTCACAGAAGATTCTTTGCTAGCTGTGATTATGAGTAGCACATAACTGGCTATCAGTACAGATCATACATATCATGCACAATCTAAAGCCAAACAAGACATAATAAAATAAAACCCACTTCTCCTCCCTAGTGATTCATCATTTGCCATATTCCCACCCACTCCTTAATTTCCACTTAATGTAGAGAGGGGAGGAATATGAGGCAATTCTGAATAATCAATGGATCAAAAAGAATTCAAAATGAAAATTAACAATTTCCTTGAGACAAATGAAAATAGAAACAAAACATGCCAAAAATTTATGGGCCGCAGTAAAAGCAGTTTTACAGGGAAATTTATAGCGATAACACTTGATTTAAGAAAAAGAAAGGTCTCAAGTAACTATTTAACTTTAGACCTCAGGGAACTAGAAAAAGAACAAACTAAGCCCAAAGTTATAAAGAAGGAAAGATCAGAGCAGAAACAAATGAAACAGAGATTAGAAACACAACAGAAAAGAGCCATGAAATTAAGAGCTGGTTTTTTGAAAGGATAAACAATAATGACATAACTTTAACCAGACTAGCAAAAGAAAAGCAGAATACTCAAATAAAAACCGAAATGAAAGAGACATTACAAAGAATAACAAAGAAATACCTAAGGATCATAGAAAAGGAATACAAACAATTGTATGCCAAGAAATTGGACAATCTAGAAGAAATGAATACATTTCTAGAAATATACAAGTTACCAAGACTAAGTCATGAAGAAACAGAAAATCTAAACTGAACAACTATGAGTAAAGAGATTGAATCAGTAATCAAAAGCTCTCAACAAGGAAAAGTCCAGATGTCTTCACTGGTGAATTTTACCAAATATTTTAAAGAAGACCAATCTTTCTCAAATTTTTCCAAAAAATTAAGGACAGAGAACACTTCCAAAAATGTGGATATAACGCCTCTTGAGAAAACACTTGAAGCACAGATTCAGGTACTGTTCATAAGTACAACTGTCCTCAGTTTCCCACACTGAGTGAAAATTACATACCTTTGCCCCTTTGAATTCAGAATATCCGTATGATTAGCTTTGCCACGTCCTGAAGTGGCATTGTGTGTACAGGGCTACCTGGCTCTTTCTCCTTCGTGGATGGGATGCCTACAGGTGTACAAACAGAGGCTGCTCTACCAGCCACCACATACCAGACTGATGTCCCTTGAGGCCTCTCCTTTTCCCCCTGCCAAGGCCATCAGCCCAAGTGGAGAGGGTTTCCCAAGGCCACAGTCATCTTTCTTCACTTGTATCGCCCTCACTAGCAGCCCATGCTTGCTAATTGCACTTGCCAATATTTGCCTCTTGTCAGGGTGGGGTTTGCCATCTGCAGGCATATGCTGACCCCAAACCCAACCTGCGGCCAAGGGAGAGTCCTGCTTACTAGGAAAAAAAAAATAATGGATGGACATGTGGCACAGGGGAGAAAAAAACCCTCTGTAGTCACCAAGATTCAGAGAGCGCTGATGACTGCAGCACAGTTTATTCTGTCCTGGCTGACTCAGCAGGATTTGAATGTGTGGCCCGAGAGCGACTGCAGACAAATGGAGAGAATTCTGGAAACGTGTATAAAGAAGTGCAATAGTTCAAACGTGTTATGGTTTAAGGTATATAAAAACAAAGTGAAGCCTGCTGTGACTGAACCTAGATTTTAAGAAAAATTGCAAGTTCTTATACCCAGTGATATCTATTCCAAGCTCAAGTATTTTTTTTCAAATTATCAGTGGTTTCTCTACCTGCTTTTATTGCTTTTATTTAATCTCACACACACACAAAAAGACTCAGTATTATCCCCTCATCTCCAGGTGACATTTAAAGATTGAATTAAATCCAGCCAAGTCTGATTTATGTGGCTCTGATAAACTATGACATTTCCCAAATGAGTCTATAAAAAATGCATCGATGATAGATTCTACTGATGCCCGGCGGTGTGATGGTAATTTCTGCACTAGAGAAATGCACAGATTCTACCTTTTAAATTGTCATTGTATACCTATGTCCTCCTGATTTAGGGAGTAAAATGAATATATTATGAGAGAAATGTGGTTCTTCAAAATTTAGAAACTACTGTCTGATTAGGTGAGAAGCCTTTGGACAAGAACCTAGTAGCCTCTGGCCACTTTCTTGCCTTGGAAAGGAAACACATATAATTTACAACGATTTTATAACAGCTTTATTGCAATGGAGTGACCACATATATCCTAAAGCTGTCATTTGCCTTTCCTTTATAATAAATGAAATATATCTTTTCATATAGGCTATTATTAGCCAAGGATTTCACATACAGAATGAAATTTAATTCTATTAACAACTCAGAATAGCATCAATGTACTTATTTTACAAATGAGGCTACTGAGCTTCAGGGAAGCTGAGATTTTTCCACAAATCCTACCGTAAATTTAAGTCAAAGAATTATACATAGTAGAGTGAGAACTCAAACCCCCAAATTCGGGATCCCAGTATTTCAGTTAGTTTGGTATCCTTTAATACCCAGTCTTAAACACTCCTCTACTATGAATAAAGCCACAGATACCAGTATTAAATGCTCCCTCCATCTCTCCCACTGTGCTTTCTGCCGGCCCATCAGGCTGGACTTGCTCCTCGTGGTCCTGCTCACCCCGCGTGCAGAACCTTCGCTGCCTATCCAATCTGACATCCAAGTTCTCCTTGGCTCCTAACGCCCTAAATGCTCCACTTTGCAAAGAATTCAGGATCCCTCCACTTTCTCATTTTATACATTCCTTATCCATACATGGGCATAGGGGGCTCTTATATAAAACTACTGTGTACCATACATTTTTAATCCTTCAGCATGTTTTCCTATGAAAATAATCCACATTTTAAATACTAGTCTGAACTAATGAGATGTTTTTGATGTCTATTCTTCCCACCTAAATGGTTTAGGATTTTCTTCATTTGTTTCTAGGTCACACACACAAACTGGTCACAGTGACTCCCTAGCCCACAAATCCATGTGATCACCTGTATTTTACAGACAAGTTCTCAGTTCAACAGCACATGTCAACTGAAGTCAACAACCGTAAACATTCCCTTGAAAGAAAATTATGCCATAATTCAAGAACAGTTAGCAGGAAGGAGCATCAATATACTTTGCCTAACAAATTTAATTCTTCTTGACCAGGTAGATCCCAGACAGCACCAAGGTCAAAATTTGCTAGCATTTATGTGGTAAACTGGGAAAGCACATGGTAATGTAGCAATTCCTTTTTAGCTAGCCAAATAATATTAGTAATTATTTCTAGCCCTAATATAGGGATTTAATAAGAAAAGGATTTTTTGAATTTATTTTATTTTCTTTTACTTAATACACAATTATTTTTCAAGCAGTTTTAGGTTCACAGCAAAATTGAGGAGAAAGTACAGAGTTCCCATATACTCTCTCCCCATTTCCTTTTTTTTTTTTAATTGTTTTGAAATATGGTCATTTGTATCATTTTTTTAGATTACACATGTAAGTGATATAATGTGACATTTGTCTTCCTCTGACTTCCTTCACTTAGTATGATAATCCCTAGTTCCATCCATGTTGTTTCAAATGGCATTCATTCTTTTTTATGGCTGAGTAGTATTCCATTGTGTGTACGTATGTATGTCTGTGTGTGTGTGTGTGTATCACAATATACCACATCTTCTTTACCCAATCATCTGTCAATGGACATTTAGGTTGTTTCCATGACTTGGCTATTGTAAACAGTGCTGCTGTGAACACTGGGGTGTATGTAACAAAAAGGATTTTTAAGTGGCTATAATGTTTTGTAATCCGGTAAAAAAAAAAAAAAAATTCAAACTGAGATATCTGGCAAAAACAAACGGAAAACTTTCCCAACTTGTAAAGTATTCCATGGGCCAGTGCCTTTTATTATCTTAGAGAATTTTTGTTATTATTGTTAATCAAACATAAAATTCTAAGATGGCAGAAATCATGCCTGTGTTTCTCTCGCACCCTCCAGAGGGTCTAGCATAAAGCCAGCTGCTTCAATCAGGGCACAGCCGAACACTCCTGGGCTGCAGGTCAGCTCACCCACTTCCTGCTCCAAGCCCTGCCTTTACCTTAGACACTGTCTTTGAGCTTCTGCCAACCTCTGCTTGCTCCTCTGTAGCTTGAGAGAAATGGCCTAGAAGACCCCTTCCAACTCTCTCTTGTTGGGCCCTCTTGACGTCCCTCAACCCAGGTTGGTTGACAGTAAGAGGCTTATGCAAATAGCATTCTGACCCCTCTCTCTCAGACTCCAGGGCTGGCAGAGTTCCTTTGTGCAAACTTGCCAGTAGGATTCCCAGTCGGTCAAAGATACCTTACAAGAGCAAAATAAGTGAAAACAGCGTAGAAAATGTGAACAGTATCTTTGTTGGAGCCAGTGGGTTAAGGCAAGCTTGGGGAACTGCTCCCTACAACCAAGAATGAGAACCAATGAAGGTGAAACCAATTGAAAAGAAAACCTGAATTGTTATTATTATGGGCCACTGGCTTTCTTTATCAAATCCCGACCAGCCTCTGGACCCTGGCTCTCCCGGCCTCAGCAGTGCTTCCTGTGATGAGTCCGGCAGTCCCGCCGGAGAACTGCGAGTCTGGGCTGGCTTTGTGAAGGCTCACCGGTCAGTATTCATCACTTGTGAGCTGAGAGCTGGTGGCAGCAGGGCCTTTAGTTCTCCTGCCAGTATCTATTCCATTCCTCATCTTTAGGAAGAAGAAAACAAAACAATCTGATTTGGCACAGTCATCAAGTGAAATGCACAGCTGTACCCTCCTCATGGAGTTCCCATGAAGTTATTCATTCCAGCTTTCAGTTGTCTTTAGAAGCCATCAAATAAATGTGAAATTATTAAGAAGCCAGAACATTCTTTACTTATCCAGATATGAGGTCTCACCAGCACCAACAAAATCTGCTATTTCTCCAGTATTCCTGCTTCTTCCAGTACCACCGCCACTCCCTCAGTTACCGAGGATTAATTAAAGCCTTAGCACCACTACTGAGCTTCCTTCTCTAGCCCGCAAACCTAGTCAGTTGACCCAACCTCTTAGCTGCAACTCCAAAGTGCTTTTGAAATTCATTCTCCCTTCCCCACTTCTGTTACCACTCTCCTACTTATCCTGGAATTTATCTTACCTAATCAATTTAAAGAGTTCTATTTTTTCCTCCCTACTTCATCTCTCCTCTCTCTGATCCAACTTCCTTTGGAATAGCCTTCCCTAAGCATGTGTCCCAGATCTGCTCAAAACTTCGAATTCATCTTTCGCTACAGGATAAAGATCAAATCCCCTTGGCCTAGCAATAAGGTGCATTATTTTCAATGTGGCAGCCTCCACAATTGTGTGAAACAATTCCTAAATAAGTCAATCTCTCTCTCTCTCTCTGTACCCCCTCCTCATATTATATTGGTTCTGTTTCTCTGGAGAACCTTGATTAATGTATGAGTTCAATGTTTTAAAAAAAAAAGATTCAGTGGACAAATGTTTTTAGGAAATGCTAATGTGAATGAGAAAGAAGACACTTTTTTATAGGCAGTCTTCTAAAATCTAGTAATATTCAGGTGAACTCTGAAGCAGCAAGTCATGCCAGTTTGTGGCATGACTCTAAAACGTGGAGGAAGAAAGAAGTTGTACTGTAAGCTGATGGTAGTTTGAACCAGCTGGGAAGACAGTAAGATATTCTTATGGAGAAAACATCTACTGACCCAGTAACTGCTCGGTCAGGAACGCTAAGGCTTTAAGCGTAGCGCAGACATAAGCAATTCGGACAATGCGTTCCATTGCTCTTACATAAAGGGTGAATAGGAAACCTGGAGTTGTCTTTTGCTAAGTGAGGGACTTAAGAACCTTCAGACCCGTGTGTCTAAATGAACACAGCCAGGGCAGACCTGGGATTAGAGTGTGACTCCGATGCCAGGCTGAACTCAAAGCTGAGGATGTAGACCAAACTCAGAAGAAGAGGTAAAGCCACAGGTGAAAGGAAAGACTAGAGATCAAAAAAGAGAGAGACTGAAAAGACACAGTCTCGGGGAAGGGGATCATCTATGAAGTGATGAAGTTCACTTTCAGAAAGAAAGGGGATGTGACACCTCTGAGATGAGAGAGAAGGAACTCAACAGTGAAAAAGAAAGGGGCATGGCAGAAACATCCTGAGGTAGAGAGAAAGGAAGTTGGAGATGCATGTTAAATTCTTTCATCTTCTCGGGGGACGTGGAAGGTTTAGGGGGAGGAAGAGTAGACTTCAGACTCAGAGCCTCGATGTGAATCCTGGCTCTGTCCCTCACTGTTCGCGTAACTAAGACAAGTTACTTTTCTCCGCTGCACTGAGGGAAACTGGGGCATTCAGAAAGAGATGAGTGAAGGTTTATTACCATAGGTGGTGTAATGAAGCTCTAGCCTTGTTTATGTAACAACTGATTTCTGCAGTGCTTACTATGTACCAAGGACCACTCAACAAGTCTTACAAACATTATCCCACTGAATCATTGGAGCAACCCCATCAAGCGGGTATGATTATTATGTCCCACTTTACTGATGAACCAGTCAGGGCCAGAGAGGTTAAGCATCGTTCTGAACCTAACAGGTGGTATATGTCAGATAAAGAGACATACTTCTCGATGCACAAGAAGCCAAGCATCTTTATCCTCAACTAGAAGCTCTTCAGACTGAAGCCTTAATTGTGCACTTCCTGGTAAATAAACTGGGGCCAGAGAGGTCAAGTATCTTTCTTCACCAAAAACAACCAAATTAAAGATATGAAACAAAATTATGGTAACACAGTCTCTAACACGACGTCTAAGAGTCAAAACACAATTAGGGATATTCTATTTTTAGCATTCTGCGAACAGAAATCCTCCTATAATATTCAGTCTGTTGTTCAATTTTCAGCAGTTACGTAAGTTTCTAGAAACCCACGATGTATACAGATAGAGGCCCTCTGTTGTGCTTACACAGAGGACAATGAAGTTGACATTTTAGGATAAAGCATGTGTTTGAAATATCTTCAAAGTGTGATATCTAAGTATGGTTTCCCTGTGAGTAAATTCATACATGCAGGAATCTAAAAAGGTTGTAGAACAAATCCAGAAATTATTAACATTTAAAATGATTAAAATCCTCATTTTTTTATTCCACTTTGAGGCTTACGAGTACTTTAACACACCCACGTTCTGTGACCCCATGGTGGGGGGATTGCCATGCGGCAGCCGGCAGGGCACAGCTTTGGAATCAGGGCAATGGGTTTTGGATGCTTCTTCTCCCTGATGCTGGCTGCTGGGTAATTTTGAGAACTTTTTAAAACGACTTCATCGCTCTCTACTCCCCAGATGAAGAGAGCATGGAAGAATCCCATCAGTAATACACTCGGAGAGTCTGCAAACAAGCCAAGGTCCTGCTTTCAGGCAACCCTTATTCCAATGTGAGAAACAGGAAAACAAATACATTACATATACGAAGTAATGCCAGGTAGGGACCAATGCCATGAGGACAAATGAAACAGGGACGGGGAGGGGTTATTTAGTTTCAACGGCCAGGGCAGGCCACTTTGAAGAAGTAAAATTTTAGCAGAAACATGAACCAAGTGAAGGAGTAAGTTATGCAAAGATTTTAAAAAGGTAACTCTGAGGAGGAGAAAGAATCACATGGGCAAAGATCCTGAGGTATGAAAATACTTGGAATACTGAAGGCTGGTGGGCTGGTGAAGGGACAGGGGAAGAGCGGGAAGGCTCGGTCAGCCAGAGGCTGCCAGCACAGGCAAGAAATGACAGTACCTTGAACTAGAGTCATGGGATAACTAACACTGTATACCAGCCACGGTTTAGTTCTTGTCTTAACTCACTTCATCCGCATACAACCTCATGAGCTTGGTACTTTATGACCTCCGTTCTACAGATGAGCAGGGAAGAAAGAGATTAAGGAACTGCTGCAGGTTACACAGCTATTGAGTAGAGGAGCCAAGACATGATTCAACAAAGGCAGCGTGAGGGGGGGGGGGTGAGCAGTGCTCAGAATCAGGGTAAAATCCGCAGGTAGATTTAACAGGACTTGCCGTGGATAGATGTGGGGAGCGAGAGAAGAGGCATTGGTGATGACTCCATCTCCTCCACGTAGCCTTGGTCTTACCTCTGCAGATATTTCTTCGGGGTGAAAGGGCCCCAAGGAAGCCCACCCACAAGAGAGGGGGCAGTCAGTTCTTCAGCCTTTTCTTTGTAAGCAAGAAAAGAACCTCAGGTCAACTAGGCAGGTAACAAAGGGCTGGGCACACCAGATGTCACCTTGGCAAAGGATTTAGTTCCGTTGCAATGGTACTTATCACTGCAGAACTCTATATTCACCAGGCTGGACTGGACCATCAGCTCTGAGAGCAGGGCCCAGCTTTCCCCTACCGTACAGATCTGAAGCACATCTAAGGAGGCACACATCCTGCAAGCATTGGGCAAGTCATAGCTGAGCATGAAACAGCACTTTATATCTTACAAAGATGTCTTGTTAATTGTTGGCTTTTAGTGTTATCAAAAGTCGAACAAAGATAAATATCTAGGTGATGAATCTTCCTATAAAAGAGCCTTAAAGCCTCAACTCTGTTCTTGCAAAAAAAAAAAAAAAAAAAAAAAAGATACAAGATACACTGCACACCTGGGAGTGATTTCCCTGAACTTAGATATCAGCAGAAGATTCAGTAAACTTCCCCAGAACAGATAAATGGCTCAGTGTCAGCATGGAGCAAGGACGGCAAAGAGGTTTCATCTTGAATGCTGTCTCCAAGGCTTGGTAGTGGCTGCCTAGAGGCTCAGTGATAAAGCACCATGATCGCTGAGTGATGTCTGCCAAGGTGTACGAAGAAGGATGGATGTATGCACATCAAGTATTTCCATCTTTCTTCCATAGGGAGAATTCTAACCCCTAAAGTTATTCAGAGTATGAGCCACCCTGTGACGTGGTTTCCCCATCACTGGAAGTGTGTGTTGCAGGGAAGCTGCTGGGTTTGGCCATCATTCTTACTTCCTATGACTCTATGAGAAGATGCTAACAGTGGTTATCTTTGCGGGTAGGAATGTGGGGTGATTTTAACAACCTTTATACTTTTCTGCATTGCCTGAATTTCTACAGTACATTCATATGCTATTTTCATAACTAGATAAAAAAGCCACTTTTCTTTATTTAAAATTAAGTCTTTTGAGCATAAGAACTCTCTTGGCATTAGGTCTGAGTGAGAAAAGATTATGGAGACAAAAATTCCTCTGTAATTTTGAGTCTGTCATATTAAGTTCTTTAATACAGAAGTTTAACCTCTAAGACTTTTCATGAAATAGAATTCCATTCACAGTGTACAGGATCCAAGAATCAGTTCTATAAGAGACTGTTTGAAAGATAGGTGGGTGATGGGGGAGAAAGAACAAACCCAAAATTAGAAACAGAAAAGGACAAAGGTAGAATTTTTGCAAGGAAACTTTATGAGAAGGACAGAAAGCTAAGAGACTACCAAGTCAGATGTAGACGACCCTCCTATTGGGTGGGGAGAGTAGGAAGTAAGAGGCTGGATTCCAGCACGAAGTTCTCCCCAGCGGCGTTAAGGCAGCACAGCCCCTAACAATTCAGAGGTTCTGGGAGCCCCAGGCAGGAGCACACGCCCTCATGTCAGAACAACAGGGAAGGGAATCCTGGGTCTGCTCCTTACTGGACCTGTGACCTTGGGTAAGTCACTTAATCTCTTTGTGCCTGTTTCCTCATCTGCAAAATGGGGATAATGACTACATCTACCTCAAAGGGTTGCTGTGAGGACTGAATGAGTCTATCCAGCTAAAATGTCCAGAATAGTGCCTGGTTCCCTGTAAGTAGAATAAATGCTCAAAGCACTTCAGGTTTCTTTAAAAAAAAAAAAAAAAAAAAAAAAAAAGAGAGAGAGAGAGAGAGAAGTAATAATGAACAAATTAAACTAAGAGTCTCCAAAGCTTTCTCCAACTCAAACATCAAAAATGCTTTTTGTTTCTGTGGTCAGGGTGGGACCCAGGACACAGATCAACACTGCCACAAAATAATAAAGTCTGACCAATTAAACAAAATGGACTATATTTGGGAAACACTTGAGTGGTGTAGTATCTGCAGCAATACTAAATGAATCTATAAACATCTTATTGAAATTCTCAAAAAATTCTAGCAAGCAAGGAAGAGTGGGAGGAATTTAATTGCACATTAACAATTTTCACTAAATTAAGAGATGTGAAGCAGTATTTTAGTTTGCTCTCCTAATTATTTTAATAAATATATAAAATTATATTGATAAAGTTTTTCATAGGTTTACTCATGACTTGGGCCTGACCCTTTTTCCCCAAAATCCCTACACTTTTTCTTACCATCTTTCTCCTACCAAAAAAGGGTTTTTAAAATAACCCTCATGAATAGGGGCATGGCCAGACTTAAGTAGATATTGAAATCAAAGTTTCTGAATTGTAACTACTGCAATCTAGTTTTTAATCTTTTGGGGTTTTAATGTTAATTTTTAAAATTCACTTTAATTCTACAGACAAAGACTTTCAGCAGGGAACCCCAGGAGCATGACTTACACTATTCTTCTTGAGGCATAAAATGTATACAAAAAAACAGTAACTAGAGCTCCTTCCAATTTACTGTTGGCCCCGATTTCAAATCCAGATTCTTTCCACCAAAAAAGCAGCTCTGACTGATAGAAGGAAGCCTGGTCTTGGGGGCTGGAGATCCAGGCTCAAATCTTAAGTCCACTTTTTAAAAAAAAATACTAGATATTAATTGAATATTGAATATTCTCTAGATCATGTGAACCTGAAATTCACTTGGGTTATTTTCTGTTGTATTTAAAAATGTTTGGTTTGTAAGCACTTTTTTTTAAAGCTAATTAAATAGAGCTCATTTTCAAATTAATTTTGGCAGTACTGTCTGACGACAAAGACATAATCATAACGAGACATACATATATCCAAACAGATTTAGGTCCTCTTTTATTACCTATGTAAATCCAAGCAAGTTCTTAACCTTTCTCCACCCCTATTTTTAATAGAATTTTCTTTATATTAAATAGAAAACACAATAAAACCTAGTACAGGTAATAATTACATGAATTAACATGTACAAATATGACCCACGTTAGATGAATACTGTGTGGTCCCCAATCCTCCCTCTCCCTTCACGAAATAAAAAACTGAACAAGTGGAAGTGGAATGAAAAAGCAGTGAATCTGGGAGAGTTCAGGAGGAAGTCAGGAGTAGCTGTAAGATAAAGGAGTCTACTCTCTCCTTCCTTCCTTCAACTCACTTTTCAATCACAAGCTTTGAGGACAGCAAGTGTTTAAGGGGTTTAAAAAATGAGGAGAGCTTGAAAGTGTCGGCTTGTTTTTTCCTTCCCCTCCCCCTTCTCTTACCACCTGCCTCTCCCCACCCTCTGTCCCCACGAAGGCTTCCTGGCATCACTTCCCTCCCTTCCCTCCTCTTCATTCTGGATACAAGTGGCCTTCTATTGAAGATCAGTTTATCTTTGGAATGTTAAGATCCAGGGTTGGGATCAGAGGAAGGGAAGGAAGGAGCTTGCTGACTGGAGCCTTTTCCAGACTGTGGGGAGAGGTAGCAAAGATGTCTGAGTCAGTGAGGGCTCAGTCATACTTCCCTGAACAGGATTCAACACAGTGAAGTAAGTAAGTAAGTCAGTGGTAAATTTCTAGAAGTGTAAGAGGAAACTCAGTTAGGGAGGGAAGGTAATTCTACCCAGAAATCAGGAAACTGCAGCTCAAGCACAGCTGCCTGCAGCCCCCAGACTAGAGATGGACAGTGAGTCTTGGAGCCTAAGGAAGCCACTGCCACCATCACTACGGCTACACTCACTGGTCTGCACCTGTCACAGCCAGAGAAGAAAGCTCACAGCCTGTCTTCCCAACAGCACACAAGTACCCCTCTTCACCATGCTAGCAAATGTAGTTCTCAGGCTTGTAACACTGATGGAGGAAGATCATCAAAGAGGTAGGCACGATATTAAGAGCCAAGAAACAGCAGTTGTCATACACCCACAGCATATTATTAGAGTTCTGTGTTGGTTGGTTGGCTGGTTTGCAGCTTACCCAAAGGATGATCATAGAGGTCAGGAAATCCAGGTAATGAAATCTACACCTTGGCTGTACTGTTTCCTGTACCAGTTCTGAAGGACTGACTGACAAGGATTTTACAACTGCCTTATATAAATCTCAGAATGGGGACTTCTTCCTATACGACACAGTCTTTGAAATTCATTTTCTAAAACCTGTATCTAGAGTCTAGTTAGGTTTTATTCCCATTCATAGTGAGAGGATGAGATGGGAAATGCTATTTACTTTCTGTCCTATGGTTAAGTAGCTTTCAGTCGGGGCTGAGAGCCAGTTCAGCGTTGACAGCTAAAGTTGTGAGCCAAACCGTTCCTAGAAAATCTGGAAATGATTGATCCTCTTTACTCATCAGTATACCAACAGAAAGCCAAGCAGTTAAAGATTAGTACCTAAGAAGGCAGCTCACAGCACTAATACCGAAAGTAATATGAAATGTTTGTGCATAGCTCTGGAATTGTTTTACTCAACAATTGTTTAACACTAGGTCAAATCATCACTGAGATTCATCAGTTCAGTTCATGAATATAGAGACATTTAGTTAGTCCTTAGAAACAGATGGATGATATACAGTTGTTAACCCTCTAAATGTCCTCTTCCCTCACATTCTATTTTATTTTTACATGTGCTAATAGGATTTCTACAGCTTTCAAAACAGGTTGCACCACTCATACTAGTTTCCAGTTTAGCTGTTGGAATGAGAAATATGGTCGTATTGCTAAATATATCTGAGCGAAGAGAAAGATTTCTTAAACATATTCCAGAACAAAAGCACCACAGTGGAAGGTATCAATATATTTTATTACATCAAATAGAAAATTTCAAAACCCACTACAAACGAAGTGTAAAAAGAAGTGACAGACTGGGAGAAAATGTTCACAACACAGATAACAGACAAACAATCACTATCATGAATTTATTTTTTTAATCTCTACAAGTTAAATGATAACAACCAACTATTATAAATGGGCACAAGATGAAAACAGGAAACTCCAAGAAGAGCCCAAATGACCAATAAACAAGAAAATTATGTTCAATATCACTAACATGTACAGAAATGAAAAATAATTTGAGTTTTGTCCTCCAGTTTGGCAAAAATTACAAAAATAACAATATTGAGGCCTAATAAAGATATAGAGAATTATTTTCATTTTGTTGTTGAGGGAATATAAATGAGAATATTTTTGAAAGACAGTATGTTGGCATCTATTAGTATTTTAAATGTACACTTATTTTGACTCAGAAATTATCTTGTTATTTACATTCTTGGGCATGTTTGCAAAGAGTCTTCATTTCAGTATTCTTTGTAATGACTACAGGAAAAATAACAAATGTCCATCAGCAGGAGAATGGTTAAATAAACTATCGTACACACATTCTACGTAATCACAGTAGGCAAGATTAAAAAGGAGTTAGATCTAGGAGGTAAACTTGAGTTTAAAGAAATAGCTCAACAATCCATATGTTGTGATTCTATTTGTATTTAAATGCAGAAAGCCATATTTGTTTGTATGCTTTAAAATAATATTGAAAAGATAAAGATGACACTGATAACAGTGGTTCATTCTGAGAAAAGAACCCAGATTGAAGGGACCTGGGAGGGAGGGCTGGTAAAAGGGAACACTCTTTTTATCTATTCCAGCTGAGATTTTCACAATGACATTGGAGTGGTGTATTACTTTCGGGATGAAAATTAGTTTTCACAAATTATCAAACAAAAAATAAAAAGAACACTAACATTTCCACACTTACCAGCCAGTGACATGTAAATGATTCTCTCATTCTGTCCCCCTCAGTGCCCAGCAATTTCCTATTTAACAGTCCAGCTTATGTGTAATTTCATTTACAAAGCCTTTTTTGGCTCACCTCTAATCAGAAATTCTGCTCTCAAATCTGTCTTCATTCCTCTAATATGGCTTTTAACCTGCTGCATTATATAACAATTAATTTACTCCTTCATCTTTCCTCAACACTGAGCCTTCAGAGGGCAAGGAATCTGAATCCATGGTCTCTAACATGAGGTTTTGTCCATGAAAAGAATAAATGAAGCCAGTGTTTAGATCTCTTCTTTGCTGAAGTTTAATTTGAAGCAGCCCTCATCTTTCCAAACCCCTAACACGATTTAACTCATCTTACTTTTCCTCTTGTTTATCAAACTCACTTAACTTCTAAACTTGTACACCCTCAGTTCTGATTCAGCCAATTTCCCGTTCTTACCCGTCTTCTTGATGACATTCTATCTTCACCCTCCTACCTGATCTCACCTACCTGAAGACAGACTACTGTATTACAGAGAGGGAGGAAAGCTTTAAAGACAGCTACCAAGTCACATGAATCCTTAAATCTCCTGCATCTATTGCAGTGTCTGTCATATGATAAGTGCCTAGTGAATGAAGGAGTGCAAATGATAATAGTGAAGCTCAAGTCCTCATAGCCCCAAAGTCACCACAGGTCTCAGATCTCAAAGTCCTCCCTGAACCACAATCCACACCAACACCCCAAAACTTAGCTCCTATAAATGAGCTAACAATTCTCCTGCATAAATAACATAAATGTCACAAATTCCATGGACTAAAATAAGTGTACTTTTTAGGGAAATCAACTAGCCCCTCTCCAAAAAAAAATTTATTTTCATTTTATGTACATTTTTAAGGAGTAGAGTGTAGTAGTAAAAAATTATGAGTCTGAGAGTCAGACACTTGAGTCTGAATCCTGGCTTTTCTACTTCCTCACCGAGTCAGCTGGTTTGAAGGCAACTACCTCCTCACTATGGCTTCTTTTCATCATCTGTAAAAAATGAGAAGAGCATCTAGCTCAAGGGTTGCTGTGCAATCGTGCAGACACAGCGCCTAGGACATAACCCAGCACAACTGAGACCAACTGTAATTGTTCTTAATGTTTCCTGGTTTTCTGCCTCACAGCAGAACAAAAGCAGAACATTAGACGGAAAGAAGGCTAAATATGTAAGATAAATCAAACACCACGGATAGAAAAGAAGTTGCTACTGTTCATAAAGCCTATTTATCTGCGGTCCTTTTAGATCCACATTCATCCGTGGTCCTAGAAGTGGCGAGAGAATTACAACCAGGGCAAATCCTGCTGTCACAATGACGTCCAAGACACAACAATTAGAGTTCAACTTATACTATTTGAAAAAGCAGGGAAGTGTGTGTGACGGTAATTTTTTAAGTATATATTTGAGTAACTATTGTGGTAATTCCCCTTAGGAAGAGACTTCTGTTTGTTGAGGAAATGTTTAGGTTAGGTAGGTTAGTTGCTATAGGTCATGGGTTTCAGCTGGTCCCTGGGGTGCAGAGTAGTAGTAAAACAAAAACAAAACCTACTCTTGATGACAGAAGGAGAAAGCTGTTCCTGGTTGGGAGGTGATGGAAGTGAGAAAACTGAGACGTGAACAAGATGGTGGACCAGAGAGGAATGCCTCCTGAGATTTTCTCAATATTCAGTAGAGTCTACAAAAATCAGACATGTTGTGTAGCTGAATGTCTTCTGGAAACTGGGCAAGGCTTTAGGTTCTGAAACTGGAAGATGTAGGAGCTAGAATCTGCAGAAATGGGATCATGACTGGTAACTTAACAGCCACATAAATTGGAAAGGGACTAAAATTTCAGTTAGAACACAACGAACAGGAAGTCACCACCCAAATACATAATCTAAGATGCAAGTAACACAGCTGTGAAAGATTTGTTTCCAAAAAAGGGCTCAAATCCCTCTCAAAAAGGGTTAGCCACCTAAAAGCTAAGTTACATTTATCAGAATAATCTCTACGGTGTCAGTACATAGTAAGTAAGATATGAGTTCCTTCTGAGCAAGATTCTCACCAGGTAGAGGTGGCAGTCACTGGATATACTGTTCCTTTGTTTTTTCTTAACAAGAGCTGACTTTGTTCCACATCCTAGCTCATAGCTGTGCACAATGGAAAGGGTTTCCTATTTCCTGAGTTGTGTGCAGATCAAGAAACTTCCATCCATTCCCTTTTATGTTAACAGTGGAATTCAGCAATACATGTGGCCTGAGGGTTAGTACTTAGAAGAACAGGTTCAACTTACAGGGACAGGGTGCCTCTGCCTCTCCAGGCTTCTTCTAATAGCTTCTCTCTAGAAACAATCTTCAAGTCATTCCAGGCCACTTTGTATCCTGCCTACTCTAGGTCTAACACATCAGGGGGAAAAAATCAAAGGCCAATTCTCTGAATCACCACACCCAGCCACCTCTGCCGCTGTCCCCAAAGGTAAAGTTGCAATCATCCATCACTGATACTGTGACTCCAGCAGCTGAGCCATTTTCCTGGGCACAGGGGAACAGGAGGCTTTCCCGTAGGCCACACCCAGAATGACCAGAAGCCTTTGCCATCCAAATTCTGCACCCCAAAAGCCACATCCTCCCGAAAGCAGAAGTCCCACCCAAGGCCAGGCTCCAGCGCTGGGCGCTGTGCTCCAAGCGAGGGGAGCACTGAGAGTTCCTCCAGTCTGCACGGCTTCACTCGCTCCCTGGATGGAAGGCCAATGGATTACTGACTGCTCACTTACTGTGTACAAGGTACTTTGCCAGGCAGTGAGCCTATTATCTCATTAAATCCTCACAAATCTGAGTAGGGCTCTAGCTCTCACATCAGGGGGAAGGCTGTTTGTTAGGATGCCTTCAGCACTGCATAAAAGAACCCCCAGCTAGAGTGGTTTACACAGTTTCGGTGTGACAGTTAAGACTGCAGGCCCTGGAGACAGAATGCTGGTTTTCAAATCTTGCTCTCTTGTTAGGTGGGTGGGCCTCTTCAGGCGATTTACTTACAGCACTTTACAAGTCAGCTTCCTCAGGTTTCAGATGGGAAAATAACAGTACCTTCACACTAGGATTGCTGTGAGAGCTTAGGGTTCGTGCCTGCAGAGCACTCAGAACAGAGCCTGGCAAGTCCAGGCTGGGAATCACTGCTTCTGTGACGTCAGTGAGAAGTAAGAGCTCCCATCTTTCTGTCCTGTCATCTTCAGCGTGTTGACTGTTAATCTCACATGACAAAGGCGGCAGCCACAGTTTCAGGCATCACTTGTAGAAATAACATCTGACAAGGAAGGAAGGAGAAAGCTGTCTCCTCCCTTGCTTCTCATTTTAACAAGGAAGGAAACCTTCTGTGGAGCCGCCTGGCGCTCTCGGGAGCCATAAAACCCCCTCCCTGGGCTCTCTGCGTGCCCGGGGCCTCCTTACACCTTAACCCCCTCTCCTCAGTGCAGGGCTCTTCGCACACCTGCATTTCTGCAAGATAAAAACAGCTTATCCTGCTAAACCACCCCCAAGAAATAGCTGCTCACAATACAGACAGGCCTCACATCCTGCCCTTACCAGAGTTGTAAATCCTGTTATTCAGACAAGTCCTTGACTGATCTGACAGCCAATCATGTATCTGTGCCCCCTACTCCTTGTGTTCACAGCCCCTCCCCCAATAAAAGACCCTGCACAGCCACCCCTGGTGCTCACACTTGTCTGTGGGGCCAGATATTGCCTGTAGCAACGTGTCTATTAAATTTCCCTAAACTTTCCTCACGGCCTTTGGTAAATCCTTTTACCACCCGTGACACCACCCACCACCTTGTGTTCACAACACCTTCCTCAACAAGCCTTTCCTTATGTCCCTCAGACCATGATGGATGCTGGGAAAGCAAGTACCAGGAGTCTCGGACTCCAGCAGAATTTCTGCTGGCAAAGAAGCCACAACAGTGACGATGTACGGAAACTGTCAAAGTTGTTAAGCTGCTTGGAGTGGCATTGCTAGTATAATGGAACTATGCCAGAGCTGGGACATAAAAACAAGTCTGGACCTTCTACTAAAGATGCCCCCTCCCAGACGACTGCACACAGGTTGTACGGGGCCGCTAAGGCTACTGGAGCAAAGCAACACACAGTGGGTGGGGCTTATGCAACAGAAACTTACTGTTCTATAGTTTGGGAAGCTACGAGTCCAAGGTCAAGGTGTCAGCAGTTTGCTCCTTCTGAGGGCTCTGAGGAGAACCTGTTCCACGCCTGCCACTTAGCTTCTGGTGGTTTGCTGCATTCCTTGGCTTGGAGAAGCATCCCTCATATTTCTGGCTTTCATGGTGGTCTGTGTGTACCTGTCTCTAAAGGTCCCCTTTATATAAGAACATCAGTCATACTGGATGAGAGTCTACCCCAATAATGTCATTTTAACTTGATTACCTGTATAAAGACCCTCTGTCCTGTATCTGTAAATTTCACAAATGATAAGTAAGTTACCCGCTCTTTATGTCCCCCAGTCACCCAGTCACCCTACCCTGAGGAACTGCTGTTATCGGGTGCTTGTGCATCTTCCTAGAGCTGACTGTGTGTTTAAACTCTTAAACTGTTTTGTTTTTTTTTAAATATACACACATATAATGACTCTTATCCCCATATCTGGCTTCGTAAATTGCTGAGGAATTTCACGCAGCATCAATGGGCACCACTCAATATCCTTCCAAAAGAAAAGTCATTCAAATGAGAATACACCACAGACTTTTAGTATGGCTAAGACATGCACCACAGTGCTCTATGTTAATGTGAACGAAAAATACTGCAAGCCTTTTCAGTAAACAAAGAATGCTGAAGCCATCAGGTCATCAGCCACTGCAGCCCAACCCCACAGTGAAGACAAGGAGGCAGCCCAGAATCTGCCTCCTGAGGGAACTCAGAATGTCAAAGGACAGGACACTGGCCCTAGATAGCTCACTGCTTATCAAAGGAATGATTTCAATGAGCCCAAACATTTGCTCCCTCCCAAATGGAGAAAAGTGCTAAATTCTTTACCTTGAGATGTCTGCTTTTCTTCAGTTAACAAGTTATCTTTTAATGTTCCAACTACCTGGTCTTTGTTGTAAAACTCCTATATATCCCTAGCTCCTCCCCTACCCTCTTCGGAGCAGTCCCTCAGAGCAATCTGAGAGGCTGTCATCCCGGGCTGGAAGGGGTTCGAGTCCTCAGAAATGTCCACCAAATAAAACATAACTTTCAGTCTATGCATTTATTTCAGTCAACATTAACTACTGAGCTGTTGCGAACTTCACTTAATTCCTATAGGATACTTAAGTAAGTTCTGCCCTGACGTTTTTTGATTCTCTATTTACATTGATTTTTAACAGCTTTGAGATATAATTGATAAACAACAAAAACTGCACATGTTTAATGCAAACACTTTGATGAGTTTGCATACGTATGCATACACCTGTAATGCCATCAGCACAATCAAAGGAATGAACATAACCATCACCTCCAAAAAAGCCACATGGCAGTCACAGAAGCTCGAGTTCCTCTCTCACGTACCTGGATAACAGGTGTTGTGCATTTGCTGAGTTGTTTTACAGACGCTAAAACTCCCACCAACTGGAAGAAGCTATGATCTGTGATGACCCCTGAGCACTTAACTCCTATTGGTACTAGAGCCTGAGGATTGAAAATGTCAACCCCTGTGACACTGCCCTGTCACGTCACCATCAACCAGAGAATGGTGCACAAGTTGACCACGTACACTGCGACTTGCCTGGCCTTTAAAAATGCTTTCCTGAAACCCAGCAGGACTTCGGGTTTCTTGAAAATTAGCTGTCCTCGACTCCTTGTCTGGCACCTTACAATACATGCTACCCTTTCCTTCACCACAACCCAGTGTCAGTAGATTGGCTTGACTGAGTGGGGAGAGGTTTAGTACATTACTAGGTGTTAGGACTTCAACCAACAATCTAGTGGCTTTATACACTTGGCAGAAAATAAGGGAGGAGGTGACATCTTTCTCTTTATCCAACTGAAAGAATTAATTTAAAAATACTGATTCATACAAAGACATCCAGAAACATAACAGGGAAAAATATAGATTAACTGAGCTCAAAAACAGGTAGCCTTTCAACAGAACCAGTAACTATTTTGAGGGGCAAAAAATGTGCTTTTTGGTCCTTTGCATCTTCCTTGTCTCTGAAAAAGGATAATGCATTATTCATAATGTAATAAAGTTTTGCTTGATGGAAGTACTTTTAACTGAAACCTTTAGAGGAAAAAAATGGAACAGATCTTATCTCCCTTCTTATTTTCTAAGAGGTCAAGTACTTAAGGATTCTAAAATTTAGCCTATTAAGGACAAGAGCTTTGTTCTTAACTGTTATCGTGGGTCACTTATCTCACCAAACTGAAGCCTGTCATTGGTCATTAGCAGACTAGGCAAGAAATCAAAGGGTCACACTTGGAAAAAACAAGTCTCATGTCTCTGAATATTGAGATCACTGTTTCTAAAAGCTACTATTAAGATATATCATGCATTAAGCAGTCACTGCATGCTAAGCATTCAGCTAAGCAAAGCAAGACACTATACAAGGGGTAAATCCATTGGTTCTCAAAAAGCAATTTTACGAGGAATGAACTATTTCCATGCCCTTGTTGCACATAAAGAGGCTCAAGCATACAAAGATTGTTCAAGACCATCCCTAATAAGTGCCAAGGCCAAGGGTTTAGACCTGGGTCTGCTTAATTTCAGAGCTCACACTCTTAAGAGAGCAAGGCTTGGCATCAGCTGGTCTAAATGGCAAATACTCATTTCATCACTGGTTCTCTAAAGCTAGGAAATCTTTCCATCTGGGAATTGTGTATAAAACTCTCCGGCTCCATTATGGGAAAGCTGGTGCCTTCCCTTAGACCTCTCATCTTTGCATCAAAAACACTTGACTATGTATGTCCTTTGTCCTAATAAAAAACGTTGTTACCAGTTGTTTAATAAGGCTCTTCCCTGAGCCCCACCCCTTCCGTACTTGGTGTGTAGCCTCTTCTTCTGTATCACCTTGTATTTTCCTCAGTGTTGTGTCTCAGCTCATAAAAGAACATCAGTCGCCCTCTGTATCCAGCCTCCTCTCCTTCTGTTAGCTATTTCCTGCTTGATTAACGCCATCTAGAACTACACAGCTGCCAGTAATGGCTTTCTTTCCCCTCTTTATGTAGCTCTGGTCTCCAGACAATAATGGGTTTCCAATTTCTATCTTGTAAAAACTATGAAAACGGGAGCCACTGGAGCGAAGTAGGGCATCACCCATCCTGTTCCTTCTCCTATTAGAGTAGGTAAGCAGCACCTTTTACCTAAAACCAGCCTTCTGCCTGTGCTTTGTGCTCAATCCCCTTTTGCTTTTGAGGATACGTTCACTGTCGAGTCTCTGTTTTGTTAAACCTCCTGGCTTAGATGTTGTGTTAATGTGTTAACCAGTTCATGGCACATCGGCATCACTAACCCATGCGAAGTCCCTATTTATCTGTGTTCTCTCACCACATTCCTATTTCCCATCTCTTGCCCCCAAGGCAACCACTGCATTCTTTTTAACGTTCTTCTTTGTATTTGTATGTTGCATTATTTCGTGTTCCTTGGGAAAACAGAACCAGTAGCAGGAAACCATGTGTTGGGGGGGTGAGGGGAGAGAGAGAGAGAAGAGGGGACAGGCTGAGATTTTAGAGGACTGCCTCACAGAATTGTGGAGGCTGGCAAGGTTGAAATCAGTAGGCAAGCTAGCAGGCTGGAAACTCAGGTAACAGTTAATGGTTAATCTTGAATCCAAAATCTACAGATCAGAAAGTCTCCATAAAACAGAAAGTACAGTCTCCATATTTCAAACTTGAGGAAGAACTGCTCCTTCTTCAGGAAATCTGTCTTTGCTCCTAAGACCTTCAACTGACTGGATGAGGCACAGCTACATCATGGAGGATGATCTGCATTCCCTCCAGGTAACTGATTTTAAGTGTTAATCACATCCACAAATACGTTCACTGAAACATCTAGGCTAGTATTTGACCAAACAACTGTGTTCCACAGCCACGCTGACCCTAAGTTAACCATGACATAAGGATCCCAGAAATATGTGTATCACTGTTGTGTTTTTTAATTTACAAAAGTGATATTGTGTTAATCCTTCCTACTCAAACTATGGTCCATTGTCAGGGAGCATCAGCATCACCTGTGATCTTTATACAAATGCAGAATCTCAGGCCAACCCCAGACCTACTAAGTCAGAATCTGCATTTTAATAGTTTCTTCCTCATTTCCTTACTCATCTCACAGAAATATTGAGAAGACTAAACTGGAAGAAAAGCAATTTTACTCTTTAGCATTTCTAAAAATAAAATTAGTGTATACATTCCAGGACACATGTTAAGAATTCCCTTGGCTTTATTTTAGGATATATAAATCAAAAACAGAATGAGTGAATACATTTTTACATTGGAATACTATACAGTCAGAAAATAAGATGTAGCTACATGCACCAACATGGATGAATCTCACAAAAATTAATGTTGAGAAAAAAGCCCCATACACCCAAGAATATGTTCTGTATGATTTCATTTGTATAAAGTTCAAAAACAGAAAAATTTAATACATAAATAAATGGAGAGAAATACCATATTGATGGGTTAAAATATTCATCTTTTTTGCTATTTTTACTTTCTAATTTCAATATAAGTCCAATAAAAATAAAACAGGATGATTGCAATAATTTATAATCCCATTCTGAAATTTATACAAAAATATAAAAATTTAAAGGAAACTGGAATAGCAAATTTCTCTAAAACAAAGAACAATTTGAGTACTTTATCTAAATTCAAAACTGACTATAAAGCTCTCATCAATGTTGTGTACTTGATATAAGGATAAACCTACAGATTATTTTTTAAAATGTCAAAATTAATGTGCAGTATTTGAGATTGTACATATCTATCAGGATCATGAAGAAAGGAATCAGAAACTAATCAGACATGGTTACATGGCAGGTTTTGGGGCAGGATCTTGTCACTATATATTTCACATCCCTACATTGTCCTTCTAAACTTTATGTCACAAGTCACATAGCTAATAAACAGGGAGAAAGTAATAAAAGAATACCATCCTTATAAGTACTATTAAAATTAAAGGTCACCCCTGAGATTCTAAAACTAGAAGATACAAAGAGCAAAAAGTTTGATCACTTGTGTTTTCTTCTTGAACAGGGTCTTCTTTACTACACTTTACTGTTGAGAGTCATAAAATCATCCTATCTGTTCCTCTCCTGAACTGTCATGCTTTTGGTCCTGAAAGTTCAAAATAAGATAGCCTCATGTTTCTTTGAGTTCTAAAAAGTGTCCTCAGTTGCCTCAAAGATTCCTTTGTTCATGCACACAATTTTCAAGATATTAAGGACTAAAGAAAAGAACGATAATCTAGGCAGCTCCAGGCACATCAAGATTTAATAAGGAAAAAGTCTCATTTCCCAACCCCAGATAGCCTCTTTGGAAGAGGTTCAATCAGTTAACTTCAGCATTTTGTTGAGGTCTCTGCCATTACTGGGGATCAGACAAAAGCTCACAGTCAGAAAGTTAAAATTTAATGTAAAATTAATGGAAACCGAACTAAGTCAAGAGTGCTTTCAGTCTAAGAATCTTACAGCAGACTTCAAATGTGGTTGCAGAGGTTCTTACTGAACACCATGAAAAAACATGGCAAAACAGTATCACAAAAAGAAAATGACAATTTTCCCAAACCCTAAGACATGGAATATTGTGATCTAACTGACACAGAATTTAAAATAGCTGTTATGAAAAAAAATCCAACAAGCTACAAGAAAACTCAGAAAGGCAGTAGAGTGATCTAAGGAATAAAGATAACAGACTGAGTATTTCACCAAAGAGACTGAAATTCTAAAAGGAACCAAACAAGTTCTGGAACTGAAGAACTCAATAAATGAGATGAAGAATGCATTAGAATGCACTAGAAATAGAGCAGATTATGTGGAAGAGAGAATTAGTGAGCTCAAGAATAGACATATAGACATTATTAAGGTGAAAGAGGAGAGAGAACTAAGTTTTTTTTAAGTGAAGAAGCCCTACAAGAATTCTCTGACTCCATTAGAAATAACAACATAAGACTAACGGGTTATCTCAGAAGGAGAAGAGAGGGAGAAGGGAGTTCACAGTATATTTTTTAAAAATAGCTGGAAACTTCCCAAACTTAGGGAAGGAAATGGATATAAGTCCATAAAACTAATAAAACAGCTTTCTATCTCAAGGCAATAACATCTTCTCCAAGACACATCATATTAAAATGGTCAAAAGTCAACAACAAAGAAAGGATTTGAAAGGCAGTCAGGGGAAAAAGACTTGTACCCCCATTCAACTATCAGTGGATTTCTCAGCAGAAACTCTATAGGCCAGGAAATGACATCTGCAAATAATGAGAGATAAGAACTACCAGCCAGAAATACTGTATCTGGCAAAGTTATCCTTCAGGAAGGAGAAATAAAGCCTTTCCCAGAAAGACAAAAGCTGAGGGGATTCACCACTGGACCTACCTTACATGAAACACTGAAAGGAGCTCTTTAAGCTGAAACAGAAAGATGAAAGTTCACAAAACTCTGACTGGAGTGATACTCGGAACACTGTTTAAGCTCTGTTTTAAATTCTTGTTTAAAATAGTATATTAAATTCTTAACCAAGGCATAAAGGTTAAAGGAAAGAGCATTAAGAAATAACTATAGCTACTATAACTTGTAACAGTCACAGCATAAAGTAATAATTTATAACATCAAAAATATAAAAGGGGAAGAGTAAAGGATTGAACCTTTATAGGCAAATGAAGGTAAACTTGTATCAGCAAAAAAAGGACTATTTTATCCGAGATGTTTTATGTAAACCTCACAGAAGCAAAAATCTAGAGCAGAAACACAAAACAAAAAAGGGAGAGACTAAGCAAATCACCGTGGAAAAGCACCAACTTACAAAGACAGACAACCAAGGGATAACAAGGAGATACAAAATAACCAGAAGGCAAAAGATGAAACGGTAGCAGTAAATCCTTACATACCAATAATCACCCTAAATGTAAACGGATGAATGCACCAATCAAAAGGCACAGAGTGATTGGATAGATTAATAAACAAGACCCAATGTGCTATTTATAGGAGACTTATTTAAGCTCTGAAGACACACATAGGCTCAAAATGAAAGGATGGAAGATGTTATTCCAAGTAAATGGAAATGAAAAAGCAACATGTGTAGCCACACTTGTATCAGACAAAATAGACATTAAGCCAAAAGAGATCACAAGAAACAAAGTGATCATATAAAGAAGTCAATTGTCATCATTTGTTAATGATATAATCCTATATATAGAAGATCTAAAGAATCAGTCAAAAATCTGTTGGAATTAATCAAACATTTCAGCTAAGTGGCAAGATACAAAGTCAGCATACAGAAATCAAATGCATTCCTTTACACTAATAATAAAGTACCTGGAAATTTTTTTAAAAATCCCACTCATAATACTATCAAAAACAATAAAACATTTAATTATAAATTTAACCAAGGAAATGAGAGATCTCTACAATAAAAATGACAGAATTTTGCTAAAGGAAACTGAAAAAGACATGAACAAATGGAAAGACACATCATACTCATGAATCAAAAGAATTAATGTTAAAATGGCCACACTACCTGAAGCCATCTAGAGTCAATGCAATCCCCATCAAAATGCCAAAGGCTTTTTTTTTTCAGAAACAGAAGAAACAATTCTAAAATTTGTGTGGACCCACAGAAGACACCCAATAGCCAAAATAATCCTAAGAAAAAAGAACGAAGCCACTTCCAAATTTCAAACTATACAACAAAACCGCAGTAATCAAAGCAGTATGGTAATGGCACAAAAATAGATACATAGATCAATGGTACAGACTTGAGAGCCCATAATTAAAATTTAGCATGTACTGTCAACTAATATTTGACAAAAATAAAATAAAATGATGTTTTTGAGGGGCTGGGAGGGATAAGAGATGGTGTTCAAGGATACAAACTTGTAATTAGTAAATAAGCCATAGAGATCTAATGGACAGTATAATGAATATAGATAATAATACTGTATTATAATATAAATATTGGTGTATCAGTGATATTATAATATATTAAAGTAGCATGCTATACAACTTAAACTTATACAATGTTACACATCAAATTTATTCAATTAAAAAATGAAAGGAAAAAAAAATTGTGTAGCAGGAAACCAGTTACCCAGAAACAGAACGAGAGAACAGAAGGAACCCTGGAGTCTAACAACTTATGTGCAATTCTAGCTCTACTAAGAACTGGCCTGTGTAACTTTGTGAAGACCATATGACTTGGCTGCTTTTCATTTTTCTTATCATAAAGTAAGAATAACAAGATTTACCTTGAGGGTATGGATTAAATAAGGTTATTGATGTGAAAACTCCAAGTATATAATCAACACCCAATAAATACCTGGGAATCCGAATGCAGCCTTTTTGTAATCCTCCAGTATTTATATAAGGGTTAAACCCCCTGCCATCCAACTCTGTAGTACCAGAACCAGAACCAAGTATCCAGGAAGGTTTCTCATGCTCCCTAGAGAATCTTTACACACCGCACACCATACTTTCCTAGTATGACAAATCTCACAGGTCTTGATCAAATTATGCCAGTTGCCACACCAGATGACAATCAGCATCTTCACTTCTTTGTAATTTTCACAAGCCTTGGTTAGCATAATGCTTGGAGCACAGGGAGAATTTTGATACATGTAGGAAACACATAAACATATTTAAGGGAAAACTTACAGAACTTTGTTAACTCAAAACACTGAACTAACAACAGTGGTGAGATATTCAAGCCAATCAAGTAGTTTACTTCTTAGCTATGATCTCTCTGGCAAATGCAATCCTTGTGTTAATGTAAAAGGCACACTCTTCTAGCTGACTAGAAAATGAAGCATCCATGAAAATGTAATAGAGATATCACTTCTACCTCAAGGTAGTTACCAAAAAAAAAAAAAAGGCAATAGGTGTGCTGCATTATACAACTGAGCTACTGACAAACGTGATGTATTCTAAACTTTTACAGAATGAATCTTTTTCTAATTATTTATCTGAGGTTATTATAAAAATTACATTGAAAAGATTAACGATCAGATTCCTAATTATAAAATAGTGGTTCTTTCCCTTCAGAAATCCCCCCAAAACACCAAGTATAACAAGAAACACAAATAGAAACAATTCTGAATGAAACTAGGTAAGTCAACTTCCAACAACAAAATATATCAAAGACCTTTCAAATACCCTAAGGTCAAACGAGCATGCAAAAAGATTTTGAGAGGACCTCTCAGGCTGCATTCTCACACAAAGATGACAAAGATCAGGTCTTCAAACAGACTGCCACACTTAAAAGGCAAAACCAGTAACACCTGGGGTTTAACAGTAGAGATTTTGATCTGTGCCACGCCCGTCAGACCTCACAGCTTCTAATACTTGATGATTAGAGAGAAGTCAAGGCCAAAAAACCCACTTACATACAGTGTTATTATAAGAAACATCTTTTATGAACCAGGAAGACGTCTGGTGGCCAGCCGGAAATATAATGACGGTTCCTTCCCACAATGAACCTCCTGCAAATAGGCTGTGCAGGAAGGATTCATCTCATTCAAAGAGGAGCAATACGTGAAAAAGAACCAGCACGAGAGAGATACCAGCATGTCCCAATTTTATTTTAATGTTTAGTGTAAAGAATAAAAATGAATAGAAGAAAGTCCTGGTAAAAGAAATTGCCACAGAGGAAATGAAAATCAAAGGATTTTTTTTGTTCTTTCATTTTTTAGTGTTGTCTGGCAGGATTTGAAATTTCCCTTTCTTGCTTTTTTCCCCTCCTCTTTTCTAGTGAGTTTCCAAAGGATAACTTGGTCATTTTTTATTCTCCTTTTCTCCTAAAGCATTTCCCTTTCTAAGACCTCTTCCTAAAGCCTGCATACTTAGGTCACCGCTCTGATCTCCTGGGACTCCTTTTCATTCCCGTCATCTTTAAAGTGTAAAAATCGAGGACTTTATCTTTCTAGATGTGATTTCATAGCACTATCCTCTCTTCTTTCTTCCATACAGTTTTCCCAGGCAGCTTTTTATAAAGACTTGGGGCAGAAACTTAAGACACAGTTCTACTCAGAGTTAGTGTTTATTTTTCTATTTTTATGGTGACTTGAAGTTGAAGTGCCCTTTGCATTCCAGTGAAGGCATGAGATTTGTGTGGCTTTAACTTATTTTCTTGTTGATTCATGTAATTGTGGGGAGAGGGTCGCAGGTGTGTGGAGAGATTCCAATTTCAACAGCTTCCTTACCTCTGCTACCCCAACAGTAACTCTGGGAAAGAATTTTCAAAAAGTTTGCTTCAATTATATATAATATTACTTGTAGCATTTGCTTTCGTAAGATTTCAAGGTACCTACAAAGTTAGAAGTTGAAGGAAACTCTGTAGAAATCCTAAATCTTGTGTTCTGTTAACGTTTTTTCACTTATCAAAACAATGTACAGTTTAAAAGAAAAAAACCACTTTTGGTATCAGCATAGGGTTGTCAATATTTTCAAGTTAGTAGTTAGTGGTGATTTTAAAATCCTATCACATTTTAATCCCAAAAGAGAAAAAATGAAATATCAAATTAAGAAACAGTCTTTTTAGAATGATTTTTTTTTTAACTTTCTAACCACGAAAATTTCATCATGATTTAGCACGTACCCAAGGGATGCATTTTGGAACCAACAACTTAGTTCAGACTTATCTTCAGTAAGGTATCTTAGACCCAGTTAAGGTTAGATATTCATGCAAGGGCTGCGGCCAGTTCAAGGTTTCATCTGCTATACCATGCTGACTTTTTTGTGTTGCTGTAATAATAGTGAAGACCTTTCACAAAGGCTGAGTGTGTTTTTTGTTCTTCTGTTTGTTTCTGGTTCCTTATTGAGTTCCTCATTAAATGGTAAACCTATTTTGCCAAACTTGTTTGCTTGCTCATGCACTTTATTGTTTTACTGACAAGCTTACTGAAAAATTCCATCAGAAAACTTTTTTTAACTTTAATTTTGACTAATGAGCTGAAATTATAAACCTTCAAACTCTCAATTGTTGAAAAAAAAAAATATCCTGCCATTTTACCTGTCACAGCACACTGTAAAACTGTATTTGGTATAAAATATATGACGGATTCTTGCACCGGCGTTGAGATTCAGAATACCTGTCTGCATTACTACTGATGCAACCTCGCTTTGTTTCTCAAAGAAGAGTTAAGAATAAGCTCCTTTTGCCTCACATATCTCCTATGCAACACTTTTATTATCTTTATTTACATAAAGGGGTAGAATTAATCATACACTGAAAGCTGTTTAATGTTTCACTATCACTCAAACTGTTCCTAAATGAGCCAGAAACTTGTGCTGTGTAAGCTAGGTATCCAATATATTATTTCAAATCCCCTGATGCCCTGCACATTTCAGAGCTCCTAGTGAAACAACTGCACCCTGCACAAAGACCTTTCAACAGTAGATCATAATAGTTTCTCAGGAAAACGATCTAAGGATATGAGTCTCAGTCCCTGACAACACTGCTTTCCTAGATAATTTATATAGAACGGTGTGTAGTTATTTTTTGCATGAGTAATTCTTTTGTCACAATAATCACCATCAAGTAATGTTTACTGGATGCCTGCTGGTTATCAGCATTCTATCTAAACTATAGGGGTTTCCAAAAGATTCATAAGAATCTTTTTCCTTATAATCAAAACATGATGTTTGTAATCTATTCTTGGTAGTGGTAGTTTACAAGCTGGGATGACCACCCAAGCCTAAAAAAACATACAGGCATCTATCTATAATGAAGAAATTTTGGGAACAAACTAAATCTATGGAGGGGGCTGTGTCAATTGTCTTAGCTTAGAATTTTGACAAAGGCATTTACAGTTAAAGCAGGGGCATTTAAATAAAAGCAGGTGTGGTAAGGAGGTGAGCATCACTTTAGCACATTAATAGCAGAGTGAATACTCTGTAAGGAGTATGTTAATGGAAGAAACATTCATTTTGGAAATTTCAGGAAAAAAATTAATGCTGATTGTAACAAGGTATATATACCTTAGTTATTTTATGAGGGGGGTAAAAAAAAAACCCACAAAAAAACAGAAACAGGAAAGCCCTCTTTAACACTTAGCTAAAACCAAAGGTACTAAAAGTACCTCAACTAGTACCTTGAGGACTAGCTTCCATCCTCAAGTGTGGAGAAGAAAAGTTTACAGAACACACACACAAAAAAAGGTGTGAATGAAAAATATTGCCAGCCATATCAGTAAACAAAGAATGCTGTGGCCATCCAGCCATCAGCCGCTACCACCACCCCCCTGACAGTGAGCAGAGGGAACTCAGGATGCAGACAAACAGGAAGCCCAGCCTCTGCAGCCTCCCCCAACCACGCCCCTTGAGGGAACTCAGGATGTGGAAGAACAGGACACTGGCCCTAGATGGCTACGTGCGTATCAAAGGAATGAGTTCAGTGAGGCCAGACCTTTGCACCTTCCCATACATAGAAAAGCGCTAAATTCCTTAACTTGAGATGTCCGGCTTTCTTTAATTAACAGTCATCTTTTGACGTTCCAACTGTTAGAGCAGGCAGATAGCTAGATATGAGCAGAGAAAGGGGGATGCACGCCAAATGGCAGGAATTGGGCAGAAAGGAGAGACAGAGGCCAAATGCAGGAAACCATACATCATGTAAGCACCAAGGATCCCTGGGCAGAGAAAGAACCTCTGGGCTGATAGGTGGTCACACCTTTGGGGGTGATAAGCGGCCCAGAGGCCAACAAATGTGAGAAAAGGCAGGAGTCTCCAGTGTCCGAATGTAACCTTTGCTTATTATGCCCTCATTACAATAAAATTAGCCTTGACGATTAGAAGGACCCATCAGGCACCGTGACACTTTCAATCCAGACTAAATAAGGCCAAAAATCCCTCCTCCCTTTGGGAAGGTGGAGTTGGGATAAAAATCAGGGAATATGACCCCAGATTCTTCCTTCCCTAATGAATATTCCACCCATTCATTTTTACACTCTGTGTAACCAACTTGCCAAGGAGACTCGGGGCAGCTGCTCACCTGAGCCTGCCCACTCTTCCCTTGAGAGTGAGCTAGCCATCCCTTAGTAAATTCTCACTTTACTTTCTTAACCTCCAAGTCTTGTCTCAATTCTTTCTGGGATGGACAAGAACCTGGAACACTGGTTATATCCACGGGCAACACAACTACCTGGCCTTTGTTACAAAAACTCATGTATCCTGGCTTCTACCTTGCCACTTTGGAACAGCTTCTTAGAATGATCTGAGATTCTGTGTGCCAGACTCAAGCCCTAATAAGATCTACTGAATAAAATGTAACTCTCAACATTCAGGTTGTGCATTTTATTTCAGTCAACAAGGGAAACTTAAATCAGAAAATGAAGACGAAGTTCACTGAAGAGGTTGTAAAAAGACCACAGAGAAGATAGAGAAAATTGAAATGTAGATAGAGTTAGAGATAGTGTTGGAAAGAAGTAAAAACACAGGACACCTAAAAGCCTCAGCAAATTGTTGACTAAGAAGCAAAGAGGACTGTAGTCCAGAAATGGCTCTACAAGCATGAGAAATTATGACCGTTTTCCCTGACCTTCACTCCACAAGGTATCAAGGCATGAGACCAGGTGGACGGGACTTTACACAATTTCATCAAGTTCCTTTAAGATACCTCCAGATTATGTGATCTTTAAAGCAGGTATGGTGTGTGCTCCTTCCCATCTGAAACTGTTACATTTCAAACCACCATTTCAGGAAATATTTTTTTTTATACACACATACCAGTTTTATAATTAAGCTAGCCATGTTCCGGTCCCTAATTATCTGCCACGTCAACCACTGAAAAGAGAATCAATACCTAAGCTACAAAGAATAAAGATGAAAATAAAGCTGTGTATTGGTCCAGGATGAAAGGCTAATAGGTGTGGTGTCAGCCATGTTTCTGCCTGACAGACGCAGAGGCAGCATTGTGCCAGGCATGGAAGAAGGAACAGATGGGCTCGGGACGGCTGGGAGCCCCGCTCCACTATCCTCATGTCTCCATGGGGTTCCTCCTTCTGGGTTTCTCTTCCCCAACAAAGGGCAGCACAGGAACCAACAACGCAGGCTGAGGGGATGGTAACAAACTAAGGTGCTTTGAGCCTCACCAGCCAGGTGGCGAGTACCACTGCACTGAAAAAGTAACAGGCCATAAACTTTCTCTCGTCCTTCAAGTGTAGTGAAGCTGACTTCAAACCTCTATTTATGTGGCTAGGAGAGTATGCTTGGAGCGTACTCCTAACCTTCTCCAAGACTGCTCCCAATCCCTAAATTCAGGGGTAAAAAAGGTGAAATGTCTCACCTTAGCCTCAGGCCCAAATCACAACTCCCAGGAGAACCCATTAGAAACCCTGTTTTTTGAAATGACACGAAGTATAATGTCCTTTGTCTCATGAGGCTCCTCCAGCCTCTAATACAGTCATTTACAACCCAGAAGGGCCACAAGATTGTCAAATATCCTGCTCAGGGCTGAGAGCTCCATTTCTACCTCCCAGCATGAATAAAGCCAGAGAAGCAAAGGGAATTAAATGAGGCGTTAACAGGCCTGAATGATGGTGAGAGCCAAGCTCCATGTATGTTTTGGTGAGGGAAATAGGGCTGCTGAAAGAACAATGACACACCCAGACGATGGTCAGCTTAGAATCAGGGGAGAGGATCTTCTAGAGAAAGAAGACTAAGGGGAGATGGGAAAGACAACATCTCCTCCCCCTAAGTCATCTCTCATCTCCATCCTCCCCTTCCTCATATTTGACATCAAACAAATATAAAGAGGAGAGAATAAAGGCCTTTTTTCTGTACTTGCTGCCTTGTCCTCTGCTTTTTATGGGTATGCTTTATGTCTTACAGTAAATCTGCGGGTATAAAATGTATATAATTCTTTTCTATATTCATCACAACTGCTAGCACACAGCCCGACATTTAGTAGGTTCACCTAAAGAACCCATTCATCACTAACAAATTAATACAAATGAAATAATGCTGAGGTGAGAGTGAACAGCATAAAAATGAGCAAAGCACCTGTAGGTACTGAAGCAAAGCTACAAATACAGACATTCCGCAGAGAGGAAGAGGGGACCCCAGGACAAAGATGGCAGCAATTCCCATCCTAGAAGAGCCACCAAGCCCTGGGGAAAGAGGCAAACAATATACATCTGGAATTTTCAGAGGATCTATTAGGGAAAGGGTGGAAAAAGTCCACGGACAAATTTCCAGCAAGGTTTCATCCGCATAAAGGTAGAGCCTGGCTCTGTGTAAATGGAGGAGGAACTAGGGAAGAAAGCAAGCCCAGACTGGATGGGGACACCGTCTTGGATGCTGAGACCCAAGGAGGACCAGTAAGGGGCACAGCAGGTCAGAAAGCCCCCCATCCTCCACGCTTGCCTCCTGTTCCCTATCAATCTCATTTAAGCTTTTTGCTCCTGCCCTGAACTCCAATTTCCAGACTATTCTCAAATTTTCTCTAAACTTATTTCCCACAATTCTTCAGTCCCTTTTCTTGTTCTCTGCCTCTATTAGTCTCTGAATTTTCAAGCTTAAGTCCCAAACTGAATTCTATTTATATTTAGTCTACCTATGTACAGGAGGAAAAGAAAGCAAGAAAGGAGAAACTTACTAAAAGTACAAGTATGAATCACAATAAACCACAATCTTGTTAAGCCTAAGGCTGAAAACTTTTCAAAAATCAAAAATTCAGCCTAGGACTTCCAAGTAGCCACCTTAGGTACCAGTATTTCCTACTGGAAAAAAAAAAAAAAAAAAACAGAAGAGGATGGGGAAAAATATCTACAAGAGGCCACATTCTCAGCCTAAAGACAAACAGTGCTGATACTTCAAAATAACAGAAAAGAGAAGTCACAAAATCTAGTACACAGTGCCTGATGCCCCACTCTTACCTCATCTTGAGACTTTGTGGTGAGCAAAGGTAAGAAAATCTTCTGAAAAAGCAGGAGGAAGCTAGTAAAGGGACCTATGGGAAATCTAAAATCAACTCCAGAATAATATGGGCATCTTAACCTTCATATAGGGAAACAGTACATTTAGAAGATACAATGGCAGAGAAAACCTTTTTTACAATAGGGACGAAGATTATATGCATAATAAATGTACATAATAAACACACAAAAGCTGTATAAGGATAATTGTCAAACGCCTATTGAATGCACAAAAATCAAGTTCAGCAAATGGAAAGAAATTAACCTATTAGAAATGATGTCATCTAAAGATGTCAGTTCTATTTTAACCCAAGGTTTGCAAATAGTCAAAGGTTCTCCATTGAAGAGGATTAAATTCGCAGGATACTTTTACTGGTTGGATTTCCTAACTACATGGGAGGCTGACAGAGACATTCACACATCCCCACAGTATGAGAAACAGATCAAATTCTCCTCAAAAATGAAATTCTATAAAAACTCTTACTTGCATGTCAATCAGCCTATCATACAAGATACAGCCAGGCCAAATCAGAGAAAACTTTCCAGATTTGGCAAGAAAATGCAAGTGGTAATCTTGAAATACTATATCTCTAGCCTCAAAGTTCACCCAACACAGACATGTGAGCTCTCAGAAATAAAATATCCTCCTGCCAAGTTGATGGATTTTTATTCAAGTTTTTCTCCAATAGCATTTTTTAGGCTTGAAGATAAATTAACAGTTCATTTCTCTTTCAACAAATTCATAGGAATAGCTCCAGATTTCAGGAAACACATTTGTCAAAAAACAAAAAAAAAAGTGGTTATATACCGTGTATCTGTCTCACACATCTGGATAGTATGGCCCTCAGGTTACAAGTTTAATTTAAAATTACACAGTTTCTCAATTTTTTTTGTTTTTTCATTAAAGTATAGTTAATTTACAATGTTGTGCTAATTTCAGGCGTACAGCAAAGTTGTTCAGTTATACACACACATTCTTTGCCATCATAGGTTATTATAAGACACTGAACATAATTCCCTGCGCTATGCAGTAGGCCTTTGTTGTGTATCTATTTTATATACAGTAGTGTGTATATGTTAACCCCAAATTCCTCTCTCCTCACCCTACTACCATAAATTTGTTTTCTATTTCTGTGAGTCTATTTCTGTTTGTAAATAAGTTCATTTGTATCATTTTTTAGATTCCACATCATACAACTGATATCATATAATATTTGTGTTTCTCTGTGTGACTTACTATGATAATCTCTAGGTCCATCCATATTGCTGCAAACATCATTATTTTTTTAATGGCATTACTTCATTTAAATTTCATTTTAATATTCTATTATACACACACACACACACACACACACACACACTTCCTTATCCAGTCATCTGTCTATGGACATTTATGTTGCTTCCATGTCTTTGCTATTGTAAACAGTGCTGCTATGAACACTGGAGTGTGTGTATTTTTTCAAATTCGTTTTCTCAGGGGTATATGCCCAGGAGTGGGATTGCTGGATCATATGGTAAGTCTATTTGTAGTTTTTTAAGGTACCTTCATACAGTTCTCCATAGTGGCTGCACCAAATTACATTCCCACCAACAGAGGGCTCCTTTTTCTTCACATTTTCTCCAGCATTTGTTATTTGTAGACTTTTTAATGGTGGCCATTTAATGGTGTGAGGTGATAGATACCTCACTGTAGTCTCTCAAATTTTTATAAAGTCAGAAGGAACCACTGTAAGGAGTTTAGACCCAAAATGGCTCCACTGCTAACTGGCTGTATAAACTTAGAGAAGTCAAGTCTGAGTTCCCCTTATATCACTTGTGAAATGAATTCACAAGCGCCTTACTCACAGCGCTACTGCGAGGATCTGAGTTGGTTCATGTCACCTGACTCTCATGCGTTAGAAGTACACTGGTACAGGGGTCAGGAGAGTCCACACCAGTCTTGGTTCTGACCCCAAGGAAACCTCTCTGACACTGTTATCTATAAACAGAGAGGATAGAGAGGAGGGGTGGGTAGGGTATTCCCTCTAGGGTTCCTTATAGCATGAATACTCCGGACTACAAATGAGTTGGACATATTGAGAATAATCCAGCAAACCTTGCAGAGGATGAAGGAGCAGGAACATGTTAAAAAACCAGCTACAGCTTCTTACCAGCTGCCCAGGAGGCACAAGATATCAAGAATATCTTTGCAGAATATTAAGAGACTGCTACAAAGGACAGTCCCTCCTTTTTAGGAAACTGCAGTGGAGAAGGAATGTCCCCTCAGGGAATAACAGCCCTCAGTAACCCCCCCCCCCCAAAAAAAAAGTATATTATAAAGGAGAAGACAAAAGTGGAAGAGTGTGAATAGGTGGAAAGATGAAGGAGTGGTGGTTGGAGATGGAAAAAAAAGGAGGGGGAGGAGGGGGAAGAAGGAAAGGAACGAAGGAAAAGGAAGGAAGGAAAGGAAGGAAAGAAAGGAAGAAAAGAAGAAAGAAACTAGGATGTATCAGTGGAGCCAAACACAACCTGAGTTTTTATAAAATTAGCAGAGACTTAAAGACCCCTATAGGATCTCTTTACATGAGGTGATGTGCTTCAAGTCTCTGTTTGGGGATGTTGTCTAACTTGGAAAATTAAAGGAGACCAGAAAACGATGTTCCCTCATTCAGCCCTTGGGACAGGTTTTAAATCTCAAGGAGAAAAAGGCTTAGGACAAGAGACTCAAGGACTATTGAATTGCTGTCACTAGCTAGGTTATTGCTTAGGGACCAGATGACAAAGTGAAACACAGAGCAGAGAATATATCGTCACTGAGACCCTACCTACCTCCCACCACCTGCAAAAGACAGTGCTCTGAGGACACCAGAAGGCACCCTGGGCACAGGAAATGGCATTCTTATGTTCCAGCTCAAACAACATGGAAACCCTTTCCAAAGGATTTGAAGATAGGAGAGACAAGGATACTGATGCAAGAACACAAGTTCTCCATCATATTATGGCCGACAGGCTGTTCTGAGAGGAATTCCCAGAAGTCCCAACATGACTCTGTGAAGGACCCAAGGTCCTGCATGATCAGATGGTTAATAACACTAATACATCTTCATTTATAATACCAGGCTTTACAGAAGTTGATTCGTTCCTCCATTTTTAGTTACATCAGTATAGCTTCTTTGGGGAGAACCATACTATGAGGATGCCTTTAAGGTATCAAGTGGAGCATAATGCAGAGAGCAGGCAAATAATTATCAGCCCCCAAGTTCCTCCATAACCTGATTTGTAACCACTGCAATTCATCTGGTAACTCCAGAGACATGCTAGACCTCTCTTACTACCTACACCTGTTCAAATTCAGTCAGTTCTTTTTTAATGGCTCTCAAAGTCTTCCCATCCTCTTAAACTCCATTCATCATGTCTTACCAGATACAATAATCTCAAAATTGATTTCTCTATCTCAAGTATAATACCTACATTTCATCTTTTACATGGCTTAGTATCATTAAATCCTTCAGAGGAACCCGGGTCTTTAGGATCGAATCCAAACTCTTCAGGATGACTATGATCTAGCTCCTACCTACATTTCCAGGTTGAACTCCTATTGTTTTCCCTCTTGCACTGTGGTCTCCAGCTACACAGAACTGCTGCAGTTCCCAGAAGGCATCCTCCTCTCTTACAAGTTCAGACCTTTATACCTGCTGCTGCCTGTAACTGAATCCCCTTCTCCCCACCCTTCACCTGACTAGTCAACTCACGCCCTTCATTCAAACCTCATTCACGTGTTATCCACCCCAGGAAAAACATCTCTAACTCCATACCTTGATTAAAAAGAACTTCTTGGTGTTTCCATAGATACAATCATGTATTTTTCTCTATTTTACTATTTATTACTACACTGTCTCTATTCCCAGCCAAGAGTGAGCATTTTGAGGGCAAGTTCCATAGCCTGCATGTCTGAGTTTTTAGTGCCTAAAGCCAAATATGGCATACAACTAATACATTTTTTAAAGAGTTTACAAAATAAGATGAATGAATGAGTGATTTTGATTTCCAAGTCTCTAATTCTTCATTAGTAAACTAGAATTACCTGCCTCACAATACATTGTAACTATCAAACGGGATTACATTATTCAAAACTTTTTTAAAATTAAAATTCCGAAGAATACTAGATATTTTTTAAAAGATAATGCTTACTCTATTTTTAGGAACTTCAGTTCTCCTGGCCCAAGTCCTTCCACTGCACCTGCTCTTCCAATCCCCAGTTTTGGAGCACTCCCCACTGTCCTTTTGCTCTCCTTGTGCCTCTACTTGCTTACACAGCCTTGCTGGAGAGAACTTTAAAAACAAAATGATTGGTTCTATTATAAATTTATAATCTTCAACCTCATCTGGGCCCTCCATGCCTCTCAGACCTTTCTTTTACTGATTTTTTCCCATTTCAGATATCAGTTGTTAAAACGTTTTCCATACTCCTTAAGTCCTCTAACCTCCGTCCCTCATTCTCAAGGAATAACCAAGTCTAACAATTCACCAAGGCATTAATTTGGTCAATTGTCATGCCACCAGCACCCAGTCTTAATTCCAAGCATAATTTTCTCGTTATATCTCCATCTCAAAATTAATTCTTATTTGTTCCAAGCTCAATCCCTGTACTAATTTAGTAGAAATATTTTATATTTAGCTCTTTTTCCTACTCGTAGATCCGTATGTTGACCAAAGTTGGCTGATAATTAAATTGCAAAAACAAAATTGGAAAGTCTTGGTCAGATTCCACTATCTAAATCAGGATGCTTTCAGCTGAAATAAAAAGCCAACTAAAATCAGCTTACACAACTAAGAAATTCACAAAAAGTGAAGTAGAAAAGGTTCAAGACTGGTTGATCTACCATTTCAACCACCATCATCCAAGACCTATATGCTTTCTATTTCTCCACTGCCATGTACAGCCTCATCTTAATTCTGGTTCTCTTTGTACTTGTTAGTTGGTAACAAGTTGAGGCTACATGCTCTTCCTTTATATATGAGGCAATAAAAGACCAGTTTCCCATGAGGCTCCCTGAAGAAAACTTTCCCAGAAGCCTCAGTGTATTTTTTCCTTGCATCATTAAGTTACATGTCCCTTCCTGAGCCAATTATTGACAAGAGGGATGAAAAAACATTTAGGTCAGTCAAGCCCACCACTAGAGCTGAGGACGATTCCCCAAATCACATTAGGAAGGGATGGAAATGCTATCAGAGCTTCAAGCACAATGACCATTACCCAAACAAACTACCCTCTCACACACTTGAGCATTCTGCCTGGAGCTGTCTTTTATAGCTTCGTGAATAAGATTTCCCCCAATCTCATCAGGTTCTTGCCCTTCTCCTCTTAAAGCTTACTCCCTGCAAAGCCCTCAGGTATAACACCATACCAATTCTACAGCTTCCAATATTCTCCACAGGAATGACACTCTGTTAAAGAAGGTGTAAATGTCTGTGTTCTCTTCAGTCACCTTTACATCTAAATTTCTGTCCTCCACACATAGGTATAACAAGTGGGTCCATATCCTCCACCCTGGGTTGTGATTGTCAAGTGGGAACTGAGTACCTTCATCCCCACAGTGGCCTCGCCCTGGGGATTCAACCTGGGCTACACTTGGGGACAGACAACAGATGGTCCTCCTTAAGCACATCTTCCAAGAAGTCATGTTTGAACTTTCCTCCATCAGACACAAAACTTTCATGTAGAATATCTCACGCAAATAGATTTCTTTCCAGCTTCCCACTAATTTCCCCAAAGTACTAGACTCACCTGCACCACATATGTGGACACAGCCTACGGAAACCAGTATCTAACGGTGGGATATGATAAGTTATAGAAAAAGGGAAGTCTGTACATCTTAAGTGAATGAGTATATGAATATATGAAGGTAGTTCACTTCTTTCAGCGTTAGTTTTCTCATCTAAAAATTGGGTTAATAGCCAACCTCAGATGGATGAGCCATTTGGGGTAAGTTACTTCACCTCTGTTAGCCTCAAGTTCTCTCCACTGCCACATGCAGTTTATAGAGGGCAAAGCACAGGGCTTCTATGAGAATCAAATAACATATACAATGTATCTAAAAGGATGCCTGACTTGCTGTAGGTCCTGGGTAAGTGTTGTTCTCTTTCTAATCTTTTTAAATCCCTCAATCAAGTAGAAATGTAGCAGGAGAGATGTAAGATCTGTAAATTATTAAATGTTAACTATGTGCTAGGTGCAGTGCTAAATTTTTCATACTCAACCTTTTATTTAATCTCCACAAGAACAGCCAACATTAGTATCAACGTCCTCTATTTTACTGACAAAGAAACTCAGGCTCAGAAGTTGAATAGCTGATACAAGGTTATGTACCCATAAGTAACAGAGCCAAGATTCAAATCTAGGGACTCCAGCGTCCATGCCTATCATCCTCACTAAGATGGCTTCATCCAGGCAGGTGGAAAAGAAGTAACAGCAACCGTGGGACTCTTCTGTGCATATACTTAAAAAGTAGAAAAATTGGCCTATCAAACTGTCCCCTTCAGTGGGCCTTTTCCCTGAGAAAGGAATTGTAGTTTTCCATTTTACCCTTTTTTTTTTTTCCACTTGATCCACCTGCCAGAATACTTCCTCTTCTCAAGTTGCATGACCTTAAATAATGGTCTCCCTAAATTGTACTTCAATTACCAACACTGGATTTTAACAGCCTTTCTCTCATAGGACTTCTAAGAGTATTACATGAGAACATATTTGTAAAACATTTCACCTGTGTGTAATACATTCCCAATTAATAAAAATGTGATTTTTGACTCAAATGTTGCCTGGAGTTTACCAGGTCTCTTAATCTATAAGATTCACAGAAACCCCCACTTCTCTATAGTAGAGTCTCGCAGCCTCCTAATATTTTTGCAAACTCCCGAGAGGGCAGGGAGAGCTTATGTTCTTGTTACCTCTGGCTCCAAGCTCTCACTCCACCAGCTCAATGTATGAACCTCTGTGCTCTGCATGCTCTCCCTAACCCCAGTTCCAACTACTAGACATGGGACTCGGTTCCTTCCACTGATTAGTAATCATTTTATATTCTATTTCTCTTTACACACACACGCACACACTCATTGCTTAGACAAGTCTTTTCTGTGTGAATAACAGATGAGATTTTTTGGTAGCAAACAGAGCAACTTGAAAAATTTGTATTAACCTATCTTTACTCTTAAAAGATCCCTCGGCCTGTTTGGCAGTTCAAGCTCCAACCTACAGAAGTGTCTCCCCCCTTGCTTCTGCTCTCATAATCCTGGATTCCAGTTATTTATTTTCTAAATAGAAAAATGTGTCCCTCCTCTGTAGCTCTGTCTCCTGCTAACCCATTTCCCCAAAGTAACAACTGTTGCCCCAGCTGTTAATAATTTTTCACTCTAACCATTAGGATGAATCATTTATCCATCCTTGGCCCTTATTCTCAGGACTTCTGGCAGCTTCATGCCATAGTCAAAGTTTCTATTTGCCTGTGGGGTTAGGATTTGAGGAATAGAAAATAAGAGTTCTTTAAAGTCATTCATTCTCTAATTAATTTTCAAAGAATATTTGCTGAATTTACTCTGTGCCAGACACTGCTGAATTCTGAGGATATCTTGGCAAGGAAGAGACTTTGTCACTGCCCTCACAGTGCTAAATCTGTCAATAAATACAAAGTTTTTAAATAGAGTAATTTAACTTGTGGTGATTGTCACAGAAAGGGAAGTATGAAGTACTATGGGCATACGTGACAGAAAGATGATCATAGATTTAGATGAAAACAAATAGTAAGAAAAGAAAGGAAAGATTTACAAAAGACTTAAAATGAACAGATGAAAATTACAATACTTGAAGCAAACATGTTATTAGGTTCAGATAACAACAGATTAAATATTACAGAAGAAAGTATTCTGTAAACTTGACAAAGTTGCAGTAGAAAGGATCCAAAAGTAGCCACAGAGAAAAGAAATACTTTAAAAAAAAAAAAAAAAAAAAAAGGAGTCTCACTCAGTGACCTTTGCAACCAAATCAAGCAATGTAATATATATGTAATTGAAGCCCCAGAGGGAAAGGAAGGAGAAATAATTTTTCAACAGCCAAAATTTTTCCTAATTTGATTAAAATTATAAACCCACAGATCCAAACTCAATGAAATTCAGGCATGATAAACACACACATACAAAAAATAATACCAAAGAACACCACAGTCAACTGATGAAAACTATTGATAAATGGAAACCCATAAAAGCAGATAGGACTGAATACATTATGATAAATACAAGAAAGAAATATTACGTATTTCAACACAGACACCATTCCAGCAAGAAGACAATGAAACATTATCAAGCTGCTGAAAGAAAAAACAACCACCATACACCTAGACTTCCATATTCAACAAAAAAATATTTTTTTTAAATGAAGGCAAAACAAAGACGTTCATACAAGTAAGGCCTGAGAACCTCTTTCAGCTGTGTGCATTCAGTACAAGAAACAGGAGAATTTCTCCAGGAAAAACAAAGTTACAACAAACAGATGGACAAAGAAGAAAGAACAGAATCAGAAATGAGGAATGCGAGCTGAGTTAGTTAAATATAAACCATGTTATCATGTTCTTTTAATTTCTGTAGGAGAGAACTGACTGTTTACAGCAAAAATTATAATACATTGTGCAGTTTACAAAACATGTAGAAGTAAAATCTATGGCAACAACAGAAAAAAAAATGGAAGGGGAGAAAATGAAAGTCTATTCTTGCAAGGCTCTTATGTATGAAGTGACAGAACAGTATTTTAATATTTGAAGGTAGACTGAAAATTTACCGTTGAATATTCTAAACCTATGACAACCACTAAGAAGTTTTAAATGAAGAGCTATGACTAATAATTTAATAGTGGAGACAAAGCAAAATTTCAAAAAAAAATGCTCAGCTAATACAAAAGATGACAGAAAAAGAGAGCAAAGAGGACAAAGAACAATGAGACAAGCAGAAAACAGTAACGTTAAACTGAACTGTGTAGATACACGTATATGAAAGATAAATATTCTGAACACTCCATTTAAAAGGCAGAGATTGCAGACCTGATGAAAAAGCTAGACCCAATTATAAACTGTCTACAAGAAACTCACTTCAAGTATAATGACACAGAAAGTTTAAAAGTAAAAGGACAGGAAAGTATGTTTCATGCAAAAATTAATCATAGGAAAGCTGGAGTGGCTGTATCAGATACGGCAGGTTTCAGATCAAGAAATATTAAAAGGGATAAACTAGGCTATCTCATCAAAAACACATAATCCTAAAACACATGCACTTAATAATACAACTTCAAAACAAATAAAAACTAAAAGAAATAGATAACCCCTAATTAGCACTGCAGATTCAACAATCCTCTTAGTTACCAATAGAACAAATGAACAGAAAGTCCAAGAAAAATAAAACATGAACAACGTTATGAATCATCACCTAAATGACACCTGCAGGATACTCTGCCCAACACAAATGGAATACATACGAAACATCAGAACATAAAATATTCCAGGACATGAAACAAATCAAGAAATTTAGAGGGAAAGAAATTGTATCAATATTCTCTATTCATAATAGCACTGAATTATAAATTATTAAAATAGATATCTGGAAAATTCAAAAATATTTAGAAAGGTTTTAACCCATGAGCTAAAGAATTCAAAAGCAAAATAGAAAACAGTTTTAACTGAATAGAAAAACACAATGTACCAAAATTTATGGAATGCAGCTAAATCAGTATTTAGAAAGGGGCTTCACTGGCAAATTTTACCAAAGAAATTCTTATAAAATACAGAGAATGAGGGAACACAATTCTCAGCTCACTGCATGAGGCCACAATACTTTAATATATACTAGCCAAAGATACTACCAAAAAAAAATTTACATATCTTATGAATATAGATGCAGATTTCTTAAATTAGCAAATAGAATCAAACAGTGTTAAAAAATAAAAAATCCTGACCAAGTAGGGTTTACCAGAAATGCAAAGTTGCTTTAAAATTTAAAAATCTATTAATGTAATTAACATTTTAATAGCTTAAGTAGAGGGAAAAAGTTCATCTCTACCACTGCAAAAGAAAAAAGTTTGATAAAATCTTATAATCATTTATTATAAAATTTTCAACTACTAAGAATACATGAAAGGTTCTTCATTCTAATAAAGATGCTCTACAAAAAAGAAAAAAATCTACAACTAACATCATACTTAATGGCCCAAGACTGAATGCTTTCTTTTATGATTGAAACAGGATGGCCACATTAACTGCTTCTGCTCAACACTGTACTAGAAGTCTAGCCAGTAAAATAAAGCAGTAAAAGTTGAATAGATAAGTAAATAGCCATAAGCTGAATAGATAAATGAATAGACAGATAAATAGTAAATACATAAAAGTCAAACAGATTGCAAAGGAAGAAAAATTATATATTTATTGTACTTGACATGATCATGTACAAAGAAAATCCTAAAGGGGAAAAAAAAAATCACTAAAATGTAAGAGTTTAGTAAGGATGTAGGATTTAAGGTCAATAATCAAAACTCTTATTTCTAGAGAGTAGAAATAAATAGTCAGGAACAAATTTTCTTAAATACCTTTTAGAGTAGTATCAACAAAGCATGAAACAATGAGTGGTACATTAACAAAGTATATGCAGATCTCTACAACGAAAACTAGAGAATATTATTGAAAGAAATTGAATGAAGACCTAAATAAATGGGGAGATATAGCATGGTTATTGATCAGAAGGCTTATTATTAAGATACCAATTTTAAAACAATTTTTTTAGGTATGAAATCTTTTTTTAACTGTAGTATAGCTGGTTTACAATATTGTATTAGTTTTAGGTATACAACATAGTTGTTCAATATTTTTATAGATTATAGTCCATTTGAAGCTACTATAAAATAATGACTACATTTCTCTGTTGTACAATATATTATTGTTGCTTACTTTATACATCATAGTTTGTCTCTCTTAATCCCATACCCTATCTCACCCCACTCTCCTTCCCTCTCCCTACTGGTAACCACTAGTTTGTTCTCTATAATTATGCTGATAATAATTCTTAAAAAGAACAAAGTTAAAGTGCCGTATTATCTGATTTCCAAACTTACTACAAAGCTACAGTAATCAAGACAATGTAGAATTGTTGCAAGAAGCATTTAGAAAAATGCTTAAAACACAATAAGGAAAGAGAAGTTGTGGTATATTTACACAATGGGATACTACTCAGCAATTAAAAATATAGTGCCATTTGCTGCAACATGGATGGACCTAGAGATCATCATTCTAAGTGAAGTAAGCCAGAAAGAGAAAGAAAAATACCATATGATATCACTCATATACGGATTCTGAAAAAAAAAAAAAAAAGAAAGAAAGAAAAGAAAAAAAAGGACACTATGAACTCATCTACAAAACAGAAACAGACTCTCAGGCATAGTAAACAATCTTGTAGTTACTGGGGGAGAGAGGGTGGGAAGGGATAAATTTGGGAGTCTAAGATTTGCAAATGATAACCACTATATATAAAAATAGATTTTAAAAAGCCGAATTTCTTCTGTATAGTACAGGAAACTATATTCAATATCTTGTAATAACATTTAATGGAAAATAATATGAAAGCAAATATATGAATATATATATGCATCATTGGGACATTGTGCTGTACACCAGAAACTGACACGTTGTAATCGAATATACTTCAATTTAAAAAAAAAGATTCTTAGAAAGAGATCCATCTATATGGTCAACTGGTTTTTGGCAAGAGTATCATAGCACTTTGGGAAAAGGATAATTTTTTAAATGAACAATGCTATAACTGGGTACCTGTTTGGAAAAAGGAGGGGGATTCTCAACTCCTACCTTATACTATTTTTTAAAAAGAAAACAACAATAACTAAAAATGGATCACAGACCTAAATGTAAGACTTAAAACTATAAAACTCTGAAAGAAAACAGGAGACAATCTTTGTGAATTCAGGGAAAGCAAAAACATTAGACATGACAGAAAGTCATGAAATGATAAATTAAAAGTTGATAGATTTAGCTTCATCACAATTAAAATCTTTTGTCCTTTGAAAGACAACATTTGGAAGATAAAAAGGCAGGCCAGGGACTGAGAAAATATTTGCAATACACATATGTGATTCAGACTTGTATCCAGTATAAGTAAAGAATCTTAACGTTTCACGAAAGTCATCATAAAAACAACCAGTTAGCACATGACAGATGCTTTAATGTCATTAGTTATCAGGGAATATAATCTGAAATCATGATGAGATATTATTACATACCCTCTGGAATGGCTAAAATTAATACACTTCACTTCACCAAGCTGTGGCAAGGATATTGTTGGTGGAATTATAGAATCTTACAATGACTTTGTAGAACACTGACAATTTCTTATAAAGTACAACATATGTTTAACACATAGCCCAGTATTTCACTACTAGGTATTTACTCAAGAGAACTGAAACCTTTATCCACACAAAGACTTGTGCATGAATGTTCATGGCAGCTTTATTCATAATAGCCAAACACTTTGATGAAGATCATACTTTGAGCGACAGCAGAGGATGAAGGCAAAGAAAAATGGATACAGCAGCACTCAAGTGATTTCTCTTGCCAGGCAAAGAGGGAGTACATAAACGTCTTTCTCAGAACAAAACTGGGAGATGAACGGTGGTAACAGCTGCTCAACAACCTGAGCGCGCCAGTGCCCCAAGCTGTACACCTACACGTGGTTCAAGTGGAAAATTTTATGTTCTACGTATGTTACACTTTTTCAATAAACAGGAAAAAATTAAGTCGGTTTGTACTTTACAGCAGATAAAAAGAGATGGGCAACAGAAAACATCAAGAGGAAAAGGCAATGTTGAAAAAGCAATAGTTTCAGGAATTAAGTATTTTTTCATAAATCTAGACAGACCTATTTTGGTTGGACACAGTTTCTCAGCAACAAAGGCCCATTGTTCCTCTTTATATTTTGACCCATTCACTAAATAGTAGCATAATTCTTCAGAAATTCAATTGAGGAAAATCCATAACACATCCCTGAAGACTTACGTAGGATGCTTATTCTGTCCCACCCGTCCCCGCCGAACAGGTGTCTAAGCTCTGCCCTCTCATCCTGGGATGCATGATATAGATGCTCTAAGGTCCCCTTAATGTCCTGCCATGATGCCACTTCGGCAAAGATTTTTCCCTTGACTAATCCCCAAACATTCCTCAGCTGGGCTTCACGTTGTTCTTCACGGACTCGCAATCACCTGACTGTTCTGCCCAGAGATCTCTGTGGTTTCACATCCTAGGAGTCCTACTCTCTATGCCCTGGTCCATGTGTCCTTCGCTGAGTATGTCTGTGAAACACATTCACCAGCCAACTTCTCAGTGTCTCATTCTTAAGTGACATTCTGGGGAATTTTTTTTCTAATTATTTTCATAATAATAGTTGCATTTAATCTCACCAGCAGCCAAGTGTCTTCCTTAGTGGACCCCACTCTGTCTACAGTCTTTCTCGGTACCAGTCATGGTTTTCCTTCCCTCCCTGATTCAGAGTTCTTCCTTTCGATTTTTCTCCTTGTTGTAAAGTTAGGCTAATAATGGTGTCTGCCTCAGAGTTGTTATGAGGTTTAAATTAGTAAAGCACTTAGAACACTGCCTGACACATGGTCAGCACTAAGTAAGTGGTAAGCATTATTATTACTTGGTCTCCTCTGAATACAATGGGAAACAGAAACACTTCTCTCATCACTGTTTAGTGTATGATTATTCTACTATTTTCACTGATCTTCACAGTTGTCCTGTCCTGGGGACACCTACAGTTCAGCCACTATGCAAGGTTAGCAACACCCTAAAAAGCAACCTGAACAAAAGGAAGCTTTCTTACAGCATTATCGAGTATTCTAAGAACATCTACAAGTTCCTTGCACGAGCACTGCCTATCTGCATGACCTTCAACAAACTAGCTATCAGAAAGCTTCAGATTCCTTATCTACCAAATGAAGATAAATAGGAGAAGCTTTGGATTATGGTTTTTATTAGGTCAAAAATATGGAACAGAATGAGCAAAGAGAAAGAAACGAATGATATATATGAAGGAGTCACAGCTGAATAAGCATAGAGCCCTACTTATCTGTTGAAGAAGAACCATGCTCTACATCTATCAGCCTCACAGCTATGTTCTACAAAACTATTCTACACTATCTCAAACTATGAGATAGACTTCTCAATAGCATAAGAAAAAATAACAGATAAGCAGCACAATGGATGTATTCTAACAGAGGATACATAGTCCCTTAACTGAGTCAGAAAAAAAAAGTCTCAAACTTCAGCTCTCTTTTAATCCCATGAGACCAGAATTTAGCTAAACTCTTTCATGGCAGACTAGAGCCTAACAGGATCAAAACACAGTTCAAGACCCCTCTTACAAGCACTTCAGTATATAAGTTCAGTCAGTCCTTGATATATCAGACAATGTTTGGGGCTCTTTGTTTAGAAAGTGGCAGGACTCCGCAGAGCCTCTGCTCTGAAAGCTCCGTTTGAGTGGAAGGGAAAAGCAGGGAACACGACCCCAGCCAGTATCTTCTTCCCTTTCATGATGAGAAAAATGTATTGAGAAAACTAAACATAAGAGAATCCATTTCAAGTCTTGTGTTAATGGAATAGACCATGAGGTTTAGGCTTATTTTAGAGGCAGACCAGGGTATAATCTGTTCTAATCACTGACTCAAGGATTCTCTATTCCATCTCTTTCCCAAAAGTCTCATGGAACGATTCAGCATGTATCTGATTCTTTCCTAAAATTGAACTGATGAAAGAATTGCAGAGAATCCGTCTGTTATTATGACCCCTCCTTACTTCTTCCTCAGGCAACTGGTGCTATATTCACCAAACTCAGAAAGCTGTGTGAGCACACAATCATGTTTTGGAAACTGTGGGCATCTGTTCTACAGACTGAAGGGTTTTGTAAAGACAATACTGTTCAGTTACTCTTACGAATTATATTTAAAGCTGTCATTATGGCTCTCTGTGTGGGAGATACTTAGCATGCACCAGTGTTAAGTACCTTGGAGCTGTAACAATAGACATGGGGCATCCTCCACAAAGGAAGGTTTTTGAGGTAAGAGACCGGGTGTGATTATTTCACACGAGAAAGAGAACAAGATATGTACCACCTCATCCACTAGACAAGAGCTTGCCCCTAGCGTAGATCCCACGTATAAAACAAAATAAAAAGAAGCCTTGAAAATATAAATTGAATAACATCCTGTTAACATAACAAAAAAAGAAATCTTTAAATTTAAAATGTTTTAATCTTGCGTCACTACCAAGGTTAAGCGAAGTCCTTTGTTTAAACCAAAGCTGTTGACTGATGTTATCAGGGAAACTGTACAGTTACTAGGCTGAGTTTTCACAGAGGAGAACATTAAAGCACCCAAATCACAGATTGAACAGAGCTTAGGCTCTTAGGCAAAGCAAGTCTGTAGTTCATTCCTTTTACTGGAGCCACAACTTCCTACCCTAGTCCAGATGTTTATAAACATCTAAAAAGGAGCAAGCAGTCTGAGGCAAACCCAGGACAAGTAGTCAGGCAGCTCCTGCAATTCTGGTCCAGGATTTTCCCTGAAGTTCAATACAAAAACAGTGGAAATTTTATTTATTTTTAATGTAAGGGCAAGTACTGTAAACAAGAATGACTCAGGAAGTCAAATGAAGAGTCATCAAGAGATTTTGTACGTAGACAGCTCCACAGACTACTAAATGAAGGCTCATAAAGGATGCCAGTGTGACCTTCTACCCAGGACAACTCAAGAAAGTGGAAGAACATCCCTTAATAAAAGGAGGGGAGATGATAAGAGATAAGTCCATTGTGTGTCTTTTCTGTAGTCCATGGGTATTAGACAAAGAAAATTTGGTCTGGAGCTAAGATTAGCCCATCAGTTAAAATGACCTAATTTCAGAAGAGAAAATATGCACCTAACTGCAGGGACTGACCCCATCTCTACATCTCCAATCCCTCTACAATTTGAGTTTGTGTCAAGAGAATATTCTTTGGGGAAAACATAGCCCAAAGGCAAAGACTCATGGTATCACAAGCTATGAGACGAGTAATAATCAAAAGCTCCAGAATTAAGCAACAGGGGAAACAGGATGTGCTAGCTTTGCTTATCAGCCTCTGATTTACTGCTTCAGGCTCTTTAGAATTCTAATAAAACTCTATGCCTAGAAATCTTGAAATATATGATGCATTGTTAAGCAAAACTTAGGGTAACAGATCATTCCAAGATTACATACACACAAATTAAACAATTACGCGATTCTTATTCTAGGTCTTCATGGTAGGAAGAGTCAACATGAATGGTAGCACGTATTAAAGAGCCCTCTTTTATCGAGAATGCATAAAAATTTTCCCAATTGGAGATTCTGAAACTATGATGTGAATCAGGTTTGTCTATGGATAAATTTTTAGATAAATCTAAAAAATTCACATCTCCAAATATGGCCTTATCTAGATTGAGGCCCAGAAACAAGCATCTTTAGAAACACACAGGTGATTCTAATGGAGGTAGCTGGAGGCCCACACTTTGAGAAACACTGCATTGTACGTACTCCCAATGCCTTATCAGTCCTCCCTAACAGGAGGAGGTCTACCAGCTTCTTCTACAGAGCACCATTCAAGCTGATACAGCTTCCACTGGGCAAGCTTGAGTGAATGTTTTTATTTTTTATTTATTTATTTATTTTTAAACATTGTTTATTGATTTATAATCATTTTACAATGTGTCAAATTCCAGAATGTTTTTAAATGTGAGGATAAATCCTTTTGATAAAATGTTTTCTTTTCTGTTCATTAATCTATTTCATTAACCCTATGAAAATCAGCACTGAGAAAGAATGCTTTGGGCCAAAAAGAAAAAAAAACAAAAAATTAACTCTGTAAGAAGTTCACACTGCCTGAAAATTTCCTGGCTCTAAGGAAGTCAGCTTAACAAGGAGCAGTGTCACTGAAGGTCGTCTGACTGTAACTTCTGAACATTTCTCCAAATTCTTCTTATTATCTCCCCATCATGTTCTAGGTGTTTTTCACCCTACCAAACATACTGACTTTACTATGTATTAGCCTTGGGATTTTTCAAGTATTGAAACTAGTGCTCAGATATTAATTACTATCTTTGGAGAATCTGTATTTTGATCAGATCTAATCTGTCTCCTTCCTTCTGTTTACCTAAACAGTTTTAGCCATACAAAGAATCCTTTCTGCTCTTAAGAACAAAGAAATAAAGTGAAGAAGAGCTGCCCCAGCTAGTTATTTAAACCACTGACTAAAATACAAACCAAGAGCAAGAGATTGAAAATAATTGGTCTATTTCCTCAAGTAAACAGTTCTTCATAACTTAAAAGCACATATGTCTCTTATTGACCTTTCGGTTCCCCTGGTTAGTCCAGCAACTCAAAATATGAACCATTTAGTACGTGGATTCGAAAGTACGTTTGTCAAATCACGTTTCCCAAAACATAAGCACTACAAAAAATTCATAGAAGCAACTGACTTGTCTGAAATAAGCACAAGCCCCATCTTTCAAGACTGAAAGTTTCATGCAGAGTTTACTGTATTTTCTCTCAAACTTTTGTCTTCAGCTTGTTTTAACATAAGGTTAGTATTTCTTCTAAAGTGCTGCCGACAGAGTATTAATCACAATTCTTTTTGCAGAGGACAAAAAGATACTCAAGCTAATTTAAGCCTGATGGTTCATGTACCCAAATCCTAAGGACATGGGTAATGCTGGCTTCAAGACCAGTTTGGTCCAAGGACTCGCAGAGCACTAGGGCTCTCCCTCTCCAGTCAGTTCTGTGTACTGGTCTCCTTCGCTCAGACAGAAAACACAGCTCCTGACTACTCTTGTTATCCGAGAGGAGGTTCTTGTCTCATCACAGAAAGAATTCAGAAACGAGACACAGAGGTCAAGTCAAGTGAGGTTTCAGTAAGTGATACAGTAGACTCTGAAGGGGAGAGTAGGCCGACTCAGGGGAGTAGCTGCGTGGAGTTTCTTTGGCAAGCTGGTTGCATACGGTGTAAAAGATGAATGGGCAGAATATTCATTGGAGAGGGAGGGGTTTGGGGTCCTGGTTCCTCAATTTTATCCCAGCTCCACTTTCCTGAGGGGAAGAGAGATTTCTGTCCTTATTTAGTCTTGACTGGGAACTTACATGGGGGCATAATGAGCAAAAGGTTACTTTCAGATGCTGGAGATTCCTGTCTCATCCCACCTTTATTTTCCTTCAGGACACTTGTCAGCCCAAAATGTATGGTTTCTTATCTGTCCAGAGGTTCCTGCTTTCCTTGGTCTGCCCAAGGGCCCCTGCTGTTCACCAGATGTATGGTTTCCTGACATTTGGCCCGTGTCCACCTTTCTCTGCTCATATCTAGCTCTCTCCCTGACACTGAGGTCATATGCTAAGAGCTCACAGTCTAAGGAGGAGGGAGTTACAGGTTTATTGTGATTGGAATGACTGGAACAGGGAACAGGGCTGCCCAGTTCCTCACAGGAAGGGAGGAAATGCTACTGGCAGTGCGGGATGGGGAGGAGGAAACAAGCTGGGCAGAGGAAAGGCCAGCAGGATGAGTGCCCACATGTGACCTTGTGTCTGAACGATCCAGTGTGATTAACTGACCAATTAGCGTGAATTTTCCTGCAATCCTGCCAGAGCTGATACTAAAGTAAAAAAAAAAAAAAAAAAAAAATTAAAATATTAAAATCTGAGTAATTTGCATTCCTTTATTAAACTTAATGAGCACATCATTGCCTACTTAAAATTATTTTTGTAATTCTTTCTCCAAGCATGAATAGAAAGTCTTCCTAGTTCTTCTTTAATGGATAGCTTGCACTCAGAGTCCTTCATGGAAAAATGCAGAGCCACAGGCCTATTTTGCATTAAAAAAAGAAAAAATTGTCCTGGACAGTTTGTTCCTGACTCTTAGCAGGTTTTCTCTTTTTCTTAGATGTTGTTAGGGAAAGCCAGGGTTTGACATTCTAAAGATTTGGGGAGTTTTGCTTGGGTTTTCTTTTTTCTAGTTTTTTGGGTTCTAAAAAGTCCTGCATCTTTCCACTTGGTAGAAAAACTGGAAGATGACGGGAAAGTACAGAAGCAGATCCTCTTACATTTTGCTAATTCTCAGGCTCATTTATATACATACTATTCAGAGAACTTATGAATCCAGCATCTACCTTCCTCAGCACTAGAATGTGGCTCCCAATAGGCTCCCAATACTTCCACACTCTCAAATTCTCATGTTTGGTTCAACCAATTGCTTCTCCATGGTTACTTACTTAATGATCAGTTATTTTGAAAACACAGACTTTCATTAACCACTATTTGTAACTCATTAACAACTTTACATATAATGTGTTAAAAGGTCATGTAATCCTTTTTCACAAAATGTAACTTAAAAAATAACTATATAATAAACTGTGATAATGATTTTTAAACCATGATTATAGGGAATAAGATATACTAATGTGTCTATTAAGAATGCAACTCCCTTTCCGCACAAAACTCAGGTCTATATTAGGAAAAAGTACTCTTTTAGTTTTTGCTTCTAATTTTATTAGAAAATGCCTTTGAAGTATTTTTTTTTTTTAAAGAAGCAGTAATGCCTGTTTTGTCCTCTGGTTTATTTCTATCCAGTACACCTAGAATCATGATTTGGCTGGGGTTATGCAGTGGAGGAATGGTTGAAGAATGAAGGGAAAGGAACGGAGAAAAGAAAAGAGAAATGAAAGTTCTTGCTGTATTTAAGTACAGATGATTTTGATTCTGACAAATTTGTAAAACCACAGCAGTTTCTCAGTGGGTCATTTAGTAAATTACTACATTTATAAACTATACCTATATTGGCACATAAGTTCCCTAAATTAGCTTTAATTTACCTTGTGATTCAGAAAGTATTTTAAAGAAATTGAGCCTAAAATTTTATATTTAAAAAGAAGCACACACGCACGAAAAAATCATCTGTATGGAACATTTCAATTTTAAGGTTAACCTTGCTGGCAGATTACCTTTGCACCAGCCGCTCATCAAAGGCCTATAAAAAAATTTCTAATAAAATAATGCAGAAAACCACATTACATCAAATCTTCCAAACAAGATTCTCATAGGTTTCTGCTGACTAACTGCTTAATGCTGTACCCAGTTTTATGCTTGCTTAGGCATTTGCACCAAGTAACTATAATACAGAAGTGACACCAATTACCAATACTTGAACACATAGAGAAACAAGCTTCAAAATTTCACTCTTAGAAGAATCAGAATCAAAGAAGATGTGACAAACGCATAGTCCAGCTTTCACATCTGAAAACTAAAATCAAGCCAACACAGAAAATCACGTGTTCCTGCAGCCCTGGGCCATCTTAACTCCACTGGTTCATTTTCTCTATTTTTGAGTGTGAGTTCTTCACCTTTCCTACCTCCCTAAGGCTCTACACACCTCGAGATGTATGACAGTGATGATCTGAAACCAGTCTGAATACCAGAGCAGCTGCCACACTTTAGCAAGACAAAAGGGACACACTGGTGCTGATCCGAATCTCTGGGGTTTGGTCAGAGAATGACCGGTTTTAGGATCCACAGGCAGCGTGTCTCTTAGCCCACAACTTCCTATCCACCAGATGCCCTCCAGGATCATTTGGCTGTTGGCCAGGGGACAGGCTACAGAGAACAGTGGGACACAGGTGAGCTTTCCAATCACGTTCCCTCCCAGAGGCTGGAGCCACATCTGGGACAAAAAGGACACTCAACTTAGGGCCTTCTTGCTCAAAGTTTTCCCAACACTGTGATCTCAGAGTCTTACAGCCAGGCCATAAAAAAAGTCACTATCGGTAAAACAGGCTTTTTCATACTGTGCTGGTGAGACTGTAATTTGGCTCAGCCCTTCAGGACGAAAGAGATGCATGCACTTTGACATATTAATTTCACAGAAAAAAATTTATCCTAAGGCAATCAGAGATTTGATGGAAGCCCTATGTTTAAAAAGTGTTAATTAGGTTATTATAAGAAAAAAGACTTGGAAACAAAATAGTGATTTGATTGAATAAGTGGTACTAGGTCAACAAAATTAAATATTACTAAACATAAAAAAATACTTTTTTTAAAAAGAAATAGTATAAAACTGCTTTACTGGAACTGAAAAAGTTGTTAAAGAAGAAATGTTCAATTTGAACCTCTCAACACAGGTGCGGAAAGGTCCCTCCAGTGCCAGAACACTGGTTAAAAAAAAATACTTCTGAAGAACAATATCATGGGCAAATGTTCATGATAGTTCAAGTGAAAAAAATCAGCAACAAAAATTTAACATACTGTTTAATTCTTTAAGAAATACATATTTAAAATGCCTTTGTGCATAAGGAAGACTATAAAAACATACACAAAATATTTAATATTGGCTCTGTTTATGTAATAGGATTAAACATTGACTTTAATTTTTGTATTTCAGTATTTTTCCAAAATGTTTTAAATGAACAGGAATGATGACTGGTAAATGTATTTCTTTTCATTATTTGTTTAGTGAAAATAGTTTAAGTCTAGAAAAGAAATGACTCTCAAAAAAAAAAAAAGTCAGAGCCCAAAATTTCATGCTTCCTCCACAAGATTTGTAAATTGAGAATTAGATGGAGCATCCCCACTGAACCTGAAGGGGGAACCCAGAGGCTGGGGCAAAGGGAAGGTAGCTCTCCAAGCACTACCCAAGCAAGGAATCACCAGCCTCCATCATCAGCACCTCCCACCCGGGGACTTAATGCATCTGCTCTCTATACACTGAGTCTAACAGAACTCATCAATTCTCCAGGAGACTTCTGCTAAGGTTACAGCACTCATCACTGCCGTGCAATTGTCTTTTCTAAGATAATCCAAGATTGTACACAGCAGCAGACTTCAATGATGATATACAAACCTTCCATTTACACAGTCAAAAAAGGTTGGTAAAGAAGATAAATATCTATCACAAGATACATTTCTGGTTCCAGACAAAGATATTTTTCAGTTGCCAGTAAAAACTACCTGATAGCTGTCCAATTGAGATTTCTGTGTTCTTGGACCAATCCCAGGGCCAGAGACAAGTGTCCACAAGCTGAGAAGTCCATAGGAGTACAAATCTCTATCAGGCCAGGAAGTCTGCGCCAGGTGTCAGCTGGTGCTGAAGACTCATGGCCTGCCCCTGAAATCAGAGCTTAGAGAAGCCGCTTCATGTGCTCTTGAAAACAGCACTCTCTGAGCTCATGTTCCTTAACCCGCAGCCCCCAGGTCCACCCTAGCAATTCTAGGTCCAAAATCCAGTCAAAGGCACATGATGCCCCGATGAACCTGGGAACCTTCTAGATATCCAGAAATGACCAGGAGCAGAAGACAGAGCTCTTCCTTCCTTCTAACCACACCAGACTTCCTCACACCTCCGAATCCCCACATCTGCCCAGATTGGTTGGTTGTAAGCTTTACAGAGCTGGCCTGAGTCAATTCAAATTCTGGAAATGGCTTCACAGAGGTCCTGGGTGCTCTAGAAAACCCATCATAGTATTTACTGAGCATGGCTATAGTCCCCCTACTAAGGTACGTGCTGAAGGGCACACACATTTCTCAGACCACAAAACTGTCAGATTTGGGCACATCATTCGTGGCCAATCACTGATCAAAGCCAATCTTACACACAGCTACCCAAAGGTGAAGATTATTTTGGCTCCTTTCCACCTTTCCTTTAGTTTTTCATGAAGTTTCTACTTTCTGTATGTTCCTTCACCAGAGCCAAGCTGGGTTCAGCACTTCCCCAGCAAGTCTTCCTGAGACAAGATTTCTCAAAAGCATTCCTTTCCCAGAGGATTCCTTGTCCAAGTTGTTTGGCAAAACTCAGGAAATTACATGTTACCTGGAGGTGAACGCTGCACCTTGGCATATTTAAGACTGAGAAATGCCAGTAAAGATTTTGTTTAATCTTACATTTCTTAAATATAGTCAATTATAGAACTGCTCACCCATCCTCACACAAAATCCCTTTAGGCATCCAGTGGAACTAGCATTTTGTAGAAGATTCTTTGGGATATGCTTTGGAACATAATAATTTATCTTCCCCAGAAGTGTATTAAAGGCTAATTTTAAGATTAAATCATGACTTCCATACAAACATAATGTAAACATGTATCATAGACTACATTTAACTTATTAGAGGAGCCAGTAAGATGTTACAATAAATCCAAAAGGAACCCCCAAAAGCAGACCCACATTTAGAGAATATGGAACTTTGAAATGAATTTGCAAATAATATAAAATGGGCTATTCAGGAAGCAATAAATAACTGCATCTCACTGGACACAATTTGTGTCCAGCATTTCTACAGACAAGAATCATTTGTATTATCATCAGTTTGCTACAATCTTCAGGGTTGTAAAATAACTCAAAACAAAGAAAGACAGCTATATTCCAGACAGATGAGCTATGGAAGATACCCAAGAATCTTGCTTTGCCCGTTTCAACATCTTTCACAGTTTTTCCTACAAGTATTTTCTTTTCAATCCAGAATTTCTAGAGACCAAAAAGAAAGAAACACAAACAGGCAGTGGGAAATTAACCTCAAGTCCTACCATCTGAGCTGCTAGCTTCCTTGCTTTCTGAACGGCTGACTTACATGAAGCAGTTGGGATTTCCAGGCTGCCTCCTTCAGTATACCACACAGTACCAACTCACACTCCAGCCTCTTCTCTCTAGGCTACAGTTTTGCTTTTCTCCCCAAATGACTATTTCCTCAAGTCCTCTGAGATAGCAGGGTAACTTCAGATATTGGAGATTAACATCTCAACATGCTGCAAATTTGCATACTGTAGCAGGTTCCTCTCAAGTGTTTCCAGTCATCTGGAGATGACTGCTCTATGTGGCCACAAGGGACTTTGGATAGAAGAATTAAGTAGGGAAATTTTTTTATTTTAGGACTACGAACATCTGCTGAAGCAGAAGAAGGTCTGACATGATCCGGACCAAGTTCTCACTGTGGAACACATTTGAGAAGGGGGAGATTTCGTAAAGCAGCTATCACCTCCTTGGCAGGTTCTGAGAATCACAGAGAGACTGCACATGCCGTACTGCTACTGCTCAGCTGGGCAGAAACCCCATATGCAGGGCTCATGGTGTTGCAGGCCAAAGCACTCCAGTGCGGTCATGAGGGTTGCCAGCTGTTGTCAATGATAGACTATTAACCTCACTCTCACCAAACTGAACGCAAGCATTAAACTCCTTGGTAAGACTGAACGGGGCTTCGCTTCATTGTCAGTTTAAAAGGGAGCAGGACCCTGTGGGCCCTCCCTGATACAAATCCTTTCTGTCCCATTTCTCTTTTGTAGGAAATAGGCTTCAGGCAGCCCCCTTGACCTTCCCTGAGTTCCAAAGGGCAGATTCAAACAACTGCTAGTCTGGGAAGGGAGGGAGTGCAGAGGTGAAGGAGCAACAGTCAACAAACCATAGTGCAGCCTTCAGGCAGGGTCCTGGCTCCTCCTCAAGGAATACACTTAACAATATCTTTGAATTCTTCTGCAGAAACTAAGCCCCCCCCCCAATCCCTGCCTCTTATTCATGGCTGAGCAGAGTCTTCAGAGACAATTTTTTAGGGGGGACACAGGGTCCACCAGATTGTCAGCATTCCGATTAAAAGCAACTATCCCTTTTGTTACTAAGACTGTTGCCCTTAGGACCATACATATCCCTGCCCCTCCCTCAACTAGAAACCAAGAATTCTTATCTGAGTCTCAGGAGAAGAAACAAGAACTGGTTAGAATAGTGAAGCTCAAGATGGCAGAGGATTTGACTTCCAGTGGAGCCTCCCTAGACACTAACCATAATGTATCAGCATGCTAAGTGACACCCACCGGCACCAGGACAGTTGATGATTGCCATGACAACAACCAGGAGAGCCCATACAACGATGAAGACAAGGCGACTGGCTCCAGCATGCCAGGAATGAGAACCTGGTGGTGGGAGCCTCCCATAAAAGCCCACGTGGCCTGAGCCGCAGCTGGACTCGTCTCCACTGGCCAAGCTGGCTTGACAGCTCCCTGCTGCAGCACTTCTCTTCCCTGCTCCCAGAAATGAAGCAGCTTTTGCTCTGTCCCTCCACCTCAGCTGTGAATTCTTTCCAGCCGGCAGGTAAGAACCACCTTTTGTGGGGTTCCCCATTCTAACGGGGAGTCTTCCATCCATTAAACAAGTTCGTAGGAGTGAGAAGTTCATAAGCTGGGAGATCTTACTCTTTTTAGCATTAAGGCTTCTGTTAAATGACTCGTTTTGACCCAGGACATATTTCACAGAACTAGAACAAATCATAATAAAATTTATATGGAACCATCAAAGACCTAGAATTGCCGAAGCATTACTGAAGAAAAAGAAAGAGGCTGGAGGAATAACTCTCCCAGACTTCAGACAATACTATAGAGCTACAGTCATCAAGACAGCATTGTATTGGTACCAAAACAGACATATAGACCAATGGAACAGAATAGAGAGCCCAGAAATGAACCCACAAACTTTTGGTCAACTAATCTTCAACAAAGGAGGCAAGAATATACAATACAATAAAGACAGTCTCAGCAAATGGTGCTGGGAAAACTGGACAGCAGCATGTAAAACAATGAAGCTAGAACACTCCCTTACACCATACACAAAAATCAACTCAAAATGGATCAAAGACTTAAACATAAGACAAGATACAATAAACCTCCTAGAAGAAAACATAGGCAAAACATTATCTGACATACATTTCAAAAATTTTCTCCAAGAAATAAAAACAAGAATAAACAAATGGGACCTAATGAAACTTACAAGCTTCTGCACAGCAAAGGAAACCAGAAGTAAAACAAGAAGACAACCTATGGAATGGGAGAAAATTTTTGCAAATGAAACCGACAAAGGCTTTATCTCCAGAATATATAAGCAGCTCATACGACTCAATAACAAAAAAATAAACAACCCAATCCAAAAATGGGCAGAAGACCTAAACAAGCAATTCTCCAAGGAAGACATACAAATGATCAAAAGGCACATGAAAAAATGCTCAATATCACTAATTATCAGAGAAATGCAAATCAAAACTACAAGGAGGTATCACCTCACACCAGTCAGAATGGCCATCATTCAAAAATCCACAAATGACAAATGCTGGAGAGGCTGTGGAGAAAGGGGAACCCTCCTACACTGCTGGTGGGAATGCAGATTGGTGCAGCCACTATGGAAAACAGCGTGGAGATTCCTCAAAAGACTAGGAATAGACTTACCATATGATCTAGGAATCCCACTCCTGGGCTTATATCCAGAAGGAACCCTACTTCAAGATGACACCTGCACCCCAATGTTCATAGCAGCACTATTTACAATAGCCAAAACATGGAAACAGCCTAAATGTCCATCAACAGATGACTGGATAAAGAAGCTGTGGTATATTTATACAATGGAATACTACTCAGCCATAAAAACTGACAACATAATGCCATTTGCAGCAACATGGATGCTCCTGGAGAATGTCATTCTAAGTGAAGTAAGCCAGAAAGAGAAAGAAAAATACCATATGAGATCGCTCATATGTGGAATCTAAAAAAAACAAAAACAAACAAAAACAAAGCATAAATACAGGACAGAAATAGACTCATAGACAGAGAATACAGACTTGTGGTTGCCAGGGGGGCAGAGGGTGGGAAGGGATAGACTGGGATTTCAAAATTGTAGAATAGATAAACAAGATTACACTGTATAGCACAGGAAAATATACACAAAATGTTATGATAACTCAAAAAAAAAAAAAAGACTCGTTTTGTTGTATTTTTGGAATGTCCGAGGGGTTAGCCCAGGTTCCCTTTCAGACGTAACCCGAACATCTGTGCTTGCAACTAGTTCTGTCCCTTCTGGTTTACATCCACTAGAATGTAACCTCCTTACAGGCAGGAACTGGGTCTAGCTTATTCCCCTAGTGTATCACAGGGGCCTAGAAGAGTACCTAGAATATCGTAGTCACACATATATTTGTAGAATGCTTCCTTGAATGGAAATTATGTACATATATATTGTAAGAATGAAATCTCAAACTTCAGGCTGGGGCCATTTAAGAATCCCTAAATCCCATATAATGAAGAGCTACGTACATCCCTCCAAAGTCTCTGACACCCTAGTAGGGAACACAAAGATATGATGAAGGACCTACAAGTTTCACCAAGGGATAAAGAATAGAGAACAAAGGCAAACAATCTATGCAGCAGAGTGCCAACATGAATTACAGCATTTAAGACATTTTACTTTATGACTTTCAACAAATCAACATTATGTGAAACATCAGAAAAACACAAGTCTAATTCTGTCCCCCAACACTCTGTCCCACATTCTGAGGGAACCGACGGTAACCACCTGGTGGCCCTTCCACCCTTCCTCCTTGCTCAGATATTCATATCTGTAAAATTTATTAGATGTTTCTTAGCCTTTTTGTTGACCAAAATAGAATCATCTTCCCCACATATATGAGAACCTTGCCTTTTACTCTTTAATAGTTTTTCCTGAGTATTTCTGGTCATACCCATCTCATTTTTTGCATTTATGCATATACCCAGACAATAGAAAAACATGGAAAAACTCATTTTTTTTTCAGGAAGTTAGCTGTTAAAGGACATTATGCTAAGCAAAATAAGCTAGTAACAGAAGGACAAGCATTACATGACTCCACTGACATGAGTTCTCTAAACTAGAGAAACTCACAGAAACAGAGTAAACTGTGGTTGGCCAGGGAGTGGAGGGTAAGAGAAAGAGGGAATTACTGACCAATGAGTATAAAGTCTCTGTTATCCAAGATGAATAACCTCCACAGGGTACAGACTGGGGTTCCCACAATCCCCTCCTTGGACTCCAGACACTAGTTGAAAACCCAGGCTGTTACCTGTACTTCTGACTGGCTGGCTATAAACCCCAAGTTCCTAAGACCGACTCCTTGAGTTCAATTAACTTGCTAAAGTGGCTCACAGGCCTCAAAGAAGCATTTTACTTGCTAGATCACTGGTTTATTATAAAAGGATGTAACTCAGAAACAGCCAGATGGAAGAGACGCTGAGGGCAAGGTTATGTGGGGAGGGGCTTGAAACTCCTATGTCCCCGGGAAAGACATCAGTCTTCCCACGTCTCTACACAGTCACCAGCCTGGAAGCTCTCCAAATCCTGTCCCTCAGGGGGTTTACGGAGGCTTCATGACATAGGCATGATTGATTAATTCATTGGCCATTGGTGATTAATCTGACCTCCAGCCCCTTTCTCCTTCTCAGAGGTAAGGAGGTGTGGCTAACGTTTCCTAATCACAAGGTTGGTTCTCTGGGCAACCAGGCCCCATCCTCAGGCACAGTTCAGAAGTCGATTAATTAACATAACAAAAGACACCTTCATTGCTCTCATCAGGGGAAATTACAAGAATTTGGAGAGCTCTCGGCCAAAAAAAAGAGAGAGACAGAGATCAAATACTGTTGGCTGTCTGTATCCACAAGTTTCATACACAGGAATCAAGTAACCTGGGATGGAAGACATTCAGAAAAAAATTCCACAAAGTTTCAAAAACAAAACTTGGATCTGCCGCACACCAGCAACTACTTACATAGCATTTATATTGTTTTAGATATTACAAGTAATCTAGAGATGATCTAATGTAAAGAGGATGTGCATAGCTTACATGCAAATACTAAGTCATTATATACAAGGAATGTAACCATCTGTGGCTTTTCACATCCACAGGGGGTCCTGGAACCAATTCCCCATGAGTATCAAGGGATGACTGTATACAGTTGACCCTTAAATAACACAGATTTGAACTGGTTCACTTATATATGGATTTTTTTTTTTTTTACACATACATACAACAGTACTACACAATCCAGGTTGGTTGAATCCTCAGATGCAGAATTGCAGATACAAAGGGCTGACTGCAAAGTTATATGCAGATTTTTTACTGTACAGGGGTGGGCATCTCTCTCACCTTGTTCAAAGGTCAATTATATGTTTCTCATTATAAATTGTAACATATTACCACATTTTTTAAAAATTTAGTGAAAACATACAGTACATTGCTTTCTGTGCCTATCTTTCCCCTTAGAATAATGCCTCTGATGTTCACCTATGCTGTTCCATGAATCAATATTCTTTTATTGTTGAATAGTATATTCCATCGTATGAATATGCAACAACATGACCACTAATTGATGAGCATTTTTTGTTTCTAGTTCAGGTTAATAGCCCCAATAAAGCTGCCATTAGCATCTGTTTACATATATTAATATGGATATACGTTTTCATTTCTCTCAAGTAAACACCTAATAGTGGAATGGTAATTGTGAATAAAGCTGCTAATAACATTTGCACATAATTCTTGGTGTGCACATGTTTTCAATTCCTTTGGGAGTGAAATTGCTGGGCCATTTGGCAGATGCATATTTAACTTTACAAGAAACTACCAAATTTTTCTGAAATGGCTGTACCAATTTGCACAGCAACCTCAAGGACTTTCAGTTGTTCCACATCCTTGCCAGTACTGAGTGTTGTAACTTTTTTAGTTCTTCTAGAAGTGGGCCAATCAGAGGATGGGATTCGTGGAGAGCACATCTTAAGTTGCTCAGATTGATCTTTGAAAACAAGCCTATTTCTATCATTTCTGCAGTAACAATCATCCAAGGTGTGGTAAAGACCTGTCATCACCACACACATCAGTGTTCTGCCGTGAGGGGACCACCAGGTCAGTTACAGGAAGCGTAGTCAGTACCACTTTACATCTGCCTGCTACATCCACAGAACTCCCAGAAGACTCTTTCTTCACATTTAGTATTTGTTGTTTTGCTCTAACAAGTTGAAGGTTGTGAGTGGACTACAAAAGACTTGGAAAAGTCATTCTTTAATCTCTCATCAACCCAAAGCCATTACGTAATAAAATTTTCGTTTTTAAATGAAAAGTAACACCAACTACATAGCACTTAAAAGACATTGCTTCTTTTCCTTTGGGAACTTATATGGCTGTCCTGAAATGAGAATCCTTATATTATGATCTTCTTGAAAGCATTTTCTAATAGGTTTCCCAACTAGCTAATGACACAATACCTCACTCTTCATCCCAAATCCCTCAGCATAGTTTGCCTAAATTGTATAGTGATAAGTAAAAAAAGAAACAAACAGCAGTGGCCCTCCCCACCACCAACTTCCATTTGAAGGCTTTACCACAAGTACTCCTCCCGGCCCCTTACTCCTAGCCAGGGACATCTTTGGTAACACTGCTAAAGTCCACTTGTGTTCCCAGGAATTTCCCAGCTTGTAGGAAAAGTGGCTCCTCATCATGACAACTGAGCTAGGTAAGGAGGAATACCAAGGGAAGCAATCTTAGAGGGAGCCCATCTCTAGCTCCAGGTGCCTGTCTACCTTCTTATCTCAATCATAGTTACTTGGGACCTTCAGTATGACTGTCTCCAATCACCCTGCCCTTGAAGTAAAAGAAGCCTAGTGGGCTTACAGAGCCAAGTACTGTTTCCAAGACTTGCTGCTAAATATTGACATTTCCCTCTCCCCTCTAGGAAGCTTGCATGTCCACAAAGTACTTTGATAACTCAGATCACACGCTGTTCCAGAGCCAGAAGTGGGAACAGAGCTACATCCAATCACTGGCCCAAACTTGGCAGAATCCCATTTACTGATCAAAGAGTGCTCAAAGGTAAAGGACACAGTAAAAATTCAAGCAACACCTGGATGTTGACATAATGAAGTGAAAGCACTCAATTCTTTGCCCCAGAATCACTTTGTGATTATAGAAGCTTAGAAATCAAATGTACAAGGAATATTTAATCTCCTGTGTTTCTACTACTCGGTTCAAAAAATAAAACACTGTCAACCCATCTGACATCTCCCTTTTATTCCTCCCTGAGCCATCACCTTCTCCCCCTTTCCACCCCTATCTTTAGAAGTAAACTTCACATTCTGAGAGTAGTCATCATATAGTAAAAAAAAGAAAATTAAGAAATGCATAGTGATACGTATGGATCCTTAGGCAAGGTAAGATGCTGTTTCGTTTGATATGTTTTTAATTTTATATTCGTGATGAGATTCTGTCTATATTCCTCTGCAACTTCATTTCTTTGGTCAACTTTCTATTTCTGACTTATGTACCACTATACAATATTCTATTTTATGGTGATATCTTAATTTTTTATTCATTCTCCTACTGATAGACAACTAGGTTGTTTCCAGTTTTGTGTCCTTTTAAAATTACAAACATATCTGCTCTAAGTACTTTTGTACACATCTCCTTGTGCACTTGAAGCAGAGTTTCTTTAGAATATGTGCTGATGGAGTTCAGGGCAGGCCAGCCCAGAATGTGCCACTCTGGCATGTGGATGATTCTGAATTGAAAGCAATCAAGTCCCAATAGACTCAAGAAGAGCTCTTTACCTCCCCTTTAACTGTCTAAAAGAATTTAGATGAGGGGGTGGGCTGGTTTAGCAAGAGAATTATCACGAGAGATAACTACAAAGACTGTGGGCTATGTGTGGTAAGCTGGGGGGAGCCCAGCAGGACCTCTTTGTTCAAATTTCTCTCTGTGCTCATCTTGTTTGTGCGGCATGGAAAACATTTGTTTCCCAGATTTTGCTCTTCCCCTCTTCCTGTGAATTGTCTTCCTCCCCTTCGTAGTTCCTGACAACTAGCCCCTTCTCCTTAGCTCAGAACAGCATATAAGCCTCAGTTGCTTGACTGTCTGGGAGCCTCTCATGTCCATGTGGGGTGCCCATAGGTACAAAGTTAGTCTTTACCCTGTTACTCTGTCTATGTCAGTTTAATTACTAGACTGGCCAAAATAACCTAAAAGGGTAAAGGAAAAAACTTCCTCTCCTATAATATCTAAGAATGGGGTTGCTGGATCAGAGGATAGGCTTACTTTCAACTTACCAAGATTGTCAGATTACACCCCAAAAGGACTACGCCAATTTATACTTGCACCAGGATTACAGAAGTGCTCCCATTAGTCTCCATTCTAACATCTGCCATTCTGGCGGGCGTGGTATGTCTGTGTCATTTTAATTTTTTATTTTTCTGATTAGAGGTATCAAAGCAGAAGTTGCATGGTCAAGTTAAACAGGAACGGTGACTTCAAGGTTATTTCAACGGTACAGAGTATGCAGCCTGAACTCAAGTCTTCTGAAACAAAGAGCTGGAGAACTGTTAAATGCTGGGGTGAGCTAGTGGAAGCATACTAGAGAACATCTGGAGGGAGGTCCATCAGTGGGATGTGTCCTACACACTCAGTTATCCCTGAGTCTGCAATCCTCTTCTCAGTGGCTGGGCCACCTGTGCCTCCCTCCCACAGAGACCCGGAGTGGGGGCACTGTCTCTCTTGATTATATTTCAAAGAGCTGGTTTCCAGGTCCTTGAGAAAGACATCTTTAGCTTATTATCCTGGCAAGAGGCTTTTTAAAAATTTACATCTCAAAGGCACAGAGGGAGATTTTACAATTAGAAGTTTTCTTAAGTAAATGCTCTTAGAAAAGGGAGCCTAGAGCTGAGAAGTCTGTCTTAAGTTTAGTGGCGCTGAGGGGGACATCACCACCATCTTGGTCAGAGGTCACCAGCCATTTAGTTTTCGGATTGAGGACTGTCTGCTCTGATCCTTTGCTCACTGTTCCTGAGTTGTTAGTCTGAATGATTTGTAAGACCTCTTTATATTCTCTGGATACTATTCTTTGATCAGTTATATGCATTGCACCTCTCTCAGTTTGTGGCTTACCTTTGATTATCTTTTCAGTATCTTTTGATAGAAAGTAGTTTTTAATTTTGATGTAGCTAAAGTTATTCAGTGTTTTCCCCTCTAAACTATATTTTTTGCATGTTAAGAAACCCTTCCCTATCCTAAAGCCATGAAGATTATCTACTTTATTCTCAATTCTGCTTTCCAAATTTAGATCATCTATTGACTGCATCTGGTATACATGCCTTTGGAGTATCATTCGTTGTTTATCAGATTTTCGTATGTGCAGTTCTGTTCATTGATTCATTCTATGATCTATTTTTCTGTACCTACAGTAATACCACCAGGTTTTTATCAAGTTAAAATCCTGGTATCTCACAGGTCAAGTCTCCCAAATTTTCTTTTCCAAAATTTTCTTGCCTTCAACTCTGTTTTAGATTAATACTTTGGTTCCTATGTTTAAAATATCCCAAGAACACATTGAGGTTTATTTCACTACTTAGGGGGACATGATTCGACCTGAAGTTATTTTGGTACAGAACAGTGTCCAGTGTGTACAGATGACATGGAGGCTAGGAGCTGACTATAAGGAAAAACAGCAAGAATGCCCATGGTTGATCCATCTCTCTTGTGTCAACACGATGGCAAGTGTGGCCCCGCAGAATCTAGCCCTACAGCAAGCATATCCCTATTTTTCCATTCTCCAGATACAACTAATTCTATCTTTTCTATATTCCAATGCACATCTTTGGAAAGATCCTCTAAATTAAACTAAAACTTTGTTGAATACATAAAACTGAAATGGAGCTGCAACCCAGCAACTTGGGGAAAGACTAGGCATAGTGATGGTATTCTAGGTTGGGACTGTTTCCTTCGATGTACACTTTCTTGGGCATCTAATGTGCCCGTTTCTTTGAACAATAACACTTTCAGAAGGCTTTTTCAAACTAGACCTTTATCCTTCACCATTCATAATCCTCTGCTACCCTACTAGCTGATAGTAAATAAAAAGATGCAGCAAATTTTTTTAGTAATTGCTGCATTCTTTGCAGCATCGGCTTCTCAAAGCTTCCTCTTTTGGCAGGCAGAAGTTTGGCAACAGAAATTAATGAATTGTAGCCATTCAAAAGCTTTATGCCCTTTAAAAAAAAAAAGGTGGAGCAGGGGGGTAAAATTCAGCCACTATTCTGCAATAAACTTTCTTAGAATGACCATATAATCTCAGTATAAATATCAGATCACTGTAAGGTTATTTTGACAGCCCTTTGGCTTTGTACATTAATATCTCTTCCCTGTCTTGGGTTCTGTTTCGCTGAACACATCAGCCCTTTTTTTGGCAAAACTATATAAACTGTGGATTACACTTTTCAAGTGGCATGTACAAGCGGGGGCTCTGATGAGGTGTCACAGACGCCACTTTCAGCATGGTGAAACTGCTCGGTCATAACTAACCTCATTTTCTATTCTGCTTTTTTTCTGTCCCTCTCTAGGGAATAAACAGGACAACATAAAGCTCCCTACAGGGCAGAGATGATAAAACTGACTTTTGCTAGCTCAGAATGCAATTTTCCACCACCGGCTCCTTTAGTGTTTAGAGTCCCTGAGCCAGTCTTTGGAATTTTCATTATGAAACTCAAAACTTCAGATTATATCACTTCATGCTTATGCGCCCAATAACTAATTACCATGAGTGCTTTCTGCTTTAATAAAGATGGGAGGCCCTTTTTGTCATCCCTCAATTCCACCTCCAGGGACTTCTGTGAAGGAAACAGCAAATGGAATAAGAGCAGGAACTCGAGCCAAACTGCTTGAGCTCAAACCCTAACCTTGTCACTTACAAGCTGTTTGACTTTGTGCAAGTTACTTACCTCTCTGTGCATCAGGTTGCCTACGTGTAAAATAAAGATAATTAACAGTAATTACCTCCTAGGGTTACTGTAGGAATTAATAATTCAGTATATAGAAAGTACATACACCAATACTGACATATCATATCCTGTATATAAGAGTTTACTGTTACTAAATAAGGATAAGCAAATTATTCATAGTGTTGTTTGAGAGTAAATGGTCTTAAAAAACAGTCTAGATTCCCATTGATTATCATTCAGTAGTGGACTACTAAGAAACCATGAAAAATGACGGAGCAGAAATATAGCACCTTAAGAAAGGCTGGTGGCATAATGTTCATATCTAGGCAATAAAGGAAGATGTGCTCCTTAAAGTATGCTGACCAACTGAGAGAGATGAGGCTCTCAGCATGGATGTTCATACTCCAGAGAATGATTTTCCTTATTTTGGAGTGGGAGCAGAGGAAATTCCGACATTGAAAGACTCAAAGTTACCTCTTGCACACATTTTCTAACTTGCACACATTTTCTACTTGATACACTTCAGTAAACACAGTAATAATTTCAAAGTAAAGGAAAATATAGGATCCAAAAAGCTGCAAACCTAACCAAAGGCAGGGAGAAGGTTGGAAACATCACAAATCGTAGGGGAAAAAACTGAACAGCAGGCTTAGAAAATTAGACCTGGTTGATCTAAACTAACACAAGTCAGAGCATTCCTAGAAAAATGTCTCTGAGAAAGTAGATTTAACAACTATCTCATTTAAGATTTAGTAATAGGCTTTCAACAACCACAAGAATTGAAATTAAACACTCAAGAGGAAAAAAAGCCAAACAAAAAAATATATGGTCAAAATATGAAGTGAAATGGAACATGATTTGAAATCCAGGGAAAGCATAAAACAAGATAATTCTTTGACCTTCACGCTTGGGATCTTCTTCTAGAAGCAGCAGACCTTTAGTCACCTCAGAGTCTACAGTTCCAGAAGGCTGACATCACACTTCATAGTTCCAGAGTAAATAAATATATAGTTATTATATTCATTTGCTTTTCGGGTTTCAGAATAGACATATGGACAAAATGCTTCATTACAGTTGCAGAATATACCACACAACATTTATCTTGTCTATTCTTGGCTGAATGATGTATTTGTGTTAATTACAAAATCGTATGCCCTCTGCAAGACTTTACTGCAGTAGCTAAACTTATGATGACTGAATGGCGCCCCCGGAGTTGTCTGCAAAACTGTCAACTGTGTCCAGAGGTAAACTGACAGAAAGCAAAAACAGGACTGCTAGAACAAAGCATTGATATATTTTACCTACAAAACATATATTTACGGTTAGTGAATCAATAAAAATATACCTAAGTTTACTAATTATAATATTAAGCAAATGGAAGAAGCCAAAGTATTTTTTTACTAAAATTTGTAATTTGAAGGAGAAGTGGGTATTACTGTATGTGAGCTAAGTTTCTTTCATAAATCTATAATGGAATTAGAAGATGATTATTTGTAGTTATGAAAGTAGCAATCACGAGAAGAAAAAACAGAAATGGTCGAAAGCTATGGCAGGTAGACAGAGGGATGAGGGGCTAGTGTTGGGCAGAGAGTAACTATTTCCTATCATTAAATACTGTTTTAATCATGCCTTTAGATTCCTTTTATACAGTTGGCCTTTGAACAATGTAGGGGTTGGGGGACCAACACACCAATGCAGTCAAAAATCTGCGTGTAACTTTACAGCCAGCCCTCCACATCCACGGTCCTGAATCTGCAGAGTCAACCCACTGAGGACCTTGGAGTCCAGTAGTATGTACTCAGTGAAAAAGATCTCCATGTAAGTGGACCTGAGCAGTTCAGCCCTTGTTTTTCAAGGGTCAACTGTCATCATTCTGAGTAATGATTTATGAACAAAAGTCTATATGTGGTACATGTACAATTTTAGAGATGCTCCACCAAACCTTAGTTTTGCTGATTGCTGGGCTACGGAGTTAAATGACTTCTGTTTTACTTTGGCTTTTGCCTATTTTCAGTTTTTCCTAATAGTCTTGTGTAGTAAGTCATGCTTTATACATAACCATCAAACATTGAAATAGAAAAACTCATTTTAAGAAACTGACAGTCAACTCTCCCACTCCTTCCCTCTGCCCTTCTGGCCAGTGGGACTACAACGTGTACATGAACCAAACCAGTGCCTTGTGACCATCTTCCCACTACAGACTTTGGCACCTATACCTAATCCACGATGGCAGGGGAAGCCAGAGGATGTCATTGTTAAACCATCTATATAAACAACGCGTCACTTCTCAGTGCGGAAAGACTGCATAATGGCAAGTAAACAGATTCCTCTCTTAGAAGCCCACCTATATGGAAACAGGACTCTGAAGGAAAGGTACAATTTGCGCATTTTTAACATCACAAAAAGACAGAACTCACCAGACTGTCAACATCATGTGAGCACACTTGGCATTTACAATTGACTGCTCTTGGTTCTCCAGAGGACCCACAATGATTCTTTTTATATACAGGCATCAACTCGTCATTGAACTTGAAACAGTGAATAAACAACTGAGATAATTAGAGAATGGAAAACCTACAAGAGAATTTCTAATACCTGTGCCATACAGCTGCACTCTGTGGCCACAGAAACTAAGAGGACTTGCTCAGTTAGCAATGACCATGTTTTTGTTTTCTATTAGGAAAATTTCCAAAGAAATCTAGCTTAGTCCAAAGTTCAAACGAGACTCTAAATTAACAGCCAGGAACTATCCTGGCCTGTCTTACGTATCACATACCCCATAGCATCATATACTCTTATACTAGGTGATATACAGAGAATAATTCTAATTATAATACACAACATGCCTTGTGTTCCCTCAAGCACATTACACTTCTTTTTAGGAAAACAGAGGAAACACATATAAAGCACGAGAAAATTTAACCCCAACAAACTAACATATAAAAGGGAACAGATTACAAATAATTTATTAAGTGACAAGGATATGCTGATGGACAGAGAAATTAGCCACTCCTGTCTCTGAGAGGCAACTGAGGGAAGTCAAGTGAATGAGAAGTATTTTGTTACAGCTTCTGGAAGCAAACTGAAACGTTTTATAAATAACAATCCAGTGACACGAGGTGGGGCAAGGGTATAGCTCAGTGGTAGAGCGCGTGCTTAGTATGCATGAGGTCCTGGGTTCAATCCCAGTAACTCCATTAAAAAATAGCTAAATAAACCTCATCATCTCTACCCTCCCCAAACAGCTCACTGGTTACTAGTCCATGCAAAGTCCCTTTCTCCAGCCCTCCACTCCCACCCAAAACACAACTGCTCTATGGTTTTTGTGCTCTCTGCCAGATTACTTTCCAGAATGGCTTCTCCAGGCACCACCTCTACCTGTGGTGCACGCGAACTCCTGGTGTCCACATCACCACTGACATTCGACATCACACACTCCAAGGTTTGCCCAGATAGTAGGTAAAAGGCAGCACATTGTTGTTTTCACCTGCATATCCCACTGACTTGGAGTCTTCTCAGTTTGATCACTTTCTTAACCTCAATCTCAATCATTTCTTTCCTCCAGGACAATATATTATTGTTCCTTCTGATCAGCATTACCCAGCACTCGTGCACCAGGCTCTCTGCCTCTGTGCTCAGGGTTCCATTATACCAGATTTTCTGTTGGAGAATGACAGAGTGGGGCCTGGACTGAAAGATGGTCCTCTTCCTCCCCTCTCCCTACACCAGTCCTTCCCTGTATACACAGCCTAGTCTGGTTATGTCAGTATGTGCTCTCACAGACCAACGTTCTCTACCTGAAACCCACCTTTAAGACAATGACCTTAATCAGCATTGTTCTGACACCTTTGGAACATGGAGCAGAGACTGCAAAGATTCTGACTGTATTAGAAATAGGCAGCCTTAGTATCATTGTCTCATAAGATAATTTAGTTCTTGGAAGAGAGAGGCGATGCTCCTTTAGGTCCCAAAAGGCAAAGGTTCAGTTCCTTTTGAAATCATTTCTTAGATTATTTCTGCAGAGACCATTTCAGCAGACTCAGTACCTAGTCCTTTGTTCTCTCTCATCCTTTGTGCGTTCGCTCAACGCTCACTCACCCTTCTTACCTCTACACCTCCAAAGTCCCCTGATAGGGCACATATCCTTCTCAGCAGACCCTCCTGAAATGCTTTTGTGAAGGCAAGGCCTCTACAGGTCAGTTTGAACTAGTCCACGTGAAGATCTATGACATGCCTCTAGTAACTTGCTGAAGGATAGGAAAGCTTTCTAAAATTTAAGGAACAAAAGCCACTTCTAATTTTGATGGCTCCGTGTGGTACCCATCACAGATACCCACCACCCAAGGTACATGGGACTCACAGAATTTCGCAGGTGGAAACAATACGAGCACTCAACTCCTTCTTTAAAAGAGAAGGATGCTGAGGCCCAGAGGAAGTTACTCAAGTTCTTAAAACATGCTGCATTCAACTGGAACCTGGGCATCCACACAACTATTCTGCCTGCTATTCGGTGTTGGTAGGCGGCAGGAAAGATTCTTATAAAAAGTTGCTGTTCAGGAAGGCCTGCTCCCCGCTGGGCCAGCTGTCCCCAGGCAGCCTCAAGCTTGAAGGAGTGGCTACCAAACCCCAAATTGTGCTCGATCCCCCAGACAGCCCTGCAGTTCTGGGGTCTTTGGGTTGGTATCAGGCTCCCCCAGAGGCTTTTCAACACCCCAGGGAGGCTGCTGGTAGGCCACACCAGCTTCCACGTTGGAAAATCTCCTACGCAGAAGTCATTTACGAAGCTTTCCCAGACAGCCGATAATCCTGAGTCTGATGGGTGAGCTCTGGTTTCCTGCATTTGAGAAATAGGCATCCTGAAATACAGGCTTTATAAAAAGACAGGCATAAAGGCTTTAATTTTTGAAGGAAAATGGCCATGAAGAGCCAAGGAGTAAGACCAAAGCTGGCAAAGCTAACAAGAGCAAAACTGAGCTCGAGGCAAAAGACAAGCCTTCAGCAGGAAGGGTCCTGAGGCTGTACACACAGTGCCAAAGCTTTGTCCTTATAGGAAATTTTGCCTTTGGAGTTACTAAAAGTAATACTTTGAAAGTCTCTCTAAACCGAATCCTGTTTCAAAGAATTTAATCTAGATTGAATTGAAAGATAAGGAAATACCCCTAACACTAGTCCTCAGAGTGTTGTAAGACACAAATTAGATGCTTAATCGTTAACCATCCCAGGAGAAACCCCTGGCTGTTGGCCCCTTGGAAAACCCGCCACCCTGAAAAGCTGTCTGAACAAGACAGGCATGAACAGCACCTTGAGGACAACTGGAAGGGCAGAAACCAACATCTAACTTGATGAAAAGGGGTTTCACTGAGTGGTCACTTGTATGAAGACGATGATATGCAACACCTACGTAGTTCTCATGAGCTGGAAAATAAGCACCATGCTTCCAAGCAGAGGAAAAGCTGCATATTTCTTTTTTTTCCCCTCTCTGCCTCCCCTTTTAAATTGAAGTATAGCTGATCTACACTGTGGTGTTAGTTTCTGGTGCACAGCAGAGTGACTCAGTTATACACATACAGATTCTTTTTCATATTCTTTATCATTACAGGTTATTATAAGCCATTGACTATAGCTCTCTATGCTGTAGTGTAGGACCTTGCTGTTTATCTATTCTGGACATAGTAGTTTTTATCTGCCGATCCTAAACTCCCAATTTATCCCTCCCTCCTCTTTCCCTCAGATAACCATAATTTTTCTCGTATGTTTGTAAGCCTCTGTTTTGTAAGTAAGTTTGTTTGTGTCATTTTTAGATTCCACATATGAGTGATACCACATGGTAGTTGTCTTGCTCTGACTTACTTCACTTAATATGATCATCTCTAGGTCCATCCATCTTGCTGCCAATGACATTATTTCATTCCTTTCCATGGCTGAGTAATGGCAACAAGATCTCTCCTTAAGGCTGAAAAATGTTCAACTGATTTTGTGCATATACACACACACATTTTCTTTATCCATTCATCAATGGACATTTAGGTTGCTTTCATATCTTGGCTATTGTAAATAATGCTGCAATAAATATGGGGGTACAGATAGCTCTCTGAGATAGTCATTTTGTTTTCTTCAGATATACACTGAGAAGTTAGATTCCAGGATCATATGGTAGCTCTACTTTCAATTTTTTGAGGAAACTCCATACTGTTTTCCACAATGGAAAGTTTTATATTCCCACCTACAGTGCACAAGTTTCTCTACATCCTCATCAACACTTCTCTTGTCTTCTTGATGATCATCATCCTAACAGGGGTGAGGTGGTATCCTATTGTATTTCCCTAATGATTAGTGATGTTGAGCACGTACCCATTGGCCATCTGGATATCTTCTTTGGAAAAATGTCCATTTGGGTCCCATGCCCACTTTTTTAATTCAAGTGTTTGTTTTCTGTTGAGTAGTATCAGTGCTCTATTTATTTTGGATATTAATCCCTTACCATATCATAATATCTAAACATTTTCTCATATTTGGTAGGTTGCCTTTTCATTTTGTTGACAGTTTCTGTGCAGAAGTTTTTTAGTTTGATGTCGTCCCACTTGTTGACTTTTGCTTTTGGTGTCTAATCCAAGATATCATTAAAACTGACGTCAAGGGGCTTATTCTCCACATTTTCTCCTAGGAGTTGTATGGTTTCAGGTCTTATATTCATGTCTTTGATCCATTTTGAGTTGAGTTTTGTGTGTGATGTAAGATAAAGACCCGGTTTCATTCTTTGGCATGTGGGTGCCCAGTTTTCCTAGCACCACTTTTGGAGAGAACATCCTTTCCCCACTGATGCTCTTGGTTCCTCTGCTGTAAACTGACCATGTACGCATGGGTTTCTCTATAGGATCTTGATACCATTCTACTGATCTGTGTGTTTGTATGCCAATACCATACTGTTTTGATTGCTAGTTATGTAATATAGTTTGAAATCAGGCACTGTGATGCCTCCAGCTTTGTTCTTCTTCCTCAAGACTGCTTTGGCTACTCTGAGTCTTTTGTGGTTACATACCAATTTTATGATTCTTCTATTTCTGTGAAAAACACCATTGGAATTTTAATAGGGATTGCACTGAATTTGTAGATCACTTTGGAGCATATGGAAATTACAATATCACTATTAACTCTTCTAACCAATGAGCATGGGAGATCTTTCAATTTACTTGTATCTTCTTCAATTTTCTCCCAATGCTTTATAGTTTTCAATGTACAGGTCTCCTCTCTAGTGTTTATCATGGATATTCAGATGGAAGCATAGGACAAAATTGAAAATGGTATGGATTGTTTTAAGACAAGGCATTCCATGACATTCATTTTAAAAATGAAAAGAAGAATGGACAAGCAAGTAGATTATGCAAGTGTTACATTCATCAAGAAGAAAAGTGTTTTACATTTTATGTGAAAATTTGTAACTGGTTACTTGGCCTTAAACCACATTAAATAGCAAATAAAAACCGGCTTGACCACATACAGTACTATTCAATTGGAGGTTCTGAATTTGACTGTGGGTATGAAAGCAACTGCTGAAACTAAGTCATATAATTAATTTAGTTTTATAGTAGCTGTTACTGTTAGTAACCCTAAATGGTAGTAGCCACGTTGTAAAGTAATTAAATGTGTGATTCTGTAAGACTGTAACCTATTTGAATGACTGAAATCAGATCTAATATATCAATGAAAGCTGTAAACTTTTTTTTTAAGTAAGAACATTACAAAGTACACACAAAATTTAAATTATTTAGGAGGTATTTTTGGCTTTTTCAAATGAAGATAATTACATATGGATTTTGTTAGAATCATTTTTCCCCAACAACCAAAATATATCCAAATTCTAATTCCTTTAGAAAAAAGTTATTTAGAAGTTAGGGTCAAATCATTTTCAGCTTAATTGAATTTATTTAATGTTTACCTCATAAAAATAAGAAGCTGATTTTTTTTTTTACATTACATTTATGGGGGTCTTCTCATGTTTTTAATGTACAGTTCATATAGCACAAACTTTAACAGTTATTCTAAGTTTTTGAATGCTTTTCCTGAAAAGCTTATAGTGAGAAGAAGATAAAAGTCATGTTAACCAGCCAGAACAAAACCATCTCCCCCACCAAATGCTTCTATAGCTCTTAAATCTTTCTAACCATATAGTAATATATAATGTGTATTTAATTATAACTATATAACTATAGGTTACTGTGTGACTTCATTTTCCCCTCAAAATTGCTCTTGGTCTTACCTTCCTTATGGTAATAGAAGTTGCTGAAAGCTAAGAACTTTGGCCTGATTCTCTATCATTGTTTTGTTAACTGAATTATTTTTTCGTCACTCCTACCTAGGAGTGCCTCATGCATTCTGAAGTAACTTCCATTATTACCAATGCCCTTATAAATTTCAATCAGTTTAAAATATTTAGATGCAACCAAAACAGAATAAACTTGCTCTGTATTTTAACTGAGAACCTGTATTTTAACTATGTTAACTTCCAAAAGCCTAATTCTGTTCACTCCCTGCTCCTGTAAACTCCGTAAGAGCAGGGACAAGAGGGGGTCTTGTTTATTGCAGGAAACTTCTCAATGTCTTTACATCCCCTGACACACAGACACCAACATAACAAGTAACTTCTTGTGTGTACAATTAAACCTTACATATCACCTAAGAAAAAATAACTAGAAAGTATTCTTTAAGTCTACAGTCCTATGAATCTGACGGTCAATTTTTCAGGTGTTATTAGCCCTACAATTTAGCTCTTAAAATTCAAGTTCATACAAAACTAAGTTCTGGAGCAGCTGTCAGTTTCTCACGGCACGTATATAAATCCGTTTTTACAATATTTACAGATACCTGCCATATTCAAAGTTTGTGCGGCTTACAGAGGTGTATGAAAAGGTTAATATCACTCATCAAGGAGATACTAATCAACGTCACAGTGATACATCACCTCTCACCTATAAGGATGACCACTGTCACAAAAAAAAAAAAAAACAAGACAAAAGATAATTGTTGGCAAGGGTATAGAGAAAATGGAATCATTATACACAGTTGGTGTGAGTATTTTTTTTTAATGGTGCAGCCACTATGAACAACAGTATGGAGGCTCCTCAAAAAATTAAAAATAAAATTACCATACGATCCGGCAATCCCATGACTGGAGATGTACGTGAAACCAGGATCTCAAAGAGCTCACAGCACCCTGACATTCGTTGTTAACACTAGTCACAGTAGTCAAGATGTGGACACAACCTAAGTGTCTGTCAGTGCGTGAATGGATAAAGAAAATGTGGTATATACATACAATGAAATGTTATTCAGCCTTTAAAAAAAGGGAAATCCTGCCATATGCGACAAGATGGATGACCATACAGGACATTATGCTAAGTCAAATTAACCAGTCACAGAAGGATAAATAGTGCATGACTCCACTTATATGACATATCTAAAATAGTCAAGCTCATAGAAACAGTAGAATGATGGTTGCCAGGGGCTGGAGGGTTGAAGAAATAAAGAGCTGCTGTTCAATGGGTATAAATTTTTAATTATAGAAGATGAGTAAGTGTCCAAGACCTGCTGTAAAATATCATGCCTATAGTTAATACTTAATTGTGCATTTAAAAATTGGTTGAGAGTAGATCTCACGTTAAACATTCTTAACGTATTTTTTTTTAAGGCTTTGTGTGGCCTGTCACTACAGCTGGTAAACTTTGATCATTGGGCAGGATATACTCTCATTGAATTTGAAATACATCAGTCTAATAGGTAATTCCATATTTGCTTGAAACAGACAGCAACAGGGCAAAAGGCACTAAAAACAATGAGCAGGTGCTGCCTTCATCAAGCAGCAGTAGCCTGGTGAACCACTCTTCCTTATTGTATTCTTGCCAAACTAGACTATTCACATTCTCTATTGAAATTTCTTTTTTGATACTATGAGAAAGACACTGATAAATCCTTATTTAACAGCTCCATTTCCCCCACTGGTATGGGTTAAACTAAGTCCCCAAAAAAGGTATGATAAAGTCCTAGCCTCACATGCCTCAGAATATGACATTTAGCAATAGGGTTTTTACAAAAATAATTGAGTTAAAATGACATGATGAGGTTGGAGCCTTATCCAGCAAAACTGGTATGCTTATAAAAAGGGGAAATTTGGACACAGACCAGATATACCCAGAGGGAAGGAGACATGCAGGCACAAAGAAAAGATGGACATGTGACAGGAGTGATGTGTCTACTACAAGCCAAGGAAGAGCAAGGGTTGCTGACACACACCAGAAGCCAGCAGAAACAAGAACAATTTTCCCCTGGAGCCTTCACAGGGAACATGGTCCTAAAGATGCTTTGATTTCAAACCTCCAGCTTTCAGATCTGGGAGAGTAAGTTTCTGTTATTTTAAGCCTCCTCATTTTTTGGTATTTTGTTACGGTAGACTAGGACTCTAATACACCTGCACTTAACATTGCACACCCTTTGTTTTACTAAACCTTCAACATGGAGTATGATTACTGGTTTCATGGCTTGGCTACTGATTAGAAAGGAACCAATTTACATACATAATGACACATAGGGAGGCATGGTTACCTGATCTTTACTACATCTCCTCCAAAGAAATTCTATGGAAGGCATACCCCTCCTTGTCATCCTTTCTTCTTTCATCTATCTTTTGGGACCTTTGCAAGAGCTCAGATGACTCTGTTCTTTCTTGGGCCTATTCATTATTATTTGGTACAAAATCAAAATGAGATTTATATTAAACTACATGAGATAGGCCAAAAGGGTTTTTCCAAAGCCCTTCTACTGTATCCAAAATTATATTAACAATTGAGTGGTACCCAAACTTTTCCTCAGATCTCAGGTGATATTTATTCCCCTTTTCAAAAATTTAAGCAATTTTAGGTACCAATTAAGAGTAGAAACAAGGAAGATTTCCCTAAGGCCAACACTCAAAGGTTCAACCTAGAGTCTATTTTATAGCAGATAAGCATTCTGATCTCTTTTGATTACTTATCCCAGAGTAGCAATTATCTATACAGATGACATCTAATTTTAAGATTTATTTTCTCATGTAAAGCACTATGAGGAATTTCCCCCCTATTTCCTATGAAGAAACATTCATATAGCAAGCATGATTTCCAAGCAGAGAAAATAACTTAAATATAGGGCAAAACACATTTTTTTAAACTGAAGTAAAGCTGACTTACAATATTGTGTTAGTTTCAGGTGTACAGTATAGTGATTCAGTGTTTTTTGTGAGTTATATTCCATTATAGGTTCTCACAAGTCAGTGGGCACAATTCCCTGCATTATGTAGCAAATCCTTGTTGCTTATCCATTTTACATGTAGTAATTTGTATCTGTTAATCCCATACCCCTATTTTGTCCCTCCCCCTTTCCCTCTAACCTTTGGTAACCAGAAGTTTCTTTACCATGTCTATGAATCTGTTTATGTTCCATATATACATTCATTTGTATTATTTTTGATATTCCACATGTAAGTGATATCATATAGTATTTGTATTTTTTGTCTGACTAATTTCACTAAGCATAATACTCTCTAGGTCCATCCATGTTACTGCAAGTGGCAGTATTTCTTTCTTTTCTAGGCTGAATAATATTCCATTGCATGTGTATATATGCACACACCCTGTATCTTCTTAATCCAAGCGTCTGTTGAAGGGCAGTTGGGTTGCTTTCATGTCTTGGTTATTTTAAACAGTGTGGCTATGAACACCGGGGTGCATATATCTTTTCAAGTTATTGTTGTCATTTTTTTCCAGATGTATACCCAGGAGTGGAATTACTCAATCATATGGTAGTTCTATTTTTGGTTTCTTAACTGTTTTCCATAGCGGCTCACCAATTTACATTCCCATCAACAATATATGAGGGTTAAAACACAACATTTAACTTCCACTTAGAGCCACAGATATACCTTTTCTCTTGGCATGGAGTGTTTAAAGCACTGTCAACATTTCAGGAACAGTAGCTCCAATTTTCCAAAAAGAAGAAAGAATTAACAATGCATAATCCCCAAGGACTCTTAAGCCCAGCACCAAGACTGTCTAGGAGTCTTCTGGAACAGCTGAGCTAACCGTATGTCCTATGTGCTTCCAACATTGCACTGAACCCCTGACACTACTGCCACCTACTTGTTTACAGGACATGTACGTTGAGGGGGTTGTGTCTTATTTCCCACAGCTCCAGCGACTGACGCTCAGTTGTCCATTATTACTTGAATGACTAAACACATTTTTTTTTAATAAACCCACCTCTAAATCATATAGAAAGCTAGAGTCCAGAGCAAGTCTCCAGTGAACAGACAGCTTTGCTCACGACTTGCAGATAGTACTATCTTCAATGTCAAAGGGATATCCTCCACAGCGGAATGTCCTGGTTTTTTGGGGACTTTTTCTTCTCATTTTTGACCTTTGCCTTTTTACTACTGACACATCAAATCAAACTGGCTCATGGAAGGACACTCCTGTCACTTTTACTCTACATCAAGCTCATTTCCTGCCTGTAAGATTGGTCACTGCAAACTCTCATATTCAGCCTTATCCCCAGAATTCTAGGGGACAACTCAAGTTGCATCAATAAATACATACCATGCACGCAGGAGAACACTTCGTAAGCACTGTGAAAACTTTAAAATGAGTTCATTGCCTCCTAGGTACATACAATCTAGTGAACTTTTGAAAACCTAAGTGGCAATAAGAGATTTCAATCAGACATGAAGACAATCATTCTTTAGAACAAACCGTGTCTCCTTCCCTCTTCCCTGCAGTCCTTTGAACCAATTCAAGAACAACTTTCTATAGGGAGTTTTCCCAGGGCCCACAGACTCATCTGCCTCTGCACCTCGGATTACAGCACCCAGGAGATTCTTCTTGAGGTGATTTACTCAAGAGCAAAAAGCCAAAACTTTGTACAAACAAATCTGAATTAGAACCTTGATACTGCCCCCTCATAAGCTGTGACTTTGACAAGTCCATTTTTCTCAGCCTCAGCTCCTTCACCACAGCCTCTGCCTCATCATAAAACTGGCAAGATGTTTACCACACGAAGTTGTGATGAGATAAATCGACTAGCATTTTCATGTAACCAGCACCAAGATTTTTATAACTAGTTCCCTTTACATTGAGAGCTGTGTTTACTCACGTCACTGGAGAGTCCACACCTTAGTAATTTTTGTGTTAGAGGTTTTGGTTCTGTTGCCCTACGCTAGATGTTACATCCATTAATAAAAGAGACAATCTCTTAAAATCTCCAGAGTGCATATGGCCAACTCCCTCCACACTCACATCCCGGCCTCAGAAAAAAATTAGAAAGGAGGAACGATTTCTTATGTTGCTAGTGCCAGCGACAGACATGCAGAGAACAAAGTTCATAGACATAACTGTAGCTAAAGTTGAAAAATCAGCCCCCACTGTCTCTTTACTTCTAGTAAACAAGTTTCTTCTCTGCTGAAAAAGTCTATTTTCAACTCATTTTCATCTATATTGCTAAGCAACACCCTGTACCCCCAGTTTTATTTCTGGTTCTGCATTTATTGTCACAGACACCCACAAAGTTACATCCCACACACTGGAGTATTTTTAGGTTTCATTTGTGAGCAATCATATGTGCTATCAAGTACCTCAATTCACAATAATGATGCTTCCTACTTGTACAGAAGTTACAGTCACTGGCAAACATATCACGAACTTTCTCACCCATTTTATGACGCCTGAGTTTCTCCAGGGGGTCACCTCTGGTGATCTCACTCCAAGGGGAGATGGCTCACCTAAGATCACACACCACAGGCAGCAAAGACTCAGCAAAGGCCCATCCTATGTTTCCCACCCCTCATACAACTTTGAGCCCTTTTACAGGTGACAGGCCTCAGTTTACTGATCTGTAAAACGCAGAGATTTGGCTTGATCACCTCCATGCATCTACAGTTTACTTGGTGTCTAACATTTCATGCCCCATGAGGAATTTTCCTGCTTCCTGCTGACTCACAGCCTTCTTCCACCAACTAACTGAAAAAGGAAACAAATGGAAATTTAGCTAATGTTTTATACTAAGTGATAAATATAAAGATGAAGCCAGTATTTAGAAGAAGCTCTGCAAAACAAAGAGTAGGTAATTTTTAAAAAGTATTGTTGACTCAAAGTTTTAATTTTACCCCTCATTGCTGCCGCACCCTGATCCCTAGTTTCGGCAAACACCTCAGAGTATTTAGAAGATGCTGCCCACCAAGGATCAGTAATTACAGTACCAGAGGCTCAGAGAATCACAGGATTTTAAAATCAAAAAGATCCTAGAGACCAGAAGTCATGAGTAATAAGCAAAGGGACATTTCACAGGACGACAGCAGTTGGTGACTCAGGATCTGGGAGAGAGTCAGGAACGTGGTATGGAGACCACACCAAGAGACACCTTCCTAAGTGGCCAGAAGAACTACTAAGGGGAGCTTCTGGTTAGAACCAGAAAAAGGAACAAGGAAGAACAGCAAGGGGCTGAGATATCCAAGCAACTTCAGCGTTCCTCGTTTCTATAGGTTATTGTTTATTTATACACTGTCTTGTTCCCCAAAAAGGTTTCAACCAGTTTACAGTCCCACAATGTAGCATGTTTAAATAGACTTTAAAATGGAAAAAAAAAAAAGGCAGAGGAAATGTAAAGTTAGAAGGCATACTGTTTCAACTCCTTCTCTAGTGCTGCAGGGAAACAAACACATTACATATTTTAAACAATGGAACGTCGTTGTGGCCGGAAGCGCAGCACTTCGCATAGTACCTGGCACACAAACACTCCAGTTCTGTGAGTTACTATTCATATTAGTAATGTTATTTGTTATTAGCCCAATGTTAGTTGTCTCCCCTAACTGACTCTTAAAATAAGAGGTCCTACTTGACCTGATGGCAAACTCCCTTCCCTGTCCTGTCTATTCCCTCCCCGCCTCCTTTTTGTCCCCAAATGCCCTAAATGTAGAAGTAATAAATAAAGATATAATGAGCCTTCTGGGCCCTGGGGCCAGTATCTACACTGTTGGCAATGTAACCAGCTCTCAGCAAAGCTGTGAAATTAGCCACATTTCTCATCTTTTTTTCCTGCCCTCCTTCTTCCCCTTTTCCCGGTGGCATTGTGCAGCCACCTAGAGTCTCTCCTTAAACTTTGTTCTACATTTTCAAAGGAAACAAAGCTTTAAAATAAAGGCATTAAGTTCTTAAAGTGGAAATCCAGGTGTCCATAGGTGAAGGGGTACCGGAGATTTGGGTTTTTTCTTTTTTTTTTTTTCCTTCAGAGAGCTACGTGAAGAGGAGTTGTAAATCACTCCTTACTGGTCATAGCACAGGGCGGAGTAGTAACTGAAAGTCTATCCCCAGTATTCTTGGCGCCCCCAAGTGGCGGAGTGTCAATTAAAATGAAACCGAGTGCCCCTAAAACTGAGTTTCCTGAGTTTATGTCTAATCTGTCTATCCAAAGCTTCATTCCCTTTCTTCTCCCAACCCCATTTCCCTCAGGACTGAGCATCAAAGAAAAGCGGGGACTGAAACCGAGCAGGACGCTGTGGGCCTTCCAAGGGATAAAAGCCCCTCTGTGTCCCCCATTTCTTCTGTGCAGAAAAAAAGGCCTTAGTCTCCTAGCCCTTCCCCTGAGTTCCTAAGAGCAGACTCAGGCAGTTAATAATCAGAACAAGAGAGTCGCAGGACTCCCAGCTCCTTCTGAAGGGATATAGATAATGATCTGCTGCATATCTGTACACTGTTCTAAGACCCCACCCACCCAATGGAGGATGGTGACTACATGCTGACCACAAGAAAGTCAACTCCAGACTGGCTGGAACCAGAAGGCTGGTGATTGAGATTCTCCAAACATCACCCTGTTATCTCAATCAGAAGAAGGTCCACGAACTGATCAGACATCCTATTATCCTCTCCCCTAACAGGGTCTTAAAAATCCTTGCCTAAAAGTCATTGTGGAGTTCAGGTCTTTTGAGTGTGAGCTGCCCATGCTCCTTGCTTGGCTCCCTGCGAATAAACCCTTACTTTGCTGCGAACACTCACTGTCAAGAGTTTGACTTTCTGTGCCACGGGCACACAAGCCCTCACTTGATACCCAAAGACAATTTTGATTCTCACAATTTTAATGAATGAAAAAGTTAGATCCATGGTCAAAGGGTTAACCACCTACTTAACATACGGCAAAAAAATCTTTGGAATGCTTTAGTTCATTTAGGCCCTTCTCTCCTCTTGATGGCCAAATATGCCTCCCCACATTTTCTGGCTCAATTCCCAACAACGTTCCTAAAACACTGATTTCCTCTTCGCTCCTTCCACTTTCTAGGACTCTTTCTCTCACTTGAAATTTCTTTCTTTACTCCAAGTTTCTAGCCCTTTCTAACCATTAGTATAATTAATATAACTGAAGGCCAGTAGCTCAGTAGTTGGAAAGTGAAGCTTCCTTTACCAGGGTGGCAAGGAGGGGAGGAGAGGAAAAGAGGGGAGAAGCTCCTGCCCTGCTCCAGAGGTGAAATTAAGATTGCCACTGAAGAGATCCAGAAAGAGGATGGGACTTAGAACAGGACCTCTCAGAACGAGGACCATACAAGATCTTCCACTCACAGGAATAACAGTGCCAATATCACGAAGGTTTAGTTTCATTAACAAACAGAAAGTAATGACAAGCAGTCGGAATGTAAAAGCAAGCATCCTCTTTGGGGAAGAGCCCATAAAGCCATATTTGAGCCCATTTTTCAGGTAAGGTAGAGGCCAGCACATCTCTTACAGTCAGTAACTTTAAGTTAGTCCTGAGCTGCTAATCCTAAAAGGATCATCTCTGCACATCCTGGAAACATTTCTTCCAGGCTGTATTTCCAAAGACAACTTCAACAACAGGGCTATCATCCTGCCATACAGACCCTTTGGTGCCCAGTGCCCTTCCTTTTTCGGATGCATTCTATCGTTTTCAGAGTGTGTACTCTCCTCCCACAGCTGCCTCTGGTAATTATGAAAACCTTCAGCCAAGTGCTGGTGTCAGGAGTGGCAGACCGTATCTTTATTTAAAAAAGGACATATTCCAGTTACCTCCCACTGTCAAGAGCAAGAAAACTGCTGAGTATATTAGGAACCATTTTACACTACTGTAATACACAGCTGTAGCTCAATGTGTCTAAATTTATATGCTGGAAATTTTACTCTCCCCCCTCCAAAAAAAGCAGTGTTTAGTCACTGCGTCATTTAGCCATAGGTAGTCGTCATTTTTACCTTTTTCCCTACGTTCCTCTCACTTTCTCACATTATCTTTTTGATGCCCAGAGGCCACATAAAGAACAAAGAATCATCTTTATTGCAGTAAAAGTAACTCCTTGCAAAGCTTACCCAAACATGCCGCAGCATAAAACTACATGAATTAAAAGAAATTCAATAACCACTAACATTGAACTTAGAAAGCCTCCAGGATACAAATCAATGACTCTGTAGTGCAGGAGCTACTTCTATCCACAGTTATGTCAAAATCACCCAGCACTGCTTTTCCTTTCCAGTTGTGATAGAGAAGGGTAAGAAAGAATCTCACTCCTGTGGTAACAAGATAAACCCAGGTAAAATTTTTTCTTTCTATAGGGCACCGAAGAGCAGCCCAATCAAGAAAATACTGTTGAACTGAACCCCAGAGAGAAAAGATATCTTCGTTAAGTGAGCGACTAACTGTGTAAGTTGTAGCAGTTTCCACACCTGGGGATGAGCAGCAGGCCTGGGTAAGAACCACCAAAGCAGGTACACAGTAGCCTGGGAGGTGAATACAGCATTGGATGGCAGTATAAACTGGAATCTGGAAGAGCCTAAAATGTGAACACACATCACTTGACCCAATAACTCTCCACCCCAGATGCAGCAGTGGGTGAAGGGCTATGAAGCATATGGGAACTATAATCCTACACATTCTCTGAGCTTCAGTCTTATAATCCTGCCAGAGCTAAATATAAAGGTAGACCAACAATATCTGGTGTTACAGCCCAATCCCTTCCCAGATGAAATACTGACCAGATCAAAGAGGCAGTGGTGGCGCAGGAGGCTGGGGTTTGGGTTGAACAGAGAATTCCACCTAGTTCAAGGTGCAACCTGCCTAGTTCAAATGGAGCGTAGGAAGGATCTAAATGATTAGCCTGCTACCTAACCACTTCGTGGAGTGGAGGCTTTCGCTGTCTAGAAACTAAAAAAGTAATAAAAATAAACAATGAAAATTCATGGATTTTTCACTTACTATAGTCCTCCCAACTTCTTTTTTTCCTCTCTATAAATGCATTCTCTTTCCCTTGCCACATGTTAACTTGAATGTGGCTCACCATGGTTGCAGACCTGGAATCCCAATTCTCTGCTGATCCCAAATAAACCCATCTCTGCTGGAGAAATACCCGGTTGTCTATTTCAAATCAACAAAACAAAACCAAAAAACTGTAATTCAGTTTCCACTGTTGTATTATCCATAATAGACAATATATATTTAAAAGCTGAGACATGAAAAGAAGTAGACAATGTGGCCCATAATCAAGGAAAAACAGAGCCAGTAAAAACCACAAAGGACCCAGTCACTGGACCTAGCAGTCAAGGCAAATTTTAGATTTTAGAGTCAACTATAAAAATGTTAATAATTTATAGGAAAACATGAACATAAAATGTGAAGAGGGTATTTCTGAAAAGAAATGTAATCTGAAATATAGAAATTCTAGAGCTGAAAAAATAGAGGATCTGAAATAAAACACTCATTGGATAGCTTAGAAGCAGACTGAATACAGCACACAGAAGGTTATTTAGTGGCCAGAAATTATTTCCAACATGGTAGACATACCCCTTTGTGATGGGGCTTGGCTACTCTTCTCGTACAGAGATAGCAGAGTATTTCTACACCCTTTAAATATAAATTGATTTGCAGCTTTGCTTTGCAAAGTTTTTGCCTAAAAAAATGCAGCAGTAGTTATGTTACTCTTCCTTTTAAGGCCTTAATCTGAGGCTAGACCAAAGGAGACACTGAAATCTCTCAGCATGGTACCTTGAGACTGCCATGCCACGAAGAGTCTAGAAGGGAACACCACGTGGACAAAGAGATACAACCCTCCCAGCTCTCCCAGCTGAGCTTGGCTTCCAGACAGTCCCCCTGTTGAATGCAGCTACATGTGTGAGCTTGGGTGCATCCAGCAGAAAAATGCACAGTCAACCCATACATTTGTGACAAATAACAACCTGTTAATGTTTTTAGCCACCAAGTTTTGTGGTGGTTTATAACAATAGATCGTTAATACACTGCAGGTAAAAAGGATCAGTCAATTTGACTACAAGTCAAGAGAAATTACCTAAACTGAAGCAAAGAGATAATATGTAGAGAATATGTAGAGGATAAGTAAGGCTCAAGAACCCTAAGCTAGATAAATACAAAGAAAACCAAACACTAAAAATGAGAAAATTTCAAAAGCACTCACAGGGGAAAAAAAAAAAAAAACATTAATGGACATTATACTGAGAACAAAACTTCTCATCAGACACAATGGAGGCCAGAAAGCAATTGAAAGATAAATGAAAAAACATTCCAAAAAATAAAAATATACATGTGTATCTATATGTGCATACACATGTATGTGTTATGTGTATATGAACACAGAATCTTTTTTATATGTCAGGTAGATTGAGGTATAATTTACATACAGTAAAATTCACTCATTCACCCTTTTTAGGTACAGGGTTGGATGAATGAGAAGCACATAGACCTGTGTTACCAATTCCCTTATTCTCCTTTGGAGTCAATCACTATTCCTAGCCTCAACCCAGCACTGATCTGATTTCCATCCCTAAAGTCTGGCCTTTCCAGAATGTCACACAACTGGAATCTCATAGTATGTAATCTTTCATGTTCAGAGTTTTGTTTTGTTTTTTTTAGCATAATACAGATGATACTCATGCATGTTGTTGCATATGTCACTAATGTAACCCTTTTTATTATTGAATAAATGGGGTGTGAATTTCCAGCAAAGGGAATAGCAAATCCAACATCTTTGAGGAGATAATGCTATTGGTTCATCTGAGGAACAGAAAGAACACCAGGAGGGAATGGCATAGTGAGCCATGGGGAAAATACTGAAGGATAAGGGTGGAGAAGTATTCTAGGGCCAGATTACTCAGAGTCTTAAGAGACTGTGTTCAATATTTTAGATTTTCTTCCAGATGCAGAATTCCCTTGTGTTTTTATCTACTGCAAAAAGGTTTAAACTTTAGTTATATCTGTCTGAACACTGTGAGAATGGACTGGGATTGGGGGACAAAGAGTAGAAGCAATAAGACCCACTTGGAGACCATCTTAGTAGTCAGCAGGCAGTATCATGCCTCACAGAAGGTAGCTGCAGTAGAAACAGAAAACAGGATTTGGGAATTGTAATTCGCAAATTTGATAACGGGTAGAATGCAAAGAACAGTGATGGAGAGCAGGGTATCAAGCACACTGCCCAAGGACTGGCTCCTGCAGCAGGCTGGTTGGTGGGAAAGATGAGCGACCAGGCAAAAGGGCTGATGGAAAAAATAGAACTCTTTCTGGGACAGGTTAGATTTTGGAGAACTATGGGACATCCAAGAGATTCTAACAGGATGCTGGATATATGAATCCAAAGCTAAGGAGAACTGCGTGGTTGGTAACAAACTTAGGAATCACTGGTATTTTAAGCCAAGGAAATAGATGGCTTTAAGTAAGGAGAGGAGAGAAGGTGAGTGAAGGAAAAAAAAGAATGCTGAGGAACACCAACACTTACAAGTTTTTAATGCAAGTGGGACTGATGAGTAAGATTAAGAAGTAGCCACAGAAGTAGAAGGAAAATCAGCAGAAGGAAGAATCGTAACGCAAGGGACCAATGTTTCAATAAAGAAAAATAGACTCAAAATATCTAAGCTAAGGACTCAATTTTTCATGAAGTATGACAAATAAAAGGCAATTTCCAACTTTAGCAAAAGCAACTAGTAATGTGTTCAAAGTGAATTCTGAACTAGATTAACTTGAAGAATGACTGAAAATGGAAAATGAAGATGGCAACATTGACAACTTTCTATAGGAATGGCTAAGTAATAAAGCATAGAGACACAGGCCAGTTTGGTTGGAGGTGATATGGTTTCAAGGGAAGGTTTTTGTTGTTTCATTTTTTAATGGGAGAGATGAGCATGTTCAAATGTTAGTGAGATGTATTCTGAACAACAGAACTCATTTTCCTTCCCCTTTACACCCCAAGCCATATCCCTACATAATCACACACCTAGTCAGTTATTAAATCCTGTTGCTTCCATCTCTGAAATGTCTCCTGAATCCATTCCCTCTTCTCCATTCCTACTGTCTCAGCACCAATTAAAGCTTTCATGTCTCTTATCAGAGCATTTAATACATCATCTACCCAGAGTTAATCAAACTGCAAGGTTAAGGGTATCATACTCCAGACTGACAAGTCAGCCCATGGCTTCTGACCCCCACCTACAAGAAATTAGGGTACAACCACAATTAGAAGAACAAGTCCATGCAAGATCATCCTCACTCCTGACACCAACTGCAAGTTCCCAAATCATCCTCACTTTCGACAATTTATTAGAAAACTCACAGAATTCATGGAAACCTATGGTACTTCTGGTGCCATTTATGACCTGAAAAAGGACACAAATTAGAACCAGCCAAAGGAAGAGGCATAGGGCAGAGTATGGAAGGATTCCAAAAGTGAAGCTGCAGCTCTTCTCAGAACACTGACAGCATCACTGTGTGACAATACACATGGAGTACTGCCAACTCAGGAAGCTTATCTTATGCCAACCTGAGTGTCCTGTGTTTATTTTAGGGCTTTATTACAAAGGCATGTTTAAGTGTCCACATGGTTGGACTCCATTCCCTCTAAGATTGGTCCTGGCTTCCGTCTCCAGCCTAATATCTCTATTCCATACAATCCATCAGACTAACTGCTTCCCCCAACAATCATGCTTCATCATGTTTCCCTGCTTTTGTACACACTGGTCTCTCTCTGCCTGGTCTCCCTTTGTACTCACCACACATTCATTCTTCTTTGTTTTCTAATGTTTACGCATCCTTTAAAACTCACAATATCACTTCCTATGGGGCATCTTCCTAGATTCTGTTAGTTTTAACTAGCTTCTCCACATTCTCCCATGCTACTCTGTTCCTACTCTTTTCAACACTTACCAGACCTTCAGGGCAAAAGTATCCTTAAGGGTGTCTTTAATTTCTAACTTCTTTCTGTTCACTTTCTTTTGTATTGTTTTGAGGTTCTGTGGTGGGAAAACAAGGGAAGGATTTTGTGTGAACAGCTGAGAGCATGAGAGGGAAGTGGGTAGAGCAGAACTCTTCTCTTGGGCTCTATGAGGACAAGGGGTCCCGGAGTAATCTTCATAGCTCAGGTCAACAAGCTACGTTATTTCCTCAAAGAGAAATGACAAATGGCCAACAAAGATATGAAAAAAAAAATGCTCAGCATCACTCAACATCAGGGAAATGCAGATCAAAACCACAATAAGATATCATCTCACACCTGTCAGAAGACTTATTTAAAAACAGAGATAAGTTTTGGTGAGAATATAGAGAAACTGGAACCCTTGTATACTGCTGGTGGGAAACTAAATATAACCGCTGCTAGGGAAAACAGTATGAAGGTTCCTCAAAAAAATAAAAACTGAGTTAGCATACGATCCAGCAATCCCACCGCTGGACATATATCCAGAAGAACTGAAACCAAGATAGATCTTAAAGTGATAACTGCCCTCCTATGTTCGTTACAGCATTATTTACAATAGCCAGGATATGGTAACAAGCCAACTGTCCATCAATAGACGAATGGATAAAGAAAAGGTGGTAAAGTTGAACATCATTCATCCTGTAAAACGAAGGAAGTCCCTCCATACACATCACATAGATGAACCTGGAGGGCATTCTGCTAAGTGAAACAAGCTAGTCACAGAAGTCCAATTATGACATGGTTCTACTTACATCAGGTAGCTAGATTAGTCTAACTCATAGAAACAGTAGAATGGTGGTTCCCAGGAATTAGGGGGAAGGGGAAATGGGGAATTGCTTTTCAATGGGTACAAAGTTTCAGTTATTTAAGATGAGTAAGTTCAAAGGATCTGCTGTACGACATTGTACCTGTAGTCAACATTATGATGTTATGCAGTTAAAAACAGGTTAACAGGAATTATGGAAATACAAATAAAAATCACAATGAAGTATCTATTCACATCTGTTAGAACAACTGTTATCAAAAAGACCAAGAAGTAACAAAGTGTTGGAGAGGATGTGGAGAAAAAGGAATCCTTGTCCACTGTTGGTGAGATGGTAAAATGGTACAGTCACTATAGAAAATATAGAGATGCCTCAAAAAAAAAAAAAAAAAAAAAGCATAGAACTAACATATGATCCAGCTATTCCACTTCTGGGTATTTATCCAAAGAATATGAAAACACTAACTTGAAAAAGTATATGCATATGCACCCCTACATTCATTACAGCAGTATTTACAATAGCCAAGATATGGAAACAACCTATGTGTCCGTCAATGAATGAATAAAGATATTAACACACACACACACACAATGAAACAATGCTCAGCCATAGAAAGAATGAAATCTTGCCATTTGCGACAGCATGGATGGATCTTGAGCATATTATGCTAGGTCAAATCAATCAAAAGGAAAAAAATACTGTGATTTCATCTGTATGGAATCTGAAAAAAGAAACAGTAAAATCAAACAAATAAAAACAAACTCAAAAAGAAAACAGATCAGTGGTTACCAGAGTGAAAGAGGGCTAGGCAAAAGGGGTGTATGGTGATGGTGACTTTTGGGGAGGGATTATTTTGTGGTGTATACAGATGTTGGATTATTATGTTGTACACCTGAATCTTATATAATTTTTAATAATTAGCTGAGAGGGTAGATTTCACATTGTGTATTCTTATCACAGCAAGAAAATGTTTGATGGAATGAGGGAGAACAGCCCTCTCTAGCTGGGATCCATAAGAACAAGGGATCCCAATGTACTCCTCACATCTCAGAGGTCAAAATGCTGCATAGAGTGGGGAAGAGAAACAGTCTGCCTCCTCGTGTGCAAGATACAGTGTGGCCCCAGGGCAAGCAGGACCATGTTGGAGCTGCTAGGGGACATCAGCAGAGGTCTCTGGGATTAAGAGCATCAGCTTTGTCCTGCAAGAACCAGAAGGCACTGAAACACGTGCCCCTGACATAGCTATAGGGGAAGGGGAAAGGGCGAAGGGGAAGACAGAGCTTCAATTTAAGAACTGAGAACACTGTTGTGAGCACATGCTGTGCCCTTGAGGACTGCCAGAAATATTTGAGTTTTTGAAGCCAAAGAGCTAAGATATATAGTAAGTACATGAACTGCTAATTTAAGCCAAGGTGACATTCCTGTCCAAAGGCTGAGCAGACTCAGTCAGATCACACAATAGAACACTATGTATGAGTCATGAAAATTTGATTCCTGGAAAGAAAGACCCTGGTACCTTAAAATGTGAGCTTCTTTGGAAATAGAGTTATTACAGATACAACAAGATGAGGACAAAGGTGGGAGGAGGGCGGGCCCCTAATCCAGTATGACTGATATCCTTCTAAGATAATGGTCACTTGAAGAGAGAAACACTGGGAGAACAGCATGTGACGATGAAGGCAGAGACTGGAGTTACACACCTTCAAACTAAGGGATGCCAAAGATTGCCAACAAACCACCGTAAGCCAGAAAGAGTCGAGGAAGGATTCAGAAGTAACACAGCACCGTGGAGACCTTGCTTTGGGACTTCTGGCCTCCTGAACTTAGTAACTTTCTTCTGTGTCAGGCCACACAGTTTGTGGAACTTCATCAGGCAGCCCTAAGAAACTAATACAGATTGTAAAACGGCCAACAGTTGAAGGCCTTTACTTTCACTGAACCCCTTGCACTATCTTGTCCTGCCCTGACCTCTAAAGTTCTTGAGAAGCCACCTGAGAAACACTAATTGTTCCCAATACTTTAGTACCTCCCAGGGAATATGTCATCCACGCCCCTTGCCCTGTAACTTGCAAGTGCCTCTCATTACAGTAGATGCAGATGTTTCCTCAACCATTGACGGCCTTGGCCATGAGCTTGCATTGACCAATGAAATGAGGACAGAAGGGCACGTGCAAGTTTCAAGCTGGAACCTTAAGGCCTGGCAAGTTTCCTACAGTCTTCTCAGCACTTCTGCCATTTACCACGTAGCCACTGGCCCAGAATAAAAAGACATACAGAACGGACCTGAACCTAAATCATCGTCCATACCAAAGCCCAGTCAAACCAAGCCAAGCCCAAGAAAGCCATAATTTCAAGACCTACAGACCCATCAGTGAGACACACATACTCATTTTGGTAAGCCACAGAGCTTTGGAGGTTACTGTGAGACATTACTATAAACAGCCAAGTGGAACATTCACATAATCATAGTTTTTATTCTTTGTTTGGGCTTCTGCTCCATATTCCTATCTAGTTTCCTGAACTCAAAGCTGAAATTTTCAGATATTCCTATTGTATCATTTCCTCCTAAATCCTTAAGAAAAAAAAAAACAACTCTGAATAGTCTTAACAAAGGCTATTCATGAAGGGTACCCTCCACTAGAAAAAGGACAATGAAAAGATCTCCACTTGAGGGTAGGTAATTTTAACCATTCATCAAGAAAACTTCACCTTGAACTAGAAGACATAATATTTTCATATTTCTCCATTTCCTTCTTGAGCATTTCACAGTGCCCTTCCCTGTGACAAGACAGGGTAAGCATACATACTCATAGCTTGAATGAAGTGGATTTGTGTTCCCTCATTTCATCTGTTGTCTTTGCTAGCAGCCTACGACACTGAAAGCCAGTGGGAAACCACAGGACAGCAGCAATTAGCAGCAAGAATTATGCATCGAGCTATTCCCTACATATTAACCCAGAAAGAACAAGACGGCGGCAGGTGATAATTTTTGATTGACAGATCAGGTTCTAAATCGGTATCTCAGCCATGAAGGGTACCCAGACACTTATGCAGGGTTGAATGCCCTTTTTATAATCTCTTTAACAGTGAAAGTCAGCTAAGGTGACGTGGAAGAAAAACTGCCAAGGTTGGCAGAGCAATCAGTGAGGAAGGCTCCAGTATGAACTTCATTTCTTAGCAGTGCTGAAGTCAATCCAGTTCAGTTTGACTTTCATAGGACATTACACACAAAACCTTTTGAGGAATATTCAAAGTAGGAATCACCCACAGGTCTTGACTTTAAGACCCATTTTCCTTCCTCAGGACATCAGCTGGGAAGCAGTAAGTTCCTCCCAAGCAACTGTCAGCACAGTCATTCAAAGCTGAAGGGGGAAAAAATTCAGAGTTTAGAGTAAGGGTCACAGGACAAGAACATTCTGAAAATTTAACAGAACACAGGTCTCCCACAGGTGAGTCTGCACCTGCACCAAGAGCAAAGGGCTCATCAGAATGGCCAGTGGTGGCCACTTAAATAGTCACAAGCTAGAAGAAAAGAGGTGGTGTCAGTAATACTGAACAGAGTTGGAAATGTGAATCCCTCCTTCCGGCCCACTGGGAATGACTAAGTTCCATTTGCACAACTTCGTGGTACATGATTATTTTCACATACGTTCATATACATTATGTCACTTGGTTTTCACAAAAGCCTGGTGAGGTAGGAATGACTGCTGTACGAGGTTGACTAGCGCTGCTGTAACAAATCACCACAAATGGTGTGGCTTAAAAACACAAACCTATTCTCTCACACATCCAGAGACTAAAAATATGAAATCATTGTTAGCAGGGCCATGTTCCCTGCAAAGCCTCTAAGGGAGGGCCCTTCCTTGCCCCTTCCAGCTTCTGGTAACCCCAAGCACTCCTTGGCTTGTGGTTCCATTACTCCAATCTTTGCCTCCATCTTTAAAGTACTGGGTTATCACTGAGTCTGTGTCTTCACAGAGTGTTCTCTGCTTCTTGTAAGGATACCAGTCATGTTGGACTTGGGCTCCCCATAATGACTTCATCTTGACTTGACTGTATCTGCAAAAAAACTATTTCCAAATAAGGTCACATTCACAGGTACCAGTGTTTACACCTTCAACATATCCATCATAGGAACACAATTCAACCCCTAACAGTTAGCTCCATTTCACAGACAAGAAAACTGAGTTTAACAAAGGTCAAGTGATCGAAGTGTACACTATCAGTAATGAGCAGAGCTAGGACTTCCGCCAGGTCTAACTTCTGATCCTGAGTTTTATCCACCATATGTCCAGCTCCTCAGCATTGCTACTGCAGCTGTGGGCCCCTTAAGGCTTGATCGAGAAAAAGTGGATCAAGAGTGCAGGACCCAGCAAAGTTTGATAGACAGAGCTCAGTGGTCATCTGCCAAAAAATGGCTTTGAAAATCTCCTGTCTGGTTGGCCAGGTACATAGTGACTTGAGGGCCAGTAGAGGGTCCTGAATGCCCGTCACAAAGCCAGGATGCCCATGATTCAAGTCCTTCCTTTAGGTCTGTTCTCTAAGTGTCCTATTTGAATATAAGTATTCCTGGGCTATTCAGCTTAATCAAGTTTATCTTACAAATATTACTGATTTGAAGGGTCCTTTCACACATGAAAATCATTCTGCTTATTTACTTACAGATGTGTTTGATGTCACATAGATAAAGGGATGGATGGATAAAGTTATACCAGGAGAATAAAAAATAAAATATGGCCTCTGTTCTTAATTCATTTATATTAGAATAATCCATAGTGAAAGTATAATTTTTCAAATACAACCAGGAAGATATATTAAGTTGGTGGTACCCAAACTCTGATGTCCTTCAGAGTAACTTGGAAAACCTTCTTTAAAGTAAAATTTCTATTATCAAGTGGCATTCAATTGGAAAATTATAATAATTAGTATTTAAATCTAAAAAGTAGTTATAAAAACCAAAAACACTCTCTCTATAAAAATAACCAGCTTGAAAATAATTTAAATGGCTTTTAGAAGCTAAGATACCAAGGAGTAAACATAAGAATCTAGTCTAGTTCAACATAATGGATTGAACACACATTTGTCACTCTGAATCCCTACTAAAATGATAACAAAGGAATAAAAACACTCTACCCACATGGACGAAGAGTCAAAGAAATAGATGAGAACTGTCAACCAAGGTTTTAGAACTGAAAAGTGGATACTGAATAGTGCTTAATTAGCTGAATTGATAAAACTGGAAAGACTTTGGAAAGTCAACCCTAAGCAAGCCACTTAACAGTCCAGAACCCTGGATGGTCTCCAGAGCTGGATGCACCAAATGCCTCTACAAGGAGGAGAGGCTTAAGAACTGGAACAGCCTTACATATTTTGGGCAGCAGAATTATTTAATCTGACTGTATCTATCAAACCTGTAAATGCACACAACACTGACTCAGCAATAACGTGCTAACTTTTTCTTATGAGTGTATTCACATGTATGTTCAGATATGTCTAAAATGATATTCATAGTATGATTGTAATTTAAAAACTAGAATTAATCTATTCAGTATAAGTGATATATTTATAAAGGAATTTATCTATATCAAATGGAGTATTTTTAGGTAGTAAAGAAAAAAGCAATCTGCATATGCTCATAAGGAAAAAATCTCCAAGTTTAAAAGAGTTCAAGTGCAAACAGTGTGTGGTATGCTCCCAATTTGTCCCATCTTCCCACTCTCTCATGGGAGAAGATCTGATTGTAGCCCATGGAGATACTTCTGTCTCTCAGTCTACACTGAGGTCCAACATAGGTGAATCCATCTGTCTACTGGTCTTTGGAGAAGGCCCTGAACAGAAAGGAAAGTGTACTTCGGTCTGAAAATCAACCTGAAACCAGAAGTCTGGCAGAACAGACCAGACCGAGTAACAACACCTGCACATCCCAAAAAACAACAGTTCCAGGTCTAATGTGAATCTGTGCTGGCCACTCCTGAGTCAGCCCCTTCTCCTCTAAGCCTCAACTAAGACTCACCACTCCCTACTTCAAGAAGAGACCAGGGGAAAGACAACCATGTCGCCAGGGCCCAGCAGCCCTGCTATGGGTAACCCTTCAGAAAGGGCTGGCTCTGGAGCAAAGCAGAGGCCCCCTGCTGTGCCCTCCTGAGAGTGAATATCTAAGCATTTTTACAAGCCATGAAACCAAAGAACCTGGTCAGCCCAGGGCCACAACACAGTCAGGAAGTAAGAGACAGCAGGCAGCATCTCTGATCACAACAGAGGAGTCGTTCTGTGCACATCCATGACTTCTGGAAGAAAAGACTCGACTTCTTGTTCATCGAGCAAGAGATTGCTCAGAACATTAAAGCTTGTCATTCTATTATAAATGTGACACAGCAAAATAATGGGATGCAAGAGAGAAGTAGCATCCTAATTATGCTATTATTCTTCCATTTCTCCCTCCAAGTCTACTCTCCACTCTTTTTTGTTCTGCTCTGCGCTTAGGGAGTCTGGTCTGGGTTCCCTTCCTTCAGAGTTCTGGTCAGGTTTGGCCTTGGGGAGCCCAGCAGGAGGTCAGAGAAATGAAGGAAGGTGAAGTAAGAATGTTTACTTTCCTGGATCCTTCCCCATGCAAGGTCATTTCAGGCTGAGGACATCCGTCCACCTAGCATCACAGTTCCTGTCAAAGCAGTCTTCACGTGACTCTCCTTCCAGGCTCTGGTAACATTCCCTCCCCTCACACCTTCAAGCCAAGGGGCAGCAACTTCCAGATGTCACCCACCTGATGTTTGGCACCATCCCTTGTGGTTTCTCAACACCCTGCTCCTAATTTTTTACATAACCCGTGTATTAAACTCTCCTCAAATTGTCACCTATTGTTGCTGGGACCCTGACTGACAGGTGAATTTCAGGGGGAAAAAATTATGCCCTTTTAAGTAACTTTCCTAAAGGGTTTCGTCACATGTAACATGAAATTTTATGGGGGAAAAATGGCCAATATCAGAGACATGAACAATGTTTTATAGCAATGTATTCATTCAGTCTATAAATAATTGATAATATCTTAGTATGTACCAATCACTGTTCTAGATGTGGGGGATAAATCATTAAACAAATAGACAAGGCACCTCCTGCCCTAATGTACCTTCTTCATTACGAAATTAGAAACAAACTCAAAAAACAATGTTAGGCAGTGTAAGTGCTAGAAAAGAAAAGGTATCATAACTGGATAGGAGGGCAATGGGATCTAAAGTGGAAAAGAAGGGAAGCAAGGCCTTTGAGGGAGTTGACCAATAGTTAAAAAGTGGTAAAGTCAACTGTAGGATGTTCTGGGGAGTCAAGTTATTGGAGAGGTCTTCTTAGACAGTAAGTTGGAAAAATAGGAGGTGATGGGCAGAGTGGGACGCTTTACACTGTTATGACAAAAGGGAGAGGTAGAAGTGGGGCTGGAAGACAGAAGCAATAGAGGTGAGGAATTCAAAGAACTGGGAGGCTATGACATTGGATGGATCATCCCTATGGATACTGAAATTCTGAAACATGGTAACAGAAGTAGTGGTAAAGAAAAGATAGTGAGTCAGGTGCTAAAGTCATCAAAACGAACAGGAAACCATCATAAGTTTCCTACAACAAGGAAGAGCAGACAATAAGATACTTCAAAGCTCTGAGAAGGAATCGGGGAGAAATGAGCCATGGTTGGAAAGCAGCGTTAAACAAGCAGAACACTCAACCCACCTCCAAGACTAGGAGTACACAGGGTACGAAAAATAAAAGGAAGCCACAGCTGAGAGCTTTGTGGAAGCGATCGCTGTATGATTCTCCTTGTATCAATCTTCATAGTGGTGCAGGTGCTTTTATAACCAACCATCAGGAGGAATTCCAAGCAGGATGTTCAGCTGCTATGTGGTAGATGAAGGTGTTGTGGAATTAAAGCATGGAAGAGGTGGAGGTAGGGGAGAGTAACAGCTGAGAAGCTATCTTCTACCTCATAAATAAGCAGTTCACTGATCATCCCTTCTTCATAACCATGACAGACCCACTGTGTGCTCACTTGTCCCCAGCATCATCAAGGAGAGAGTCAAGCCCCTCCTGTAACACATCAACACATATTTGAAATAAGGCCTCTGATTCTGCCTTGTACCCAATCAAACCCACGAACCCAAAATGTACAGTTCATTTTTTTCTGCCCATGCATAAAAGTGGCTTACCATCTGATTATTAACCCACCCTCATGCACCTTGGATTGCTATGCACATTCCAAACTGGAAGGAATAAGAACTTCACGGATCATAGTTACATAAACCACAGGCTGCAATGACACCGTTTTAACATAGTTCATTCTCTTAAGAGAATAAAATGCTGAGCCACAGAAATAGCTTAATTAGGCTCAGCTTGCCTTGGAGGTAGGAGGAATGCTGTCAAGTATTCCTCAATAAAGTGTTGAAGTTCAGAGAAATCATGACCCACCTCCCAACTCTCTTGCTTGCTCTGAGGCAACCAAAGAGGCAGCCAGCTAATTTCAACTAAACTCTGCTACAACAGTCTGCATGAGAACTTTTGGAAGCTCTGTTCTTTGCATTAATAGGCTCTAAGCCATAAGCTGTTGGCCAGTAATAAGTGTAATTGTGCTGATCCATCCTCTCTCTTCTCCACACATACACAGAAACCCTTTTTAGAAAAAAGAACAGATTATCAGGTACAAGGATGATAAGAGACCTTATAATAAGGTAAAGACACCATCCACATAGATACTGAAGCTCTGAGCAGGACATCATAAAAGCGTTACTAATAGCAACACTTATTGAGAACTTACTTAGAACCAAACGCTGCTCTAAGTGCTTTGCATGCACTGACTCTCCCAATCCTTACAACAATCACAAGGCAGATATTATTATCCCCATCTTACAGAAGGAAAGTGAGACACTAAGAGGAAAGTCATTTGCCCACGGTTTTATGGCTAGTTCAGTGGTAGAATCAGGACTTGAACTTAGTCACTCTGGCTCCAGAGCCTAAAATTTATTAACCAGGATGCTTTGTTACCCAAAACACGCACACACAAACACACAAACCCCTCCCCCAATCAAGCCAACTATATTTCCTGGCAGAAATCGTTTCCTTACCGCTTCACTGAGTTGTAGGACCACGTCTTAAAACAAGGGTAGGAAATCCTTTGCTGCCAGACAGGATGATACTCTTATTTAATTTCACCCCAAAGTACTGTATGACATGGAAGCAGCTGCAACTCAGGGAATAAATTTGGTCTTAGCAGAAAATAATCCTCTCAGAACAGTTTGAAAGTTTAATGGTAATAATATTCACTTGTCCTGCTTATTAAAAATGCATTTTCAGGAGACCCAGAGTCTGATTCACTGGATCCAGGATTGGGTCTGGTAATCTGTGTTTAACAAGCCTTCTCACCACCACCTCCAGGCAAACCTAGTGAAGTGGCTCCCAGGCCACACTATGTCATGTGTTGCTCTTGGGAAGAGACAATTTGAATTAAGAATGAGAAGGGCAGAGTGGGGAAGTCACCCTTCCTTGATGGCTTTCAGGTATAAGAAATGGGACTCAGAGCAATGAAGGTTGCCCGTTTTGCCACAGCCCCAATTAGTCTGTGATGGTGCTCAGTCTCCTTGGTTTTATCCACTTTTATTTTAAATATTTTGAGCTATTGGGTTCTCTTAAGTTTATAGCATCTTCTATGTCCTTAAAACTGATTTTTCTTGATGTGTAGCCACCATAGCTCTATTTTAGTTTAGGATACATCTGGTACATTTTATCCTTTCTTGACAGGATAGAGATTTGCTTTAACCTCATCTAGTGATCTCTGGTGATTTTACTCTCTACTGAAATCAGTAATTAATTACTTTGATTTACTTCTATCATATAACTTGGTTCCCTATTTTGGTGGAAACTTTTCCTTGTTTCATTTCTCCTTGTGTAAGAGTGTTTTATTTGGCAATATAACCCCAGAAAACAAAGTAAAAACAAAGAAGGAAGGAGAACCAGAAGCAAGATCTGTAGAATGGGCTGCCACCAGCGGACTGGTTGCTCCATCCTATGAGATCCTCGCAGAACTCATCTCAAGCCATACAGCCAGTAGAAGGAGGAAAGCCCTTATCCATTGGCTCCCCACTACCCACAGCCTCAAGTTCAGCCACAATTCAAGCCCCTTTCCAAAGGTACTTGGTCACTGTCGTCAGTAAAAATTCATTCCCAGACGCCAAACCAGCCCCTCACTCTGCTGAGCTCTAAAATATCAAAAATCATCTATTGTCAGACAAGCAGCTCTCATATCTTCCTGATCAAGATGCCTCATTGGCAGGGTCATGTTCACCTGATTCTGTTGACTTAATGCATCCCACTCATAAGGTTTCTAGATCAAATAAAAACAGGGTTCCCAGTTAAATACACATTTCAGATAAACAATATTTAAGTATGCCCCATGTAACATTTGGAACACAACTACCTACTAAAAAATCAAATCCATCTATGGAAAAAAATACAAGTAACTTTTTTTTTAATAAGTCCAAACCACTTAGAAGGCATATTATCCGTGTATATTACTTTAACCAAATAAACTCCCATTGTCTGTTAGCAATGTATTTTACTTTCTATCAATACTACCAATATTCTTCATTGTCTTTAAGACAAAGCTCTAATCCTTAGTATGTTATACAAAGCCTATTCTGATCCAGCCCCACTTCCATTCCCCAGTGTCATTCCTCACCTAGTCACATTCTTTTTTGGACTACATGTAGTCTCCTGAACAGATACACCACCCGCTTCCCTACCCCACCCCCACCCCCGCCAGCACTTTTCCTGGGCTAACTCCTGCCAGTCCCAAGATTTAGACATCCTGCCAATTCTCCTCAACCACAAATTACTCTCTTCAACTCAATTCCACCAACTCTCATGTCACCCAAAATTTGTTTAGAGTCAGAACACTATAGCCAAATTCTGCAGAGTTTGCTGAATATATTATTCCTGACTCTGGTCCCCCAAAAAAGCCATAAATTATGCGTAAGTCCTATTACGAATAGAAATGCAATTTTCCCAGGAAAACAAGTATATTTCCTTCTTTAAATGAAACTTAGAGCCACACTGAATTTTTTCACTATTGGCCTCATGAAAAAGATTGTTACCCTTGAACTATCACGAATTTACTCTTTCTCTCCCATAGCTTGGAAGATCAAATTCTCTGCAGGATGACTGTCTTGGGAGAGGGTGGCAGTGAACGGATATGATGGAATTAAATTCTGCTCATTTCTTTCCCCAGACTGCACTGGAAAAAGGATTGCCAGCCTCTCCATCATAAAAGTCATTAGTTCACTGGGGCCAGCATGGACAGGATAAAACCAGAGCAGCACAAAGCCCTCCTGAGGTAAGGATTTAATGAGAAGAGGAGACACATCAGCCATCCTTGAGCATTCATTCATCACTTATACTTCTCTAAAACCCCAAGATGGTTATGTCAAACCCCAGTTTCCTCATATCCTTATTTCAAGACCTCTGGAATTTAAAGGCAGAAGCCTGACCTGGAGGGGTGGTAGTAGCAAACAGGGGTTTTATGGTGTTTGGGGCTCTCTCCCACTTCTTCCCTCTTCTCCTTTCAATTCACAGGGAGGGATGTAGATTAGGACTTGGCCTTCGATCCTTCTCCAGTATACATGATTATACATCATATTCAATATCCATAGGAGACCATGAGATCATAAATGAAAGGCAACATCAGACTAAAGACAGAAAAATAAACTTTAAAGACACCAGTATATACTATCAGAAACAAGACTATTAGAACTGATAATTATTTTAAATAGGCCTAATAAATATGCTTAGAGTGATAAGGAAAGATATTATGTGAAGACTACTAAAACTCAATCCTATCCCAAGAGATTTACACATCCAATGCAATTTTATCAAAATCCCAATGGATTTTTTTAAACAGAAATAGGGCAACAATTCTAAAATTCACATATAGAACCACACAAGATCCTGAATAGACAAAGCAACCTTGAGAAAGGAGAACAAGGGTGGAGACATCACACTTCATAATATCAAACATTACAAAGCTATGGTAATCAAAACAGCTTTGTATATGCAGACATATAGACCAAGGGAACAGAATAAAGATGTAAGAAATACCACACGTATATAGTAAATTCACCTTTGACAAGGGTCCCAGAAACACACAATGGGGAAAGGACAGTCTTTTCAACACATGGTGCTGGGAAAACTGGATTTTCACATGCAAAAGAATGCAACTGGACCTCTATCTTACACCATATACAAAAATCAACTCATATAGATTAAAGATTCATATATAATGTTTAAATCTACAAAATTCCCAGGATAAAACATAAGGGGAAGCTTCATGACATTGGCCTTTGTAATTATTTCTTTGATATGACACTGGAAGCACAAACAAAAAGCAAACATAAGTAAGTGGGGCTACAAAACTAAAAAGCATCTACATAGCTAAAGAAATCAGAGTGAAAGGCAACTTACAAAAAGGAAGAAAGTATTTGCAAACTGTATCAGATAAGGAGTTAATATTAATCCAAAATATGAGGAACTCCTACAACTCACTAGCAAAAAAAAAAATACATAAAACCCAAGCAATTTGATACTTTTAAAATGGACGTTTTTCCAAAAACAACACATAAATGGTGATAGATACATGAAAAGATGCTTAACATCAAGGAAATGTAAATCAAAACCACAATGAGTTATCACCTCACTCTTGTTACCATGGCTATTATCCCCCCCCCAAAAAAGGGGGGGAGGATAGGTCCTGGCCAGGATGGGAAGAAATAAGTTTTACACACTGTTAGTGGGAATACAAAATGGTGCAGCCACTACGGAAAACAATACGACAGTTCCTTTGAAAACAAAAATGGACCTACCTATCCCACTTCTGGGTATGTATCTAAAAGAACTGAAATCAAGATGTCCAAAGGCAGCTGCATTCCCACATTCACTGCAACATTATTGACAATAACCAAAATACCAGAACCACTTTAATGTCCAACAACAAATGAACAGATCAAAAAATGTGGTATATACACACAATGGCATATTGTTCAGCCTTGAAAGGAAACCCTGCTGTATGTAACAATATGAATAAACCTGAAGGACATCACGCTAAGTGGAATAAACCAGTCACAGAAATACAAGTACTGCACTATTCTACTTATGAGTTATCCAAAACGGTCAGACTCACAGACACAGAATACAACGGTGGTTTGGGGGGAAATGGAGAGTTGCTGTTTAACGGGAACCAAGTTGCAGTCATTCAAGAAGTGTAAGTTCTAGTGATCTGCTGTACAACATCATGCCTGTAATTAATACTATATCGCACACAAAAACTTATCAGGGTAGTTCTCCTGTTAGGAGATTTTACCACAATAAAAAAAGCTGGTGAAACTTTTAAAGTCAAAACATTTGGATTAAGTAGTATGGCAAAAGTTAAAGACTTAGAGTTTTAAGTTCAGATTGAAGCACTCAGAACACAAAAAAGTATGAGAAAGTTTTCCAAAAAAAAATACAGAAAACAGATGAAGTGCCAATAACTGGCTGAGAGAAAAAAAAATCATCTCAATAGAAGCAAACTATTTTGGCTAAAACTGGAACATTCATTCATGAATTCAAAAGAAAACATTAGCAACTCAGGAATAAAGAAGAATCTCCCAAGTCTGTCTAAGTATCTACAGAAAACCTGCAGAAAACTTTGAGGAGGAAGAGAATGAAAAGTCAGAAGCTTATTAGAATGAAGATATTCACTAAGATTGGATTCAAAAATCTGCCTACCCCCCCCCAAAAATCAGTACCATTTCTCTAAACCTGAGATAACCATCTAGGAAACATAAAAATAGCTATTTTAGTTATTTTTAATAGCAACAAAAGCAATAAATTCCCCAGGCATTAGGTTAAAGGTAAATCCTCTACGGAGAAAATCTTTTAAAACCTAGTAAGAGACAAAAGTGACTGATACAAATAAATGGAGATTTCCATAATCACAGGTGAGAGGATTCATTATGAGATACCAGTTCATCCCTTAGATTAATCAAATTTAATGTAACCCTAATCCAGACTTCAGCTGGATTCAGTTATTTTAAAATGCATATGAAAATAAAGGTACAAACAGCATTGAAAAGGAAGAACTAAGAAAATTTTATGATGTTATACCACAGACATGAAGCTATACCATAAACACTAATAAGAACTAGTATAGTACTAGTACAAAAATAAACATCCTAATACGATGGTGTAAACAGCTGAGATAGGCTCATTTACATATGGGAAGTTAATATGTAATTAAAAAATGGCACAATTCAGGGGTGAAAGGAGGACTTAGATAGGGCTGGGAAAACTGGTTCATGTATTGAGAAAAATTAAAATGGATTCTTAATTTAAATCAAAAGGGTAAACTCCAAATGGAATAAAGACCTAAACATGGAAGGTAGACTAAAGTCAACAAAAGAAAACATAGAAAGATAGCCTCAAGATAAAGGCAGGGAAGAATTTCCTAGAACAGAAACAAAAATCACAAGGAAAAAAAAAAACTGCTGAATTTGACTGTACCAAAATTAAGAATTTCTATACAAAGGCACTCTGGGAAGATCTGAATAGATGACAAATCTGAAGAAGACACTACCAACATACTAACTTAACAAGGGTCAAACTATTTATAAAATGAAGAAATTCCTGTAAATCACTATGATAAAAGTCCAGTGGGAAAATGGGCCAAGGATATCAATAATTCATAGAACAAAGAACCCCAAAAGCTATTAAGCATGTAAAAAGATGGTCATACCTATTAGTAATCAGACAATGCAAACTAAATAATGCAGCATCATTTGATGACTAATAACCTGCAAAAAAAAAACATTGCTAGAGAATGCCAAGTGTTCCTAGTGAGTGGACAGATTGATCTCTAGAATGTCTGTACTAATTTGGAAGCACTTAGTCAAGTGAAGAAATTACATACTCTTTGACCTAAATTCGCACATCTGAGCACGTATCACAAAGAAATTCTCACACAGGTCATGAGGGGGCATGTATACAGGTGTTTATTGAGGTTCTATTTGTGATGGGATGCAAATGAAGGAATTCAACCATCTCCCTAGCTCCACCAGGGAAAATGGATACACAATGTATGAGATACACTACAGTGTACCATGAAGTAGTCAGAACTAATAGACTACATGTATCCACAACCACAAAGATAAGTCACCAAAAAAGTGTTAAGAAATAGACAAAATACTATAAAAAATATCATTTCTGTAAATTAAGCTTGGAATTTGCTTCACAATAATCTGGGCAAGGTGGAGATGAGTGGGGAGAAGTTATAGATAATAAACTCACGGCCCAGATTATTTTATCACAGTTGGTAACGAGTACAGAAAGCTTATTACCATTTTCTCTTCTTTCGTATAGTTAACTTTTTGTATAATTTTAAAATGTATACAAAATACTACTTTGACCCCCTAAAAGAGAAGGTATATAAAATGCACCAGAATGGCCACCTGACAGAGTAGAAGCGGGAGGGGTAGAAAAGAGAACATGAAAGGAAAAACAAGAGGCCTTATGTGGGCCAATGATAATACAAGTATAACACTTCCTGTTAACCAGGGTATTACCACCGATTTTTCACATCAGAGAAGTTTCCAGGTCTGCACTAGTAAAAGGCAATTGTTGTATACCCCATCAGTTGGTAGTCATTGCTTTCAGTTGTCAAAGCAATGACCAAATGATGTTCCTTAACTCAAAAATTGATTCAATACCATGACCCTCCCTATAACGAGACTATTTCTCAGAAGGTTCCTTTTTGCATCTATTTCACTATTCTCTTACGATGACTGTTTACTATTTACTTATTTCTAAATTAATGGTTTACTTCTTCCTTCTCATCATGATTTTCAGACCTCAATACTTAAGCATTGACCCCCTCTTCCTATGGAACTCATCTTTTACCTCTTTCAAAACACCACCCAGCGCCACCTTGAACAATACTAGATTAAGGGAATAGAAATAACTATTTATTACAAGGAAAGCGTAACTAATTTTATTTCTCCTTTTTCTAGTATGTCTTTTAATCTTGAGGCCACCTATGTGCTACTGAGGGAAGTAAACTGAACAGGGCATATAATCAGGCTCCATTGAATCCAAAACCAACCTCCAGATAGTATGCCAGTTTCACTTTTTGTTTCCCCATTATCTGCTAATAGGGAAAGACAGTAAGGACAGCAGTTATTTTGGGTCTCCCAGCAAATAGGTCCTAAGAGAGAAAATGTGGCGGGAATGAAAGGTAGTACAGTCATTAGATCAAGCTAGGCGTTCTCAACATTAGCCTGTACCAGAATCACCTGGAGATCTTGTTAAATCAGAGTGCGGAGGCACTGCGTCCCAAGTTTGATTCAGTACGCCTGAGTAAGACACAAGAAACACTGTTCCAGCAAGTCCCCAGGTGTTAGTGATGATGACAACGGTGGTGGTGGTGATATTCAGAGTGGAGGCTTTCAAATCGCCCCAGCCCACATCTAGGACCCAAACCCCTGACCACCAGAGCACACTGCCTACCATATGGAGATGGTTTTGCTGAAAGCATTCCAAACTACCAAAAACATATCTAATTTGTAGAAGGAATTAGTTCATAAATTTAGAAAAGTGGTCATGGTAACCTAGCAAGTGTTATTTAGTATAAGATAAAAAGCAAGCACTGTTTCACTTCTTATAAGGATACTGCCCACCTACTCCTTAGTTTATGAATTTCTCATTCTAGGATCGTTCAAGTATGTTAGAAAAAAACTGTTTTCAATACCTGGACAAAAAGCCCCTCAGTAGTCCTTGTTGTAAGTGACTCTGGTTCTCAGCGCTGCCTACATTTCAAAATCAATGATTAAAAAATCCCAGTGCCAGGGCTTCATGCTGGACTACTTAGATTCTCTAAAAGTGAACCCAAGAGTGGTTCGTATAACCCAAATGTGCAGATAGGATTGATAAAACCCACCAAACTAATCACTTTAAGTTACAAGCACTCACTTAGATTGTCAACCACAATACCAACAGCAAGTAACAGAAAATATTGCTTCAGAAGTGGCATAAATAAGGGAATTTATCAACTTACCCACTCACAAGTTCCTAAGGCAGCTTTCTGTAATCCAGGCTGTATATCCAGGTTATAGCCATACACCTCCGAAGTTCTGCCACTCCTGCTCCAACCGACGTCTTCCTCCTCAGGCTGCGAATAAGATAGTTTATAGCCACGTCAGACCCACGCACTCACGCACACCCAGGTGCTGCTAGTTTACAGAACCGAAACCTTTCCCACTACACACAACGTACTCATAGCTAATTGTACGAGCCAGCAGTCATAACTGAATTACCATGATCAGCTGAGGCTGATGGTCCTGAAACTTGAGTGAGCTTTAAAATCACCTGGAGAGACTGTTAAATCACGATCACTACCCTACCCCTACAGTTTCATATTCTCTTCTTCTAAGGTAGGGCCCAAGTATTTTCATACTTAGTTCTCAAAGTGATTTTTGATGCACTTTGAGAACCATTTAGAGAACCTGCTGACAACATAAGCAGCTTTCCTTAAAACACTTGGCTATTTGAAAGAGTAACCACTTACAGTTTTTTAAAATATGTCCATGTTGGCAGCCTTAAGTGAGTAGGCCCTGAGGCCCAGGCCAAAGTTCACAATAGCTTGCACCTGAAAAGAGGTAAATGTACGCATGCGCTAGTAGCGTGAGTCAGCATTATAAACACTACGCATGCGCCACTAGCATTAATAAAAGGACAAGTGTGCACACCTGAGCGCCACCGCCAGACCGAGTGCACCACCCGCTTGTACTGCTATAAAGTGCTGTTTTGCTCCAAGTCGGCTCCTAGCACCTTCTTCCAGTTGGTCAGCTCACCTCCTCAAATCCCTCTTCACCTCCCATGGCTGACAGTCCACAAGTTCTCTGATACTCCTTTTGAGGCGGGAAGCCCCATAAAAAGACCGGCAGGAATCCCAGGCAGGGCCACCACTCTCCTGCCAGCACCGTCTGGTTCCCTGGCCCAGACGCTCTCACTTTTTGCCTCTGAAACGGCTAACTTACACCTAAAATTCTATTGGTTCCCTGAGCTCACTTCTGATTGGTTATTTCCTTCACTTCTGATTGGTTATTACTCTCATTTCTGATTGGTCCACTTCCCTAACTTCTGATTGGTCCATTTGTAGTACTTTATTTGCATGGAGCTCACTCCTGATTGGTTATTTCTCTCACTCCTGATTGGTCTATTTCTACAAAGCTTGTTCCTGGTTGGTCAACTTCTGTTGTACTTTATTTGCATATGATGTTGCAAAGTGTAAACTGGCAGCCTATAAAGGCCTGTATAAACCTACAGACAGGGTCCAGAGCTTGAAGTGTTAACTCCTCTGGGCCCGCTGGCATAATAAATCTGAGTTCTCCAACTCTCCGAGTGATGCTTGGTCTCTCGCCTGGATCCAGGTTGCTGCCACAACTGAGCTGTAACACGGAGCTGTAACACATTTTTTTGCAACACTTTCCCTTCCTTTGACTGTGGGCTGGACTTAGTGGCTCACTTCTAACAAATAGGATCCAGTAGAAGTGATGGTATGACTTAAATAGTAGGTCATAAAACACATCACAGATTCCATCTTGGCCAGTCTCTCTGTTGAATCATTCTCTCCAAAGGAAACAAACAGCCATGTCATGAGGACACTCTGGAGACACATGGTAAAGAACCGAGGTCTCTGGCCAATAGCGAATTAGTCCTCTTGGAAGCAGATCCCCCAGCTCCCGTCAAGTCACAGATGACTGTAGCCCTTGGCTATTATCCTGACCGCAAACTCAAAAGACATCCTAAGCTAGAACTCCCCAGATAGGCGGCTTCCCAACTCCTGAGCCACAGGTGTAAATATCTGTTGTTTTAAGCCACTAAGTTTCGAGGGTAATCCGTTATGCCATAATAGATAACTCCTAAAATAAATTAACAAAACTGGAAAGAGGAGAAAAAGAGATACCATCTTGAGAAATCCACAGTGTCCACAGTGTCTGGTTGCTTCAGTTAATGAAAGTTCAATATAAAGACATACATGCTGAGAAACTCGGGAAATCCAAACTAGGTTTTAAGGAACAACAGGAACTTAAAGGTCCCTCTATATTCAAGCAGCTTCTAGGATTCTCAGCATCAGGGACTCAGGGATCTTAAGTTGCAGGCTGCTCCAAGGTTAACTCAAGAAATATTTGTTCCATTTTCCTCTTCCTAGAGACCAGCCATCTCACATCCCATTCTATATCTTTTGTTGTTCTTAATCTCATAATCTCCATTCCCTCCTTCCAGTTTGTGCCTCCCCTGAAGGTTTCTGAGACTCACTGCTCTGCAAAGTGTAATCTGTGGACCAGCATTCATCAGTTTCACCAGGGAGCATGTTAAAATGCAAAACTTGGGGCCCCACCTCAGACCTACTGAATCAGAATAAGCATTTAAGTTTGAGAGAAGCTGCTCTACATCACGATTAGGTGGAACTTCCCACCACTTACTGCAGTGATTCTCAAATTTTGATGCATCTTCTAATTAAAATCTGCCAGCCCCCCTCACTGAGACATTCTGATTTTGTTGTGTATGAGTAAGACTGACCAATGGAAGTTTTAGAAGCTTCCAGGGGACTCTAATGTCCAATAAAGCTTGGTAACTATTAGCACGCAACCTTCTTTTCTTAGTATTTCCCAATTAAATTTCACAAAAGAGAGCATTTGATTAACTGTCTTATCTTTTAATACAAAGGCATAGGCATTTAACCATTCAGTTGTGGAGGAAAGACTGAGTATTGCAGGATTACATGACCCAAAACATAACCACTGCTGCTTAGCAAGGCTGCAGGGGAATGTAGTTTTCAGTAGTGCAGTGTTTCTTAATCTTGGCTACACATTAGAATAATCTAGGGAGTTTTAAAAGCTCACGTCCTAAACTCCACAGAACAACTCACTCAGAATCTCTGGGTTGGATCCAGGCAACAATGGTGTTAATCCTCCCAGATGATACCAATTTGCAGCCAATATTGAAAAACACTTAATAGGCATAGCAATGGACATGTCTATATAAACAGTATTCCAAACTAAATACAAATCTAAATTCTGTTGGCTTTAAAATCATGGTTATTTATTTTTGACCCAATCTAAAATTAGTTGAGTGAACAAAAGCATCATGTAAGGAAAAGAACATAGGTTTTTGAATCAGAGAGACCTGGGGTTTAACCCAGTAATGGAGTGGATTTGGGCAAGTTTTTAATCTTGATAAACTTATTTTCTCATCCATAAAATAGGGGTAAAACTGACTAACTCAAAGGATTATAAGAAGAACAAATGTTATAATGTATGTGAAATACTTTAGACATTATAGGTAGTAAAATGTTATTTACTTTCTCTTCCATGTATGGGGGAATATTTTCTTTAAAAAAGTGTAGTTCTGTGGATTATTGGGTGTAAACCTCACACCAACCCCCTGGGGCTGTTGTTTTTCCAGTTTCACAGATAAGAAAACTGAAACTTAAAAAAAAAAAAAAAAGGTTAAATAATGAGTAATAAGCTGAGATTCAAACACAGTTACCTAACCCCAAAGCCCAGATTCTTAACCATTCCATTGTACCACCTCTCTAAAACAGCTATCACCTTCCTGGTTCATGAAAAACAAACGTTGGTATGCATACGGGGCGGGGGGCAGGAGGAGTGGGAAATGAGGCTCAAGGAAGGGAGAGAGGAATGTCTGTGGTGATGTGCCCTGGCACACAGGCTACCAGCATCCTGGTGATTGTTCTGCTCGTTTTCTTCCCTCAGGGCAAGCTGTCAATTGCAGACCTTCCAATCCCATCCTAGAAGGTCACAATGCAATTCTTCAAAGGTGGTACTGTCAGTATACTTTTGAAAAATCACCAGAATGTGCTTATTTTTTTCATACACAATTCCTGCCTACACAAGCATAACATAGTCTCTACTTTCATCAGCTAAGGAATGGAAGAGACACAAACCTATAAATAACTATTTCCAATTAACCTGCTTCCTGTGCTCTTCCTGTCTTTCAATTTGATTCAAGTTCTCTTTCCTTCAGAAGCCAATTACAATTGTCACTTGGTTTTCTTCAGATATATTTCTTTTCTTGTTTATACTGCTTCTTCTATCTTGTAGTTAATTCCTGCAATCGCCCTTGGCGAATTCATTAGCCAGAATGGTTTTCAATTTGACTAAATTTAACTTATAAATCTTTGCATCTTTTCAACACACATCCCTGAAAAACCCTTTAGTTTAAGACAGATGCAGAAAAGATGTCTCTCAACACCTGGAACCAACACATTGTTGTAGATCAACTAGACTTCAACTTTAAAAAGTGAGTTTGGACAGCCATGGATGTCTGTATTTAACATTGATTCAATTAGCATTTTTTCAATTAGCATTAGTAATTTAAAAAAAAGACTCAAATATAGATTTAAGATTCAGAATTGGAGCAAGCCCAAGTCCTAAGTTTAATTTAAGTTAAAGTTTGTCCTTGGCATACTTCACTTACTCTCTTTAGTTTCCAGGATCTCTCATTATTCAGATGTTTCCATATTTCTCTTTCCCTATCAAAGTGTAACCATCCCATATTAAAGTCCCTTGGTTTGCTGCTAAATAACAATTGTCTTCTCTCTTTTCTACATTATTCTCTCAATTGGATCATTCTCACTGGCATATATATTCAAATATTTCACATCTTTTAAAAAAATCTTCCTTGAGACCACATCACCTTAAAGCTACTATCCCATTTTTGGCACCCTCCACAACAAAATCAGTTTAGAGTTGCCCATACTCATTCTCGACTTCCTCACTATCTAGTCTCCTCTGTACTATGTTCAGTTTTTCAATAAATTTAAAACTTTTCTAAAAAAAAATTCATTTTAAAGTTTTTGTTTGTTTGTTTGTTTTTTAAGAAAAAAGAAAGACAAACCTGGGGAAGTCATAAACTTTCTGAGAAGGCAGTGGATTGCTCCAGGGCTTGAAATAGGAGTGTGAGTCAATTTTATTCAAATCCCAGACGACTTCTGAATTACACACAAATTCACTAAGACAGCACAACTTTAATGCTCCAGGTGTAAATAAAAATCTACTTTCCTCTCTCCTTACCCACAAAGGAATAGTAAAACTGGCCTAAAGTTTCCCAGACTGTGTTTACCTGAAGACGCCAGCTTCTCTTTGGATTTCTCAAACTCAGAAATGGCACGATTGTCAATAGGTCTCGCAAGTGTTATACCTTGCTCTACTTTGAATATATACATATATACACAAAGTGTACACACACACACACACACACACACACACACACACACATATAACTTAAAAGCCAAGCAAAACAAAAAAACTTGAGTGTACATCAGAATCACCCAGAAGGCTCGTGAAAACATTAATGACTGGATGCCACTTTAAGAGTTTCTTGATTCCTTAAGCTTTGTATTTCTAACAAGTTCCCAGGTAATACTGATGTTGCTGTTCTAAGGATTATATCTGGAGAACTACTGACCAAAGCCAAGCATGGTAACTCCATTCTTACCACTGTTTTTCCTTTTTTTTTGGAATAGACATGAGACCAAACAAATGAGAGCTGACTTGCTTCAGGGAAAGCATTCCGCATCCTGAAAAGAAGGTACAGACCCTTTTCTTCTCATGCATGTATTGTACTTAAATATTGAAAACCAGCTTGAGATCAAGAGGGACACTGACAAACAATGGCATGTCAAAAGATGGGGAAATTTGCATCTTTAATGTCACTGAGCTTCAACTAACTGGAGCCCACCCTACCTCCAAATATCCCATGTAAAAGAAATTATTTCCTAATCGTCTATACCTATTTGAATCATGATGATTGGTTTCTCATAGTTAGGTCATCTTGAAACACTACCTCTCAAATCCTGTCCCTTTCCACTCTGTTCATCATTTACTAGTTTCAACCATAGTGGCCTTCAGTTTCTCGAACCTGCAAAGCTCATTCTACATCAGGATCTGCCATTGCTCGTCCCTCTGCCTGGACACTCTGCCCCTGGACCTCTCCATGGCTGGCTCTTTCTTGTCGTTGGAGTCTTAAATCTGATGTCACTTTTTCAAAGCTGTCTTTCCAAATCATGCAATTTGAAGTGGTGTTCTTCACTTGCCTCCAAAACTCTTTCCCTATTACCCCATTTTATTTTCTTCAGAGCATTTATACCATTCTAAGTTATATTCTAGCATTTGAACCTTTACATTTTTGTTCAACCTCCACCCCTCCTTCTTTCTACAATGTAAGGTCCTTGAGAATTGTGACCATCTCTATCTTGTCTATCTCCCTATATCCAGTGCCTGGAAGGGTGCCTAGGAATGGAGTGAGTAATTAACAAATATTTGTTTATGAACAAGAATATGAAAATGAATATATGTATATTATGCATGACTGGAACATTATGCTGTACACCAGAAACTGACACATCATAACTGACGATACTTCAATTAAAAAAAAAAACAAGTATTTGTTAAATGAGTTAATTTAAAAGGCTGACTTATGCTCTTTTTAAAATAAATTTGGACTTTTTCCAAATGCGAGAATTTTGGAAAGACAGTTGAGAGAGGATATTTAAAGGTAAATCTAAAGATTCCATTCAGAAAGAATCAAGCACAGCTGTCACCAAAACTCCTGGTGTATAAAGACAGTTGACAACATACCCATACACCAGACTACAGCAATGCCAGCAAAAGAAAAGGCAGCAATATTCAAATCAAAAGTCACTAAGGACAAAGAACATACTCTGTCTCTGACCCACCGAGCTTCCTGTAATTAACAAGGTGAGGGGTTATGTCATACGTCTGTGTTTTTCAGCAGTGCTGTACATTTCAATGTAAGTTAGGGAGTGGAATCACTAGCACTCATCTAACCTGGCCCAACACTTCAAGGCAGTTTCCTACAAGAGGGGATCATAGATAGTCTTAGAGAGGAGCATGGCCCAAGGGAGTTGAAAAGCTTCCTTCTCACTTGTTCTTCAGAGAGAAGTTCCACCCAAAGGACACCATCACGAGCATCTGGGGCACAGTGGCAGGATAATTTGTTTCTTCCTCCAACCCCTGCAAGTTTCCTGTTCTCCAGACTGACTGTCTATCCTGAACTCACTTACAGTAAGCACCCTCCCTGCCTCCTTCTGGGACATCATCATACGGGTCAGACGAACTGATTCTCCACATATTCTGTTTTCATCCTACTTTTGCAATTGGAAAAGGCTCTCAAGGCCAAGCCGTCCTGATGGATGAGCAGAACAGGCAGCTACTGATGAGGTAAGATTTATAGTTGAGAGATGAAGCCTTTGACTCTCAAAATACTACCCCTGCCACCCATGACTGAACTTCACCTAAAAGGGAACAGAATCTTTTAAAAGTGAGTAATTTTTTTATATATAGTGTTCATGTGCTATAACTTTAAGTGTCTTGATGAATTTAAGCTGTTTTAATAATTGTGTTTTTTTATTGAAGTACAATTACAATGTGTCCATTTCTAATGTATAGCACAATGTCCCAGTCATGCATATACATATATTCATTTTCATAGTTAGTAATTATTTTAATAAAGCAGCAAGTGTAAGTTCCTGGAGGAACATATCCACCTCTGGAAGATACATTACCAGGTCATCCCTATTCAAGTGATCACACCCACAACAAGTTTAAGTCAAACAGGGTTTACTACGTAAGGCCTTAAACTGAGTGAATGTTCAGAGGAAGAATTTTGTTTGCTTTTGCTTTTTCTAAAAATTACTTTTTAAGTCCAAGGGATATATTCCTATCCTCCTTCTCTAGAGATAAAAAAAAAAAAAAAAAGAACACATTCTTTCTTTCCCATTTACCATTCAAATAAGCCGGAATATGCACCTGAGAGCTGAGAAGCTAGAGTTGAAAAGCATAGGGCTATCACATGTTATTCTACTTGGAAGTATGACTGTGAAGGATGAGAACTCTACTCACTATTGCTGTATATATTACTCATTCATGGATTCATGGACAAAATAACCAGTTACGAAAGGCTTCCTAAACTAGTTTTGCTTTACAAATCATTCGGCCCTGAAATGACTTCCATTTTTATTTGTTCCTGATTCCTATAAACATATCTACATTAGTCCTCTTTGGTCTTTGTCTCTGATTTGTCAATTGATTCTGGGCTGCTTGCCCTGCTTTAGCTACTAAATTAATTTATTCTTTTTCTTTATCTGCCTAATTATTCTATTAAGGCTTAACAAGAGAAAGAAATTATTTTCAAATATTAGTCTTATGTGTATTTATTGGGACCAAAAGGCTGTGCTTTCACTCACTTATTTATAGTGATCAGCCACCTATGTATCAAACTTTATGCTAGGCACCATAGAGAAAAATTTAAATGAAGAGAGTTTCTACCCATTATGTTAGTTACAACATGGTAAGAAATGTATAAAAACAAGCATTATATGAGGTAGAAAGTGGTAAATATGCCCCCAAAGATTTTACTAAGATTTGGTGAGAGGTCACAGCGAGAATATAGCAGAAGAAAGAGAGACCAGATGCAAGAGAAACAGCTCATTAGGAGAAACGATGCAGTAAATTTCATTATCAAGAAAATATATACCTACAAGATAAATTTATATATTGGAGAAATAGAAGGAACATGCCAAGCACTGCATTTTAGGAAAAATGAGGCCAGGGGTGAGGGAAGTGAAAAACTGCAATTATACAACAGACCACATACCAGGTTCAGAAAATATGTGACTTCTTAAACCTTCATGCAGATTATAAACCTTATAGGCATAAGTTATTCAAGTGATGGAGGAGATCAACAATCAAGACATCTCATTTGCTCAAATCCTATCGGAGAAATTCTGGACTTTGCTTTCAAATGTGTTTCTCTTTGAAAGTGTAGAGAGTAATCTGTGGAAACTGCTTCTCTAACAGGGAATAAAGAGTTAGTTAAATGAAATTCTCAAAACCTCAAGGAAATACATGACAAACCTACAGCCAGCATAGTACTCAACAGTGAAAAACTCAAAAGCTTCCCACTAAAATCTGGGACAAGACAAGGATGCCCACTATCACCACTCCTATTCAACATAGTCTTAGAAGTCCTAGCCACAGCAATCAGGCAAGAGAGAGAAATAAAACGGATCCAAATTGGAAAAGAAGAGATAAAACTGTCACTATATGCCGACGACATGTTACTATACATAGAAAACCTAAAAGGTCCACATAAAAACTATTAGAGCTGATTGAAGAATTCAGCAAGGTAGCAGGTTACAAGATTAATGTTCAAAAATCAGTTGCATTTCTTTACACTAATGATGAATCAACAGAGAAGGAAAGTAAAGAAACAATCCCCTTTAAAATAGCACCCAAAGTAATAAAATACCTAGGAATAAATCTAACCAAGGAAGTGAAAGAATTATACACAGAAAACTATAAACCATTGATGAAGGAAATTAAAGAAGAATTTAAAAAATGGAAAGATATCCCATGCTCTTGGATTGGAAGAATCAATATTGTTAAAATGGTCACACTGCCCAAGGCAATCTACAGATTTAATGCAATCCCTATCCAATTACCCAGGACATATTTCACAGAACTAGAACAAATCATAATAAAATTTATATGGAACCAAAAAAGATCTAGAATTGCCAAAGCATTACTGAAGAAAAAGAAAGAGGCTGGAAGAATAATTCTCCAAGATTTCAGACAATACTACAGAGCTACAGTAATCAGAACAGCATGGTATTGGTACAAAAACAGACATATAGACCAATAGAACAGAACAGAGAGCCCAGAAATGAACCCACAAACTTTTGGTCAACTAATCTTCAACAAAGGAGGCAAGAATATACAATGGAATAAAGACAGTCTCTTCAGCAAATGGTGTTGGGAAAACTGGACAGCAGCATGTAAAGCAATGAAGCTAGAACACTCCCTTACACCATACACAAAAGTCAACTCAAAATGGATCAAAGACTTAAACATAAGACAAGATACAATAAACCTCCTAGAAGAAAATATAGGCAAAACATTATCTGACATACATCTCAAAAATGTTCTCCTAGAGCAGTCTACCCAAGCAATAGAAATAAAAGCAAGAATAAACAAATGGGACCTAATTAAACTTACTAGCTTCTGCACAGCAAAGGAAACCAGAAGTAAAAAAAAAGACAACCTACAGAATGGGAAAAAATTTTTGCAAATGAAACCGACAAAGGCTTTATCTCCAGAATATATAAGCAGCTCATACGACTTAATAAGAAAAAAACAAACAACCCAATCCAAAAATGGGCAGAAGACCTAAACAAGCAATTCTCCAAGGAAGACATACAAATGATCAATAGGCACATGAAAAAGTGCTCAATATCACTAATTATCAGAGAAATGCAAATCAAAACTACAAGGAGGTATCATCTCACACCAGTCAGATTGGCCATCATTCAAAAGTCCACAAATGACAAATGCTGGGGGGGCTTTGGAGAAAAGGGAACCCTCCTACACTGCTGTTGGGAAGGCAGTTTGGTGCAGCCACTGTGGAAAACAGTATGGAGATTCCTCAAAAGAATAGGAATAGACTTACTGTATGACCCAGGAATCCCATTCCTGGGCATATATCCAAAAGGAACCCTACTTCAAAATGACACCTGCACCCCAATGCTCATAGCAGCACTATTTACAATAGTGAAGACGTGGAAACAGCCTAAATGTCCATCAACAGATGACTGGATAAAGAAGAAGTGGTATATTTATACAATGGAATACTATTCAGCCATAAAAACCGACAACATAACGCCATTTGCAGCAACATGGATGTTCCTGGAGAATGTCATTCTAAGTGAAGTAAGCCAGAAAGAGAAAGAAAAATACCATATGAGATCACTCTTATGTGGAGTCAAAAAAAAAAAAAAACATAAAGACAAAACAGAAACAGACTCATAGACATAGAATACAAACTTGTGGTTGCCAAGGGGGCGGGGGGTGGGAAGGGACAGAATGGGATTTCAAAATGTAGAATAGATAAACAAGATTATAGTGTATAGCACAGGGAAATACATATAAGATCCTGTGGTAGCTCACAGCGAAAAAAAGTGTACAATGAATATATGCATGTTCATATATAACTGAAAAATTGTGCTCTACACTGGAATTTGACATAACATTGTAAAATGACTATTACTCAATCAAAAAACAAAAGGGAAAAAAACCTAAGGAAAAGTAATCATATAATCTTGGATTTTGCAATAGCTGGAAAAAGAGAAAGTTGGCCAAATCAAGAATATATGCTATCTGAGAAGCCAGATCCCAAGCCATTCAAAAGAAAGGCAAAATTGAGTCCACACTTTGGTCTCCATAAAAGAAAGTTACTCACAAAGTTGGAAGGTTTTAAAAATAATTTTGATTATATAAGCATCAAGTCCTAATTAAAAGGATAAGAAATGTACTCAAATAAGTGTTATATGGACAGGACTTTTTCAAAACAGAAATAGGTGGGAGAGAAGGCTTTGCAATGAGAGAATGGATGCCCAGGAGGTTCTCTGGTGAACTCACATTCTCACAAATTAATTTCACATCAACTTGTAAATATGTACAAAAGTTGGAAATAAGATGCATAATCATGTTATGACTATAAAAGAAGTCTTAGAATTAGAAAAAAAAAAGATAGTGTGAGGTTGGCTAAAACTTGTAGTAAGCTGAGGCTTGAAGGACAATGGGGACAAAGGAGAGAAGAATAACATAGAAAGGATGGAAGGAAGTTACAAAGTGAAATATCTTTAAGAGCAAAGGGAAGAAATCAGCTAAATAACATTAGCTGCAGCTTACAGGCAAGAGGACAAAAATGGGAAGAGCTGCGGGTTGAGCTTCAGTGAAACTGGTTTCTCACCTGGAAAAGTATCACCTTAACTTCCACGAGTTTCCACGTCCTTCTTGATCCTACATAGTTCTTTATGCCAGGGAATCTACTTGGATCTGTACATAGACCACATCCTTGGTCCACCTCCTTCTTCCCAAGACGCCCATTTTTCTGAGTAGATTTTTTTCTTTGACTATTTGAGTTCCTACAGTTCTGTTCAACCTTCTTAGAGTCCTCCTACTGTAGAGTGTTTAGGTGAATGAGGACAGGTACAAATTAAAAATAAGACAATTCTGACTGATGAAAATAGGGGAAGAGATTTCCCTCTCCCTTCTCTTTGAGTATTTACTTTAGCAAATTTGCAATTGTAAGTGCTTTCTTATCTCTTTGAAATGTATATAAATCCTTTTGAAGACCAGATGGGCCTTCTGTTAGCTAGCCTTTTGTCTATTTAATGACCAATAATGTCTTCCTCAAGGACAAGGCAGCCATCTGTTCGAACTGCAGACATCAGAAGAGATAGAACCCCTTTCCCCTGGTTTCTATTGGAAGGTATGAGCCTAATTTCAGTGGGCACCTTGCTCCAAGTTGCAAAACACCTTATCCTAAAAATAAGAGAAGTTTGTTTTTCCCCTGAATAAAGCAATTTAGCTATTACAGATGGTCACCCCAATTACCAGATAAAGTTAGAATGAACAGTGTGTGACAAATGGTGTTGTCGAGTCCTCTCACTTGAAGACCAGTTACTGTTTATCTTGAAAACATGTATCAGCTTTGCTATATTAGAACATGTGATTTCTTTCTATCTTTGCAATCTCTTAAAGCTGATTGCCAGTAATATGCAGCCCATTCTGGTTTAATGTTTATTCAACAATAGAAGTGTTTCCTTTCTCTTACTACCTTTGTGAAGGGAATTTCTGGGTTGAGAGCATTTGTTTTTAATTATATTTCTCCAAAAGATACCAAACATTCTTTTCCTGATGGCTTATTGAAAATTAACATACAAACATACTTCAAAAGACACATTTATGCCTGTAGGGAAAGAGAGAAACTTAAAATATATACAGTTCAGGAATGTTACTTTATCCATCTCAGCAGCTGACATCTTCAATGTTGTATGTCTTATGGTTGGATAAAAATTTTTAAAATTCTTTTGCATAATTCCAAGTAAGTAAATGTCAGGAGTGACCTTGCATTTCTGTCCTTAAAAACAAAAAACAAAAAACAAAACCCTAATACACTGCTGGTGGGAATAGAGCTCGGTCCAGCCATTATGGATAACATTATGGCGATTCCTCAAAAAACTCAAAATAGACTTACCATATGATCCAGCATTCCTACTCCTGGGCATATATCCAGAGGGAACTCTAATTCCAAAAGATACATGCACCTCAATGTTCACGGCAGCACTATTTACAACAGCCAAGACATGGAAGCAACAGATGACTGGATAAAGAAGATGTGGTATATTTATACAACAGAATAATACTCAGCCATAAAAAAGAATAAAATAATGCTATTTGCAGCAACATGGATAGACCTGGAGATCATCATTCTAAGTGAAATAAGCCAGAAAGAGGAAGAAAAAAATACCATGATATCACTCATACGTGTAACCTAAAAAAAAGAAAAGAAAAGGAAAAAGAGGATACTAATGAATTCATCTACAAAACAGAAACAGACTCACAGACAGTAAACAACCTCCTTATGGTTACTGGGGGAAAGGGGAGGGAAGGGATTTGGGAGTTTGAGATTTGCAAATATTAACCACTATATATAAAAATAAATTTTTAAAGAATGCCTTCTGTATACCATAGTGAATTATATTCAGTATCTTGTAATAACCTTTAATGAAAAAGAATATGAAAATGAATACATGTATAAATATGCATGACTGGGACATTTTGCTGTACACTAGAAATTGATACATTGTAATTGACTATACTTCAATTAAAAATAAAGACTGTGATCTATTTAATAATGTTGAAATGACATCCAGAAATTTTTCAAAGGGAATATTTGCAGGCTACATAACAGAAGAGTCATTGTGTTCTACTGAAATCACTATCTTTCTATAACAAAACATTTCATTAGATCATTGAAACCATAGAAATCATTTGGCAGCATGTTCTCTCCCACCAGCTGCTATATGTCAGTATCAATTGGCCTTTGATAGATATTTGCTAATAGAAGTGATGTGTTTCCCCATGGGGTAGGGACTAACAGTCACTGTTGAGAGACAGGTATCATTCTCCTGCATAGAAAACAGGAAACCAAAGATGGCCATGTAGTGATGAATACAGAGAAAATCTTAATGAGGGATATATAGAGGGCTAACTTCCCTGAGGTCAGTAACCACTATGTTCTAGGAACATGGAGTTAAACACAATTGTCAGAGATACCAGTGCAATACGAAGATGAAGAATATGGATGACACATGGGCTTCATTCTAGATGCCAACTTGAATTGGGAGTGATTGACTGCAATGCTGCGCTGAGGAAATTTCTGAGTTGTGTTCATCATGACTGTAGAAGCAGGGAGTAGCAGTCCACAGGTTACATATTTACTTTTCCTAGTATAAAAGCTTCTTTTGTACTTTGTGCCTTGATTAGACCTTGTACTTACTGCCTGGTTTACAACGGAGAGCCAGGAAATGACTGCAGTTAGTTAGATGACAAATTCCAACACAGGCTGCAGCATGAGAAATAACTGATAAGTTCTGACCATAAGAACTCAACTCACCCAAAGCCATATGTGGGATGGCTGTGGGGAGACCTCTGTTCAATAATTCTCCCAATTTAAGAGCTAAAGGGCTTGGCTTACACAGGAAAATGTGTGTGTGTATATATACACACACACACACACACACACACACACACACATATATAATTCAGCTAGCTTCCAGAAAAGCAGAGGAGAACACTCATTAAGGACTGTGATAAGCAGTAATCCTGTGAAGCATTTTTGAAGGAGTCACACCTCTCCTTGCTTGTTGATTTTTAATTTTTTCTTCAAATCCTAACCTCCTATATTTATTGAATTTTAGACCTGGAAGGTATCTTGGAAGTTACGAATTTCAATGCCATCATTTTCCAGGAACAGAATGAAGGTGAAGCCCAGAAAGGTAAACTGTTTAAGGTCACGCAGCCACTACAGTGGCAGAACCAGGTCTAAAAGCCCTAAGATCAGGAAAAGTGCAGGGCTCTTTCATTTCACTATTCTGTGAGACTGTCCCTTACTTTTCTGTGAGACTGATCTTCCCGCCTTCATTCAGTCAGCCTGAAGTTCTTCTCTCAGGCAAACCCTCCCCTCATGGAAGGGCTCCACAGGGTCCTGCTCCTAGACGTGAAGGCATGTCTTCAGTGGACACATTTGAGCACAGGGGGACCTACACGGCTGACGCCCAGAGCCTTCTGTGCCTCATAAGAATTAGGTACCTGTCACCCCCAGCTGTTCTTTGTAGGTGCCCAGAGTCCCGTCAGAAAGTCGGATCAGGCTTCCATTCTGGGAGAATTCCCACCTCATACCTCTCATGCAGGGTCAAATCAATAAACAGTAGCCCCCCTACCCTACCTTTCATGGGACCTCTCTGTTCCTTGAGACTTTTAGTTCACCAGCTTCTCAAATGTAGTCCCCATGGGTCCTCATCTCCTATTCCTGACTTCTCCCAAGCACGTTAAAAAAGTATAGCACCTTATTACCTGTTAATATTCCTAGTTTCTTCTTCACTGTTAATGAGGCTGACTAAATGAAACACTCACGACACAGTGCTAAAATTTTTAAAGTCATGACTTATGAAATGGAGTTCAATGGTCAACACTGGAAACCTGAAATAGCCTTACCTCTTTTTGGGGGACTGCTTTTGGGCAGACATTTCCAACAAATTTTAGCTGCTTAGCTAAGATTCATGGGATTTTGTGTGCTAGTGCTCATTTCCAAACATTAGGATGAGAGAACAACTTCAGATCAGGCCAATTCTCTCCTCAGTCATGCTCTGGGATCAGTACCAAGGAGACCACTCCATAATCCTTCTGATGCTTTACATTTGTAAAATATTTATTCTCCTCCAAGTTTATCCAAAACACAATGTTACGGACATTTTATCACATTTTTCATATATAGAACAATCCAGAGCACAAGCATGACAAGGCTGGTTGGTTAATATTTCATTATTACTCCTCAGTGTATATTGGCAACCAAGAAGCCATAGCTTTCAATGCATACGAAGAGACCAATAACCACATAAATAATATCAGCGATGGTAACTCTCCTGGAATGTGAACATTTTAAAAATCTTACAACACATCATTACAGATAACAAAGTTTTCTCTACCTCTATTAGGACCTTCTCAGGGTGAGTGAGGTTCTTTTGGGGCCCTAACAGAGCCAAAATCAACAGCAGGATATAATCTACAATAAAAGAAACCAAGACCCTGGAGGCCCTCTACCAGGCTTCAGCATGACCGTATCGGAACATCTTATCTTCCTAGGTTCACCCCTGCAAGGGAGCATCAGAGAGGAGAAGCAGCTGTAGGGACAGCAGCAAAGAACAAGCAAACGACTCTTCTAGAGCTGCCAACAGTCAGGGGACTGACAAACCCCCTTTGATCTTCTCATCTTTCAAAGTTGCTTTGAAATGAAGAGACTCAGAAATATCCTAGCAAGCAAGGCAACATGGTCTTTCTTTTGCTTTTATAGGTCATTAATAGGAGCCCGTACATGTTACTCCAAAATTATGGGTTATACTGAGAGAAATAAATGGCCATTTCCTATGTGTGGAGTTTGTTAAGAGAGGCCCAGGACCACTATCTATATACCTGCATTGTCATGAGAAGCAAAAAAGAAAGACGACCTAAAGGGCACACCATGAGAAAGCAGCCACATAACAGAAATAGCACCAAGTCTGTGGATGATCAGAGCCATTTACAAGCTGTCAACTTAAAGTCACAATAGCTGGAGGAAGAGCAAAGGGAGCAGAAGACAGATCCTACCCTGAAGAGAGAGCAGGCAAGAAACTGACCAAAAGAAAAGAGCACATCAAGAAAAAGTTCAAAAGATGAGTTTTGCAAGATCAACACCACCATGGACACAAGGACATTACAGAGGGACGCTGTCAACCCCTTGCAAAACCCACAGGCAAATGACAAATGAGTAGATATCAAAACAGCTAAACTGAAGCTGGCTTGGCTTTCCCTGACCTGAGCCCCCTGGTAACTGTGTGAGGAGGTTATGTTGGTAACTACATTCACTTTTATATAACATGTCCAAAGTAAGGTATCTTAGTTAAGCTATTTAACAGTTTTACTAAATTTATTAGTCACATATCTCCCCAAAAAAGAGGTCTGACTGGTCTTCTGTGGCTAGTGGAAACCCTCAGCTGTAGTCTCAGCAGTCCACACCAGTATAGCTAGAGCCACTACGGGGAACCACAGAGCATAGCACCAGCAGCACTTGAATGCAAATTGGTGGAGTCCCAGGTGGCTGCCAATTTTACCTCAGTCCTTCCCTCCCTCTAAAATAGGGGTCAGCAAGGAATCCCTCTCCTGAGCTTATATCCAGAAGGAACCCTACTTCAGGATGACACCTGCACCCCAATGTTCACAGCAGCACTATTTACAATAGCCAAAACATGGAAACAGCCTAAATGTCATCAACAGGTGACTGGATAAAGAAGTGGTATATTTATACAATGGAATACTACTCAGCCATAAAAACCGACAACATAACGCCATTTGCAGCAACATGGATGCTCCTGGAGAATGTCATTCTAAGCAAAGTAAGCCAGAAAGAGAAAGAAAAATACCATATGAGATCGCTTATATGTGGAATCTAAAAAACAAACAAACAAACAAACAAAAACAAAGCATAAATACAGGACAGAAATAGACTCACAGAGAATACAGACTTGTGGTTGCCAGGGGGGCGGAGGGTGGGAAGGGATAGACTGGGATTTCAAAATTGTAGAATAGATAAACAAGATTATACTGTATAGCACAGGGAAACATACACAAAATGTTATGGTAGCTCACAGAGAAAAAAATGTGACAATGAGTGTGTATATGTCCATGTATGACTGAAAAATTGTGCTGAACACTGGAATTTGACACAACATTGTAAAATGATTATAAATCAATAAAAAATGTTAAAAAAATAAAAAAATAAAATAGTGGTCAGCAAACTATAGTAGCTTGTAGGTCAAATCCAGTTAGCTGCCTGATTTTGTAAATAAGGCTTTATTGGAACACAACCACATCCATTTGACTACATATTGCCTGTGGCTGTTCTGTCACGATAATGGCAGAATTGAGCAGTTGCAACCATCAGCACACTTTCTCCATCATTTGCATCTTTTCTCCTACTTGTCTTTCCTTCTTCGCTTTTAGGACTATTATTCAGCCATAGTCTCAACTCCGGAAAGTGTCTGGATTCCCATCTAATCAGGCCATCTAGAACCCAGCTGCCACTAGTGGTTCATTCTAGTTCTGTTTTGGAATTTGGAGAATTTTCACTGTTATGGTTTCCAATTCATTGAATTTCTTAAGTTAAAAATATTGCTTTTGGTAACAAGCCAAAAAAAAGTTAAATATCTCCCTCTTCCCTCCATTCTACCTCTTGAAGTAATCAGTATTAATATTTCAATTCCTCTATATTTTTCTCTAGGGGCATCTTTAAAAAAAATCTCTATTATTACAATAAGGTTGAGAGGATAAAATACTTAACATTTACTATGGAGAGCACATTTATTCACTAAAGAAATATTTTTGAATACTTGTATGTTTTAAGCGCTGTTCTAAGTGCTGAAAAATCAAGATTCTCTAGGACAGATATTTGAATATCAAATAATATCAGCTGTTTCTTTTCACAGAGTGGTTAAAGAACTCCATCATGCTTAGAAAAGTGGTGACAGTTTGATTGCACACACTAGCCAGTCAATCCAAGAATGAATAATATTAGGCAAAAGGAGGACTAATAACTAGTTGGAGGCATTCTCCAGATCTAGAAAGATAATCGACTCAAAATCTAGGGTATAAAAATAACGAACCAGTAGATCTCTTCTCATACAGCTGACCCCTGAACAACACAATTTTGAACTGCATGAGCCTACTATATACATTTTTTTAGTAAATATGTTGGAAACGTTTTAGGATATTTGCAACAATTTGAAAAACATTTTGAAAAAACTCACATATAGCCTAGAAATATCGAAAAAAATAAGAAAAAGTTAGGTATGTCATGATTGCATAAAATGTATATATGGAGATACTAGTCTATTTTATCATTTACTATAATAAAATGTACACGAATTTATTACATAATAAGTTAAAATTTATCAAAACTTAACAAACACTTAACAGATCACACATGGTACCATTTGCAGTCAAGAGAAATGTGAGCAAACATAAATATGCAGTATTAAATCATAATTAACTGTAAAATTAACTGCAGTACATACTGAACCACTGTAATAATTTCATAGCCAACTCCTGTGGCTATTGCAGTGAGCTCAAGTGTTGCAAGTATCCACTTAAGGTGACATGTGACACTAATCATCTCCGTGTGAATAGTTCATCTCCCCAGTAAATTGCATATTGCAGTAAAAAGTAATCTCACACTCTTACATATTTTTCATTGTGTTTAACACATTACTGCAAACCTTGAATAACACCATGGGATCCATGTGAAGTGCCACTAGTGATGCTGGAAGTGGTCCCAAGAAGCAGAGAAAAGTTTGACGTTACAAAAAAAAGTTGAATTGCTTGATATGTACCACAGATTCAGGTCTGCAGCTGCACTTGCCTACTATTTCAAGATAAATAAATCCAGTGTAAGGACCATTGTTTAAAAAAAAAATAAAAGGAAAGGAAATTCATGAAGCCATGACTGCAGCTACACCAGCAGGCACAAAAACTTTGCACGTTTTGCAAAATACCTTTTTACCTTGCATTGAAAATGCAGCTTTTATGTAGATGCAGAATCACTATAAGAAAGCCATACCTACAGACTCTAATATGATTTGAGAAAAAGTGAGGCCATTATATGACAACTTAAAGCAAAAGGAAGGTGAAGGATCTAAAGCTGGAGAATGTAATGCCAGCAAAGAATGGTTTGATATTTTTAGAAAGAGGTTTGGTTTTTTTTTTTTTTAATGTCAAGATAACAGGAGAAGCAGCTTCTGCAAGCCAAAAGGCAGCAGTTTCCAGATGCCATTAAGAAAATCATTGAGAAATCAACCATATGAAAAAGAAAGAAAAAGGAAGGAAGGAAGGAAGGAAGGAAGGAAGGAAGGAAGGAAGGAAGGAAGGAAGGAAGGAAGGAGTGGTGGGGGAGGTGGGGGAGGAAAGTCATTAATGATATTTAGCAACAAGTCTGGTTCTCTTCCATCGAGGAGTTAGGTAATACTGCAGGACTTTCACTGGAGATAGGAAATTGGAAAGAGGGAGACCAATTATGGTCCACACAGGGATTAAATAAAAAATATGCCTTAACTAATGCATATATAGGGGGTGCTATAGTACAGCAGTGTGTCTGCTAGAGATTTTAAGATGAGAATTCAGTGTTGATAGGATAAGACACTGAGTGAGAGCAAATGTCCAGTTTCTGGCCTGCATAATTGGGTGGAATTGGATGGTGCCATTCACTGACAGAATACAATCATAATTGGGCAGAAGGATTATGGTGAGTTGAATTTGAGGCAAAAAATGTTTGAGGTACCATGTAAAGATGTACAGAAGTTGGATATACAGGTCTGGAGTGCTGGAGAGAAATCTAAGTAATCTATAGGTTACTTAGAGAATACATAATTGAAGTCACGAATCTGAATTAGCTCTTTCAGAGACGCAAGAACAGCATTATCCAGTATAAATTTCTGTAATGACAGAAACATTCTGTATCTACCAAGTTCAGTACTGTAGTCATTAAATATATGTGGCTAATGAGCTCTTGAAATATGACTGGTGTGACTAAGGAACTGAATTTTAAATTTTGTCTAATTTTGATTTATTGCCACATATAGCCAGTGGCTCCCATTACGGACAACACAGCTCCTAAGAGAAAGCACAATGAGCCAAGACTGGGATCTCAAGAAACACTGAAAAGCATATTCTACATGTGTACCCATATATGTGCCCAGCTACGCACTCTGTGTAAGTCTGTGTGTTAAAATGGAATAGTTTCAACTTTTGCTTCCAGCCAAGATGGAGTAACAGAGACCAGATTCACCTCTCACTTGAAACAACTTTTAAAAAGGCCAAATACATAAAACAATATTTTTCAACACATTAGACCCCAGGCAGTGAAAGAATATTGATTGTTGAAAAATGAAACGAATGAGATGAGCTTTTTGACTGCCCAATTTACTGCTTAGAGAAAGTATCCAGGCTATGATACAAAAAGAAGGAACAAAGGCAGACCCTGGATAAGTCTTTTAGTTAACCAGAGTTCAGAGGCTGGAAAGCCATGATACCTAAAATTCACGAAGTAAAATACCAGAGAGTATGGAGCTGCTCAGAGAGCAGAGACAAAGACACAATCAGAGACGACAGCAAGAACACTCTGAAGGTCTGCAAAATGTCCCCTTTGAGTTTTAAGTAATCAGCATATGCATGTGAAGAAACCATTTGAGACCAGGATTAAAAACCTGGAATGTTTAGGGGGAACCATCCTTTGGGCTCACATGGAGCCAGAAATAATTCCTATTCCCACCAGCCAGAGCAAAAAACCTCCTAATTCCCAGAGCACTGCACAGAGTACTCAGAAAAGTTTGGCCTTAGTAGTGGGGGAAAAAAAGCCCTAGACCAACATTTCTTAATCAGAAATGATTTTGCCTCCCAGGGGACATTAAGAAATGTCTAAAGACATTTTTATTTCTCACACTAGGGAGATTATACTAGCATACAGTGAGTAGACACCAGTCATTCTGCCAAAGATTTTATAATATACAAAACAGTCCTCTACAACAAAGAATTACTCAATCCAAAATGCCAATAGTGACAAGGTTGAGAAACCCTGCCCTAGACTAAATGCTACTTGGGTCCTCTCTAACGAAGCTTAAAAGAAAGACCTGAAAGGATCACATTGTTTCAAAACAACTTAACCACATTCCATCGTAAAATTCAAGAATATTTATAGGAATACAAAAATACCCAGCACCTAACAATTTAAAATTCACAGTGTCTGGCATCCAAAGATTATCACAGAAATACAAAAAAAAAAAAAAAAAAAAGAGAGAATACTATGAACAACTATATGACAACAACTTGGACAACAGAAGAAATGGATAAGTTTCTAGAAACATTCATTCCATCAAAACTGAATCAAGAAGAAGTAGATAATTTGAACAAACTCATCACAAGAAGTGAAATAGAATCAGTAAGTTTGAAAAAACAAAAACAAAAAAACTCCCTGCAAACAAAAGTTCAGGACCAGATGGCTTCACTGAGGGAATTCTACCAAACATACAAAGAACTTACACCAATCCTTCCCAAACTCTTTCAAAAGACTGAAGATGAGGGAACACTCCCAAACTCATTCTATGAAGCCACCATCACACTGATACCAAAACCAGACAAAGACACTACCAAAAAAGAAAATTACAGGCCAGTACCTTTGATGAACATAGGTGCAAAAATTCTCAACAAAACAGAATCCAACAACACATAAAAAAGATTATACACTACAATCAAGTTGCATTCATCCCAAGGACACAAGGATGGTTCAACATATACAAATCAATCAATGTGATATACCATATCAACAAAAGAAAGGACAAAAATCATATGATCATCTCAATAGATGCATAAAAAGCATTTGATAAAATTCAGCATCCATTCATGATAAAATAAGTCTTACAAAAATGGGTATAGAGGGAATATATCTCAACATAATAAAAGCTACATATGACAAACCCACAGCCAACATAATGGTGAAAAGTTGAAAGCCTTCCCACTAAAATCAGTAACAAGACAAGGATGTCCACTCTCACTACTTCTATTCAACATAATATTGCATTTCCTAACCATAACAATCAGACAAGAAAAAGAAATAAAAGGGATCCAAATTGGAAGAGAAGAGGTAAAATTGTCACTATATGTGGATGACATGATACTATATATAGAAAACCCTAAAAACTCAACATGAAAACTACTAGAACTGATAAACAAATTCGGCAAGGTAGCAGCATACAAGATTAACATACAGAAATCCATTGCATTTCTTTACACTAACAATGAAATATCAGAAATGGACAGTAAAAAAAAATCCATTTAAATAGCATCAAAAAATTAAATACTTAGGAATAAACCTGACCAAGGAAGTGAAAGACTTATATGGGGAGAAATATAAAACACTGATTAAGGAAATTAAAGATGATTTAAAGAAATGGGAAGATACCCCATGCTCTTAGGTTGGAAGAATTAATATTGTTAAAATTGTCATACTATCCAAAGCAATCTACAGATTTAATGCAATCCCTATCAAATTGCCTGTGAAATTTTTCACAGAACTAGGATAAGTAACTCTAAAATTTATATGGAATTATAAAAGACCCAGAATTGCCAAGCATGAGGGAAAAGAACAAAGCTGGAGGAATAACCCTCCCAGGCTTCAGACAATATTACAGAGCTACAGTAATCAAAATAGTGTGGTATTGGCACAAAAATAGAAATATGGAACAATAGAGCAGAATAGAGGAACCCAGAAATAAACCCATACATATACAGTCAATTAATCTTTGATAAAAGAGGCAAGAATATACAATGGAGAAAAGACAGTCTCTTTGACAAGCAGTGCTGGGAAAGCTGGACAGCTCCATATAAATCAGTGAAATTAGAATACTCCCTCACATCATAAACAAAAATAAACTCAAAATGGCTTAAAGATGTAAACGTAAGACAGAACACTATAAACCTCCTAGAAGAGAACATAGGCAAAACATTCTCTGATATAAATTGTAGCAATATTCTCCTAGGGCAGTCTCCCAAGGCATGTTATGGTAGAGCCAGAGTTTGGAGTGACATCTACAAGCCAGGAAATCCAAGGATTGCTGGCAATACTAGAAACTAAGAAAAAATAGTGGAACAGAACCTTCCCTAGATCCTCCAGAGAGCATGGGTCTGCTAATACCTTGATTTTGGACTTGTTACCTCCATAACTGTGAGACAATAAGTTTTTCTTGTTTTAAGCCACTTGGTTTATAATAATTTGTTAGAGCAGCCCAACAAAGCCAATACACCATCTATGCAAGACCTGTACAGAACTAGCTAAAACTGTTCTTGTCACACTCAGCCCAACACTCTCCCACTGCCTCGAGGGTATTAAAATGTTGAAACTGAAACACGCAGGATTTTTCCAATGTGCTCTGAATCTCATTCCCACCTCGCCTCACTCGATGTCTGATGAATGAATTGATGCCCAATGAGACTGCCTTCATGCCCCAGGTGACATGAAATCTCTCACCTGCCACCTGCACACACAGCCCAAAAGCCACAGAGCTAGACTACTAGTGCAACTGGATCAAAATGATAGAGTTCAAATTTCAAGGAAGGAATCTACTTATTCAAGGCTCCTAAGAATATTGCCCTCAAGTACAGGAGGACTGGGCTGATGAAACTCCTAGGAGGAATGACCATCACTCAACAGCAACTAAATTGTTTGTCAGGCAGACCTGCCATCACCAGATGCAGTGGTCAGAGAATCACAGGAGAGTCAATTGGCCTCTGACTGCCCCCTTGAGCACATCGTAATTCACACCAGGCTGTGGTGGGTTGTTTTACAGCACAAAGACTCTTTAATTCCCAAAGGGAATTCAGTGGCGGACTCTGAGCACTGCTGCGACAAAGACCTTGAGAACAGGGCAGAAGTAGGAGGACACACAGAATGTGGAGGGAGAGAGGTGATGGAAAGAGGCAGAGGGAGGACGTCTACAGGGCCCTGACGGCAACTTGGCTGCTTAATTAGCTGCCCCTGCTGAAGGGCCAACTCTTTCACACACAGATCTCAGTGAGGCATCACATCTCTCAGTTCCTCTATACGTAGGGGTGTATATGAGTTTGGGGGGGGTGTCTTGTGTGGTATGTGTTGTGTGGTTTGTGTATGTTTATGTCAGTGGTGTTGTGTGTCGTGTATATGGTGGGGGGATGGTAAGTGCATGGTGTGTGAGGGGGAGGAGTGTTGAGGGGAAAGGGGTTTGTGACCGAATGCCCGGCTTCAGGATTCCCTAGGTTCGGGTGGAACAAAACAAGCCTGAGTATTTAGCTGCAACGTAAGCAGTGACTTGGACCTGATCCACACTCTGGACCATTTTTAGCAATGATACGCCATGACTTTGCACTCTTCCCTGATATAACTGACGGCAGCAGGATCCCACTGGAACAGTGGCTGCAGCTAAGGACTCTGCTTTCCAGATTACATCATCGCATAGTCCTTTTGAACAATTATGAAGCATTCCTAGACCTCTAAGACATTTCAGTTACTACATGATACTTTCCAAAATTTGAGGGGCAAAAGAAAAAAAGGGATTCAATATTTCAACACTAACTCTATATGAGAACTTTTAACCAGTCCCTCCAGTCACCTTAAAATCTGGAAACTAAGTAAACAAATGCCAACCTGGTGCAAAATCATGTGTTTTCCTCTCCTAAAGAAAGGAAAATGATGCCACAGTTAGCATAAATGTATTACCCTCTATGCCCACTGTAAAACAATAGGGCAGGTAGTCATTAAACAAAATAAAATAATTAGTATTAGTATCATTTTACAAAGAGGTGCCATATCACAGATATTATAAGAATTTATATCAAGATTACTAAGCAATAAAGTTGCCCCAGCAACTCTAGCTATTTCCTCTTCAGAAATATAGTAGAGGAAAAATTACAGACAAGTTCAGGAACTCTTACAATGCCAAATCTGATGAAAATGGAACTCTGCACTTCAAATGCATGAATAATTAGAAAATGTCTGTGAGAATCCAGGAAATAGAAATAAAAGCAAAAGTAAACAAATGGGACCTAATTAAACTTACAAGCTTTTGCACAGCAAAGGAAACCATAAGTAAAACAAAATGACAACCTACAGAATGGGAAAAAATATTTGCAAAAGATGAGACTGACAACAGCTTAATTTCTAGAATATACAAGCAGCTCATACAACTCAATAACAAAAAAACAAATAACCCAATCCAAAAATGGGTAGAAGACCTAAACAAGCAATTCTCCAGTGAAGACATACAAATGGCCAACTGGCACATGAAAAAAATGCTCAATATTGCTACTTATTAGAGAAATGCAAATCAAAACCACAATGAGGTATGACCTCACATCCCTTAAGATGCCTACTACTGGGGGAAAACAAAGAACAGAAAATAACAAATGTTGGTGAGGATGTGGAGAAATTGGAACCTTTGTGCCCTGTTGGTGGGAATGTTACAGTTGCTATGGAAAACAGTACAGAGGTTCATCAAGAAGAAAGTAAAACCAGAATTATCATTTGATCCAGCAATCTCACTTCTGAGTATTTACTCAAAAGAACTGAAAGCAGGATCTCAAAAAGATACTTGCACACCCATATTCATAGTCTTGTTATTTACAATAGTCAAGAGATGGGAGCAACCCAAGTGTTCATAGACAAATAAATGGATAAACAAAATGTGGTGTATACGTACAATGGAATTTTCTTCAGCTTTAAAAAGAGGGAAATGCTGTCATATGCTATAATATGGCTGAACCTTGAAGACATTATGTTAAGTGAAATCAATGAGTCACAAAAAGATGAATACTGAATATTATGATATGATATGTATAATATAATATGAGGTATCTAAGGCAGTCATACTCATAGAAACAGGCTTCCAGGGCTGAGAGGTAGGAAAAATGGGGAGTTGTTGTTTAATGGGTTTATAGTTTTAGTTTCACAAAATGAAAAAGATGAAGGTCTGTTGCACAACAGTGTGATATACTTAATACTGTTGAACTGTACACTTAAAAATGGTAAAAGAAGGTAAATTTCATGTTATATGTTTTCAATCATTATTTTTTCAAATAAGAGGCAGATTCAATATTTCAGGAGTAGTAAGCTCTCCTTATTTCTTCCCACTTCCTACCACCAAACAAATAAAGTTGACGCATAAATTGAGAGGCTTGGCCTCAAGAGGCAAGTTCCTAACCTGACCCCACAGGACTAGGACATGAGTATTGGGAAAGCACTGTAGTCCCTGATGGGGCTGGAAAATCTTCAGGGCTTCTCATGGTTTGATCAAGAAGGGCAGTGAGTGCCTCAGATGGGTGAGAGAGAATACTGTTGTTGAACAGAGACCAGTTGGAGCAGCAGAGGTCAGGCCAGGAGAGAGATGCATATCTGTGCCAGCAACAGCAAGTCTGTAGACTGCCCAAGAGGGAAATCTTTCCTCACCAATGTCCACAGACTGAAAGGAATATTGGATAATTGCTACCAGGGGACTATGAGATCCCATAATTTGTCTATTAGAAGACACGTAACTTTTACTGATTTCCTTTGCTTCTATAACACTTCCTTCTGAAGCACTGTGGTTTGCAAGTGGTAGAGTAACAGCTAGCTTTGGGCAACAGCCAGTGAAGGGGAAAGAACATTGTCTCTGGAGTCTGCATCCAGTTGTACCACCTGCCAGCCAAGTAATCCAAGCAAGCGACTCCAACTTTCTCATAGTCGGTATACAGATCAGAAAAATAGGAATAGTAATGCCAACTCAGAGGGCTACTACAAAAATAACAAGAGACAATACAGATGAAATCCCTAGCACAGTAGTTGTATACCTTGAAAAATGATGATCTGGATAAATTAAGCCCAGAAACTTTAAGGAATTCTATGACACGTGATCACATACCAGTAACACCTTTCCAGCACCTGTGGGAAAGCATGCTAGATAGATCAGTACCATTCTTCTCTCTCCCATTCAGTTTATGGACACTCTCTGTCCTTCCCACCACATTAGTCAGAGACTGATTCTCCTAAAAGTAAGGACAGAGGTAGTAAGAAGGGCACAGTCACCAGGATCAGCACCATCACATCCATATTTTCATAAAAGACATTTGCATAATATGCAGCTTAAGTCTTATTACACCACTGCTCAGAAACATTCCATGATTTCTGATATGCATGCTCAACTATTTAGGGGGAACAGTAAGATGGATTAATGCACAGAAGAATAGATGTGTTTAGAGATGTAATTATATAAGCCAGTTCCTGGTTATAAAAATATTTCAATTTTTCTCCATTGAAAATTTTCATAATAAAATGTTGAGAGGAAAAAAAATTATCCATGGCTCCCTAAACACAGCGATTTATGTACAGAAGATGCTCAATACACATTGATCAGATAAAACCACAAGCGGGTCATATTTTGACAGGTGACATTGTCCAGTGATGAAAACAACACAAATCCCAACAGGATTTAAACAATGAGTTAGAACACAAGACCTGAGGAAAATGAGAACCTCTGATTCTTTTTCCAAATCTTGTCAATGTCCACTGCGAGTGGCTTTGCCTCTTATCTGGTACATGTCCTGTGGAGCGCCACTATCTAGACAAGCAAGAATCCACATGGATATGTGTTTATGCCGATTATAATCTCATGTTCACTCCCTTATCACTAGCTGACTAACCACAATACAGGGATACACTCGGTATAAATTGTAGTCTCAACTCTGTTTTCAGTTTTCTATAAGACAGGCATCAAGTTATTCATCACTACTGTACTTTGGGTCCCACAACTGCCACACAGGAGTCATGTCAATAATATTAAACAGCGATGGAACCAAAGTCAACAGCCCTGCCTCAAAGACACTGCCCCCAAGGCCTCTTGCTGGATGTGGCCTTGGGCCCCCTGTAAGATATTACCCATATATTCACCCAGTAAGAGATGTGGGGACGATCATCATAACTCCTAACCATCGTATAGTAGTTCAGAGTTACACAGGATTTTTCACATATATTTTCTTTAATACATGTAACATTGCTCTTAGGTAATGCTGTCTCCCTTTTACAGATGAATAAACTGAGGGTTAACAACATTATAAAATTTCCTCAAGGTCCATATTGAAGTCAAGGACCAAGCCCAGGTCCTCTGGCTCTGAATCTCACTCTGTTCCCACTGCACTGTCAACTATTTCACTCCTTAAACCACCAGGCCCTCCCATTAGATGTGGCTGTCACTTTAAATCGAAGTGACCTCTCCAGGTCACAAATTTAGGAGCTTTTATGACCTCTGTACCCTTCCCCAGCTGCCATTTTTACTCCCACAGCAAATGAAGGATGACCACCACTGAATCAGGACACTCTGGAAACTTTTCTTTCCCTCACTGAGGATACCCTGTCATTCATGTCCAATAAGGCACAGAAGAGTTTTAAGAGCCAGTTTTAAGGCAAATATATTCAACTGTACTCCAAGACCTCCTTCTAGGCAGAAAGTGCATCTAGGCATCTCCAGCATGCAGGTAGGCACTTGGCGACAGCAAAGATGACTCTTAAACACACATCCTCATAAAATATTGAAGGACAGAACTTTCCAAAGTCTCCTGAACCTGAGAGTGCAAAGGGATGCCCACAGAGCTTCAATTAAGTAAACATCTAACACTTCTGAAGACATAACCAATATGTTAAACAGGAAAAATACACCACAGGAATTGCCAAATAGACAGAAACTATAGGGAACGAGAGATGAGGAGAGTGGAAGTGAGAAGTATGTTGCAAGGGTTTTGCTTGTTTCATCCCATTCAATCCTCACAGCCACCTTGCCAAGTAGGTATTATTATTCCATTTCAAAGTTGAAGAAACCGAGGCAGAATAACTAGGGTGTATGTTCACAGTCAACTAGTAGATAACAACCAGACAACCCAGGTCTGTCTGAATCCAGCGATCATTTTACCACTGAGGACAAGGAGAGGTTAGGGTTAGAGAGATGTCAGGAGTCTTACAGGTTCCTTCTTTTGGAAAAATTTCGTAATTCATTGTTCACCAGTCAAACCATGGGTGCCTCTAAAGACCGCCCTGTGTCAATTTCACAGTCCTTTTCCAGCTTCTGAAACACCACGATGCTCACTGACAGGACTTCTCAGTCTCCCCCCTGCAGAGGTCACCTGAGCCCATGCCAGCATTAGTAATGGAATCCAGCGGCAGATCTTCAGCATCATTTCCCAGTCACATGCCTGGTTTCCTGGCAAGGATTTAGGTCATCCTAGCTGTCTTTGTCAAAGTGTGTCAAGCAGAAACCAGAAAGCCACTTAAGTCAGACCACACAGATTGTTCTGAAACCAGTATCACGATGTTCACTTTACCTAGAAGTGGAAAAGAGGTTTGTGCTACCAAAATTCATACTAGTCAGATTGGCTCCAGTAAGAGAGAAGGTAGCCAAGCTGACCAGAATTGCTGGACTCTGGACCATCCAAGAGACTCATAGTATGCTAGGGCTGTTGGACAAAATAGTAGAGGTCTCTCTCTGGTGGTTTTCACAGAGAGGACACCCAGCTGATTTCATCCATTTACACTTTAGGTTTCCTGGTGGATTTCCTTTGAAATCTGCTTCAGGAAAAGAAAAATTCTTGAAAAGGGTCTATTTACTCTAAGTCTTTCATCTTACCCATGGGAAACTGGGGCTCCCACACATGAAGGGGCTTGCTCAAGGTCACCCTAATAGGCAAGATGGGTAGGGTTACACCACTGTAATAAGAACTTCAAAAATCCAAGTGGCTTAACACTGCAAAGGTATATTTCTCCCACTCCCCACCCAAGACATCTCTTCATCATTCCTCAGGGGCCCAGGCTAACAGAGGCTCCATCTTAGCATATGCTTGCATGATGACCACAGCAAGGAAAAGGTGTTGACACCAGGCAGTAACAAGTCGATGCGTCTACCTACAAGTGACATATGACTCTTCCACTCACATTTCAGTGCCAAAGGAAGTCACATGGCCACACCTGACTCCAAGAGGCTAGAGAAGTTCAATTCTGGTGCCGAGCCATAGGGAAGAGAGCAGCAATGCTCGTGACTAGCCCAGTGACAACCAGAGTCACGTAGCTAGTTAAGTACAGAACCAAAACCAGAACTCTAGTCTTCCAACAGCCTGTTCATATGTTGCTCTATTTCTCTGTCCTTCAAGACCTAGATAAGTTCTACCTACTTTGCAAAGCTCTCCCTGACCTCCCTGCCTCCACTTCACTTGTTCCCTTCTCCCCACTCCTTTGGTTCTTTAAACTCCATTTGGATGCACTGATAACTTTCCTCAAATGAAACCCAACATCTACCTTTCTTTTAATCTAAGGGGGTAAACATACATGTGCACTGAACACACTTACACAGGCATACTACACACAGACACACATACATACAGTTTTAGAGAAACTTCTTCCTTGATGCTGGATCCTACAGTCACAAAAATGGGTGCTGGAAAGAGAAAGAGCCTTCTCTCCTGGACTAAGTAGACTAGAAGACATGGAGAATTTAAGCTAAAAAGGGACAGTCACAGGCTTAAGAAGGGACAGTACAAACTAAGTCATGAAATGCATTTTGGCTCTATGAAACAATGTTTGCTAGGTTGGATATTATTTAGTCTGCTTTGTTCTACAATCAGCATTCATTCCCATTCCTCTTCTATGCTCGCCCCATATCGCAGGGGTGAGGGGACACCTAGAACTACAGTTTGCAGACTCCCTTGACTGCAGACAGATTGATGTGGCGTACGTTCTGCCAGTGAGATGCATTAATATGAGACGTGGGAGGAGGAAGAGGCAGAAGCCATTTTCCTTTCCCTCCAGCGGTAGCACCAGATATGTGGCCTCTGCACAAATGAGTTTTTCAACAGCCTGTGCGTTCCCCTGCCATTCACTTATCTCAGGATGTGAAGAAGCTGTGAAGTCAGCAGCAGTTCCCTGCAGGTTTCTGTCTCTCAGGTAACAGCACTCTGACTCTGGACCATGGGAGCATGGCAAAATTGAAAACTAATGTCTGATCCCCTGACTTTCACTCCTTCAGGTTTCATATGGATTTGTAAGCACCCAAATGCCTGAATAAAATGATATAAAATTCCTGTTTTCCTGACTGAACCCCAAATGAAACAATTTCTCTTTTTTAATCATTTACTTCTGATTATGAAAGTAATACATGAAGTATAAGAAATAAATTTAAAGCAAGTTTAACCCACCACCCAGATATTACCCTGTCCATATATTGATATATTTTATCCTACTTTCTTTTCTATACAACACTGTTCCAGACCTAATTCAAGGAGATTTCCATATGTATATAAATGATTCCAACACCCCTAGCCTTTCAGTTTCTAGAACCCCTCTCCTCAAATGACCTTGTCCTCCATCTTGCATCAGCCACTCACTCCCACGGCCATGTCCATAATGACCCTGATATTGCCAATAACTGCAACACCTCCCCCCTCCATGAACTCATTTTCATGCATCTCATTCCCTGACCACCACCTTCCTTTCCAGTTCACACCCTCTTGTACCCAGACCCCACCAATACTAAGACCCCAGAGAAGACCTCCAATTCATGGGTCCTACCAACTTCTCATTCTCCCCCATCTATTCATATCTACTCTTCCTTCTTTACCCAGCTTATTCTATGGAAGATAATTATAATAGATTCACTCCTCTGTATCCCTTCATCTCCTTTGCCCCTCTCTTATGTCATTACATTTGCTATAGCAAAACCACAATACTAATTAAATCCAGCTTGCCATCAACACCATGCCTGCCCCAGTGCAGCTGGATGTGACTAAAGAAACACATAAAACTTGTGATAACTGGTCTCAGTTTAAATCTACAAGCACGAACCTCAAATAGGCTCTTAATGCTGTCCAACAATCATACTTTTTTTCTTAGTCTATATACTGTTTTATCAGTCTGGATGATTATTTCATGTCTCCTCCTCTCTTCTATCTCTAAACACTATACCCCCGATCATCATTCTCAACCAAAGACCTCGACTCCTACTTTGTCAAGAAAATCCTCAGTACTTTATCTATCCATCTACAGGGTCTGTGCTCTTACGCTGTGCCTTTCTGCCTGTTCCAAACTTCAACTATTTATGATCCTATCTGAAAAGCCAGTGTCCCCCCCTTATCCTCTAGATCCTATTTCCTCAAGCCCAGTCACAGACATCATTCCAGCAATTCTCACCATTCACTCCCATGTTCATATCCTCACTCCAGTAAATCTTCCCCAGCAGAAATGTGTTTCATTTACCCATCCTTTAAAATCAAACCCTTTTAAACCCACTTCCCCTGACAACTTATATCCAATTATTTGCTCTTCTTTGTAGCAACACTTCCAAAAAGAGCTGTCTTTCCTTGCTTTGAAAAATTCCTCTTTCCATTTTTAGTTAAACCTACTGAAATAAGATGTTTGCCCACTACCTCAGTGAAGCTTTTCCGGTTGAGATTAAAGCTGACCTCCACGGTGCTAATTCCAGTGTCATCCTGGTCTTTATCTTTTTCACATTTCCAGAACACCACACTCTCCTAGATTTCCTCCTGCCTCACAGGTCCCTCCTCCTCAGTTTCCTTGTAGGTTCTTCCTCTTATCTTAACCCCCTTAGTTTTGCAGTGCCCCAGAACTCTGCCTTTGCTATTCATGCTCTTTGGGGATTTTATCTAGTCTGATGGCTTTTTTTTTTTATTGAAGTACCATCAGTTATAGTGTGTCAATTTCCTAGTCATGCATATACATATATATATTCATTTTCATATTCTTTTTCATTAAAGGTTTTTACAAGATATTGAACAGTTCCCTGTGCTATACTAAAGAAACTTTTTAAAATCTATTTTTATATATAGCAGCTAACATTTCTAAATATCAAACTCCCAAATTTATCCCTTCCCACTCCCTTTCCTGGAAACCATAAGATTGTTTACTATGTCTGAGAGCCTGTTTCTGTTTTGTAGATGAGTTCATGGTGTCCTTTTTTGTCCTTTTTTTTTTTTTAGATTCCACATATGAGTGATATCATACAGTATTTTTCTTTCTCTTTCTGGCTTATTTCACTTAGTTTGACAATCTCCAGGCCCATCTATGTTGATGCAAATGGCATTATTTTATTCTTTTTATGGCTGAGTAGTATTCCATTCTTCATCACTGAGTAGTTTTCCATTGGGATCACCTCTTGAATAAACAAGTTTCACTTATATCCTTATCACAGAGTATGCTTTTTTTTTTAAGGAACACAAGCCAGGAGAAGGCATTTGGATCAATGTTTGTCAAAATTGTGTGTTACATAATCCCTTAAGTTTCCCCAAGGGTGCTTATGAGTGCTCATAAAGTAGAATTCAGTAGGAATTCCAAAGCATCTCAAAAACTACCCAATGAAGTTTTATTTGTATCTGTTTTATATACACTGTGGCTCCCTCATAAGATTTCTACATATAAGATATAATAAAGCTTCCCCTGAAAAATATAAAACTTTGGATACTATGAAACCAGATGATCTCCAGCCATCTCTAAGGTCCTTCTTAGTGCTAATATTTGGTCCTTCTATCAACACACTTGTGAGTATTCATACCTGAGGAAGTTTTCCACATTCAGCTTTTGCTATAGGTTGTCACAAGCTTCTCATGGAGGTAGCAGAAACTGTTAAATTTGGAAGATATCCCAGCAAATTAAAAATGTATCCACCTGGGCTCATTGCAGTACCTCATACCTGGCTGGGTGTCACTGCCTGGAGATGATCCTCTTCCTCCTGGAAAGCAGAGTGTCACTCACACCCACAAGACTTGTTTCTCTCCTGCCACCTCTTGCCTAAACATCACAGGCAGTGATAACCTAGCTGAGGGATGAATGGATTGAAAAGGAATTTTGCTCTCCTACTTTTTTTCCCAGTTAGAATCAGGCCAAGTATTTGACATTTTATTAGGGAGCTGAGCCACTGATGACTTTCACTGGGGAGTTGGCATTTTTAACAGGCTCCTATTGTGCAAGCAAGGCTTGTTTGTTCATCATAAATTATATCATGTTTAGCTTGGCTGCAGGGTGTACCAATATGGACAAAAATATGCTAATAACTGCATTCCCTATTCCCCAATATTCACAGCTTTTCTGCTGTTATTTGCTTGACTCCACATGCACTAATCTAATTAAACCCTTGATTATATAAGTCATTATGAGAATTCCCAGATTCCATGATAGTCCCTTATTGTCCACATTCTAATCCTTAAGGCTCTCCACATCTCCTGTTTCTCCCCTTCCTTTTCACTCCTGCCAAACTCTTGAAACCAGTCTGCTGTGCTCTCTAGAATTCAGTCGGCCATCCTCAAAATGCCTTCTCTCTACTTTCTAACTCTACCTTTATTATTTCGTTCTAACTAAATCCTGTCTTCCATGATGATGCTCCTTCCATGAAGCTCTCACAGTGGAGCCTGTTTTTTCTTCCACAGCCATCAAACCACTGGACTTTAGGGGTGCAGGAGATATCATTCTTGCTCTTCATTGCCATTTTAATTCTCCCTCCCTTTTCCCTAAAAATGTCCAGCTTTGAATCTCAAGTCATCAGATTATATCACCTCTGATCCTTCATGCTTCTTACTGTTATCCAGCAACCCCCAAGATGATCTCACCTGTTTCTCACTGATTTTAGTTCTTGGTTCACTGTCATTCTACTCTTGTTTTAATTTTTGGCAATTTCAACACACTTATAAATGATCTTCCAAATACCCTTGCCTCTGTGTCTCTCAACTTCCTCTTCTCCATTATCTTGTCCTTCATCCTATCACTGACTCCCAAGGTCATATGCTGGTCCTTGTCATTACTTTACTGAAATACTCAGACTCCAACTAACATATCATTCCACCAGATGGCATCAACCTGCATGCTCTGCCTTCCACATAGATAACATATTCCTATTGAAAGCTTTCCCCTCCAGTTTCACACTAAACTCTACTCCATTCACCAATCAAAAGACTTCTCCTCATTAATTTTTTTCATTTCTACTGAATCTTTCCACACAGTACACAAACATATCCTTATTTTCCCATCTTCAAAAAAAGTAAAAGGTCCTCCTGGCTTAGAAAGAGGTTTTTTAAATTATTTTTTGTTCATTTATTTCCCATTTTTAAAAAATTGTTGTTTATTTATCCAGAAAACAAAAGTTCAGGACTGGATGACTTCACAGGGGAATTCTACTAAACATAAAGAAGAGCTAATACCTATCCTTTCAAACTATTCCAAAAAAAATGAAAAGCAAGTAACACTACTAAGTTCATTCTAGGCGGTCACCATTACCTTGATACCAAAACCAGACAAAGACACTACAAAAAAAGAAAATTACAGGCCAATATCTTTGATGAATGTAGATGCAAAAATCCTCAACAAAATATTAACAAACCAAATCCAACAATATTTACAAGGATCATACACCATGACCAAGTGGGACTCATTCCTGGGATGCAATATTCACAATTAAATCAATTAATGTGATACACTACATTAACCAAACGAAGATAAAAATTACAGGATCATCTCACTGGACACATAAAATGCATTTAACAAAATTCAACATCCATGCATCATAAAAACTCTCATCAAAGTTGGTAGGGAGGGAGCATAGCTTAACATAATAAAGGCTATACATGACAAACCCACAGCTAACATCATATTCAATGGTGAAAAGCTGAAAGCTCTTCCTCTAAAATCAGGAACAAGCCAAGAATGCCCACTGTCTCCACTTTTATTTAACACAATATTGGAAGTCCTAGCCACAGCAAGCAGATCAGAAAAAGAAAAAAGTCATCCACATTGAAAGGGAAGAAAACTGTCACTATTTGCAGATGACATAAAACTACACATAGAAAACTCTAAAGTCTCCATCAAAAAACTATTAGAACTAATAAATGGTTTCAGTAAAGTTGCAGGATACAAGGTTAATATACAGAAATTTTCTATAGACTAATAATGAACTATCAAAAAGAGAAAGCAAGAAAACAAATTCTGTTTAAAATTTGCAACAAAAAATAAAATACTGCAGGAATAAACTTAACCAAGGAGGTGAACAACCTATACTCTGATAACATAAAGCACTGATGAAGGAAACTGAAGATTACACAAAGAAATGGAAAGATATCCTGTGTTCACAGATTAGAAGAATATTGTTAAAATGTCCATACGAGCCAAAGCAGTGTACAGATTTAATGCAATCCCTATCAAAATACCCATGAAATTCTTTACACATCTAGAACAAATAATCCTAAAATTTATATGGAACTACAAAAGATGCCAAATAGCCAAAGCAATCTTGAGAAAAAAGCACAAAACTGAAAGCATCACACTCCCTGACTTCAGACCACAATACAAATCTACAGTAATCAAAACAGTATGATGGTACTGGCACAAAAACAGACACCTAGATCAGTAGAACAGAACAGAGAGTCCAGAAATAAACCCACACACCTACGGTTAATTCATCTACAACAAAGTGGGGAAGAACACACAATGGAGAAAAGAGAGTCTACAATAAATGGCGCTGGTAAAACTAGACAGCTCCGCGTAAAAGAATGAAATTAGGACATCCTCTAACACCATACACAAAAATAACTTCAAAATGGATTAAAGACCTAAATGTAAGACTGGATACTATAAAACTCCTCGAAGAAAACATAGGCAGAACACTCATTGACATAAATTGCAGCAATATTTTTTTGGATCTTGTCTCCTAAGGCAGAGGGGAAAAAAAGTGAAAATAAACAAATGGGACTTAATAAAACTTAAAAGCTTTTGCACAGCAAAGGAAATCATCGACACAATGAAAAGACAACCTACTGAATGGGAGAAAATATTTGCAAATAATATGATCAATAGGGAGTTAAAATCCAAACTGTATAAATAGCTCATAAAACTCAATGCCAAAAAAGCAAACAACCCAATTAAAAAATGAACTGAAGAACTGAAGAGACAATTTTCCAAAGAAGACATATGGATGGCCAATGTAAAGATGCTCAACATGGTTAATCATCAGAGAAATACAAATCAAAACCACAATGAGGTTTCACCTCACACCTGTCAGAATGGCTATCATCAAGAAGAACACAAATAACAAATGTCGGTGAGGATATGTAGAAAAGGAAACCCTAGTACACTGTTGGCAGGATTGTAAACTGGTGCAGCCATTGTGGAAAACACTATGGATGTTCCTCCAAAAAATTAAAAATAGAACTACCATATGACCCAGCAATTCCACTCCTAGGTATATATCCAAAGAAAATGAAAACACTAATTTGAAAAGATATATCCACCCCAATGTTCACAGAAGCATTATTTACAATAGGCAAGATATGGAAGCAACCTAAAGGTTCAACTATAAATGGATAAAGGAGATATGATGTGTGTGTGTGTATACATTTTATATATATATATACACACACACACACACACACACATATATATATATATATAAATACTAAACCATTATATATATATATGTATCTCCAGAGGTCTGCCATACAACCTTGTGCCTATATATATAATGGGATACTAAACCATAAAAAAGAATGAAATTTTGCCATTTGCAACAATATGATTGGACCTGGGGGGCATTCTGCTTAGTGAACTAAGCCAGATCAAAAAGACAATTACTGCATGTTATCATTTGTATGTGGAACCTAAAAAAATGAAACAAATGAATGAATATAACAAAATAGAAACAGACTTTCAGATATAAAGAACTAGGGGAGGGGCAAATTAGGGGCAGGGGATTAAGAGTTATAAACTACTTTACATAAAATTTAAAAGCTACAAGTATATACTTTATAGCACAGGGAATATAGCCAATATTTTATAAGAACTTTAAGTAGAGTATAATTTTTTTAATATTGGATCACTATGTTGTTCACCTGAAACTAATATAATGTTGTAAATCAACTATACTTCAATAATAAAAATTTTTTTTAAAGAAGCCAAATAGATTTGGGAAAACAAATAAAAATAATAAATAGAACAACTATATGACCCAGTAATCCTACTTCCAGAAATTTATCCAACAAAGGATTTCAATCAGGATCTCAACGAGATAGTACCACTCCCATGTTCATTGCAGCACTATTCACAACTGTCCAGATGTGTAAACAACCTAAATACCCACCAATAAATTAATGGATAAGGAAAACATGTTTTATACATATAACAAAATGTTATTCAGCCTTTAAAAAGATATGCCCTGCAATATGCAATGGGATAGATGAACCTGGAAGACATTATGGAAAATGAAATAAGCCAATCACAGGACAAAAACTGTATGATTCCAGTTATATGAACTACCTAAAACAGTCAAAGTCATAGAAGCAGAGAGCAGAATGGTGGTTGCCAGGGGGTGAAGGGAGGGGAAAATGGGGAGCTGCTAATTGATGGGCATAAAGCTTTAGTAACGCAAGAGAAGCAAATTCTAGAGGTCTGCCATACAACCTTGTGCCTATAGTTAACATTGTACACTTAAAATTTTGTTAAGTGGGTAGATCTCAGTGATAAATGTTTGTACTACAATAAAGTAAAAATTAATTTTTTTTTCAAAATAGATTGGGCTCATTCTTTGGTCAGAGTCTCTACCCCATCCTTACTCTCATGGCCATCAAAGTTGTATGATTTTTGAATACCATGATTATGGCGAAGACATTCAAATGGGTATCAGTCACCCAAATATTTCTATTAAACCCCAGTCTTATATATCCAACTGCTTACTTGACATCACATGTACATCTGCCTTAGTTTTCTATTGCTGTAGACCAAATAATTAAAAAGTCATTGAAATCCACAGCCATTTATTATCTCACAGTTTCTGTAGGTCAGAACTTTGTGTGGGCTGGATTGGGTTCTCTGGTTGGGATCTAGTAAGACCAAAGTCAAAGCGTCGGCTAGAATAAGCTCTAATATAGAGGTTCTGGGGAAGAATTAGCCTCCAGCGCATTCAGGTTGTTGACAGAACTCAGTTCCTTACAGCTGTTGGACAGCTGTCCCTGTTTCCTTGCTGGCTGTTTGGCAGGGATTGTTCTCAGCTTCTAGAGGGCACCCACATTCCTCACCACATTGGCCCCTCCATCTTCAGGCCAACATTGGCACGTAGAAATCTTCTCATGCTTCAACTCTTTCTGGCTCCCCCTTCAGCTTTTTCCTTCTGCCACTAGCCAGAGAAAATTCTGATTTTAAAGTACTCATGTGATTGCACTGGGAAGATAGTCCAAGATGATCTCCCTATTTTAAGGCTAACTGATTAGTAAACTTAAATTGCATTTGCAAAATCCCTTTCCCACGTAATCTGACATATTCACAGGCAAGATATCATATTCCTACTTCCAAGAATTAAAGCCGGAAATCTGGGGGAGGGGACATTTTTAGAATTCTGCCTTCTGCGGTATATAATTGACATCTCAAACTCAGTAAAAATGAACCCCTGCTATTCTGCCACGAAGTCTGCTTCTTCCTCAACTTTTCCCATCTCAGTTGCTCCGGTTAAAAACCATAAAGTCATTCTTGGCTCCTCACTTTCTATCACATGCCACATGATACATATATTTACACATGTTAGCTAAATTAAAGTCCATTTATTCATTCAAGAAATATTTGCTAAGTGTTTTGTCCATGCCAAGCACTATTCTAGGCACTGGTAACAGTTCCATGAGACAGGAAACCAAGTATTGTCATTCCTAGTTCACAAATGAGTTTCTAAGGCTCAGAAAAGGCACATGATTTGCTCAATACCACACCAACTCATTTGATGGCAAAGCCAGGACTAAACAAAGGCTCTTGACTCATAGTTAAATGTCTTTATTACCCAGTCTTTATATAAACAACCCTTTTTTTTTTCACTAAAATTACTCAAAATAAGTTGCTTTCTTTGAAAATAAAAGCTTACGGAGTTGATTCACTCTCTCCTACAGTTCTCTGACCTCTATATTGTATTTTTGTCAAAGAAATTTGGAAAAGGAAAAAAAATAAATGGCTCAGCTCCAGCTAGCTGAGATCGTGCTTAGAAATGGAGAAAGAAGTTTGAGCTCCCAATGAAAATTAAGAGAGCGGAAACCAGGGGAACTTGAGAAATGCGAGTACCTTTGGTACCTTCAGAAAACAAGCCTCACTCGCTCTCCCAGCACAAAGATGATGGCAGTGGCTGCCCGACCAGCCTCCCACTTTTCCTGTCAAAACATCCTTGTTGTTTTATTTCACAAACACTTGTGATATGCCAGATGCTGCTCTAACTGGTTTACATTTATTACCTTAACAAGTCACCAAATGGCTCAAGCATGATTTCAAACATACCACCCTTCTCAGAAACCTGCAACGCTTTCAATTGCCTCTCAGATTGGAAACTCCTTATCAAATGTACCTGACATAACAGTGTACCTGAAACTTTTTTGCAAAGTATGAAATTCAATGTAAGGAGAAGTTTCAACGTGTCCACCAGCTGAGTTGATATTTCACTCCACACCAGCTTTTCCTCTCTACTCTCAGCAAGTGAACACTTATGCCCTTTTTATTTTTTTAATCAGCTCTCCCTCCTCCCATCTCAATGCTTTCCCATATGCTAATATTTCCTCAAACTCTTTGGACTCAGTAAATATCAAAGATCCTTCTTCTAAGAGGCTCATAACATGCTTGAGAATCTGGGGAGTCTCTGAGGTCATCCACTCCAACTCTATTAAAGGTTAGGAAACTAGGATCTAAGAAATTTAAATAACTTCCCACTAATTAATGGCAGAACTGAAATTGTACACTGATTTCTAATCCTGGGCCATTTTAGCAAAGAGAAAAATGAGCACATCGTGATGAACAAGAAATCTAAGCACAGGTGCATCTATATGGCACTAATTTTTAATCTGGTTAAAATGGATTCATTTTTGAGTAAAAATCGTTTTTTCTTTAAGACAATTTGTCCTTTTCACTTTAAGAATTGCTACACTATACTGTATAATACTATTGATTTACGCTCTGTATTTCATATTGATCCAAAAGGACACTGCCAAGGTCTGCTTTAATCTATAATTAAAAGAGAGAGTCTGCAAAGCCATTCCCTGAGAAGTTAATTCACAGCACCTTAAACGCTGCTCTTTCACAATCAAATACCTTACCAACAGTTTAAGGATGTACTTGGTTCACCATTTCTGCTAAAAGAGAAAAGTCATGTTTAAAATAAATGTCTAGTCATTTGAAATAACATCTCACATTTATATGCCCTCGGGTTTTGTCTAAGATGGTGCTGGTTGACAGGAAAAAGGCAAGTTCATTGTAAATCTTTCCCCTGATTCTCTCTTGTTAGGTAAGTGCTTCCTGGATTTTTTTAAATAACAGCCAGGTTAAATTTAGTAATCATGTTCCTCCCAGACACAAAGAGCAGCAGTAATTACAAGTTTAGAAAAGACTAAGCAGAAACATACAATCTGACACTCGAGGAAACACCATCAAAAGAGCAACACTTCTCATGGAGGAAGCGACTCTTGGCCTGAATCTCAAAGGATGAATTATAGGGACTTTTGCAGACCAGGAAGGACATTCTAGACAGATACACGAGCAACAGCGCATAAAAGGAAAACCACAGAATGTGGCTGGAGAGCACAAAAGATCCATTTGGCTGGAGGGTCAGGCTGCACCCTGGACAGTGGGAAACAGGTCGAAAGGGAGGATAAGGTTTATTGTGCCTTTTGAGAAAAATCAGAATGTGACTCCCCACTCAGCCAAAGATGAATGGATATTCCTGTTCTAATCTAAGAAAGGCAGGGAACATCTGCTTCCTACTCTTCATATCTTTCTTTAGCGCAGCTCAGGTTGATAAATGGCAGGACAGCATACAGTTTAAGAGCACAGACTTGGGAGCCAAAGAGATTGGGTTCAAATCCGGTCCTCACCACCTACTAGCTATATGAGCCTGGGGAAGTCTCACGTCTTTCCTGGCATCACTAGTCTATAAAATGGGCACGACACAGTGTTATTTTGAGAACTCAAGGAAATTATACATATTAAAGCACATAGTACCTTGCTTGGCACATAGCACTCATCAAACATTAGATACTAATATTGTTTTTGTTGCTATTAATGTTGCATTTTCAGCTGGTTTCCCTCATTCACAAGTTTCAGGCATACCTATATATGCTTGGGCAATACTCAAAATTTTTAAGAACTAGTGTGGCTTGGGTATTGGCTGGTCAGATCAGACACTGATTATGATAAGATTATGTATACTGGCTAATATCAGCCCTGGCATCATGGAAATTTGTTAAAGTGACCATCGACCCTAAACGAGACGGTTTCACAGGCAAATTAAATTGAGAATTTAGATTGATGGTAAATAATATTAAGTGCTATTGTATTAAACAAATGCAAACTATACAGTGAGTGTAGGGGTGTGAAAACTAACACGGTTATTTTAAAGCTCATGTATCAGCATTCTCCAAATGAAAAGCAAATACATAGGCACCAAGGAAGCAACAAATATAACTTATTTAGTTATAAAGAAACTTCTGAAAGAGTTTCCTGACAAAGACTATTTAAAACAACAACAAAATATACTCTGGCTTCAGGCAGGATAGAAAGAGGAATGTTTTTAGGCAGATTAAAAAATACATTACAGCAAAATTTTTTTTAAATAAATAAATAGACTTCTCTGGGGAAAAATTTTAACAGTAGAGTTCTCCATACAACTTTATTATTTCGCATTTTTATAAGAGATCTGGAAAGGCAATGCACAATGGTACAGCCAAATTTGCAGAAGATACTAGGTTCTTCCAGGTAGTGAAATGCCAAGCCAATAGGAATAAATCATGTAAGTGGGATGAAAATTGGCAAGTGAAATTCAATGTGGACTGGTATTAAAGTATTTGTTTAAATAAAGTGAACTCATATACACCTATCAGATGATGAACTCCAAGTTGAGGTTAGACAGGAAACAAATCCAAGCATCATTAAAGGCTAAAAATATTACTAAGAGAATGACTCATTATACTTGTCTTGGCAAAGAGGCCAAGAAAATACTGAAAAATGGAGCAAAGAACTTGAAAACAATAGATAAAATATTATACTACCTTAAAATAAAATTCTGAATCAAGAATACTGTGTGTCAATGGAGGAAAGACAGTGTCTTCAATAAATAGTACTGCAAAAGCTGCATACTCACATGCAAAAAGAAAAAAGAAGCTAGACTTATATTACATCACACACAAAAATTGACTAAAAATGGATGAAAGACTTAAATGTAAGACCTAAAAATGTCAAAATTCCAGAAGAAAACAAGGGAAAAGCTTTTTGACACTGGCCCTGAAAATGTTTTTTTTAACATGACACCAAAATCACATGAAACAAAATAACAAACAAAAGCAAAAAACAGAAAAAACAAGTACTACTACATCAACTAAAAACCCTGTACAGCAAAGGAAATGATCAACAAGATGAAAAGCCACTTACGGAATGGGAGAAAGTATTTGCACATCATATATCTAATAAGGAGTTAATATCCAAAATGTATAAGGAACTCATATAAGTCAATAACAAATAATAATAATAGTAATAATAAACAAGAATAGCCCAATTAAAAATGACAAAGGATCTGAATAGATGTTTTTCCAAAGAAGGCAAACAAATGGTCAAAAGGTGTATGAAAAGGTGCTCAACATCACTAACCATCAGGCAAATGCAAATCAAAACCACACTGAGATTTTACTTCACACCTAGAAGAATGGCTATTATCAAAAAGTTAAACGATAACAAATGTTGGCAAGGACGTGGAGAAAAGGAAATCCTTATATCCTGTTGGGGGAAATGTAAATTGTTGCAGCCACTATGGAAAACAATATGGAGGGTCCTCAAGAAATTAAAAATAGAACTAACATACATATGATCCAGCAATTCCACATCTGGGTATTTGCCCAAAGGCAATAAAATCACTCTACTAAAGAGATAGCTGCACTCCCATGTTCACTGCAGCATTATTTATAGTAGGCAAAATATGGAAACAACCTAAATGTCTGCTGAAAGATGAATGGTTAAAGAAAAGGTATGTATATGTATGTGTATATACAATGAAGTATATTCAGTCTTTTTTAAAAAAGGAAATCCTGCCAGTTGCAACAACATGAATGAACCTGGAGAACATTATGCTAAGTGAAATAGCCAGAGAGAGAAAGACTAGTACTGTAGGGTCTCACTTTCATGTGTCACCTAAAAAAGTCCAGCTCATAGAACCAGAGGGTGGAATGGTAGTTCAGCCAGGGACTGGGGAGTGGTGGAAATGGGACAATGTTGGTTAAAGGGTACAAAATAGCAATTATGAGATTAATAAATCTGGGGATCTAATGTAAAACATGGTAACTACAGTACTGTATACTTGACATTTGCTAAGAGAGGAAATCTGAAATGTTCTCAGAACAAAAAAAAAAGCAACCACATGAGGTGATGAATATGTTGATTTATCTAATTGTGGCAATCCTTTTGTAATGTAAATGTGTATTAAAATCATGTTGTACACCCTACACATAGGTATATAGTTTTTATTTGTCAATCATACCTCCATAAAGATGGGCTGGGGGAGAATACTGTGTGCTTTTCTGCACCTTACAAAAGACATAATGGATTTCAAAAAAGTCCAAAGTAGGAAACTTTTAATAATATTGATTCTTCCAATCCAGGAGCATGGGATATCTTTCCATTTTTTTAAGCCTTCTTTAATTTCCTTAATCAGTGTTTTATAGTTCTCTGGAAACTAAAAGAACAAAGGTATTTGGTTAAAATGTTTGTATCCTTTTTAGGGGAGGGACAGGCAAGGGGGACTGTAAGTATGATTACTTGAGTTTATCATATTCTTTAATTCATGGTATTCTATCATAAATATTCTTATCAAAACCCTCTGTTTATTTTTCCCCTTCATCTTCTGTCCCTACTCCGACCCCCCTTAGTACCTGTAAGTGTATGCCTGGATTTCTCAACTGAAGCATTTTGGACATTTTGAATCAGACAATTCTTTGCTTGGGAGTTGTCCAGTAAATTGCAGCATACTTGGCAGCATTCCTATCTTCTATCTGCTAGATACCAGAAGCAATCTATCACAGGTTGAACTGTGTCCCCACTCCCCCCAAAAAGGTATATTCAAGTCTTAACCCCATGTACCCATGAATGTGAACATATTTGGAAATAAGATCTTTGTAGATGTAATTAAGATGTAAGTTGAGGTCATACTTGAGTGGGGTGGGCCCTTAATTCAACATGACTGGTGTCCTTATAAAAAGAAGAGGAGACACAGGAACAGATCACACACCAAGAGGAAGATGCCAGGTGAAGATACAGACACATGGAGGGAAAACAGCCATGTGACAATGGAGACCAAGATTGGAGTTATGCCACTGCGAACCAAGGAACTCTAAGGAATCCTAGCAACCTCAGAACCTAGGAGAGAGAGGACAGCCTCTGGCCTCCAGCACTTCCAGTCTTCAGAACTGGAAGAGAACAGATTTTGTTTTAAGCCATCCAGTGTGTGGTAGTTTGTTATAACCACCCTAGGAAACTGATACATGCCCCATCAGATGTGACAATCAAAAATGTCTACAGACACTGCCTAATGTCCCTTATGGTCCAAAATCAACCCCTATTGAGAACCACTGGTGTATACTCTAATGGATTTGATGTCCTCTGTACATATATGTGTGTTTTATATAATGCTGTCTTGGGAGTATGTGGATAAATTTAAATAAATAATCATGTGCTTAGAGATCTTACTCTATTCTTTACTATTTTCATTCAATACTATATTATATTTAAGTTCTGAACATATTAGCCTATGAATATATAATTTATTACTTTTGGTTGCTGCATTTGATTGCTGTGTTCCAAAGTGTGCACCTACCACATTTTACTTAACTAGTCCCCCAGTAATGAAGACCTCAGGTGCCCTCAACTCCCACCACCACAAATACTACTGCAATTAGTATTCCTGTACTCATCTTCTAAGGGCCCTATAAGTGAATTTCTTTTCCATTTTCAGCAATGAGTGCCCATTTGACTGGCATAGAACGATATCTCTAAATCTCAGTTTGTACGTATCTTCATATACTTGCTAGCATTTGGGCTTCCCATTCTATGAATTTCCAATTCATAATCTTTATCCACTTTTATATCAAATATTCTGCCTTTTTCCTGTTGATTTCCAAGAGTTCCCAAATACTCTTGCTATTCAATTCTCATCAGTTTTAAACACTGAAAATATTTCCTATTCCCTCCTCCAACTGTTGAGTCTGTCAATCTTTCAACTTAAAGTTTAGGATTGAAGGTACCAGATAAGAGGTCCTTTCCATCCCAAAGATGTTTGCCAACATTTAATTCCATTACATATAAAGTTTTATACTTAGGCTTTTAATTCATTTATAGTTCACCTTTGCATGTTGTAATTGTGAGCAATCCAACATCTTTTTCCTCCATATAAGGAGTAAATTTTCTAAGCACCATTGACCAAACAATCCATAATCTCACATTGGTTTGTGATGCTGTTTTTATCACATATTAAGGTTCCAGACATAACTCTCTGTGCTCTCAACTCTGTAGTCACTGGTTTAGTTGTCTATTTACGTGCCACACCTGTTTTTATTGCTACTAATTTGGTTTATATCTTCATATGCATTAGGATGTTTCTCCTCTTTGAACTTTTTTTTCAAAGTTGATTTAGCAATTCAAAACAGACTTACTATTTTGAAAATAATGCCATTGGCAGCAACATGGATGGACCTGGGGATTATCATTCCAAGTGAAGTAAGCCAGAAAGAGAAGGAAAAATACCATATGACATCACTCATATGTGGAATCTTATAAGAAGACAAACCAACTTATTTACAAAACAGAAACAGACTCACAGACATAGAAAACAAACTTATGGTTATCGGTGTGGAGGGGTTGGAAAGGGGTAAATTGGGAGTTCGAGATTTGCAGATACTAAATACTATATATAAAATAGATTTAAAAAAACAAGTTTATATACTGTATAGCACAGGGAACTATATTCAATATCTTATAGTAATCTATGGTGGAAAAGAATATGAAAACGAATACATGTATATTTACATATGACTGAAGCATTGTGCCGTACACCAGAAATTGACACAACATTGTAAACTGACTATACTTCAATAACATTTTTTAAAAAACAGACTTACCAGTCTGGCATGTAAACTGTTTTTCCAGCTTCACTGTGATATAACTGACATACAACATTGTGTAAGTAATAAGGTGTACAATGTGATGATTTGATACATATATATATATTGCAAAATATTTACCACAATAAGGTTAGTTCACACATTCTCTCACACGTAATTATTATTTGAGTTTTCTAAAGTTCTGCTGAAATTTTAAGTTAGAACTGAATTTAATTTATATGTTAATTTGTGGGAAAATGACAAATTTACAATGTTGAAACAGTCAACCATGACTATGGTGTTATCCCAATTAGATCATTTTGTTGCCCTCCACTAGAGTTGAAACATAGGATTTAAAAGGCATCAGCTAAGATACCAAAAAAAATGGATTTAAGAATATATTTCTGTAGAGTACTTTTTATGTATCTGGTAAACTAAAAAACTCATTATCTCCAAGAAACAGTAACGTCTGAAACTATAAATAAGTTAGGATAATCATCCCCTATTCAGTTAAGAGAAACTGAGAGTGTGGCAGAGTACATGTTCTTTGAGGCTAACACCACGGAGGAAAGTCCTGCCATATGACAGTATGCCCTTTGTTCCACTGTCAGGCAGAATTATGGGCTTCACATTCAGAATTCTGTGGTCTGATTCAAAGAGGCAAATATTATGCAAATAGGAGACTGTCCTAAGATCCTGGTTTTTCAGACTGTATTCACCTGAAGCAAGCAGGCATGCTTAACTCTGAAAATAGAGCTGCAAGAGAATCTGCTTCTTAGAAAGAATGACTAAATGTCACCCACTGAGTAGGGAAAGGAAAAAATGTGAATAAAAAAAAAATAGAAGCCCCTGTCTGCTGAAAATATGTGCATTCTGTGGCTAATGTAGGGAAAGAAGAACTAACTATCTGAAATGTCAAGAATCCCATAACTCATCTGCATTCACTGTATGCCTGGTTAGTGGTAAGAGATACATTTTCCCCTCCCTTATTCTTCCAACCCACTCCTAGTCTTAGTGTTGTAAATCATGCATACAACTTCCTGGTAAGTTTTCCTGACAATCATTGACAACACCAGAGGACATTTCCACTGTGTCTTGAACCCACCATGTAATATCATGGATTTGCTTAAGCTCTTCCTTCTTTCTAGAAAACCCTCCCCTTTCACTCTGCCTCCTATCAACCAGGTGAACTCCTATTCACTCATCAAGGTCCAGCTCAAATATTATCTCCTCTCTGTAGCTTTCCCTCAACTTTTCATTCTCATATAGAGAATTAACTGATCCTTCATTTGTCCTACCACAGTCCTTAATACACTTCCCTATTACGGTATCTTTCCCATCTATCTCACTGAATTTTAGCTTACTGTTTAAATTAGTTAACATGTATATAAAGTTCTTAAAATGGTGCTGGGCACATGGTAACCATCACATAAGCACTTAGCTAGCATTGTAGTTAGATTGCACACAGTTATCATTACTGTTTGTATATACATCTCCCCTATCGGCACTTGACATTTCTCAAGGGCAAGGACATCTCATTCATCTTCATTTCCCCAGTGCCTGGCACAAGATGTAGCATACAACAGAAACTCAAAAAAATATTTACTGAATAAAGTTCCCTCAGGACAGTGGGAACTGCCATATCCAAAGCCGGAGCGTGATGCTGACTCTGACCTTTCCAAGCTTATTCATCTTGAACTAAACCTTTGGCTGTTCTGCTCCTCAACTGACGTGGTCAGTTAGGTGATGCAGTCATTGCTAGTGAGATCATCCGTAAAAATTGAGGTACATACAATCTACTGTGTACAGGGAAAGCATGCCAAACACCCTCTCAGAACTCATACTCAGTAGGAAAAAAAGTAATTTATTTTATATTGTTCCCTGCCAGCATGTCTGAACAATCTTTACCAGTGAATTGCGATAAAGTTTGGTGACTTTATTGCCAGCAGGAAAATAGTTGGATATTCTTGATTACTTCCTCCTTTCCCCAAAATCAATTGTGCTTGAGGCAATGATAGGAAAACGAATCATACGTACCAAACCAATATCCGCAATGACTTTTTCTAATTTGGGAAGAATTAAATCTCTCTTCCCAATACCTGCCGTGTTTATGACCTAAGATGTCAATATATCATGCTTTCAACTGAGTCAGCTTTCTCCTTAAATAAATGTATTGCCCTTCTTTCTCAATTCAGTCCTGTGGAACTAGTTTTGATAAGTTATTCTGGAAGAAAAATTATATATTTTAGACATTTCTCATCAAAATCATATTTGGATGAGTTATAAACCTGAGCCAGCTTCCCAACCAAAAATGTAGTCTTAAAAGCTACACAAAGGGCAAAGAGTGAATATCTTGACACTTGTCAGTGAAGTTACACGTATTTGTGCATCTTAAAAATAATCTAGATTACTCACAAAGCGTGTGTGTGGTCAAAGAAGGGGAGCTGTAAAGTGGTACAAGTCAGCAAAGCCACCTCTACTGCATTAACTTTAGAAGCAGGCACTTGCTCGTGCTGCAGGCTCCCGATTGCCTACTCAGGGAGCATGTCTAGCCACTGGCATCCCTTGGTTCCAGTCTACATATTTCCCAGCAAGCCACCTACACACATACAGGCAGGTATATATGTGCAGGTTTACATACGTGTGTGTGTGTGTGTGTGTGTGTGTGTGTGTACAGAGTGTTTCTGAATAACTGAAACCCTTTTCCTAGATTTGAGTCCTATGATTACAGGGTGAAATCCTAAAATTGATGCAAGGCTTTATAAGACTCTGGCCAAGGGCTGAGGAACAGGAGAAAATGAGAGAGAAGGCATAAGCAGAACAGCCTAGGGGCTCAGGGGGCCGGGTTGGGGAGGTGACCATTCACTGACTCCTGCAAAGAACTTGGCAACATTCTGGTGCCCTGAGCACTGATATTTGGAGGGATATAAAGAGACAACACCATTGGAGTGGACAATGTCATGTCCACAATGGACACATGCAGCATAAAGAGTGGCAAGGATTCCTCAAGGAGCTTTGCATGTGTGGTCAGTTAAGGTGGCTGGAACAAATCCTGTTGGTCACAACAACCCCATTTACAATAACATCAAAAATAATAAAATACTTAGCAATAACCTAACAAAGGAGGTTAAAAACTTGTACACAGAATACAACAAAACATTGCTATAAGAAATTAAAGACAAAAATAAATAGAAAGATATCCTGTGCTCATGAACTGGAAGACTTAATATTGTTAAGATGTCCATACTACCCAAAGCAATCTGTAGATTCAATGTAATTCCTGTCAAAATTCCAACCACATTTACAGCAGAAATTTAAACAGTGAATTCATGTGAAATCTCAAGGGACTCCAAATAGCCAAAACAATTTTGAAAAAGAACAAAGTTGGAGTCTCACACTTCCTGATTTCAAATATATTACAAAACTAGAGTAATCAAAACAGTGTGATAGTGGCATAAAGACAGAAAAAATGGACCAATGGAATAGAACAGAGAGCCCCAAAATAAACCCTTGTGTACATGGTCAAATGATCTTTGACAAGGAAGCCAAAACCTTTCAATAGGGAAAGGGTGGGCTTTTCAACAAATGCTGTTGGGATAACTGGATATCCACATATGAAAAAGATGAAACTGGAACCATATTTTACACCACACATCACAATTAACTCAAACAGTTAAACAAACTAAAATGCAAGACCTGAAACCGTAAAACTTATAGAAGAAAACTTGGAAACAGTTTCATGACATTGGATGTTGCAACAATTTCTTGTATATGACATCTGAAGCACAGGCATCAAAAGCAAAAATAGACAAATGGGACCATACCAAACTGAAATAGCTTGTGCACCAAAGAACAGAATCAACAGAGTGAAAAAGAAACCTAGGAGATGGGAGAAAATATTTGCAAATCATATATCTGATAAGAGGTTAATATCCAGAACACATAAAAAAAACTCAAGTAACTCAACAACAATAAAAATCAAATAATCCTATGTAAATATAGGCAATGAACTTTAATAGATATTCCACCAAAAATGGTATACAAATAACCACCATCATATGAAAATATGTTCTTCAACATCGCAAATTATTAAGAAATGCAAATCATACTCCAGTGGGATATTTCCTCACCCCTGTCAGAATGGCTATTGTAAAAAAAAAAAAAACCTGGGGCTGGTTAAAGATGTGGAGAAATTGGATGCCTCATGGACTGTCAATGGAATTATAAAATGGTGCAACCAGTATGGAAAACAGTATATAACTTCACCAAAAAATTAAAAATAGAACTACTATATCATCTAGGAATCCCAAAGATGTACATCTAAAAGAATTGAAAGCAGGGTCCCAAATAGATATTTGTACATTCACATTTAAAGCAACACTATTCATAACAGTCAAGAGGTAGAAGCAACTCAAGTGTCCACTGACGGAAGAAAAGGTAAACAAAATGTGGCATGTGCATAAGTGGAATATTATTCAGCCTTATACAATGAAGAAAATCCTGTCACCTGTTACAACATGGATAAACCTTGAAGACACTATGCTAAGAAAAATAAGCCACTTACAAAAAGACAACTACTGTATGATTCCACTTACATGAGGTATCTAAAGTAGTCAAATTCATAGAAACAAAAAGCAGAATGATGGTTACCAGAACCTGGGGGAGGGAAAAAGGGAAGTTGTTTTTAATGGATATAGAGTTTCACATTTGCAAAATGAAAAAGTTTTGGAGATCTGTTTACAACAATGTGAATATACTTAACACTACTAAATCTTACACTTTAAAATGGTTATAATGCCAAAATTTGTGTTATGTGTTATTTACCACAATTTTAAACAACTAAAAATATATATATACTGGTAGTCACTGCATTTGATGAACTAGTTCATACGCACATGTGATACACAGCTTGGGGGTCCATAGAACTATCTATGGGAACACTTTAAGGGACTGAGTTAATGCCAGAAAATGTTTCAAAAAATCACTTTGATTTGTCAATTAATATAAATGTATATTTATGTTAATTATAAATAATTATAATTATGCTATATGTTATATATATTATGCATATATAGTACAAACATAAAGGTGAGCCCATACTGTCATTACCTGATAAGACCAGGAGACGTTAAGGTTACACAAAAATTTCCAGCATCCCAAGGTAGTTTTTACCCATAAGGATGACAAAGGACGTTTTTTTCCATACTTTGTGTATCTTCAGAGATTTGGCCAGCTCTAAACATCACAAATGTGTCCCCAAATATTTATGTTACCTTGTGCATTATAGCTTCATAGCACATCCTGTGATCATTTAATACACATGTCATAACTTCTCAACATTAAGGGGACAACTCATGGTTTGAGAATAGACACTCAAATTATTCCTGATTGTTATTAATAATGTGATGGACTCGGAGGAGACAATGATCCATGAACTAGAATCTGAAGTGGTGTCCTGGGGATTCTTTGGCACTAAAAGCAGATTTACCCTATCTTAATCCATCACAGCTGAGGAATAATATGTCACGGGATTGTTAGCAAGACCTAAATAATTCAAAAAGATGTCTCTTGAGGTATAATGGAAAAATTAAGTTGAACTTTATTTTAAAGCAAGCCATAAAAATCTGCTTTTGGATCTGTCAATGTGTATGACATCCATTTAAAACTTACCAATCAATCCAGTACTTTTTATAGTTAGCAAGCTGATAAAAACCCCCACTCCCACCTAAATTTTTAAAAAAATCCTAATTATTTACTACTAGGATGAAACATGTGTTGGAATGAGAGAATTAGAATCAGGGAGACAAGAGAAGAGGTTGCTTAAATCACATGGGATGGTAAGGGTGGATTAATCCACTGGCCAGAGGTCAGTTCACTGAATTCATATCAGAAGCATATCTTTTTAAAAACTAGTAACATTCTGCCTTTCCAGTTCTCTGGCTATTCCACTCTAGTGAGTTTTATTTGGTTGAAACCTTCTGATTTCACTTAGCTGATTTCACAAGATAAACTCCACCCTTCGTTGTGAACTCCTTAGTTCACTGAAACTCAGAAAAGAGGGATGGAAATTGATAAGAACCTATGGCCCCTTTATGAAAAATACTGAATATTCAAGCTCAAAATACCTGTTCCTAAGATACCAATAGGAACACTAGTAGTTCTAATGTTGGACAAAAGTAGTTGGAAACAAACTGGAAAGGAATGCAGCAGAGAAAGAAAAGATAGAGTTTGTTTTACTTTGTTTTATAAAAATTCTATTTGTTTGTCATGAGTAAGAGTTATGAAGACAGATATCTACTAGCAACTAGAGATACATAAATAGAGGTTGAGAAAGAGGTTAGAGCCAGAAGTCTTGATTTGGAAGTCCTTGGCATAGGGGTTGGTTAAAGCCCTCAGAATGGATATGATTTCCTTTTCAAAAGAGAGTGCATAGGAAAAATAAAATCAGAGGGCATAAACTGTGCCTTGGGGAATGCAGAGACACAGGTAGAGGAAGGGGACAGCACAGTGGTATTGGAGCTGATGAAGTAGACAATGTTTCTCATGAAGGGAGAAGGCTCTGCATCCACATGCCTAGTCTTTTAGGGCAAAAGAATCGTCACATATTAGCACCAGTGCCTGAGGAGGACCCCGGAGTGGGGTCGCAAGATCTCCATGGTCAGAGACTAATGAAATGTGAGGGGAAAAGTCTGTATCCAAGACAGGAACCAAGCTGGGTCAACAACAACAACAGAAAAAGTTTGATGAAGGAGAAGAACAAACCTAAATCTGAATCAAGTCACAGGGGAAGGTCAAATGAGAAGTAAAGCTGACCCTTTGAACAAAATCACAGACGCTGGACAGACTGGGGTCCTGACTTGACCAGAAACAAACAGCATTTGGAAGGATTCGGTGATGCTCTACACTTCAAGGCTGACTAGCCCTTTATGTGAACAGAGTTCTGAGGGCTTCACATGACCTGATACATAGAGGTTAAGAGCACCAGTTACAGCATCATATAGACTTCAGGTCACTTCCTGGATCTGTCACTTACACCCCTGTGACCTTGGAATAATAATCTCTTCTGAAACTCAGTTTGTCTATAGAAAATGATGTATAAAATGGAGATGATAAGAGTGTATATATCACAGAACTGTAGTAACAACTTAATGAGATGATGTGTGGAAGGCACTTAGCACAGCTCCTAAGATATCCACAAATGCTTTAGTAAAGTTATAAAATAGCCTAAGCCTTACCAATTGCATCTCCCCACACTGAGGATCCAAATTCTCTCAAGTCACTTTAGGAGAAGCGACGGTAAATAAAGCTCTGTAATGTGCTGAGGCATAACTTTCCTTTCCCAATACTCATGAAGTGGTGCACATAGCCACTGAATCCTAGGTTGAGGAAGACAACCTATTTTGCTTGATTGCCCTCCACTCTATATCAAACAAAGAGGAACTACCTATCTTTTGTTCTGGTAGCTAGTGCTCCACAGTGAAAAATGTAATGATAAACAGGGCACCTAATAAGTTACACATTTCCCTAACAATGTTACTACTACCTCTGGAAAGCTTGGGAGACAACATAAAAATCAGACTATGTCATGGCCAGTCATGAATTCCAAGAAGTAAGAAGGTACTTCTGGGACCCTGGACTTTTATTTGGACAATAAATCGTTTGCTTATATACCAGCTCTGTGAAAGGATGCAAGGAAGAATAACTTAACCTCAGTCTGCAGAAGGAGAAACTGAGGCTTAATGAGATTGCATGATCTGCCCAAAGACACACGGTATAGGTGGGTATTTATAATGCTTTCTGGGGACCCAGCATATTTTGAACACCTTGCTCTGTTTGGAAAATCTTCTGAGTCGTACCTTATATCAAAGTGGAACCCAAAGAAATCACTACCCCAGCCTCCCTAGAAGATAACACGTGGACGTGCGCTCTAGACTCCATGCGAGACTAAGATTCCAAAGTGCGACACTTAATAAAGGAGGAATTCATGTTTCATGTCTGTGGATGACAGAAAAGGTGTCCATATTTGGGGGCTGGGAACAATTGGAAGGCCAAGTTTCTGGTGTGTCAGTGTCACTGGGGAAAGTGCCAATGGTGTTGGTTTTATACATGGTTCCTGAGAACTCAACCTCAGCCCTGTTTCTCCAGTCAAGCCAATGATTCTATGAGCTTCCCAACAATTTTTTAACAAACTCTTTTTCTGCTTAATCAGCCATAGCAACGTCTAGTGCGTGCTTCTAAGAACCTTGGTGGGTTGGGTCAGTAGTTGAACCTACAAGTTACATTACTTTCAACATAGGATATTTCTTCTAAAAGAGCTTATCTGTGTATGGTCTCAATGATCATTCCTAGCTCATCAATGTATGCCATTCCCCAACAATTCTGAATAAAATAAGAATTTATTGTAATTCACTTTGGAAAGTCTATCCTATGGCTGTGAGTGAACTGTGCCAAAGTAGCCAGCCAGTTTTGTCCAAAAATCAGTCAAATCACAAGGAAAAAAAATCAGTTAAAATAGGTTCATTTGTTCCACAGTGTGTGACCAATATATTCTCCTGATTAATTGATTTTTTTCTCTTTTTCACCCAGCTGTGGCACTAAGAAAAGACACAGCCTTAAAAATTATTTCCTCACTATAAACATAATACCTCCATATGTTAGAATGTATAGAGTTATGGACAATAAATTTTACCCTGAGAAAGGGAAGTTGAACAGACCCCTTCCTTCTGTCAACACTGTATTGGATCGCTGGGCAAAATAAACAGCATCTCAGGGACATCATTTGAAAACACTGAGAAACTTAACTCTTGCCATTCCATTATGAGCTCCCTAAATTCCCCAACAATTTTCAATAAAGAGAAAAAAGAGAGAAAGAAAACTCTGCCTGATAATTTTTATGACCATTTGGAAATTTTGTGACATTACACCATCTTCACATCAAGGGAAGCCCAGGACAGTTTATCTGGAAGCTCCATCACTAGATAGTGTGAAGGGCCCATTTCCTCAGTTTAGCACCATCTAGGTGTCATCTTCCATCATTTCCCTGAGCCATACATGATAATGTTTGTTTTGCTTCTGAGACCAGGGCCTCCTGAGAAACTTACAAACACCCAACTTGTCCTGGAGCCCCACACACACCCCACTTTCTGCATACACCAAGACCACTCTAGAATCACCTTCTCCCCTACCAAAGTGGATCTGAAGCCTTCCCAGAAAAATTCAATGTCTTTTGAACATTTTTTATTCTTCTTTAAATATTATCTAAAATTCAAAGTACCAACATGGGACAAAGTACTGCTTGGTCTTCAAATCACACAGTTTCCACTCACATACACAGAGCCCTATTGAGAATTACTAAGTAACCAAAGAAGATTAGTACACTCGGGTCCCAGACACAATACTGCTCTAACCAGATGGATGGATGACTCACAGAAAGTCTCTACTTCTCTGGACTTTGTTTGCTCATTTGTGGGAAAATGATATTAAACTAAGGTCTAAAATTTTAGCTTTGTTTTTAAAGTACATATATTTACTATAAAACTATTCAGTTATTTATATTTACCTTTATCCCAATTTAAGATAAATGGTTATATTCATATCAGAAAAATTATAGATATTAATTCGGCATATTCACAGGTCTAGCAGTTTAGGGTGATCTAGATTTCTAGGAGTTTATCCCACAATCACATACAGTGAAGAAGCAAGAACTAAAGACCACCATTTCTGGATCCCAAAGCAGAACCGAAGGTCCCCAGACTTTCTGATCTTTGACAATGCCTTGGCCATAAACAGGCATAACCAGATTGCTGCCCTGATTTTTCCAAAGGTGAAACAGACTATTTACAACTATTCCAAGTAAAACTTCAGAGTCGGTACCATCAGCCTCTCTTGTGAATACATCTGGGACTGTAGACAGCAAAGGAAATAATAACATTCATTCCTCACATTGATCCAGCTGCTGGAGCAGGAAGAATCAATACACATTACTGCAATGATTTGCTGAATTTTCCATTTGAAGAAATCAGCTTCTATTTAGACTGAGGAACAAAATATCTACGACTCTACAAAAGAAGTGTGAAGGCTGGGGAGAATATTTAAGTCACAAAGAAAGTCAACGTTGGGGAAATTTGATGGAAGAAAGAACAGTCTTAAAACTAGGGCAACCAAGTTATTTGGGGGTTCAAGGGCCTATTCTTTCTGCCACGGCAGACCCCAAGTGGGACGCGATGACTTCTAGGTAGGGCAACATCACAGCATAATACGGGCTCTCAAATAGGAGCTCCTTGTTCTCCCAAACGGTCACCAAGTGAGAATATAAGCCTCACACTTATTTCCACTGTTAATTCCAGAACTTTTTTCTTCCGTCCTTACGCAGAAGTCTCTCAAATCATCCATTTCTTCTCCTAATGAACATCACTCTCCCAGTTTCCCACCACCCTCTTGATCATGGCCTCACTTAACACTGTGAATTTTGACATCTGTTTAGAGTTTTCCTCTCCACTCCTAATACTACTCCCATTCTGGTAGATCCCAAAATTGCTATGGAAAACCCATGCAGGTGTAGGTCACACCATTCCTTGATTTCCTCAGCACCAGTGACCTGCATCTCATCTCCACAATAAAACCCAATCCCATGGCCAACACCGGACCTTCATGATCAGCATGCAGAATTGTTCTACCTCAAATGAGACTCCATTACCCCATTTTTTGACCAAAAACTCTACTCAACTATAGATCACTTACCATCTTATTCTCCACCACACCTATTTTTCAACTTTACCACTATCTCTAGAATCTTAAGCCTTCTAATTCTTCCCAACTAATCACCAACTGCTAGATTCACAGCCTGCCCCACATATCCTGGATCCCTGTGGGCATGGTCATGCCAGAGAACCACACAAAGGCATGCTTGCTGCCCCAGCTTGCTGCCTCACCTCACCCTGGATTAATTCAATCATCCTCTTTTATTCTCAGGTATTTAGGAGCTTGATTCTTGATTGCAAAAAAAGCATTAAATAAGCCATTGAATTTTAAGGCACTGGATCTTAGAAATAATCTAGTTCAAGTCCCCCTCAATTTGCAAATAAGGGAACAGAAACTCAAAGAGGTGAAAAAACTCACAAAGGTTACAGAGCTCATTAAGCAGCAAGGCTGGAACGAGATCCCAGGGTTCCTGGCCTCCTGACTCCAAGCTTAATGCTCTTTCTTTTATGCCACATCATCTCCCTGGGCAGTCACTCACTAACAATTGTCAAACACGGGCTTCAATAAAGGATATTTTATTCTGAGTTTGAGAATTTTACACCATGTAATTCTTTAAGACACTATAATACATTCTCTGGGTTTTGTTTCATTTTGTTTTGTTTTTTTCAATCACTCCCTTGTCCATCTGGGGAAAATAATCTTTAAATACCAACAATACAGTGATTATAAGTAATCTATAATAATCAATAACCTACAAATGAGCACTGAATTCTAAGACGAATTCCCTATGTCAGTTCTGTTAGACATCAGCATTACCAGAGGTGATTTTTTTAACCAGTAGAGATTTAGGATTCTTGTACCCTCGTCCAGAATAAACAATGGGATACATTATATGTGCAAGTCCTGATCTTAAAAACAAATCTCTAGAAGCACAGGATTTCCATTATTTAATTTGTATATTATATATAGTAGTCCCTTGGTATCCACAGGAGATTGGTTCCAGGATCCCCTGCAGATACGAAAATCCAGATGCTTAATTGACTTATATAAAAAGGCATAACACTTGCATATAACCTACACACATCTTCCAGTACACTTTAAGTCACCTCTTGATTGCTTATAATACCTAATACAATGTAAATATTATGTAAATAGTTTTAAACACAATGTAAATGTATGTAAATCACTGCCAGCATAAGGCAAATTCAAGTATTGTTTTGAGGAACTTTCTGAACATTTTTTTTCAAATATTTTTGATCCTTGGAAGGTTGAATCCACAGATGTGAAACTTGCGGATATGAAGGGCCAACTGTATATATAAAATTATTATTTGGAAATTTTTAAGAAACAATGAGATAAAAATGCTGAGTTAGTCCCCTCTCCAGAGCTAAACATCAGAAGTTCTGGTAGTGAAGCCAAGTTACAAGGATTTTTTTTTTTTTTAATTTTCCCAGGGAATTCTGATGTCAGTCGTGGTCTGATGCCCAATCCTTATCTCATGTAGCAGCTTAAGGCATGCGATACGTAAGATATTTCGAGATCCTGTTTCTAAAATAAACAACACAATCCAGAAATTTCTTGGCAGCTGCTGCTCTTGAGCTAAAAGATTCCCAAACTGGGTGTGAATAGAAATCAGCCCAGGTCCAAAGCTCATACCCACCGTTACTCAGGTAGATAAGTCAGCCATACAGAAAGCTTCTCATAGGCCTTGTGACATCATTAAATGTAATGTTAGTGGCCTCATAGTACGTCCTCCTATGATTTTCTTTCTTATTGCATTTTTGGTTAACTTTACCTGTATGATCTCAGGGTGTGTCAAGACTATCCTGAGATATTATTTCTTCATATGTAAAAATGAAAAACTTGAATTACTCTTAGTCTGAATATCTGTGGTCACTCCCCAGCTGCTCTTTCCTCATATACCCTCTCAAGACCCCTTCCTAGCCCAAATTTCATTAATACAGACCAGTTAAAACTAAATTTTACATGTATAAGACCAAACTGAAATACAAATATTAGAATTAGCATTTAGCAGTTATAATAGGCCAAACACTGTGCTAAGTATTTTTAAATATTATATTGCATTTAATCCTTTCATGTCCCTACAGAGGCAAAGACCATTACTGACCACATTTAGAGACGAGGAATTAGATTTAAAGAGGTTAAATAATTTCTCCAAAATGGCACGACAAATGGCAGAACCAAGATTCAAACCCTATCTGGCCCATCCCAGAGCCCACTCTTCAATTTTATTCCTCTTCATGTTTAGAAGCTCAAATAATTAACATTCTACTGAGGGCTACGTCATATCCATATTATTGAGAATTTGAGTAACTGAGCTTTGAATCAATACATTGTGACTCTATTTTGTTTTTTACAGAACTTTAACCCTTTGAGCCTTACAGAGACAATTGTTTTCCATTACAGAAACACATATACACCACATAGCCAGTGAACACCTACTCCAATTCCTTTTTTACATGTAGATCATGACACTGGGGCTCAGAGTCTTGCCTAAGGTCACAAATCTAGTTAGAGGCAGAGCTGGGATCCCTCTCCACTGTCATGCTGCCTCTCACAGTTAGACATTACCAATTTCTTTACAGCCACAAATGATTTTTTAATACACTCATCAATTTTTCAGAGACACTGGTAAGATCCCATTACAGTATTTCCATGCAACAAAGCTGTTTCTATGTAGCAGAGAATAGTTCAAAATCATGCTACTTTGTCCCTCAAAATCACATACAACCTTAAGATTACAGGAAATTCTGAAGGTGAATTTTTTTCTGGTGTCTCCCCACATGCCAATTGTTCTCCACGTGGGAAAAGCCTAGTTGTGTATTACTGTGTGTGTTGTTTCTTTTGAAATTATCTAATCAGACCAAACTACATGCAGCTTTTGGTTCCTTTACATGAAAATCACTTGCTTTTTCCTAACCCTTCCTCTTCCCGAAATACCCGGATCACTTTTATCACAAGGCTGTAGAGCACCGAGTCTTGCTCCCACGTTTAAGGAGGTGTCTAATGCACAGAATCAATCGTCTTGGCTGTATTTGGAAATGTCTCATGCATATTTCCTATTCAAAAGAGAAGACTTCTACAATTCATTTATTGAGCATACATTCAGTGAGCACCTCCTGAATGCTTTGTATAAAATTATATAAAATTTGTATAAAATTAGGTGCCAGGAGCAAAGAGATGAGTAAAGCAGAGGTCCGACCTTCAAAGAACGTATAGTCTGCCAGAGAAAACCAGTGTACACAGACAATGCAATAGAATTTAATAAGGGCTGTGGCAAAGATAAATCCAAGATGTGTGGGATCTCACATAAGGGGCATTTAACTGTGCTTCCAAATGGATATGAGATGTGAGGTGGGTCCTGAAGGATGAGTAAGAATTCTCTCAAAGGATTAGACAAAGAAGGAAATTCCAGGAAAAAGGAATTGCACGTGCGAGGACATGAAGCAGAGGAGAATATGAAAATATCTAGGAAACTGGGATCAGTGGAACACGGAGCTAAAAGATGGGCAGTGTCTTTGTCATAAAGGGCCTTTCATCCTATGGCCGTGAGAAGCCTGCTGACCCTTCTACTCACTGATAACGTATACCCTCCCAATCATCTTCTCCATCTCAAAGTCCTGTTATCTTCTTGAACAATTTCTATAACCAACCCAACAGCCTTCATTTTACAGAATAACTCAACTCCAGTGACACCTATGTCCTTGCCTCATCTCTGCCTCAGAAGCAGTCTTCACTCTTCCTTACTAGTATCTCAAAAAACAAAAAAAAAAAAAAAAGGAAAGAAAGAAAAAAAAAGTTATCTCTCCCTTTGTACAACATCATTCTTTCAAACTGTGCTTCTGATGCCATCCTCTCCCTGCATCTTTGAGTCACTGTCTGTAAATTATCCTCTCTCCCTCTTCTTTTTCCTGATCAGTGTGTTAGTTTCAACACTCTGCTATGAATCCTCTCCATTTATTCATTCAGTATGTCATGTTTATTACCAAAACCCACACTACACATTAGGATCTCAAAAGGTGAATAAGAAAGAGATGCAGTCCTCAAGGAGCTCAGCCCAAAAAAGGAAAGAGACATAAAAACAGACATAACTAAATGTAATTAATTTAGTCTACACAACACAGTATGTGACATAGTTCAATAGAATCACCCTAAACGTCTGCAATACATTATTCAAGAAGTGTCAAGAGGAGCTGTTTTTATCCTTTTTTAACCCAAGAAGGAAGCAACTCTGCCCACTGAATAATATTTATAATGATCCATCTACAGACATTGAGATGACCATTTGTAGCACTCCAAATGTGCTTGTTCTTCTTTCTTCCCCAACTCAGTTAATGATACTGGCTCTTCAAAGCATGAATCTGGGGTCACCCTTGATACCTACATCATCACCTGTGTCTAATCCATCAATAACTCTTAAGTGGTTTCACCTTCAAAATATATCTCAAATCCATCTGCTTCTAGCCACCTCGATCATCAGCCATCATGATATCTTGTCTGGACCACTGCAGTTGTTTCCAAACTGGTCTTTGCATTTCCACTGATGCTGCCCTTTCAACCATTCTCAGCTCATCAATCAAAACAATATTTTTTAATTGCAAATATGTCAGAATTCCACTTTACAACTCTCATTGGCTCTTATTTCTTTCATAAACTTAAGTCTTGATACAGCCAAATCCCCTGACAGATCTTTCCTTTCCCTGCTTATCAAACGTGAGGTATACACTGTCTCCCTTGCTCACCATGGTCTGACCTGCTTGCCCTTCCTTAAAAGCACTGAACCAGTTCACACCTCAGAGACCTTACACAGGCAGATCCAACTGCTTAGAATGTTCTTCTACTCAATCTTCACCCAGCTAATTCCTACTTATCCTTCAGAATTCAATTTCAATGTCACTTGGTAGGAAGTCTTCAACAATTCACAATCTGAGTCACGTCTCCCCAACATCTCCCACAGCATCCTAGCCTTTTCCTTCAAATTTCAGAGCACAAGATGTCATCAGACATGTGTCTGTGAGAATATTCATTTAATATCTCTCTCCTCCAATAGACAATATGCTCCATGTGGGCAAAGCCTACATCTGTTTTCTTTACAACTATATATGCAACATTATTTAATATAATGCCTGATACAGAACGGGTGTTCAATAAATATTTGTGAATGAATGAATAAATGAAAAAGAAAGCCAGAAAGGAAGGACAAAAAGAGAACAACTGCACTGATAATCCTATTAGAGAGAGAAAGGTATCACACGGTCATTCCAGGGCCATTTGCAGTTCTCTGAGGGTTCTCCTCATCTTTAATTTTTTTAACAGCTTTACTGAGATTTAATTCACATCCCATACAATTCACCCAATTAAAATGCACAATTCAACAGTCTTTTGCATATTCACAGAGCTGTATGAATAACCCTAACTTTCACCATAATCAATTTTAGAACGCACATATCATCCCAAAAAAGAAAGCCCATACCCATTAACAGTCTCCCACAAAGCACCTCCCCCTTGGGCAACCACTAATCTACATTCTGTCTCTATAGATTTGCCTATTCTGGATATTTTGCATAAATGGAATCATAAAATATGTGGTCTCCCATGACTGGCTTCTTTCATTTAACATTAATATTTTCTATGTTTATTCATTCATGCTACATGTTGTAGCATGTATCAGTATCTCATTTCTTTGTACCTGCCAACTAATATTCCATTGTATGGATATACCACAGTTTATCCATTCATCAGTTGCTGTACATAAGAGTTGTTCTCACCTTGGGGCTATAATGAATAATTCTGCTATGAATATTCATATGCAAATTTTTATTTCTCTTGAGTATATACCTAGGAGTAAAACTGCTGGATCATATAGTAACTCTAAGTTTAGCCTTTTCAGGAACCGCCAAACTGTTTTCCAAAGCAAGTGTTCCAACTTACAATCCTACCAGCAATGCATAAGGATTTTGATTTCTCCACAACCTCACTAACACTTCTCAAAAACCGGGTTTGTTTTTTTTTTTAATTCTATCGTTTTAGTGGGCGTGAAGTAATACATCTTGTGGGGTTTTTTTGCACTTCACTGATGCTAATGATGGTGAGCATCTTTTCATGTGCTTATTGGTCATGTGTTCATTAGCCTCATCTTCATTTTCAAAAAGCCCATCCCTTGGTAAATAGACTATATTAAAGTGCACCTATACCCCTCGTGGAAGATAAAATATATATATATACACACATAAATTTATATATGTAACTTTATAATACTTGTGTTGTATTCCTATTGACTAGATGACAAAATGTTACATTTTGCAAAACTTTAATTAAATATGTATTGATTTCAATTTTGTTATTTTATTTTCCTGTTTTTAAATCAATAGAACATCTTTTCAGCTCTCCAACATTCCTGTGGGTCACACTTATGGTTCTTAATGGTCATTCTTATTCAGTGGTAAAACAGATTATTGGCATTTTGCATTAGCTAATAAGGAAACAAAAGTGGTACCTTATTGCCTGAAGAGGTTCTGAGAGCGTAGAGGAACAATCCAGACCAAAGCAGAATTATTGCCTTAACTTTATTCTTTATGGTTTTTCTCCAGTTCTGTAGGTAGAAGAAACTAAAAATTAATATGATAATTCACTATATAAGCCATTTCAATTCATTAAATATCTGAATTTATGTTGTTTTTATTTTATAATATTCATTTATTAATTTTCAGAAATTATTTTGTCTTCCTAACACCCCTACTTAAAAACTCCCTTCAAAAAAATTAGAATTTACTCAGTGCCTTTGAGCACTGTGCTACACATCTGATATTTATTATCTCATTAACATCAGAGATGCCTGTACTTGATGGATCCAAGCAATTCTGACTACATCTCTGCTTTTCAGAGTTAACAAAGGCAAATACATAATCAGATAAGTCAATTAAGACTTATTTCAGAAATCTGGTTCATCCATACTTGTTTGAGTACCTAACATGTTTCTCTATGATACATAGGTAGGTGATAGATAGAAGGATGTATAGAGGGATGGATGGATGGATGGATGGATGGACGGACAGATTGATGAATGGACAGATGGATGGTCGGATAGATAGAGATTTGGGAGCATAAATTATGCCCAGAGTATCAGGAAGGCTCCCTTCCCATTATATAGGTCCCTAAGCCCAGGAGACTAATCTTATAACTGTGTATAATGCTCCCCCAGCTCAAGAGAGCTATTGGTACCAGGAAGACTGACAAAGTATCTCGCCAGTTAACTAAAGGCAAAAGCAATCGGAGTCATAGGTGTCTTGATTTAATCAATCACGAAGATTTAGTGAATCCACAGGTATCTCAAAAAGACTCAGATGAACTGAGTTTCAGGGACCAAGCTGGTGACATAGGAGGCTCCTGAATTTCCCTCCTGTCATGAACATATTGAATATACAGCTACTAATGAAGCAATACCCCTAAGAGAAATTCAGAAACTAGCTAAGTGATTCCTACACCTCAGACGACTAAGAAAATACTCACAATGAAACAGCTAGGAAAGGCTGAGACATTCTCTCTCCATAAACTTCATCCCTAGCGCAGTGCCATGTAGTCAGGAAAGAACCTCCAACTCCCAGCTTCTCCATCTGGAGTGAAAGGTTTGGGCCACAAAACTAGTACCCCAACTTTTAAGGCTCCCACTTGAGGGATGGCCTCCAAATCACCCAGCTCTGAAAACCAAGGGGGTTTGCATTCCTGAATCCCACTGGAATGCAGCAAAGAAGCAGTTTTTAACAGGTGTCCAAGCACTCACCTTGCCTATCCCCCAAGAGCTCAGCATGCAAAAAGCAGGCAAAGAAGCCCATCTCCCAGTCTTTCCCTGGAAGGAGTTTGCCTAGTTTACAAACTGATGCCTGAGGGTCCAGCTTCTAATTAGCACAAATCCAGGTGCTAGCTGCGATACACCTCAGTTGGCTGGGGTACCTGGTGGGCACTTCTCCTGCCTTCCCTGCACTTGCTCCGACAGCAAAACCAAATTGCCAGCATGTCCCTGGAAGGAGCTTGTTCATACATCTAGCATCCCATCTTTTACAGCTGTCATTCAAGGTACAGGCCCTCCAGTCACATAACTCTGATATCCAATGCGGCTTGCATTCATGAGTCCCACAGAATATAGCAAACAAAGAAGCAATACTTGAAAACACAGAGGCTCACCCTCCACAGCTAGTCATATAGGCTCAGTACAGAGGAAGCAGGCAAAAAAATGCCCATCTCTCAGTTTCTCCCTGGGAAGGGTTTGACTGAATACTTTCCTGGTTGTTGCCTGAGGCTCCAGCTTCTAATCAGCTTGCATCATATGATCCTTCCCTTGGGACAATAAAAGGTCGTGGCAGAATCTCAGCTACTGGGAACCACTAAGAACAAAGACAATCACTCTCGGCAACCAGGAACTTGGGCCAGGCCAGTTGAAAGGTCATCTCCTACATAAGACAAGTCTGTCAAGTCTGGAAGAGGTGGCTGTTTTATCTAATGTTCATAAACCAACAGAGTCAAAGAGACACTGGTGAGCGCTACCTGGCTCACTGGAAGCTCCAGAAAACGACCTAGAAGTACTAATTAGAGCTCAAGATGATTAAAGTTGAGGAATTTGTCTCTATTCCAGGGCAACAAATACTCTTCTGACAATAGCACTCCATCACTGAGCATTTCTACCTACTATTTAAACTACTTTTCACTTTTGATTGAAAAAAGAAACACATACATAGGGAAATAAGTGAAACAGAATCCAATGTATACAATGAAAATTAAATCTCCTTCCTACTGCAAATCCACCCAACTCCACTCCCTGTAGAACCAATACTAGTAATTTCTTGGGTACTTGTTTTAATACCTATTTTATTTACAGACATCAAACACACTACTCTGCATCTTGCTTTGTAATGTTAGCACAAATGTACTGACATCTAACTCTTTAACAGCAGCATAATATTCCATAGTATGAATCAACCATAATTTACTTAACTGATCTCCAACTGACAGATGTATTTTGGTGTTGCTATTGGAAACACAGCTGGAGAAACATCTTTGTTCATAACTTCTTTGACCACTTAGGATAAATTTCTGGATGTGGAGTTACTAGTTACAGGGTAAGTGTGCATCTTCAATTTTGTTAGCATCCAATTGCTCTCCAAAATGGCTGCACCCGTATTTCTCTCATCCACAATGTCTGAGGTTGAGAGTTTCTTCACTCTTCAACACTGGATAGTACCAAGTGCCTAAATGTTGGCAAGCAGGTAGCTATCTCCTTGTTTTGATTAGCCTGTCTTTAACTGTAAGTAACGCTGAATATTTTTTATATTTGTATAATCCATTCATATTTCTTTCTCTGTGAACTGCCTATTCTTTTTCTTTGCCTGTATTTTTACTGAGTTATTAATTTTTTCCCTTATTAAATCATCTAGCACTGCTTTTGTTTAAAATGACTATTGTAGAAAATAATATCTTTTCTTTCTCAAGAAATATAGGAACCACTTGAGACTTTAAGCTATTCCCTGTAGATTTATAAAGCCTAAATTATTTTTTAAGTCACATATTCTGTTTTTACCATTGCAAGGAAGGCCATGAAAGAAATCTCATACTTTTATATTTGTTGAAATATCAATTCAAATTTGGTAAGTTTGACTAGAGTATGGAAAAACTTTCATTAATAATTAAGTAGACTCCCTTGAATTCTTACTATCTCTTTATTTCCCTGGTCTTTATTCTTTTAGCAAGAAGAATCTCCTCCTTCTTTGACTCTTCTGTAACTGTTCTGCTTTTTTGTCTGATATTTTAGTCAAATAAATCCTTGACCATCAAAGACTTCTTGGCTTAAGTTCGATAATCCATAGATATTTAGGGACAATGCCAGGCCTTCTTCAAAATGCATTTTCACTTATGTCTGTTGCTCTGAGTAAGAACTTACAAGCATCAAGAGATACTCTTCCATTTCCTGATAATAAAATCATGGATCCAGTCCCATTTTACCCTCATTGTATACTCTACAGATGCTTCAGAAGAATCCATGACATTTTATTGCACTAGTTTACGTATGTACCTGAAAACCAAGTTGTGTCTAATTCATATCTGTACTTACTGTCCAGTACCGACCCCAGCACATGGAAAGGCCTTAGTAAATGCATGGAATGAACAAAGAAACGAAGTTGTATTAACTATTCACTTATTACAAGTCAGCACAAGACCAGAGGCAACGCTTCCCTGTTCATACTTCATTGGAGGAACATTCCCCAATAGACCCCTTCTCCTAGAAGCAGGAAGATAATCAGGTCTTTCTGAAGATAATCAGGAAAAGCTCTTGGAGCCTAATCAACCATTGTAAGAGCTCCCTCGGTGATTATTACAAGCTAAATTACAGAAAATCCAAGCTTGAAATATTTTATAAAGCAATTTAAAATATTTAATAGGATACTGAACTCTTGAAAGGAAACTGCTCTCTTTCCCTGGTTATATGATGGACGTATTGTTTTTCTTCAGCCCAAAAGAGGTAACTGATTATATGAAGAATAAATACGTAACTAAAAAAGAAAGCTGTTAGTAACCAGGATCTCTAAGAAGCCAGGCTGCTTTGAGCACATCTGTGCTGGGGTTTCTATCTCCTTCCAACCTGAGATGGTGATTTTTTTCCTTTCTTAGAATAGGGAAGCCAGCAGGGCATCAGTATGCAGCCCAAATCAGGAAGGAAGCCTCCAGGGATGCAGAAGCAGGCTTCATTCCCAGCTTGAATTGTTCTTTTAATGGAATTCTACAATACCGAAAAAGTTTTTGCTGAATTCTGTCCTGAAGCTCGTCACAACAAACTGATTAGACTGACAGCTTGGCTTGAGTTCCTAGGAGAAATATAATTGAATAGGGACTAAGAGACTTGAAGGGAACAAGCCCACTCCTGAGACTGTATGACTGAGAAGAAGTAGCCTGGAGTCATGGAGTTCAAAGCTGGAGAGGAACATATCAATAATAAAGGACCTGACTTAGGGGAGGAAACTGAAGCCCAGACTGGTGCTGGCTTTTCCGGGGTAGAAGTGTGAATGGGAGCTAAAAAAAATGGAGGTGGTAAGTGTTGGTTTGGTGGTGAAAGGAAAGAAGGCAATAGGAGCCCTTTAAATGCTTCATGACATGGCAAGGATTGTTGTCATAAGGGTCTCACCAATGGAGAAGCTGGGAATGATTTTGGATTATTTTGAGAGTCACAGCTCATGATGAAAGAGTGATGATATAATGAGCTGCAGAAAGTCAACTATTTTAAATAGCCAGAAAGGTACCATTTGGGTTGCATACTCTTTAAATATACAAATTCATTCTGCCTCAGTCTTTTGGGATCTAAGATCATTAGTTCCTATAGAATCTGTAGAAGGCAGAATAGTGGAGCCCTAAAGATGTTTACAACATAATCCCCAAAACCTATGAATACCTTACATGGCAAAAGGAACTTTGCAGATGTACGAAACGAGATGGAGAGAGTATCCTGGAGTATCCAGATGTGCCCAATGTAATCACAAAGGTCTTTATAAGAGGGAGGCAGGAGGGTCTGAGTAAAAGAGACGTGAATGATAGAAGCAGAGATCAGAATGAGGTGAATAAGGAGTCAAGAGCCAAAGAATGCAGACAGCCTACAGAAGCTTGATAAGGCAAAGAAATGGATTCTTCCCTAGAACCTTTAGAAGGAACACACCCTGTTGACACCTTGGATTTTAAAACTTCTGACCTCCAAAACTCTAAGATAAATTTGTGCTGTTTTAAGCTGCCAAATTTGTAGCGATTTGTACAGCAGCAATAGGAACCTAACAGAGTCTTGAGTGCATTATGAAAAGAAGATTAATTTGCATATTTAATGGACTTCAGCCCTAGACCAATGGGAATAAGGGCACCATTACTATAGAGCTGTGTTCTGACCGTCACCATTCCCCAATCCAACCAGGCTCTTTCACAACTCTGTGCCATGTGCTCATTCTGTTCCCTCACCCTACTATTCCTTTTTGTCCATTTTCCACCTGTCATATTCTCACTTATCCTTTAAAAGCAATTAAATGTTACCTTGTCCATAATGGCTTCCTGGATGACTCCAGGAAGACTAAGGTTTCCTCCTTTGTTCCCATGGAAACTTTGTACCACTGCTTTGCCCCTTATTATAGTCTGACTGTCATTGAGTCTATCTCTATGCCACTCCTTCCTTACCCTCTACCCTTCTGTTAGTCTTCACAGGGGTAAATATTAATCCAATCCTTAATTGGTAGACTATCATACAGTTTTTTGGCAAAAGATCTTCCCCTTATTTTTTATAAATTGCCTGCCCCAGTCATTAGTACCACACTGTTCTGCTTACTGTAGCTTTGTAATAAGTTTTGAAATCAGGGGGCATGATCTCTCCAACTTTGTCCTTTTTTGTTGTGGTTTGGCTACTCAGAGTCCCTGGAGAGTCTAGAAGTAAAATTGATTTTTGTATGTTGACCTTTTATCTTGTGACCTCGATGAACTCACTTATTAGTTCTATGAGGTTTTCGTTAGGTTTTGGTTGTGTGCGTGCATGTGTGTGTGTGTGTTTGTAGACTTCTGAGAATTTTCTTTGTACAAAATCATGCCACCTGCAAATAGGCACAGTTAATTTTCTTTTCTTCTTCTGATACATATGCCTTTTATTTCCTTGCCTTGCTTTATTGCACTGATTAGATCTTCCAGCACTATATTCAGTAAGAGTGGCACAAGAGTTGACATCCTTGTCTTGTTCTCAATCTTAGGGAAAAAGCTGAAGTCTTTAAGTATTACATATAATACTAGCTGAAGCTGTTCTGTAGATGTTTTTTATCAAGTTATGACTCCCTCTACTCAGGATGTTGAGGGTAGCAGAGTACATATGCGTGGGTGGGGAGGGATATGTGTGAACTGTGTATTTTCTGCTCAATTCTGCTGTGAACCTGAAACCGCTCTAAAAAAAATAAGTCTATTAATAAAAAAAACTATACAAATATATTATTTCTTACCTATTATAGATTGGCAAAAATCCAAAAGTCTGACAATATACTATGTGGCTAAAACTAAATAAACAAGCACTTTCATACAGGGTTGGTGGGAATTCAAAATCAGACAACCCACATGGAAGGGAATATGGGAATATTTAGTGCATACATTTGTCCTTTACCACAATACTCAGGCAAAAATATGAAGAGACATATATATGTATAAGGCGATTTATTGTAGCCATTTGTGCAACAGCAAAAGACTGGAAATAACTACCCCCACCACCAAAAAAAGATTCCTTCTTCTCTTATTTTCTGAACTTTTAAAAATCATGAATGGAAGTTGGAATTTTGTTAAATGTTTTTGTTTTAGGGTTTTTTTTTTTTTGCATTGATTGATATGGTCATGTGGTTTTGTTCTTTCGTTTGCTAATATAGTGAATTATATTGATTGATTTTCAAATACTGAACAAGTTTTTGCATCCCTTGAAAAGCTTCATGGTGTATAATTCTTTCTATATATAGCTGAATTCTATTTGCTACTACTTTAATAATTTTTGCATCTATGTTCATCCATTCATTTTGAGATCTTCCTAATTCATAGTATTTAGTGATTTCTTATTGAAACCCGGACATTTTCAGATTATGTCATGAGAGTGGATGTTATTTAAGCCTTCTGTTTTAATTGGTTCCTTCTGACACCTCTCCAGCAGAAGGGGAGGGCATTGCCTTGTCAGTGTTGGGTGGAGGTAGAAGTCGGGGTTCCCCCGTTGGCCTATTTGATACCTAAAATAGGAAGAGTTCCTGTCACTGCTGTGCAGGAGAAGTTCCAGCTCTCCATGTGATCTGCACTCATACTGCGCTAAGGGTGGCCTCATTACTGCTGGGTAATGATGGAAGTCCTGACTCTCTGATTGCTCCGCAACAGGGAAGGAAGAAATGCCTTCTTCCTATCAAGTAGCTGTGAAAATTCAGCTCCCCACATGGTCTGTCACTCATACTACAGGGTGGACCTCATTACCAGTTGGCAGGAAAGATAGTCTCAGCTCCCTAGTTGGACTTTTGTGATACCACTGTGGCAGGGGTTGCTGGGGTACCTTGCTACAGTCTTGTTCCTTTGGCTACAGAGAGCCGACTTTTGGTTTTTCAGTTTGGGGTTTTTTTTAGCGGGGGGAGTAGTTGTCTGCATTCAATGCCATTTCTGGGTTTCTGGCTTCTTCAGCTCCAAGTCTAGGATATGTGAAGCCCAAAGAAAATCCAGGAATTCACCACTGTGTCTTCTTTGGCTCCTGAGATCCCTTGTTTGTCTGTTATCTTCTCTCCACTTTTTGGAGTCTTCACAAATTTCTTTTATATATAATGTCAGTGTTTTGTCCTTATGGGGGGAAACAGAAAAAAATTAATCCATCCCATCTTCCCAGAAGTGGCAGTGTTCTCCTTCAGTTTTTGATGGTGGTGAATTTTCCACTGTACACTCAGCTCCTAGCCTAGTGACTGGCATTACATTTGTGAAAGTACATGATGCTTTCTTTTAGGTTGTGCTGGGCAATAGGGAATGAGTAAGAGCAGAGTAACTAGGTGAAAGTAATAAAAAAAAAAGTTCCAGGAAGAGCATTCTGACTCTAAGGACTGAATGGCTGTGGCATCTGTAAATCCTGGATAATCTATCTATCCATTGACATAAGTGGGATATTGAATTCCCTTATTATTATTGTATTATTTCCCCTTTATTTCTGTTACTATTTGCTTTATATATTTATGCAATCTTATTTTGGATATATAAATGTTTACAAATGTTATAGCCTCCTGTTGGATTCACTCCTCTATCATTATGTAATAAGATCATTCTTTGTCTTTTGTTACAACCTTTGTTTTAAGGCTATTTTGTCTGATATAAGTACTACTACCCTGGTTTTCTTTTCTTTACCATATGCATGGGACATCTTTTTCCATTCCTTCACTTTCAGTGTATGTATGTCAATATTACGGAACAATATTAGGTCTCACCACAATTTTTTCTGTCTCTGTGGGATCATTTTTTTCTGAGATCCGATGTATTGAGAGTAGTTTTATTCATTTTGTCCTGCTTTTCAGTTGTCTAGGCAATAGGGTAAATCCAGTCCTTGTTACTCCAGGATGGAAGTAGAAGTTCTTCTGTGCCATTTTATTTTTAAAAGTTTTATAAACATTGCCTGGTAAAAGCTTATTTTATTTAGGAACTTTCTCTACACAGATTGCTGATAAGTATTTAATACTTTTGTTTATGCCTAAGACTCCACTCCCATTTGGTGTCTTACAGTTTTCCTGACAGCCTCGTGAGATGGGTTTGAGTGATTCTTTGATGGAAGGGGAAACCGACGCACAGAGAGGCTAAGTGACTTGTTCCGAATTTTACAATTAAGAATTGAGACTAGAACTTAAAAATCCAGAATCAGATTCTTGTAGTTTTTGTACTACATCAGGCTGCTATACTGATATTTTCAGAAGAGTCATGGTATAGGTCATTTGGGGAATTTTAAATTTTTTATTCTTCTTTAGAATATAAAACTAGGTGTGAGATTGAATCCTTAAGTGGAGTCAATTTGCCCCCATTCTATACAAAGAAGAAATCATTATACTCAGTCATTCATTTATTTATTCAATAAATATATGAAGTACTTACTATATGCAAAGTTTTGAGAAGCCGACAGGCCCGACATAAGCTTGGAAGGAGTTTATGTCTGTTTATATATCCATGTTTTTCTCTCCCTATTGCCACCTCATTACACTCTAGAAATAGTTCAAATTTGGATCTTAGCTAAGGCTTCTTTGAAGCAATTTTATGCTTTCTTATTTTTTTTAACGTACAGAAATGAACTTCTGTCTGTCAGAACTTTTGTCTGTAAGTTATGACAACTTAAAAATTCTCTTTTGAGAGTCTATGGAAAATATTTGAGGATGATTTAGGTTCTGCTTTTCCTTGAAGGGAGGTAAAACAGAAGGACCAGCAGGTCCTTTTCACACTTTAGATTCTATTTGTGTCCACCTTGTGGATTTTCATGGCAACAGTTCAGTTTTGTCTCTCTAGTTTAGGTTATATTTAATAGTATCTTGGCTTTGAGTCAGGCAGGTTCAAGAGGCTTGCTGTGGGGTGAGTTAACCTGCCACAGACTCCTATGCCACTTCAGAGGTTGTAAGAAAGGACTGTCTCACTTTGGCGTTGAATATGTTCGGTGCATGTGCACACACATACACACATGAGTAAATTCTAACTCCAACTGGAGCCCTGGGGCAGGTAAACAGCCATAAGAAAATCTCCTAGGCTTACAGGATGCAGAGAGCTACCCTTCTCCAATGTATTAGCAGAAGTGGCAGATGGCGGCTTGGCAGCTTTCTCGCCTAATAATCACCAGATGGCATGTAGCTATGCCCTGTGGTACAGGAAGGAGGAAACTGGGTTGATTGTGTATTTTCTACCCGTAAGCTCTTCCTACTTAATTGAAACTGGTTCATGCTATTCATCATATGTCTATGTTGGAAGAACTTAAAGAATGTGACCAGAACTTTACTGTGGCTGCAGAAACCATTTATTTTAATTTCCTGAAGTTTTAGCACATCATACCAGCTAATAACTTTCTAGTCTGCTAAGCAGCTCATAGATTTCTGTTCACTTGTATTCTGAGTCATGATATCTGTTTGTACCATGCTGTGACCCATTCTAAAACCTCTTACCCAGATGTTTTCAGGAATAATGAAAGGTCTGAGAACTGAAGTTTAATCTTTTGAGTAGCAGGATTTTTTTGTAAAATTTCAAAATAAATGTTTCTAAATATATATATACACATACACTTGTTTTTATGGAATGGTATTCTGAACATAAATTAACTTTTTCTGTTAGAGATATCTGTTATGGTACAGGTACAGTCGATGTGGAACTGATGTGGAAACAAATGGAACTAAAAGCAAAATGAATCTTAATCCTAGAGACAATCCTAGAATAAAAATTCACTACAATTTTTAAAAGAAGCTGTAATTGATATCCTTTTAATTAACAGATTATAATGACTCCATGGGAATGAAGAACCTAGTATTATAACCAAAACCAAATTATAACAACATTAATCTGACATATTTCAGTGGGTTCCAAAATTATTGGGGTCCTGAGTGATAATTAGAAATTAAGATGCATCTTTTCTTGTCTGTCTTTGGCTGTAAGGTTTATCCTTCTTGGATTAAATATACAGCATCTTTATAGAAATGATATATGGTGTATTGAGAAGCTGCTATGTCACCGGCAACAGTTTCTACACTGCTTTTATGTAAAGACTGACCTCTTATTTTGTGTTTCCATTCCCTGTTTAGTGCTTTTGCCTCACAGGCTGGCCATAGCCTTTTCTCTGCAGAACAAAATGATTTGTCTTACAGCTGCATCCACTATGATTCTTACTGGCCCATAGATTTTAATGCATATAGGTTTTTTTATATGTATTTTAATGTCATGTAGGTTACAATAGGCAAACAATGCCATTTAAGAAATAATGTGAAGTTCAACAAATGGTATTGGCAGAAGTGTGTATCCACATACAAAAGAATAGTTGGACCCTTACCTTATACCATATACAAAGATTAACTCAAAATGGGTGAAAAACCTAAACATAAGTGCTCAAATTGTAAAACTCTTACAAGAAATCATAGGGCAAAAACTTCACGACATTGAATTTGGTAATGATTTCTTGGATATGGCACTAAAAACACAGGCAACCAATGTAAAAATAAACTGTACTACATCAAAATTTAAAATTTTTATGTTTCAAGGACACAAACAGTAGAGTAAAAAAGCAACCTATAAAATGATAGGAAATATTGGCAAATCATATACCTGACAAGGGATTACTATTCAGAATATACAGAGAACTCCTACAATTCAACACCAAAAAATTGTACAGGTATTTCTCCAAAGATGATACACAAATAACCAACAAGCACCTGAAAAGATGTTCAACATCACTAATCAGGGAAATGAAGATCAAAACCACAAGGATGGCTACTATAGAAAGAAGGAAGGAAGGAAAGAAAGAGAGAGAGAAAAAGTAGTAAGTGTTGGTGAGGATGTGGCCAAATTGGAACCCTGTACACTGCTGGTGAGAATGTAAAAGGGTTGAGCTGCTATGGAAAACAGTATGACAGATCCTAAAAAAAAAAAAAAAAAAAAATTTGAAACTAGAATTACCATATGATCCATCAATTCCACCTCTGAGTCTTGAAGAGATATTTGTACACCCATGTTCAAAGCAGCATTATGTATAAAAGCCATGTGCATCAAAAGATGAACAGATAAACAAAACGTGATATATACATACAATGGAATATTATTTAGCCTTAAGAAAGGAAATTCTCACACACGGTATGACATGGATGAACCTTGAGGACATTGTACTAAGTGAAATAAGCTAGTCACAAAGAGAAAATACTGTAAAAGATGAGGTATCTTGAGTAGTCAAATTCCTAAAGGCAGAAAGTAGAGTGGCGGTTTCCAGGCGGTAGAGGGGAAAGGGAAGATGGATGTTACTATTTAATGGGTATAGACATTGTGTTTTACAAGATGAAAGGAGTTCTGGAGATGGGTTTCCCAACTATGTGAGTGTACTTATCACTGCTGAATTGCACACTTATAAATGGTCAAAGTGGTAACTTTTATGTTATGTGTATTTTACCACATTTTAAAATGCTAATGTTTCAATCATTTGGTGCTGTAAACATTTATGTATAGGTGTTTTTTGTGGACATAAGTTGAAAATTTCTTTGGAATTAAATGTCCAAGAGTACAAAGGCTGGGTCATATGGTAGTTGCATGTTTAGTTTTTAAATAAACTGCCAAATTGTTTTCCAGAGTAACTGGACCATTTTACATTCACACAGCAATGAATGATTTAGTTTCTCTGCATCTTCCCCGGCATTTTGGTATTATCACTTTTTTCTATTTTGGCCATCTGATAGGTATACAGTGATATCTCATAACGGTTATAATTTGCATTTCCCTAATGGCTAATGATGTTAAGCATCTTCTCACCTGCTTATGTACCATCTGTATATCCTCTCTGATGAAATGTCTCTTTCTGCCTTTCACCCATTTTCCAATTGGATTTGTTTTTTACTACTTACCTTACAAACTGTAAAATCTGGAAGGATCACAGAAACAAGAGTGTCTTCCTATGAAAAAGAAAAAAAATACATAAGCACAAATAAAAATTTAAGTAAACAGTATGTGGTTTAACAAATAAAAAAATAAAAATAACACCCTGCAGCAGTTTCTCAACAGTGACATATAACTAATACCTGTGGTGATAAACACATCTCTACCCCACTGAGTCACTTTGAAATGGATCCAGCAGGCTGGCTGTCATCCATGGTGTGACAGTTTTTAGTCCCCAAGCTCTGCAGGAATTGCTTCACTGTTAACCCCAGAGTCAATCTCCAGTGATCCTGGAATCTACCATGTGTTTCAGTCAGGCATGAGGCTCAGGTAAGCCAGCCAACTTCACGTAAAGAGAAGGTTTGTTTCTCCAGACTCCCTCCTCCCTTCCCCAAGTTCACCTGCAGAACAATAGTAACCACAGTCACAATAATAACTACCAGCATTAGCATTGTTTTTTAGTTTACAAAGGGTTTCAAAATCAACTTCACCCTCTGTCGTCTTATCTGAGTAAAATTAAAATGTAATTGCAGTAAAATAAAATTAATTGATATTCTGTGATTCTTAGGAATGCTGCACATCCAGAAATTATTGTTAAATCTACATTTATTCTGATGAATCAACAAAATTCTTTGAAACAACTTCAAACCCATCCCCGTCAAAGGTAGGCAAGCAGTGTTTAAAGAAACACAGAGTTTAGTTTCTCCAAAGAAGTACTAGAGAAACAAAATCACTTTTTCAGTTGATCTCCCCAACTAGGCTAAGAGCTAAAATCAGACTGAAGACTAAAAACATCTTCTTTCTCTGTGAGCAGTAGCCCTTATTTTTTTTTTTACCAAACCTTTATAAATTCTTTTTGAGTTACATCTTGAATGGACATCTCACATTTCAGCTGAAGAAATAAATTCAACTTGTCTTCACATATTGCTATACTGAGTCCAGAAACTATTGAACCAGATGTGCAAAATGAATTTCCATCACTGGGATTTTTTGTTTCCCCAAAAGTTTTTCCACTAAACAGCTAGTGTCTATGTCCTTCCTAGATTCAGACTGTATACTAGACTCTCTCTTCTTGCTTAAACAACAAGCTTCTTCACTTCAATCCCTCTTCCTTGGCTTTCTGAAGTTTTTCTTTCTCTGTGGTTTATTTGCTTTTCATAATCTGCATCTTAACTATCTTTGTAATATTTAAGAGGATCTTTTTGACTCCTTTACTTAATGCCAAACAACAAAGCAACAAGTAATAAAGATTGTCTTTTCAAACAATTAAAAGCATGGAGATTCTTCCAGGTTATCATGCCTAATAATTTTATAAAGAAACCTGGAACATTTCTTTAGTACCTTCATTCATCTATTGGGTTTAAAGAACTGGGGATACAATGATGAATCAGACAAGATCTCTGCCCTCAAGAAGCCCGTATTTGAGGGATAAATGTATAAACTAGCAATTGCAGGACAATGTGTTCATTGCCATAAAAGCCGTGGGCAAAGTACCTTGAAATTCTGAGTAGGAAACTAAATAATTTAGAACATGATAAGGATGTGAATTTAGAAAATAAGGAAGGTAAATATAAAGTAAGCAACAAGCTCTAGAGATTGATACACGCAGAAAACTTCTATTCAACTCCCACCAGCTGCAAGACTTTATCCCAGGCACATAGGCAGAGAAGGTCCATTCACCCACATATCTGGTGCTCTACGCGGGAGACAGATGATTGCCAACTACAATTTTTAAAACATCAGACAGCAATAAGTACTATAATAAAAATGAAACAAGGCAAGGAGTGAACTGGGGACTCTTTTAGGCTGGGTGGTCAGGAGGAGTCTACTTCATGTCAAAGGATGGGATCTGAGTGCCTAGATCTGGTCCTTTGGCAAGTTCATCATTTTGACACTGCTTCCTAGAGGCTGTCTCACAAAGACATTTTGGCAAAAGACTTGATTCACCTGTTTAAAACTCTTTGCTATGAAAAACCAGATAATAGTGCAAAGTCATGTAGAGGCAAGAGCTGAGTCACAGGGGTAAAAACAACAGAAAAACCATAATGGAGAATATGCCTAGTAATTCTCAGGAGAAAACAGGGAACAGTTTTGGAAGAATGAACACATTTCTCAGCCAGTAAAGAGGCAGTCACGGATGCAAGTTCCTTGTGCATGCTTCCAGAGGTGTCCTATGCATATATCAGGATGCCTGTGAATACCTTCTTTGGGGGAGAAGAGGGAGATGGAGGAGAGTAGATCTTAATTTGATACAGAAATCGTTCTGTGCTCATTGTTTCAGATTTAAAGTATCTTAGACAAAATTCTATACCCGTACATTAAAATTTCTTTCTTAAAGGCTACATGTTGTTCCATTGTTTATTTAATCATTAATGATATACTATAAATGGTGGACATTGAGGTCATATGAGGAATTGGCTACTTGTTCCCCAAACTCAAGTAGTTCTCCTATGCACACAGCTGTGCCTCATTTCCCCAGCTTCCCTCACACTCAAGTGTGACCATGTATCTGTGTTCTAGCCAATATAACAGGAATAGCAGTGATACGTCCCACTTCCAGGCCTGACCCATGAACACTTGGTCCGCCATGCTCTTGCCCCTTCAGATACTTGTTTCAGATGAGCAAGATTAGGAGGCTAATGCTGAAGGTGGTGGAACTACAAACTAGAAAGATCCAGAGTTTCTGAATCAACATTTGAAGGTTGCAAACCATCAATCAATCAGGGACATCCATTTTGGACTTCACATAAGTGAGAAATAAATTTCAAATGTGTTTGGACTAGTTGGGGATTTGTTAGTTACAGTAAGTGGTGTTACTTTTTCTGTATAAGGTGGTTCCCATTCCTACTGCAAATGACAGGGTAGAATTTTACCTGAGCCCTGTGCTCCTAGAATCCAGGATGATTTAAGAAATCTCCCCACTCTTTTGTGGTCTAGAAAAGGGTTTACTGCAAAGAAACACGCCTGAAGTAAGACTCAGGGATGCTCCGTTGTTTAATCTATAACAAGGTCAAACACAGACCCTTTAAATTTCCATCCTTTGCCTCACAAATGATTAGCTGAGCTGATTTGTCCTCACTGATCAATCTAAACAAAACGCTTGTTAACCAAACTGTGGTTAAGTTTCTCTCCTCCCCCTAGGCCCACTCTTGGCCAGAGCCAGCATAAACCCTTCCTGAACTGCCCCTCCCAACCACAAGCTGACCTCAGCGTAAAACAGTCTGATCCACCGTCTGATCACACTACCCTGGCTTCACTTGCTTCACCCTTAATTCCACTTCCCCACACCCAGTTCTCTCTAGCCTCGCCTACTCCTCCCTATGAAGGAAAACACAGCATGCCTGACCCTGGAGAAACTTGCAGATCTTACAGATACAGTATTCGCCTATTGCAATAGACCTCCCCCCTTCTTGCAGTAAGTTTCTCTGCCTAGGTCTGAATTTGTTTGGGGGCTTTTAAATAGAGTTTATAGGACCAGTTTTAGGTCTTTAGGTATGTGTGTATATACAGGTATACACGTGTCTGTAACTGTATCTATATCTGGATCTGAGAATTGCTGGATCACAGAGAATGCATTCTTTTTAGAAATTTGATAGATATTAACAATTTGCTTTCAAAAGGGTTGTATTATTCTCTATAATGCATTTCACTACGTCCTTGTCAGCCCTGTATATTTTCAACAGGTTTGATCTTTGCCAGTATGACAGCTAGATGAAAAGTAGTCTGATAGATTTGGGCTACTTCATTTCTCACAAGTTAGAAGAAGCAATTGGAGGAGTGTTACTATTGATTTGATTCTGATTGTAGTAGAGAATAACCTTTGTTTTGTTGGAGGCTTACAGGGACACCATGACCTAGCCCTCAGGGCTGCCTGCAAGAACAAAGAATGCCTGCAGCAAGATTACAACAATCAACCACACCCTGTCCCTTATTTTTCCTCCCCCTCCCTTATTTTTTGTATAAAAGGAGCCTGCATTCTGACAGAGCAGGATGGTTCTCCAAGACATTAGCCTGTCATCCTTTTAGTCTGCTGGCTTTCCGAATAAAGTCGCTATTCCTCGCCCCAGCACCTCCTCTCCTGATTTATTGGCCTGTTGTGTGGCAAGCAGAACGAGTTGGGACTAGGCAACATGATCAACAGGGAAAAACTGGTTAAAATTGACATAAACACTGTGAGAAAATAACCCTCTGATCTTGGGATTTATGATAATAAAGAAATGAAACATTAGGTACAGTAAAGGACATGCCCCAAGTTTAGGAAACATGTTGAAAGCATTCAGAGAAAAATCATGGATGTCCTACAACAAACTCTAAAATGAAGGGGTGGTGAATGGCTTCCATTTCATACTGTAAAGCCAATCGTTGGTATTGGCTGCCTTGGAGCCCAGTAATGAGACAGACTATGAGGGAGTATGCAGCTCAGTGATTCAAAAAAAAGACCAACTAGCGATGTCTGCAGTGACTACCATGTGTAAGCCTGGTAGTCCATATACCACGTCTCGTCCATCCTGGACTAAAAACAGCCACTGCCATTTTTAAATACAAAGCAATACTCGAGAAAGTAAAAATCTTACTATTTGGTTGTGAAGTAGAAACAAATAATTCAGTGCATCTGCACTTGCATTCAGGTTTTGGGCTTGTCTTTCTTCTTGTAACATCTATAACAGTGGTTTTCAACAGGGAGCAATTTCACCCCCCCAGGAGACATTTGACAATGTTCTGGAGACAAATTTGGTTGTCACAGGTGTTGCTACTGACACCTATTGAATAAAGGCCATAGATACTGATGAACATCCTGTAATGCATAGGACAGAGGCTACAACAAAGAATTATTCACCAAATGTCAACTGCATCAGTGTGGAGAAACCCTCATCTATAAAAGGAGGAAGAGGTACTTAATCAGGGAGTAAGTTAGAGCCACACACCTGGATAAACAGTGTCAGCAAAACTGGCAAGAATCAGATAAGGCTTGTGAACAGTGCTTTTTTAACAAAAGTTTGTTGGGTTTTGTTTTGCTTGGGGTTTCTTTTCCTTAGTGCTGATGAGAAACTAAGTAAGAATGGAGCAGAATTGCTAATTAGGGACGATGATTCAAAACGGAGAGAGCCGTACAAGTGAATTCTTGTCTTGCAAACCATGTCACCAGGGAGAATGATTTCCAAACCAGAAAGAACAAAACAAATACTGAGTGGGAAGAAGTGAAGTCCAACATTAAAGAGAAGTAACATTCTGCCCAACTATTTAAATGAATCCAACTGCTCAAATCTAGATCAGTTACCTTCAGGGCATTTAAAGTGCTTATATCATCAATGATTTGAGAAGTCATTAAGAATGAAAAAGTTTCCTGAAACTGAAACAGAGGAAATGTTGTAATAGTTTTCCACAACAGGGACAAGAGGACAGAAAGGTTTTAATTTCCAGGAATTACAGACCATCAAATTTGATGTCATTGTTCAGCAAATATTCATTTAGAAATTAAATTCTGCATTAAAGGGATAAATTGGGAGTTTGAGATTTGCAGATACTAACATACATAAAATAGATAAACACCAGTTTATACTGTATAGCACAGGGAACCATATTCAATATCTTGTAGTAACGTACAGTAAAAAAGAATATGAAAATGAATATATGCATGCTCCTATTAAAAAAAAAAACAATGAGCAGACCTTAAAAAAAAAGACTGCATTAGACACCATGAACTGCTCATTTGTTCATTCTTGCATTGATTCATTTACTTAGCAAATGTTTTTTTTTAATGCCTACAAAACACAACGCAGTATTCTAGGTGCCATATTACGGCAAATCACCATTATTTCTTCTGTTATACAGCCCACAGTTGATCAGCTGCCTTAAATCCTTTTGGAATATGCTCAGGAACAAATAAACAAACCAGTCAATACTGGCAGATAAACAGAACCATTGTCATCTAACTTCAACCTGATTTCAGCAAGGCATTTGACAATCTCTCAATCTCTTAAGAAGGAGAAACATGGGTAAATGAGTTAAGGGAGATTCACGGCTGGTTGATGCTACGGAGCAGTGCCAAACTAGAACAATGGTTTCCAGGATAGCTGCTCATCAAAATCACAAACCTAGGAAGTGCATTAAAGATGCAAGACTCATGATTTTTACCCCACATACATGAAAACAGAATGTCCAAACTGGGGCTCAGGAATTACTCATTTTTAAGTTTCCCAGATATCACTGATACTGCTTGTACAAAGATCTGCATTCAGGAAACAGTGATCTGAAGAGAGGGTTAAGTGGTACGCCCCAGGACTCAGTTAGTTTATTGGAAGCAGGATGATGACTCAGAAATCAAAACTTTTATATCTGCCAATGGCACCAAGTTGACAGTTAGTCTATATACTGGAAAGCAAAATCTGGGTTCAAAAGGATGGATCATGGAAAAATAGGGAATAACAAACAAGGTGGAATTTAAACAGCTGAATTTAGGATTCTACATCTTGGATCTAAAAAAAGTAAGTTGAAAAATAAAGGGAACATGTGACTTGAAGTAAGTAATGAGGGGAAAACTACCCCCACAGAGTTCAGGGAACCACTAGCTCCATTTAAGCCAACAGTGGGACGTGAATGAATGCTAAAAGCCAGTGGAGTATCTGGTTGCATTTATAGCCATCCTTGCTTCTTGCCAAAGAGAGATAATAGTCACATTGTTGATTTCTGCTCAGGCTTCACGGGGAGTGTATATCCAGGGAAAGCAAGGTTTCCCAGCTTCAGCACCACTTACGTTTTGGGAGGAATACTTCCGTGTTGTAGGGGGCTGACTCGAGCAGTCACTAGACGTCCCCAATATCTGCTCCCAGTCATGACAACCAGAAATGCCTGCAGACTTGCCAACTGTCCCCTGGGGGGCAGAACTGCCCCCAGTTGAGAACCACTGAGTTAGAGGTGCTCAGCATACAGCTGCCCTCACTTTGAAGGGGTACTTTGGTGTAGTGGCTTAGAGCATGGAGTAAAGAACTTAAATTCACTCCTGACTTCCCTCAGTTAGCTGCATGACCTCAGGCAAGTTGCTTAACCCCTCTGTTTGTTGATCTCCTCACCCATAAAATAGGGATAAAAAAAATACCAGAAGAACTTAGCTCATTTGGGTTGTTATAAGGAGTTAATGAATTAGCATGTGTGCTGGCACATGGTTGATGTTATACAGACATTAGCTACTATTATTAATGGACTTACTCAGTCCCCCAGCTCCCCTGTGGGAGCCTCAGAACACATCCGCCAGTCCTCCCTTTCCGTTTCCCATCCCTCATCCTCTCCAGACCAGCACACTGCAGTCCCTCCTAAGAATCCCGCCTGCCAGCCCGAAGAGCAAAGGAAGGAGAGAGGAGCAGACAGGGAAGGAAAAAAGGGAGAAGGCCGGAAGGAAAAAAGGGAGAAGGCCGGAAGGAAAATTAACAATGAACGCCAGTCCTCTGCCTCCCTCAGGCCTTGGAAGGAGAGGTTTCGGATTAGGAAAAGGAACATGTTTCAAAACAAAAATAAAACCATCACATTGAGCATTAGAACACCTTCATGTAAATTAATAGGTGCAGCACAACCTGGAAAGAGATGTCAAAATCAGAAGGAAGCAGCCAGAAGCACTGGCTGCGGTCTTGAGCCGACTTTGGCTGTGAACCAGTTTTTGCCATGGGATGGTTCCCCTGCTGCCTGAGCTCGGCATGGGGTCTAGCACACAACAGGCATTCAAAACACACTTGATGGATGGATGGATGAATGAATGAATGGTCTGTGAGAATGATCTCACAGCTACTCCCTTGAAAGAATGGGGTCGGAGATGACATGTTCATAGATCTGGCCATCAATATCAATTAAGGGGGCAGTTTAGGACTTCTTTCCCTTTGATCCCCAATCAAATCTCTACATAATTTTTGCAAGAGTTTCAAGAGGTAAAAAAATAGAGGACCTGTTCATGAAGCCAGTTTAGTTCTACAATTACTCATCAGCCTCTGGGGAGTGATGTAGGCTTTTCTGGATAATTCTTACAAATCACGGATATAACCCCAGACAACCTTTTCCTCTGAATTTTTACCTGCCTTCTCTTTCCCTCACATTGTTGCCAATCTAAGTGAGAAGAAAACTGTGAGGTGGTGAAGTCATCTGTGTTCCTTGGCAGTGAGTGGGAGGGGTAGTGGTTGGGTGGGGAAAGTGGGGGACAGGAAGGCATCATGCCACCTTCGATCTCTCCGTGCTGAGTTTCCGGGCGGAAATGTCATAAGTCGCTAAGTAGTGGGAGAGAGGGGAGTGGTTAGACCGGAAAGTCTCTAGGAGCGTCCAATGCTAACATTCAGTCAAGCTGAGCCTGGAGCATAACAACATCGTAATAAGACTGAGTATTTCCTTGGACTTGTAACTGGGTCTAGATGCTAGACATGCACATGTGTGCCCCCGCCTTGCATCCTCCTTCAAGGAAGGACTTGCTGCCGAGCTTGGGGACTGTGACCATCAGGGCAGCTTCCAGCTGTCAGCTCCTGCAGGGTCCGCTTCAGCTGCAGAGAGCCACCTGGCCCGAGGTCATGCCATTCTGGGGACAGCCTGCTTCCAGTGACTGGGCAAGGAGGAATACAAAGGCACAGTCATTTCAGTCTGAAGCAAAACACCCCAACAAACAAGGCTGGATCCATAGCTGCCTGCCCCAGGTTGGTGAAGTCTTTGTTGGGCCTGCGTCACAGATCGATTTCTCCCTCTGCCCAAACCTGCCTCCTCCCTTCCCTTCACATCTGTCACCTCAAACTCTGCTGCAAGCATCTGCTTCTGGGGAACCCAACCTACGACATTTTAGACTGTGATCCCAAAGGATGAGTTCCTAAGTTGTTTGGAATAAGTAAATGGTCTCCCAAAAGGGCTTTTTGAAGGAAAAAAAAAATGCTCACTGGGAGAGGTAAGTGCTTTTATGTCAGTATAGGGGGAAACAACTACTTCAATACTTTATGCCTTTTCATTTTTTAATGAAAGGAAGTGATCACGAGCCTCTGTGAGGACAAAGGACAGAATCTGTGGCAGAGAAGCAAAGGTTGTGATTCGGAGACTTCTCAACTTGCCCAGAGTTTGGTGTCTTTTTGATGCCGGGAAGCAATGGTACGTGGTGGGAATAAAGAATGAGAAGAAGTCAATGCAAATCAGTCAATGCATGCAAATCGAAGATGGATCTGCTTGTATTTTGTCAAGGAACAAGGTGAAGCTGCCACTGCTGATGAGGTGGCAGCTTGAGAAAATGGAGAGGCTGTTTCCAAGGCAATATAGCAGAGCCCGGAGTGATCTTTACTGCCCGTTTTCTTCAGGAAAATCAGCAATTAGAACAGGACAACCAAACAGAAATTTCTGAATCTGTTTCCCAAAACCCACCAAGTTGTCCTAAATCCCCCCAAAATGTTCTCCTCTGAGAGAACCCTTTATGAATATCATTACCTTAATGACTGTAAATTCTGATCTGTTGCAGTAGAAATAAGGCAGGAATTAAAAAGAACTTTGTATTGCACATCGGGATAAGCACCATCTGAAATATACATTTACGTGGTTACTCGGTCATTTGGTTTAAATACACGTTAGAAAATTTTATTAAATATGGAGCTATCATTTATAGTTGATTGATATCAATGTTTATGGCTGTTTTTCTAAAATGTTGGTGAGGAAAGAAATTTCATTCTAAACCAGAGTTATAGTTTGTAGCAAGCAATGTCAGACCCTCTCCTGCACCTCAGAGAACCAGCAGTGTCTCAGAATTTACTTTCCCTGGGAGCAGCCTTCGACAAATTACTGAAAAACAGAGTATAAAAGTCCAGCTCCCTGGCCTGGGAGTGCGAGTAAAGGCTGATGACCCGCCCACCCCCAGGGTTAACCTCCAGAGTCCCCCGCAGAATCAGGCAGAAACTGCCCCTGCAGCATTCCACCTGAAACTGGGCCCTTAATCATCTCCCACCCCTCCCCTGTCCTTCTTCCCCAACTCCATATATTTGAGAAAACATGGATAATACAAGAAACAACATTAAGAAAAATGCTGTAATATTAAATCTTAATTACAAACACTGATACGAACTCATGACTTTTTAAAACTATATTTCTATCTCTATCCACTGAAAAGGGTCACAAAGGAATCATAGTACAGTAGGAATGAAAATATGTAGCCCCTAGACCTTGGCTTCTAATTCTCCACTAGTACATACACTGGGGTTCTTTGGGAAAATCAGTTGATTTTAGGTCTTGGGCAGGAAATATACTGGGTAAGCCAAGAGCATCTTGCTATGTTAAAAAGCAAGGATGTACTCAAAGACTAAGAGTCATGTCAAAAAGACCCAGAGCCAGTTTGAAGGGGCTTCCACCAGCCTTTGAAACAAATGCCAGCATCAAAAAGAATGACTATAATGAAGACAACGCATTGAATAAACAAGCATCCATGAGCCCATAATGAAACTCAAGAAAGACAAAAAAAGAAGAGGAAAAAAAGTAAGTTCTTACTTTCTCATAAATGTAAAAATAATCATGGAAATTAGAAAATCACCACATTGCTACCCCTACTGTAACAATTGATTTAGGCAAGGATCCTCAACGGATTGAGAGAAAAAATGTTCTGGGTAAAAAGTCTAAATGAGTGAAAAAATGTCCCATGGTAAAAAGTCTCTCCCCATAGAATACTTATAAATTGCAAATCAAAAAAATAGACTTTTACAACAGAGCATAAGTAATTACCTTAACCAAACAGCCAACCTTGAGTTTCTAACAACAGGACAAACTAACCTTGAATGTGTCATCACATGATGCAATAAAAAATATACAATATATGTGAAATATTCTTTCTAAAACCATATAACCTGAATCTAATCAAGCCTCCAGATCTAAATTACAATTTACAGACAGTATAGGAAAGAGCAGTACAAGTCAATAACAGCTTAAAGAAGCAATTAGAAAAGACTAATATTTGGGACATTTCACGTGATAACTGGCCTGAACTCTTTAAAGTCAATGCCACCAAAAGCAAACAAACGAACAAACAATAATGGGAAGGAACATGTTTTAGATTAAGAGATCCTAAATATCCCTAACAACCAAATGCAATGTGTGAATCCTGATTACATCTCGATTCAAAATATAAAGCTAAATGACATTCTTTGGACAACTGAAGAAATTGGACTGCATATTAAACATTGGACAGGATATCAACTATTATAGAACAGAATGTTACAGAATGGGGACTGGATATAAACATTACAGAATTATTTTTAATTTCGATAACAGTATGATGCATGTGTAGGAGAATGTTCTTGTTTTTACAGTGGTGCCTGCTGATGTATACAGGAGCAATTTATGCTATCTGCATCTCACTTTCAAATGGTTCCACCAAAAATGAGACAGAGAAAGGGATAAAATGTGGTAAAATGTTAACAATTGTTGAGTAAGGGTGTAGGGTATAGAGATATTAACTGTACTCTTTTTTCAACTTTTCTGGTGATTAAAATTTTTCAAAATAATGGAAACGAAAAAATAGGCTACATGACAGTAATAAGTCCTTGTTAAACAGTAATATCAGAAAGCTCCATTTAGCCATTTTTCTCTCCCCTTTAGTTATTATAGGTCTGTGCTATACCACTGATAATTAAAAGAATTCACATTTAGAAGGATGCATGAGTTAGAGTTACCTGTGAAGATTTAAAAAGACCAATTTTCTCAAGTGGGCCCCAAAGTCATATTATTCAAGAAATGTATGGCTTCCTTTAAACTTGAGCCATTTTCAGCTATTCCTTTATACATTGAATTGACTTAGGCATGTGTTAAAAGTTTGAGGCATCATTTGCCTCTCAGTATCAGATGAGGTATGGATTGCATCTCTGAGCAATCTGCAGTTTCTATAAATACTTGATAAGATCTATTTTCTCTATTTAAAATGGAAAATCATTTGGACTCTGCTAGAAGAGAAAATATTCTATTCAACTGAGAAACAAGCATCTTCCCTGTTTATTCAGTTTTCTATATTCTACTGCTCTTAACATGAAATATAAATTAAATTTGTATAATGCAAAGGATCTTGAGTATTCCAACTTCATATCTTACCCATAAAGACACAGATACAGAGCTTAAATGATTTGTACAGGGTCATATGGCTCACGAGTTGTAAATTAGAACTGGACCTGAGGTTTCTGACTGCTAGTTAAAATATAAATATTCCTACACAGTACTGGTCTCCCACTTACTCACTGTGTGATCTTGGGCAAGTTGCTTAACGTCTTAGGGGTGGGATCAAGATGGTGGAGCAGAAAGATCCCGAGCTCACCTCCTCCCTTGAACACTCCAAAACTACAACTACATGTAGAACAACTCTCTCTGAGAACAACCTGAAGAAAAAAAAAAGTTCTTCTATAACCAAGGATATAAAGAAAAAAACACATTGAGGTGGGTTGGAAAGGCAGAGACCCAACTGAGTCAGGACCTACACCCCTAGCACAGTAACCCATAAGCAGGAGGGCATATCACAAACGCAGACGTCCTCCCTAAGGAGCAAGGGGTAAAGGCCACACATCAGGCCCTCCAGCCCTGGAGCCTAGCATCACAAAGATGAGCCTCCATGACACCTGGCTTTGAAAACCAGCAGGGCTATGTCCCATAGAGCAGGAGAGCTGCAGGAGATTGAGTCTCCAATTATAAAGGGCTCATGCAAAAACTCACTCACTCTGAGTCCCAGCACAGAGGTTGCAGTTTGAAAACCTACTGACACTGTAGCCAGCCTGCCTTGGCTGCTGCAACATGCCCCTGGCATGTACCCATTCCAGCTTCAGCCACTCCTCCATGATGACACAGCTCAGCCCAGCATGATCTGAGACACCACCCCCTAGGCCACACTCACTCCAGATTCATCCATCCCACCAAGTTGGACCTGGCCTGGCCCAGCACACCTCAGGATACTCCTAGCCTGCACCCACTCCAGCTCCAGCCATCCTGCCAAGGTGGCCCTAGCCGCATGCCTCAGGACACCCCTGGCTCATGACCACTCCAGTCCCTGCCCACCTGCCAAAGCCACCCAGCAATCACAGTGTACATGGGGGACATGCCTACACATGGCCATATCCTCAAGAATGGGAAAGATAACTGTTTTGCCTAATTCATAGAAACAAGCACAGAAAGTCAAACGGAGGAGAGAGGATTATGTTCTAAATGAAAGAACAAGATAAAAACTCACCCAAAAAAACCCTCATAAAATGGAGATAAGTATTTACTTGATAAAGAATTCAAAGAAATGGTCGTGTTTACCAAATTTGGGAGAAGATAGGAACACAGTGAGACTTCAACAAAGAGAGGGAAAATATAATAAAGAACTAATCAGGGCTGGATGAAGAATACCGTAAGTTAAATTGAAAGTACACTAGAAGGAATCAACAGCATATTAGATAACACAGAGAACACAAAAGCTACCTGGAAGACAGAATAGTGGAAATCACCTCATCAGAATAGCAAAAAGAAAAAAGAACTAAAGAAAATGAAGATAGTTTAAGAGATCTCTGGGACAAAGTCAAGCAGAATAACACTCTCATTATAGGGGTTCCAGAAGGAGAGAGAGAAAAAAAAGGGCCAAAAACTTATTTGAATAAATAACAAGTGGAAATTTCCCTAACCTGCATAAGGAAACAGATATCCAGGTATAAACACACAGGAAGTCCCAAACAAGATGAACCCAAAGAGATCCACACAAAGATGTATCATAATTAAACTGGCAAATGTTAAAGATAAAGATAGAATTTTAAAGCAGCAAGAGAAAAACAATTATTCATATATAAGGGAACTCCCATAAGGCTATTGCCTCCTTTTCAGCAGAAATTTTGCAGGCCAGAGAGAGAGTATGATATATTTTAAGTGCTGAAAGGAACAAAAAAGAAAAAAAAAACCAAAAAACTTCAAACCAAGATTGCTCTACCTGGCAAGGCTATCATGCAGAATTGAAGGAGATATTGTTTCCCAGATAGCAAAAACTACAAGCATTCATCCCCACTAAATTAGCCTTGTAAGAAATGTTAAAGGATCTTACATAAGCAGAAGAGGAAAGCCCATAACAAGAAATAAGAAAATACATGAAAGAAAAAATCTCACTGGTAAAGGTAAACATATAATAAAGGCAGTGGATTAGCCACTTAAAACGCCTGCATGAAGATTAAAAGGCAAAAGTCATAAAATCAACTACAAAACTACAGTAAGTAGTTAGGGTATACACAAAGGAAAAATATAAAATACGACATTAAAGACAAAGTGTAGCAGGGGGTGCAGAGTGAAAATGTGTTTCTAGAATGTATTAAAATATAAGCTATAAAAAAGTTAATAAATAAAATATAAGCAAATATCAGGTTAATATAAAGTAATAGATGATAGACAGATATAAATCTCATGGTAACCACAAAGCAAAAACTTATAACAGATATACAAGAAATAATAAAAAGAAACCCAAACATCACACATTTTTAAAAATTATTAAATCACAAGAGACTAAAAGGAAAAAGGAAGAGAGAACTAGAAAACAATTAATAAAATGGCAGTAAGTATCAGTCTATCAATAATCATATCAAATGTAAATGGACTAAATGCTCCAATTAAAACACACACCAAAAATACAAAAAAAAAGAACGGGCAGAGGACCTGAATGAACATGTTTTCCAAAGAAGACATACAGATAGCCAAGAGGCACATGGAAAGGTGTTCAACATCACTAATCATCAGAGAAACGCAAATCAAAACCACAATGAGGTATCACTTCACACCTGTCAAATGGCTATTATCCAAAAGTCAACAAATGACAAATGTTGGCAAGGGTGTGGAGTAAAGGGAACCCTTGTGCACTGCTGGTGAGAATGTAAATTGGTACAGCCATTATGGAAAACAGTTTGGAGTTTCCTCAGAAAATTAAAAATAGAACTACCACATGATCCAACAATTCTACTTCTGGACATTTTTCCAAAAGAAAAGACAAAAACAAAAACACTAATGAAAAGATATCTACCCTTATGTACATTAACATTATTCACAATAGCCAAGATATGGAAGCAACTTAAGTGCCCATCAATAGATGAATGGATAAAGATGTGGTGCATATACAATGGAATAATACTCAACCATAAAAAAGAATTTGCCATTTGAAACAATACGGATGGACCTAGAGGATATTCTAAACAAAGTAAGTCAGACAGAGAAAAGCAAGTACCATGAGTTCACTCATATGTGGAATCTAAAAAACAAAAGTGAACAAACATAACAAAACAGAAACAGGGGGGCTGGTATAGCTCAGCGGCAGAGCACATGCTTGGCATGCACAAGGTCCTGGGTTCAATCCCCAGTACTTCCATTAAAAAACAAATAAACCTAATCACCCTCAAAAAAAAAAAAAAAAAAAAAAAAAAAAAAACCAGAAACAGAGTCGTAGATACAGAGAACAAACAGGTAGTTGCCACAGGGGAGAGGAGTGGGAGGATGAGTGAAATAGGTGAAGGAAATTGAGGTACAAACTTCCAGGTACAAAATTAATGAGTCACAGGGATGAAATGTACAGCATGGGGAATAGTCAGTAACAACATAATATCTTCGTGTGGCGAGAGATGGTAACTAGACTTACCATGGTGATCATTTTGTAGTGATATAAATATCAAATCACTATTTTGTGTACCAGGAAACAACATAGTGTCATAGGTCAATTATATTTCAAAAAACAAACTCAGAGAAAAAGAGATCAGATTTGTGGTTACCAGAGGTGGGAGGTGGGGAGGGGAGAATTGGATGAAGGTGGTCAAAAGGTACAAACTCCCAGTTATAAGATTAATAAATACTAAGGATGTAAGTAAGGTACAGCATGATTAATATAATTAACACTGCTATATATTATACTGAATGTTGTTAAGAGAGTAAATCCTAAGAGTTCTCATCACAAGGAAAAAAATTTTTTTCTTTTATTTTGTATCTATATGAGATGATGAATGCTCACAAAACTTACTGTGGTAATTATTTCATGATGTATGTTAAGTCAAATGATTACACTGTACACCATAAACTTATACAATGCTGTATGTCAACTATAATCTCAATAAAACTGAAAGAAAAAATTATGTTAAGTACCAAAAACCATTAAATTGTACAATTTAAATGGTTCAATTGTATGATACATGAATTATATACCAACAAAGCCATTTAGAAAAGAAAAAAGAAAAACTATGTACCTTGACTGTCTCCTATTCTACTCTTCCCCTCTGGCTTCTTCCTCTAACTGTTAGAGGGGAAATACACCATTTTCACATATATCAGGAAAGAAAGTGATGAGCAGGAGACCAACATGTGTCCATAAATGAATCATACTTAGCCCTTCTCTATGATGCTTTTCTCCAAAATTCCCTCCTACCGTAACAACAAAAAAAAAAATTGTAACATTGTTGTCTTGTTATTTTCCCAGAAATTTGGGTTCTGAAATGCTATTTAAATTTGCACAATTCTAAGAGAGAAGTTATAGGTTTGTATGCCAGTACATTTCCAACACAAAAAAAAAATAGGTCTAGTGGCTGAGCTCTAAGGTAAAGGGGGAACAGAGAGAGGTTTTGGATATTGTATTTATTCAGACTCAGGAATATACAGTTGACAGGAGGATGAGAAAAAAGAGTTTCAGAAGTGACAAAAAATAAATGGGATGTTTAGGACCCTTAAATTGCTGACTTCTTATAGATTTAACCATTCCAGAGAGAGAACAATCCTGGCATAGGCAGTCCAGTACATCTCGGTTCCTACTCACGCTGTGGCACAGCAGGCCAGGTCGGGTGAAAGCATATTAGTTCCCTCACAAGTGCTCTTCGTAATCAAATGAGAGCTTGGAAACAATGGAAGGTGTGATACTGGGAATTCAGGCAGTGTTGTTTTTCAAAATCATACAAGGAGAGCCCTCTTGTCTGCCTTAACTGGGACCGATCAGTAAACGAATAAAATAAAACTCAGTAAAAAGAGGGAATTATGTAAGATGATGCACTCATTAAAATTTTTCTTTTAATGTATATAAATCCATCTTCATTCATCAATCTTTTGATGTAGGACCAAAGTCTTTGCTTTTAATGTGACAGGAACTACAATGATCTGATAGCAAAATTTATTAGCGGCTTGCCTTTAGCAAGTCTTTCTGAAACATTCAATTGAGCTTTCAGAGAAACAATTCTCTTTTCATACTTACAATTCTTTGGTTTATATAATATTTAACTAAATTACATAATTACAATATCAAGTACATCTGGTACAAAGAGCTTTGGGAACAAACACAACTGACTCGTGGGAAGCACATAGCTCAACTGACACAGCAAGAGCAGAGCATGCAGAGTCGTTGTTGAATCATTAATAAATGTTGAAATGGATCAAAAGCGTGTACTGCGTTTATCCAGATAACCATGAATGAGCTCTTGTTTAGTCAATTAATAGAGTGAATTGGGATTTCTGAAGCTAAACCATCCTTACTTGATCTGACATTTGTAATCTACCTGGTGGACTTAGTTATCTATGTTATTTAGGATTTTCACCTGCTGTTCTTAAGTGGCCCCAACATTATCTTTCCTTGTGCCATCTTTATCTGGCTTGAGGCCACACTAGCCTAAAATCAGACGAGTTGGGAAGTTTTCCTTTTTCTTTATTTGTAAAACTTACATTTAAACATTGATTTCCTTTCCTTGAAAGTTTGGTAGAACTCTCCCATCTTTGTCTAGGGCTTTTGGGGAGTGAGGTTAGGGGTGAGGGTCTTTGATTACTTCAAATTCAAATGTTCTCTTTCTCCTTACACCCATTTTATAATTTCATATTTTTCCAAAAAAAAAAAACTTGCTCATCTAATTTTTCAAAACACTTATTGTGTAAGAGTCTTTTAAAAATCACTTTGGTGAAAGAAGAGTCTAGGTTGTGACAATCCGGGGAACTTCAGAAGTCCTCTGATGTTATGGTCTGTACCCGTCTTGGCACTAACCTTCAAGACCCGCCTGCCTTCATTCTGGCCCATGGCTCTCAAAATGGGGCAGGGTGCTGAGGAGCACAGCCGGCTTGAAGACCAGGCTTGAAGACCAGGAAGTCTGCCTGCACCTCCTATAAACTCCCACTGCCCCAGACAGACTCACCTCCCTGCTGTCAAGCAGCTATCAGGATGGCTGCTGTTTTCCTGCTTCATGGAAGCAATGGGGCCAACCCTGAGCTACTCAGGTTAATCCCAGGGCAAGGAACCTTACTTAGACATTCACACCTAAAATCCTCTCCCACCCTACCTACTACGTGTAAGGCCCATTCATTCTATATTCAGACATTGTGATAGAGCATGTTTTCGTGGCTGGCTCTGTTCAAGGTACCAGGAAACCCAGCAGTGAACAACCCATAAAGGAGTCTGCTCTTTCAGAGTTACAGTCCACCACAGCCCTGCCCTCCAGTGCAAACCACGTGTGTAATTTTAATTTTTCTAGTAGCCACATTTTTTTAAAAAATTAAAAGATGAATTTAATTTTAATAATGTAATGGTCTGAATTAGCACCCCCCACCCCCAATTCATATGTTGAAACCCTAACCTCCAGGGTTTCAGAATGTGATTTTATTGGGAGATAAGTTAAAATGAGGTCACTGGGGTGGGCCATTTCACACGGTGACGGGTGTCATAAGGGATTAGGACACAGACACACACACGGGGAAGACCAAATGAAGACACAGGGAAAAGAGACCATCTAAAAGCTAAGGCCTAAGATGGAACCAACTCTGCTGACACTTTGATCCTGGACTTCTAGCCTCTAGATCTGTGAGAAAACAAATTTCTGTTGTTTAAATTATCCAATCTGTAGTAGTTTGTTTCAGCAGTCCTAGAAAATTAACACAAATAATATACATTTAGTTGAGTCTATCCAGAATTATTATCATCTCAACATGGAAGCAATATAGAAATCAATCAGTAACATATTTTACTTTCCTCTTTTTGTACTAAGTCCTGAAAATCTTGGGTGAGGGTAGGTATTTTACACTTGCAACCCATCTCAGTTCAGACTAGCCACTCTGTAAGGACTCCACAGCTACCAGGACATATTGGACAGTAGCCAATACGGTGTCCAGCCCTCTTCCAAACACACTGCCATTTCCCACACCCTGAAACCCAGACAAGACCTTTGCCTCAGTGTTCCTTAGAGTTTGTTTGTTTGTTTGTCTGTATTAGTCGGCCGACCCACTGACTTTCCTCTGCCTTCTACAGCATTTTAGTGTTGGTTGTGGAGAGGGAGCCAGCAACTCAGACTGAATGAAATCTTTCTGCCAGAAATCAGAAGTCCCCAAACAGGACTGGGGGGTGGTTTGAACACACACTTTTCCTGGCTAATCAGTATTCAAATCAAAGAGCATTGTAATGACTCAGTCATCTCCCTACTTGGCCTTACACAAGTTTGCCCGCTGTAGGTAGCTGGGGTTTTCCACAGCTTCAAAAGCAAAGAAAACGAGTAGGAGATTCAGTTTTCAGATGGGCCCTCGGGGCTATGAGAAGAAATAGTGTAGATCCCCTCCCCTTCCAGAGTCCCCATAGCAAAGACCCACTTCTGTGAAAGACCCTCCTGAGACACAAACAGTCAAGGTACTTCTTGACCACAGACAGCTTTATTCCCACCCACTGAAAGGACGAGCCACTTAGTGCTACACTTCAAACAGCCCCTTCCCCTTCACGCTGAACACTGGGGTTTCAGCTTTCATCTTCACTTCTAAAGTTCTGATTCACTCACTGCCTCATAAAAATGTATAATAGTTTTTTAAGTATATGTAACCCAGACATCAACTGGTGTTCACCTATTTCCTAGTATCTCGATAAAGACAGACTAAATTCTCCATGTTATCAACTGTAGAAAAATGCAGTGGCATCCTTGGGATTTCTGCTCATTTCTGCAGTGGGGACAAGGGGTGGAGGGTCCCTCTGATGATTGCCTCTCCCTCTGCTGAGTGAATGTTCAGTTCAGTGCTTCTCTCACCATTCACTCCCATCTGGCTCAAACTTGCTCTGCCTTGTGTTGTTCTTGTCCTTAGTTTTGATCCAATGCACCCTCCAATCAAGGCGTTTTGAGTGAAAAGAAAATATTACTGAAGATTTTAGAAAGAAAAATCTACATTGCAGCAACAGAAATAATTTAAAATTCAATAATAGATATTTGTATTGCTATTTCCTTGACTCAGGCACCTGCCACCTTCCATGTTGTTGCTTCTCTCTCTCCTCCTTCCCCCTTCTGTCTCTCCCTCTACCTTCAGGACCCTCTAAATCCCAGTTCATTTTTAGGCACACCGCGTCAGCCATCACGAGTTTGCCTTGGCTCCTGCAAATGCCCATGCCCTGTGCTATGGTCTCACCTTTGCTTCAAGTAGCTTATCGAGGTATTTTTGCTCTTCTAAATATATCCGTAAGTATCTCTCAAAAGGTCTCAACCGGATCATTTTCAAGATTTGGATATATCAGTTCTGGGAAATTAAATAATAGCCTTTTTCCTCTTTCCTTCATCCTTCCCACCCCCTCATAAAATTCTCATCCATGACCTCTCCATTTGGGGTCCTCTGTTCCTCTCTTGCCAGCATCCCATGTTAAAAATAAAAATATTATATAATCTCCTGTGTTTCATGTCTATAATTCTTGTTTGCACTCTCTGGCTAATAACCAAATGGGAGCTGATGCTGTGTTAAGGTGTTTCCCTTTTCATCCCATTAGAAGAGCTAGGGCCTTGCTAAGTTGACCAAACCAAGTAAAAACAGAGATGTCCTAATCTTGAGCACAAGGCACAGGTATCTAAAAACAAAAGCACTCTCTTTGCCTTCTTGACTTTGGGGGCCAACATTGGGCATGAGCAGAAGGTTAGTCTTTTTATAAACAAGAAATATGATTTAGAGGGGTCTAAAACCAGGGAAATTGGACAGATGATGTAACTTGTTTTCACCTCTAGTGGAATCTCAGCATCTTAACCAGAGGGCACCTTGATTAGGTGCAAAGTCCATTATCACAACCGAGGAGACTGATCACTCTTCAGGAAAATGTCTTAGGGGGAAGGCTTTGCTATGAGGTGTCAGAGAACGTGAGTTACCTTCTAGGAAGAAGGCCTTGCTCTTTATAGCACTTCCTCCCAAGCAGGTGGTTATCCCCGCTTCCTCTGAACAAACCCAGCATCTCTTCGCTTATCCCTCACAGCACTTACTCTTTCTACCTTCTGTTTCAGGTGTTTACCTTTTCCACCTTTTTGCCTTGTTAGAAATAAATTCCCTGAGGGCCTTGGGACATGTTCTTCCCTCAAATAAATGCATCTCTGATCAAATGTCATTTATCAGAGAGACTTCCCCAAACCACCCTATGTAAAAGTCATACACTTTCTATCCACCATCACCTCTGTCTCCATTGCTGCTTCACTTTTTTTTTTAATTTTTTCATTTTTTCTTAAGGAAGGGAGGTTTATTTATTTGCTTATTTTTTTAAATGGAGGTACTGGAAATTGAACCCAGGACCTCGTGCATGCTAGGCATGCAATCCACCACTGAGCTATACCCTCCCTCCCCCTTTTTCACTTTTATGTATAGCTCTTACCACTATTTGACACCTTTTTTTTCTGTCTGTCTCCCAAATACACACCCAAGAATACAACTTACTGAGGAAAGAGACTTTACTGTGTACGTAGCTTCATCTCTAGCTTGCAAAATAGACCCTGGCACACAGAAGGCACTCAAAAATATCCATTACATGGATGAACAAATCAAGCATAATATTTATTCCTCTACCTATATATCTATCTGTCCTCCACTGTGCTCAGTACAAGGCCTGGCATTTCTTGAGAACCTAGTAATTATTTGTTGGAAGAAAAAAAGAAAAAGGTGGAAGGGAATCAAAGAAGCAAGCAAGCAAGATGGGTGGGAGGAAGGGCAAGGGAAGCAGAGACGAAGGAGGGATAAGGAAGGACTAAATGCCTTAATGAATGACCCAATGAACAGGTTCTACATGAGCCACCTGTCACCTTAGGAAATAATGGGAAAGATTGCAAGTGTCATTAAAACCGACTAGTGTCCATGAAGTCCATTTTCATGTGCATTTGACTTGCTTCCAGTTTGGGGCCATTTTGGATAGTGTTACTATTAACATTCTTGTATATGACTTTAGGTGAACATATTATATATTTGTTCTGGGTGTACTCCTACACATGAATGTTCAACTTTTGAAAGTACTACCAAAAAGCTTCACAAAGTGCTTTAACAATTTACCGCTCCACCAGTAGTATTTCAGTTGCTTTTTATACTAAAATGCCACTTTTGTATCATTTATCTTTTTCATTTCAGACATTTCCAAAATGTGCAGTAATAGCTCATTGTTTAAATTTGCATTTCGCGTGACTAGTGATGTTGGGCATTTTTTTTTTTTAAATTAGCTCTTCGTATAGTCTCTTTTTACATATAGTGTTATGTAAGTCTTTCGCCCATTTTTCCATCAGGTCATCCATTTTTTTTCATATTTATTTATAGGGGTTCTTTATTTATCATAGACGTAGGTAATTAAAAGGGAGTGATATTGGCACAAATATAGGAAATCGAGCAGTTGGCCATTATGGACTCCAGAAACAGACCCCACATATACTGTGTCTTTATGAAAGATGAATTAAAGAGGGGAAGTGATGATCTTTTCAATAAACAGTACTGATTTAAAAAAAAAACAAACAGTACCCCTGAAGAAGGCCCAGAGAGTGGCCCGTTTCCTTCACGGAGCCATCCAAGGCAGAGTCACAATGCAAGGAAAACGACTGTAGAACTCCATCCTACAGTCTGGCCCAGTGAAACGTTACATGAATTTAGGCATTAGCACTGCTTGGCCAAGAGCCACAGGGCTAATTGTTACTTGTTATTTGAGTCTCTGAAGATTGCACCATTAAAACTTGCATTTGAATATAATGAATAAATGTCTGTGAGCCCCCTAATTAGAGGATGGTCTAGCAAATTAAAGAAATTACTTTTTTTTTAAAGAGGAAATTAAGACTTGGAATCAGTCCAAAAGGTTATTCCACCACCTCCACATAGGGCCAGTTGGTATTTTCTCTCTGCCTCTTTAAATGTCTGTTGGCCATAAAACCACTCCTCTTCAGCCTTACCTGGCTCTTAACAGCCAAACCACACTGACCAGCCTTCATGTTCTAGCTGCTCAACCATGAGGCGCAGATGAAGATGGGTTTATTTCCAAGTGAACAACAGATGAGCCCTGAGGGTGTCCATGAGCTGGTAAGGCACAGTGACTAAGAGTCTGGGATCCGAAGTCAGAGTCCTAGGTCTGTCTTTTAATTGTTGTGTGACTTTAGGCAAGCTTTTTTACCTCTCAAGCCCGCTTTTCACCTGTGTAATATGCGATAATAATAATACCTAGTTCGTAATGTCTTAACAAATATGGTACATGCAAAAAATACAGTATATTATAAATATAAACATAGATGTATTTAATATAGTTCCTAGCAAACAGTATACATAATGAATGTTGGTTCTTTTCCAACTTATTTGTATTTGTCTTTTTTTTTCCTTTGACAGGATAAATTCCTTCAAGGAAGAAATCTTGTTTCTCTTTCCTTGATAATAATTCATTTTAACTAATAAAAATTTCACCCAAAAAATCTGGTACTCACTTTCAGTGATTCCATCCATCCCCAATTAACAATCTCCTAATAATTTTCCTAAAGACGGCATCCAGTTGTGAAGCCATTAGAAAGACCTTACGGGTTTGCAGGTGGTTAATATGCACCTGCATTGTTATATTCAGGTAATATTCTGAGCCCTATGGCTTATTTTTCCATTTTTCCCTTTCTCTCAACCTTGCTGTTACCTTTGTCTTCATTCCCCTACTCCAAAAATTTCATTGGATATTTGCCACCAAATTCTTCCCACTAGTTTATTGTATAGTCATATGAAATTCAAATCGCATTATCTCATAAAACACAAATGCCTAACTGGTGAAGGATGATTTAATTTCCCAAGATTGGGGCTCTGGCCTCTATACCCCTCCTCCTTCCGCAAGAGTTAATATGCATCTCCCCTTATCAGCAGGAATGGAAGCAATCACGGCAGACACCATGCTCTAGAACATGGAAGCCAGAAATTGAGACAACAGTGCTGACATCTTGACCATGGTCTGCAGTCCTACTGAATGACCTTCCCAAGTCAAAGGTTCTTTCTCACCCTGTTGAAGCTATAAGGAACCATTCTCTTAGCTCCACCAACTTCAGCCCATTAATTTGTCCTGCCTCCATGCCCCAGACCCATCATTAGAGGGATCACACGGCTGTAGCAAAAAAGGATCTCCACCCACCACGGTGCCCATTCGCACTGTGACAATTCAGGGACATCCTATAGAAGAATCAAGAAACTTGAAAATATGAGGAGAAAGGCTAATGGAAGCCTGCACATCTCCAGAAAAAAAAGACTCTTACCTCATAGTTTGACAAACACAATGCGCTGAGAAAATGATAAACTTGAGGATTCAGAAAAATAAGGGCACAGTTACTTTCTAAAGAACAAAGTCACATTTGGAGATCACTGGGATAATTCCAGCTTCCATTTATTTCCTGTGGAGGGAAAATCTGGGTTCTTCAAATAGAAATGCTCCCTACATCTTCAGGATTTAAAAACTTGGATTTACTTAAACTTTTAAGTTCACCATCTGCCAAAAGTGTAAGTCTGTTTTCTTACATAATGAAAACCTGGGTTACAGCTGGTATTAATAATACATCTGTATTACCAATAATTGCTTCAAGCTTCATTTTGGCACGATTAAGGATAAATATAATCCTTTGAAAAGTCCATAGTTTATTCTGTTTAAAGCTACTGTTAGAGTGAACGCATTTTCATTTTCCTGCCTTCCATTCAATTAATCTGAAATCAAATATGCATCTCTTTGGATTATAACTTTTATCTTTATTTCACATACCAAAGTAATAAGTATGAATGTCTAGCCGTTAGGAATTTATTCATGCATTTTGGTTACCAAATCCTATAAAAGTCCTTTAAATACGCACAACAGTATCATGTTTATGCAAAGGTCATCTGTACAATGGCTTCAGCCACCTGGGTTGATGCTAAGAACCCGCAAGTAATTGAAGGTCAAGGTCTGGCACAAAAGGTAGAGGTCACTGTGGATTCCCAGTGGTCCTCTACTGCCTCCTTACTGCCAAATAGTCACAGCTGCAACGAACCAAAGTCAGACACACTCTGCCAGAGGGCAGGGGTCACCACTGCCAGTACCCCAAAAGACATTCGACTTTCAGATACCTTCTCACTACTAGTTTCACTTATTTCACAATCATTCTGCTACATATGACTTCCTGGCAAAGGGTGAGAACTCCTCAACGAGACTTCTTTCCCATCATTGCCAGAAGAACTCTTGGTGCTACTCATTTCTTATTATACTTTCAAGTCATCCCTCCCAAGCCTTCAGAAGGAAGAGGTCAAAGAATGAAATTATTAGCAGTATTGCCTACATGCGCCTACAAAAATGCCAATTCATGACCCCAATCCCCTCCCCTGCCCCCAGTGCCCAGCTTTCTTCACAGAAAGGCTGTAGTCAACTCCATCTGGATTGAAGGTCTCACTTCCAAAACCAAAGCATCTGTCATATCCTCCAAATCTTCCAAGCTTCCACCAAGAGGGAAATCCTTTCTTTCTGGTTCCTGAAATCAGCATCCCTCTGCTTCAGTCCTACAACCACTCCCCCTCAGTGTCACAGCCTCCCAAAAAAAAAAAAAATATGCAGATTACTTGAGGCCACTGAGCCTGACAGCCTCAGCTTTTGACGCAGTCAACTCTCCTCCTAGGTCTCTAAACACAGCGCTTGGCTAAATGGCTCTAGCACACTGGGTTACCCTGCTTATCACTGAACCACATACATCCTGGGACAAAGGTCTTGTTGTGGGCTCACTGTGTGCAGGGCAACACCCCTCCCTTGCCATCTATAAGATTCTAACATCTTCAGCAGCCCTGCCTGAGACAGGTGTAGGGACCCTGCTGATAAGGCAGCAGGGGCTGCCTCAGGCTCCCCTGTTTCACGACCAAAGACGCAGGTCACAACAGGCTTTCTATGACCAACCTTCTACCATGTAAGCCAGACTACACATCACACTCTGACACAGCTGGCACCAGTGGTTATTAATGAAAAAGTGTATCCAAAATAGGATTCTACCAAAGATGAGAATTCAGATTTTAAGAGCTTACAGCAGATCATATGTAATCCGCAGCACGAGGTCCCCTTTGTGTATCAGTCTGACCAGCAATGATTTGATTGCCTATAGAATACAGCTCTCTGTGAAATGTAATTAAGGATGCCTTTGAAAATTCATTATACAAAAATCTGTATCAAGGCCTTTAGTGCTGGAGAGTTGAAGCACGTTAGATTTTCAGAGCAAAATGCAGAAGTGCTTTAGGGATGAAGGAAATTTACAAAGATTCCAAAGCTTAACACGGCTTTATGCCCTTTACCCATTTCTTACCATCTCGGGAGAAGGGAACAAATCCTCTTTCCCTGACTCTGTTCATTCACATGTTCCATAAATTACCTTTCTTAAATTTATTTCACAGGTACACTCCAAGATATATTCTTAAAAATGAACAAATCTTACTCTACATCTCTTATTTTCAATTCTCCCTTCTCCTTTCTTCCTGCTGGTTCCTCTGGGGGTCAGATTTAGCTTTCCTCAACCTTCTCTTTTATGGATGTCCTCGACCTCTGTTTCAGCTGGCTCTCCCAACCAACACAACTGCCACTAGCTTCACACGAATAAATAACCGTCCTGTTTTAAGTTGTATGATTCTTCTCAAGATAAATAGTCACGATAAATGATTATCCCTAAAAACCTTGAGTCCAAGAATCCACTGAAGTAATTTGAGTGAGGACTTATAAAATTTTATTATTTTTTTTCCAAACAGGTGAGGTTGGTTTAATTTTTTTTGAAGTGCAGATGGAATTCACAGGGAAGAGTCTGAGCATTCCCTGCTTAAGAGAGTTTTTATGTCGCTATGACAAAATTGAAAGTCCTAAGATAATTACCAGTTTTTGCTTTCCTTGGATAATATATCTGTAAGTTATTTTTATGAGATGCTTTAGACCTGTGGCAGTGAACATCGCCTACTTGCCAGTGGTAACAATAATATGTTATCTGAAGAGAGGAATCTGCAACAACTTCAGAAAACTGCAAATACTAGAGGCCTGAAAATCTAGTGGGGATAGGTGCGTGGAATGAAAAGAGAGCTCCCAGGGCTGGGGTAAGGAGGTGTGGGCACTGTCCGGAGCAGGTGCCCTGGGGTAAGGAGCTGAGTGGAACCCAAGGAAACGGAGGGCCACTGAAGATGCTTTCCAAACTCAGTCAACCTCTACTGCTCTGGCTTCCTCCCCCTGGCACCTTCCTCCTAGCTTTTTCCAGCTGATGTCACCAGAGAAAGGAGAGGAGAAAAGGCAAGGGACAGGAGTCATTCATGGTATCTGAGAACACAAAGGAAGGAACGGTAGAACATAAGCTTACTAACCAGTTCCCCCAAAGAAGATTATAGAAACAAACCACCCACTCCAACTTCTGAAGGAAGATAGGAAGGAAGGAACTGGGGGGAAGAGGGGGAGATCAGAATTCCGGAGGGAGAAAACAAGATGTTCCTTAGAAACCAGACATTGCATAATCACATTTCTTTCAGCTCAACTGTCTTCTACAAAGTTATTACTTCTAAACCTGATCTTTGGGTAATTTAACTGTACCATCACCCCCAGGCAAAGTGAAATCTATCAGGAAAAGAAAGTGTGAGCACATCAGGTCATGTAAGGGCTTTGCAACAGATAAAAAGCCAATGTTGAAAACTTTCATTGCATAGAATTCAGACCTAAAGATGTAGCTGGTGAATTTTTCCACTTTCATATTTTAAAATTCCATTGTGCTTCTAACAGAGTTAGTGAGATAAATAATGCTGTGTTCATTTATTTGTTTTTGTTTTTTTTTCCTCCCATCTAAAAGCTGGAAAACAGACTTCTCCAGCCCCTCCAAAGTCATGGCAAATAATCCAGTGCCCTCTATTGGCCTTCCCACCACACTGCTTCTCTAAGGCCTCTGCAGCTAGCTGGGTTGTTTTTAAACATTCTGCAGCCACAGCTTTGCAGATAAATTAGTGGCTTAAGAAAAGTGCGGTTTGTACTGAACACAAATCACTTCACAAGCAATAGAAGAAATAGGTATAAGTGGACTCTAAAAATCAAGCAGTAAAATTATTTATGCCAAGGGCAACAATTATGTCACTTTCCTCTTTTAAAAAAAATTTTGATTTTTCTTAAAAACAGCTTTGTTATATGGCTGAATTACCATTCATCGTGGTGTGACATGATTTGTTTCAGAAGCAGACAATAAACTGAATTAAATTTAATCAAAGTGACCCAGCAAGCCGGGGATAGGTGAGAGACCATATTTGCCCATAAGGCCTGGGAGGAGCTGATTTTCTCCAGACTTACATCATCTTAGACCAAGCTGGGCATGGGCTCAGGGTGTCAGACGCTGTAAGGAGTAGAATCTTGTTGAGGAGGACAAGTGGGGAACTTTGGGACAGCAACCCTTTCATACTCCTAGAGAATTTCCTTTTTTTTTTTTAAACAACTAAAATTTATTATTTTATAACTTTGGAGGTCAGAAGTCTAAAATCTTTTTCACTGGGCTAAAATCAAGGCGTCAGCATGGCTATGATCCTCTCTCTGGGGAAGACTCTGTCATCTTATCGTTTCCAGCCTTTAGAGGCTACCTGCATAATTTCCTTTTTTTTCCACTTGGTTTTCTTTTTTTAATTTTTTTTTAATTGAAGTGTAGCTGATTTACAAGCCTAGTTTCAGGTGTACAGCAAAGAGATTCAGTTATACATAAGATACACATATATTCTTTTCAGAGTCTTTTCCATTATATGTTCTTACAAGAAACTGAATACAGTTCCCTGTGCTATACGGTAGGTCCTTGTTGTTTTATCTGTTTTGTATATAGTACTGAGTGTCTGTTAATCCCAAACTCCTAATTTACCCCTCGACAGGAACCTTTAGTCCTACAGCCCTTCATTCAATTGTTTTTTTAAAAGATATTCTAGGCTGACTTTTGTTGGTGAGTTTTTTTTTTCCATTAGAAGACTATGTCCTCCATACAAAAGTTCATTTTACCCTCCTACATGAAAAGTAAGAACTCCCAAATTTTCTGCAAAAAAAAAAAAAAAAAAAAAAAAAACCACTAGCAAATAAGCCAAGAGTAATTTCTATCTGGGACCTCTGAGGTCTCCATGTGAAACAGAGAAGGGACATCATGACAGCCCCTGGCCCTGTTCTAACTGATCTGTTCCTGGGGCTAGAGACCTCATAAGTGACATCACCTTGCCACACAAGATAGATAACAGGAAACAGCTACTCTTGCCACTAAAATAGTGAATTATGGTCCTGTCTCAGCAGCGTTAAATCATTTGTGTGCCAGGCCTTGGACAGGGGTTGGAAAAACAGAAATAAATAAAACACGGTCTCTACCCACAGGAATTTCAGGCAAGTAGGACAAAAGACAAGCAAACACAATTAGAACATAACACAGTGAACTCAATGATAAAAATATACAGAGTGGGAGCAAAAAAGAGAAGGCTCTAGCAAGAAAGATCCATGATTCCTAAGTCATAATTTGTATCGTACCCCCAAATTCATCACTTTTATTCAGTGAGGATCTGGGAACTGCCTAGATTCTTTGAATGCAGTTCTGATACATGGTGGCAAAAAAAGCTGGTGATAAATATATTAATTGAACTATGATTTACTCATATCAAAGAAGAATTAACCATAAATAGCAAGCTACTCAAAAACACAGAAGAGGGAGTTTTTCAAGGAGAGGATGGGAGACTATGTCAGATAAAGACAAGGTGGGGAAAATTCACACTGAAAGGATTGTCAGATTTAGCAGGAAAAAGTCACTGTTGAATTCAAGACAAGCCACTTCAACGGAATGATGAATACAGGAAGCCAGGCTCAAAGAAGATGTGTTTAAAAAGGAAACTGACACAGGAGCCATTACCTTACGTGAATGCCATGGGAGATGCACAGGGGAGCACCTTCCTCCAGGACAAGAGCCCTTCCTACCACACAGATGAGAGCGTGGGCTCTCCAATCACAGAGACCTGGGTTCAAATTCCAGCTGTGCCATTAAAGGTAACTTGCCACTCCAAGCCTCTGCAAAAATGGGATGATGACAGCACCTATCTTGTAGGAAAAGTACCTAGCACTGAGTGAACACTCATTGTGGAAACAGAGTAGGAGTCAGAGAAACCACCATATTTCTCAAGATCCCAGGATTCATACTTTAATAGTTCTGAAATCAGGATACATCATAGTTTAACTGTCAGCATTTCCCTTCTTAGCAGTACAGAAAATAATGACTCACCCAACAATCAATGGCATTTTGGATTTAATGAGAGAGCTAGTCCCTAATCCTGGAGCAGCTGAGAACCTGACCTAGCTTTATGCAAACTGGCTTCTGAAGAAATGTTATAGGGAATATTTTGCTTAAATTCACAGGGATTTTTTTTTTTAAGTGTTCTGGGTCCTTGCTACTTATGGCCCACAAACCAGCAGCAGCAGCAGCACCTGGGATTTTGTTAGAAATGCAGAATCTCAGGTCCCACCCCAGACCTATCAAATCAGAACCCTCATTTTAACAAGGCCCTGAGGTAATTTGTATGTCAAAGTTCTAAAAGCAGTTCTAGCTTTTGGTTTAATTTTTTTAAGTTGGAGCTACTAGTGTCATTGGACATCTGGGTTCATTTCCTTAACTACTCAGCAAATTTTTATCCTTTCTTTAAAATACAATGGCAAATTGGGATTAAGTTGGTACTTCAAAATCCTTCAATATTTATGGTGTATCTGGGGATTAATATAGCTGTACATGGAAATAAAAATTTCTGGAAATCACAAATAATACTAATACCAAAGTTGAAGAGGTGGAGAATAAAGTTTTAATTTAAAAAGTAAACTATTTCTCCAGCAGCATTGCTGAATTCGGTTGTTAATGAGGTTCCAAATTGATACATGTGTACCCTTGGCCAAGTGAGACACCAACCAGATTGAATACTTTTAATACACAAGGGTTGAACACTCTGGGGGTCCAATTAACCTGGTCTGACCAACCTAGGAAAACAATAGCTGCCAAACATTTGATTGAACTTCACATAAGTAGAATTACTGGCTTGTTATGAAATTCTGTGCTTGGTGATATCTACTAGAGAAAATATAAATCATTAATCTGGACTCCTGTGATGCCCTGATTGAGGATAATACTAGGACAATCACGACCAGAGGCAGCACAACTTTGATTATCCTATTATTCTCTATGATGGGTTCAATAAAAGGGAATGTAAAATTAGGAAGCATAGCCCTGAAATGGGGGTAGTTAATCCTCCACACAGAGTCTGGATTGGCTGCGAGAAAGCAAATAGCTGGAGTGATGAATGTGCACAGGTTAAAAATCCAGATAAACCCCTGGACACTGTTACTTTATGGTGCAAATAAATTAGGTTTTCTATAATTAATGTAGGCAGAAGAAATTGGATCTGGCATTTTAAAAAATCTTCTCAGTTTTATTACACTAAGTAAGCATATCTGTCTCCTTCCATAGTCCCCAGGAATCTGGTGTCCAAGGCCAGCTTCGTCAGCTGGGCAGGATCTCGCTAAACCCACACAGGCGCTCTCTCACCCAAGGCCCATCTCTCTGGTCCATGGAAGACACACTCACTCTCCTTTGCCCCAACAAACACAGGGGAACAGGTTAACCCCCAGGCGGTAACCTCTTTGCTGCCCCCATCAGCAAAGCAGTCTGTCTCTTCTCTGATTCCCTGGGCAGGTGCCACATCCCTGTCTCCTATGCCTGGCAGCTGCCATGGACATACAGCAAGCTCTCCAAGGAGTGCTGTGAAAGCCACGTCCCAGCTTGAGTTCTCCCAGAAGCAGGCACTGGGACAAGGACTCAAGGGCAAGTCGTTTATTTAGGAGATTATCTCAGAAAACACTGGCGAGAAGTGGGAAACCCAGGTGTGGTGGGCCCTGTGACACACTGCCCAGAGCCCTCAGGTAGGGAGGCTGTGTTACAGCAGTCTCAGGCATCAGCCCTCTTGGAGATTGTGCTGGCTGAAGACAGCAGCCTCTCCCAAGGTCAGTCCTCTCCTAGGCACAGCCCACAACCAGTGACTAATCCTTGCGGGGTTATAAACGTCCGACCTACTCACCCCAACTTGGGACAGCTGTGAAGGTCCATTCCATCTCGGGGTTCTCTAAGGTGTCAGCCAAGGCTTCTCTTTGGACTGTGCTGTGATCCAACTTCTTCCTCTGCTGTTCAGCTTTCATCTCCTCCTTCCCACAGGTGTCGGTCTGAAAAGAACTCCCTAATAAACATCCTGCATGCTCATCAACCCAACCTGCAACACCAGGGAAGGGAAGGGAGCCAACATAGGGTATGCTGTCAAGCAGTTTACCCCTATGGGTAACTGGCGCTCAATCCTAATGGAAAACTCTGAGAAAGAGTGTAGAACATGTGCCTTAGAATTATCCCACCCACAGGGTTAAAGGGGCTGAGGTATTCATTGAAAGAGGACCTAATTCCTTCCACAGCTGGCCAGCCCCGTGCAGAGCTGGCTGCAGCCGCCAAAGAAAGCCTTCAGGCGGAGACTCGGGGTTGGTGCTTGTGGGTTAGGCTACAGCGCACTGAAATGAGATACTGGTGGGTAATGGGAGGGCTCTCTCAGGATGTGCTTCTAGCCACCTGCTCCAAATTAGGCCTCAATTGAATCATCTTCCCAGATTAAAGATGTTATGGACCCAGAAGGAAAGGAGATCCAGACATGGAAGAGCACTAGAAATACCCGCCACCATCCAGGAAGGGATCTGGGATTGGAACCCAAAGAGTGGACATATAGCAAACATTTACTGAGTGAACAGTATCTGCCAGACATTCTGCTGGGCCCTTCTCACTCATGAACTCACAGAATTCACAACAATTCTATGAGGGATTTCTATTTAACACATGAGGAACTGAAGTTTAGAGGAGGGAAGCTTCCCAAAGATAGAAGCATAACCCCAAATCTAATGTAGAACTCCATATTCTTAACCAGACTACCCTATTTCACCTCTCTAGGAGCAAGAAATTGATTTCTCCAGAAGGAACACGTTTAGTGAGTCTTGAAAGCAAAAAGGACACTATCGACCGAGCTAAACATCACTCACTTTTGGGAAAAGTGAAGAACTGTGTGCCCTTTTCCCTCTGCAAACAGCTAGCATGGAGCAGACAGGAGAAAATGTAACATCATAGTAAGAATTTAATGGTGAAAATGCTTCATGTTTTAAACTGTTGGAGTTTATTTACCCCTAGCATTAGGCATTCCAGTTGCTGAACTGAGATTATGTTTACAACTTAAAGTGACCGACAGTGTTATTCCAGAAGAGTCACAGGTTGGCCAGAGTTTTCATCTAATGGCAGGTGCAGATTACTCCCGCTCAATAAAATTTCAGAAGATGGGAGGTGACAATAAAGTTGTGTCTCAACCCCATGCATCATGCTAGTTCAACTGACCAGTTACATCCCGACTAACCTACAGATTTCACATTGAGAGCCTTCCCAACTTCTAATAACTACAGAATTAACTGCTACTAAAATAACTATGTAGGGGACCTGGGTTTCATTTCCAAATCTTACTTTATTTTTGACTTTAAAAAGAGATTTGAGCTGCCACTTGTCCAAATTGATGGTGCTCTCAACTACTTACTTCAAGATGGAGAGAATGATGCAAGAAGGGACAGAAAACCAAATCAACTTATAGATTGAAAACAGCAAACCAAGTCAAAGGACGATTCTCTCTCCCTTGGCCATAGTCTCTAGAATTTAGGATGCATGTGAGGCACTACAAAGTCTCCAAGAATAATCTCTCCCTTTCTTTCTCCTCAGGCACCAGACTGAGAAAATTCACAGATGTTCTCTTATGGTAAATGGCCCACTGTTAGGGCACTTTCCCAGGACTGAGGTTTCAGAGTCAAAAAAAAAAAAAAAAAAATGAGGGAAAAATTTTTCCACCTGGGACCACAAAACCAGAGGGAAAATAGGCACTTCAGGGTAGAAGGGCCAAGATGGCGGAAGCTCGTAGCTCACCCTCTACCACAATACATCAAGACTGACATCCACGGCCCACCCAGCCAATCAGAGCACCTGCTGAACTTCGACAGACCATTGCCTTCTTCAAAAGACAAAATATGCCACAAATCCGGCAGGAGAAAAGGAAAAAGAAAAAAAAGAAACATGAAAATAGTGCAAGACCAGTCCCACGGAGAGGGAGTGGCAAAGGAGAATAGCGTTTGTACGCTGGGTCTCTCCCTCTCCAGTGGAGAGGTCAGCGGGGCTGAGGGGGAACCTCTGTGGCTCGGATCTGTACGAAATAGCCCTGCACCAACAGAACTAAGATAAACAAGCACAAACGGTCCCGGCGAACCCCAGCCCTAGACACTAACCGGCAGGGGTGGGACGGGACAGGCTGCCTAAGCAGGGCGGAGGACTCAGGCCTGCTGTACAGAGGAAACTGCAGTGTGCTGTGTGCCATGGCTGGGAGGATGTGCAGATCAGAACGGCCTGGGTCCCCCATTAAGTACAAAAAAAAAAAAAAAAAAAAAAGCAAAGCAACACTGCTGGTGCGCCCTGGGTGGTGGGGCGGCCCACCAAAGCCTTTGTCTTCAAAGACCCTCGGCACCATTACTGAAGAGCTCTCAGAAGAAGAGCGGCGGGGCTCAGGCACTGCCACCCTATCCTCAGGTGCCCAGCTCCCAGGCGGAAGAGGGGTCGAAACCCGAACCCCTACCTAGAGGCTCCCCAACCTCATAAGCAGGCTGAGGCTTATTCACAGCTCCAGGCAAAGGGAAACGTGCCTCTGGTGCCTCTGTAAACTCGCGCCTCTAAGACCAACATACAAGGAGCGGAGTTCAGGCACACAGTGAGGGCAAGGGCTGGTGACGCCATTTTCTCTAAGCCTGCCTACCGAGTACAGACCCTACTGCGGCTTGGGGAGCAGCACTGAACTGGGGAGCGACGCGCCCACCTACCGTGCACAAGCAGGGTGCCAGGACGCAGCGCTGTGAGGGGGAGCGACCTGCCTGCCTCCCATGCTTGCGGCCGCCTGGGTGGCGTCAGGAGGGGGTGTGACCTGCGGCCTACGTGCGCGAGCGCAGCGCCTAGACGCTGCGTCGGGAGGGGGCGTGACCCGCCCACCTACCAGCACTGGAGGCGGCACAGACCAGGGGCGCGACTGGAGACCCTCTGGAACCAGCGAGCAGAGTTAGTGCAGCAGGGCGAGGGCAGGAGTGGTGACAACCACGGAACAAAATGAGGCCCCAAGGCAGGCTCTGGGCTCCACAACACTGGCCACACCCCCAACCAAAGGGATAACAGGCAAAAGGCATGGAAGGAGGACTGGCAGCCACCCATACTTAAGAAGGACCTCTCAACAAAATTAAGAGCACACAGTCTTCACTGGAACACATCCACTTTTTTTTTTAAACATTTTTTTATTGAGTAATAGTCATTTTACAATGTTATGTCAAATTCCAGTGTACAGCACAATTTTTTCAGTTATACATGAACATACATATATTCATTGTCACATTTTTTTCACTATGAGCTACCACAAGATCTCGTATATAGTTCCCTGTGCTATAGAGGATAATCTTGTTTATCTACTCTACATTTCAAAATCCCAGTCTATCCCTTCCCACCCCACGCCCCCTTGGCAACCACAAGTTTGTATTCTACATCTATGAGTCTGTTCCTGTTTTGTTTTTATGTTTTGTGTTATTTTTTAGATTCCACATATGAGTGATTTCATATGGTATTTTTCTATCTCCTTCTGGCTTACTTCACTTAGGATGACATTCTCCAGGAACATCCATGTTGCTGCAAATGGCGTTATGTTGTCGGGTTTTGTGGCTGAATAGTATTCCATTGTATAAATATATCACATCTTCTTTATCCAGTCATCTGTTGATGAACATTTAGGCTGTTTCCATGTCTTGACTATTGTGAATAGTGCTGCTATGAACATCGGGGTGCAGGTGTCATTTTGAAGTAGGGATCCTTCTGGATATATGACCCAGGAGCAAGATTCCTGGGTCATATGGTAAGTCTATTCCTAGTCTTATGAGGAATCTTCATACTGTATTCCACAGTGGCTTTCTGTGCTTCCCTCTCCCACTCTTAATGATTTAGATGTCTTCTTTTACAATTTTGTGTGTATTCTTTTTGTAATTCATTGTAGTTACCACCTTTCCAGTTATGAGTTTCTCATTTTTGTAGCATCTTGCTTCTTTTCTATTTAGAGTAGACCTGTCAATATTTCTTTTAGCATCAGTTTAGTGTTCCTAAGTTTTCACTTCTTTCTCTCTCTTTCTATTCTAAAGGATAGCCTTGCTGGATAAAGTATCCTAGGCTGAATCTTTTTTCATGCAGGACTTTGAATATATCTTGCCACTCCCTTCTGGCCTGCAGTGTTTGTATAGAGATATCAGCTGAGAGCCTTATGGGGGTTCCCTTGTAACTCTTTGTTTTTCTCTTGCTGCCTTTAGGATCATTTCTTTATCCTTAACCCTGGCCATCCTGATTATAATATGTCTTGGTGTGGGTCTGTTTTGGTTATTCTTGTTTGACATCCTCTGTGCTTCCCGTACTTAGATATCTGATTCCTTCTTTATGTTTGGAAAGTTTTCAGTCATGATTTCTTCAAATACCTTTTCAATCCCCTTTGTTCTTTCTTCCCCTTCTGGAACCCCTATTATGCGTAGATTGGCATGCTTTATATTATCCCATAGGTCCCTTATATTGTTTTCATTGTTTTTTATTTGTTTTTCTCTCAGCTGTTCTGATTGGGTGCTTTCTGTTGTCCTGTCTTCTAAGTCACTTATTCGTTCCTCTGCATCATCTAGTCCAGTTTGCATAGCCTTTAGGTCGGCTCTCATCTCAGCAAATGAGTTTACTAATCCTACTTGGTTCTTCTTTATAGCTTCTATTTCGTTTTTGACATTTTATATCTCTAAACACTATTTCTTTTATTTCCTTCAGTACTTTGATCACTCCTTTTTTGAAATCTTGATCTAGTAGGCCATCAATGTCTATGTCCTTGATTGTGCTTTCAGGGGATTTCTCTTGATCTTTTAATTGGAAGTGGTTCCTCTGCTTCTTCATATTGCTTATATCTCCCTGGCACTGTGACCAGTGGGCGGGCAGGTCACTCCCCCTCCTGATGCTGCAGTCAGATGCTGTGCTCGGGCAAGGCAGCTGGCTGGATCGCGCCCCCTCCCACCACCATGGTCATGTGCTGCATTCCTTCCAGAAAGGCGAGTGGCCGCCCGCCCTCTCCCGGCGCCAGTCGCTCCACTGCTCTGTGCAGTTGCCCGCTCCGCCTCAGGTTGGCACTCCGTAGGCAGCCTCGGGGAAGACCGTAGAACAGTCCCGCCCCTGCTCTGTGCCAAATCTCAGCTCCTTGTTTGTCTTGGGGGCGCAAGTTCTCTGAGGTGCCAGGGCAGAAAGATCCTATCTGCCTCTGGCTATAAACAAGTCTCATTCCTGCTAGCAGGTTGCGGAGACCCTGGGTGCGGATTCAGGTCTCAGCCCCACCCCCGCCTGGGCGCTGTGCACAGGAGGAGATGGCAGCTGTGGCTGTGCCATGCCTCTCTTCTGTCAAGAAGCACCAGTAATGGCGGCGTGGGTCTGAGGAGACAAAGGCTACGGCACCCCTCCCCCCAGGGCACACCAGCCTTGTTACTTTGCCTTTTTCGCAATTTATGGGGGACCAAGGTTGTTCTGCTCCATAGCCCCTCCCAGCCATGGCACACAGCACCCTGCAGTCCCCTGGGGCTACCTCAGTGCAGCCGCCCCAGTCCTCCACCCGGCTCGGGCAGCCTGTCCCGGCCCCAGCTGCTGGCTTGCATCTTGGACTGGGTGTCACGGGGACCCTTTGTGCCCATTTAACTTAGTTCTGTTGGTCAAGGGGTGCTCGGGGCATATTTGAGCTTCGGAGGCCCCCCCCTCTGTCCCATCGGCCTCTTCATGGGAGAGGGGAGACCCATGTCTCCGAACGAGCACTAGTCCTCCTTTGCCTCTCCCTCCCTGTGGGACTGGTCCTGCACTGTTTTGTTTTTTCTTCTTTCTTTTTTCCTTTTCTCCTACTAGATTTTTGGTGTCTTTCTCTTTCAGAGAGGGCGATGTTCAGTCAGAGTTCAGCAGGTGCTCTGGTTGGCTGAGTGGGTCCATAGATGTGAGTTTTGGTGTATTTGTGGGAAAGGGTGAGCTACAAGCGTCCTTCTACTCCATCATCTTGTTTCTTTCTCCACATCCACTTTTTTCTTTTTTAATTTTTAATTGTTTTTTAATTTTTTTATTTTTTAATCCTTTTAAATTTTTCTTTGAAATTTTTAAATTAATTTTTAAATTTGTCTCAATTTGATTTTTCTTTCTTTTTGTTTTGTTCTTGTTATTGATTATGCTCTGTTCTCAAAACTTTTTTCTTCTTTAAAAATTTTTTTCTAGTTTTATTTCCACATCTGCTTTAGATAAATAAATAAACAAACCCCTTAAGGGCCACAGTAGATAGCTGATACTTCATAATCAACAGTGTGAGAGAGATATAAGCAAGATGAAGAAGCAGAGGAACAATTCCCAATTAAAAGAACAAGAGAAATGCCCTGAAAGAACGATCAATGAAATAGACCTTGATAGTCTATAGATCATGATTTCAAAAAAAAAGTGATCAAAGTACTGAAGGAACTAAAAGAGACTGTGAGCAGAGACGGAGACTACATCAAAAGGGAAACTGAAACTGGAATTTGACACAACCTTGTAAAATGATTATAAATCAATAAAAAATGTTTTTAAAAAAGGGAAACAAACTATAAAGCGGAGCCAATCAAAATTGGAAAACTCATTTGCTGAGATGAGAGCTGATCTAAAGGCTGTACAAAGCAGACTAGATAATGCAGAGGAATGAATAAATGACTTAGAAGACAAGAAAACAGAAGTCACCCAATCAGAACAGCTGAGAGATAAACAAATAAAAAACAATGAAAACAATATAAGGGACCTATGGGATAATATAAAGCATGCCAACCTACACATAATAGGGGTCACAGAAGGAGAAGAAAGAGCAAAGGGGATTGAAAAGGTATTTGAAGAAATCATGACTGAAAACTTTCCAAACATAAAGAAGGAATCAGATATCTAAGTACGGGAAGCACAGAGGATGTCAAACAAGAATAACCAAAACAGACCCACACCAAGACATATTATAATCAGGATGGCCAGGGTTAAGGATAAAGAAATGATCCTAAAGGCAGCAAGAGAAAAACAAAGAGTTACAAGGGAACCCCCATAAGGCTCTCAGCTGATATCTCTATACAAACACTGCAAACCAGAAGGGAGTGGCAAGATATATTCTAAGTCCTGATGAGAAAAAGATGCAACCTAGGATACTTTATCCAGCAAGGCTATCCTTTAGAATAGAAGGAGAGATAAAGAACTTCACAGACAAGTAAAAACTAAAAGAATTTAGCAATACTAAACCCATGCCAAAAGAAATATTGAAAGGTCTACTCTAAATAGAAAAGAAGCAGGATGATACAGAAAGGAGAAAACCATCATTGGAAAGGTGATAACTACAATGAATTACAACAGAATAAACATGAAATTGTAAAAGAAGACATCTAAATCATTAAGGGTGGAAGAAGGGAGGAACAAAATATAGAGAGTTTTTTCTTTCTTTTTTTTTTTTTCTTTTTTTGTTCTCAATAGGATGGGTTTGAGCTTATATTACTATCAGTTTAAAACAAACAGATATAGTAATGGGTTAATATACATACAAAATAGGGTAACTACAAGCCAAAAGCTTACTACAGAGTCATAAAAACTAAAAAGAAACCACAATAATACAAAGGAAAATTATCAAACCACAAAAAGAAAAAGGAACAAAGAGGAAATACCAAATCAACTGCAAAAATAATTTCAAAATGATAATAAATACACATCTATCAATAATTACTGGAAATGTCAATGGACTAAATTCTCCAATTAAAAGACACAGAGTGGTAGACTGGACAATAAAACAAGAACCAACAATATGCTGCATACAAGAGACCCACTTTAGGGAGAAGGACACACATAGATTGAGAGTGAGGATGGAAAAAGATACTCCACACAAATGGAAATGACAAGAAAGCAAGAGAAGCAATACTCATTTCAGACAAAATAGACTAAAACAAAGGCCATAAAGAAAGATAAAGAAGGACATTATATAACGATTAAAGGAGCAATACAAGATGAGGATATTACACTCATTAGCATATATGCACCCAACATAGGAGCACCTAAATATATAAAGCAAATACTAACAGAGATAAAGGGAGAAACTGATGGGAACACAATCATAGTGGCAGACTTTAACATCCCATTAACATCACTGGACAGATCTTCCAGACAGAAAATTAATAAGGCAACAGAGAAACTAAATGATACAATAGAATAATTAGACTTCGTTGATTTTTCAGAACATTACATCCCACAAAAAGAGGATATACATTCTTTTCAAGTGCACATGGAACATTTTCTAGGATAGATCATGTACTGGGGCACAAAAGGATAGATCATGTACTGGGGCACAAAAGGAACCTCAACAACTTTAAGAAGATAGAAATTATTTCAAGCATCTTTTCTGACCACAATGCCATGAAACTAGAAATCAACTAAAGAAAAACAAAGAAGGAAAAAAACAACAGCATGGAGATTAAACAACATGCTACTAAAAAAACCAATGAGTCAATGATGAAATCAAAGAAGAAATTAAAAACTACTTTGAGACAAGCAACAATGAAAACACAACCACACAAGAAAAAAGAACCCTCCTACAATGTTGGTGGGAATGCAGTTTGGTGCAGCCATTGTAGAAAACAGTATGGAGATTCCTCAAAAGACTAAAAATAGTCTTACCATATGACCCAGCAATCCCACTCCTGGGCATATATCCAGAGGGAACCTTAATTCAAAAAGACCTGCACCCCAATGTTCATAGAAGCATTATTTACAATAGCCAAGACATGGAAGCAAACTAAATGTCCATTGACAGATAACTGGATAAAGCTGTGGTATATTTATACAATGGAATGCTACTCAGCCATAAAAAAATGATAAAATAATGCCATTTGGAGCAACATGGAAGGCCCTGGAGAATGTCATTCTAAGTGAAGTAAGCCAGAAAGAGAAAGAAAAATACCATATGATATTACCCATATGTTGAATATTAAAAAAAAAAAAAAAGACAAATGAACTTATATATAAAACAGAAATGCACAGACATAGAATACAGACTTGTGGTTGCCGGGGGGAGGGTGGTGGGAAGGGATAAACTGGGAGTTCAAGATTTGCAGATACTGATTGGTATATATAAAATAGACAAACAAGTTTATACTGTATAGCACAGGGAACTATATTCAATATCTTGTAGTAACTTATGGTGAAAAAGAATATGAAAATGAATATGTGTATGTTCATGTATGACTGAATCTTTGTGCTGTACACCAGAAATTGACACAACATTGTAAACTGACTATACCTCAATAAAAAAAAAATAGGCCTGTCAGATGACAGTGAGTTGGTAAGAACAGAAAGAAGACACATGAAGAGTCGAAAACACAGAAGTAAAAGTTTTAAGTGGAAGGAGAGAGAAAAAGGTAGAAATAAAGGCAGAGTTTGTTTATTTTTTACAGAAATAGACTGTAATTCTAGACTATACCATGAGGCTCTGAGAAGATTCTGAATGTTTCTCATGTCCTTTTGGAACGCTAATTAACTAAGAGATCACAGTTCACAGCTTATCAGCTGCTCTTTATCCATTTAAAATAATCCATGAGGAAATGTTAGTTCGAGGCCGTTAACACTGTCCAAACAAGTAACATCTCAGAGGCTGATCACCTTGAGAAGGGTGGAATCCTCCCAGCTCTACTACAGAAAAATAGCTAATCTTACAACCCCAGTCATTACTTGACAAATCACAGGGTTGTTCTTTGTTTTGAGGGTGGGTAGAACGTCACCATTTATCTACATCTGAATCTGGGACATCTGGCTACCCTAACCTTGTAGTGGAGACGGAGCATAAATCACAGGCCAGGGAGCTACGGACAGTGAAAGGCACAAAGTTATGAAAATTTATGGCTTTACCAACAAAACCAAGTATGATTTCTATTTACGTACACTGTTTTATTTTTAGATCATCTTCCAGCCACCTCGCCATCACGGTTTGAATTTAGGAAGAGGCAAGTTTGACATGTCTGATTACTTATAACTAAAACTCATGTTTAAAGTAGCACTCAAAAGAAGTTACAAAACCCTCAATTGCTCCTAATAGAAAACATCATTTACCAAAGAATTGCTTTATTACTAAAACTTTAGGAAGTTGGTCCTTGGTCCAGATAATTTGTGTTTCTAAATCCTGTGAATATTGGCCTATGCATAAAAAGATCTGAAGGGAAAACTAGAGGGAATAGTAATAGTAAAATTATTTTCCAGGTTAAATTGGCAAAACAGAAAAAGAAATGTTATGACTATTGAATGAGAAAGCAAAGTGGATATATAGTGTGATTACTCTTTTTAATAAGCTATGAAAACTAGAGAGAGAGAGTGATAATGGTGGCCTGGAAGACCCCTAACATGTATACTTCTGTATGCTTGGTTCTTTGTTGTTGTTTTCATATATATAAGTATTTATTTTTTTTACTTTTTAAACCAATGAAAAAAAATTTTTTAATCTCCTAAGCCTTACCAGCATGTGATCTTTTAACACTTTTCTCCCAGTGGTGAAAACAGGACACATACTCAGTTTATGAGGCAAATTAGACCATATATTTAAAGCCCTAACACCACACTTAGTACAGCAGATGCTATAGGATCAAAGTCGACTAGTTTCATTTTCAAAAACCAAGAATCTAAAATTAAAATTTATGTTAAAATAATATTTTGGATTGTCATTTATTTCATGTATGTATGAAAAGCATTACAAATTAAATGAAAATTAGGATCTTCAGGGAAAAAAGAGTTTTAGTAAAAGCAATCTTACATTATATAATGAGCCCCATTAATAATAATTGAACATTAACAACACTCTACTCCTTCAACATTTATTGAATTTTTGCCAACAGATCATTACACAAAATAAAATTTTGGAAAGTCTGCTTTCCCATATCATAATCCAACTCAAATACAATAAAAACCAATAGTATGAAAAACAAAGCTCCAACCATTATAACTCACATAATAGCAGACGACACAAAGAAAATGATGCTATGGACCCAGAAGGAAAGGAGTATTGGACCCAGATTGAAACATGAGACACGAACTCCAGCATCCTCTTGTCCTCATACTTGGGTATCAGTATCTGAACTCAGTTCATGGTGCTTCCCTCCACTGACAATGGAAGAGCTTTCTTTCTTCCTGTAACTTCCTTCATCTAAGACTGCAACCTAAGTTTGTTACCCTTTACTTTCCATTTTCCTTCTCCTCCTTAACAACCTCAAGAGCTTTTTAAAACTCTCCTTCAGCCATGTAACCCTCTCACACTACCTTCCTCTAGCCCTCCTCGACCACTGCCAACTTTCTCAAAAGAATTAAATTATCTCTGCTTCCTTACGTCTAAGATAGACTCTGGAAATCTCGCCTCCCACTGTTCACTCCCTCTTAGTGATCATATTCATAGTCACAGTTTCATCTCCTACCTCCATGGTGGTGACCTCTAAACAGTCCGATTAAGCCTTATCCTCTCCCTTGAGCTTAGACCTGTGTAAACTGTCTGCTAGGAAATCTCAACCCTGATACCCGGATAACCAAATCCAAAATGTGTATAAAACTGAATTCATGATCTAGCACCAGTGTCCTCTTTTTGTGTTCTCTCCTTAAGACAGAACAACACAAACATTCCTCCTCCAGCAGCAGCCAGGAACCTGGGACCCATCATCCTCAGCTCTCTCCTTCCCTTTCCTGCTACATCTAGGACCAAATCCTGTCAATTCTATGAATAGCTGTCATATCAATCCCCTCATCTCTGTCCCAACTGCTGTTGCCTTAATCCAGTCCCCATTTGCTGCTTACTAGACTCCTGCAGTGGAGAGAGCATAGCGTACGGCCATGTACTAACCACAGTGCAGGATGGCTCGGGCTCTTGATACACACTGTGGGGTGCAGACCCTGACTCCTTCATGCACTACTTGTGAAATGGTAGGCAAATTACTTATCCTCTGTGCACCTCAGTTTCCTCATCTGTAAAAAAGAGAATTCCATAATTATCCCTGTAAGGATGTTGTTTGGTCTAAATGTACATTCATAAAGGTAAAACACTAAGAAGAGTGCCTGGAACTTCCTGTTAAAAAATATACACATATTAATGTTGTTATTATTCTTGTTTTCACTGGGTTCCAACTAGTGTATTGTAGCAACAGTAGTTCATGGCAGCAACTGGTAATTGGAGATGAGACACTCAGTGTGTTCCACACCAAATCAGGAGAGGCCAAAAAGCGGGACCTCGGTGACTTCAACACAGAGAGCATTCAGAGCACCTCCTAACCCTTCAGAATCACCGTAAGACTTTTAGGAACTACATGGAATTGCCATTTTGGTAAGTTAAAAACAGCTGAATGACTGCAATTCCACATAGTTCAATCTTATACTTTAATAGACAGAAATGAAATATATTTACATAGGAAAAATACTATCTTTAAACCTATTTTGTTAAGGACCTTTAAAAAGTAGCCCCTCTTCCATTATGCTAAGTGAAGTAAGTCATACAGAGAAAGCCAAATACTGTATGGTATCACTTATATGTGGAATCTAAAAAATACAACAAACCAGTGACTATAACAAAAAGGAAGCAGACTCCCAGACATAGAGAACAAACCAGTGGCCATCAGTGAGGAGGGAGGGGCAATACAGGGGTGGTGGGGTGGGAGGCACAACCTACTGGGTATAAGATAGGCTCAAGGAGGTATTTTGTACATCACAGGGAATAAAGCCAATATTTTGTAATAACTGTAAATGGAAAATAACCTTTAAAATTATATTTAAAATTTTTAAGTATACCCTCTTCTTTAAAGAATTTTAAGAACTTTTTCAAAGCCATATTCCTGGAGCTATATGTCTTATCTCATCTTCCTCAAGATCAAGACACTCATCATCAGTATCATTAGGCAAACTCAGGTCTGAACTTCTGCTTCTCCAGTCTTCACTGAGCAGGTTCCTTGGGTCTCTGCCAAGATACCTGTGAACTACCAGCTGCTTAATTGTAAAACCTGGATCACAAGAGTTTTTAGCTTCTAAGCTTGACTTGAACTTTAAAGTCATTAATGGAGATGCCTCTTCCTACAGATGTTCTAAAAGCTGGTGGCAGCATCTAAAAGCCGCACAGCCATGTCAGCAAGTTCTCTGGTCCATTTTGATGGTGTATGGCAATGACACTGGCAACAGTGGCTGTAGAAACATCTCTATCTCACAAAAAAAAAAAAAAAGAAGGGTGATCAGAAGCACGTCTAGCCGAGTATGGAGGATGCAAGGTGTTCAAACCACCAGATGTTCTGATTTTGCAAAGGCAGCTTGGTTCTCATCACATGTCCTGGGGGCTCTCATCCCAAGTCCAGGTGGTTCAGACTCAGTTCATTGCTTCTTAACTGTCAGGGAGGAGGAACATTTTAAAAGCACTTCCCTGATGGCATCACTCATACTCTTCTAATCCAGGTCCCAGGGCACTTGTGGAAGATTTTATAGAAGAGACGACATTTTAAGAAACTGGAAGAGTAAGTCGACATGAGTACAAGGGGTAGGGATATTCTGACACACTAAGAGGTAAAGCAAGGCTCTCAGTTTGAGAGATGTTAAATAAAGAGTTGGAGTATGGGGGACTCCCTCCTCCATCTCAAGGCACTGTTGAGTTGGGCTGAAAAGACAATCAGGATAGAAGGGATAACATTTAGTACTAGTGGCCTAATTCTAATGGCCAGGCTAACAATAAGGAGCCTGGGTGACAGCCACCAATGAGCTCAAAATAAGAGACCAAATGCTGCCCAGAAAAGGGAAAGACGAAACAAACCCACAGAGACAAAGCAACCTAGAAAGGGCTTTGGCAGAGAACAAATAGGTCCAAAGGGAATTTTTTTTAAGTTGTTGTGATGAGGTATGTGACACAAATCTCCTCCTCCACCTTTCCTACAAAGTTATTTTTTTTACCTGAATTGCTGATTATTTTATACAATCAGAAAGATTTCTTTTTTTTTTTTTCCTATTAACCCTAAAGAGATTCTGAGTTTGGCTTCTAGGTTGGTCCAGAGATTCATCACAGAAATGCTGAAACCAGACTATGGTGAACATCTGGGTGGAGTTCATGCCCTTCAGCATTGGCAAAGGCCTCACTAAATCCTGAAACAGTGCCCTCACCTCAGAAGAGACTTGATGGCCCAGGATTTAACTTCACTCTCAGAGACTTTTTACAAAGCAAACACTTGCTCCTCCATTACATTTCCACAACTGCTGCAAACACAAACCCAGTTAAGAAGCATTTTCTGAATTGTAATAAATAATGTATGTTTTCTTTTCACTTATAAGTAACATAAAAGGTAAAGGCAATCCAGGGTGACGCACTGAATGAAGTAATAGTTTTGCAGTGACACCATAGCAGAGCTGCACAAAAGCTGCATGCCAGATGGCTACCTCGCTCAAGGGAAGACATAAACACCCTCCAACCTCTAGGACAGCAGAGCTCTGGGAAGAGGCAATAAGATCTCAATGCAAGGAGGCTTGAGCTCCATGTGAAGCCACTGGCTTCCACAGAATTTATCACACTGCTCATCACACCACCATCCCAGAAGTGGTACCTGACAGCTGCCTTCTTATCTTAAAAAGCAAACTTAAATTTGCTGTAGTTATGTCTTAAAGTTGTCATCTCTATTTTTCTTGACTGAATGTCTGATCATCAGTTAAAATTGACAAGTGGGTAAGTAGAGATCTATGCTTATTTTCTGTTCTAAAAAAGAATCTGTGTCACCCGAGGTTCTTAATTTTTATAGAACCAAATTCTGGCAGAATCAAAGGGATTCTTGAAGAACACTTTCTTGCATACCATGTAGATTTTTTTTTAATTGAAATATAGTAGGTTTACAATGTGTCAATTTCTGATGTACAGCATAATGTTTCAATCATACATATACATACATATATTCCTTTTCATATCTTTTTCATTAAACTACAAGATATTGAATATATTTCCCTGTGCTATACAGTAGAAACTTGTTTATTTATTTTATATACAGTAGTTAGTATCTGCAAATCTCATACTCCTAATCTATCCCTTCCCACCCCTTTTCCTTCCTGGTAACCACAAGTTTGTTTTCTGTCTGAGTTGTTTCTGTTTTGTAAATAAGTTCATCTGTGTCTTTTTTTAGATTCCACATGTAAGTGATATCATATCAAATTCTACTTTCTCTTTCTGGCTTACTTAGAATGTCAATCTCCAGGTCCATCCATGTTGCTGCAAATGGCATTATTTTATTCTTTTTTATGGATGAGAAGTATTTCATTAATTTTATGTCAACTTGACTGGGCCACAAGATGCCCAAACATTTGGTCAAACATTATTCTTCCTATGACTTTGATGGTGTTTCTGGATAAGATTACCATTTGAATTGATAGGCTAAGCAAAGCAAACTACCCTCCCTAATGTGGAAGGAGCTTCATCCAATCAGATGAAGACCTGAATAGAACAAAAAGGCTGAGCAAGAGGGAACTTCTCCCTCATGAATTAATGAGCTGGGGACATTGGTCTTTTCCAGCCTTCAGACTCAGACTGCAACACCAGCTCTCCTGGGGTCTCGAGCCTTTAGGACTACACGCCAGCTTTGGGACTGGAACTACACAGCAGCTTTTCTGTGTCTCCAGCTTGCTAACTGAAGATCTAGGGGCTTCTCAGCCTCTGTAATTGCATGAGCCAATTCCTTATAATAAATCTCTTTATAGATATACATCTAGATAAATGTATAAATATCTATATCTATCCTATGGGTTCTGTATCTCTGGAGGACTTTGACTAATACACATAATCACCACCTCACTTTTTGTAGAATTTTGCTGCTGCAGGTAATTTTCAGATTTAGATCTCTCCAAAAGATCAAAAGGTTTAGTTTCAGGACAAATTCCAGGGAGTCACTTGTGATTTCTTCTACTTTTCTTAATCGTAAATGTTGATTAAGAAGGCAAATTGCAAAAGCAAAGCTATTTCTCCTCCTTTCCTGCTGCATTTGACTCAGAACTACCGTGAGACCAAAATATTCTGAGAATGCATATAAATCACACATCACAAGGCCAAAATAAAATAGCATTAACCAACCTGAGAGAAATATTCAAGTGAATTGAGGGCAATCAGACTGAGAATGGTGGTAAAACTACATGGCACTTGCCACTGACTTCTCTACCGTGCAGCAGAGAACACCCCTCCCGACCACACTAAACACACTTGGACTCTTTGCAAAGGGCTTCCAAAATGAGTTTAGACTACTTACAAATTTAGATAAAAAGTGGTAGAAGAAATGATATCTAGTGACAAACCTGCAATTGTGACAAGGTTACTACTCATACCTCACAACTACAGTCCATCCCAGCTCTGTGAACAATAGTCTGAGCTGGTCTGCACCACTGGCAAAATAATTTGATTAAAAAAATAACTGAAATAACTCATTAAAAAAAAACAGTAAACACATTTTAAAGCAGCTCTGTTTAATTCAACTTACATGATGCTTTGTCTACTTCATTAAACATATTTGAAAAAAAAAAGGGCATTAGGTGTTCCACTGGCTTATCTGATCATTGCAAATCACCACAACTAGCACTACTACGTCTAAAAGGATTACACGGCTGCATCATTACACAGTAATCTTGCCGGCTGCCTCTAGGGCAATTAGCTCTACCAGTTTCTGCTGCACTAGTCAACTTGAATCTGCTTTTAAACCAATCAAAGACATAATGAAAACCAGCCAGCACAACAGAACCCTACAATCCCTGGCAGAACTGATCTGGAAGACAGCCCTTCCCTTGCCAACAGTAAAAGCTGGTCCTAACTTAAACCTGCAATTGCCAAGCACCATTTCTATCCTTTCTAAGGCACTAAGTGGGACCCTTGGCTTCTTTGTAGGACCCTGTGTGACCCTGGCTAATGACCATGCATGTCAGTCCTCCTAAATAGCTATTCCGGGGAAAAGGGGATGTAGAGGGTGGGCATTCATCATTCGTTCCTTCAAATCTTGGTGCGCCCTCACTCCCTCACTCTGTAACAGACACTAAGCCAGATCCTGGGATGCAACAGTAAATCAGATACAAGGTTGTCCTCAAGGTGCACCCAGTCCGAGTCTCAAACCAAATAATTATAACCCCATGTTATAAGAGCTACGAGTGAGACAAATACATGGAGCATTGGGAACTTGGAAAATGTTCAAATATTTGGCTGAGGAGAAGGAAGAAGACATCTTCGCAGAGAAGAAATATTGAGCCAAGTTCAAATTTTTAAGATCTCTTTATTCCTGTTCCTCTCTCCTCCCATATCAGTTGCCTTCAGTAACCAGCCAGGTGAGAACACCTCAGAATCAACGGGTGCCCAGCCCTGGAGGCCATAATGTGTTCTTACTTCACTTCTATATCAGGTTAAGGGATAGGTTTTTTTGGTTTGTTTTTTAACACCTCTATTGTGGTATGATTCCTGCACAGTGAACTGCACATATTTCAGATGGACACTTTGATGAATTCTGATAAACGTATACACCAATGAAACCACCACTTCATTCAAGATAGCTAACATTTCCATCACTCCCCAAGAAGTGCAAATTTCACATTCCCAATTTATCCCTTCCCACCCTCTTTATCCCCTGATAACCATAAGTTTGTTCTCTATGTCTGTAAGTCTGTTTCTGTTTTGTGGGTAAGTTCATTTGTCCCTTTTTTTTTTTTAGATTCCACATATAAGTGATAGTTTTTCACTGTTTTTGTCCCTAGGGGCTAAAACACCAGCACTCAGGTTCCTGACAACATTATCACACTCAGCTTCCCAAACCTGCTCTGCTGAACAAATGGCAGTAGAAATTCTATTTGACTCCCAGTCAATGTTTCCCCATATTAACCGACTCCATCCATTTCCTCTATAAAACATTCAGATGACAATGCGTACTGAACAGTCACAGTACGCGGGCTAGTCAGCTACTCCCCAGTACTCCCACACACTTCTGCTTCCTCTAATTACTCAGCTGTATGTTTACCAATAGTCAGTGGTGTCTGTCCACATACCTGTTTATGCCAGTTGTAATCTGAATGAGGATCGTGACAGGCAGAAGGATGCCCCTCAAAGATGTCTACATTGTAGTCCTCAGAATTGTGAATACGCTACCGTATATGGCAACAGGAACTTTGCAGATGTGATCACAGTTGAGGACTTTGAGATGGGAAGAGGAGACTGAATTACCCAGGCGGAACCAATCTAATCACGTGAATCCTTACAAGGAGAGAGCCTTTCCTGCCTGAGTCAGTCCGAGAGAAACATTCTCGCTGGAAAACAGTCAAGGAGTTGCCAGCTTTGAAGATGGAGAAAAAGGTTCATGAGCAAAGGAATGAGGACTGTCTCTAGAAGCTGGAAAAGGTAAGAAAAGACTCTCCTTAGAGCCCCTAGAAAGGAATGCAGGCCCGCTGACACCTGGATATTAGTCCAGTGAGACCCCTGTCGGACTTCTGACCTACACAACCGTAAGAAAATACGTCTGTATTGATTTAAGCTGCTAAATTTGTGGTGACTTGTTACAGCAAAAGTAAAACAAAAACACGGGCATGAAATGCACCCTCCCTCTCTCCTCCAGCCTTAGCCTCGCTGAAGCTACTGTGGGTTTTGGTGTATGAAGGGAACTCTGCACAGGTGGCCTTCCAAGCTGCCCCCAGGGCAATGATGAGGACACCTGAATCCTGCATGGTTAGAACTCACAGGATCAGCAACATGGGGAGGCCAGTCTCCAGACTGGTTTTTGTAACAGATTTGCTAGGTCAAAACCTGCATGCGTTTCTAAGGAGGGGAATCACAGGGTTGAGTACTAAGTTGGGAAGAATGGAAAGCTTAAAAATAAGAGTCATACTTGAGACTCCCCACACTGACAGACTGAATGTATGAAGAACTGGGGGCCGGTGGGGGTGGGAGGTGGTGTGTGAGGTCGTAAGAACACCATCTCTAGAAAAAGGGTTAAATTCAGTTCCTTGAACAAAGCACTTAACTTCATTGGTAAAATGGGGATAAAAACACCGAATTCTGAGTTGTAAAGATTATCGATAATTCATGTAAATCTCCAGGCCCATGTTCAACACCTCAGTCACCATCCCTGTGACACCTGGATTAAGTGCTGTTTTTTGGCTTTCTTGGCCTCACATGAAAAGCTAACACCTGACATGTTGAGGGCTTCAAATTTTTCACTTATATACGTTGCCTCCTTTGATCTTAACAGCATCCTCAGAAGTAGGCAGAGTAAGCTTTATTGTTTTATAGAGGCAGCAACTGAGGTGTGGAAAGATGCAATGATTTTCAGACTGCTATTAAGCAGCAAAGAAGGCAAGCAGTCCGGTGCTGTTTGCACTCTCTCCCCTCCCGATGTCTCCGGATCCTGTCTCTGGTTTCCATACGCAACGTGGTTCCATTTGTGTGCCTCCCAGCAGGCCTTTCAGTGCTGTTTTATTAGAGGCAGTGTTGCGGTGTTCCTCTTCCCACACTCCTCATCCTGACGGCCTCACACCTCCCTGTGCCGTATCTAACAGGCTGTCTCTCCCTCAGCCATCCACAGCCCAGATTCTCCCACCTCCTCTGTGCAGCAAAAGTACTATGTCCAGGCTGGCAGGCAGGGTCCAGACTGAGAGCTGTGTGCTTGCTGTAGGTTGGCAGCAGTGGTCAGAGCTGATTAAGTTTTCAAGCTTGTAGGATGAGCCCCACAAAGAAGTGTGCCGATCACCTCAATCACTCCACACATCTGTAGAATGGTCTGAGGATTTCTTTATTGTTGCCTCAGTTTCCCCAAAGGGGATCACTTTTCAGGATGCACATTTTCAGTTGAAATATGGTCCAAAGGCACACAGCAAATGACTTCAGCAGTGTGTCATACATTATGTATAAATACATGTATCTTCTTAGAGGTCTCTAGGTGCTCCTTATGGACAAATCTGGAATGTTCATCGTCTTAGTCTGGGGAGCTCACAAGAGCCCTGGCACTAGGTAAGGGGTTAGAATATGAACCAGAAAGCCCACCTGCTCGGTCCCTTGGTCCCCCTGCTCTCACAGCCCATGTTGGGGGAAGGAGGAAGAACGGAGACTAACATCTAGTGAGCCCTGACTGTGGCTGGCAGGATGCTGTGGGTGTTTGTCACATGACCCAGGGACGTAGACGGGCACTGTTACTCCCACAGATGAGGAGCTGGAGATTACATTACCCAAGGTCACAGGGCATGAATGCCCAAAAGCCTGCTCCTGTGGCCTAAAGGGGTATGCGCTCATCACCCTGGGCTGTGGGAAGTTGCGCTGAGGAGGCAGTCAGTGGAGAGACAGCTGTCTGCCCCACTGAAAATCGAAACCACTCGATCGAACATGTATTGCAGAGCAACTCCAATCTGGCGAATTTTTGTCTAGAAGTCTCAAACCTAATTAGGGAATGAAATCCCTGCTTGGTTTTTCAGATCTCACTCACAGGACCTGAAAAACAAACACATAGGCTCACTTCTTTCAGTGTTTACCTGGACCTTGGCTTTGCCATCAAGTTGACTCTCTTGTATTTAATCTTAAGCAGCGTCTCCCATCAGCTACTTGCTGATGCCCACTGCTGAGCCCATGCAGGAAGTGTTTCTCAACCTTCTCCTTAGAAAAAAAGATTTTCATTGCAATTAGCCTTTTCTTTGAACAGAACAGGTACCCTCTTCTTTAAGATGTCTCTACAGGCTTCCCGAGTTTCTCCTTATCCGTGACCTCTATCCTGAGCGACATACACATCCCAATCCACCTCCTACTCCACTACCAAATTATTTCCAGTCTCCCAGCTTCTGACTCTGTTTCTTGGTTATAGTGTCATTTCATCCCTTGGTCCTTAGACTAATTCTGCAGCTCCAAGACCTGGCTTCACGCCCGGACCGTGATTTGGCACGCAACTCTCAGTTAAGATGCTTTCTGCCACTGAGTGAATATTCCGCATAATTCAGTTGACCCAGAGGTATACTTGAGGTTCCTGTGAACAATGTCCCCGCCAGATCAACCCACAAGCAGAATCCAGATCTCTGAGAATCAGCCTAGTAAGAGAAGTTTTCCAAGTTACTCCATAAAGTCATGAACCGGGAGAGAAAGTCTGAAGCCTAGTTCAGATCAAATGACTCAGCTAGTGAGGGTCCAGTTCCCGCCTGTGCTGTTGGCAGAATACCCAATGAGAACCAGCTCTTGGTATTGAGGAAATGGAGAGAGTCATGAATACTGTTTTATCTTAAACACTTCCCCAAGGCCCATGGCAGTGCTTACTGCAACAAGTGCCCCTTCTTAGATGAAAAACATTGATTGCCCTAATGGCAAATAGGCCCTAAATGGAGAAAGGAATTCTCAATTCAAAGGTAGCCTTACAAATGGAAAACAAAGTAAGAGCCCTCTAAAAATAAGGAATACCTGTCCTACTCATAAGTATCATTCATAGGAAATAGTGCCTAGTGAGTATCTTTTGATGCAGGAAATATTAATAAAGGAAACATAAAACATTAATTCTAATATCACTGTCTTTGCCCATTCTCCTATATGCCTATGTTCTGAGTAAACGTATTTTTTTCTGACTAAAAAAAATCATTGCAATATTAGATACATAAAATTAATTGGAATTTGATTTGTTCACTTTCCACTTACTGGTACTTTGAGAAATTATGGTCATTTAAAACTCCCCAAGCATAATTTTGGGGCAATAAACTATCCACCAAAAGCACAACTGATTCAAGCCATAATTAGCCCTGCACAAGGCTGCAGCCAAATGGGCTCTCTTTTTACAAAACAAAGATTGTCAAGGGGAAATAGTTACCTTCATTACAGCTGAAACTGTCTGCTCTTCCTGTTGGAAAGAAGCAGAGTCACTCTCCTCCTACTCTTAGCCTCTAGCTGCTCCTCTAAACACTGTAACATGCTGGAACTGCCCATCAAGGAAAATCCAGCACATTTTCTGAAAGTCTGGGTCATGGACAAACTGGTCCAGGCCAAAGCAGAAGGTGTCATTTGCTGGTTGTACCAAAAAAGATGTAGAGAAGACAAAACAAACAGTATTGAGCACTCTGCCTTTAGCTGGATATGTGATCTTGAGGAAGTCTGTTGGACTCTTGTGAACCTCAGTTTAGTTATGTGTCACAGAGGTGTAAGGTGTGGGTAGGGGCATATTGGAGCATATTGTGACCCCAGGTCCAGTGTGCAAGGTGCCAAGTGTTGAGGTGGGGGTGGTAATACTGCATCCAAGGGACTGTGATAAATCTACTGAGGCTCCTCAGGTCCACAACATCAACAACTACAGTTTGGTGAGCCCTGTGGGTGTTCACAGTGGCTGCAAGGGCTACTGGGGTCCTTAGCAGTGTCTCCAAGTCCAGCAGCTAGAGACCAGGGCAGGCAGCAGTGGTGGCCAGAGCTGGTGGTATGCACACACTCAGCCGCAGGGTCCAGCTGCAGGTGCCTGTGTAGTGAGTGGGGCCCAGAGCAGGCAGAAAGTCTGGGGCCAACTACAGGCATGCTGGCAGCTGCAGGTGCCCTGGCAATAGTTATGCACTCCCTTGGCTGTTGCATCTCACAACTGGTGCACAGCCACGGTGGCCAGTTACAGGGATCAGGACAGGGCTGTACAGGTGCACAGCTGGAAGGGCTAGCTGCATAGAGTACAGTGCAAGCAAGCGACAGAAGACAGCCCAAGTGTGCGTGTGTGTGTGCAGGCAGGGGCGGGATTGGCCGTTGGTGTGCTCTCCCCTGGCTGCACCGCGCCCCTCGGGCATGTGCAGTGTGGCAGCAGCCAGCGCACAACTGAAGGGACTCACTCTGAGTGTCCACACAGCTGCAAGAATCTAGGCTGATGTCCTGCACTTGGGTACCACACAAGCCTGGCGACCAGTAGAGCCTGGGCTCCGGCAGGAGCTGGGGAGGAGTTTGAATTGTAGGATTCAGGCAGCTGGCATCAGCAAGTGTGAATACCTTTGCAGCACACACTGGTGAAATCTGCAGTGGGTCCACGGCAGCTATGCTGGCCATTGGTTTCTTAGTGGGGAAAGCTGCCAGGTTGATCTGGAAACCACTGGAAACCACGATCTCCTGCTGTGTGGCTGCTCCTGGCAGCCTCTGCTTTTCCTGGATCCTAGCCATCTCTGTGTGCCTCAGCTTTGCTGATTGGAGTGGTGTGAAACTGAAGGAGGACCTTCACACAGTGCCTGGAAGGCTGAGGAATCTGGTTGTGCACCCTCTTCCGAGGGAGGAGAATGCTTCCTACCTGGGAAGTCGCTCTTGGTGCTGAGCAGTGCTGGCTTGGGGATGGGATGATGCACACACAGGATGAAGCTGTCTTCCTTCCTTTCTTGTGCAGTTATTCTCAGATTTTTTGGTTCCACTGTGCTGCTAAAGTTTAAGAGGATTCCAGAGCTCTCAGACCTGTTCCTTTTCATGGCAAGCTGTCTTAACTGCTGATCTTTGTTGGGGGACAGAGGCTGGAGTCTGCTACATCACCCTCTGGTGACAGCACTCCTGAATTGTACATTTGAATACTGTACCTCAGCTTCACAGTTTCAATTCAGTTTTCCATTCTGCTCGGTGCCTGGACTGAGGGGTGATTTTTAAGAACTAGATCAAGGAGCTTCCTTGTCCCAAGTGGAATCTTTCTGATCTTGAAAAAAAAGTCCAAAGTGCCTTTGGCTGAAGTCAGTCATTAGCCCTGAAATCCCCAACTTCATTTGTCTGTTTTACTCTCAAAACCAAGGTGACAGTAGTGTTCTCCGGGAAGTTAGCCAGCCCTTCCGCTATCCTTGCTCTGTCTCCAGTATGTATGCAGTTGGGGGTTTGAGATGAGAGCCTGAGTAACTCCATAATAATTTTCTGAGGCTGCAAGTTCCAATAGCATTTGGGGAAGGTTATCCATTTTTTTTCCCCTGTGGGCAAAAGCTCCAACATACCAGAGTCTTGGGCAAATAAAAGCTGTCAAAAATGAGTCCTGCAGCAGCACGTGGGTAAACGTATACCACTTTCTCTAGATCACCGCTTCCCAAAAGAGCAGCTTGTCTTTTTAAAGAACTGTTTTCCAAGGCAACTTCCTCCACACTGAGAGCCACAGTCGTCAAAAGTTGACCCAAGGAAACCCATAACCCTTATTCCCAAGTTACTGTTTCAAGCAGTCCAGACAATCCAGGCCATGCCAGCCTTTCTATCCCTTCCAGAGTGGGGGAGGGTCTTGGGGAGGTCAACGAGGATAGCTCATTCAGGTCTTGTGTGGTCCGTGTGGGAAGTCAGATCACAATATTTCACAAAGTAGTAGAAGAAGCCATGGAAAGTTCTGTTTCATCACAAAACCAATGCTGAAATCCCAGTGCACTGAAAACTTTCCCTGCAGTAACCTCAGTCCACAATTCAGAAGGCTAGAGGGAAAACGCTAAGAAGTAATGTTCTCGGTCAAAGAATAATCTGTCCTTTAGTAGAGCTGAAGGTCTGAGCAGCATTTCCTAACAGAGCCCCTGGGGAATGACTTGAAGCAGAATAGGCTGCAGTCATTCCCTCAATCACCATTCAGTGAGTACTTACTGATCAGTTTAATGATATATTTTACTTAAACCAATATATCTAAGATACTACCATTGCAATACCAGAAATGTGTTAATGAGATTTTACATTGTTTTTCATCAAAATTGGGTATATATTTTACACCTGGACTACATCCTACTTTGCACGAGCCACACTTCATCTGTTCAGCAACCACATGTGCCTAGGGCTTATGGCATTCTACATCTTGGGCTTAGACATTGAATCCACTCTTCATGTCTGATGAAATTAGTAAAGTGGTTCCCATCTGGAAATAAAATGGCATTACCAAGTTTTAATGCTTAACTAATGGGTTCTACCAAATCTAAGTGGATTATAATAGAAGGATATCACTTGACAGCCAATTTGATATGGTTAGGGAGAGCACAGGCTTTACAGTCAGACGTTCTCATGCTAAAATCTCAGCAAAATGGTAGATAAAAGGATCTTCACTAACTGATTGTTTGCAATAGTGAAAAATTAAACACTGGTTTAAATTTCCCTCACTACGATAATGGATAACAAATTGTGCTGTAATCCCCTGATGGAACATTGTACATAATTTAAATGAATAAACTGGATTACATGTGTGCATAACAGAGATATAACTAAAAAAAAAGTTTAATGAAAAAATGTATTTTATAATAGGATACCTTCAGTATGACACCATTTTTTAAGAATTTAATCACATGTAAAATACTGTACTATATCAGTGGTGGATATGCACTAATGACGTGCAATTATAAAGACATGCCAGGAAAGGGAGACATCCACTTTGGAATAGTGGTTCTCTGGAGGAGGGAGGAGGGAAATGGGGTGACAGTGTGCAAAGTGAGACCTCAACAGTATTTGCAACGATTTATTGAGGAGGAAGAAAAAAATCTTTAAGACAAAAACATAGGCAGTTAACAAATGACTACAGCTCAGAAAATCCCTTGCCTGAAGAACACTTTGTTCAGCCTCTTAATAGTTTTGAGGAAGTAAAAGCAGCAAATGCAATTCTTAGTCTAGGGAGCTTCCAGACAAGCTTGAATCTAAAATCTGTTTCCCCAGGTAGCCCATCTTCCCACAAGACAAATGCACAGGACAACACCACCGGCTTAGAGAAGGGAGGTTAGAGACGCACAGAAGGGCAGCTATAAATACTGAACTTAGCACCCAGACAAGTCCAGGAAGAAATGGCTTTCTGAACAATCTAATGATTCAAGTTAATGGAGAATGACAAGACGTGCCTCCACAGTTTGCTCAATCTGTAGGATTTCTACTCCAGGCTGTACACAGGGGAAGAAAATTTAAAGTAATTAATGAAAAGTTAATTATCATGCAGGCATTGGGAATTTAATATAGAGCTTACAGAGGATTTATTCCTGGACATACTTTTTTTTATCAGCATCTCCTAACCCACCTGTGCATCAGCAGTAAGGTTTCCATTTGTTCTCCCATAATTATGCAGAACTATGTACTTTGTTCTGCGTGTTCCCAGTTCGATTTGAACACTGATTAAGTGGGAAATAAATGAATTTGGTGCAAGTGTTGATAGAATCATCATAAACTGGCCCTTACACATGGAAACAAACCATTCGCTAATGGAATAACTGGTCTTTATTTGGGGGAAAACACATAATGTGATCAGATGGCATGCACACACAGTCACGGGCCCCCACGGATGGGTATGTTACAAGAATGATGGTAAATTAATTTGAACAAGCTATTCTAGCACAGGGCATGCAGGCTCTAGTTAGAAAAATAAATCCAGTGAAAGAGAAAAAATATGATCTGCCCTGCCCACTTTACAGAGTTTGTCCTACGAAGGTGATGGGACTTTGAATCAAGGAATGGAGACAGTTAATTCTCTCATGAATAAAACGTGCACATTTAAAGTAATAAACTCCCAGGTGGTAACCTGAGAAAGTTTCTGCGGAGACCACAGCAGACTTCCACAAGCCAGCATAATGCCACTGTTCCTGGCTCCCTGCAGGTAAAATCTGGAGGCTCGTTTAGGGTGCTCTGTGGGCTTAAAAAGAGGTAACTACAATATTTCAACCAAAACAGAAAATTAACTCCACCCTAGCTTGTTTGGAGATGAGCCTGGATTGTACCTGCCAGAGTTCTCAGCAGCTGAAGCATTTACTGTGCACTGTCTTTCTGGGATGTGTTGAGAGATGAAACAGATCTCTGACTATTAGAATATAACTCGTGGTTGTCTAAGAACATGATCTCCAAAGCACAGAACAGATGACTTCCTTGGATGGATATAGCTCATTACTAGGCAGGTAACTAGCCCATACTATAGGAGTGAACCAGGTCCATCAGAATAACAGAGGCATCGCAAATACAGGCAATCAGGTGCGCACAGGCCAAGAAAGCAGTAGGAAAAGACAGAAATGCCTGAACTCTTTAAGAAAAAACATTCTCCGGCTGAGATAATGAGTCCAAAATTTAGCATCACATTTTTAACAGTTTCTCTTTGCATCTAATTACAAAGTCAATACTTCCTCATTTAAAATAAAATCCAAATAAACACACAAAGAAAAAGAACGTTAAAAAAAAAATCTATGACCCTATTTATCCAAAAGGTTTATGTCCTTTCAATGCTGTATGTAATTATTTAAGAGCAGGGTTTCACATCTTCAGCAATATTGACTTGTTGGACCAAATAATTCTTCGGTGTGGGGGACTGTCCTCTGCATTGTAGGGTTTTCCACAGGATCCCTGACCTCTATTCACCACATGTACCACCTCAATGTAGGAGCCAAAAATGTCTGCCAACATTGACAGATGTCCCCGAAAGGCCAAACAGCATCCAGTCGAGAACCGCTGTTCACATGGAATCATATTATACCACTTCAAAACCCCAACTTTCCTTTCAGCTGAAGTATAGTCGATTTAACATCTTACATTGGTTTCAGGTATACAACATAGTGATTCAATATATTTATAGTTCATACTCCATTTGAAGTTATTACAAATAATGGCTATATTTCCCTATGCTGTACAATATATCCTTGTTGCTTATTAATTTTAGTAACATAGTAGTTTGTATTTCTTACACCCTTACCCCTATCTTGTAGCGCCCCCCTTCCCTCTCCCCACTGGTGACCACTAGTGTGTTCTTCATATCTGTGAGTCTGTTTCTGAAACCCCCAACTTTCACTTAACAATATAAGTACCTTTCTATGTAGTTAGAAACATTTCCGCAGCATCTTTTTAATGTCTTCAGAATAGTCTACTACATACTGTGCCATAATTTATTTAACCAGTCCTTGTTTTCAATGTTGTGCTAAAATACAAAGATCTTTGTGCATATATATTCTGGCACAAAATTATTTCTTACACTAAATTTCTTAAGATATCTGGATCAAGGTGGGGATTTTTGATTTTTAATGTCTTCTTCTTTTAAAGCTTTGACACACTCTTGCATTATTTTCTGTTTGAGATTGGTGTCAGTCTTTACCTGGGACATTCTCTCTCACACTACTCCGTAAGTTCAGGGATTTATTTCTCTATACTACAGTATCTGCACATTGTTTAGAGCTGTGCCTGGTGCTCAGCTCAATATTCAGCGAATAGATGGATGAATAAGTGAAAGAATGGCAGTTAAAATTTCAAACACCTTGCAAAATGCTAATCTGAAACTTACTTTATCCAAAAAGAGCACATTTAAGGTTGGTTTAGAAGTAATAAATAGGTTTTCAACGTGTTTTCACTTCAGAGAGAAGAGTATTAAGAGCAGATTGAAAGTCCTAGACCTGAACACTTCAGTTTCAAGTTCGCAGTTGGAGTGAAGAGATTTTGGTGGAGGTGGGAAAGTGATGAATTATTTATTGAGCCCCCCAGCTCTGCTGCTTCTTCAGAAGATAATACCTGTTTCACTGCTTTATGACCGTACAGCTTCCTTACTGGGAAGACAAGAATAAAGACAGAAAGTAGTTGTCTTTGAATATTTTTGTAAACTCAAGACTAAGAAATTTAGAAGATGCTGCTTTAACTAGTCATTTGTGTTTTGTGATGGAAACATTCCAAAATGAGTTTGAACAGTTGATCTGCTTAACACACTGTACTTGTTCATATCTAATTAGTGGACCTTGAACCCCAAAGTGATGATCAGGGAAATCCAAATACAATTATAACAAGGATATGAAAAACTGCTTCAAGTAATACTCCATCTTTCAGCTCTGTCCTCCTGCACATGGTACAGTACACCTCTCTTAGACACAACACCCAACCTGTTCCACTTATAACGTCCTCTTAACCTCTCTTTAAAGGTGGGTAAGTGTCAGTTTTTGTGGTAAACTACGCCATGGCAGGAGCACAAATGAAAGGTGAAGAATACGGTGAGAGCCTCATTTAGGAGTCAAGGAGTCTTAGTCAGGCCCCTCATAATTGAGGGAATTAAAGAAGATAAAATACGTAGATCCTAGCAAATGGCCCATACCATCCTCACTGCTTAATTCCAAGGTTACATTGGTCCAGACGGAATATTAATCAAACTCCAAAAAAAAAAAAATTATCTTAGAACCCCAATTTGTTTTAAAATTCAAGAAATATCCAGTTAACTATCATAGCGGAGTCATTAGGTACTTGGAAATTTTACATAACTGCTGCAGAAGTTATCCACGCATTGTGCTAAAAATATTTCCATTATTTTGTTTTTTTGTTTTTGTTTTGGAGGAGAGGTAATTAGTCCATTATTTTGGGAGAGTCACTTGATAACATAAAGAAATATATTAAGAGTGCTTGGTAAAATTCCTCACGAAAAGGCACTATTTGAAAACAACATTGTATTAGCTGCCTAAACTAAGAAATTCTAGATATTATAGATGTTAGTCCTCAACCTTGGAAACACATTAGAATAACCTGGTAGTATTTTCCAGCTTTCTTTAGTTAAAACTGACAAAATTGTAAGATATTTAAAATGTTCAACCTAATAATTTTGTGTGTGTGTGTGTATACACACACACATTGTGAAGGGATTCCCCCATCAAATTAACACATTTACCTTTTGTGTGTGTGACACACAAGTTTTACTCTTAGCAAGTTTCAATTAGACAATAATGTGACCATTACCATAGTTGCTATGTTTTACATTAGACCCTCCTGCCCCATTCCCCTGCCCCCAGCAGGCACTTTCCTATCATTTGAGTTTCACCTCATTTTTTAATTCCACATATAAATGATACCTTGCAGTGCTTATCTATTTGGCTTATTTCATTTAACATGATGCCTTGCAGGTCCATGCATGTTATCACAAGAGGACAGGCTTTCTTTTTCTATGACTGAATAACAATGTGTATGAGTATTCACATTTTCTTGATCCATTCACGGTCAACTGACGCTTAGGTTGCTTCCACATCTTGGCTATTGAAAATAATTCACAATGAACATGGGACATGGGAGTACAGACACCTCTTTGCCACCATACTTCTGCTTCTTTTTGACACTAAGAAGTAGGATGGCTGGGTCATATGGTAAGTTCTAAATTTTTAATTCCCACTAACAGGGCACAAAGTTGCATTTTCTCCACATCCTCACTATAATGTTAACTCTTGGTTTTTGGGTTTTTTTGGGGCTGTTTTTATTGAAGTATAGTTGATTAACAATGTTATATTAGTTTCAAGTATATAACACAGTGATTTGATATATTACAGGTTATATTCCATTTAAAGTTATTGTAAAATATTGGTTATACTCCTTGTGCTGTACATTATTTTATCTTATTTTATATGTATTAGCTTGTACCTCTTCATCCCCTTGCCCTATTTTGGCCCTCTCCCCACAATCTCCCCTCTGATAACTAGTTTGTTCTCTGTATCTTGAGTCTGTTTTGTTAACATTTATTTTTTAGATTCCACATATAAGTGAAAATATACGGTATTCATCTTTCTCTGTCTGACATATTTCACTAGGATACTATCCTCCAGGGCCTTCCATGTTTTTGCAAATGGCAAATTTTCATTATTTTTGTGGCTGAATAATATTCCATTGTGTGTGTATACACACATACATACATACACATACACCCCCCCACACATCATCTTTATCCATTCATCTGTTGATAGACATTTAGGTTGCTTCTATATCTTGACTATTGTAAACAGTGCTGCTTTGAACATTAGGGTGCACATATCTTTTTGAATTGTGTTCTTCAGATATATACCCAGGAGTGGAATTGTGAAATCATACGGTAGTCCTATTTTTAATATTCAGAGGAACCTCCATACTGTTTTCCATAGTAGCTGTACCAATTTACATTCCCACCAACAGTGAACAAGGGTTCCCTTTTCTCTACATCCTTGCCAACATTTATTTCTCGTCTTTTTGACATTAGTCATTCTGACAGGTGTGAGGTGATAGCTCATTGTGGTTCTGATTTGCATTTCCCTGATGTTTGGTGATGCTGAGCATATTTTCATATGCCTACTGGCCATCTGTACATCTTCTTTGGAAAGATATCTATTCAAGCCTTCACGCCATTTCTTAATCAGGTTTTTTTGATAGTTAATTGTGTGAGTTTTTGATACATTTTGGATATAGGCCCCTTGTCAGTTATATCATTTGCAAACATCTTCTCCCATTTGGTAGGTTATCTTTTCATTTGTTCATGGTCTCCTTTGCAAACGCTTTTAAGTCTAATTAGGTCAAACTTGTTTATTTTTGCTACTGTTTTCCTTGCCTGAGGAAACACACCATTTTTTTTTTTTTTTTTGCCAAGAATTATGTCAAACAGTTCACTGCCTATTTTTTCTCCTAGGAGTTTTATGATTTCTGGTCTTTTATTTAGGTTTTTACAATTTCAAGTTTATTTTTGTACATGGTATGAGAGAATATTCTAACTTCATTTTTTTTCCACATGTAGTAGTCCAATGTTCTCAGCACTGCTTATTTAAGAGAGACTGTATTTTCCCCGTTGCATATTTTTACCCCTTTTGTTGTAGACTGGTTGACCATAGGTGTGTGGGTTTACTTCTGGGCTCTCTATATTGTTCCATTGATCCATACATCTGTTTTGTGCCAGTGCTTTACTCTTTTGATCACCATAGCTTTGAAGTATAGTCTGAAATCAGGGAGTGTGATACTTCCAGCTTTGTACTTTTTTCTCCAGGTTGCTTTGGCTATTTGTGGTATTTTGTAGTTCCATGTGACTTTTGGGATTGTTTTAGTTCTGCAAAGAATGTCACAGGTATTTTGATAGGGACTGCATTAAATCTGTAGATTTGGGTGACATGAACACTTTAACAACATTAATTCTTCCAGTCCATGAATATGGAATATCTTTCCATTTCTTTCTATCATCTTCAATTTCCCTCATCAATGTTTTTATAAAAAGTTTTCAGAGTAGAGGTCTTTCTCTCCCATTGTTGACCCTCTCATTTTCCATCTGCATTGCTCCCTAACCTCAGCAGCTTTTTGACCATTATTTTGAAGTCTATCAGGTACGTCACTTTTCTCCATTTTATTAAGATCCTTTTCTAGAGATTATCTTGTTCTTTTGCTGGAAACATATTCCTGTTTCTTCATTTTCCTTGACTCTGTCGATTTCTGAGCATTAGATAAAACAGCCACCTCTCCCAGTCTTGACAGAATGGTCTTGTGTAGGAGATAAGCCTCATCTATCAGCCTGGCTCTGGCTCCTGGTTCTCTCAAACCTCTGGGATTATCCAAGGTGTCTCCTTTGTTCTCAGTGGCTCGCAGTAGTTGAGGGCATGCCAACACCAATCAGTGTCCTAAAATGGAGAATCTCAGCCAGCATCTAGATACAGACTGACTGTAAGGCAGACCGTTAGGCAGCAGCTGGGGAAGTATGTTGCTAAGCGGAGAAGCTGGGAGATAAGCATTTTTGCCTGCATGCTCTGCTCTGGGCCCACATATGTAGCTGCAGAGATTAGGGGGTGCTTCTGTGCCCATTAAGAACTGCTTCTATTTGCTACTGTCCTGTGGGACTCATGAAGGCAAGCCCTGTTAGCAATCAGAGCCAGGCCCATCCCTTAGAAGCAGCAGCAAAGCTGGGCATAGATATGTGTACAAGCTCCTTCCTTGGTGACGCTGGCAAGTTTGAGTGGCTATAAGGAGACAGCAGGGGAGGTGTCCACCAGCTTCCCAGCTCCAGGGATCACAGCTAGCACCTAGATATGTGGTATAAGGTATAAGCCTGACCCTGAAGCAGCAGGTTTCAAAGTACGCAGATACGCTCTTTCAGAAAAAGTGCAAAATTGCTGATTTTTGCCTGCTTCTTTGACTCTAGGCCCACAGGGCAGCTAGCCACAGCAAGTGCTCTCACACCCTTTAACAACTGCTCCTTTGTTTGCTAGTCGTGTGGGTGCAAGCCTCTCTGGCCTTCAGAGCTAGGTGTTTCGGAGCGCCCACCCGGAGGGAGGGAGTTCAAGTGCCTCTTTGTCATCATCTTCTCCGACTCTCGCACCTGGTAACTTTTTAAAAATACCAATGCCTGGGCCTCCATCTCAGATTCTCATTTCACTGGTCTGGGGCAGGGACCTGGCACTGATAACTGTAAACTGCCCCAGAGATTTTCATGTGCCATCAGGCTGGAGGGCCCTGTCTGGGTGCTACTGTAGCTCATCCTCAACAGTTCTGACCAAAGCCTCCTGGATCCCTAATCTCCAGTGGGGACTTCCCATCAAGAGAAAGGAATGCTGTTGCTCAGTAGGGCCCAGAGTATTTCTGAGGGTCCACTAAGTAACAGTGGGAATGAAATACTGCCACGTGTGCTCATGCATTGTGAGAACATGATTTTAGATCCCTTTCCACATCACTTATTAGAAAGACAAATCAAATAACACACTGGACATCTTCAAAACTCACCTCTCACCTAAGATGAAGCCTGAAGCTTGTCAGCATCAGAGCTTCCAGCCCCTGGGACAAAGACATAACTCTTACTGGCAGTAACCCTGACAGCGTTAGAGAATTTAAGAACTGGCCTGAGAGCAATAGCTATTAGATTTAAACAGTCCTATAAAACGTGAACTGTAACTAGAGGAATATACCTCAAAATGATACAAATTTCTCAAATATAACAAATTATTGTGTTGCTAAATGAGGCAAACAATGCCTTACACACAGCAGACACAAAACAAAAATTTTAAATACTGAAATTGCTCATCAATTTTGGATAACAAGATTAGCATGCATTTCAGGGGTAAATGAACCCTTTCTCCAACAATTATACTATAATTATAGGTATTGCAGTACTTTTTAAAGGAAAGTAAATTTCAAAAAAACATTCACTTCATTAAATGCTGTCTGAATTGTACTTAACCTAAAGGAGATGATCACCTGTCAGTCCTGGAAGAACTGGTAAGAAAAAGTGCCCAGTCCAGAGTCACAAGTCAAAGTGCTCTATGAAATCTATCCTTTTCTCCAGGACATTTTTACCACTAGATTTTTCTCCTTGAATGAATGAACATACGTATCCTGAGCACCAATATGCTAGATGCCGTTTAGGGTATCAGCTAGTGACTGAGCCAGAGTCTGAATCTAAGCTCTGCTGCTTGTTCGTGACATATGGAGCAGGCTATACAGTTTCACAGTCTCACGTTCCTCATCTGCAAAATGAGGACACCAACTTATAAGGTTATTATAACATATGCAACATACCTGGCTCTAACAATTAACATAGCACTGGATTCTCACAACTCTGGGACAAGGTGGTAGTGCCTGTTTGAAAACATGTGATCAAAGGAACTGAGAGGTTAAGACCTGGATATTGGTTCCTTTGAGGTATTTTCCTTTACATTAACTCGCGTGCATTGTATATTCTTCTAGAAATGGGGAAACTGTCTCTAGGAGTCAAAAAGCTACCGGCTCTGGTGTTTGGCAGCATGAAGAATGTCAAGAGTACTGAAGAGGAACTCAGTGGGCAACACAATGCAGGCGCCTGCAGTTTAACACGGTACGAGTATGTTGTATCATCATTTGCTTCTGAATCCTTTTCATCAGGTGGACTGCCTGTAATGCGTGCTCACTGCCTACACTGCATTCCCTGATATCACAAGAGTTAATGTGTAACAGTATCATTAAATGTTCACTGGAAAACTGTGTGGGGCAACTCACTGACTAGAATGGCAGACTTTTACTTGGTGTTCCTCTTAAGAGTTCATGGCTTGGTGTCAAACCAAACATATATGCACTTTACTGGAATGTTCTAAACAAATGAAATATACTAACCATGTATTTAAAAGCTGACAGTCTGAAAACAAAGAGTTCCTCAAAATGCTAAGGAACCAGATTCCTGTATTTTTTGGTTAGTTAACATTCCTTAAAAAAAAGCAGTACTCATTATTTTAACAGATTCTCCCCAATTAGTTGTCCTTACTTCTATTTTTAGATTCTGTGGCTCCTGAAGTAAACTACTACTTTCATCAGCAAAGCAAGTTCCAGGCAAAACTTCTTTAAGAAACCTGCCCAAATAGCTCATGCAGAGCCTTCCTGGGATGCCTTGACATGTGAATGCTACAGCCAGACCCATAAATGCAGGTGTATCACCACTAGACAATTCGACCTAAGCAGCAAAATCAGTTTTGCAACCCAAGGTAAGCGCTGCTCTTCACAGCAAGTCTTCCCAATAGTGTAGATTTAATTAATGTCAGAGTCACAGGCTGCTTCCTTTCCTAACGTCTCTCTCTGCTGCTAATTTATTCTTTGTATCTTTCACTTTGCTGGTTATTTTAAAAATAAACTGCAGTACACTTAGCAAATGGCTACACACACACTTTCCATTTAGTCACATTTATCGAGCACCTTCCATGCACCAGGTACCTAATATATGCCTGGGATAAGAAACAGTCCCTCACTCTTAAGAGACCGTGATAGAAAAGGACTGCCTGGATTTGCTGCAGAGGATGGGGATGTCTAACAGTCAAGATTCTTTGCTACAAACTTTGGTAAAAGGAATTTATTGGCAGGATCACAGGGAGGCCACAGAATCAATGGGAGCCTATAGAATCAGTTCACATAGCTGGTATATCCCAGGGGTGGTCATGTGGTAGAAACATCACCTCCAACCCCTACATGATAGCTTCAATTAACATAGGAAACCGAGGGAGAGTATTCAAGCAGGATAGCTTAACTTAGAGGCTCATCCCATGGCACCAGAAGCTAGAGATTGTTACATTCACAACATAAAAGTCATTTCTCCTTTAAAAAGAAATTCATCAACAGACACAAAAATGATTCAAATCGACATGCGGCTGATTGGTACACTCAGTATAAAGACATGCGGGGTACAACTTGTGGGTTACCTTTTTAATTCTGCTATGTATCAGTAAATACAGACTTTAGGAAAATTCTTCCTATAGCCTTTGAAATTGATTTTTTATATATTTTTCCCCTTATTTCTTCAACACTCTTAAATCAGCAGGCTGCCATGTTAATTTTTACAAGGTGTAGTCTTCGTTCAATGTTAGAATTTAATCACTCAGTATAAAGTCTGATGCCTTTTTCCAAATCTCCATTTAAAATGTAAGCTAAAGGACAAAAGGAAAAAATAACTTCCCATATGTCATATAAATTAGCCCTTAAAATTGTGGGCAATGACTCATTTTTTAAAATAATGCTGATGAACCAGAAATGTATTTCTTCCTCCCAATCTTCACAAGAGAATAGGGATAAGATGCTCTTAATAACTGAACTTTCCAGCTGATACAAAGGCTAAAATTAACAATTTAAATTATATATATATTCCTTCGTAGACTAAGTATAGCGCACTGAATTTAGCACAGCTAGCGCCAAACCCTAAGACCCTCCACCTTTCTCCCAAGTCAAAGCCCTTTGCTGTTAGTACGTTTTGTGTGGGCACAAAGCCAATCCTAATAGCTAACATTTTAACACTAGCTTACCTCTTAAAAAGGCTGAGATTTGTCCTATTACCGTCTCCACTCTTTTTTTCAGATGAAGAAACCAAAGCATAGTCAAGTGAGCACTGTAGCAATCACCTGGTCTTGTGAAGACTGCATCTGAGAGACTCTACATACATCCCCTCTACATATCTGCAGGGCAAGGTTGGAGACAGACAGGTAAGAACACAGATTCCTGCCTCCTCCATCTTCTGTTCCATGCGATAAAGGGGCAAGTTATCTACACCTAGTATTTTTCCATTTATAAAATTGGAATAATGCTTCTACTTCGTAAGATAATAGGCTAGTCCTTCTCAAACTCCCATCTACAGGACGAACATCTTCCTAGGGTTTTTATTTTTAAGGAATGAGATTTTTTTTTTTAATGTAAGAATTTTTTGCTGCACTCTAACAAGGTTTAAGACATATGTGTTAAAAAAAATTCTGAGAGAATACATTCTGTACAGAGTGTCTGGACAATTTTATGCTTTTATGTTATGCTAAATGGCCAGCAGAGGTCTGAACCAGACAAGGCGAAACAACAGTAGCCTAAAAGCACTGTGCCACACTACCTCTCAGGCAACACTTTCAAGGGGCAACTCATCCTCAGTGATCTGACCAGCTTAGAAAGCTGTGGGTGGATAAAAGCATGGCATTTGCATCCAAATACTTTATAGTAAGCGCTGGTATCTCAAAGTACTATGAAATCCTGACAGCTAAGAGAACTGTCTGAGATGCAATGTCAGCTCTTTGTTCCAGATCAGTTTCCCAAAATTAATGATTTCAAAGCAACAGCCAAGCTGCTCCCTAACTAGCACAGGAGGAACTATTGTTTCCTAATAGTATGTAATTTTTAAAATATTTATATTAAAACATGAATATCGTATAAAATGAAAACTTTAAGTAATTTTACAAATGTCTTTGCACACATATTTCCCCTAATTGTTACATCAATAATGTCATTTACAAATGAATCATCTTTTAAAAATAAGACAAAGTTGGAATTCAAGTCTTCTAAAATTCAGGTCTTGGTCTAATGATCAATCTATTTTTTTAATCTAATACTGAAATAAAAATATTGCCATTACTATGTAATTATAATTTTATAATGTATAATTTTTCTAAATTTTCTTCCTAAAAACATTAAAACTGAGTTACTTAATATTCTTAACATACTTAATCATAAATTACGTAAAAATATAGAAACATGAACCATAAAGTACACAGTTTTAACTATATCTCCTACTTCAGTAGTACGTGTGGGCAAAGTAATTTTCTTTCAAGTAATCAATAAGTCATACCTTTTATTTAGTACTTTTAAATAATAAATAAGTAGGCACTTACTTTAGAAACTACTGTATGTGCCAATAATGTACAATATGCTACCCATATGTTTAATTTTTCCAGAAACAATTAGGAGGTTTTTTTTTTTTTTTAAGAAAACAAGAAATTTTAATAGGTACTGGATTCCTCTGATTCTAACTCATTGCTAGGCTCAAAAAAATAGGCTTTTTCTACCAAGAATCTGAAATTAGAATTGAGTATTCTCCAAAGCAGAAATTATAGAGTACAGTGCTATTTCAGGAACAGACTATTCAGCTCTCACCCCCAATATCCACAAATGCCTATCATAATAGTTAAACCAGGTCAAAATAGTCCATAATTAGGCTTCAATATAATATACTAGGCCATTATGTTCTAAGATGCTAATAAACCAAAACCAGAAATGTTGAAATCAAAAGATACTACTTGAGGCTACTTATCATATAGATTGTTACTTCCTTGTTGTACTCCTTCTAGAACATTAATAAAGGGAATACTTTACTGCAAAAAAATTTTTATTTTATATATCACTAGCCATGAATTTGTCATTAGTTATTATGTAAATGCTGCCTAGTGCCAGTAAACAAATGGCATGACCATTTTATGTCCACAATTCACCTCTGTATTTACAAACAGAATGTTCATGATTTATAAAAGGGTATCTATCAGTGGTTTAACGTTGAGATGCAATCTAGCATCCATTATATCTGGTGTTCTGCAGATAGCAACGTAGGAGAGAAGTATTTTAATCTCCTTTCCTTTGAGTGACCTTATGTAAAAAAAGAAATCAATAATTTAGAAGTTCTAGCTCTCCAAAGGAGATTATAGAAATGGTTACAGACAGGGTATTAAGAAACCTCTTCCATGTCCACATCCTCTTGTAATTTCTGTACCATTTTGTCTTCCAGCTGCTTTCCTTTGCCTTAAAAAAAATTTAAAAATAAACTTCATCAATTCAGTGCGACCTTACAGAACTCATATCAACACTTAAAAAAGGAATATTTAATGTTATTTTAAAACATCCAAGATTCTAAGTAGTTTAGGAATAGCAACTAAGCGTACATGAATCTTATGATATATCACAATTTACATATATTTGCTCATTTCACCCTCGTGACAACATACATTTTAAAGATGAGAAAACTGAGGCACAGAGATAGATGACTGACCTAGGTCACTCAGACCTAGTAAGTCCAGTAAGACAAAGAGCTGAGATGTAAAGCCCTGGCCATCTGGAACCAAGGTCTCTGCTCTTAACACTGTACTATGCACCTCAAAAAGGGTTACCTAAAAACTTAGATACCTAAAAACTTGGATAACAATGGTTCATTCTTACGTTTTTATCGCCTATATGGGAGCCAAATGTGCCAGGATTTTGTCTATTTTAATAAAATCTGGTACAAAAACAACCTACCTAGGACTTTTGCAAAAATCTATTCAATATGTGGTTACAGAATTTGACTTTGCTAAGGTTTAGGCAAAGCTAAATCTCACCAAAATTCCTCTCCCTTTAAGTAACCTGTATAAATAAGTAAACTGTAAGTAAGTAGACTGTACTCAGTGCCAGCTGCGTAAGACTGGTTTTCTAGTACCTCACAAAAGGAATTGTGCATACGAGCAACTGCCCAAATGAGTGTCTAGCTGTAAGGTATATAAGTACAAAGAGGGGTTTTAATATAAAACTTTAGTTTTGAAACTGAAGTATCAAAATCACCTAAAAAACTACAAAAGAACAGAGGCTCAGGCTCAAAGGGCCTGGACTTCAGTGTTTACATATAAAGTTTCCCACGTAACTGCCATACAACCGAAGTATGCGAACTACTAATGTAAAACACTGTCCATTAATCAAAACAGTTATGAGGAGAAGTCATCTATTACTACTCAATTCCTTCTGATTAACTTGGAGAGAGATCTTATGGAACCTAGGATTTTATGAAGGTAAAAGGAAACACTATATGCAGTAAATTGACCAGAACTGCAAAACACACTGAATAAATTTTTATAAATAACTCATAAATGAGAGAGAACATTTCCTGAAAAAAAGATTCACCCTTAAAAAGTTGTTTGGTATCCAATTACACAGACCACAAAAATCTAGACTTTTCGTTTCTCTACTTAAGGCAGAGAACATCTGTGTAGTGCAATACTCACCCGCAAGAGGGGCACGGATAAGATGGATGTTTTGCTTGACTTCTTTGATGTCCTGAACTTTCTGTAGCTCTTTATTTTTCTTCAACCTAGGATAAAACACATCAAGGCCAAAATTTCAGTTACTAAAACCTCTTTAAAAGACATCAATCCGTAATTTGTAAAAATTGAGACTGCAGCTAAGAATTAACAAGACTCAGATTATACACATACAGTAAAACAAATCTCTGTTAAAGTACCTATATCTTCTCCTCAAATGGAGAACACAGTCTAATTTCTTAAATCATTCAGTAATTACAAGAGCACAAAACACGTAAGACATTAAAAAAAAAAAACAAAAAAGCTGACAGACTAGTTCTCAAGCATTTGGGCCCCTTTTGGTAATCCTTTAACACTTTTTTTTTTAAGCCAGAAAGCTGTTGGCATGTGCTTCTTTTCTATGACAGACTTTTGTGGTGATTAGATCAAAATTGATTCTCCTTCTAAAGAAATAGCTAATTCCAAGCTGGGGCAAGGAAAGTGCAAGATGACACTAGAACATCTTGTTAGCCATAAAGTAAGAAAGCATTCAAAGAATGATGAGGAACCATCAAAATGACACAGAGTCCGCCTGGAGGAATTCCCACTGACCAACCAGGGGTACTCAGAACATCAAAATAAATAATGACAAAGAAATTACAACCCAATGAATACAATAAGAATCAATGAATACACACAGATATAATGTCAATAAAAGAAGAAATTTTACAGCTGAGAGAAAAGGAAAATGCTCCCTCACATAAAAAAGCCAATTAATAAATGGAGAAGAAATGATAAAATTTAAAAAAAATTTGGCAACCATCACAACAGTAACAGATTCAAGAAGAACTCTAATGGATGCTAAACCAGTAGGTACCAGTTTGAGGAGTAACAGGCTCCTTGCAGAGTCTCAATGTGTCTCCCACAAGATGTGAACTGATTAAAAAGGGGGGAGGGGGGGGAGTAACTTTCCAGTGGAGAAAACTAGCAGACACCACCTTAACCAAGTGATTGAAGTTAACATCACCAGTAAGGGACAACATGCACCTCCTGGTACAATGCATAAGAAGCACACATGCCTGTGATACTCTGGCCAAAGGTGCCTGACCTGAACCTCATCATGGGGAAAACAGCAAACAAATTCAAAGTAAGGAACATTCTATAAAATAACTGACTTGTACTCTTCAAAAAGTCAACGTCATTCACAACAAAGGTGAGAAACTCTGGATTACAGGAACCTGAGGAGATATGACCACTAAATCAAATGCATGACCCAGGATTTTCTGCTGCTATGAAGGACATTATTGGAACAAATGGTGAAATCTAATAAGGTCTATAGATTAAATAATAGAATTTTATCAGTTTTAACCTTCTGATTTGGTAACTATACTGTGGTTACGTAAAAGCACGTTCTTATATTGTACACCTAAAACTAACAATGTTATGTGTATTCATCAATTTAAAATCCCACACACAAAAAACCCACATTCTTATTTTTAGGATACATACACTAAAGTACACTTAGGAGGAAAAGGCATCATGTCTTCAACTTACTACACAAAGAGTTAAGGATAAAGTACATGTGGCTAAATGCTAACGGAATATACAAGAGTTCTTTATACCATCTTATCAGTTTTTTAAGGTCTGAAGTTACATGAAAATAAAGATTTTTTTTTAAATGTTCATACCTGTTCATTATAAATTTAGCTTGGCGTTTCTGTTTGATCTCTTCAACTCTCTTCATTGCATCAACTACAAAAAAATTCATAAAAGTTAAATTTATGTATATTCAGGCAGGATGATTGTCATCAACAAAAGCATTAACAATAACTTCATTCTTTATTCTAATTTAGAAATGTGGAATAGGAATTTAAGCAATTCCAAATCGGCAGCCTAATTTTTTCCATGCAGTTCAGGAAGAGAAACAAGGCTTTAGAGGGTGTCAAATGCAACTACACACGCCCACGACATGCCATTTCCTCCCCTGAAGTCTCGTGACTAACTGGCAAAAAGGTGGTGAAAAGGAAGCCCTACCTATGATCCAATACAGACAGATAAAGCTGGTAGAATTCTAAGCCTCAGACACTTCTAGTTAACAAACCTCCACACCCAAGACTAGAAATGGCTAAAGGCTGCATAAGCAGACATGTGGGAAGGAGAAAGGCAGGGCGAAGGGCTTCAAACAAAGAGACATACTGGAGTCTACAAGCTAGCTTAAGGAACCAAGTTTTATTACATATGGGAATTTTTTTAAATTAAAGCCTCTCCCTACTTAAATAAATAAATAAAACAAATATTTAAGCAGGTAAGAACTAAATATTGCTTTTAATTTCAGTTCATTGTTCAGCTTCATTGTTGCTTAAGTCAAGCACCTAAAAGTTCTCTTAGAAAATCTGTAATTATCACCTTACGTGCTGCATTTTTTAACTTAACAAAATCACTAAATTTTACAAGGTATGGATAATACAGTATTTCTATCCCTAAACCAAATTATCTAAACTTGTAAGGTGTGTTACATTTTCTCTACATCTTAACTACGCCACACTCACCCAGAAAAGTACTCTACATCTCTATTTACTTTTCAGATATTTGAATGTTTTTATATTTCTGTGTAGGCACTTCAAATACCAAATTTAATCATTATGTTATTTTTATAATGGATACATTCGCCAATTCTGAAAAGAATTTGAAGTAGCTTATAGTAAAAAACACAAATACAATAGAACCATTACAATGAGGATAAAAGAATAAAAGCTAACCTATGAAAAAGAGAAGAATTTTAACATTTAAACAACCAACTGATATTAAAGTTATGATAATATCCCAAACCAGTGTCTCTTGAAAATTCCTGGTATTCCCTTGTGACTTACTAGTTTTATTCCATAGCTCTCGCTGGTATTTGACGGGTTCATTTCTACGTTTTTCAAATTCAAATGAATTATCCTGTAAGAGCGGGAAAAACATGGTTTTAAGAGAGGTAGAAAGGAAGCATTTAAGACTTTTTCTCCATTTCACAAAAGTTCCGAGTGTTTCAAGGCATGGACACATATTAAGATTTCCCCCAGGGTGACCCCAGCCAATAGAAGTTTTCATACTTTTTCTCCTTTAAACACCATGACATGCAAAATAGCCCCACTGAAAACATCTCTCTAGACATGATTCTTAAAGGAAGGGGAGAGGAGAGGACTGCCCCAATCCCTCAGAGGGGCATGTAACAGTCACGAGGATTATAAACAAACTAAAAAGCTTCCCTAAGTTTCCATTCCTAGATGAGACTCACAGCCAGAAAACTATGTATGAGACTGAACCATATGAAACTGCTGTTCTCCACAGACCAAAGAAAGTCAAACAAGGAGAATTGCACATGGTTCAACCAAAAAACCCAGCATGTTTATGTATTTCATTACCCATAAACCTTTGGGTTACAGCATAAAGGTATGAAACTACACATCTTCAAACAAATGTGGTGCTACTCTGCAGGACATGAGCTCCACCCTGAAATTCTTTAGGTCCCCTCCAAATGTAGTTGATATTTTGACAATCTTAATATCTTAAAACATGCAAAATAATTTTGGAAAAACTACAGATATTTCTTGGTTTTCAAATCTATCAGACTCAGACATATGGAACAGCATGCACCCTGCCCTTAGTTACTACATTTATATACACATGCTTCTGCTGAGATCAGAGTAACCTCAGCTACAACAAGGTACCTGGTCACCAGCAAATGACTACGACCTGGCATCCTTTCTTCACTCGTACAGCTGCCACCTGTATATGAGATGCTACATATCTACTCGTCCGAAATGAAAAGTATTTTTCTGACAAAAGTTTTATGATTTGGCCTTACATCTTGTCAAAAAAATATTCTTTATGTTTACTGAAAAACCTCTGGTGTTAAAGAAGCTGGGAAAGGGCTTCATGGCGACTGCACAGAAACTGCCTTTAAGGAGTAGAGATGGGAAAGAGTCATGAGCTTGGGGGAAGAGGAACTCATGGAGGAAGGAGATAGTTTTAAGATCTCCCTCCCTCAAAAGCAGCCTGTGTAGCAGTTTCCACCTCCTCCCTCCACACAGGTCAAGTGTGGACAAGCTTCACCAGGTCCTCATACCAACCCAGTAACAGCTACGTGGTGATGGGGGCCCACCTCATGAAAGCCCCTCACCCCTGACTTCCCACTGTTCCTCCTTACACCAGCATTATTAACTAAGTTCTCCGCTCTCAGACCCAAAGTCCTCCTAAGGAAATCGAGAAACTGATAGTAAGTGAGTCTGTTACAAACCTCATCTGAGCCCTCACTGTTATTCAAAAATCTTTTAATCTCTTAACCTCCTTTCAAAATCCCTAAGTAGCAATTTCAACTTCACCTCAACCCATTTAAATGACTCTCCCCCTTGTTGCAAGAGCCAAAACTACTTTTTTATGAATAAGGAAAATCACTTCTACAAACTAGATTGAGAATTTTTTCCCTTTTCAGAATTCTACAGATTTATGGCTTGGGGATCACATGAGAATGAGATTATTACTACAGCCAAATATAAATAAATCACTCACCAATCACTCTCTACGAAGCCTGGTTATAGTTAACTAAATCACATGTCCTCTCCCCCAAAATTAAAATTTTGAAAACTGTAAACAAGACTTTGATAACTAACTGCACTCACCACTGTGAGCTCTTTACCAGCTGCTTTCCGGAATGCTTTAGTCCATCTGACCTTGCGAGGATTGCGTTTCTTTTTGAAGTTTTTGTGACACTTAGACTTACAGAATCTGAACACCTACAAGAAAAGTAAGGTAAAATAGTGAAAAATAACTATTAAAAATGTTCATATCATAGGATGTTAGCCTTCCAGACAAAATACACTATAAAGTCTGAGAAATAACAGTGGTTCTCACTCACAACTGCTTCTACTTACTCACGGGACCATTCAGAAACGTGTGAGGCACATCACATAAAGCACAAATTGAACTATTTTTTGACTATCAAACATCATCACAACCAAAGGCTGAGAGTCCCAAAAATATGGTTAAAAACTACCATTTTAATAGAATAACAGTACAATCTTACTATGATCTTGGATGAAGGAAGTGATTTTAAGGAAAGTCATTTATTTAAATCCCTCCCCAATTTAGAATAGGTCTCGAAATTCACTTTCTATATACCTCGCTGAGGGGGTAAAAGTTTCAAACAACCATTCCAAAATCTCCTTTGGTTCTTTTCATCACTGCACAAAACAATTTCAAAAAAAAAAAAAAAAAAGGAAAGGTCAAAATAATGTATAAACATTTCAAGCTAAGTAAGCTTGTATTTTATATATATAACACAAAGCGAAACACTCCATTTTATGTATCTGTTCTATAGGGACCTTCACCAAACACACAGGACACTATTTTCTTAGAAATGGTCAATGACAGATCAGTGTGATCTAGGCCCATACCTCCTGGAGAGCCCTCTCCTGGGAGAGTTGAGTAAAAGCATGTCTACATTCTTGAATTAACTTCAAAGCAACTAGAAAATATGAGAACTACTGTAGTCTCCTGGAGTAACTCACTATAAAATCATTACTGGTAAAAATTTGAGTATTTTCAGCCCAAAGTACTATTACCTTTGCCTCCTATGTTTAATAGCTACTAGATAACTCCTAAACAAATCCCCATTTCTGAGATATATCTAATGAGAAGTTTGAATTTGTCCTGGGTCTCCTCAGTTCCAAAGAGAGCCAACGGGATGCTACTGGGAAGTCTGCTTGAACTCCATGTCTAATAGACGTCATCTGAAAAGCACAATGAAGTATCTGAAGAGACTGGAGTCACTGAGATGGGAAAATGATTCAATCAACAAGTAAGGAGCAGCTACTACGTGCTTGATGCTGTATTTGGTGCTACAAATACAATAACTAAAACATGATACCCTACCTTGAGTAGCTTAGTCTAGCAACGTGATTAAGTCTCATTTTGCAAACAAGAGAGATCAAGATCAGATAAGGACATAAACAACAGGATAAAAGCTATATACAATAATGAGGTATAAAGCAAGATGGAAACACACAATAAGGAAGTAGTTAAACCTATGGTGGGGTAGGTGGTGGATACAGATTGTATGTGAGACAAAGCCTCATAGGCTCTATTTTTCCTTTTAATGTAGTCCTCTGGCATCATCCTCAGTCTTCCACATGCAAACAAATGATCCATCTGAGGTTAAAGTTCTTCAGCGCTGTCTTATGCCGCTAATTCAACAAACATTTATTAAGCACATATTCAGACTTTGTATATTTTTTCTGTTTGCAAACTATAGAACTATGGAGCATTAACACACAAATTCTACTTTTAAGAGTTAGGAGGCTATAAAAGTAACAAGTGCCAAATCTGGAACTAGGGCAGGACGGCAGAAAGAAAGCTAAGACACCACTATCCTTTGCAAAGACGGAATGGATAGAGCTTATAACTAGACACAAGAGGTGAAAAAGTCAAGAATGACCCTCATGTTTCTAGCAAAACTGTCTAGATGGATGACAGTCTTAATTCAGAGGAAAAAGATCTGAGGCAATAAGGAACTCTCAGTAGGCTCACTGTTAAGTATAAACAGGATTTCCTCATCAAGTGGAAAAATTGAACTGGGAACTAGGGAGATAAAGATTTGGGAATCATCAACAAAGAAAAAATGAGGTACTTGTTCTTCATTAGTGCTTCACGGCCTCTACTTCTTATTTCCCCAATCGGCTCTGTTCTGGATCCACTGGTCTTCCCTAGAGCAAGTTAGCTCCCAGCTAATTCAACACTGTCCTTGCTGGCAATATAGACTTCCTCATCAACCTGAACTTCCTCTGTGTCTGCCAGATCAACATCCAACTCTAGACAGCTCCCACTGTCCTTCCTAATTCTGATACTCAGCTCTGACAAACACTGATAGACAAAAAAAATCATAAAATCACGACGACCAGATCATCTACAAAGCCATCATGCCCACCATGGATGAGATTCCAATGTGGCAATCGTTTGATTTATTTCTTTAAATTCTTGGTCATGTTCCTAAGAGCAGGAATTCAAAATCTTCTACATGCTCTTTCAAGTTCCCAAACATAGGTTTGGTCCCTTACCCTCAGCAAGAACCCTTACTCCTATTTTGAGTTAGGTCAGTATCTTCCATCTTGAATACACATATAAGGAGATGAAGTAGGAACTGTAATTCTTTAGCACGTCAAAAATCAGTTCATTAGAGATTCTAAGAGCCTCTTCCTCTCCCGTCTCAAAGATTCCAACTCAACAGGTCTGGTGGAAACAAGCAATTAGTACTTTCTACAAGTGTCCGTGCTTCAGAAGCAAATATAAGAGAGGTCAAATCCTGAGAAATCCAAGGTGTTAAACAGAAGAATGAGATATGTTCTGGTATAAAAAGGCAAATCCATGTATCAATGTCAAGTCTTTCATAACGAAGCCTTATACAGTGGGTCCCCAACTTAAGATAGTTCGAATTTACGATGGCGCAAAAGTGATACACGTTCAGCAGAAACCGTAATTGAAATTTTGATCTTTCGCTGGCTAGCAAAGCTTGGTACCACTCTCATGTGATGCTGGGCAGCAGCAGCAGACCAAAGCCCCGTCAGTCAGCCACAAGATCATCATCAGTACACTTAAAATCATTCTGTTTTTCAATTTCAGTACAGTATTTAATAAGTTACATGAGCTAGTCAACACTTTATTATAAAATACGCTTTGTTTTAGATTATTTTGCCCAACTGTTGGTTAATGTAAGTGTTCTGAACATGTTTAAGGAAGGTTAGGCTAAACCATGATATTCAGTAGGTCAGGTTTTTGCATTTCGATTTACCATGGGTTTATCAAATTAACCCCATGTAAGTCAAAGAAGTTGTATTTCTATGTTTATCCTAAGTCTGTATCTGTATGTTTATAACTTAAGTTTATAGAGGTATCTTTTTAATACAGATTTATATTTGTATTTACAGCTCTACCCCAAGCTATCTACATTCCTGTCACATCCTTAAATAGAGGTGTAACTGCTCCACTCTGTTTGAGCCTTTGCTCAAACTGTTCGTTTCCCTTCCACCTAGAATGCCTCTTTCTCAAGTTCTTAAGGAAAATGTCGTCTCCTTTCTGTGCCTTTTCACGTACGACCCTTCCCTATTCGCCTCCAAGAACTCCTTAATACGGAACTCTACTATTAGGTCATATGCAACATTTCTACCGATCTCACTGACCCCAAGACTTAGTCACCTGTATACACACGGACCTCAGCAATGATGCTTGACTGCATTCAATAAGTTTACCGAATTGAAGAACTTGGCCCTTGTACAAAGTGGCCACACAGACCCCCAGCCTCCCCGCTGGCGCTGGCTGGGATCGCTCCTAAACCTCATTGCTGCCAGCCTCGCCCCAGGGCTGCCTAGTGACCAGCTCCGGTCGGGACGCCAGCAAGGAGAAACTCTGCAAGCGGGAAGACGAGGAAGGAACCCCAAGTAAAACCACCCTCGAGCGCAGAAATCCCGGGCCAAACGCCCCAAGCGCAGAGGAACCCCGCACCAAGCGGGCGCGGCCTCAGGCCCGAGGAAGCGCAAGGCTGCCCGCGCTGCTCTCGGCCGCCTCACCTTGCAGTCGTTGCGGACGAACATCATGCCGTGGCCTGGATAGATGGGCCCCGAACAGAAATAACACTTCTCAATCCGCATGTTGAACGCGCGTGACTCCCCGCCGACCGAACGCCGAGCTTCGGGGGAAGTGACGTAGCCCCGTCACAGGAAGTGGTTCTCGTCCCAGTGCTCCACCCGTCCTCGGCTCTCGCGAGCCTCTGGCAGGCGATCCGAACGTGATAGCGCCTTCTCGCGGCCGCGCAGGCCAAAGCACCGTCGTTTGGCGCAGGCGCAGTGCAGAGTCGGCCCGGTCGCCCTCTCTGAACTCGGTTTATAGCGCCTAGTGTTCCTCTCCAGCATGTCATAAAACATCAGCATTTACTCATGTCTTATGTATCTTGTTTCTGGTTTGTGGATTTCCCCAGCGGCTCTCCACACTCGGGCTGTCTCTAGGAGCTCCTTTCCCCGCCGTCGGCCCCAGCCCCGCCCCTGATTCCGGTCCAGGCTGTCTCGCCTGGAGTCCGCGGCGGGAGCCGGGTCCGCCCTGCAACCTGAGCGGTTGTCTCGCGCTCCGAGGACTTACCCGGCAGTATTTTAGAGACTTGTATAGTGTTCACCTTTACCCCCCGCCTCCGCCTTCTAATTAATATACGTATGTGGTAAAAGCTGACATTCTCAAAGGAAACTAAGATTCCTTCCCCCCAACCCCAGGCCTCCTGTCCTCTCCAGTGGTAGTCACTCCTTTTTATTACCGACCAGAGGTTTTCTGTGCACAAACATGTTTACCTGTGTATGTGCGCGTCTCCAGTCCCTCTTCTTTATAGAACTAATGAGCATCCTGTTCACGCTTTTCTGCATCTTGCTGTCATCTGCCGCCCCTCCATGGAATGTGAGCTCCATGAGAGCAGGGGTATTTGTCGTTTTATTTACAGTTCTATTCCCAGTACCTGGAACAGTTCCTGGCTCATAATTAAGCATTCAATACGCATTTTATTATCAACGAATACTTAACATTCTTTCCCAGTTACATATGCTGTTGCAGGAAGGTATTTTAATTGGTCTGGACATACCTTTCTTTTCTTTTGACATAATAAACATCCTGATTTTTTTTTTTCAAGAGAGTTTATATGTATAGAACTGCTGGGTCCATATACACTTAAAATTTGGTAGATAGTACTAAACGCCTTCCAAAAGGTATTACCAATTAACATTCAATAACAACGAATAAGATGCCTATTTCACCATATCTTTGTCAAAGGTGATCTTTGCCAACCTGAAGTTAAATTTCTTTCATTATTATTTTAACTTGCATTTATTTAATTAGGAAGGGATTGGGAATCTTGACAAATGTTTGAAATCTATTCTTTCCTCTGAATTGCCTGTTTTTGTCTTTTACACAGTTTTCTACAGGGTTGTTGATTTTTAACAGCAGTATTTGTAATTTATGTTCAAAAGTTGTCTTTTTTAACTTTAGAATTAGTTTCTATACCTATAATCTGCAAATACATGTTTTCCTTTTATCTGATACTTATATTTATTTTTCTTTGCTAATCATTTGACATGCAATTCCTGAACAATGTTAATAACGAATACACAGACCAGAAATTGTAGTAATAAACATTTGCCCAACACCTCCTTGTCAACCAAGAGACTGAAAACTATTTTACTTGTTTGATCTTCTCCCTCTTAACCCCCCAGCAATCACAGAAGCGCCTCATCAGTCTTCCCCAGCTCTTAACACAGTTCCTTCCCCACTCTGTGTTATCCTGCTACTTGACCAAGAAATGTCCTGCCCGTCTCACCAACATGATAACCCAGCTTCACCCTCTTACCTTCAGTGTCAGAGGCCACATCCCTTACCTGTGTTCTTAGTCCCATACCTTAAGGCTTCATCTGAGACTCTTCCCTCAGCCTCTGAGCTCACTCAGTGCTTTGCTTTAGGCTCAACAGGTGAGTAGCCAGTTTCCTTCTTACTGGCTTTCCTTTACTTTCTCAAGAGATCAGCAGTTCATTTTAAAAAAATGTTCATTATATTTTATCCAGCATTATCTAAGTGCTTTACATTGGGAGAGGTTTCCAGTTACATAGTCACCGGTACTGCCAAAAGTAGAAAAACAATATAGAGATTTCCAAGTTCTAAAAGGCAAACAAAATATGCCTTACTGAACATTGCTTCAGTAGACTGTTAGCTATGCTGACATCAACTTCAAAAGATCAGAATGTACCTCTCAGATTTTCTAATTTCTCTTTTTACAAGGGATATAATACAGACTTACTACATGGGAGCCTTTTTTGAAGTTATTTTCAAATTCCATTCCTGTCTTTGAACATTAGTAGTGAATCCTATTTTGAAAGCTCTTTCTGATGCATCTTAAGTCCTTTATTCAGTCCACCAATAACTATTTCAGTATCTATCGTGTACCAGGACTTTTCTGGGTAGTGGCAACACAATTTTGAAGAAAACTTCCTTAGTCCCTGTCCTCATGGAGCTTATATCTTAGTGGATGGAGACAAACATACAAACAGAAATGCGTGGTGATAAGTGACATGTACAAAAATCAAAGCAGGGTAACAAAGCAGTAGGGGACAGTCTGGTTGGGGCCATGAGGGAGAAGTGACTGCTACTTTACCTAAGGTAATCAGTAAAGTGCTTCTGGACAAAGTGATACCTGAACTGTCTTAAAGGATGAGAGAGGGAGCCACGCAGATATACAAAAGACTAGCATTCCAGACAGTGGGAACAGCAAGTATTCCTGAAGCAGGAACACACCTGACTGCTCCAGGGAGGCCAGTATCCCTGCCGAGGAGTGAATGAGGTAGACAGTACGGAAATAAGGTTAGAAAGTCCATCTCCCCACATATCCCCTCATCATCCAATCAAGCAGTACACCCTTCCCAAGGTCTCTTGTATTCATCTGTTAGTCCCAGTCTTAGTTCATGCCCTTACCATCCTTGTTTTGAGAACAGCACTGTAGGCGCTCCATCAATGTTTGACGATAACATATTTGAATTACTTGTCCAGGATATGCTGTCTTGGCTGGTCCTTCATCAAGCACGTAATGGAATTTGTGTCCCTGAATTCGGTTTCCTTTAGTATTATGACCTCTGGTTTGAAACTTTATCGTGATAGGAAATGAAGTTATGTTCATATGCAAACTTGACAGATTAAACCACTTTTTTTTTATTGTACGTGTAATTGGCACAAAGTTCACTGAAGATACACTTCACTTTTACACAAGCTTGTAAATAGAAAAATACATTGACTCACAAAAAGGTGGGACTTCAATATCAACTAAAACCAATGATTTCCAAAGAGAATACAAGTAATTTATTTCAATAATTAAAGACGGCTCTTGTGTGTGTACTGTATCATGTATACAGTTAATTGTGTATTATGTTTAAGGCCAGTGGAATCTGTAACTAACTGCTCATTTGGTTCCCGATAGGCTGAAACATACAGATATTGTCTTCTTTTTAACAATACAAATAAACCATATAAAATGTTCCCTGATATGTAGCTATAAAATTACAATTTACTTCACTTAAGCCTTATGGTAACTTTAGGAGGCACTGCTGGTGATTATGGCCCTGCGCCTGAAATGTCTGGATCATTTCCTCACTGGGATACACAATTCAAATGCACGGGACTCAAAGACTTCTTAGTATTCACAAAAGCCCTCATTTCAAAGATAGAAATGTGTAAGATCTTAGTAAGCCCAGCTAAGTTTTTTTTAGGTAATCCTGGGAAGGCAGTGGCAAAAAAACAAAAAACAAAAAAAAGCAGGACAGGTGCTCAATAAACAGCCATTGGAAAATTATCAAATAAAAGTCAATACTTTCCATCACAGTTGTATTTTTCTAATTATCATTATGCCAAACATTTGCCACCACAAAATACATTCATTTCTATTCCTTATTTAAATCGTAATGAGTGGTATTTCTCCCTATATAGCCATTAAGCTCCTTGGAAATTGTAATCTACTTTACTTAAACTACTTTAATAAATAAGAATTTTCCCCCTTTGATTTTATAAACAACTGCCATGAAGCATATTTTGAAACCACCTTTAATTTGGTAAAAAGACACTTTGGCAATGCAGAAGAGAACACGACCTTGGCAAGATCCAGCAAATGCAGTAAATGCCCATGACCTCAATGGAAAATATGGGCTACAGAACACTTCATTTGTCTTACACTGAGCTAGAGTATGAGTCACTGCTTAAACACAAACATCCATCTTCCACCAGAGAGTAAACAGATATTTTATGGAATTAGAAACTAATTCCTTCAATTCTACCGATGTGAAAATAAAACAAGTGGCAAATGTCAACACTCTGGAGCCTGATGGTGAAGACAGAGGATTAGTGGTTCACAAGCTAATTGAACCTGCTGTCGGAGGATGCCGGCCCAACGTTATAAATGTGAAGAAAAAGGAGCTAAATGTTTGCTTATCACAAATAACTTCAGCATAAGCACCAGCTGTGCTCAGATGTAGCCAGCACACAGGCCAGGTATAAATGCACAACTCACGGTGAACTAAAGCCACAGACGTCTAGTTCCCTGACCCGACAATCAACCCTTGAGAGCAATGGAATCTAGCAGGGAGCCAGAAGTCTCGCTTCGGTTGTTCACACAACATGAAGCCACCTTGTCCCTCACCCCCAACCACCTTCCCACCAACAATAGTCACAGCGAGTATGTAATTGGTTAATCCAGTTTACCCAGGGTCCGTCGATATGGCCAATAATTGGTCCTATATTCATTTTACAGAGAATGCGTGCATAAATTAATGCTCAAGGACCACTGAACCATGGTTTGTGGATATTCTTATTCAACATTCAAATGGTCTAGATGGCATTTTTGAAAGTCACCTGGGGTACAAGCAGGGTTTTTTAATTTGGATTCAAGTCTGCTAGTTTTATAACTGCATCTAAGATCTTGAATGTGAGACTGGGCCTGTCTATGTTAAGGCAGGTGACAGGATCTTCAGTTAAAATGAACAGAATCACTGCACTGTTCCGGGACTATGAAATCCTGAATCCTTGAATGATCTACTGCTGTGTGTGAAGGTTTTATAAGGCACTTTTGGGTATGAGAAATAGTTCTCCTAACTCCCAGGCTGAATCTTAAAGAAATATATACAAAGCTGCAGCAAATGAATTTTTGAACTGGTTGCTTCTCTGATAGGTCTGATTGGGATGGTGAGAAGCCATCTGCACAAAATGCTCGTTCATCTCTCTCTGTGCCCTGTATCCCCCATAGAGAAGGTCACAGACATGGGCCGCCTGCATTACTGTGGAGCTCACTTGACTCTTCAACAGCCACACGACCCCTTCTCCTTTTCTTCACTCAGCGGGTCTGCAGAGGTGTGACCGTTGGAGCGCACCACACCTTCGGGAATCCAGGACTTGTCCACACACCTTTCCATCCGCTTCATGATCAGGTCCAGGAGCGTCTCGATCGCTTGGCTTATGTTTGTCCCCGTGGCAGCGCTAGTTTCAAAGTAGGGGATTCTGGAAGAAAGCAACAACTCGGGTGACAATGTGTGCAGGGAAAGGACAGTGACCTGGGCCCTTACCATTCAACTTGGAAAATCAGAAGAATACACATACACAAGACCACAAAAACATTTCCCCACCCAGGGCAGAATGAAAAGGAAAAAGATAACAAAACAGCTGACACTGCATTCCTAACAGAGATCTAAAACTTCTGGAAATTTTTATTCCCATTTCACAGACAACTAAACTGCTGCTCGGAGAGATGAAGTAACTTGCCAGATTTCATAATGCTAGAAGTAGCGGAGTTAGGATGGGAATCCACAGCTATTGGATGCCAGGGTCACCAACTGAACCATAGGCTCTACTGGTTCCAAACTTATGTCATATGAGGATTTCCAAAACAGAGAAATCTCTTTCACTTGCTGCACATGAAAACAAAAACGCTGATGTGAGAGAGATATCAGAGGTCCCTGGCTGTTCTTGTCAAAGGCTTTGCCTCTTGTCAGCTCCAGGCTGTATGCCTGGACCACCCACTGGAAGACACTCCAAATGCCACAGCATTTCAGAGTTCCTCAAGTGTATCAACGTTAAGTATGTTTGTTTTGTTATCTCAGTACCTGTGGTACAGGTGTCATTTTTTAGTAACTCACAAAGCATCATTTCAAAACAATAAGGCTACTTTTCACAACATCTTGAGACATCAGTCCTCTTGTGGTGGTCACCCTTCATACACTAGAGGTGGTCTTCGTGAGGGGATTAATCAATCACCTGCCAAATTTTTCCTTCTGCTTAATAAAGTCATGGAAATGCTGAGAAAATTGCATTTTCTTCAAAATATCGATTTCATCTCCACCACTTAGTAAGGAATCTGACCAAAAATGCTCTTAGAGGTAAAAACTACAACAGGAAGTTGTTTTAGCACCTCAGAGAGTCCTGCAGCTGAATTCAGTAACATATTCCCTACATTTATAGAGACTTGAAAACCCATCTCTGTTACTCTGATACGTGTAAAGGGCTTAGCACAAGCCTAGCATCCAGCAAGTGATACATAAATGTTCAAATGCTCTTTTTAGTCTCTAAAAATAATACTTTGCTTTTCCTAAAACTTTCTAGGCAAAAATTTAGTAATCTTAGCTTAAATCCAAGAGGATCAATTGTCCCCCTTTTACCCTCAGAGGCAGTGATATTGCTCCTTCTCTCCACGTGGTGGCGCTAGTGCAGCAGTACTAGGGAGCCGTATGGCCAAACCTTTGGGAAAAAAATCCTGGGCAGCTAATTTTGATATCAATCTGTAAACGACAACTTTATGGCCTTTTGGAACACATGCAGAACATCAGTTTTGGTGTGCCTTTAAAAAATAAATCACAAACTTTAAAATTAAAAAATGAGCAAAGGGACAGCTTGAAATCAATGAAGGAGGCATTTATTAACATTTGCAGTTTTTCACTGAGGTATCTATATCTGGTTCATGCCATAGGTCAGGATCCACATTCAGATGGTATCTTTTGTTTTACTTATTTTCAGAAAACTGGAAGGTCCTAGATCCCAAGTAGAGGTTGCCAAGAGTAAAAGCAGTTCAGGTGATTCTGTCAAATGATTGTAGATATTTGGTTCACATGTGGATACAGAAATTATGGAGAAATTTTTCACCAAAGTGAAAACGGAGACTCACTGCTTTTCATAGACTTCTGGATGCTAAGTGAACAATCATTTACAGGAAATGGTTGGTGTATAAACTGTTCCAACCTGGGAGATTGTGCCCAGTGAAATTCAGAGCCTCTACTGAGTTGTGTGGAGCTTTGGACATTAGTCTTGCATGCTCAGTTGTACCTCATGTGTGTGGTTTTAAAAACATGCCCAATGACACACCATTAATTTGATTCTTGTATAAAGGAAGGATGTCATCAAGTCTGCAGAGAATCAAACTATCAGAGATCAAGCTATCCATACCACATTTCATCTAGTTTAGGAATATAAGACACTGAGGAATCTACTGAGCTAAACTACGTGAAATCCCAGAAATGGCCTGTACTCACTCATTTCACTGATGTTGCACTTGTTCTAGAGAAACTTGATTGGTTTACCAGATGCATTACTTTATTGTGTTAGGAAGGGACCTAAGAGCTTCATGTTACAATCTAACTAAATTTTATTTAGAAAGAAAAAAAAAAGGAAAGAGAGGTGAATGGACTCTCAGTCTACTTAAGATAAATTTTCTGATATTCACTATCATGCATCCAATTCACCCTATTTCTGGCTGCTGCATGAAGTCCTCATTCTTAGATTTACTTGCCCCAGCAGACACATATGTTTCATATTTGCACTGTACCATGTTTTTATTAGGTTTGCCAAGTTTTTCTGAGACATGGTCTTTCTTTCCCAAATGCACATATATTTCAGAAAACCACTTATGAACCAATGATCCATTTTTATGAATTGACAAGAGAAGGAAGCACAATAGCAACCAAAAAAATGGAAGTTTATCAAACATGCAAATGATACGAAGATATAAATTGTACTGTTTTCTGGCTATTTGCACATAGATGAACTGACCGATCTAGTCCTGTAGTGAATGTGCAACCAATGAAAAAGTCACAATTATTAAAAATGAAGAAAGATCTCTGGGAAAATAGTTACTACACATATATGTCAAACTGGTGAAATGCATGTGAACCGAACTTTTCCATCACACCTTCCCCTCAAACTGCCAAACAGCCTAAAGAACTATATTTTCTGCTTCCTAAGTCCTAAGAGAAGTCTGTTTCCATCCTTTCCCATTCTTTTCCACTTGTTTCAATTAACTCATCTGCTAATTTCTTCTCCTCACTTTCACTCAATTCCAAAACTTTACACTGAGCCCTTCTTATGAAATACTCCCCCGATCGTACGAGCTGGGCACAGAGGAAAGACAATCCCTGTTATTCCCAGACTTCCCATACAGACAGAAGGCAGGGTCGGCTCTTTGATACCAGGGAGGATGTGGAATCGTGAGAACCAGCACAGAGGAAACAGCCAAGGGCTGGAGAAGCCCAGAGGGGGGTTGGAATTCAGTCCAGACTGCCCCGCAATGCTATGCTGCAGAATAGACTTGTCTGATGTTACTAACACACTTCCCAAAAGCATGGTGTGGGTCCAAGCCTCCATTGCTCCATCACTCACTTCCTCCTCACCCCCTTGCAACACAGCCAGCCCCAGTTTCAACCCTTCAGAAACCTCCCTGGTATTTGCTCCCTGCCTCCCTCCCTCCCTCCTTCCACCTGCCACACAAGTGCCTCTCAAGGCAGAAGCAGGGCTTATCAGGTGACCAGAATCACCTCCACTTCAGAGTCACCTCCCTCAGAGGTTCTCAGTCCCTGCTCACAAGAATCACATGGAGAGCTTTTAAAAGACACCAGTGCCCAGCCCCCACCGGTGGTGGCTGTGTCATCTGTCAGTCCGCAAGATTGAACAACATTTCCCAGAATTCCCGTTCCAGCTAGGGTGGACCACAGAGAGATGCAGGGGAGATGTGGAGGGCGGAAGTGAAGCAGCAGCTGCTTATCTGCTGGCTCATCTCATTGACACAAACCAGCAACCAGACCTGCTGTCTTTCCACCTTCCCCCAGATCCTCTGGCAGCCTCCCTAACTCCTGGGCCAGGTGTGTGCGTTTAGCTCTGTGACAAAGGGCCCTGGCTCCTGGGGGATGGACACCCACACCACCCAGGTCAGAAGCCACGAGAACTGACACCATCAGTCCATCATTATGGGTCCCAGCTGGTTCTTGCTCTCCTCCACTTTAAATTCATCTTCCCCTCTGACTGCCTGCCCTGTGGACTTCAAGCTTCAGCATCAAACACAAAACAACACTTTACAGAGACTGCCTAATGAGCTCCCAGAAATGCATACAATCAAATCCCTGTAACAAATCCAGTTATACTGTTAGAGCAGACAGACAGCTAGATACGAGCAGAGAAAGGGGGACACACAGGCCAAATGGCAGGAATTGGGCAAAAAAGGAGAGGGGCCAAATGCAGGAAACCCTACATCATGTAAACAACGGGGGCCCCTCAGCAGACAAAAGCAGGAACCTCTGGGCTGATAAGTGATCCCACATTTTGGAGTGACAAGTGGCCTACAGGCTGACAAAGAAAGGTGGGAAAAGGCAGGAACCTCCAGTGTCTGAATATAACCTTTTGCTCATTATGCCCTCATTACAATAAAATTAGCCTTGCAGATTAGAAGGACCCATCATGCACCAACACCATGATACTTCAGATCCAGACTAAATAAGGACAAAAGCTCCTCCTCCCCTCAGAAAGGTGGAGACGGGATAAAAATCAGGGACTATGACCCCAAACCCTTCCCTCCCCAGGGAATAGTCTGTCCATTCATTTTTACACTCTGTGTAACCAACTTGCCAAAGAAACTCTAGGCAGCTGCTCACCTGAGCCCGCCCACTCACCCCTGAGTGCACTGTCTCATCCCTTAATAAATCCTCACTTTGCTCTCTTAACCTCCGAGTCTCATCTCTGAATTCTTCCTGTGATGAGACAAGAACCTGGTCACCAGCAACAGTATGTGGGTATATTTCTTCAATGATCTTACCTGTTAAGCCGCTCCAGATCAGTGACATCAGAGACTCACAGGGGAGGCCCAGACGGGAGTATTTGTCAAAAGCTCCCCTGCTTCTAACAGGGTTAAACACCACCTGCCCCAGGATGAAACCCTCCCATCCTACTGCAGATCTGTGCCAGCATTAAGCCAGGGTAGCTGATGGAGTGCATACTTTCCCCCTCCTCCTGCCCCACCCACCAGCTGGAATTGAGAAAGATTTAAAATACTGTTCTGCCCTACCCTACATATTTTCTCTGATTTACTCCTTTTCTTCCCTCCCACAATGACAGCTCCTCCCCACCTAACGGATCACAGCAACCTCCCTGTCTCCAGGCTTTCCTCTCTCCATTTCACCCCACCTACCGCAGCCAGACAGAGACCTGGGAAAATGTTCTTAACATTCCTCCGAGTTCCAAGGCTTCCCGCCACTTCCTGTCCCGGGGAGGTCAGGTCTACTCTGACCAGGTATTTAAAGCTCCCAGACCCTGGCTCCTTCCCACCTGGCCAGCCTACCCTTCCACTCCCTCCCCAGTGTGAACGCTATCCTCTAGTGCCGCCTGCCCTCCATCAGCCCAAGGAAGAACAAAGCGGTGGTCACGTAACGATAAGGGAGAGGGTCTCTTCCAACCTCCCTGGATCTGCTAACAATGAAGGGCACCAGCCCGTAGCATCCCCGACAGCCAGCTCACCACAGCACCTCTAGCTCCCCTTCCTTCCACCCCACTAGCTGCCTCCCAGTTACATCAGGGGTAATCGATTCACATACATTTGCATTCTCATTATATTACAGGTGGAAAGAAAGCAAAGCACAAGTTGCTTTGCAGAGGCGCCTTTGACACTTTAGTGGCAGCTGAACCCTTCTTTCCTGTCCAGTTAACGCTGCTGCTGCGATCCTATCCCCAGAGCTCAAGGACGAAAAGTATTCAGCTGCTTCTCAACCACAAAAACACAGCTTGAACCAAAGGGGATCTTCACACTCCGCTCCCAGCATAGATATTTCAAAGCCAATAAGACCTTGGATGCCAGACCCGGCTCTGGAGTTTCCTCCCTGAATCTAGAGGATTTCCTTATCCAGGGCATCTCCTACTTGCATCTTGGGCATTTGCCTTCAAAGCTGTCTTTCTTCAAAAACCAAGAGACTGAGAAAACGGCACTGAACTGAGTGAAGGCCCTCACCCAATGCTTTCTCTATCGTTCCCATATCATATAATATTAATACACAAAGTAGGTACGTGACACCTGCCAAGGCCTGCAGCTGAGTGTTTTAATTTTTCAATTTCACCTTTTTTGTTACCTATTCACATGCTGGTGTTTGTACTGGAAACACGTTCTGCAGACCCGCCGCAAAAATGCTCACCCGTATTTCTCTGCAAGTGCTCTGGCTTCTTCCTCTTTGACCACTCTCTGGTCTTCCAGATCATTCTTATTTCCACATAGCACTATATCTGGGTTTTCACAATACGCATGCATTTGCAGCTGGCCTATTAATGTCAGAAGATAAGAAAATGTATTATAGGTAAGTAATTAGATCTATATGATCAGTGGACAATATATGCAAAAGTGCACTGAAACTGTAAATGGACATACAGATAAGGAACCGATATAATACTTTCAAACCACCAATAACCTAATCTATAAAACTAAATGGATGGGGCAGAGATGTAACACTACTCCTGTCCTTACACACATATCCCAGCTTATTTGTATCCAAGGGGAATGGGAGAATTCGCTATCCCTCCAAAAGTGCATACACACACACACACACACCCACAACGAAGCTGTCTTCTTTATGAAGGCCATTTGAAAAAAACACTTGGAGGATTTCCTAGAGCTTACAGCTAATCTTACAGTTCTGTTTTTCATATAGTTGCTCTCTACTACAATGACATTTTTAAACGAAGTGTCTTTCTATAAACTAGCCTATTTCTTTTTTTTTCTTTTTTTTGTAAAACACCTTTATTGTGGTATGATTCCTGTACAGCAAACTACACAATATTTCAGGTGTACACTCTGACGAATTCTGATAGATGTAAACCATCTCCACAATCAAGACAGCTAACATTTCCATCACTCCCCAAAGGTGCGAATTCCGAATTCCCAGTTTGTCCCTTCCCACCCCTTTTACCCCCTGGTAACCATAAGTATCTTCTCTACATCCGTGAGTCTGTTTCTGATTTGTAGTAAGTTTGTTTGTGTTCTTTTTTTTAGATTTCACATATAAGCGACATCTTATGGTATTTTTCTTTTTCTTTCTGTAAACTAGCCTATTTCTATCTGAAATGTTTTTCACATTTTCCTATCACCCTACGGCAGAATCAGCATACCTAACACAAGCAAAGTATACGATTAAATGAAGAGAGAAAACCCAGAATAAACAACAATTCTGTCACCAAAACCAAGAAGCAAGAGACTACAATGCTTACTCCATAGCTTTGTTTTTTTATCTGAAAACCTGTAAATAGGCACAATTTTTTAAAAAAATAATTAAATCAAAAGAACTTCAGTGAAGCTAAAGAGTTTCATCTCCCAAAGAAGGAAAATAAAGTCTTATTTCTTACTCATCACTCCCCAGAATGAAAGTAAAGCAACCCAAACTTTCACAATAAGACACACTCCAAAATTTATGGCCTAATTTTTGTTTGTTTGTTGGGGGAGGGGAATGTAATTAAGTTTATTTGTTTGTTTGTTTGTTTGTCTGTCTAATGGAGGTGCTGGAGATTGAACCCAGGACCTTGCGCATGCTAAGCATGCACTCTACCCCTGAGGTATACCCCACCCAATTTATTTATCATGGTTAACTAGAAAAGTCTTGACATTTTAGTTCCTCATTACAAAGTCATGTTCATTATATCTTATCACGAGCAAGTCAAGTTGGCAAGCATTCACTGAGCAATAACATAGGCCTGAAAACTTGCTGTAGAATTTCAGGGCACTGACCTTTGCCCTCAAGGGAACAGTCAGGGGGTGGGGGTGGGGAGGCCTATATAGAGAAGACCAAACTGCCTGTCATTTTCAACAACAGCCACATCCTTTCTTTCCTCCAGGCTGCTGCACAAGCTGCTCCCACACCCCTGAAAACCCAAACACAACCTTCCTCAGGGACTCCCCAAGCTTCCTTTAAGACCTCCCTCTCAGTTACCTCTACTGTGAAACCTTTCTGGTCTCCAGAGAGGCTCTGTGCTCTGTCAACATTATGTATGTCCAGTGTCATGGTTATGAGCACCAGCTCAGGACCCAGGGTTTAGTCTAAGACTGAATCCGGGCTTTGCCACTTACTACCTGTGTGGCCTTGAGGAAGTTACTTGGCCACTCTGTGCCTCAGTTTCCCCATCTGGAAATGCTGATAATCATGGTACTTCCCAGAGATGAGGTCAGAATTACATGAGTTAATTCACTGATTCTTCAGATCAGATCCATGGGCCAGCCTCCTAATCAACACCTGGGAACTTGTTAGAAATGCAGGTTCTCAGGTACCACCCCAGATCTACTGAATCAGAAATGCTGGGTTTGGGGCCTGGAATCTGTATTTTAACAAGCCCCTGGGTGATCGAGATGCATGCTCACACTTGAGAACCATTAAGTTAATGTAACAAAGCATTTAGAAGTGCTTTGTAAAGCCCGGGTAATATCACCTATTATTACCAGTAATAATAGTTAATAGTGCTTATTTTGAGTCATCTGGGAAGTACGATAATTGATTTTTCCACTTTTTCCTAATTTTTCTATAAAGACTGTGAATTACTTATATAAAAAGTAAATTAATAAATTCTTTTCAAAAATCTAAGGAAAAAAGCACATACATAAATAACTACAACTCGAGATGGTTATGTGATAAGGACCTGAGAAATAGCACAAAATGTGATAGGAGTTAAGAGGATAAAAAAAATTTAATCCAACAAAGATCACAGAAAATTCCATGGGGGTCATGTTTTGCCAGATATTAAAGAGTAAGCAGAACTCTAATTTTTTAAGAAAATGGGAGTGGGTGTGTGTGGGGGGGCTTTTTAGACAGAGGGAATAGGATAGGAATAAAAATAGAAAGGCAAAAATATGTAAAAAGATAGCTGTTGGGCTCATCTACCATGTATGTGAGGCTACAGAAGGAAAGCTTGGAAATTCAGGCTCCTTTAGAGTTTCCATACAAAATGTGCAGCCACTGAGGAAGGACCGCAGGTGTGACTTGCTTATCAAGTTCCAGGAAGACAGGTGAGTGATACGACACCACTTGCTTCCTTTCAGGTTTCAAATTCAGGCCCAGAGGACACAGCTCTCTGTTCAGTCTCCTAAATTAAGCAGGGATCACCTTTGGACTCTGAGCCCCTTCCTAAGAAGGGACGGAGAGATCTGGAGTCAAGGCAGAAAGGACTGTGATGCAGCTCTTGAGTAGCACAGAGAGGGTGCGGACCTGCTCTCCGCTCCCCAGGCCTTCAGCACCCAGGAGTCAGCTACCTGCTTAATGCAACACTGCCTCTGTTCTGCTATGTGCCACTGGGATGTACATTATTTGACTCAAAAACAGACGAAAAGAATGATCCCTGTAATACTCAAAACACTAACAGGCAGAGGAAAAATAAAGTGTATAGATAATTAACAAATTTTTAGTCCTAATTAAGATTTGATATTACCACCTTTGACATTGAACATCATACTTGTTTTTTAGGTTTGTTTGTTTATTTATCTATTTAACGGAGATATTGGGGATTGAACCCAGGACCTCATGCATGCTAAGCACATGCTCTACCACTGAGCTATACCCTCCCCTGAACATCATACCTTTAAAAAAAACAAGACAAAACAAAACAAAACAGTATGGAGGGAGGAGAATACTTTCCACTGAAGACATAAAATCTTCTATATGTATAAGTTTTCTTCACCTAACTGGACAATAAGGATTCTTTCACACTATAAGGAAAACACAATAAAATACATACATACCCATAATTTCACATGATTTTGTTCTTCATCTAACTAGCTATAAAGCCCTGATGGACAAGATTTATCTAATGACTCAGAGTTTCGGTTCCTGCCACTGAAAAATAGGCGGGTTGATGATCTTTCAATGCTAATATTCTATGAACACATCTCCAGCAACAATCTCTATGAAGTGCTGGACTTAACAAAGCCCCAGAATTTGTTCCGATGATACAAAGGAAAGGATGATAAGCAAGGAAGGAGGAGAAGACACTAGAAATAGCCACCGTGGGGGAACGAGTGAGGTGTGTGACTCAGCCAGGCACTTAAAGCGAAGCCCAGTAAGCGTAACTAAATCGGGGAACCTATATTGAAAGTATTAAATAGCTCATCAACTCTGAGTGATCCACTTAGTTGAGAAAGAGCATAAAGGGCCAGTGAACTGAGAGCCAAAATCTCCATGTCCTTGGACAAGTCTATTACTCTGTAAGGGCCGGCGTCTTCCTCCTAAAATAAGGACATATCACCCACCTGCATCTCCTCACCAGGCGGTCGTGGGGATCAGACACCAAGTATGTGAAAATGCCTTGGAAACCACAATGCACTACATATATTACTAAAAAGCTCACCTTTTTAAAAATAAGGTTTTCTACTTTCAAACCCACAGCTCATTACCCTTTCATAATACCAAAACACCGAGATATTTTTAAGTAGTAGGTGTTTTGAAATAGTGTTTTCATTTTAAAGATTTGGATGTTAAGAATTGAACATCACAGCCCTCCCCCATAGATTCTCCAAGGTTACACTAATACAACCAAGAGAGGGAAATGTTTCGTTTGGTCAAGAAGCAGGATTTTAAATGGCTCCTAACCAATCATTAAGAGATCAGGATGTCTCCAAAGAGCCAAAATGGAGGTTCATATATAACGTGCTGGGGCCACTTTGGGCAATGCAGTTCTAGGGGTTTCTGTGACAAGATCCTCCAGGCAAATGCTCTGGCCCTAAAAATAGACAGTGGGCCTCGAAACACAGAAGAGACATGGAGCCAAGGGTAAGATCCATTAAGCTTTCAAAAGGATCAATGTAATATCTGCTTTAAACCCTGGGATGGTACAGTACTTGCTAGCGCTTGTCCAGGCTTCTATTTCCCCATCTATAAAATGGGGACAAGAGGCCCGTCTGTGGAAAAGACTGATTAAGAGATTACACAGGAAGCACTCCTTGCATCTCGAGTGCAAGGTGTACAACAAATGAAAGTTAGCATTACTGGGGAAAGCAGAGTATTTCAGTTATCTTTGCCCCAAAACCAAAGGCGTTGTTCCTTCAAACGGTATTAGGAGGCCCTCCAAAACAACTTACAGCAGAAATAGAATATCAGAGGGAGTTTATTGCCGGGAGTGGAAGAAGCAGGGAAAAATAAAACTTACTTATCCAGTTTCTGACGTTGAGGAAACTTTGCTCATTTGTCAGGTCAAAAAGCAGAAGAAACCCCATAGCATCTCTGAAGAATGCAGTTGTCAAGCTACGAAACCTAGGAACATGAGAACAGATCGGTCACCTGAACCACGGCCCCACTCTTGAAATATAAAGCTGCCAGCAGTGCCCTCAGCCTCTTAAAATAGCTCATCAGTAACAAATCAGATGTTTAACAACATGCCACTGTTTGTCGTAAAGTCACATTATAGCACGTTATGCAGGTGTAATTCAGTTACACCACATTTACTGAATCACAATGTTATATCAATAGATGCTTTCAACAGTGTAAAATTATGTATATAATCAATTATATTGGGCCTCTTACGAAATATAGTAAATAGGCATCTAGAGCAAGAAAGAATATTTGAAAATACATCTAGACTTCATAAAATGCCAACAACCATCAAAAGATATACTTTGAAATCATTCTTTTAAGATAAAAATGATCTGTGGAATTTTTTTTAAAAATTTCTAACAAATTACATGATAATATTCCAAATGTGTAAAAGACAGTTAGTTATCACTTACATAAGTTTCTGTGTTAATAGACCACGTGATTTGAAAACTTAGCCTGCCAGGGATGACAAGAACTAGCTTATGACCCCTTTATCTCAGGCAAGAGTTTATTGTACAATTCAGAGTTATTTAGACCAAAAGCGGTGGTGCTTGCTGTGTGTGTGTTCCTTGTCCTGTGAAAGCTTGGCTTGACGTGACATCACTATGTGTTCTGTGACCTTTTAAATTCAGTCTCTATCATTTACCTATGACTTACGATTTCTCCTCTCTGATAACCACTGCTTTGGCTTTAAGGTGGAGGGTGTCTTGACTCAGTCTCTACCCTTTCTTGGGACTCTCTCTCTACCAAGGTTTTACCCTGCCGTCTCCCCTCTCTCCTTCTAGGAGTCGCTTTTCTCTTCTTTCGCCTTTATGCAAAGTCTGCAACTGACAGGCACAGGCTCCAAGGAAGAAAATACTGGTAAGAATTTGTCATCTAACCTGCTGTTGTAAGTTTTCTCAAATACTTCTAATCCATGTTTTTACAAAAAGAGTACTTATCTTTCAGAGATACATACCAAAATAGTTATGAGTGAAATAATCTGATATTTGGAATTTGCTTCAAACTATTTGGGGGGTGGGAGCCAGGGGGATTGTGAGAAGAGGCGAGGTGACTGCTGACATTGGGAAATGAGGACATGAGTTCTCTGTGCAGTCCTCTCTACTTCCGTCTATCTTGGAGTTTTCCATAATAGAAAGTTGAAAAAAAACAAATCAAATCCTTCAAGGAAACAAAGATAACAATGCTGTAGCTAAACTAAAGGTAACTTTAGATGAAGATTTCATGTGACTTTTTTTGGGGGGGGGTATCATATGACACTTTATCAAGCAACCTCTGACCATATAAATTCCAACCAGATTTTCTACTATGTTTCAAACATTAGGTAAGAATAACACATGCAACTCTACGGCTTTCTCTCTAGCTAAGAGCAAAAGTAAATGGAGAAAAATATACAGGTCTGAAAAAGAAAAAGGAAGAAAAGGAAAAAAGTCCATAGGTGAAAGGGTCCATTTTGAAAAGGATTCATTTTCCCTTTGACCTTGTATGAAAGAAAGCAACCGTTGTCGTCTCAGACTGATAAACTTCCTGCTAATTTGGCAGGATGTCTTATCCAGGTGCAAGTCAACTCATCAGCTGGCCTTTTCCTGCTCAGATCACTGTGTGAAGAGCTTGGCTGTTTTTCCCCCTCCCTCCAGTAACGAGCACAGATGGAAGATCTCATACCTCTCCTGCCCTGCTGTGTCCCACAGCTGCAGGTGGATTCTCTGGCCTCGGCCCACAGCTCCATCTGGCCCATTGGCTCTGTACACCTAAAACGGCAAAAAGAAAGAGAGAAAGAGAACATGTGAGACCAGTGAGCTCGTCTCACTTTCCTGTTCAGTACAGCTCCACAAAGCACCTAAACTTCTGAAGAAAATCCCAACTGGAATACGACCTTGTATGTATTTTATTTCAAATAATTGTCTTTGGGTAACATGATAATTTCATTAAAAGATGTATGCATAACAGCAAAAAAAATCTCTGTTAGAATTTGTCTAGCAGGTTTTCTGATCTGCACCAGAAAGCCCTACAGAAAAAAAAAGATATATGCACGTTATATATATTTTATAAATATATACAATAATTATAAATATATTACAATATTAAAATTTGTATTAAATATATTGATATATTTGATTTGTATTAAAAAATAATTAACTCACCTTTCCTCAAAGTTCCCTCAGGTCACTAGCTTCAGGAAATGCTACCTTTCTATGACTTCTCTCCATCCCATCTTTAAAAAGTACTCCTAGAACAGTTTTACAGGAAGGACCTCTGAAAGTCTCTCCTTCCAACAAAGCAATAAAAGCACTGGCAAAAATTGTCAAAATCAACTTTTTCCAAACTCTTAAAATTAACGAAGGCTTGTAACATTCCAAGGAGCACTCAAGAAAAACAGCTATCAGTAAAAAGAGTAAGCTTTGTGCCGTTTTAACTTGTCCTATTCCCATCCCCTCCACCTCCAGCTCCACAGAAGCCTTGAAAAGCAACAGATGCACAACTATGGTAGCAATGAAAACCATTAGTGTAGCAACGACTGTAGGCAGTAGAGGTAGAAGAGGTTCGACGCTCTCCAAACATCTCATCCCCAGAGATCTGATCTGTCTGAAATCTGCCTGCACCATTCCCAAATCTTGTCTTTATTTGATCTGACTCGGAGGTTGCTCTATGAGAATAACCCTGTTCTTTGGCCATTCATTGAAAACCATCAGTGGCAATTATTTAACATCACAGCTACTAAAAGCAGCAATATCAGTTAAAACTGATGAAAGTTTAATCAAAAAAAACTTTAAAAAGAAAAAATAGGAAATGAGATGTCCACAGGGAGATTTGAACAGTTTCAAAATATTCCTTGGAATCTACTAGGTCAGGTTCAAGTGCAGGGCTGTACAGGAAAGACTTTAGAGAATTAGCCCAAGAGTGTCCCTAAACAAATAAACAGCAACAACAAAGATAAACAGCAAAAACAAGAAACCCTTGGGAGAGGGGAGAAACCTGATTTCCAGAGTTATCACCATATATAATTTTAAATGTCCAATCTTCAACAAAATTTATAAAGCACACAAAGAAACAGGAAACTATGGCCCATACACAGGGGAAAAAAGCAACCAAAAGAAATTATTCCTAAGGAAGCCCAGATGTTGAACTTACCAGACAAAGACTTTAAACTGGTTGTTATACACATCTTTAAAGAACTGAAGGAGATTACGTCAAAGAACTAATGGAAAGTATGAGAATAATGCCTCACTGAATAGAGAATGTCAATAGAGAGACAGATATTATAAAAACTAGCAAATGGAAGTTCTGGAGTTGAAAATTACAATAACTGAAGTGTAATTCACTAGAGGGACTAAAGAGCAGACTTGAACTGGCAGAATAAATAATCACTGAAATTGAAGCTAGGTCAGTTGAGATCATCTAGCCTTAAGGCATAAAAAAAAAAGAATGAAAAAATATTTTTCTGCCTGTTATAATATTGAGTAGACATAGCACCATCAAATTGTCAAAATCAAAAGACAAAAAGATAATCTTAAAAGCAGAAAGCGAAAAGTGATTTCATCACATAGAAGGGATCACAACAAGACTAAGAGCTGGTTTCTCAACAAAAAAATGGAGGTCAAAGGCACCAGGATGACAAAATCAAAGTGCTGAAAGGAAAAGGACTACCAACCAAGAATCTTATATTTAGCAAAGCTATCCTTTAAAATTAAAAGATAAGTTAAGACATCCTCAGATAAACGTAAACAGAAAATTTATTGTTAGCAAAACTGCCCTACAAGAAATAATAAAGACAGTGCTTCAGGCTGAGATGAAAGGACACTAGGCAGTAATTCAAATCCACACAAAAAAATAAAGAGCACCAGTAAAAGTAACTACATGGGTCAATATAAAATACAATATAAATGGTTTTTTGTTAACTCTTTTATTCAATCTGATTAAAATACAATTGCATAAAATAATTATTATACATCTGTGTTGATGGGCACACAGCACATAAAGATGCAATTTGTATGACAATAACAGTGCAAAGGAGGGGGTATGAAATGAAGCCACATAAGAGTGGAGTAGAACATTGAAATTTAGTTGGTAATAATTAAACAAAGTTCTTAATTTTTAACAAACAAGAGTGCTAAAAATTAAGATGACAATTGTAATCCCCAGGGGAACAATTAAGAAAATAACTCAAAAATATATAGTAAAGAATGAAAGAGGGATTTAAATGGTATACGAAAAATACCTATATAACACAAAATAATGCAGCCATGAAGAGAGGAACAAAAAAGAGGTAAGTCACACAGAAAACAAGGAGCCAAATGACATATATAAATCCTACTTTATTAGTAATTATATTGACTGTAAATGGATTAAAGACTTCAAATGAAACACAGAGATATAGCCCATATATTATAATAACTATAAATGGAATATAACCTTTAAAAATTGTGAATCACTATATTGTACACCTGAAACTTATATAGTATTGTACATCAACTATACCTCACTAAAAACTAGTAAAAATAAAAGTGAAAAAGAAAAAAAAAGACTCTTTGGTAGTGGAAGAAGAGGCCTAGGGTGGATCGGACGGAGTCAATTCTTCGGTCCCTGGGACCCGGTATCTTTCCCAGGTAGAATATGATCCACCAAAGGGTCTCTGTCATTAATTTCCTGACTCCTTGTCGGCTTGCTTCATGGTAACAGTTGATCTTTCAGCAAGAAAGGTAGTTCCCAGACACCGTGACCTCCTACCTTCCCCTCTACCACCAGAATAACTTACCTTGCAGTCCTCTGAAAAGAGGCTCCTCCCTGATTCCGCAGAACCTTCCTGTTCCCTGTTCCCTTGGTTACCTCCCAGATCAACATGCACTACAGGCACCTGGCCCACTCCTACTCCAGCCTCACACTCCCGGCGAGCGGCAGCCATGAGTTCTGCCACTTAACATTCCATGTGGGATTGCCGAGGCCTTCATCATGAGAAAAGCCATTAAAAATGATACCAAAGATGGAAAAAAACAGCCCACAAAACTGGGACGTGAAGGGCAGGGTGGACTATAAGCTTCATAAAAAAGGCAGACAAATAACTCGGAGGAATCCAGCAGGAAGACACAAACCAAAAGGGTATTTTAAATTTTAAAAGAACCTTCACTTTTCTTTTATCTGCTGGGTTTTCTATGAAGTGTCCTTCCGCATAGCCTCTAATCACACCGCCCAGACTGAACGTAATACACTTTCATACGGGCCCTTTAATTTTTGATTCCAACCTTTGTCCTCCTAATTCCTACAAAGCAAACAAAGCAGACAGGCAGCAGTTGACTCAGAGATTACACTTTTATGTAGAAGGATACAGAACTTACCACTCTCTTTTCCCTGAAGTCAATGCCGACTGTCGTGATAAATTTGGAGTTAAATTTACCATCTGTGTACTGGTAAAGTACACTGGTCTTCCCTACTCCAGAGTCTCCCAAAGCTAAAAACTTGATGAGGTAATCATAGTCTCCATCAGACATAATGAAGAGCTCAGTGGTTCACCTGAAAAATATGAACAAATGCAAATTTACCAATAACCCATTAGAAAATATTAGAATCCTCCATGAATAAAGTGACCTCCTTTAATACTCAGTTCAACAAGTACTTCTGCGTAACACCTACATGCCTAAGGGTTCTGTGAAGACAGGATTAGACGTCATTCACTGCCCCAAGGACTTAATCATTTGCTAGATCAGATGCTACTGAAATGGTAAATAACTAACAGTTTAGTTTAAATTTAACGTGTATATTATAGTATTGTGAAGACATAAATTCCAAGTGAGAATGAAAATCAAGAGGAATGGTCACTAATTCTTTTTTTTTAATTGAAGTACAGTCAGTTACAATGTGTCAGTTTCTGGTGTACAGCACAATGTCCCAATCATGCACATATATATACATATATACATTTTCATATTCTTTTTCATTAAAGGCTATTAGTATAAGATATTGAACATAATACCCTGTGCTATGCAGAAGAAACTTTCTCTTTTTTTAAATCTATTTTTTATATATAGTGGCTAGCATTTGTAAATCTCAAACTCCCAAATTTATCCCTTTCCATTCCTTTCCTGGTAACCATAAGATTGTTTACTATGTCTACGAGTCTGATTCAGTTTTGTAGATGAGTTCATAGTGTCCTTTTTTTCCCTTCTTTTATTTTTTAGATTCCACGTGAGTGATAGCACGTGGTATTTTTCTTTCTCTTTCTGGCTTACTTCTCTTAGAATGATGATCTCTAGGTCCATCCATGTTGCTGCAAATGGCATTATTTTACTATTTTTATGGCTGAGTAGTATTCCATTGTATAAATATACCACAACTTTTATCCAATCATCTGTCAATGGACATTTAGGTTGTCTCCATGCCTTGGCTATTATATATAGTGCTGCTATGAACATTGGGGTACATGTATCTTTTTGAATTAGAGTTCCCTCTAGATATTTGCCCAGGAGTGGGATTGTTGGATTATATGGTAAGTCTATTTTTAGTTTTTTGAGGAATCTCCATACTGTTTTCCATAGTGGTTGCACCAAACTACATTCCCACCAGCAGTGTAGGAGGGTTCCCCTTTCTCCACACCCTCTCCAGCATTTATCATTCATCGACTTTTGAATGATGGCCATTCTGACTGGTGTGAGGTGATATCTCATTGTAGTTTTGGGTCACTAATTCTTATATGCAGATCATGTAGAATAAAAATTAACAGCAGAATAGATAAACAAGATTATACTGTATAGCACAGGGAAATATATACAAGATCTTGTGGTTCTCACAGCAAAAAAAAGAGTGACAATGAATATATGTATGTTCATGTATAACTGAAAAATTGTGCTCTACACTGGAATTTGACTCAACATTGTAAAATGACTATAACTCAATAAAAAAAAAGTTTTAAAAATTAACAAAAAAGAGAGAAAAGAGGAAGGAGAAAGTCCCAGGAATAATAATAATTCTTAAAATGCAAGTGGTTCCACTTTCCCCTTCTTTTTCAAAGTCTCCTACTTCTACATCCTTGGCTTTCCTCTTTTAACTTGGACTTCTAGGCAATTTCATTTATCCCACACGTTTTCATATGTCATTATGATCCCTTCAAAGATAGTGCTAAATTCACAAGTAAAACTGAGTTTTCAGCTTCCTTATATATTATTATTGCTACACACTACATGTTAAATCAGATTTTTCTGGAATATCACTTTTCACTTGGGAAGTGAGTTCCACAATGAAGGGCTCATGTATCTATATTTGCCTTGGTATTCCACAGGAAATGCTACCAATTCAACTCTTCAATATTGACCAAAGCAGAAGTTCACCATAGAGAAGAAATATTCTTTTTACAACAAGACCAAATCATGGTTACTTTTTAATCCACGGCAATCAGCACTTTTCATGATTTTTTTTTTTTTTTTTTTTTTTTTTTTTTTTGTCCTCTAAACAGATTCAAACTATTCAAAGTATCAGTCAGACTGGGAATGTAGTCTGTTTCCAGGGGAAGGCTTATTTCTTTTTATCCTCCCATTTCTGATACCAATAAACCCTCCCAAAATCAGAAGAATAATCAGCTGTTCCATTACCATTGCCAACTCTATGTACCCATTCAAACATACATACTCATCCATCCACAGACACGTCATCCCCCCTCACTAGATGCTGCTAATTTTCTTCTCATTGTCCTCTTCTCACCCAGCCAGCTCCTATCCAGAGACTTTACCACATTTCTTAGTGCTTCCCATAGGATTATTTCTATAGATCCATAAAATTAATAAAAGTTCAAGCAAGGAGGTTTATTGATTTTCAAGGTTGCCTCCCCCACCCCATCCTCAATTTGGTGACTCACTTTACATTCAAAAATCCTGAATTCTGATCCCCAAGAGCCGCTGCACTGTCCTTCCTCGGAGAGCCTTAGTGCAAGTCTGTGCCCTCACACTCTGATACGGCTGGTCGGTCGATAAGGGCAGAGCCTCTACAAACATTCAGAATTCTGTTTGCACACTATAAAGAGCAACGCTTGACTCATGATGGCTTTCCTATGCTAGCTTCTGTATCTGCAGGTGTAGGTTGCCAGTATTAATGGTATGTAACAGAATTCCTCTCCAGAGGATGACCACCTAGGTACAAATAAATATTCTAGTATATCGTATCACAGCATTTCACTTGGCTCCAAGTTATTCATAATTAAGAGCTAATACTTGAGAATTGAAAAGCAGGTCCAGATAACATTTCATCATCTGGTGTGCTGGGGGAGAGGGTTCCCCTCCAAATAAATGAGCAAGCAGAAAGCAACTCCAAATTCTGCAAGGAGAATGATGCAAGAAGACACTGTTGGCTACCTGATTTCCTCTTTTATTTTGAAAAACAGTTCTTCCTATAGCTATGTTTTTCATCATTTCAGGCACAGGGGAAATGTCACCAACGGCATCACTCTTCTAGAATTCTCTAAACCTACTTGGATGGAATTCAAATAGAGACGAACCTTTTCTGCTGCACCCAAAGAATCACACATGTATCTACAAATGATCTTCGTGGGTTTTGTTTTCTGTTCATGGTAACAGCAATATGGAACAGTTTGTTCCCAAACCAAGCTGTCATAAAGGAAACATTTGGTTAAAAAACCAAATGCCACAACTGAAGTTATAGATACCACTGTCAATATTAATCATAGTTTGCACTCTTTAGACTGTACCTTTAGACAGTTATCTGCCTTGTTGATCTGAAAACAAATGCTCAGACCCTCCTTTCATCTCTGATTTCAGTTTTCTAAAGAACGAAATAGAGCCCATAGAGTTTAACTCATTTGCACGGTCAAGAACATAGGTCTCCTAACTTCAAGTCCAATGTCTGTTCTACCCCAAGCTTCATGCCCATTACTCAAGTTTTTACAAATGCATGTTGGACTTAAAGGTGACCAGGTATGACATCATACAAGGTAGCCTAACAGAGAACATACGACCTCTGAGGACAAGCAGAGTCAGACTGAATTCCATGTCACCCTCATAGCAGCTACTCAGATGTCTCTGAGCCTTGGATTTTCAGGTTTCTATCCCATGAAAAAGAATATAATATACACAACTTCACACCATGTGCTAAGAATTGAATGAGACACTCTTTGCTGCGTGCCCAGCACAAGGCTTGGCATATACGGAGTATTCTGTAAATGTTAGCTCACTCTCTTCTTCCTATTCTGGACATATCAGACTGGCTCTGAAGACCTAGAACAATTTCTGAAATGGCCTCTGGGCAGCTCAAAACATGTGTTTCTGGCACAAAAGATTGCTTACTGGCTCAGAGTAGTTTACTGAGTCAACAAAGATCACTTTCAAACTAATTCTTATCTTTTTTTGGCTGATTCAAATCATTTTCAATTAATTTTAAATGGATACATCCATTTCAAAAGAGTTATGACCAACTTAAAAACAGATTTAAATTGTATAAAATACTCTAATCATTCTAACATGTTCATACTTGTTCAAAAGAATCTCAGTGGTTCATACTGGTTCAGAGTGAGTTAAGTCAAAAGATGTTCCACCTACAAAACCATTTCTGATTGATCTAAAGCCACTTTGGCTAAAACCACATGTATCTAACCAAAATCATTTGGTTTTAAGAGCTCACATTGCTTCAGACTGATTTTAGCTAGTTCAAGTAAGTTCTGACCTGGACAAGCAGGTTCTGACCGGCTCACACCAGGTTTGATTGGTTCAGGGTATATTTTATTGAATCAAGCACGTGCTGACCACTTAAATCTTTCTCCAACCAGGTCATATTTGCTCTAATTTTATCAAACTGCTTGTGATTAGATCAAGGTAAAAACTGGTTCCAAACAGTCCAAGTTGACCAATCAGATGTTCAAACAGTTGAAGACTAAAAAATATAAAATGATCATCAGAAACACCAAAAGCAATGGTTGGGTGCCTTAAACTTATGCAAATCAATAAACTTAAAATTTTACTTACAATTATCTCAATTGTAGACAGCCTGTACTCAAAATTTTTATCTCTATTACAGTATCATTTCTTTATACACTTCAACAGTTTGTCCATGTTGGAATGCAATAAACAGGCTGAGAGAAAGGATACTGGCCAAAGAGAATACAATAAACAATAGGAAAAGGAATGATGAGTGAAACAGGCTTCCTTGGTTGAGAACCCACCTCCTGTCTTATCTTGGGGACCTCACAGCAAAACAGCAATCCATGACCCAACAATAAAATAGAGATTTCAGTTGGGGAAAACCTTTAGCAAATTAGAAGGTTGTGTAGAGTTTCCCCTAAATTGGTCACAATGACCAGGCTGGTCTGGGTTAACAGAGACCAGAATTCTGAAGAGTAAGGAAGCTGCTAGGAAAGCAAAGGATTCAGGAAGCAGGCACATCTTCAAATCATTAACAGAGATTTTTCAGGGTTTGGGCAGAGTACTGATGGTGACAGTTCCTTATCTAAGCTTGCAGTCAGTAAGTCAAAGCCTAGAGTTAATGGAATCATTCCATCTCTCAGCAGGAAATCATTCCAATCCACAGCAAACTGCAATCCCAAACCCATCCTGCAGTCCCATATGTGGCTGTCTCACCACTGCTGACCACCACAAGGTGAAGACAACTTAATGATGTTTCAGCTGCTGGCAGGTCTTCATATAGAACCATCTTCATATTAAAAATGATTTTTCTTTCTTATTTTTGTTACTCAAGTCTTGAGTGGTATTTCTGGGGCCTGTTCTTCAGATTAGAAAAAAAATACTCCACTCTCCAATTACAGAAATAACAAATTATTTTTATGTTGGCACTTTAGAGAAGGAAGGGAATCAGTAAAAATACACAGTGCAGAATCTGGGGCACCAAATCACATTTTGTGCACACAATTTCCAGCAAGTACTCTAGCCTATTGATGGATGGGAAGCCAGTCCATCAAGGCTTCCCAACTGCATTGCCCTTGCTAAAAACAGCTCAGATGCCCACATCAAGCACTTTACATACATTAGTGCAACAATCCTTGTCACAGCCCTAAAGGCAGGTGGTAACACACATCACACCCACTTCCTCGCTTGCAAGCATCTTGGTGACATTCTCTCATAGATGCCATAATGAGAGGATGAGTATGTGGGTCTTGGGCTGTCTGTTCACATGTTAAGGGCTCAATTCCAACATATTGAGGGAGAGCAAAAAGTGGAGGTGAAGAACATGGACTCTAGAACCAAACCAAATCACCTGGATGTGAATCTAGTCATGCCACTTTAAAAATTTTAATGTCTTTTGCCTCAGGTTCCCCATCACAACACTGGGAATGACATCTGATTTTATGAATACTATCATGCATGTGCTTTCTTGTTTTAGCTTCTTTATAATTAGGGTGCCTCTTACACTTCATAGTCTTACAACCCCAGGACATCTTGCAATTGTTACTTTAAAAGGTGGCTCTGAAGATACAGTTGTGTGAAAACCTTTCATTAGCATCTTCTGGCAAGATCAAGAATGCACCATCCACATATTTTAGAATTGATGAAACACAAAAGCAAACCTATCTTAAAGGGCTGTTGTGAGGACTAAGTCAGTGTACACAGATCAAGTTTAGAGCAGTGTCCGGCACATGGTAAGTCCTGTATATGTATTGGCTGCTATTAGCATCACCATCTAGCAGTCTAGTTCCAAAGGGCCAATGTGCAGGTGACAGTCCTTTCTTTCCTAGAACTGTAAGAAAGAACTGAATCCCTAAACTAAAAATAAGATTTCAAAAACAAGGGTCTATGGAGAGCACTTGAACCTAAGTTCACTTCTTTAAACGCTGAAAGGAAGCAGCGTCTAAATCCTTCAAGGAAATGTTTTCCAAAAAAGTCAAGAATGCCAACAATTTGGGACAGGCAGAAGATTGTCTTATTCAGCTCACTTCTACCTCTCCTCCTTACACAAATATTTTTTCAAAGTGCTCTCCACCCTTACTCTCATCAGGTTAACAATAGAAAGCAAGGAACACCCACTTCCTCAACATGTACTATGTGGTGATAATTGCCTGGGTGAGAGAAAATCAATGATCTTCTTTCCTACTTAAAAAATAAAATATATTTTCATTGTTTTCCAGGGAATAAAGAAGAAAGTGGTTTTAGTTATGAGCAAAAGGCAAAGATATCTCTCTTTCCCTTTCTCTCTCAAGTAAACACACACACACACATACACACACACAAACCCCATAGCCCAAATTCTCCACAAATCTTCCTATTAAAGTCAGTCATACATTCTAACCTTAGGCTCTCCTATCCTTAAGCAGAACCATTCTAAAACTACTTTAGATAAGCCAGTCAGTTCTTGAAAGCCAAAATTTCCCTCCATCACCCATATTTAGGACAGAGAATAAAAATAGTGGGAGGGACAATCATACCCAAACAATTACCATGTGCCACAAATGGTAATAGACATGCATGATTTTATTTTATCATCCTTAAGGGGAACTTAATGTCTATATAAGACTTATATAAAGAGTGATGTTTTCTTAATGTGATAGCATGCAGGTTTGGGTTCAAATTCTGACTCTTCTTGATGTGACCTGATCCACGTTCTTCAAACTAAGTCTCCATTTTTTTCAACTGTAAAGTAGAGATGACATTACTAGCCTCACTGGGTTACTTTAAGGGTTAAGTAGCATAATCCACAGAATGTTTTAGCACATTGCTTGGTTTGTGTTAAGTTTAATAACTGAAACTTTTCTTTAGCAATACTATTACTGAAGTACAGCCTCATTAAGTTCTTATTAGGCAAGGCATGCAATTTTATAACCTATTCCTCATGAAACCAGTAGTGGAAGCTTTGGAAAAACTACAGAAAGAAATTCAACTTAGGTGCAATCACTGATGAGGTCTCTATCACAAAAGCCGCCTTGGCATCCCAGCCTAACAGTGAGCTTTAACAGCAAGACTTTTGGCAATTTCAGAGCTAGTGTTCATCATCAGAGCATTTATAATGTACCAAGATCTCAGTAGAGTCAAGCTGTATTTACTTAAAGAGCCCCGGCTACCACTGTCTTAGATCACTGCAATTGCCATACCCTGAAGTGGAACAAATTTACTCTCACTGCAAAAGCAAGATGTGGACAGCCCAGTAGTGGGGCTCCCCATCTCCACAAGAGGAGACAGCCTCTGCCCTCTGTGCATGTGAGCTTCCTCTTCTCAATTTCTGCTCCAGGTGTGAATAAATAGGTTTCTGCCCCCCACTGAATAAGCTGAGAGTGGAATAGATGAGATTGTAAACATAGAGCTTATCTTGTTTCTGCAAAGATCTTAGGCAGCAAGCAGTAGAAATGTAATGGCTTTGAAAAATAGAAGGAAATTGGAATCTGCTTCTTCCTTGTCTCCTGAGTGAAAGATGAGTTTGATTTTATCCAAACTCAGAATATTAGATTTTAACAGCATTAGATATTCACCTATAACCTATGATTCATAAATGCATTCCTATCAATACAGTGTTTCATAGTAATATCATAGATCCATACTTAATAGGGAGAAGAGAGGTACCTGGCTAAAAACTGACAGAACCTAAATCAACATATCATTTGGCTTTAAATTTATAAACATGCCTGTTATGTAGGAATATTCCATTTTCCCCACTGAAACAAAGTGAGAACACTAACTTCTAGCAGCAAGTTACTGACAGAAAAAATAAAATGATCTAAAAAAAAATGTTGAACCAGATATACATTTCCAAATGCTGCCAGGACATCCAAATATATCATTTGCAAAGCATCCTTCAGACATCTGCACTTCTTTATAAGCACTGAAGAGAAAGACCAGGAGATGACCTACTATTTCTGAAATGTTACCATCACTTCAGTAGGTGCCTAATGTAAGCCAGTAAACAAATAACACACGCAACTACACATTAAGAAATAAGGGGGCACTGAAATGATTCTTGAAAGTAGAAAATGTTCTGGAAGACCACTGTCAATGACTTAAATGAGATACTGGCACTTTTTTTCTTTTTTTTTTTTTAAGTTACAGAGATCATTGATTCATTTACTCAAAAGACATCATTTGTTGCCCATGCCTTTTTTTAGCATAAGAATATGAATGTTTATAGAAATTTATGGGGGGTGGGTATAGCTCAGTGGTAGAGCACATGCTTAGCATGCTTGAGGTTTTGTTTGGGTTCAATTCCCAGTACCTCCATTTAAAAAAATAAATAAATTTATGGAAAGTAAACTCTGGGTATTATATTACTTACAGTTTGTAACAAGTACATCTTATTTTATAGACCTAGGATTAAAGGCATGCTACAGAATACATCATGCGTAAAATGCCGGCAATACAGTGGCAACAGGAGTGGCTGTTTGGTTTGCTGAGTAATATCTCAAACAAGACGAAAGTAGTTCCATAATGGCCACAACCATATGTCGTTGCAATGGAATGTCCAACTCATGGCTAAACGTGCTTCTTAATGACACCATGAAGCAGAGAAGTCTCCAAGAAGTCAGCAGAAGTGCAAAATCCCTAAAATTTACTCCCGTGCAGCGGTTGTTTTTTGTAAGCACACAGAAGACAGCAAAACACAGGTGTTAGAGTCAGGGTCTCCTAAATTCAGACAGGACACTACTATCAACCTGTGTCAAGTGAGTAGCAAAATGCATGACAGAAGGGGACAGAGCATAGCTCAGTGGTAGAATGCCATGCTTAGCATGCACAAGGTCATGGGTTTGATTCCCAGGACCTCTGTTAAAATAAAAAAATAATAATAATAATTAAATAAGCCCAATTACCTACCCCCCAAAGATGCATGATTGAGATCAATATGTCATGGCTGTTCTTATGACTACAACAGACTGAGGCTGGAACTCAGATCTTATAGCTTTAAGGCACATGCTTTTCCCACTATACTTTAAGAGGGACACTGAATTAATAACGCTCTCAACAAACAGAGTAAAAATATTTTCCAAAAATGGGAAAGGAGGAGTGATTTAAGCTACCTGGAAGAGACCACTAATTAATAGGGGGGATTGTGCTATTAAGGAGTTCTGAAAAAATGGAAATAAAGAGCTGTTGGCTATGTCAGAGTGCCATCAAACTCCTGTGCCCAAGACTCAAACATGGAAATATTAGGAGGGACAGTATTGCTACTGCAGCCAGGACTGCAAGGATTACAAAATCAAGTAGCACTCGAAGAACTTGAAATTGAAAAGTGCATTTCCCAGGTTGCAAAACACAGAACAGCTTCCATTTATGACCTAGAAGTGGAGCCACAGATTCTGGCAAGCCTAGTCCTTCCAGAACATGGAAGGGTTGAAAGGCCTTTGCCCACCTCACCCTGGCTGTCCTCTTGCATCTCACCTGCCTCAAAGTATTACATAAGCTGCAACACAGGAAAGACGTTAATATCTCAGGGGAAATGATCAAATCAAGAAGAGAACAACTTCACTTTGTGAAGGAGGAACGATGCTTCTTTCCTTCCTAAAAAAAAAAATTTGGAAAGAAAAAAAATTATGAGTTAAAAGAATCAAGACCTGTTGAGGCTGACTGTCCAAATAATAAAAACAATTCGATGAAGATCCCTGTGTTGGCAGTAACTGGGGAAGAAAGAGAAGGGCTCCTTTATCACTGTCTTTTTTTTAATGGAGGTGCTGAGGGTTGAAGCCAGAACCTTGAGCATGCTAAGCACACACTCTGCCACTAAGCTATACCTGCCCCCTACATCATTGCCTTTTATAAAAAACTAGGATGAGTGCTCTATATCTATTCACCCCCAGAAACTGTGTCCAGAACAGAGCACCACCCTACCTACCTTTCCAGACCCAACTATTTGCATACCAGGAGAATATTTTCACTGTTGTTGTGTAAGGGTTATTTTTACGGCGTACAGTAAAAAAAGAAAAAGAAAATGTCATTTCCCTGACTTCTTAAACAAAGGGCACAGGTCGTACCTCAACTTTTCTGTGATGAGCTCTGCTGTAACTGCATACATGCAGGAACTACGAATGGTGAGGGCTCCCATCCCACGTGCCCCACTGGAAGAAGAAGACAAAGTACCAGTTTGGCACACGGACCCTTACAGAGGCTCATATTCACCAGACACAGCTTCCCTTCTCTATCGTCCTGCCTGCCCCGTGGCCTCACCCTCGCTGACCACAGCAGAGCACAGAGTTCTCCACCCCCAGGAATATGCTCCTCAGGAACAGGCTGGCTTACAAAAGCACACGGGATTCCATGTCTTCACAGCTGGTTTTCTTTTCCATAGTCTCACATCCACCCCACAAAACCCCCATGTTGGGTTCTAACAGCCCTACTTCTAACCATTAACCTGAGTCACAGCCTCTTTACTCTCTTTTTCCTTTCCTGGCTTTCTTGTCCCTCATCTCCAGCAACTCTCCCCAAACTCCAGTTTGTGGGTGAAAAAACCGACCTTACGCTACCACCACTAGTCAGTGAACACGTGCTTTCCTTTTCCAATGCACAGTGAGCTGCTATGTCAATTTCAAGGTATTGGTCCCTCCTCCATAAGCTCATGTGCTGCTCTGTCTTCAGGGCTTTTCCAATACAGAAAGGAGTTTCGCCCCAGCTCAGTGTGGGGATGGAACGATCTTAGAAACCCAAGTACTTCTCACCTGGGCCAGTTTTCGTTTTACCTTACATATTGATGAAAAGGCAGCCTACTGATAAAAGCTGCTCATGAGTTTAAGACACTAGTATCTGTAAATATTCCACCATATATCAACTTAGTTCTTTTAAAAACAATCAAATAGCCTCAGAAAATCAAACTAGTTCCCGACGTTTAGCAGCACTAAACAACAGAAGGAGGACTCTTAGCCCCTCTGGTGCCAATAAGCCCTCAACAGCCAGCTATCGATCCTTCTGGTCCTGGTCAGGTCTACCCTCTCCGTTAATATACTTACAACACACGTTTAACTGCTCCCTAAACATCATATTCTTTGATGACTGAATCAAAAAGAAAGAAAAGAAACTCACCTAATGGCCAAAGTCTAATCAGATACACTTCTTGTTGATTCCCAAGAAGTCTTTCCTTGTCCCACCTATTCCGTATGCCTTCTTAGCTGGGACTGTTTGCACTTCTATCAACAGCTGTTTAAAGAATAGGGTGTGCCTTGGGTTTACTTATGAAAAAGATACTAAGGTGTCTGCAGCCATCCAGCCTAGCTCTACATTAGCCTGTCAGACCACAGTTGGCTTTTTTGGTGACTGTCACTGACGTTGATGTTTTCTAATGTTACTACGTTGGAGTCAGTAAAAGTGGGCTGCCCATCATCAAACTGGGGGCGGTGGGGAGGTTGTTAAAGATGAGTGAGGTTTTATTAAAGTCCCGTCAGTGTGTGAAAAGGATCTGTATTCCCTGTTTGTTGGACGTAGAATTCCATCAATACTCATTCAAGCTAGTTAGTTGTATTTTTTGATCTGGTATGTTCTTCATTTGTTTTGCTCATTTATGTTTTCCTACTTCATCTGTTAGATTCTGAGAAAGGGATGTTAAAAAACTGGATCACATATATTTTTAGAAAATAAGCACAAGGCAGCGTCTTAAAGGAGATGACGATAACACATCACCAAGGAACAAGGCACCACGGTCCTTGCTAGAGAAGCGCCAAGTCTGTGGAGCCCCAGGTACTTTAAGAGTCTATCAACTTTATTCAAATGTTCTTTTCCTCTTTACTGTCATTTTTTCAACTGGAAGAAAAATTTTCAGTCAAATGGTTATATACTAGATTTAGAGACCTCCAAACTGTTCACTTAGGCTGCTTGGCTAAGTTATTTGCTTCTGTCTTTAGTGCATACATATTATTTGAAATTCTTATACATGTGTCATTAATCGAGAAGGCTGTAATTTGCACTAGCCTTTCCTCATTTCCTTTCTCTCTCTCTCTCTCTCTTTTTTTTTTTTTTTTTTAGTTTGGAATGGATCCATGCATCTGCTCTAGTGAAAATAGTTAAGGAAGCATATGCAAGCCACACTCCATAAATGACAGCAAGGCTCAGGCACATCTCTTCAGCACATGTTGCCCTTCCTCCTGTTAGGACAGTCAGCTGAGCAGTAACGAATGAGCACAGCATGTTGCATCGTAACATTTTACTACAGATCACTGGCGAGATGACTTTGTGTTTAGGGAGCTTCTTGTGTGACTGAGAGCTATTCTAAGTTTGGGTCACTTCTCCCATAGCAGACCAATGTCTTCACAGTCCGTTGGATATTCTTGCATAAGGTCTCAGAAAACCCACGTAATATCATTGCAGCAAATCTTTCAGTCCCTCAGAAAACTGTTCTGGTCCAGCTGGTGCCAAACTTTCTTTAGCAAGTTTCTTCAAATGAAATCTTACATGGCACTCTAACATATAAAACAGATGAAGGTAGAACCATTGTGACAAAAGAAATGAAGTAAGACTCCACCTCCAAGGCCTGTGGGCCCAACAAGGACCTAATAACAGGTCCATTGTACACACATGGAAAACAAACGCAGAAAGCTCGACCTAAAATGGCTCTGAATAATCTCATCTACCTTCAACTTCGTACACAATGCTTCCTGTCCACCTAAACACATCCAACTGACAACTTATCTATAAGACCTGCTGGGCTTTTTTATTCAGCATCTCCTAAAGAGGCCATCTCTCAAATCTCCCCCACTGAACCACAACCTTAGGACTCTTCTTATCTGGGAGTGAAAATCTGGAATGTACTGGGTGACCCTGGTGAGAACTTCAAGAAGGGCTACCTGGAGCTTCAGAGAGTAAGTCTCTAGGACAAGTCTGCAAGACAGCAATCACTGGGTTACTCAAAGGGAAATAAGAGCTATGCGTTCAAGGCTGAACAGTCCTGGGAAAATATAGACCAAATTGGCCAGAAGTGAACTAAGGGGCAGCATCCCCCTTGGGACAGAAAACCCATGTCCTTGAAAACGGGAACCATTGGGAGGATGTCTGTAACCAGCTACACTGGTGATCCTTTCCCAAAGGGCATCAGGAAATACACTCAGATTGGTCATGATGGCCTCCACAACCTATGCTTGGGGGAAACCCTCAAAAGTCAAGATATGCTTTGAAGAACACAGTGAAATGTTGATATAGCAAATTTAAAATAAGTGAGAATATATTATTTTGTGCTAGCGCAGAAGCCACCTTATACTAAATTATAGTATTATTATTAATTATTATTATTAAATTCTAAATATTTAATAGTTTTCATTCTGATCTTACCTTTTACCCATAGGTTATTTAGAATCAAAGTGCTTAATGTTCAAACATTTGGGGAATTTTTCTCGTTTTATTCTTATTATTGACTTAGCTAAGTTGTCGTGACTAGAGAACACTTTCTGCAAGATTTCAGTTCATTGAAACTTGTTGAAACTTATCTCATGACCAAACATATGGTCAGTTTTTCCAAATGTCTCACGTATTCTGCAGATGTTGGGTGCAGTGCTTTATGTATATTAATTAGGTCAGCTTTGCTGATACTGTTTTTTCATATGCGCTAAGCTCTTTCTATTTTTTTTTAATCTTCTTGTTCTAGCAATGCTGAGATAGGGTGTATTAAAATTTCCAACTATCCAAAAATAAATAAACAAATTATAGCACAGAATTACATAAAGAGGCATGGTTTTTAAAAATATATATATACTGATGGGAGAAAGACTTAAAAGTTTCCTCTCTAACTTGACTTTTTCCTGTCAACTCAGAAGAAATTTCAAGTGATGTATTTTCTCCACCCCTTGTTCCAGCTAATGGCTATGTCACAAGGAATGTTCTTCAGGATAGCACTGCTACTTAGAACCATTAGAAAGTTCCAGGGAAGGAGGAAAGGGTGTAGGGAAGGCAGGAACAGAGCAATCCCTAGTGTTCCTCACCAGAGCAGGCAGCCTCCCATGAAGGTGGCACAGAATCAACTTCAGGCCAGAAGGGGTAAATACAAATGGAGGTCCCAGACAGATGGTCAAAGTCACATCAAAGTCAAACACCAACAAAACTAAGGAGCAAATCAAAAAGAGGAGACGTGGCTTCTGGATTTGAGGAATTCAGGAGGACTACAATGGAGACCACTTAGGTCAAGGGAGCCAGTAGGACCACTACCTAGAAAAGACCCAGGTAGTTGTCACTTTATCAACAGCCAGAGATTCTTACCTTCCAAGTCAGGGCAATTTATTCCATCTACTTCCTCTCTCTCCTCTGCTGAGCCCATTCAATTCCAAAGGCTTTCTAATTGATCTGACCAGATTCCTTCACTAATCATCCTCCACCTGCCCTGGGCAGATGGAAAGTCAAGCATCCAGGTTAGAACTCGGTTCCCAAAGCCATACCTGTCTTTGTCATCAGCCTAGCCTGGGATAAGGACACCTAGGAGAACCAAGCTTATTTTTTTTAATGCATCACTGAGAAAGACATTTGAAGGCAGGAGGCTAAGAATATAGGGACTAAAGTCAGTAAGCAGGACAGAAAGCTCCTACAGGACCTTGCTAAAAAGCAGTGAATAAAGAAACCTCAACAAAGACTTACTAACACAAAACAGAGGAAACTATGCATCAGCAAGAGTGCAAGCCAAGAGGGAAAAGAAAATTATAGACAAGAGGAGCACAAAGCCCATGGAAGGAACACCATGAAGATGTAAATATTCATGTGTTTCTAAGAAATTGATATAAGTCACAACTTTAGAAATTTTGTTTGAGGGTTTGGAGGAAACTGAAGAAACATGTGATATTATACTTCATTTTAATGAGAATAAAATGAGATCTGTAGATGAAAGAGGTGACTGTAAAGTAGTAGAAAAGATTTTATAAGCCATATGTGAAAATCTTCCTCATAATTCCATAATCATGTTTTAGTAAGCCCAGTTTTTAAAGTACAAAGTTAACCTCCACGTACCAACAAATTTGACCGCAAAAGTTTGTTAAGCTCAATGTTTTGACCTCAGGAATTCTCTTTTCATTAAAAAAAAAAAAAAAAAAAAGATGTTATCCATGTTTAACTGATACGTAGATTTTTAATGTAGAATTTTCCTATATGTATTTGCACATCACATAAAAATACAACTGCTATTTAGCTATCAAATATTAAAAAATAAACCAAAACTTCTAACAGTATACCCCAATGATATTAATCAGTTTTCCCAGAAATGAGATATCACCTTAAAAACTCATATGAATGTCTAAGAAAAGCTTTTCCATATTTACATTTTATAGAACACTTTAGATAGAACATGATAAGGAAAATGAATTGTTCTGCATAGAAATTACAATGTTTAATTTGAAATAAGTTCCCTTAATTACTGGTACCTCTAAGCAGTAGAGATACATAAAGCTTTAGTTCTTACAAGGTAGTTTTAAACTAAACATTTCTGACACAGGAAGGGGCAGATTTAAGTTATACTGCTTCTAAGCTAAAAGCTCTTGATCTTACATTCTCTGTAGGAGACAGAAGCTCACAAAGAACACGTGCAGGCTTCTGTTAGGAACCTGGACATTTTTCACATGCATTCTAGTGTAAGAAGTTTTACATTTTGTTCAGAAGCAAAATGTTTATGAACTCAGGAGATGCAGTGTGATTTTCCAAACCAAAATCTGTTTTTTTATGACCCTTTGGAAAAAGGCAGAGTTGGAAATATGGCTTAGTTGCAAAAACCTCTGGAATTTTTGAAGCCTTTTCACTCATTTATAGGGCAAATGCACAAAAATACATGAAATGAGGCAGTACCAGAAAAGCCATGGAGCTGGCCAACACAACACACCTCCATGCACAGAGGACACATGCAATTATTTGAGTTCCTTTCACTTCTGACCATCATGGCTCAGGACTGAGACCCCACTGATCACCAAAGGAGAGAAAGGGGAAGGGAAGTTGTTTCAATGGAAACATCCTCACCTACTTGGGTTCCTTTTCTCACAGCCCCAGTAATTGACAGAACAATCATGAATTAAGCCAAAGGCATCTCTGCCCACTGCACTCTCACCCTGGAGACCAGCCCTCATAAGCCACATCAGGCTCTGGATAGTCTTTCAACCACCGTCTTCTCAGTGTGTATGAGTGCTTCACCTTGGTGAACTTGTACGGGTATTATGCTACTTCTGAGTACTCCTCTCCCATCCCTCATCTCCTGGGTAAATTGGCAGGTTTCCTGGACTGCCTTCTTGTGTGTTGCCTCCCCACCACCCCGCACCACTGGACGGACAACAGGCCAGCTGTCAGTCAACTGCTAATTGTGTCTACCATCTGGCTTTCTCTAGCAGCCTCTTCCTTCCTCTGTTTCCTTTTGTTCCCTGCTGATTTCATTCAGGAATAACTCAAAGTGTCTGGGAGCTCCACTGATAACTGCTCTTTTTTGGTTAAGTTGTATTTGTGTTCTACTCAACAGTATTTGATAAGCAATTTCTCCATGCCCAGTACTGTGTGGCAATTATAAACGGCACAAAAGAAATATGTGATCCAGCCACTCCCCTCAGGAAGCTGGTATTCGGGAAGAGGACACAAAATGAACTCATTTTCAACAAAGGACAAATGAGACAAGATAATCCGGAAGCAGAATGTCACCCAGCACAGGATATCAAAAGTGAAATGGGCTTGAAGTCAGAACACAAGAACTCTGCTACTTACTTCCTTGCTGTGTGATCTATGGCAAGTCATGCCACCGCTCCCTGCCTGTTGCTGCATTATGGAAGCATTTATCGAGCAATATCGTTAAGAGGATTAAAGACCCAGAGAGGTCAGAAACAGGACACAATCTGAACCAGCGCATGAGCCGAACACCTTCAAAGCCAGCAAGAATTTAGCTAAATGGTGAGGAGTCAGAAAGATAGCAGGTTTGGTGAGCATCCATTCAAGTATTGAGAAGCCTTGTTATTACTTCAAAGGCTACAAACGTGAATAAGATAATTCTTCCCCTCAAAATTTGCAGTCACAGAACATGACAAATACACAAATAACTATAAAATTGGCTATAAAGTCAAAGGAATGCTTAGGAGGTAATGCAGCAAGTTGAAGATGGCTGGGCAACCAGCCCATCAGTGTGCTGGGTACTAGTTTCAGCCCTGCTTCATCTGTGTGTGATCCAGCATGGGTCCCCACCCTCTCTGGCCTCGTTTTCCTAGACTTGAGACAAGAAAGAGGTCTGAACTCAATGGTCTTCACCCTCCACAAACACTTTATGCTCCATGATTCTAGGTTCAAAGTCCAGAGTTTAGTGATGAGAAATCTAAATGGGGTCATGGTGGCAGCCGTCCTCCGTGTCACCTCACTTCTTAGAGATGAGAGCCTAGACATGGGAATCAGATGGAAAGGATCCAAGAGACATGAGTTTTAAAAATAATAGTAGTGCCTCACTGACTAGAAGGGGAAGCAGCACAGAGAAAGTACTTCAAAGAATGAAGCTGGGTAACCAACACAGCAAAATGGTGATTCTGGAAACAGGACATTAGAAATGGGGGAATGGAGAAAGTTGGAGAGGGCATAAGGCTTTTGTGGGTGGGTACCAGATTTTTGGAGGGGATAGATGATGAGATTGGGCTGGGATGGGTTGAGTGGTAGGGGTCACAAAGCCACATCACAGAGAAATACTTAAAAACCACTCCCATTCCCTAGGGTCCCACGTTTATCTCTGTCCTTGGGACAGAGGCAGCGGCGCCAACATTGAAAGGTCCTGAAAGAAGGCTATGAATGTACAAACCGCAGAAGAGGGGACACCCAAAACCAAGGATCACTGGTGTTCTAACTCAAACTCAGTTACACGGGACATAACGGGCAGTCCCTGCTGTCCTGACGAAACTTCATTTGCAGACATCATTCCTCTGTTGTAAGATACTTTATCTGGCAGCAAGTAAAGGGAAATGTCAGTGAAGACAGCTGGGTATCTCTTTGCCTCCACACCATTCTCTTCTTTGGGGAGCCTTTACTAGGGCATCGATTCATTCAAAACTTAGACCTCACATTCAAAACATCACCATACACCACCCATGTGACTACATGTTAATAAAAATACATACTGGCCAGGAGTATATCATTTTCCTTCAGCCTTGTCCTCAGCCTCTCTTACTTGGCTCAAAATAATGATTACTTTTACTACTGATGTTAAGAAATGACAAGCCAAAACCCTTCTCTAATCACTTAATGCTTGTGGGTTTTCAGAAGAGAATCAGTTTAACTAAACCATGTCCCCTGTGTTTTTGTTCTCACTCAAAATAAAACAATACTTTTTATAAATATGCATGTGCCCCATCTCCTAATACATGCCAGCAAGAGCTTCTCCAGGAAATTGCTTCCTAACCCTTTTCATGCTATTTGTATGACAAACTTGGTCAAATGTTCATGATGGAAGACAACAGATTTGGGAACTCCAGCAACGCCAGGGCCTGCCCAGCCACCCTGAGAGAAGGAGGGTTCAGTATCTCAACACATCTGAATCAACTAAGGGCACACCAAAGGAGACTCTGATCCAGGGTAGAGGCCAAAGAGCAAAATTCCTGGGGCATATGTGCACACATGTTCAATTATAGAAGATAATGCTAAATTGTTGCTCAACATAGTTGTTTCACCGTCCCACCTTCACCAACATTTGGTGTTGTCAGACTTCTCAAAATGGTCTAAGTTAGTGTTTCTCTGATTTCTAATGTGGTTGAGCCATTCGATTTCTTTTTCTTTTTTTTTTTTTAATTTAATTTGTTGGCCATTCAATTTCTTCTTACAGAAAAGCACAGTCATGACTTTTCCCTATTTTTCTATTGGGTTGTTTTTTTCTTATGGACATGCAGGATTTCTTCATATATCCTGGATACTAGTCCTTTGTCAGTTACAGATGTTGCAAATATCTTCTTCCTGTTTGTGGTTTGTCTTCTCACCTTTTTAATGCTCGGTCTTCAAGCAGTCAACTCTATCCGTCTTTTCTTTCATAGCTAGTTCTCTTTATATCACATTGAAGAAATCCTGCTTTAAAGTGATAAAGATATTCTTCTACTTTATTTTCCAAAAGATTTTGCCTTTCACATTAAGTCTTCAATCCACTGGGAATTTTTTAAGGCGTATGTAGGAATCCAATTTCATTATTTTTCTCTGAAGGACACCTAATCATCATAGTGCAATTTATTGAGAAAAATTATCCTTTCCCTAGTGAGTCACCATGTTTTGGCAGAACTGTTTCAGGGCTCTCTCTTCTGTTCCTTGATCATTTGCATTATCCCTGGGCCAATGTCATAAGGCCTGAATTACTATGACTTTGCAGTACAGCTTATATTTATCATTTATATCTGGGAGGACAGTTGCTTCTACCTTACTGTCAACATTCTTGACCTTTCACACCTCCACCTAAGCTCCTCAAAAACCATATAGAAATTCTGAATGCGAGTACATGAAATCTACAGATCAAATTGAGAAGATTGACCTATTCATGCTACTGACTGATCTCTCCAACTTATTTGTATCTTCCTTAATGCCTTTAAAAATGTTGTCAAAGTAAATTCTCCTTATAAAGACCTTGTACACTTTGGGGGAGGGTATAGCTCAGTGGTAGAGTGCGTGCTTAGCCTCACAAGGTCCTGGGTTCAATCCCCAGTACTTTCTTTAAAAACAAATAAATAAACCTAATTAACCCCTCTCCTCAAAAACAAAACAATCACAACAAAAAAAGACCTTGTACATTTTTAGACTTATTGATACTTTATATTTGGTCACTATTGTAAGTGATATCTTTTAAATATATATATTACATATACCTTCCATTATTACTTAGCTCCACTAATTCTAATGATTTGTCATACATAGTTGAAAACTGATTACATCTTTTTTTTTCCTTTCTAATCTTTTGTTTAGATTCTTTGCCTTACTGTGTTTGTTAGGACCTGCAAGAGTATTGAGTAAATAATCTTGTCTCCATTCTATCGTTTCACTGTTAAGAATAACATTTGCTGTAGGTTTCCAGTAGATACTCTTATCAGGTTAAGGAAGTTCTCCATCTATTCCCAGTTTTCTAAGAATGAGTATTATGAATGCATATCAATTTTATCTAATTTTCTTTCTAAATCTATTGGGGAAATTATGTGATTTTTCTCTTTTAATCTGTTAATTTATAAGCTTTTACAATTAGTTACCTTTGATCTTTATGTTTTCTTTCTTCTAGTTTTTTCTCCAACCTTCCCAACTTCTGCTCTTTACTTATACACTCTACCTGAAATTTCTCCTTAAAAACCATTATGTTTCCTCTGTGTCCATCCTTGCAGGAGAGGAGGGTACAGTTCTCAGAGTCATTAATAAATATTCGAATGATTTTAAAAAATGAAATACCTAATAAGTGCCTTACTCCCTAGATAAACATCAGAAAATCATTAGCTATCTCCTGAATTTTCTTTCAATACTATGTTTGACTTTAAGTACTGGGGCTCAAGCTCCCCCATTTTAACACCTAGCAATTAGGGTAAAAGATTTCAAAAATGGTAAGCATCTTAAGAGAGATTAAAAAGTGACGCTTTTATATATTCTGTAATTCAACACTATCCATCAGACGGGCCACCCATGCTTCAAAATCTTGGTTCAGAACCTAAACCAGACCAGCAACAATGATCATCTAATTTGTTCAATCTGAGGATAGAGGGAAGAATGTAGGTACTTCCTTTTATTTAAAGCAAGGTGAACAAATCCAATTTGTGCCATGCTACAGCAAGAGGGGGTTATACCTCTAGAAAGTCTGGGTAGGTCTGTCTTAATGAGGGGTCATTATATATCTGTTTTGTTCATTCATTTAACAGTTAAGTGCCCACCATAGGCAAACACTGTGCAAGGTAACAGAAATGCAAGTAAGATAGAAGCAGCACCTGCCCTCACAAAACTTACCATCAAATGGAGAACAGTGACCAGTGAAGCAAGACGCCAAGTGTGGTTAGTACATATGGCCAGAGTAATGGAAAGAGCTCATGAGATTAACACCTCAGCTAGATAGGGGTGAGGTGGGTTCTAAGAGGAAGTTTATGAAGAGTCTAGTGTCTTAGGTTGTAGAATTTCTGTAAGTAATCTGTAGTTCTAAACAGTACATTAAAGCTGGGGTTCCCTAGGGAAAGAACTCTATAGTCCAATGGCATAGAACAGGAAAGCTAAAAAGACCCTCATCTGTACACTCCCCACCCAACCCCACCACCCACACACTCACACACAACTATGTGACTCACCCAGAAGGCTACAGTTAAAAAAAAAAAGTCAGTGTCTCCTCCAGATAACTGGAGAAATGATTGTGGAAGTGTGTATGAAATAGGTTCCTCCCCTCGTGCACTGTTGGGGGCACTGTTATTTGGTGCAGTCACTGTGGAAAACAGTATGGAGTTTCCTCAAAAAAACTAAAAGTAGAGCTACCATATGACCCAGCAATTCCACTTCAGAGTATGTATCCAAAAAAAAAAAAAAAACAACACTAATTCAAAAAGGTACACACACCCCAATTTTCCTAGCAGCGTTATTTACAATGGCCAATATATGGAAGCAACCTAAGTGTCCATCAACAGATGAATGGATAAAGACGATGTGATATATGTGTCACACACACACAAGCGAATACGACTCAGCTATAAAAAAGAATGAAATTTTGCCATTTTCAGCAGCATGGATGGACTTGGAGGGCATTATGCTAAGTGAAATAAGTCAGACAGAGAAAGACAAATACTGTATATTATCACTTGTATGTGGAATCTAAAAAATAAACTAGTGACTATAACAAAAAAGGAGCAGATTCACAGATATGGAAAACAAACTAGTGGTTATCAGTCAGGAGAGGGGGGCAACAGCACAAATTACTGGGTGTAAGATATGCTCAAGGATGTACTGTACAACATGGGGAATATAGTCAAAATCGTGTAATAATGGTAAATGGAAAGCTACCTCTAAAAACTGTATAAAAATGTAAAAATACAATTAAAAATAAAAATTAATAAAATTAAAAATGTAAAACAATTTTTTAAAAGGTTCCTCATCTTTCTCGTCTTGCCATAGACCCTACCTAATCTGCCATCTGCCTCTACTAGTCAAAAATGTGATCATATCACTTTTTAAAAGATATTATCTTGTTTTTAAAATTAAAGAAGTTGAATCTACATTTCTAAACTAATTATTTAAGATGAAGTTTTGAAAACCTTTGCCAAGTTTTTTTTTAATTGGCCTATACAATCATCTTAAAGTTGGTATTTAGCTTCATGAAATATATTTATTTGACCAAGGATGTTAGATAAGGCATGATCTGGATATGAAAAGGGGCAGTTAAAAAAAAATAGAAATCAGCAAACAGCTCTCAAACTTCTAGAGCCTTTAATCCTAAGAAAAGCAGATTAAACATTACAAGAATATATAAAACTGTAGTTCATACCTGACTCCTAAGAGCCCCAAGGCCACTGCCAGCAGTAAGTTTCTAAGGTCATTAAAGAAACAGTCTATGGGACATTATGCTGTACACCAGAAACTGACACATTATAACCAACTATATCTCAATAAAAACAGAAAAGAAACAGCCTATCTTATTTCTTTCTAATGACTTTAAGTTCTTAAACACTTTTCAGGACTATAAAAACTAGACTAGATGGAAATCTATTATTTTAACAGCACCTTTCAGTTGCTTTAGAGGAAAAACTTGGCTCAAGAGACAAATATAAAATTGCAAAAATTATACAGCATAGGATGATGTAGGGAATGTCTATGACAGATATGGAAGTACATCCCAAGAAATACAGATACACCAGATATCTTCCATTACAACCAAAACTGAATGCAAAGTGATACATAAATACCAATCCAAAAGGTGTTAATAATTTTAAATAAAATTTGATAAGTGGACTGTCCTACACCAATGATCCAAAGATATTCTACCAGCAGAGCCTGGTAGGAATGACTGAAATCAGGCGGTGGCTGCTGAACCCATCAGTTAAAACATCATGCATCTAACAAATTAGCACTGAGAACCAGCTGTGCCCACATCACCGCGTTAAGCACCGACAACTAGGCTGTGGGAGAGCAGCAGTCTAATAGCAGCACTCTACGTGGCTATGAACAGTGAAAATGCAGGGGGAGGAAAACTGTTACAGGAATGTGCACACAATACTGGGCACTGGGGAGGCCTGGGGTAGAGCGGGTGGGGCCACTACGCCACCGCACAGGGGGCACCTGAGCCAAGGACTTACAACAGTACACAGAGGGACAAATGACAAACGTGAATGAACAAAAATTACAGTTCATTGACAATGTGGTAAAGGACTTGACCTCCTATGTCAAATAAGTATTATCCTTTGAGGATAACGGACGCCATCAACAAGAGGGTCACCGACGCCAACCCAAAAGGTGTAACTGAGTTTTGATGGAATGAGGTGAAGGCTGTCTGTTGCCCAAAGTAAAAAACACAGACCAGGCTTAGAGTCATGAGAAGGCAGCAGGTGCTGCGGTGAGCAACTGGGAGGGTGGAAGTCAGGGAAGAGCATTTGCACCTGCAAACGTCTAAGAGGGAAAAGGTTATGATGCATTTAGGGAATCTCAGCAGATGGAAGCGGCTCAAGGGCTGCATGGGGGTGAGAGAGGAGGCGTCCAGACAGGCTGAAAAGATGGGAGAGACTTTGGGACCCAAGACTGAAAGGACTCTTACATGGCACTAGAAAGTCTCTGCGTTATCCTCTGGGCAATGGAAGGCACTGCAGGCTTTTATGAAGGAGAAGAACAGAAGGTCGGCACCTTAGAAAGATCTTTCTGGCAGCCACGGGAAGGCTGGGAATACAGAGACCAGGAATAGATGAGGAGAGGCAGTGAGTGACCTGTGTTGGTGACAGCAGGAATGAAGAGGAAGGGATTAATTCAAGATATATTTAGGAGGCAGAAAATCGGTATAATTTCTTAATAAACTGGTAGAGGAGTTAAAGAGAATCAAAACTTTTAGTTTGGTAACTGAATTAAAGGCATTATCATTAACCAAGAGAGGAAAAGCTGGTTTGAGATGATTATAACTAACACTGAATACTTTTCTAAGCCCTTGAAAATATTAACCCATTTAGGGCCTCATAACAACCCTATGAACTAATTTACAGATGAGAAAACTGATGCACAGGCAGGTTAAGTAAGTTCTCCAGGGTCACACAGCCAATAAAAGGCAAAGTCAAGATTTAAATCCAGACACGCTCTCAACTACCATGCAACACTATAAGGGACACGAGCAGTTAAATGCCCCTCATGTTTCAGAGACATCCAGAGAGCTGTGTGTATTCGGCATTTGGGAAACAGAACTCGGGCTCAAATAAGAGTTAACAATATGGATTTTAGAGTCATCAACACAAGTTGATTTCCTGAGGCCGTGGGAGAGACAGGACAGCCATTTAGAGTGAAGAGAGACCCGAAATGTAAGGTTCAGCACGAGATTTCCAAGAAGGACACCAGGAAGGAGATTTTTCAAGCGAGTCCACAGACTGGGGCAGGCACCACAGCACAGAGGTGTGAGCTCAAAGCAGCCTGGATGTTCCCCTTGTGACAACAAAGGATCCATTCAATATTTGCCAAGTGATAAATCCAGCACTTAGAGCTAAAGGATCCCTTTACAGATTACACGGGGGAGAAGAGAAGCACAAGAGAGCATGAAATGGAAAAAGAAGAAAACAAATTGACGCTCTCAGCTCTTGGATGCTTTGCATCTGTGTTTGAGTCAAGTGGCTTCTGCCTCCAGAGAAGAAGGAGCAATGCAAGCTCATCCCTCAAGCAGCATCTTCATCTCATTTCGTCACCTCCCTCCCTACCCTCCAACCCCCACTGAACCCAGCCTCTGCTTGGCTAAGAGGGCAGGGCCCCAGCCACGCTGCAGCCACCCCAGGAGCACTGAAGAAAGCAGGAAGGTGTCCTCTTGCAAAGACAGCACTCAAGAATTATGGCTTCGGCAAAAATCAGCTTTTGTTTTTCATGGGCCTGGTCCATGACTCATCAGCTTTCACAGCTGCTGCCACCCGGCTCCAGTGATAAATCAACCAAGTTCAGAGGCGGGAATAAGAGCAAAACATGGGCCAAAATCTCGGGAAGCTTGAATCCTCAAAGGGGAAGAGAGAAACAGGGAGGTGGTGAGCCTGTGCTGTGAGCTCTCAAGGGCTGAGGGTCTGGAGAGCGCAGAAGCTGCAGCAGCGGCAGAGAAGGACGCACCCTGGGCTCCCAGCCCTGCTAACGTGCGCAGGTCCTGGTTGCCATGGTGCCATCCTGCGGCCGGCAGCGTTGCATCAACATTCTCTGCCGCAGTTCCTGTCTTGTGGGTGGCAGCAGTAGCAAGAAAGAAGAAAAAATGTTGTTTGTATTCTAACGGCTTCTGGGTCACTGAACCCAGTCTGGAAAGATCTAAGGGAAAGTGGTAAGAGACGGAGAAAGCAGCCAAGGTGGGAGGAGACGCCTTTGGGATGCATTCAGTACAAGCTGGGCATTCTATGGATGAGGTGCCCTCAAGAATCAACACTCCTCTCCCAAGCTTTTTTTTTCTTTCTGGTAGTTAGAACCCAAGAATCTCAACAGAGAATGTCAGCTTTTTATCCAGGCTCTTTCCCAGCAATTTCTGACAATGGGACTCGGGGTTCACTCCTAGGTGAAAGCATGAACTTGCGGCAAAGAAAAGAAAATGATGTATTGGTTAGTGCACTGGAAGTCAGGCACTGCACTGGCTCTGACACTATAATCGGCCAAATGACCTTAGCACTTTGAAGCTTCAATTTCTTCCTCTGTGAAATGAGGAGGTCGGACTAGATGAATGCTAAGGGTCCTTCTACTCTCCGAGCCTATTCTGAGGGTGCTCAGGAGCAAAGGAGCCCTTCCAGGTGCCTCTCAAAGAATACGACGCTGCCTGTGTGCCAGGATGCTGACTGCATCTCCAGGGACACTCAGCTACGCAAGTGGCCACAGCTCAGTGGAAGAGATGAGTGAACACATACACTCATGATGTCACGTCCATACGTTTGAGTCGACCGACGTTAGGGGGCAGAGACCACGTCTTGTGCCTCTTCACGTACTCCACATCCAACACAGTCTCAGCACTTTGCTTAACAAGTATTCATCACCTGCACATGGAGGCAACTCTTTAAAATGTATTGTAATGAGATCTTTCAAAAGTATCTGTTACGAGCTGAACTGTGTTCTCCCAAAATTCAGATGTTGAAAGTCCTAACTCCCAGGACTTCGGAATGTGACCTGATTTGGAGACAGGGTCTTCAGAGAGGTAATCAAAGTAAAAAGAGGTCATGAGGGTGGGTGGGCCCTAATCCCATGACTTGTGTCCTTATAAGGACAAGAAATATGAACATAGCCACCCATAGAAGAAACATGAGAGAAAAGACACAGGGAGACGACAGCTCTCTCCAAGCCACGGAGAGAGGCCTAGAACAGAGCCTCCTCCTTCAACTCTCAGAAGGAGCCAACCCTACCAACACCACGATCTGAGACTTCTGGCCTCGAGAACTGTCAGACGAGAATTCTGTTACTTAAGCTGCAGTCTGTGATACTGTGCTATGGCGGTCCTAGTAAACTAGCACGTATCTCAAAGTAGAGGGAACTGTACAATAAAACACCCCATCACACTCACCACCTCGATCTTGCATTCCTGCATCCCGTCACTGAGCATCTCTGAACTATTTGGACCTTTCCTTACAGGATCACCATGCCATTTCCAAACACACCAAAATTAATTGAAGGCAAATGTAATTGTCAGAACACACCTTATACTAAAACACATACTTATACAGGCCTCCATTAATATTAACAGTATTAAAAACAAAATCCCAATAAGCTTGAATTTTTGTGGATAAAATGCTCAGAGGACAAGCAAGGCTCTTTGAGCAGTTCAATTCCTTAACAAGCTCTCTTATTCAATATATTATCTGAGAATAAGAGCCTTTGTTACTTTGATAAAGTACAGAAAAGAAAGGAAGGAAGAATGCAGTCAGTACTCAGACCCACTCTCTGGTCATTGAAAATGCACTTTTCAAACTAAACCCAAGAAACTTACATTGAAAATGCACTTTTCAAACTAGACCCACAAAAGATAGTAGACATCTTGAGGAAGTCTTTGGTTTAAAAAAAAAAAAACAAAACTTAATACTTGCAATATTTTATGTTAAACTGCAAATATTTTAAGTACCTAAAAATTGGCAAAGCCAAACTCAAAACCTCTACGCCCCTACCCACCCCCCAAAACCAAAACCATACCTTGACAAAATATAAATCGTTGCTTGATTTTCCTAAGGCTTTAGAGGCTGGAATTCCCAACACTTCAACAGTTAGACAACTTGCAGTCACATGTCCTCTTCTAAAAAGGCACTTTTCGTCTAATACAAACAGAAATGTTAAAGTTAAAATCGCCTACTTGTAAAAGGTTTTCAAAAGAGTCTTTCGAAAAGCAGTTCACTCTATCAACTTTCAAAATCAGGCATCTTTGTAAAAACCCACAATCCAGCTAATTAGTCTCAGCTGGTTGTCATATGGCCTGCAAACCAGTCAAGTGATTTTGCCCCTTTCAAGCTTTTCCTAAAACCCAATTCTCCTGGCCTCTCAGAAAGAAGGCAGCTATGTTAACCTCTTCCAGTGTTAGAAATAGGACTTCAACTGTTTTTTCCCCTAATCAAAAGAGTAGAACATTTGATTTCCCAAGAAAACATCTTTCAAAGCACTGCATTCTCAGGGCCCTTAAAGGTTATACTAATATTGTTTCTTTGCAAATACAGTGCCTGATCCAAACAAACACTACAGGAGATCAATAGAAGTGGCAGAAGCCATGCGGCTAGTTGACTTCCCAGACCTCTTGCTCTGGCCTCCGGACCCATAAGTAAAACTGTCACCTTGAGGGGGTCCACCCACATGTCTTGCTGATCTTAAATTCAGCATGTCCTTCCCTCAACTTACCTCCTGCGCTCTTCTCTCCAGACCCTGCTTCAGACCCACTTCTCTTCCTAGGTCTTGGGTAACACAATCTCCACACACACCGGCCAGACATATGACGGTCCTCAGTGACTCCTCCCCCCCACCCCTCCCACTTCCATGAGCTGCCAAGTTCCAGGAATCTTTTCTCCTCTCACCTTTATTCCAAGTTTTTCTTTCTCATCAAAATGGCTGTGATCAACCACATATTTGGTTTTCTGGCCCAGCCACTGACCCATCTGCCACACGGCACCCAAAGTGATTTTTCCAAAGGCAAGTAGGTGTCCATCACTGTCCTCTGCAGAACCTGTCAATGGCTCCCACGACCTCGCCAGTAAACTCCCCAGTCCTTAGACCTTTGCCTTCTCTATCACTGACTGTTCCCTGCCTTCTGACTCCAGCCACCAGAACTATTTGTAATTCTCTCAATCAGTTTTTTTCCCTAAAATGGTTTTCAAAATGTGACAGCAATGCCATCAGCATCACCTGGGAAACTTAGAGATGCACACTTGTGGGTCCACCCCAGATGTACGGAATCAGAAATTCTAAGGACAGGGGACAGCGGTCTGTGTTTTAAGCAGCCCGCCAGGTGATTCGGATACATTCCCCTGAGCGCCCCTGCTCTAACCCACCAAATCTGTTCTCCAAGAGACTTAATCCTTCGGCTCCTCCTGCTGCGGGTAATGCTGCGTTAGATGCCCTTTCTCTGCGCTTACTCTTTCCAAGAACAGGTCAACCCAGTATGATAATTATCCAGTTTATTTCTTGCTGGTTGGTGAATATCTTGAAGGCAGGAACTGTGTCTTATTTGACACATTCATTCTACAATCCCTAGTTGAACACGTGCCTGTCACTGGGTTAGATGCTGGCTGTGAGACCAATTGCTCCTCCCTTGTCCTCCAGGGGAAGCCACCCTCACACCTGGACCACTCAGAGTGTGACTGCAGACTCCTCCTACACCATCTGCAAAATCCCATCACCAACTGGAAGAACTGTGAGCAACGGGAGATGCCTGAACATAACCAGCCTGACATCCCTTGTGCTAAATGGCATGGAATTTTTGGTTCACGTGGTTTACGAAGGGGAAAGGGTGCATATTCATGAAAACATATGTATTCCTTTTTATTCTCTCATAGCCACCTCCGGAATTTGGAGAATAATTAATTTAGTAAGGGAATTTACCAAGTTTTAAATCCCTTATTAAAATTCATCCCAGTTAGCTTATTCTAAATTACAGTAATTGAGTAAAGTTTCATATTAGCACTTCTCAACCTTCAGCAAGCCTGAGAGTCTCCCGGGAATTTTGTTAAACTGCTGATGCTGTTTCAGTAGGTCTGGGTGGGGCTCGCGATTCTGCGTTTCTAATGAGCACCCAGGTGATACCCAGGTAACAAAGATGCTCCTCGTCCTAGAACTACACTTGGAGTAGCAAGCAAAACTTAGACAACCCCATTCTTCATAGAGCTCTCAGTCTTCCTTCCCCGTAGAGCAACACCACGTTTTTTTAAGCTCCTTGTATTGAAAGCTTTCAAAAATGTCTTTCAGGCTTCAGCATAAAGATGGCATACTAAATACATTTAATGCTACCGCCTCCCCAAATCTCACTAATAAAACAATGAGGAGAATTTTATTTCTTAGAGACATCAGCTTACCAAATCAAAGTGAGTAGAAACAACAGCAACACAGTGTGGGAAGCTAGAAAGTGGATAAACAAGAGGTCATTGATTAGCAGACCCGGGAAAGCTGACTCCTTATCAGCCAGTAGGAAAGGCGAGAAGCAGCTCATCACAGAATCTCCAGAAAGGCTCAGGTGGTTGGAGCCCCAAACACCTCTGGAGGAGGGGGGAGGGTAAAGTGGGGCTAAAAATGGTGGAAGTCTGTTTCCACCCCAATCCTCACACTTGCCAGCCTTGGGACCTCCTCTAGCTCTGGCGGAAGTTGAAGGTTTATTCTCTGGAGAAAGTAAAATTCTGAGGGTCAAATTCTCAGAGGGTCTCTGAGTCACCCCAACCTCAGTGGCGGCAGGGGAGGCACTGAGAAACTACAGAGTAAATGTTAAGACACCTCCACCCCCACCCCCCACCTTCAGGCTGGACTTGCAGAAAGCAGGCTTACTTCACAGGCAGGTGGTTCAAATGGCCTTCTCCGGATAGTCTGCCCAACCCAGGAGGGAAGCCTAAACATTGAAAGGAGACAAGATATGCTGCTGGAACTAAGACTATGATGTCACTGCTGGGAGAAGGAGGAGACGGAAATGGTGCACATGAGTGGTAGGGGTAGGTGGCAAAACTAGCAAAAATTCTCTTCTTCTAGCCCAAAGCATCCATAGATAATGTCTAAAACTGAAAACGCAACCATGGAAACAGAAGTACGTCATTTAGAGACGAGGGTTATAACGACGAGGAAGGGTCAATTGACTGCAAGAATTGTAAGCAGTTGACTGTGGGGAGCAGGAAATGGGCTGGGGGCGGGGACTCTCACGACTCTCCTAACAGTCCTGGTAGAACTCTGCCCACATAGAACCCTGATAAAATTGTAAAAGTGAATTACTACATAATGAAATGTAATGCCCAGGCTTTAAGGTTTTTTTCTTGGCTGCTCCAGGCCATCACAATAAACACCACTGACATGTGCTACATCCTCAGGGTCTGGGACCCACACTGAGATGGGATGCTGAGGATCTGGGCTCTGGAGACAGGCTGCCTGGCTCTGCATCCCAGCTTTCCCACTCACTGGCTGTGTGACCTTCTGCAAGTTGCTTCCCTCTCTGTGCCTCAGTTTCCTCATCTGTGGAGCAGGGATAATAGTAAGGTTGTTTGGTAAAAATTGAATTATGTGAACCCTGTAAAGTGCTTAAAACAGTGTTTGGTGCATAGCAAATGTTCAATAATAGCTCTGCCTATCAAGGAATGTTTGCCCTGTAATAAATACCCTTTGATGCTGTATTGACTTTGTGTTTTATTAGTTTCTATTTCATTCTCCTGGCCCTCACCTTCACTGTCAGTTAGCCATCTGTCCCTTGCTAGAGGAATCAGTGTGCCTTCCTAGAGTCACCCCTTCCCCTGCCAACCTGCAGCTTCTAATTGACAAGACACTTGGAAACCAAATAAGCAAGATCAGAATTACATGTGAAATGGAGAAAAATGGACATCAGACATGTTCTGGAAATCTCTCTGTGGGACAAGTCAGGGAGCTTCCATACACGAACCTTCTCTCTGACTACTCAGAGCCCGTTGGGCTTACTTCCTAACTCTCAACTGGAGGGCAGTGAGCTGGGTGGCACTTGAGTTAACCAGCCGTCCCAGCTTACCTGTGACTGAGTTTTAGCACTGACAGTCCTACATACCTGGAAATCCCAGTCTCAGCACTGTTCAAATTACTTAATCCTTTTGAGCCTGTTTTATCATCTGTAAAATGAAGGATAATATTTACTTTGAAAGTCTATTGAGGATTAAATGAGAGAAATGCTCATATAATTCCTGACACACAGGAAGCTCTCAATAAATGGGAGCTCTAGCTACTGTACTCAGTTACCTACTGTTATTACCGACTCTAATATCAGGGGCAAAACAAATTATTCTTAGCAACTTAATCTGTACCTTGGTTGTTTTCTTATTGGCAAAAATAATTTGCCTTCTATATGGTGCACCCCAGGAATGTTTGCTTTTGTGACTCTCCCTCCACCTCTGTCCTACACAATTTGTTTCAGGGACTAAGACTTATTAAATACATTTAATATTTCAATACTGCTGAGTTCTCCACCGGGCAGAGGCCTGAGAGATTTCCGCCATCTTTGGATACATGCGTCTTTCTTACTATGGGAGCCCTAGGGTTCTTATGTCAGTAGCTGCTTCTAAACTTCCAGACAGAAACCAGCATTCCAACTCCCAAAGAAGGGCATCAGGCATCACACCTGAGATTCTTTTTTAATTTACATCTTACTTTTTTCCTTCACAATGGCATCAAATCATAGTCTCCTAACAGATTAACAATTCATTCACTAAATATGTCTGTTCAATTCTATGCCTGAAAAGTAAGGGAACTTATCAACCAACAGATGAAATGCCATTTCAGACCTCAAAGGCAGCTCAGTACTTGAAAGATATTAATTATAGCCCAGAGGAAATTGCTCACACCAGTGCAGCCCACCAACACAAGGATGAAGTTGCTGTAAGAAAAGTTGCACAATTTGCGGGAGATAACTGAAAAGATCATAAGTTACAAAACAAAAACATGGCCTGGGAACCCTCTAAGAGGCAGCTGAAAGTATCAACGGCCAGGCGTCTAAGAGGCTTCTCTGTATGGGTTCCCAAGCTCCCTCGTCCCATGTTCATATTTCTTCTGCCAACGTCCCCACCCAGTGCCCAAGGCCTGTGAGCACAAAACCGTGGAGAACCGCAGAAACTCAGAGAAGCCTTGAGAGGCATCTGATCTAACCACTGAGGCAAAAGTGATTGGACCCAGGAGAGAACTCCTCCAAACATGGCCCAATGCCCACTGACTGCAGAATCACATGGAGTAGTTGATGGAAATCCTGGGTTCCACCCAGATCCCTGAATAAGGATCTCTGGGAGGAAGTCTGGGGAATCTGCATTCATAACAAACGTCCCAGAGGATTCCTGGTTATACAAAATAAGGTTTGAGAGCAGCTCCTCTACGGAGACAACACACAGCAAAATGCACAACCAAAGCTAGGCGAATGACCTGTAAGAAAGGCCACTTTTAACCTCCACCAGCCTCAGATTCCACATCTGTAAAATAAGGATAATAATGCCTACCTAGCAAGGTGGTGGTGAGAATTAAATGAGATAACAAGTAATGGCTTCAAACACAGGGCCTCACACCCAGCAGGTGTTCAATAAATATTAATCTATTCTCCACCCCCTTTCTTATGTGGCATTCTAATGAAGATTTGTAACAGAAGTTCCTATTTTGAACAAATGTCTCCAAGAAAAGCAGATAGCTGGCTTAAGTTAGAGCCTCCATGTTAATGAGTCACCAACTAAAATGCCGAGGCCAGCAGCTTTAACTGATGGTTTGGTGGGAAAAAGGACCTGCGGATGGTGGTTCTCAAGCTTCAGTGGGCATCAGAGTCACCTGGATGGCTTGAAAAAACAGACTGCTGGCCAGAGGAGGAAATGAGGGATGAGAGATAAATTGGGAGTTCGAGATTTGTAGATACTAACTGCTATATATAAAACAGATAAACAACAAGATCCTGCTGAACAGCACAGGGAACTGTATTCAATAACTTGTAATAGCCTATAATCAAAAAGAATATATATATATGTATAATTGAATCACTATGTTGTACACTGGAAATTAACACAACATTATAAACTGACTATACTTTGATTAAAAAATAAATAAGAATTTAAAAAAAGAATAAAAGACAGACTGCTAGGCCATCTCCAGAGTTCCAGACTCAGCAGTTCTGGGTGGAGCAGGAATCTGCATTCCTAACAAGTTCCGGGGTGCTGCTGGTGGTGCTGGTCCCAGAACCGCACTCTGATCAGCACTCTACAGCCCAGTACTAAAACAGAGTTGAGCTGACAGTTTATAATAGAAAAGGAAAACTCCGCTCTAAGCATTTCCTGTTTGACACCGGACTGGTTACTTACATGTCAATAAAGAAAAAAGTAATAAACCCACAATTTCCGAGGCTGCACCGCCTCTGTCCCTAAGAATCTTTCTTACTACGTTTTTAATGAACAGAGCAGAGAGAAGGCTGGGAAATTTGAGTGCCACCTCCCAGCCTCCCATATGGGTGACCCGGAGTGAGGCACAGTGTATTCAGTATATTCAGCTGGGAACAAAGGTGGGCTCGGTCACTGGTTCCCCAGCCTGGCTGAGCACCATCAATCACTACAGCAGCATTTAGATAAAACATGGATTCTCCAGGCCTAACACCAAACCTAACAAACTAGAATCTCCCAAGGAGAGACTGAAAACCGTGTGGCTTTGTGTGCATAGGTTTTAAATTAAAGCTCCCTGTGTGATTTTCAGGGACAGCCAGTTTTGAGGAACCATTCTCATGGTGATCCTTCAGGCCTCTTCCAGCACTAAAGCTTTGGATCTTTTTAATTTCTAAGTCCCTGTGCCTGATCTGTGCTTAACAAGTAGCCTCGTCCTTTTATACTTACTTCCCATGGAGTTTTTAACCAGAGCAAATGAGTACATTCATCTTCAAAGAAAAGAATATAGTCTACTTAATAGTTCCATTTCTCTTGTATTGAAATGGCATTCTGGTTTTAGTTTAAAAAATAAAATAAAGTTTAATAGAGTCCAATGTGTGTGAAAATAGGAATTACATAGAACTCAATCTCTCAGGCAGTCTTCTCTAACACCAACATCTGAGTTACTCTGTCATTCACTCACTATTAAGTTAGCATCCACCACATGCCAGGCATTATTCTAGGTGCTAAGCACATAGAAGTTCATAAAACAAAGTCCCCATTCTTATAGAGAGAACATTTTAGCAGGAAAAGACAGACAATAAGTAAGTGAACGTAAAAATAAAATAATTTCAAATAGTAACAAGGGCTGTGAAGACAATAAAGTAGTAATAGGACAGAGACTGACGGGAGGCTGCTTTCCACAGAGTGATCAGAAGGATTCTTTGAGAGGTGATATTTGAAGTTGAATCTGAATGATGTCAAGGGACCAGCTAGGTGAGGATCTAAAGAAAAGAGTTACGGGCAAGTGCAAAGGCTCTGAGGAAGGAAAGAGCTTGGCATTTTTAAGGAACAGAAGGAAGCAGATGAGGCTAAAAGACGGAGGCACAGGGACGAGCAGAGGTCAAGAAGGCCAAGTGGGCTCAGATCACGGAGAATCTTACAGACCATGGTTAGAACAAGTGGATCGTATACCAACTGCAGTGCGAAGTGACTGAGGAATTTCAAACTGAAGAAGGATATGATCTGATCTACATTTTTCAAAGATCGCTGGCTTTGTGTGAGGAATGGGCTTCGGGGGACCAAGAATGGGACCAGAAAAACAGCAGAACAGGCAAGAAATCATGGTGGCCTTTAACTGGCAGTGGGCACATAGAGCAGATACTTCTGGACCACTTTAACATAGGTGAAAATCATAATATACTTGTTCGACTTCCTGTAATATTTCAGAAGTAAAAGACACTGCTGGTTACAATTAATAAACATGACTGGGAGAGGATACAGCTCAGGGGTAGAGTGCATGCTCAGCATGCATGAGGGCCTGGGTTCAATCCCCAGTACCTCCATTAAATAAATAAATAAACCTAATTACCTCCCTCCACAAATAAATAAATAAACAAAAAAAGAATCCCACCACAAAAAGCATGTAATTAAATAAAAAGTTAAAAAAAATAAACAGGAGCATGGGGCATAGAAAGAACACAGCCAGGAACCAGCAGCCTTGTCTCCTAGAATCCTCTCTGCTATCAGTTCACCTCTCGACCTTGGGCACAGCTCGGAACCTCTAAGGTGGTGGAGGGGAGGTGCCTACCAGCCTTTAAATTACACGATGCTGTGAGTGTCACCCATGAGGTTTCCTTATCTGGGCAGCAAAACAGGCTGCTGACTCAGGGTTGTGGTTTTGTTGTTGACTTTCAGCTTCCAGAGAGGCTCTTGTCAAGCAGGAAACGAGGTGTTAATGAAGACACTGTCCAGTCTTGGTATTTCCTTGGGAAACTCTGGGGTCTGGGGCACCTCTGGCGCCGGGACCCAGGGGCCGGCTGGGGGGTCTGTGAAGCTGACGGGCTGAGGGCACAGTCTCCGAGGAACTGAGGGACCCCGCCTTCAGGCACAGGGCTCTCAGATCTTTCTGGCAGCCTTCCACCTGTGCTGAATCACGCGGCAGCCAGGCACAGCAACCCAGCTCTCACATCCTACTGGCAGGCTGTCCCCTCCCGGCCCACTCCTCTCAAATCACCAACCTGGCACCTGGGTGAGGCCCTCTCTCCACGCGATCCCGGAGGGGAGGGACTCTTGGTCTCGTCTCCCTGTCAGAGCCCTTTTATAAGACTTATATCCATACAGACGCCTGGGCTCTACTCCACATTTAATGACTTAGAACTGGGGTGAGGGAGGGGTTGGAAAGACAACAGTGGTGCAGTTAGGCTTAGTTAACTTACATGATGGAGAGAATGTGGAACTCGGACACTGCAGGCCAGAGAGGTTCAACGATTTGTCTAACGCTGGGTTTCTCGGCCTTGGCACCACTGACATTTTGGGCAGGATAATCCTTTGTCACCAGGGGGCTGTCTGGTGCCTTGTGGGATGTTTAGCAGGGTCCCCAGTCTCTACCCACTAAACGCCTGTAGTAACTCCCCAGTGGTGACAACTAGACAAGTTTCCAGACATTGCCCAATGTCCCCCAGGGGACAAGGGGTGGACGTCAGCCCAGCTGAGGCCCGCATGTGTAATATCCCTTAGTTAATTATTGGCAATGTTAGAAACCAGAAATGGATCCACTAACTCCTGGCAGTGTTGGTTCCTCCACAATGAAGCAGGACCTGTGGAACACAGGATGAGTCACTCCCTGAGGAAATACCACAACCCACTTCACAGCTCTCTGTGCCCAAGCAGCGGGGGCGATGGAGAGCTGACCTTGCCCCTGACAGAGGAAGCCCATGACCTTGTCCCTGACAAGGGAAGCCCAGCCTGGAACAGCCAGCAGCTTTGCTTGGCCACATTTGGTCTCTGCTGTCTGACTGAAAGACAAAACCTTATCTTTTCAAGGGCTGCTTGACCATTTTACTCATTCCTGGGGTTGCTCCCCTGTGGTGGTGAGACTCATTATGAAAATGAATCACAAACTGCAGAAAACAAGGAAATCCTGACTGCCACCACGGGTTATATTTTAAAATTCTCAGGTGTCTCAAAGGAACATTTAAGTCAAGACCTATTTCAATATGTCTCACTCCTCCCGATATTCGGGCTAGTACAGCAAGAATCAAAATACCTTACCATCAGCTTCAGTTAGCCGATTGAGACGCTGTCTTTGTTTCAAAGGATACAAACACACAGGAGATAAGTAACCAGACATACCCAGATAAGACTGGACCAGCTGCCCACGTGGTATGATCAGGCCAGGACAGATGCATAGCAGTTAATTAGTACGAACAGATTTTTCAGTCTCTTGGCAACTGATTTTATTATTATGCTTTGACCTGGGCAGCTGGTAAGGCTTTATATGAATTCATCAACAAAACTATGAGAAAACAGGATTAGTGCCTCTGAAATACGGTATTCTAGTGGCAGTCAGAGGAAGCATGTTTGTTTTCAAGGCTGCTTTCTTAAATAGGTACGAATAATTTTAAAATAATAAGAAGACAACCCAATGTTTTGAAAGGACACATCCCTAAAGTTTAAGTCACATATACGTATCTACTACGTTGGTCCACACAAAGCAGGCAGGCTGTCAACGAGGCAACACCGGCAGGGCTGTGGAATTAATCTCAGCGAGTCCACCTTAACCAAAGCATCTGACAATAAAAACTCAAAAGGGACAAAAATATCAACAAGACCGTAAAAGCAATAAAAACACATCGAAAGACAGGCTTTCTGGCATCGTCACAGGGAATACAACCAAGTGGTGGCTTTCAACAGTCCTGCGGTTCTCAGAGAAAAGTCAGGGTGTCCATGAGGATGGCTTTGCCTGCCACATGTTAGATGTAGGGACTGGAAGGAGTAATCGTGGGAGGGTGGCAGTAGAAGTGATTAAAGGTCAGCACAAAAACATAAGCAACTTACACACGATCCCTTAATGGAAAACATTATGCAGCAGACCAACCACAAGACCTAGAGTTCAGGTTCTGGCTCGTGCCACTGACTGTGTGATCTGAGAAAATGTCTTAACATCTCTGGATTCGAATTTCCTTAACTACAAAACAACAGCTTCAACTACAGAAGCTGAATCTTCTCCCACCTCCTTCCAGTTCTAATACTCCTTGAGTTTACAGGTCCTTTTCTTCCCTAAAATGGACACACGTGCGGTCACCAAAATGAGCCACAGCTCAGTCATTCTTTGGACATTATCACGATCAATGCATTTCCTGGGCATAAACATGGGTTTACCAGGCCAGGGTCACCAGATTAAATATAAGCCACTGGCTAATTTTGCCTTCATAAAAACCAACAAATAATTTTTTTAGTGCAAATATGTCCCAAGAATCGCACAGAACATACTTATAGTAAAAAAAATTATTTGTTGTTTATCCAAAATGCAATTTTTAAAAAATTTGCTAAATATAGCCCCCAACCTCTGACCCCACATTCAAAGTCCAATTTCAATAATCAAAAGTCTGATTTCAGATATGTGAGTGGTTCCAAGAGTGGCCGAGGCACTAAATGGGAGGCCTCATGGGTAACATATATAGAGGCCAAATAAAAACAAAAACAAAAAGACTGAAAGGAAGAATAACTTTGAACTTCCCTTTTGAGTAAGTGAGGCCTCAAATTTTATTTAATGTTAAATAAAATACGAGTGTTAGTAGATCTTAATCACACAAGAAGAGTGTGGTGTCCTGCATGACTAGACACGAGGCCTACAAGCTGAATGCTCTTGGCTTCACACCCCTCACCTTGTGGATGTCAAGTTAACTACCAATCCTATAGCTCATCCTCCAACTCAGCGCTCATGTCTGTTCCCGAGGTAATCAGCTTAAGGGAAACCAGACCGTAAACTGGAACTTCCTGACTGAGAGGCAGAGGAATAAATACGGTCCAAGCACAACCGGCACACGGCATAAAAAGTAAATGCAGGGTAAAATTACCCTCTTCAGAAGGCAATATTGTTCTAACAATGACACAGGGGTGCAGGGGCTCATATTTTTTAAAAATTTCAGCTTCACTGAGATACAATTAATTATATACCTTACACATAAAATTGTAAGATATTTAAAGTGTACATCATGGTGATCTGATACATGTATACACTGCAAAAGGGATTCCCCCCATCACCCATCTAGTTAATTAGGGGCTAACCAGGAGTGAGTGACATGATTGACTTTGGCTGCTGTGTTGAGAACAGGCTGTAGAAGGTGAGGGTAGAACCAAAGTGGCCCCATAGGAGGCTTTTGAGTAACTCAGGTGATAGAAATAATAGGAACTTGGTGGAAACAGTGGAAATGGTGGGAAACAGTTATTATTCTAGATATAGTCTCAAAGTAGAACCAGGGAGATTGCTGAGGGACTACTGTGGGGTATGACAGAAAAAAGAGAATCGGGGTGACCCCAGGGTGTTTAATGTGAGCAGCTGGAAGAGTGAAGTTGCTATTAACTGAGATGGGGGAGACTAAGGGAAAAGTAGGTTTGGAAAAGGAAAACCAAGAGTCTGTTTCCTTGAGATTGTTGCCCACTTCAAGACTCTTACATCTTTTCTAAAACCAAGGCAACAGAAATTGAGAAGCTGATCCTAAATTTCTTAGGGAAATTCAAGGGACCCAGAATAGCTAGAACAATGCTGAAAAAAAAAAAAAAAAAAGTGGGAGGACTCACACTTCCCAATTTCAAACCTTACCACATACAGAATAAAGGGAATGTGATACTAGCATAAAGATAGACATACAGATCAATTGAGTGGAACTCAGAGTCTAGAAACAAACCCTTACATTGACAGTTTATATTCAACAGAGGCATTAACACTATTCAAAGGGGGAAAATAATCTTCTCAACAAATGGTGCTGGAAGAACTGAATATTCATATGCAAAAGGATTAAGTTAGACCCCTAACTCACACCATATACAAACATTAACTGGAAGTGAGTCAAAGATTGAAATGTAAAAGCTAAAGCTATAAAACTCTTAAAACATAGGCAATAATCTTCATGACTTTGGATTTAGCAAAGCTTTCTTAGATTTGACACCAAAAGCACAGCAACAGAAGAAAAAATAAACTATACCTCATCAAAATTAAAAATCAAGGCAGGCCATGGAAATGAAGGGAGGGAGGGAGGGAGGGAGGAAGAAAGAATAAAGGAAAGGAAGAAAGGAGGAATGAAAACATAAAACATAGAAGAGAATGCTCATCAGTCAAGCTTTTTCAGGATTACATTAACCTTTCTTCATTTCTAACTATCTGCAGAAATTCTGTTTTCCAAATTGCGTTTTCCTCCTAAAGCAAGTCTCTAAGAAGGCTAAAATAAATAAATACAGAAATAAACACAGAAATAAATAAAAGGAACAGGAACAGTGGAGCACCAACCAATTAAATCAGCAATAATCACAGAAAATGTATATGCCATAACACAACTCCCCCTTCCAACATCTGACTCAACCAAAAAGTGAGAATCCATCTTGTAGGAAAAAACAGCTGTTAGCCCATAGAGGTAAGAAAGAGGACCCCATGGCAGAAGATTCTGAAGCCATGTGGCCTCAGTAGCCAGCAGGAGCCAAAATGCTGGGGAGGCAAAATCAAGGACTCAAAAGATTTTCTTCATCTCAGGCCTGGCTTTGCTTATTCGGTGATCTACTGGGACAGAGACAAAGCTTTGTCAAGTTAGCGAAACCTGTCATCACATCGGCCCTACCACCAGTCAAGACCGGAGGGCCTGGCTGCTAGGTAGAGTTTTCCATCTGACTGCCAGGGAAAGGGAGAATCCTCTCTCACTCAGGCAGCCTGCCATCCAGACCCTTATCAACAAAGGTGTAAAGACGTTAAATCATTCAACTGACATCAGTGGGAGAGAGTAAGAAACTAGGCGGGCAGTGCAGAAGGTCTGGGACCTTCTCTCCTGCCAGAGAAGTTTCCTTCCTCCCACCGCGCGATGGGGACCCTCGCACCTGGAGGCTGCCAGGAGGTGACCTCAGCCCCGTCCCAACCTCGGACGCCACCTAATCAACACTTCGCCTAAGCTGACCCCCAGCATCCGCGATTGTCACCGCAGGGTCTTTGCTGAGGTCCTAGGCGAAGCAACGCAGCTTTTCTCGGAGGCTCACTCAGAGTGGGAGAGGAGCCTCAGCCTCTATCCGCAGCGCCAGGACCAGCCCCTCTGCCCGCCGCTACCTCGCTCTACCCTCCGGAGAGACTGGCACTTGCCAGGCGCCGGTGGCCTGAGCGCGCCTCCCGAGCCGCCCGCAGCCGCCGCCTCACCTGGTTCCGCCCGCGGTCCCACGCCGCTCTGTCCCCGCGCGCGCCGCGTCCACCCGCTGCCGGCCTTTTTTGGGTCCTTGGGGGGTATTTTCCGTCTGGTCTCACATCACTTCCCGTAAAGGAGAGCGAGGTGGGGGCGGGACCTCCTCTCCACCCTCCACCTCCCGCTTCCTCCTGTCACCTCGGGGAGCACACCCGCCCTCCTCGGGCGCCGTCCCCACTCCCGCCGCACCTGGCGAGTGGTCCACTAGGGACCCTCGCAAAGGCCCCGCTTGCCTCATTTGGCCCAAGCCTGTCTCCGCTGCCCTTTCCTAGAAGGCGCAAAACAGTAGGGCGTTGTTTTCGTTTAGAGACTGAAGGGTGGCATTTACAAACTGCTCAGGGATCCATGCACTGCAAGGTATGGTTTGATGTCTCTTGCCAAATCTCCTCCCCAAAAGCCATTTTCTAAAGGTGTTTTCCCGGGCATAAGGTCGGTGTCTCCACCTTGTAGCCAGAGATGCTGAGCAGCTTTAAATTTGATCCCACCTGGGATTCCTGAGGCTCTGGGGAAGGAGGTGGGTGGTTAGGGTTGGGAGGGTTCTGCTCGCGGTGCCCGCTTTGGTCCAGGGACCGCACCCGTGCAGGGCGTCCGGCTCTGCCACTGGCCGTCCGGACCCGCCAGCTCCTCACTCAGGAGGCTTGGGCCTAGCCTTCTCCGAATGAAGGAAAGCTCTGGGATTCTTGAAAATGATGGGGGTGGGGGGGGATGGCGGGCAGAGGCAGGGGTAGTAAAATTTCGGCAGGAAAAAATGAATACATTTCTGGAAGGAAATGACAAAGGGAGGAAGGGAAGGTCTCTGCTCGTAGGGTCTAGTTCAGATTATAAAGCCGCTCTAAATTAAATTTCCAAGAATTAGCGCAATTAGTTAAAAAAAAAAAAAAAGGCAAGCGGTAGTACCTTTAAGACTAGCCCCTGTAAGGAGAAATCTTCTAGCCTTTGCTGCCCTCCAGAGGCTTCTCTCAGCGCCAACGGTTTTGGGTGGGCCTGCTTGCTTGAACCTGTGGCCCTGAAGCAGAGGCAGCCAAATTCCTCCTCCAGTGGCCTAGGGGTCTGAACAGTGGCTTTTGGGCCTGCCCCCGTGGCTCTCAGGCAAAGCACTTCTTTCAACCAAATAATTCCACTTCTTAAGCAAAACAAAGTGACTGGAAGCCCTAGTCCAGCTTCTCTTACCATCTGTTCCTTCCCACTAATTCTACCTCGACTTGCATCACAAATTCCAGCTCTCAGGCCGACCTGCCCCATTCCATCATCCTTTCAGTCTGTAACTAATCAGAGTTTGCATTACAGTACAATTAGCTTCTCAGATTATTTACAAAATCACATATAGGATGAACTATATGAAATTGCCAAATTTTACTAGACATTCAATCTGGTAGTTCCAGGCAACTATAGCACAGTGATCTCAGAGTTAGGGATAACAGATTTCACCGTCGGGTAATGGTTTCCAGGGATGTTCCCCAGGTAAGAGAAGGGCCATCAAACTGTTGTTGATGGAGATTAAGACAGGAAAAGTAGTCCCACGTTTATGTGTAGAGGAAGTCTTGGGAGTCACCGATCAGCTAAGATTTGAGGGGGCCAACAATGCAGCAACTGCTAATGGCTCTCCCTTCAGTCTTCCCACTCCTGCAGCCAGGCAGGGCTGTCACCAGTTTTCCAGGGAGGAGATCAGAAAACAGACAGCAGTGCTGTGGTCTATTCATCACCCACTCATTCATTTCATTCAGTGAGTCAAGCACTGTGATAAGTACTGGAGATGCAACAGTGAACAAGGTAAACTGGTTCCTACGTTCAGGGATCCTGCCCTCAGAGACACCAAGTTAACTCCAATGCAGTGAGATGAGATCCTTGATATGGGAAGTTAGAGTGTAACTGGAAGACAGAGAAGTGACACCAAGTCAAGACTTCTAGAGAAAGAGATTTATAAATTAAGGATAGATAAGGGGAAGAAGGTGAGAGAGAAGAGAATTCTAGGAAAAGAGAGCAAAGGAATGGCCTGGAGGTAAAAGAGAGAATGAGATATTGGAGCAACTGAAAGAAGTTTAGAAAAGCTGAAAAACTGAGTGTAAGGAAACAATCAAAGAAACTGGAGAAATAAGCAGAGGCTGGATTATGATGAACCCTGGAATGATTATAATAATAATAGCTAACATTTATTGACCATGTACTATGATGACTCAGTTAATATGCTAGAACTTTACATTTATCACCTCATCTACTTTTCACAATTGCCCTATTGAAATAAGCACTATTCTGTCCCCATAATACAAATGAGGAAACTGAGTCTTAAGGTGACTAAGCAACCTGACCAAGATCATATAGCTAATAGGAGGCACAGCCAGGACTAGAACTTAGAACTCATTTTCTTAATGGCTATAAGGCTAAGGATGGGTTGGGGAGGCCACTTAGCATGTTGAAATCCAAGTGAGGGATAATAGTTAAGGCAGCGACCATGACCGTGAGGATGAAGATGAACGGACAGATGTGAGATATTTGGGGGAGTGTATCAGAAAGACTTGGTTGCAGTGGGTGAGGGAGAGGAAGGAATCCACGGAGATACCCGGGTTTCTGGTTTGAGCAACTAGGAACCTCTGAGCAAAAAGAAGAAAGCAACAGGGAGGGAGAGTGAAGTAGGCCATAATGAACAAGTTTAGGACATTTGATCGTAACTCACTGAATAAATAATAGGAATCTGTGAATCATACTGACATATCCTTTCTGCAGTATTCCTACCAAAAATGTACAACCTCAACCTATCTAATCATGAGGAAGCCTTAAATAAACCCAGATTAAGGGATATTTTACAAAACAACAGACCAATATTCTTAAAATATGTCAAGGTCATGAAAGACAATGACTGAAGAACCAGAATAAATGAAACCAAAGAAACATCCCAACTAAACTCAAATGTGATCCTGAATTAGTTTCCAGACCAGAAAAAAAATTGGTCTTGCTCTAAAGGACTTTAATGGGACTTGGTAGAATTTGGATGAAATCTGAGATTAGATAATAATATCCTATCAGTCTTCACTTCCTGATCTTGATTATTATATAGTAATTATAAATGAAAATATCCTTGTTTTTGAAATTGCACACTGAAATATTTATGGGTAAAAGGAAATCATGTGGACAACTTATTCTATTCCCAAAGGATTCAGAGAAACAACAGTGTGTGTATACACATACATATATATGAAAAGAGAAAGATTAAAGCAATTGTGGTTAAATGTTAACATTTATAGGATCTGTATAACAAGGATGTGGAAATTCTTTGTACTTTTTTACACTTGATCTTTAAGTCTGAAACTATTTCAAAATAATAGTTAAAAAAACTTTAAAAATTCTCTTCAGAAAATCCCATAGGATCAAATCTAGTGGGCCCCTCAAGAATCTATCATTGCCTTGGCTTTCCCCTTTAACTCCCTTACTCTCCCTACCCTGCCCTCCTGCCCTTGGGACTAACATGGATCTGTGATGTGGCCTCAGAACCACTGACTGTGTTACCTGGGAAGGAAGGCTCTGATGATACTCCTTTCACTGATGCACTGGTGAGGAGGCCACGGACATCTCTGAAAAGCTCAGCGGCGCTGTCCTGTATGAGCTGAGACTGACAGAAGACGCTGCTGCAACAGGGCTCTGGAGTAACAATGAGAAGTAAAAGAACCCCCAAACAGCAAGGAACAGATGGCAGCCCATGTAACTACTATCATGGGCAGCCAGGCTGGAGTGCAGCCAGGGTGTCTTGACCCACAGGGATGTGTGGTGACGCCTAACAGGTCATGGTGTTCTCAAGGAAAAGACAGACTGGGTGTTTTTGTTTTGGGGAGAGAAGGGGAGTTTCTTGACTCAAATATGTATTTTTAAAAGGAAATCAAGACCTAGTGAGTAGAAGGCTGTCTGTCTCCACAGGAGGAATCATGGCCTTTCACCAGTTTCCTGCTTTAAGTCATCACATAGACTCAGATCCAATGATTGAAGAAGCTCTATTTCCCTGAGGAAGGATTCCTCAGTGCCACAAGAATATACCATAAACTTTCCTCTGCTCCTACCAAAGACTCAAGGCCTTTAACTAGGATAAATGTGCACTGGGGAAAGAGGAATTCAGACTTTGATGACTGCTGGATGCATGATCTTAGCTAAGACTGGTATAAGGAGGCTGTCAATGCTACCACAGTCCCTCAGTTTAGAGTGGGGTTCGTGGGGTAAGATAAATGTAGGTGTAGCTAAGCTTTGTTTTACAGGACCCACTCTGTGTTCTTCCCCAAGCCCAGGCCCGCAGGTAGGATACACATATAGTCAGTGGCTAGCAGAGACCTCACATTGACCTCACAGGAAGAGTCCTGCCTGAGCCGGCTCAGACTGCTATAGAAAAACACCATTAAATGAGTGGTTTAAGTGACAGGTATTTCTCACAGTTCTGAAGGCTGAGGTGCCCACAATCAAGCTGCTGGCAGATTCACCGTGTGAGGAGAAAGCCTTCTTCCTGATTTGCAGACAGCCACCTTCTTGCTGTATCCTCACATGGGCGAGAAAGAGAGAGAGAGAGAGAGAGAGAGAGCATCTTTCTTGTACCTTTTCTTAAAAGGGCACTAATCCCACTGACAAGAGCTCCACCCTCATGACCTAATTATCTCCCAAATGTCCTACCTCCAAATACCCTCACACTGGGGAGTAGGGTTTCAGCATAGGAACGAGGGGAAGCATTCAGTCCATACCAAATCCTTATGGTAGAAAGTACCAACTGAAACCTCACTGGCTAAAACAGTAAATTAGAAGCGATTCATGCAAAGAATTGTGGACATTAATGCCACCTTCAAAGATTTGAAGGATACAGGAGTGAGGTATCTCTATATTGCCATTCAAGTCACCTTTCTGGGCTGTGAAAAAACTAAACAGAGAAAGTTCTAGAGGCAGATGGTGACGGAGGTTACACAACGTGACTACACTTAATGCCATTGAAATGTAAACTTAAAAATGGTTAAATAGTAAATTTTCTGTTACATATATTCTACACTGCTCCCCAACCGCTCCCCCTCACCCGCCACCAACACTCACATACTAGATGGATAATGGCAGAAAGCAACAGACTACCTCAACTGCAGTTGCTGTTCTAGATGCAGTACCTTTTTTTTTTCTGACAGTTTTATTGAGATATAATCTCACACAATCAAGTTCACCCTTTTAAAGTGTACAATCCAGTGTTTTTAAATATATTCACAAAGCTGTCACTGATCACCACTATCTAGTTTCAAAACATTTTCATCACCCAAAAAACTGCCCCTATATGCACTAGCAGTCTCTCCCTATCCCTTCTTCCCCTTAGTCCCTGGAAACCACTAATCTGCTTTGTCTCTCTGCATTTACCTATTCTGGGCACATCATGATTAGAATCACACAGTACATGGCCTCTTATATGCAGCTTCTTTCATGTTGTCAGCTTATTCGTGTTGTAGCATGCATCAGTATCTCATCCTTGTTATGGCTGAGTAATACTCCTTGTGTGGATATACTACCACCAGTTTATCCATTCACTGGCTGATACATTTGGGTTATTTCCACTTTTTGGCTATTACAATAATGTTGCTATGAACATTCATGTACAAAATTTTGTGTGGACATGTTTTCACTACTCTGGAATATATGCCTTAAAGCAGAATTGCTGGGTCATATGGTAACACTATGTTTATCTTTTTGAGGAACTTCCAAACTTTCACAGCAGCTGCACTATTGTACCTTCTCACCAGCAGTGTACGAGGGTTTCAACTTCACATCCTTGTCAACACTTATTATTTCCCCTCTTTTTGATTGGAGTCATCCTAGTGTATGTGAAGTAGTATCTCCTGAGGCTTTAATTTGAACAGCTGTAATACCTTTACTGGAAAAAAAAAATCAACTTATCCTCTGGCACTTGCTAAGTGACTACCAAACTGACAATTGCATCCTTCTCAAAAAGAAGATCAAGAGCAGTTCAAGTAGGATTATCATTCCTTGAATAACAAGATAATGTAGTCTTACCCATGGTCATGTGACCTGACCATGCATCCTGTAGGAAGAGTCTGTTCCTGCCCTCACCTTTGGGCAGGGACCATATGATATGCTCTAAATCAACAGCATGAGACATTTGCCACAAGTGAGCAGAAGCTTACAATTCCATGTTTCCTCTCAGCCTCAATCTCTCTCAATCCTAACCTGTGTCATATCCCAGAGGGGCTGCTCTTTGAGCCTGGGTCCCACAATGAGAAGACACACAGTACAGAACCCTAGTTTTCTGGTAGCCAGGCAAAGCCAAGCCTGTCCAGAGCAGATACTTCGTACGTGAATTAGATTTATATACATACATATTTTTAATGTGCATAGAAGAAAAATGGGCTCAAAATTTCATATTAAACTGTTAAAGGTGCTGATTAAATCAATGTGTGCCAAACAATGGTAATTTTCACTTTGTTCTTTTCTGAATTGTTTGGGTTTTTTAATAAGCATGTACTACTTTGTAATTTTTCCTTCAATTTTTTTTTTCTTTAAAGTTACCTATGTTGGTCTCCACTCAACACAGATAGATTAAGTTATAATGAAATTATTTTCAAAAAAATAACAAAATGAGTTGATTTAAAGGATTTTACACATATGTATTATATTTATACCTCTCATTGAAAATATAAATTAAAGTAGTATGTTTTCAGCAATTTTCCAGAAAACCTTTTACCTACGTGAACAGCTTCATAGTAAGTCAACTCCTCCCTGACCACCGTTATTAGTGGGTTAAGCCAATTAAGCTGTGTCGCTTTCACCACTCTATGTGACACCATCTACCTTCTCTGAAACGTCAGTTTGATATGAGCCACCCGAATTTTCAATTTACTCCCCCATTCTGCCTGGGAAGAGAAGGGCTAGAACTGAAAGACTGCTGAACTACATTAAACCAGGCTAACTGAAGGCTGAATGAGGGCTGTTCTGCCTGAGGTAGTTAACTTGGTTCACTTCATCTATACACACTATTGTGTATATAGTGTGGTATATAATATATATTGTGTGTATATAGTGTGGTATATATATAAATGCCACTCCCAGCTATTTTATAAATACAGTCTATACTGCCAATGTATAGGCTGCATTCCCAGAAAAATAAGCCTCCACTAGAAAATAAAATATCCCTTAAGACACTCCTTTTTGCTTAAAAGGAAATTACTAATCTGTCCTGGTGAGAAGACATAAAATGGCAAAAGCACAGTAAACACTGACAGTGCTAGTTTTAAAAAGCATTTAAAATCATTATGTATTATTTATTAATATTTAAAACTATTTGACAAGTTTTTACTAGCTTATAGTCAAAGCATAATTTCAATGGAACTTTAAGCAATTACAGATCAACTCCATGTAGTATTAATTTTTCTTCTCTTCTGAGTCTTGTGCCAATTTCAACTTTTCTTTTAATTCCTTCTGATCTCTGGAATACTGTTCAAACATGGGTTGATAAATATATAATCCTCCAGCAATTCCAAGGATGCTAGCAAAAAGCAGTTGTGGAAAAGTCAATCTCCCAAACATTTTTTCAACAAACACCGCACCGTGCAAGGGTGGTTTTGAAAAAACACTCCACGCTCAGGAAATCTCTTCAGATCTGTATAGGTACAAAATGGGAAGCAAAGCAATAACTCAGCACAATATCCTTTTTAAAGACTTCATGTCACTACTTTGCTCCTGCATGAACAGTACTTTTGTTGTAATATGTAAGTATTGCTTATTAACATAACTAAAACAGGAATATAAATTCACAGGGAATATGAGAAATGATGGTTAAAGAATGGTTTAAGACAAATCTAAATGATAGTGTTTTCAGTCGTGTTAAATGCATAGTTTTTTAAGTGGCAAAACTGTGAGAGAGGGAAGAAACATACTCTTTATGCCTTTAAAGGCATACCAAAGCTATAAACAGAAACAGCCCCTCAAAAAATTGAAAGTTGCCAATCCAATCTGGAAGTAGAACAAAGAGAATTGTTACTTTTCATTAATAGCCCTTCTTTACTATTTCATGTTTTATGGCAATATGTAGGATTAAAAACAACAATTTCTAAAAACAAGCTGAAAGATTTTTTAGTTCCCTTTGACGTTATAGGTACATATTGACCTCACCCCTAAGTCATGTGCCACCCATTTTGGACAAAAATATAACGGAGACTTGGCTGGTTTTACTTTTAAGAACTGAGTAGGTAAGACTCTAGCAGCACTTCTCGGAAAACTATACTTCTTGCTATAGTCTATAGTCTCTAAGAAGTCCTATAGTTTCAGGAGACACTAGGTAGATGTTTATGAATGAAGAAAGCAGAGCGAAGAAACTACATGGGTTTTTTTTAAAATTTTTATTATAACAGTATCTCAAAGCCTCCTAAACCAGCCTCCGAGGTCACAAAAAATCAATAGTGGCAGAACTGGTACTAAAAACTTGCTTGCCCTTAATATATTGTCAAAATTGTAATTTAAACTAATCTGGGAAAGAAAAAGCCTGTTTTCTCCTGGACTTTACATTAACAAGTGACAACTTGACCAAGAACGCTTTGCTTCAACAACTGCTAAGTGTAAAAAAAAGAGACATCAGTAAGTCAGCTCCTTGGAAAACAGATAATTAAGCCATGTAAATGGGACGGTTCCCCTTTGCCACTAGCTCGTTAAGTGACCCTGCCCGGTCTTTTAACCTTTGGGGGGGCCTCATTTTCCACATCTGTACCACAGGCTAAATTATCCCTACCCTGCCTACGTCGTTCGACTCAGTTATGTGAGATCACCCAAACGGTACGCTGTTACACCAACACTTACGTTTATAATTATCGTTACTATTACCATTACCACTCAGACACCTCCGACCGTTCTGTCCCGATCAGCGCCGCCTCCAGCCTCCCCCCCGCAGAGGTGAGCCCCGGCTCCTTCCAGCAGTTTCCAGACCCCTGGGAGCATAGACCATGAACCCAAAGGAGGGCAACAATCCTATGAGAAGGAAATGTGGAAGGGAAAGCGCGGGAGAGCCCGCGGCAAAGCGTAGAGGTGTGGCCCGAACCAGCAGCACCGGCCACGGACACCACCTTCAGCGGCGGGAGTGATGAAGTTGCCCTTTCCCGGCTACCCCCGCGCCTGCGAGCGACGGCTGCTCGCAGAGGCCATACTTAGTGGGCGGAAGAGCAACGCGCGCTTCCTCAGCTACTTTCTGCCAGGGACCGTGGCTGCTGGCGGTCCGCAGCGGCCCTCGAAGCAGATGCAGGATGGAGCGAGAAGGCGGCGGCGGCGGCAGCCTCTTTTTCCGCGGTCTCCAGAACCGTTCCCAGAAGAAGATGAAGCTGCGAAAGAGAAAATCGACCTTGTACCTCGGTCCCCAGAAGAGCACTGGGCGCCGCAGAGGTGAGGGAGGGGGTGTGGACGCCGAGTGGAGTGGCGGTGGCGGGAAGTCGCCAACTCCGAGCGAGGGCTCCGTCTGCTGGTTAGGGTTGCCAAAGAATCGCCTTGCCCTCGAGACGGGATTCTCGATCCTGCCTCTTGCACGGCACTGTAGTCTGCATTATTTTATGCCGTCCTCCCGGCAGCCGTGTGGGTGGAGTAGGCATGGTGTGTCCATCCCTATTTCGGGGAGGGGGGCACCCAGGCCTAGTGTTACTCAAGGTAACAGTGGATCAGAGTTAGGTTGTAAACTCAAGTCCTCAGGAGGCCAGACAGGCAACACTAAATGTAAATAAGTCAAAAACACCCTATATTTCAGTACCAGTCACTTCTACGCAGTTGAGCTTTGTGTTGCCAGATCTTAAAAAGGTTTGCTATGTTGCAATACAAATGTTAATATAAAATACGATTTTTGAACGTTGGCAACTAAATTCCTATTTTTAAGAAATGCTCTATTCAGCCTACAAGCTGTCCGTTTGTGATTAAGAGCAGGGCTTTGGAGGCAGCATACAGACCAGGTTTTGAATCCTGTTTAAAGTCATTTGTAACCTTTTTGACCTGGGACAAAGCAGTTTAACTTCTTTTAAGAAGTTAAAATAAGCCTCAGTTTCCTTATGTGTAAAATAGGGTTAATACCCCATAGTATTATTTTGAGGATTAAATAAGATAATGCATGTAAAAGAATGAACTTGGTGCCTAGCATATAGTAAGCTATTTAAAAATGTACAGAAGACCATTTTATATGGCAGTACGTGCACATATACAAAGTGTTGCTTCCTAAGTTAGTCATTTGTTAGCTTATTTCTTTCATTAGATACACATATAGGATAACCTAGTTAGCCTAAGGCCTTATTGGGAGTTAACTCAATCTCTTTTAAAATATTTATCTTAATATTCTCTTTATGTAATAACTCGCAAGAAAGACTGGTTAACTGAAGAGTGGTAATCACCCAGTGGTGAGGCTCTGCCATTGTCTAACTTTCCACCCAGGTCTGCTTTGAGAGTAGCATGGAGAGGCCAGAGTTCACCAGTGAGCCTGAACAGAGCCTGAGCAAGCCACCAACCAGAGCAGCAGATTTTAGTTCTCTAAGTGGAACTTACCTGACTTCTGTGCCACATGTACCTGTTTTTTTGCTTTTTGTTTTTTCAGATCTTCTTGGTGAAAACACTTCTCTGGTCTTGTTTACCATAGCATTAAGAATATGTAACTGCTTTTTAGTCCAGACAAGTTTTGTTCCAGATGAATACTGGCAGTCTCTTGAAGTTGCACATCACATGGTTTTCAAATATCCTTTGTAGTTTCTTTTCTAAACTAGAAATGTGTATTCATCTTAGGAATTGTATCAGCTTCTATGACGTATTTTCAATTTCCTGTATTTTCTCCAAATAATTTTAACTTATCAAAGTATGTCATGATTTCATGCTAATATTTCTTCTATATCTTTCTTGAACATTAATGTGCTTAACTCAACATTTAGTATCTATTCCCACAGTGCTCAGTAATATTGAGGAAGTAAAAACCACATTCCTGCTTTGAAGAAGTTGGCCAAATGCATTTTTATTTCAAATACCTCTTATGCTATATTTTAGTTTCTTTGCCAAAAAATAAGTTTTATATATGGAAATGAAAATAGGTTTTGTTTCCATGCTGTTTAACATTTGTCCTTAATATTACTACTTATGGTTATTTGACCTGGGAATGGACAGAAAGATTGAGGGGTTACATATACCCCTTAATCTTTGCAAGCATTTACAAGATTCTGCATCTTTTGGGGAAAGATAGTGTTCAGTTACTGGTAAGTTTAAGTAAAAGTAATTGAAATAGTTGTTAAAAGTAGATTTATTCCATCCTTTTTTTAAGGTTAATGTGTTAACTAAATGATACATAACACTGAGCATGAAAGTGTTCTGCTGTGAACAGTCCTATTAAGATATACAGATTTTTAGAATATCTACATTATATATTATTTGTACTTTCCAAGAATACTTCTGTCATAAAAGAATCACTTAAGAGCAGTGTTGTATCTTGTTTTTTTTAACTTGTGAGCAGACCATATTATATGAGCTTATGAAGACTAAATATATATATAAACCCACTCAGGATTTAGTGTGGAAATTAAAACTTAGAAAAATTAATTTGACAAAAATTTAATGATATATACAGTAATTAGACATTGATAGTGAGCAGAGTTGTAATCCCTGGATCATGAATTTCTGGGGTCAGTTGCCGAGAGAGGGTGTAAAAGAAGTAATGTGCAAAAGTTTCTCTAACCTCACTCTCAGGATTCTTTAAGCTATCATCAAGTTGCACTCAGAAGTTTGGGCTTTCCACATTCTCTGTTAGGGAAGTGGCCCAGATGTCCAAAGGCAGTCCAAATCCTGAGGGGTTTTTTGAAGCCTGTAAAGACACTCAGATTCAGACTTTTTTTTTTTTTTTTAAGTATTTTAAGGCTGGATTATACCCTCCACTTTGCAATGAAGTTTGATTCCCCATTATTGAGAAACAAGGGTCAGATCGGTGAAACAGGATGATTTGGGAATATCACAGGGAAGGAAAATTTAAAGTAGTAGCAGAGTTTCTCCCATTGACACACTGTAGAAGCTAGGAGCTGTGAATTCTCTTTTCTTCTCTCAGGACTACCGACTAGCTTCTAGATCATGCAGGATATTTGTAAAAACTGGAAGCACAGGCAAATCTATATAATACCCCAGAAAGTAGGTTATTTTACGAATGGAGCCTTCAAGATAGAAAAACGTCCTATTCCTCCAAGATCTATTCCCTGACCTCAACCTGTAGCTGACCCACCTGGCCATTTTGTGATCTAAAGGAAACCTCCTCTTGTCCCCAACCTACCCCACCCCTCTACCCACCCAAAGTCCTCTATCCTACCTAGAACGTGAGCAGGTAGAGAAACATTAGGATGCTATCAGTCAGTCATACTCTCACACTGATTATTTTAAATAGAAATTATATAGTTTTAAACCTAGAAGGGGTCAGAAAAGTGAAGCCAGTAGCCAAAGTCAAAGCATGTTAAAAGCTAAAACCAGATCTAGGTCTACTTATTCACAGCCTAGTGCTCTTTCCCAATAGCTTCTCTCTAACCTGCCTAAGGTGTGTGCATAGTATTAGAGATGCACAGCTTAGAGCTCCGCTGTCCAGCATGGTAGCCACTGGCCCCATGTGGCTACAGAAGACCTGAAATGCTGGTACCAACTGAGAAGTGCTATTAGTGTAACATATATAACAGATGTCAAAGAGCAATACAAAATAAAGAATGTAAAATATTTTAGTTTTTATATTGATTAAATGTTGAAGTGATCATATTTTAGATATAATGAGTTAAACAAAAGCACTAAGATTAATTATACCTGTGGGGGTTTTTTGTTTACTTTTTAATTACTATAAATTTAAAATTAAATATGTAGCTCACATTGTATTTCTACTGGACAGTGCTGGCTTAGGACATGTGAGAAGAAAGAGGGATAAGAAGGGAGACCTGTGGGGGTACCACAGTGGGGGCTTTGAACAGTCAGAAGACGGCACAAGGGCATTTGGCTCCTGGAGCTTAAGGGAGGAATCGGGATCTTAAAGAACAGGCGTATAGAATGGTAAGCTGCCAACACAGGCCTCATCTTCAAGGTTTACCCCGGCATGTTCCTTCTTCTCTTTACCCCACCACACTAGTCATTATTTTCCAGGAGCCACATGCAGCTGTTTAATTCTTGTCAGGTCCTTACTATAACTAGAAAATTATGGTATCTTAAAAGTCTGGAGAGACTGCTAATAACGGAATTTAGAACTCCACTTTTTTTGCATTGGGCTAAAAATCTACGTTCTTTTAAAATTCAAGATTTCTACATAACAACTCTTCAAAAAGTTTCATTTATCCAGGATAAACATCTCCAGTTCTAAACCTCATGATCAGATAATATCCTCTAAACATCTTGTAATTTATATGTCCATCTTAAAATATGGGTCTCAAAACTGAACACAATATTGAGAGCTAGGATAACTAGCCCAGGATATAGGGACCTTTAACTTCATAAATACTATACTTCTGTCCATGCACAAGGATTCTTTTAGTCTTTTAGTGGCTACCTCACACTCTTAGCTCTTATTAAGTTTATAGCTAAGTTAACTTTTCACATGAAGTACTTTCATGCCTGGGAGGTGAGGAGGAAGCTTATAGATTCTTATGCAGGGTAAACAGAACGTGTGTACCTCAGTGCCTTTTATTGTATTTTATAGGGCACAGTTTAAGTGGAATTATGAAGTACAATGTGCATTTAGCTCTAAGATTTAAACGTTTATTTACAGATTATTCATAAAGAAAAAGGACATAAAGCTAAAGTGTCAGAAGCCACTGACAACTGAAAGTAAAGCAGCTCTAATTATAATGTAAAATTAGCGAAGTTTGATTCAACAAAAATAGATTCACATATAAATTTTTAGAAATACATCTTTTGAACAAACTTTTAAAAATTAAATTGTGTTCTGCCAGCAAGTGCTACTTTGTTAATGATAACTTTGACACATTTTACAACTCAAAGATGCTAATGTCTAGCATTAGAATTACTAACTGTAATTAAGTTATAATACGTTTACTCTTTAATTCCTTTTAATTTGACTTTTAAATTTACTCTTTAATGTCATCTGAATACCATGTTTCTATCATTGTAGGTAACTTATGCTTAAAAAAGTAACTCACATTACTTTAGTATCTATATTGCAGGATAAGGAAGCAACGTACTTTAGTAGGTAAGAGCTTTGGAGTCAGGCAGACTTGGGTTTGAATCCTGGCCTCCACACTAACTAGCTTGGGGAAATTGCTTAATCTCTCTATGCCTCAGTTTCCTGATTTATAACACAGTACCTGTCTCATACGATTGTTAGAAGGACTGAATGAGCTGATATACATAAGTACTTAACTATGATATGTAGCACACAGTACTGTAAATGTTTCATAAAAAATTACCACTGTTATGCTAATGAAAGTAACTTAATATGCTTCTAAAATAGAACCTTCATACAATGAAATGGTTTGCTGACTATTTAAAATCAGTAGTGCTGTAATATATATATTAGAGAGAGAATGATAAAACTACCTTTTGATATTTCCATGAAAATTAATGTAATTTTGGGGGTAGAAAAAGTTATTTTCTGCAGAAGAAGAGAATAATACATCACTTTTTTTAAAATTAAGAATGACTTTCACTTGAAAGTTGGATCACCTTTTTCTTATGATTTTCAGTGTGAACCAACAGTTATTTTTAATGTATTCTTTTTTTTTTTTTTTAAACTAATGAAGATTTGGATTCCTAGACTCGCCCAAGCACTTCTGTCTGCTGTGGCAGACTTGAGGCTTTACTCATTAATGAAGCAACTAGAAAATCAGCAAGTGGCAAGATGGGTGGTAAGTCCTAAACACTTCAGAAACTGTATGTCAGTCACTTCATCCCAAAGAGCATGAAGCAAATGGAACATCAGTCAACACGACTGATTCCCAAGACAGTTTCAGAAGATAAGTCAGACAACTTTATAGAGGCACTTCTATAATTACTAACAGTATAATGCAAGTGGCACATGCCATCCCTCTCCTCTGAGCTCTAGGCAGCAGAAGCCACTGATGGCCTCCAGCCCTACGAGAGGCTGAACCCTAGGACACAGCCTTGGGAAGCACCTGGACTCAAAATTACCAGAGTCCTTGCCTCGCTTTCCATAAAATCCAGCAGGAATAGTTCTAAAGCACTGCCTACCTCACAAATCACCTCAGCTGTTTACAACCCTTGCTCACTCTTCCTCCAGCTGCCTGAGACTCAACCCTGAGAAGTAACTTTTCAGTGACACGCTCTTTGACTTTTGGCTAGAATGCTATAAATTGAATTAAGTAAGCTTATATGAGCCAGCTTAGAACTCACTCCCTTTTTTATATTTCTATTGGCAAATATGTTCCAAATTCCAAGTACCAACACATTTCTGAAATAGAATTTTTTGTTAATTTATTAATAAATATTAACGATTTATTAATTATTAACAGGGCATATTTCTGCAGGTAGTGTGTTGATTTGCATTAAAAAGATTAGATACGACTCAGCCTTAAAAAAGAATGAACTAATGCCATTTGCAACAACATGGATGGATCTACAGATTATCATACTAAGTGAAGTAAGTCAGTCAGAGAAAGACAAATATCATATAATATCACTTAAATGTGGAATCTAAAAAGTGATAGACATCAACTTACTTACAAAACAGAAATAGACTCACAGGCATTGAAAACAAACCTATGGTTACCAAAGGGGAAAGGGGGCCGGGAGGGATAAATTACTAGTTTGGGTGTAGCAGATACAAACTTCGATGTATAAACTAAACAACAAGGTCCTACTGTATAGCACAGGGAACTATATTCAATATCTTGTAATAACCTATAATGGAGAAGAATCTGAAAAAGTGTGCATGTGTGTATGTGTATATATATATATATGTCACTATAGTCACTATCATCACTGAAATCACTTGTCAGTAAATATAAGACAGTTGAAGGAGTACTGAATTTGAGACACTAGTTAAGAATTTTAATCTTCTCTAAATTCTACCATCAAAGAATCTGTTTTAAGTCTTCTTAGTGTGAAGTGAAATTTAAATCAAGTGCAATACCATAAAAATGCACCTGAAAGTATACGCTTCTTAACTTTAACAAATACAGATCTGATATAGACATGTATTTGATGTAACTTCTTAAAAGCAATGTTTGGGCATGCCTACTTTTAACATCATTTACCTTTTGATGTGATTTTTGCAACATTTAGATTTGTTGTTTTCCTTAGAAGATAATACAGAGAGTTTCCATTTCCCACTCTATACGTTTTTGCTTATAATTGTTCTTAGTTTTTTTGCCAGTTGTGCTCTTGGTTCACATGGTATTGCTGTACCAGAACTCTTACAAACACCATGGAAACTGTTCTCACTGTAATTGCTCTTTTCTACTATCCTTTGGAAGGTTCAAAGTCCATGAACAGGTGAGATGTATTACTACTAATAATTATATACAAAACTCTAAAGCATGCTTTTGAAAAATCTTAAATTAGCAATATATTATAATGTCCAATGGACCCCCTAATGTTCATGAAGGTTATTAGAAGCACAAATTCTCTGTTGATATATTTATTACAGAAGGAAACAGATATACTCAAATTGGATAATTAAGGAGCGTTTAATAAAAGGACTGATTACGAAGGTGTAAACAGTGTTTAGAAAAGCTAATAAGAGTATACTGTAGTACCCAAAGACTAGCCACGGCAGGAAGTTTCTATTACCCTCTGGCCCCAGGGAGCAAGGAGAAGGAAACTTACTGGAATCCATTGAGCTGTAACTCTGAGAGAGGGCCCCAACAGGAGGTGGCCATAGCAAGGAGAGAGCAGGGTAAAGAAAATACCCTGACTCTTCTGCCCTTCAATTAACCAAAGCTAATGGGAAGCTAGAAAGCAAGACAGCCCACTTATATATTCCATACAGGTCAGCCTCCCTGCACAATGGGCAGGTGAAGAGTGGAAAGAGCTGGACGGGCAAATAGAAAATATATGGACCTGGTTTGGGTTTATATAAATTGGGGGAGCAAATACCAAGCAAAGGGAACAACATGAGCAAAGGCACAGAGCTGCACTATGGCTTCACCGTTTCCAGGCAGGTTGTCCGGAGGCGCTAATGTGTGGTAGGATGTGTGGGAGAAGAGAAAAATGAGTGACGAGGCTGGAATGGAATGCTGCCCTTCTCCAGAATCTGGACTTATTCTATAGGTAGTACAGTACCACTGGAGGCTTTTGAGAAGCATGACATAATTAAATCTGATTTAGAAATAATTCTCTTAAAGTAGCAGTATTTAGGATACACTCAAAGGGAGAAAGCTAGAAAATTTGGGAATACAGTTCAGAAGCTAGCATCCATTCTTCCTTATATATGAAAGTTGCTGGGAGGATCCAATCAAATAAAATCATTTCTGCATTATACTCTTGACCACAAGAATAGACATTCACTTAAGCTACCTATATGACAGGACATCTAAGCATTGATTTCTATAAAATGAGAATAATAAAACAGCTCTCAAGAATTAAATAAGAATCTATGGACAGTATAGCACAGGGCCTATTACAAAGTAAGTGTTCAGTAAGTATTGATGATATAATGATGTTAAGTAAAGGAATGTTTCTTGGCAATTAAAAAAAAAAAAGACAATGACTATAAAAAGACTCCAAACAAGCGACACAACCACAAAGATTCTAGACAAGTGACAGGACTTGATGTAGAAGGATGGCCGTGGGAATGGGAAGGAAACAAGGTGGATGTGTGGGATGAGAAGTTGCTTATTTAAGGTGACAACAAAATTTTAAGACTGAGAAACTGAGTGATTCTATTAACTTAAATACTAGACACTAAACAGGTTTGAGAGAAAGCTGCGGGGCTTACTTCATACACTCTGATTTTGAATGCCAGTAAGAGACTTATGTAGAAACACACAGAAGGGAGTACGAAATCCAAGTCTGAATATTTGGAGTGAGGTTAGGACTAGAAACGTTTGGGCACTGTCTAGGTAGTTTCACTGTGGCAGAGTCTGCAATTATGCTGTCTGCAAGTCAAGTCAAGCCACACATATGTTTTATTTCACTGCACAGTGTTTTTTGTTTTTTGTGCTTTTTAAGTAAACTACTTGGCAAAGTGTTAAAACTGGAAGATCTTAACATAAAATCTGCATTTCTGGTTTCTCTTGAAAAAACAGAAGGCCTTGCAACATTTTGGGCCAGGATTCCTTCAGGACAGTATCAGCCCCCATGCAGCCTGTATCCCACATTTTTATTACTTATCTGGTCTCTGTAAGCATTTGAACTTGAAATCCCTGCTCTTACATTTTTTGTACTTATTAGTTAATAGGTAGGTAATGGTATCGTAAAGTTGTTTTATTTTATCTGTAGTCTTCATAATTAAATTATCAAGTACTCTTCTTCAGCCATTTATTGAGGGAACTCCTCTAACAGTTAAAATCCACATTTCTATCCATGATCATGTAGGTTTGTATAGTAAGTTTTTTAAATTAGTTGTATATATACATCTTTTAGTTGGACAAAATCACCAGCTTACCTTCAGAATAAAATCACATGTGCCCAGAAGGCCATCATTGCCTAAATGTTTCTTTTAAAGGAGGTTGTTTTTTTTTCCTTAGAGAATGGTTTCCTGTGACAGTTTTTTATCTCTTTAGGAGAGACGTATTCATTTTTCCACCAGAAAAGCAAATGGTAGAGTTGTATAGTTAAAAATTAGTACACTTTTCAGTAAACAAGACAAATATTAAGCACAGAAATAACTTCTTACTTGAAAATACTAGAATTAGAATATTAAACCTGGAAAAGACCTTAGATATTACCTCTCTTTATGGATAAGAAAAATTAAGAGCCAGAAAGTTAAAGTAACTTCAAGCTCACGTAGCTATTTATACCAAAAGGAAAGTGCTCTCATTTTTTTTAAAAAAATGTTATCCACAGTGTAAATAGATACCTTCTAAACTGATATCCTAGATGACTTGACAACACATTTTTCTTGCTTCTAGTGTCAAGTACTCATCCTTGGTGGCACTTGCCTTCATAATCCGTCCCACAGCTGTCATTCCATGGGTACCTTTGCTGCTCAGACATTTCTGGCAAGAACAGAGAAAGCTTGATCTTTTTCTACATCAGTTTTTACCTATAGGGTAAGTATGGCTACAATCCATCTATTAATTTTAATAATCTATAAATTACAGATTATGAACAAGATTTTACATCTTTTAGTCAATTATATCCTCCAATGGCAATGAGAATTGTCAGACCAAGGAAACAGTATTTCTGATTTTATATTTTTGTGATTCTGATTAACTGTAAGTATTTTAATTTGCTGAAATAAGGATCTTTACAATTTTTCTAAATTAGAACTTTCCTGTGCTTTATTTCCTAAATATTTTTCAAATACATTTTAGAGATACTTAATTCCTTTACATTTGTATAGGGCTTTATAATGTATGTGTATTCACGTACTACCTCATGATTTTCACAATTCTTGGATCTAGCAATGTAGGTATTTTTACTTTGTGATAGAGGAAACGGGGTTGTGAAATTAAAAATGAGTTAGCCAGTGTCATTGGGTTGACTGCTGTGATGGAAATGGGATTGAAACCCAGGTCCTCTCACTGTATTTTGAGCTCCTACGATCAGACTTATCCCACGTATCTAGTGCAGTATCCAAAATAGTTATTTATTGAAGGGACGAATGCATTTTGACTCTTAGAACAGTAATCTTTTCAAATATACTAGTGTTCACTCTTTACAGGTATTTTTGGGCAGCTTAGCTGTTAAAAAGGACAAAATCATCTGTGGCTAAGTTGCCACTGTTGTCATTTCTCAGATTTATTAACGTTGTTTTGAATGTAATACATTCATTCAGCAAATATTTATTTAATCCTAGAATATGCTAGGTGCTTTTCCAGATGATGGAGATATAGCACTTTAACAAAACAAAGTCCCTGCCGTCATAAAGTTTATATTCTAGTGGAGGGAGGCAGCTAAAAACATGATTGACATATATTTCTCAAGTGACAGTGAATGCTATAGGGAAAAATCGTGAGCGCCTTCATATGAAACTATAGCCCTAGCCAACATCTTGACAAGTTATGAGACCTTGAGCCAGAGACACCCAGATAAGCTGCGCCTGGATTTTTGGCACACAGAAAGTGTGAGATAATAAATGTTCATAGTTTTAGGATGCCAAGTTTTGGGGTAATTTGTTATGCAGCAACAAATAATACAGTGTTTATTACTTTTAAAAGTTTGCTTAAATACAGTTTCTCTCAATGAAAGATCTTTCAGACTTATAAATCTGTATGCAGTTGGTGAAACTTTTAAAGCATTTTTAAAGTGGCTTTTGATGCAAAGCACTTGCAAAGCCATATGCCACTATTGGATTTGCAGTAAGTTCAGAATGTTCATCACTTTTCTGTTTTGTTTTTCAGATTTGTCACTTTCAGTTTGTCTCTGATAATCGATCGTATATTTTTTGGTCAAGTAAGTAAAAAAATATGACGCTTTTTTGTTGTTTTAAGCTAAGTTAATCTAATCATTTATTAAGCTAAAAACTCGACCTGACTTTTTAATCTATGAATATTGGGGAACATAGGTAAATCATTGTTTTTAATGATATGGGATATATTGGAAAAAAACTACTTTGGGTCTTTGGTTCCATTTGCTGTGCTCTCTATATAACAGAATTGTGTATTCCTAACTGAAGTTCAAGACTCCATTTTAAGGCATTTTTGTCAGGTTTGTAACAATAAAGGTTAATTTTTTAAATGATTTTAATTGACCTCAATTATTCGAATTCAAATTAACCAGAACACTATTCTTCAAGCATCTGGTTTGGCATTTTTAATCTCATGACTGTTGGTAACGGCCTTTGGTTGTTTTTAAGTTCCCTATTTTTAAGTCACTTACGGCCTCTGGAATCAGATGCCACCATCTGAAGCCTAGTGCCCTAATTGCACAAGTGAGCACTTAATGTTAACTGCTGTTACCTGCTTTGTGCTATAATTCAAATTGCAATGTTTCACAGCTTTTCACCTTATAAGTAATGTCTGATACCATAATGTACTACAGTAAAATTTTTAACGTGGGTACCAAAAACATACACTCATAAAAATTATTTTTAAGGATTCTCTTTATGTCTAATTGTATGTAAAACTTACACTGTCAAAAGAGGCATTAACATTTATTCATACTTTTAAAAAATTTGGGGGGGGTAATTAGCTTTTATTTATTTAAGGTTTTTTTTGTTTTTTTTTTTTAATGGCAGTACTGGGGATTGAACCCAGTGCCTCACCATGCTAGGCACACTCTCTACCACTGAGCTATATCCTTCCCTTATTCATACTATCTGGAATCTCAAAAACCTAGTGTTTTACAAAATAACAAATAACACATTAATACTTAGAACATAAAAAATTAAAGCATGATTTCACATGGTAATTAATCAAAATTATTAATGTAAACTATGATCTGGTTTTTAGGCTTCATTCCTGATTTAATGTCAAGATCCTGCCAAATTCTCTAATGCCAAAGATTCATACTTGGCACTAACACATTTCTATTTCTCTTTCCTTCAACGATGCCAGTGGACTCTGGTTCAATATAACTTTTTGAAATTTAACGTGCTGCAGGATTTGGGAACATTTTATGGTTCTCATCCCTGGCACTGGTACTTCAGCCAAGGATTTCCAGCTGTCCTGGGTACTCACTTACCCTTCTTTATTCATGGCTGCTTTCTAGCCTCAAAGAGGTACAGGATATTTTTGGTGACTGTGCTGTGGACACTGCTAGTTTATAGGTAAGATTTAATCTTTTTGAACAGTTAATTTTTTAATGTTACCAAGAAATTTAACTAAATTCTTCAAAAGGCAAACTTTTTATCTTTTGGAGATGCATTAGTTTTTATGGTTTGTTAATGGGGATTGTTTAGCAAACAGAAAATGTAGAAATTATGCTGGTGCTCAGACTGAAAGCTTCTGATACACATAGTTTAATAAGGATTACATTCAGTTTTTAAGAGGTTGCACAAATAGTATTTGCTTTTAAAAAAACAGTAACTGCCAAAATTTTAGGTGTTGAAGGACCAGAGAAATATTTTTAAATGAAAATGTATGTACTGTTATTCTAAATTTGAGTAATAGAACTTACTTGGATAGGTAACAGAAAGAAATCCCTTTTTTAGCATGTAATTATACTTTAGAATTTAGCATTGACATTAAATGTTAGGATTACTTTTAACACATCATCACCACCTTATAACAAAAAAATGAGACTTGATTCTTGAAGCATGAAATTCAGTCTCAGTAGTTAGAAAAACATCATATTAATATTCATTTTAAATACATTAACTTCTCAAACTGTCACTTATTATGAGAAAATAACATTTTCTTTTAATATCTTTATTATAGCATGCTGAGCCACAAAGAATTCAGGTTTATCTATCCAGTTTTACCATTTTGTATGGTGTTCTGTGGTAAGTGTTTTTGCTTAATATAGAAAAAAATTAATTATAGAGTTAAAAGAAAATCAATGTTTAATAAACTCTAAAATATTATTTATTTTCTACTAGGGTAAATGAGAATGCTTCCTAATTAAAAATGATTATATTACTGCAGTATTGCCTTTTTGTACAGCCTAAATATCCTTTTTCCTGCCTAAATGTCCATTTAAAAAAATAAGGGTCTAATATCCATGGCACCTTTTAGTGGTGGTGTTTTTGGCAGTTAGAAATCTTTTGCTAAAAAGTCATACAATGTCTATGTTAGATATAGCTATTTGAAGTTTATGGTTAAACTACAAAATTCTTCATACCCCAAATGAAAAATATGTTAAATCTAGTTTTTAATGCTTGACACACATCTGTCCCTTCAAGACTCACTCTAATACATATGCAGGTTTTAAAGTGATTCACACTTCTGATTTTATTTTGGTCTTTTCTTCATTTTTCCACTAGTTTTTGCAATAATTTTTTCACATGTGACTTCTAAAAAGTCTTACATTACTCACCTCTGGAAAATATGAATTTTTTTATCAGTTGGTTTGGAAAATTTATGAATTGAAACTTTATTAACTTCAAGTTTAACTCATAATAAATGACTGTTGGCTTCCTTTAAATATTAATCACTAAAAATATTACTGGGCTAGGGAGGGAAGAAATGAGTAATCAACTGGGCCTGGAGGTTTGGAAAGTTAAAGGTATTAACCTTTTTATTAAAAAAAAAAAAAAGAAAAAAATCCATCCACTCATTAAGTTAAGCAGTCTTCTTTGACCAAGTATAAGCAACATCTCCTACAGATCTCAGATGTATGTACTCTCTTCAGTTTAGACACAACTATACATATTTATATATTTGAAACATCTCAGCACTGAAAGTTAGTCTCATACAGTATCTTTAGTCTTACTTCATATACAAATGCAGGCACAAGTGAAAATATAAGCATCTAACAGCTATTTGGAAAGTCTTAATAATATTTGGCAGAGCAAATCTGTTCACAAATCACTATCCAGATTTAATTTTTTTTTTTATTCTTTACAATCACTTTAGTTTGAGTTAGAGTGACAATTAAGTTTGCTTTCTGCCCAGGTGAACACTGCCAGACTACTGCAGGACAAATATTTGTGTATGTTTTGTTGGTTACTTTAGGAACTTGGTTTCACTCCGTTTAATAATCTGGGTTTTTCCAGCATCCCAATTCTCTGCCCTGTCATCACACAGTGTTTTAAAGACTGAGTTGTCTGAATCCTCATTCCCATTCCAAAAGATTGAATCTTTAAGTGGCAGGATCCAGGTAACCCCTTGTGCCCAGCCCCAAAGACTGAGAAAAAATGGGGAGGGTTGAAGAGATCCCTTTCTAATAATGGACAAGAAATCAGCCTTTCTTCCAATCCTGTGTCCACTCAGAAGGATCCCTAAGGGACTGAGACCTAGGAAGACCCGACGTCTTCTCACAAGATGTGAGCTTTTCCTCCAGAAACATAGACCCAAGGTTCCTGAGTGAGCCAAGATTCTGATTCCTTACACACTTGTATGTCAGAACTCTAATGCCATCAGGTTCCAACAACAGGACCAATTAAGTAGTGAGCTCACTCAAACAAGTCTTTGGATGTTCAGGAATGATTTCAGACAACAGTTCTCTTTGGAGTCCTAGATGTTTTAAATGGCCTAGTTTGAGTCTTTTCTAACTACCTGAAATCCTGAGTTATACTGCACCTCAAATCTGTTTTATTCTATTCTTCTGTTCTTTATACTGATTTTATATAAACATGGCAATTCTATTGGCAACTGCTGTATAATAAGTCACAGCAAAACCTAGGGGCTTAAAACTCCATTTATTATTACTTACAAATCTACATTTCAGCTGGGCAGTTCTCCACTGAGCTCAGTGATGCAAATGTGATCTGCTGCAGATGAGGTAGGCAGCTATCCCGAACTAGACTGGACTGTCACCATGTGGGATTCAGCTGGCTATAGGCCAAGGACCTCAGCTCTGCTACGTGCTCTCATTCTCCAGCAGGCTAGCTGGGGCTGAACAAGCTAGGGGTAGGCAGGTTTCCAAGAGAGGAAGCAGAAGCATACAAAGCCTTTTGAGGTCCAAGCATGAACTGGCACACTGTCACTTCTACCACATTCTTTTGGTCAAACTAAGTCACACAGCCAGGCCAGATTAAGAAATGGGAAATAAGCTTCAGGCTCATGTGGGGACTGCACACAGGAAGAGGAATGACTGCAGCCATTTTTTCAGTCTACAGTAACTTCTCTTGCCTAATGTGAATTTCCCAGGCCTATCCAAAATAAGGACTTAATTCTAGAAAACATACCTTCTGTGATTGCCTCTGATCCTTAGTTAACTGTATAACCTTGTGCCTCAGTTTCCTTATCTGTAAAAGAAATCAGTCATTGGTCTACTAACACTAAAATTCTTAGACTGAACCTGTCATTTGTGCTGTTTCTAGCACCTGCTGCCAGTTTCGGGTTGGGTGTTAATCTGTTTTTACAGTGGCCAGTGCAGACTTGCTTGTCTCTGATTAGGCCACTTTGTTTTTCCATTTGCTAATCTTACTAGCAAAACTGCTCATGCTCATTCAAAAGTCAGATAAGGAGTTTTAAAGAACACTACTTCCCTTGCCTCCCTCCCTGCCCTCCCCAGAGGCAGTCACTTACACGCCTTTAGGTGGTTATTTTGTTGTTTATCTCCTTCTCTAACTAAAATGCTAATAAAGTTCTTAAAGATTACTGTTTTTGATATTATCTACTGATTTCTTACTATGGAAGATGAGAATAGATTTCCTTAGCAAAGTAGCAACAGAAAATTGTTTCTGATACCTCCCTCAGTCTGTGCTCAGTTATCTTATTACTGTTCTTAATAGTTAAAAGTCTCTCTTTTCCCCAGACCCATCCTCCTGTACATTCTTCCATTCTAGAATTAAACCACACTTTTTCATGTGAACACTGAAATTGAGTTGAACTAACAGCTTTCCCAAGGAGTATTTAAAAATGAAAAGGTTAGCTCAGAAAATAGCTCTAACTGCTAAAACTTAACAGATTTTTTTTTCTTAACATTGAGTTTTCTAATAATTCTTGCCAAAACCAGGATACACCGGGGGTCAGTAATGAAGAACCCCCCCACCCCCGCCCCGATTTTCCCATACTCTCTATTGCTATGAACCTTACTTACCTTGGTGAGAAGGAACTCGTCAGTCACTGCTGAAGAATACAGATTGCCACACTAAATATCCAAGACTTTAAAACTGATTATGTATGTCAAGATAAATAATATATGATGATTAGGAGATATGGCTGAGTAAACAATGAGCCAATTCATAAAGGGCCTTCTAATATACTAATTTTTTTTAGATTTTTATCCTGGGGAGTAGTCAATTAGGACATAATGGATTTAAAAAAACACTTTTAAAACAGCAGTCTGATGAGAGTGATCTGATTAGGACCTAGTGTATTTTTTGCTATAAAAATAATGGTAAAAAAACCCATCACTGTCATCCTCTAATCATCCAGCCCAAGCCCTCAGAGGTGGTAATTATCTCTTTTTTATAAATTCTCCCAGAAATTTTCTATATACCCACTTTTAAGTATCTTTTTGTAGACTCAGATTAACAGGAGCAAATTAAATATTCTGGGATGTTACTTGCATTGAGTTAGCAAGGGCTACTATGTGAAATGAAGGAGCCTGTATTGTGACAAGGAGTCACCAGGGTTCATACTGAGTCCATGTTCTCAAGAAAATTACATGAGAGAATGAAAGATTTCTGTAAGTCATTTATATGACAGATAGAAAACTTGTGTTCCCAGAATCTTAAGTAATTTGGGAGGCAGGGTGTCTGGTATTTCAAGTTCCATAATGCTTAATTACATTACTTAACGTGGTGGTGACTATCACTTTCTGAAGCTAGCTCACTTTAGTGGGGGGATCCCCTCAGTGAGAACTGCATCTCCACATTATTTGTATGGAGAATTAAGTGGACTTACTGGATGGCAGCTACTAGGATCTTACTCACTGCCTCTTTTAAATATTAAAGAAACCATTCTGTTTCCTCATAAGAAAACTATGGATTCTAGGTGTCTGTTGTGGCTCAGTTCAGCATTGACCCTATAATGTATCTTTCCACCTCTCTTTAACAACTACAGTTTCTGAAATCCCTTTGGGAAACTTCACTGTCAGATGGTTTGAAAAACCTCAGTCTTCAAATTTAAGAGTATTCAAGTCTTCTTTCTCTTCCCAGTTTTCTTTATATTATTTCTCCAAATAATATGGAGATTTAATTTAATTCTCACTAGAAGGATAAGGCCTAAAATGAGCAACCAGCTTCAGAAAGTGAAAATCACCATGAAGTAAGGTAAGCATTACCTAACTTGAAAGACCCCTTCTGTATCAGTCTTCCATACACTTGGATCCCTATTGCTATAGTTCTGATAAAACATTCAATGAACATTTAGTGAAGAAATAAATTGTAAGTCATCTGCTTCATAGATGCCCACACTTAAGTCAATATTCCTGAGAACAAGTTGTCTTCCAGGGGTGTTACCCTTCAATGTAGCTTTTTGTAACTTGAGCCCACTGGTTTTAGCTTTTGCCAGTCAACCAAAGGAAGCATTTCACTTTTACATTGTACTTGCTGGTCTGTTATAGCTGTGTCTGGAATTACAGGGATGTTGGAACTTTTGGAATCCTAGTCCAGTTCTAATAAACCCAAGTTCCCCATTTTACTATTTCAAACATCTTACAAAGTTAGATTTAACTTTTAAATGTAGGCTTGGTTTTCCTGATCTGGCTACTTTTTTTTTTTTTTTTTTTTTTTTTTCCTTTTTTAGTGGGGAAGGTAATTAGGTTTTTATTTACTTATTTTTAATGGAGGTACTGGGGACGGAACCCAGGACCTTGTGCATGGTAGGCACGCAGTCTACCACTGAGCTATACCTTCCCTCCTGGCTACATTTTTTTTTTTTTTAATCACAGCACTTCTCAGAATATTCTTTGGTTAAGAGCTTTTTCAAGTAGTACTAGGTAAAATGAATATGTGATAGTCCAACTACTGAATGAATGAACTGTAGGTAATGTTATCTAAAATAGTCATAAAAGATATTTTGGGTAAAAACTAAATTAAAATGAAATAAATAAAATACTCATAAAGGAACAAAATTGAGCATCTAAGATTCTTTCCCAGATTTGATTTTAACTATCAAGTGGGAGGTATCAGATGTCTTAGAATAGATGAAGTTATTATTCAGTCCATTTATAATATTCAGAGCAATTAACAGTGATAAAAGAGAACTATAAAGGCACCACAGCTAATTAAGAATATTAAAGTATACAAGAAAAGGTATCTTCAGTTTTTCCAAAACTTAATGTTAATACTGTGTTTTTCAGTTTTGGGGTTTTTTTGTAGCAAGGGTTTTTGTAAGAAGGATAAACAGAGAGAATGAGTATCTTCAGTTAGTGACAAATACTAGATGTGATTCAAATGAATCACAGGTCTTGATTTATTCCTATTTTTCTTTTGAAACTTTATTAGTTATGTAGTTAAATGGGAACAGTTCAAAATTAATTTCATTCATGTTTAATTGCTTTTAGTGGTTAAGCCCAGCTAGGATAGCTGATAGCAGTTAGATAATGGTCATGAAAAACAGTGCCTTGGCCCCAGTGAGAATTGGTGCTAAAACTTTAGGCAGGCCAGACTGGATCCTGGATACCCAGATTCCAAAAGAACTATTATCTAGTTTCATGGAGACAGTGCATGTATAATGTGAACAAAATGTCAAAGAAGTTTACTGACAAGCTTATCTTTTCCAGTGGAAAGGCCTATTATTACACAGTATTTTTAAAAGACCCTAATGTGCTCATTATCAGCTGCTGTTGGAGAGCAGGACCATGGGATGGGGACAGGGACTTTTACTTTTTATTTACCTTTATGTTTGTTCTACTTGTTTTACTTTTGTTTGCCACATACAAGAATTTGCTTTTACAAATTAAAAAAGAAAAATTATTCAGCATCTCCAAATTGCCCAACACTACAGTGAAAGGGGGAAAAAAAAAGACATAAATCCTCTTCTTCCAGAAAGAATCTATGCCACCACTCATATACTGACCACGGAAAACCTCCCAGGAGCCCAGTGGTGTATACTTCTAAGAGGATATTCTGTTATGCTTCCTTCAGAATTACCAAGACTTATATGTACGCAATCCATTGCTAGTACTTGGGAGATTAAAGAGATAGGTAAATGGAAATAAAAGTCTATTTAGCAACTACTATGTACCAGGACAGGCACTGGACATACATTTTTTCTAATACTTGGGTACTCTTATCCAATTTACAGATGGGGAAACTAATGCTCAGCAAAGTAAATCAACTTATGCCAGAGCTAGAATTCAAATCTGGGTCTGCTGGACTCCCTAGCCATAAACTTTCCACTATACCCCAATTCCTTTTTCTAGAAAAAAGGTCAAGACTTGGAATGACAATGGACAATGATAGTAAATGGTCAGAGAAATTACAGAGATGACCTACTGCTTATTTCTTGTTTGTCCATTACAGAATGACAGCTTGTGCCACACTTCCATGAAAGATTACAGATATATCTGCAGTTAACATTTGCTTAACTATAAGCAAACAAAAGATTGCCAGTGTGAATGATTCAACGTGTCTATCTTTATACAGGGTACTCACTAAACCACCTGAAAACATGGAAAAAACCAGCTCTAAGTTTCCTGTTTTTATCCAACATGCTCCTCGCCCTCTATACTGGTTTAGTTCATCAACGAGGTACTCTTGATGTCATGACTAACATTCAAGAACTCTGTTACAACAATCCAAATGTATCTTCAGCTTCAGTATTTATAATGATGCCGTGCCACTCTACTCCTTATTACAGGTAATAAAATTTGTTCACTACATGCTATTATTAACAAAATGAAACTACTTTAAAATTCCATTCGGATTCCTGGATTGAAATTAACTGATCAGATGATATATAATCTATATAAGAAATTTGAAACTCCTATTCATACTGATTCACAATGAATTTTAAAAGCCGTTTGATCTGTGTCAGTGAAAATCATACATCACTTATTAATTTACTTAAATATTCTTTTTTCAAAATACAACTTAATCTGATTTAAATGTAGTCTAAAATATTATAGTTATTTGATGGCATTCTTAGTAAAGAAATTCAGTTATCATTGATCTTACTATAAATCTTTGTGATATATCTTATATTCCTGTACCTTTAAATTAATCTCAAAATACTGGATTCAAGTCCAGATTTACTGCTAGACTGCTGTCCTAGTCTTAAACCAGTCTTTTTAATCTCTTTGGATATCAGCTGTCTTGCCTGTAAAAATTAGGGAATTCAATTAGATGATATCCCAATGCTTGGATTAAGCATTTCTGGGAAGTAACACTAAAACTGCCTTAATTATGTAGAACACTTCAAAAGACATCATTGAACCTATGCTTGTATTTCAGGAAGCTGTATTACTTTACCAATTGCCCAATAATAGTAAAAGGTCACAGCAAACAGCTTTCCTTTAAAAAAAATTCTATACCTATTTAACTTGATCTGGCTTTAAACAATCTGAAGTCTGTTTTCCATATGCACATTCAGTCAACTTAGTATCAAAGCTGATATCATTTTAAGGTAATTTAACACTTTTAGAATACTCTACTTAACTGAATCAGTAATGTCAATTATTAGTACATAACTTGGAAAACTGGGATTGCCTGGCAGAAGCCACAGGTTAGGGGGTGTGTAAGACCCCAAGAATCCCTTTAAATTGAGGATCCCATGCTATATAAAAAATGACTAGAGCTAAAGAGAGACATCCACCTCCCTCCATGCTCACAGTAGTGGTAACACTCACACAACAGGAATTCAAGAGGTACCAAGAGTCTCTCCATAGAGCACCAAAAGAAAAGTCTGATCCCTACTTTGGAATGGCTGGCAGCTTTTTCTCGGTTGTTTCTGCTTTCGCCTTGAAGGAAGACCTTCATCTAAAATTGTGAAAGTCATGAAGTATTAGGTCTTGTGTAAATTTACTTTGTATGCATTTCATAGATAAAAATAAACTTTGATCACATATTTCTTCAATTTTCCTTAGGCAAAGTTATACCCATGGCTTTTTGCATGGCCCAGGTAACTGGCTTTAGATGTTATGATTCATCAATCCATGTTTTTTACACTTTAGTCTTTCTGTGCCACAATAAAACCATTGCTTATTTGGATGTTAGTAATCAGTGAACTTAGGTCACTCTCTATTATTAAATCTTACTTATATAAGTATATCAGAACAACAAAAAAAAATAGGAAAAACTTTTAATTTAAGGATGTGATCCATCCCCTTTCAGAACAGAAAGGGAAAAAGAATGAAGAATCCTTTCTGGTTCATGACCAGTTTTCTACCTTGCTGAATAGTACTCTCTTACTAACAAATAACCTACTGGGTCCCAAAGGACCATCCCATCCCTGGAAGAGCATACCAGTATTAGAGAATACTGAGTCCCACACGCTGCTGACGCACTTCCCTCCTGCAGTGGACTTTCACTCTTTAGTCTAGACTTGTAGCTTACGACTGCACAGGTACCTGGTGTGAGAACCATATTCACCATTTTTGAGAAAACTAATTGCATTAAAGACGTGCTTTCTCACCTTAACTGGAACTCAATTTAGATTCAGATTTCACATTTTGTTATGTGATCATGATATATATTAAGAGTAATTTGAAAACTTTCACGAAATTGTTTTTAATTTCTTGTAACTATAATGGTAACTACCTTTCTTTTCATAGCCATGTCCACTACCCACTTCCAATGAGGTTTCTCCAATGTCCCCCAGACCTGAGTGGAAAAAGTGATTATCTTACTGAAGCAGATATATTTTATCTAAATCCCTTAAAGTGGTTGTATAGAGAGTTTCACAATGATTCAACACTGCCTACTCACTTGATCATCTTCAGCGTTTTGGAAGAGGTAAAGGAACATGAAAAAAAGGTAAAACTCGGTATTTTTATTTCACCTCAGGTTTAGCAAACACTCAGGTAAACAGACATCATCACTTTGTTATGGTCCCTTTCAACCTGTATTTTATGACTGGTTTTTTCCCTAGTCAAAAGCAGCCAAGTTCTGTAACTATCAAGGAATATGTGTTGCTTACTATGACTTAATTCTTTTATTAAGAAATTGTACTGTTTTATTAAGAAAAAAGTCATAGATGAACAAACAGAACAGAATTCTGAAATTCTTGAAACAGTACTCAGTGAAATGTAGCCTTTATTTCTTAAACATTTATTTACTTCTAGGAAATAAGTCCTTTTCTAATTTCAAGTAACTATGAGAGAACTGCGGTTTGCTTCCACACTCACTTGCCGGAGGATCGAACTGGAAGTCACATATACGTCTATGAACGGAAGTTAAAAGGGAAACTCAACTAAAGATGAAATTCTGAACTGTTTAGATCTTTCTCAGACAAACAGGCAATGCTAAAGCAGGAATATTCAGATGCTGCTTAAATATGCTAGTAAATACTGGGTAAGATTCATGGAACCAGCAAAAAACCACTGTGAACTGCTTTACCAAATACCACTACTAAGGAAATGTATGAAAAAAATCACAAAATATAAAATCATGTTATTAATACAATGCCAGATTTTAAATAAAGACCTTTAGTTTTCCTCATGGTGTAGTTTTATTGTTTCTTCCACAATATTCAGATGTGCAAGAAATTTCACAAGAGAACAAGTCAGCAAGCTCATAAGAAGGCAGCAAATTCTTCACAAGTCAACGGGCTCTTGAACCCACAAAAAGACAAGAAGCAAGTGTAAGATTATAAAATGTTAAAGATGAAATTCCATCACAATGTACTTTTTTCAAGCTCTACTGCAAATTTAACACAAATATCAGTGTTAATTACACTTTGTCATGTATAATTTGAGCTTGCTTTAAGCTCATATACTGAAAGGAAGTCTCATTTCATGCACAAAATCTGTTGCATGCCTGGCTTCCTTAATAAAACTACAGTTGAACATTTTTCAGTGCCAAAAAAAATTCAGCAAAGCTAAACTACAGGAAAATGCAAGTTAGTAAGCTTTTGCTTGATGCTTCTGAGTAATAATACAAAGTCATCAAACTGATATTTAGCCATGATAAAAAGACATTGTTATCTTGATAATTTCATCTTAGTTTCAACACCAAATACTGTAGAAAGCATCCATGTTTGTTACAGTTTTCTAATTTAACTTAATTGTGATGGTCAATATTTAGGATCAAAAGGTAACTGCCCCAATTCTATTTCAAGGCTTGCCATGTGTCTTCCATTAGTGCGACCATATTTATGCCATTTACCTTCCCTTTTATAAGGTGGCTGAGGGTGCTTCTGCTCTTGTTTTCGATGCCTGGAGCTTTCAATATTTACCATACGTTGCTTTTTATCTGGTCGACTGAAAGCAGTAAACACATTTTTCATCTATGTTAGAGTTAAATTTATTTAAACAAGAAACAATTTTAATGTTTTTCTCCATTAATCTATTATTTGAACACTGAAAAAGGATGTTAATCTGAAGTATAATCCTAGTATAACCATACCAAAAAGATTCAGTGAGTATTATACTTTTTATCCTATAGAAAGAAGAAATAACTGCTGGCAAAGAGGAGAAACGCTCAACAGATAAAGAATAGAAATGTGACAATAAAATAATGAGATGTGTTTCCATTATTTTGTCCTCCTTTCCTATAAAAATTAATCCCCCTCAGTGGCTTCATCCCTCATCAGGAATATGTACATCTGTTACAAACAAAACAAAGTCTCTTTTGTTCTTTCTTACAGCTAAGGCTTATGAACAGTATCTACACTTACTCTTCTCCTCAATCTCTATAATCAGGCTTTTGTCACTACTTCATTAAAACAGTACAAAATGCCATCCATGGCCATCCAATTCCCCAGGCAAGAAGTCCAGTCTTTACCATTTTTTTTTAAAGCATTTAATTCTGAAATACTCCTTTTACTTGGGATGATCTTTGGTTTTCATGATGCCACTCTGGTTGTCATTCTTAGCCTTCTTTCTCCACAACCCCTTAGATGCTGGTGTTCCCTGGAGTCACATAAATACCTCCAGCCTAGACTATCTACACATACACACAGTCTGGGCTAGAGAGAGTCATATAACCAATAGCCAACTAATTCTCTCTACTTGTATGTCAACAGGTACCTCCAAAAACAATTCTCATTTCCAATTCCCCTTACCCCAAACCTCCCAGTATTTCCTTACCATAGTGATATCACTGTCCAACTAATGACCCAACTCAGAAATGTGAAAGTCACTGTTACTTCCTACCTCTCTTTCACCAGAAATACTGCCAATTTTACTTACTATACATTGTTCAAATTGGTCTCCTTTCCACTCCTGCTACTGTCTTAGTTCAGCTCCCCATCAGCTCATGTCTAATTGTTTCAAAGACCACCTTCTAGCATCTAGCTTCACGCTTTCCAACAAATACTTCAGGCTGCCGCCAGTGACCTTTATCTCCTTAAGGTACCAGGTCTTCACATCTCCAAATCTGTGCAAATCAAGTCCCCTCTGAGTGGAATGTCCTACCTCATCTGCTCGGTAAAATCTCTTTTCTTCTTTAAAGCTAGTTTAAAAAAGATGTTCAGTTCAAAGGCCATCTCACTTATGAAGCCTTCCCAAACATCTCCAGAATGAGTCCACCATACACATATGCCTTCACATCTTCATTGCATTTCTTATATTTGCCTAATTCTCCAAAAGCTTGTGAGCTCCCTGACAGCAAGAATTTTTCATTTGTTTCCTCAGAGCAGCCTCACAGTGCTTTGCATGTTATAGGCCATATATATATTTTAATGACTAAAGACACCAGAATCAGTCTCATTATTTTATAGACACATTACATTTATTTGAAAAGATATATATAAAACTATCTCAAAGGTAAAAAATAATGCTATCATTTGAAGGTTAGCAAGTTCATGTTACAGAATATAAAGCTGATAAGCAATGGATACAAAGTTATTTTTAGAAGTTATATATGAAGCACACACATTAGAACCTGTGGCTTGCTAAGTCTGTTCTTTGATCATGCCTCTACCTTCACCAACAATAATTTTATAATAACTGCATTAAATATCATAATTTAGTTGGTAAGTAGAACAAATAAGTGGGACATCTGAATTGCTGTATATGAGCTCTTCTGATTTCAGAGGGAAATTTGTATTTTTCACTCCTACCTTCCCAAAGTGAGTAAATAAATAAAAGATTAAAGGAAAATAATTTCACTTAAGGTAATTATCTTTTCATATAAACTATAATGAAAAGAAATGAAATAGGCTAAAATAGGATTTATATATCCTTAACTAATTTTTAAGGTAGAAATTAAACCATTTGCTCAAGTCAAATTGACTGTATGAAAATTGGAGTATGTAATAGATTTTAATTTAAAATGTTATCTTTCAATTTAATTTATCCTAAATTACCTTACAATAAAGTACTTTTACAAATACAGCTGACCCTTGAACAATATGGGTTTGAACTGCGTGGGTCTACTTATACATGGATATTTTTCAATAGTAAATATTTCAGTACAACAGGGTCTGTGGCTGGCTGAATTCAGAGATGCCAAACTGCAGATGCTGAGGGCCGACTATAGGTTATATGCAGATTAACCCTCATGTTGTTTAAGGGTCAACTGTAGTAACATTCTAAGAAACTTATCAAATGAGAAAAATGCTATCCAATCTATAAATGTTAAAAACTATTATAGTAACATGGTGCTATGTAAACCGACCTGGGTCCATATGGAGGGGAAAAGGTGTGACCAAAGAAGTGTCTATATATATATCCATCCAACTTCTCAAACACTCCAACATTATCTACTTGATATTCCTTCATGTCTTTAAGATAATCTTTAACATCATTAACAAAGTCAGTGAAGAGCTTCTGATCATGTATAAAGACACCATTTAGGAAAAACTTATTGATGAAGTGATCAAGTTCTTTCCAATGATGAAAACCATCCAGTCTTTCTAATAAATACCTTTCAATTAACGGTCTAAATTCATCTATCCTTACAGGAGTCAACACTTTAACATTAAAAAGGTTAATGGATTCTTGCTGCGCACATTCAAACACACCAGAACAAGCCTTTCTGAAAGAATTATGATTTTCACCACAGTCATGTTCAGTACTGCATTTCTGTGAATTTTTTTTTTTCCCAAATTCTTCAGAGTGAGGCTTTTCTTTCCTTCCCTCTCTTTGCATAGTAGGGCCTCCACTATTCTGGCTGTGTGTACGTGCCTTATACTGTGGATGTAAATACTCACTAAAAATGGTTTTTGGTTTTTTAGCTGCTGCTTCTTTTGTAGTACCAAATCTTTTATTGCCTTTTTCATCAAAGATATTCTTGGTGGTATCTTTGAAATGCCTGAAAGTGGATTTAACTGAATCTGAGAATTTTTTCAGATTTTCTTTCACAGCTTCTTTAGCCTGTTTAATTTTTTCTTTATGATGCCTCACAAACTCCTTGGTAGAATTCTTCATGGCATCAAACGTTTCCTTAACGGAACCCAAAAATGTTTCCTTTGACTTATTTTTAGCTCTGTGGTTTCCTCTGTTCCCTTTCTTTTTTCCATCAGTTTCTTGTTTTCCATTTTGATCTTTTGCTTCAACATACAGTCTTTCCCACAAGTCAGAACGCTGCTGTTCAAAGTTTAGCTTGTGCTCCAGCTCAGTGAGTCTTTCCCGTAACATTTCTATTTCCTTTTTTTCATTCGCTATACTGGGAGAGTCTGGGTTGTCATATGCCTGACTAGAGCTTAGCTGCTGGAGTTCCACCTTTAAAGCCATGGTTACCAGTCGTTCTCTTTCCAGTTCCCTCCTTAACGTCTTTGCTTCTGCCAAGAGAGTCTCCCTTTGATTAAGGAAGCTGTGTGTTTTCAGCTTTTCTTCTTTCAAATGCTGCTTAAGTTTCTGATTCTCTGTAACTAATTCAGCACTTGTCCCCTTATCTTCCAATATCCTAATCTGTTCTCTTAGTTTCCTTAACTCTTCCTGTAATGAAGATAAAGCTTTTTCTTCCTTCTCCAGAGATATTCTTAGATACTGATTTTCTGAATCAAGGTTCTTTTTCTGAGTCTCAAAGGACATCTTCTCTGTTTCAGTAAGCGTCCAACACCTTGCAAGGTTTTCCTTCAATGACTAAATTTTTTTTGAAAGATAAGAAAGAAAAATGTCAAGTGAATTTAAATCTTTAGGATATAACAAATATCCCATAAATTTTTAGTGCCTACTAATGCAGAGACTATCCTTTTTGTAGCATTTTCAATATATAAAAATTAGAAAATACAAGGTTCATATACAAGAAAATGTACAGCAAGGAGCTACATCAAAATAAAAGCACAGCATGCTGGAAGAACTTAAAAGACAGTCTTCTGTCTTTTGACTACAGACAGCCAACCTCTCCACAGAAGGCTCCTAGAGAGAATTTAGGAAAGACTAAAGGTTCTCTGATTCTTCAGTGAGGGAGATTATCTTTTATAAAAAGTAAAATTACAGCTAGAGATGGCTTCAGGCTTCAGAAAATTCTGTTTATATTCATTGCACTCTTTGAAGTGAAAAAAAATGCCAATAATCTTAGTCCTATTTGAAAGATTTTGGCTCCATGCAAATTAATATCTCTAAATTCAGGTAAGTCATACATGTTCTCCCATACTTTAGAGGGGATCAGATTGAATCTCAGTAACATTTACAACTAGTTTCTTCAATTCAAATAATTCTCTGAAGAGTCTGTGACCAGATTAGCAATGTAACTCAAGTCAGCACCTTGCTGAGAGATTATGACCAATGAGGTTTACAGAATTTTGCTGCAGTTCAAGGTAGCCTCAAAGGATCTGATTTTTCTTTCAACATATATATCAGTAACAAACTTTAACCAAAACAGCAAAAAATTAAACAATATACTTAAACAGATTAATTGTTATAGCAGTATCCAGGCAGTCAGTTAAAATATCTGATGTACAAATCAGCAAAATGGTACTTCAATTTTGCTTAATTTACTACAGATATAAAATTATGGCTATCCCCTTTGAATCAGACCAGGGAAGTATCTGATTTACAAAGACCAAAAAAAAAAAAAAAAAAAAGAAGTCCTTTAAGAGAGTAACATTATTTTCCACTTGAAAAATAACTATCTGAAATGGATGTTTCACTGTCTGGCTCATTAATCTTCAAAGAACAAATTAAAACTTAAAATGTCATTATTTTTATTTCATCTGCTCTCCCTGTGTGAGAGAAAACAAGTTTCATTTACCCAACAGAAGTGGGCTAAGGAAAATATTATGCTTACTGAAATAAGTCAGACGGAGAACGACAAATACTGTGTTATCACTTATACGTGGAATCTAAAAAATAATACAAACAAATGTACACAACAAAACAGAAAAAGATTCACGACTTAGAATACAAACTAGGTTAGCAGTGGCAACAGGGGAGGGGAGAAGCACATTACGGGTATGGGACTAATAGATTATATACAGATGAGCAATAAGAATCTATTATACAGCACAGGTAATTATAGCCATCATCCTGTAATAACTTGATGGAGTATAATCTGTAAAAATACTGAATCACTATGCTGTACACCTGACACTCATATAATATTGTAAATCAATTATACTTCAATAAAACTTTTTTAAAAAGTGAATTACGGAGTAGAACAGACTGATATATTATCTTTAAATGCACAAGCACAGGGAGACACAGGATGACTGGAGGATCATCAACATTCCACATTCCACATCTAGTAAACTCCAAAATCTTGAATTAAGTGACTGAGCAGATCCTGGACAGGTCTTCCATGGCAATCTTCAAAATCCAAACCACATTTAACAGCTGGAGACAAGAGATCTGCAAGAACTGACTGAGTAAAGGTCTATACAAGGCGAGTCTCCTAAGAGCCAATAACATTCTACGGAACCAGAAACCATGGTGGTAAAGAAAATGTGTATTCTTTTTATAACATCCTCTGATCAAGGTAGGGAAAACTAACTATTTACAATTACCTTCAGTAGTCCCTCCCTGAAAGATACAATTCAGATGTTAGGTAGGATTCTGTCTTTCAAAGAAATTCAATCATAACCCTACAAGGAATATACATATAATTTAAGCGTGATGGAAATTTGGGGAAATGGCAGGAAAAAGGAACAGTTTACTCTTCTACCCTGAGTTTATCTATGTAATCCCTGCATCCTTCCTAGGCAGAACTAGACAGACAGGAGACCAGCTATTTCGCTAGTCCTCATAAACCCAGAAAGATGTTAGGTCACTGGATAGAACAGACAGCACAGTCCTGTTGGAACTAGGTGTATTTCAGGTATGAACGTGTAATCTGCTTTCTCTTCCTTCACAACAAACAAGAAACCAGAGAAAACGAACTGGCTGATTATTTCCCATCAGTCAAGGCTGGCTGCCAGAGAGGCTACAAACTCTCCTCTTTCTCTCTCACTGAATGAAAATACTGTGTTCAGCTCTATAAATATAAATAATAATAATGTTTATATATGTATATAATCTATTAAAAATACATTAATTACAATATAATGATCAGGAATAACATCTTTGCGGTCAGATAAACAGAATTAAATCCAGCTCTGACAGTTGCTAGCTTTGGGAAAGTTACTTAACTTTCTTGAAACTCTTTCTCATCTATAAAATGAATTTAATACTTGCTTAATTCGCAGGGATGTGGCTATAAATAAGAGAAATACTGTCTGCGAGGTACTTACAACAGTAACTAGGACACAGTAAGTGTCAACAATTACCAATATTATTACTGGTTTACTAATTTGCACTGTACTTGTATCTGAACAGCACAATTACTGGCTAACGTAATTTATAAAATTTATTTGTGGTACATACCTTATGATCTGTGAAAGACTCTTGTTCCTGCTGACACTGGGAAAGAAAATCCTTCATGTCATTCAATTCCTCTTCATGTATCTTTCTGACTAACTGCTGACGCTTCTGAATCTGAATTGTGCCTAAAAATGAAAAATTTTATTAGGGATATATGACTGCCATGATTACCAACATTTTTAAACAGATAATAAGCCATTTAATTTGCATATAACTACTCAGTCCAGATAGGATCATTTTTTTCAAAGCATCAGCATTTCACAGTTCTATAAAAATTCTGATTATATAAACAAAGAATGAGTAAGTAAAATCTTATGATGTCATTCATCAAATGGTGGTGGGTGGATGTTAATCTATAAATCAGGCCAAGTGGGTTAATACATTTTAAATTTTTATTTAGCATACACCATGAATATTTAAGCAGTTCACTATCCTTTTGATTATAACAAGCCAGACCACATTACCCTACCAAACAGAACAATTTACATAATGTTTTTGTCTTACTATACTGAAGGTACTAGAGTTTGTTTTTAAGGCTCTGAGGTACATTAACTGTTTCACTTCCTACTTCAAAAGAGAGAGAAACCATGGAGTCTATTCACAGGTGACAGTCACTAAGGAAAAGTGAAAATGTCCATTTTTTCTCACTATATGATATAGCACAAGCCCAAAAAGAATAGCAAGGAAAATAATTGCCTAACTGTGATTACCCACCATGCTCAAAGCCAGATCTTTTAAGAACTCTGCCTTAGTTAGGTCTGTACTGGAGTATCACCATCCCTATCCCAGTGATAAAGGAATCATAAATTAACCAGGATGCTCTGTATTTTTACCCTAAAAATCAAAATGTTAATTTGCCAGGACATGCTGTTCACATGCTGCTACATGCTTCATGCATCAGGAAAAAACAGTGCTAAATCAAAAAGAAGGCAAAATGCATTTGGCAACCTTAATATTACATCTAATGAGTGGCATACCACTATACAAAGACATCACAGAATTTTGTCATGAAAGGATATAATTACAGTTTATGATTTCTGAAAAATTAACTTATTTCCTCAGTACATTTTGGAAACCACTAAAAAGAAGCTCTAACTTTCTTTTCATACCACTAACAGAATGAATTCCTTTGCTCACTAGAAAATAACTTAAAAACTATGTGTAGAGATCTGAGTTTGCAGGACTATTACACAGCGTCTCTGATGACTGTCAATGTGGCCTTCTTTTTCAATCAATCTCACTAACTACTGTTTGTTTTTTCCTACATCTTCAGTTGCCTAACTATACAGTCTTACAACCCAAGATGCAAGGCCTTCCAGTTATGTCCACAAATCTGCCTACCTTAATCACATTAAGCCACTGTCAGTATTTGCTATCACTGCTGTAAGACTTTCTCTACATATAGTCCCCATCTTATCAGAGCTTCCAGCCAATACATCCAGCTAGCTGTCTGCTTGGTACAATTTTAGGGGTGTCTCTCTCAAACAAACAAAAAAAACAAACAAAAACTCCTGAACTTCAACACCTGTCCTAATTTATTCTAGAATAAAGTTAGGTAAAATAAATCCAACTGTGATCACCATCTATTAACTTTATCATCTAGCAAAATTCACCCCTTCCTGCTCCCCCAACTCCAAAAATACAGCAGCTAACACCCTTCTTGGAATTTAAAAAGTAAATCACCAATACCTCAAGTATCCAGGCTCAAAGTTCTGTTTTCCACTATTACTTCGGTGTCTCTGATTTCACCAACCTTCTCTCCATCCCCACCATCACTGGAACTGTCAGGGCCCTGATCACCGAGAACCTGAATTACAAAACCTCTTCATTGACTGTTCTAATTTATCCCATACTATTTACCTTCGTGCAATTTCCCTCTAAAATTACTGCTGTCAGGTCACTCTATATAAATCAAATTCAACTACCCAGACTGAATGATGTTTTAAAGATAACAGCACCCCACATATTCCAATCTTATACTCCATTATTTTTAAGTATGTCTTCTGCTATAGGCCTGCCAGCCTTTTCACTGCTCCCAAACCCAGCAAATTTACTTTCAGGTTATCGGGTTCTCCACTGTCAGAATTTTCCACTTTCCTTACACATAGCATAAAAGCAGACCCAACTCAAATCTTACCACCTCCAGGGTGACTCAGTAAGGCTCCTAGTTTGAGCTCTGATTCTTGTCTCTGCTTCATAACTTAGCACCTAGTTATTCTATTATATTGTCCGAAGAGCAGGGCAGCTTATCAATACTTAAAGCAACTCTAAGAGGAAATCAGATCAATCGAGCTTCACTGCCAATTTAGAATATACTGTCTACAGGCTAAGAAAGAGTAAGACAGTTGCTTCATATCTCGGTTTTTTGTTGATTTTTTTTTTAACTTTTGTAAGCACTTTCAGGGCTTAAGCAGTACCAAATACCTATAGTGCATTCTTTTGACTATCCTGAGTCCTGCTAGTTCTCTCTTCCTTCCCAGACAGATCTGACACACCTCATTTACATGAAGCCAAGGTTGGTGAGTGTTCTGAGTGATTCACTTGGTAATGTGTTTTTCTTAAATGATTATAAAGCAATGACTGATTATGGAGTGAAATGACTGACTTCATGGTGCATGGGAAATTCAAGCTGGCTCTAAAATCAACTCAAAAGCTCTTAAAGTATTGAGATTAGTGCCACAATTAAAAAAAAAAATGTGATGTCCTTTAAAAGTGACCTTGAAAAGCTAACAATCATTCAGATTAAGTTTTGTATGTTCACTGAGCCAATCTCATCATTATATAGACCTACTATTTTGAAGGCTGCTCCTATTCTAAAAAGCTAATTTGAAATACTACAGGAAAATATTTTGTTAAATATAATTAATAAAGTAAATTTTACAAGTGACCAAAATTCTAAACAGGGCAATAATTTCTCAATTTTGAAAGCACTCCTAAACTGATCTTTCTACAAAATACTTAAAGGTCATGCAACTGGTAAGGTTTTAATGCAATTTGGATTAACATTAAAGCACTGTTCAATTTTCTTTCTTTCTTTTTTTTTAGTAAGAAAAAAAGAGTAAAATAAGACCTTCTCCTCTGTTACTTCCATGTTTACCTGCAGGGAAAGAAACCATGCTCAAAAAAACATATTCATGTATTTGTTCCAGCCAGACAATATACAAGTTAAATATATATTTCAAGTCAAATCTCATTAATCCATCTTCCAGGGAGGATACAAATTATAGCATCCCAGTATTAAATTCATATAGGCATCCATCAGGAGTCTTAAATACTTATTATTACTATAAAGTTAAATACAAGAAGAAACACAGTTTCCTGACTCTGACTTAAGTAGTCTTCATGAAGTTTATTCTAGCATTACATTATGTTGAATAGTACTTCACAAATCAACAAAGGGTACACGTAATTCCTTGATCTTAAGGAACACATTGTTGGAAGGAATTAGAAAAACCAGATTATCTGGAAAGCTAAACTGTGGATTAAGTAGGTAAAAATCCTAAAAGTGGTTAATTTATAAGGCAAGCTGAAATTTGTGACGTTGACAAGATCTAAGATATTTAAAATTTTTTTTCAAAATTCCATAAAGCAAAAAGTGTGAGTGTTCAGTTCTCAAATATTCTTAGTTTTGTACAGATATACAGCTTAAATTAAGATTCAATGGTTAGACACCCCCCCACTCCCAAAATAACACCAAATGGAATTCTTTCCACTTTTCACCAAGGAGACTTTTAAAGGCTTTGTATTAAGAATATAATTATAATCAATGTAAATAAACATTAACAAGGATAATAGTAAGCAAAGTATAAAACAAATGAATTCTCAATTCACATGAATCACAGAAGCAGCAATAACAGTCACAAAATGTAATGTGTGCATGAAACATGAAGGCAGAAATAAGGAGCACCAATTATTGTGACCTTTCAAATGTAACTATCTCAACTGGAATTTAAATAATCCTAATAAAAGTCACAGGTACAACTAGTTCAACCGTGATTCTAAATTAAAATGATTTGTCTCATAAGCATTTCGGATTTTTAATATTCTGATCTTTTCTTTAAAAAATTATATATGCTAACAATCCTTACATTTCTTAAATACTGTCAAGTTTAAATAAAAACAGCTTTGTAGGATAGGCAACACTATCCCCATTTTCCAAACGAGAAAACTCTCAAATAGCTCAAATAGCTACGAGCTTTCCAACATCATATACTTGAAGGATGACACTGAAAACAGATCCCAGGATTCCTCACTCTTCTAAGTGACTCCTACACTATGCCATCAGTTTAGGTCTAACAAATTTTCAAGTACTTACCATAGAAATGTCCAAATCCCATGCTGACTGCAATCACCAAAGCAAGTATAACACATTTATTGAGACCACTGCTGAACTGACGTTTACACAACTCCTTAGAGGGTTCAGTTTCTTGTTCAGCAAGTAGCCTTTCTTCAGATTCTGAACTAGAAACGGTCTTCTTCCTAGCACGGCGTCGTCTAAAGGCAGGACTGGGCTGATGACTGGTTTCATCACTACTTGATTCATCATCACTAGGCTGAGATGAAAAAACTATTTTAAAAAGAAAAATGTAGATAAATATTAAATATTTTATAAAAGATTTCCCAGTAAATAAGATTTAGAATAATCAATGCCATCCCTACATGCCTTTTCACATATGACAGCCAAGAACAAAAACAAAACATATACAAAAACTCAAGTTTTCAAGTTTATCAACATAAAGCCAAAGATTTCAACTGTGATGCATAAGAATCTGTTAGCTTTATTCTGTGTCTCTGAGGGTCTGGTTTTGTTTTGTTTTGTTTTGTTTTGTTTTGTTTTGTTTAACCTCTCTTATAATTTACACCATTAGAGCAATCATCCTCACAGCCTGTAAAATTTCACAGCTATTAGAGAGCCACAAACAAATATTATTTCTGGAAGGGAAAAAGAACCTCTACCTCTTCATTTAATTTCAAATAGAATTAATTTAAGCTCAACTGTTTAAGGAACACAGGGAAATATTTAAGCAGTTCCTGTGACTTAAAAGGACAATAGCTACCAAAAGCTTCCTCAACTGTATCTAGTCCCTAGTTTCATTTCCATCCTATGAGCCCACAATCAAGGTTCAAAGCACTACAGTTTTTCACAGGTTTCCAGAAGTCAGATGAGCCCTTCCCTTCGACTGCCACTCTTACTAGAAGGTTATTAATTTTACCCTCTAGTAAATATGTCAGCATGAGGAAGTGACACAATGGCTATCTCCGATATTAAGGACTAGACTGATGCTGCTCCTTTATGAAAAGAATGAAGAAAAACAAACTGAAAAAAAATTCCACAAGAAATCGCAAGTAGTGGAAGCATATCCATTGGAAAAAATCACCTTCAGCTGTTTCAAATGTTTAATTTCTTCTTAACATCATTCCATATATCAATAAACTGTGCTGACACAGAAGATTAGATGACTCAGTAATAATTTCCATAGGCCAGGTAAAAGAAGAGAAAAGCAGCACTAAAAGTAAGGCTAGAATGTGAACTTGAGTTTGATATAAAGAGCTCCAAAATAACAAACATTCATGCTTCTAAAAAGCAAAACAGTTCTTCAGAAGACAGGGTACTCATGCCACAGGAAAGCTGGTGACTTATGTTAGGCAATACTTTTAAAAGATGGATCTCAGAGGATTCAGTTAACTTTCACACTTAACAACAACAAACACAAAGACATAAGGCACTACTGAATGAATGAATATTCCTAATATTTAGTGAAATAGATGCCACTGAGGGATCTTTTGGTCATGACCCTTATGCCCATCATGTTTATCGGGTTACTCTTGATCACTAGTTTTCCCAAGATGTCGTCGCCTCAGCTGTGAGGTTACATTTCTTGGACAAAGAGAAAGAAAGGAAGACTTAAAAAAGCATTACATAATACAGAGGCATTCATGATCATGGCTGGAGTACTTAAGTCAGACTTTCTGACATTATTAAGATGGGTAAATATAAAAACAAACTATTCATCAAATTTTCTTACATTTTCAATGCTACATTAACTTATTGCCTTCATTATATATTCTAAGTAAACAAACCAGCCGAACCCATATTAAAATCACATCCTTAACTGATGCTTCCATCTTTTTTAACCCATACATATGATAGCTGAAATATTTTGATTTTTAAACTTCTTCTAAAGCTTAATTTGGCCTGTAGTCCAAGATGCAAGCAATGCAAAGGCATGCAATAAGCTTAGCCAGCTTTATTACAAGGTCAATTTTGAACACCTGTTCAGAGTATCACAGATTACAATAGCTATTTTAAAGCACTAAGTCAATAGTATATGTGACTAGGCACACTCAGCTCTAGAAAAGCTGATCAGATTAGTCACACCACCTTGGAAAGCGAGTTGGCTAGGAACATGGTGTTTCAGCTGATCATCCCATCCCCTTATGCATTCAGGAATCTTCCACAGCTTCTCCCACCACCTTTCTTTTGTGAATAAACAGGAAAAAAGATGTATAAAGCTTTATTACAAAGAATAAAAAGGAAAAAGAGAATTGAAAATACTTATTTTAATTACCACTTAACATTATTATTTGTGCTCCATCAAAATCTAACAATCCTGCCTTTTTAAAAACCATATACACAATACCAACTTTTCTACAACCACCATCTTTGCTTCCTTGGGAGAGGAGGGGGTCACATGGAGGAAGTGAGAAACATTCTTAGATCAACAAAAAGATTACTGCCACAAGAATCTAATTTATGAGAAGAAAACAAATGAAGTTGAAATCCTATAAAGATGGAGAAAAAAAGGGAAAGGAAAAAACAAAGTAAGTAAGCAATAGATAGCAGGAAATTAACCAAGAAAAATATGATCTAAGAGAAGGGAACAAAAAAATCTTGACAACTGATTTATATATATTATTCCAAACATAGTCCCAAAATGTCACTTTTGATTACATTTTTAAAACTTTTTCTTCATGAAATAATTCCCTTGGGAGGGATAGCAATGGATAAAAATAAACCTAATAAAATATTCTGCTTAACTGAATCTGTAAAATTGTCAAGAAGTCCAAGTTCAGAAAGGAGATAAAAACTATTATAATGTGTTTTGAAGTATCCAAGTTCCTGAAAAAAAAAAAAAATCAACAGTGTGTAGCATCATTTCTTAAATGGCTGCTTGGACTTTTCTCCAATACTCCTGCTCCAAGTTGACTACATATCCTGGCTCACAAATACTCTCATATTAAACCAACATCCAGCTTAACCACTACCTGACGGTTTATTAACTTAAACTGGAATAACAGAAATTCCATTGTCTGATTCTGGGAAATGTAACACAGAATGGTAAAATCTAAGAAAATTATCTGAAGTAAATACTACATTACATATTCCTTTATATGTAAGTTGCTCAGAGTGATCAGAAATTCTTATTTTCCCACTTCCCTCTAGCACGCTTGTGTTCACCTTGGGGTTCCTTCAACTTCACTCTTACATCCTTAGAAGTCTGACTATTTCTGGTCTATCAGTGAAACCACAAATATGGTCCAGAGCTTTCTTGATGGGCAAAAATGTACTCAGGTCAGTTTTGCTTAGTGTATCTTAAAAATTAAAAATCAATTAATTTTAAATAGCCAAAAAAAAGCTACATATTCCTGCTTTTACATCAAATTAGGAAATGCTTCTTATCACTAGCAGTGTTTCAAGGTGTCTCTCCCATAATTCATCCTATATTATAATTGGGGGTTAATAACTGTGGGTTAATTACAGATTTGTTTCTTTCATTTTATAGTAACTTTGTGTCTAAATATTTATATTACCTTGAAAGATGTTATATATGTCCCTAAAACTGAGGCAAAGGATTATAGAAGGGAATTAGTTAAATAACTTACTTTTTACCTTCAAAAGATTCCATCTGAACAATAGGCATTAACTGCATTAAGAATATGACTTACAACAGGCACATTTTCATAACTCAATCTAAAGTGAAAGAGCCAAAGGTCAGGGTATAAGATGCTGCTGTATTGCCAGTTCCTTAAATACTGTTTGGCACATGGCTGCACTCAATAAATGTTTGTTGAATGACTAATAATTAGATGGATATGAAAGACTTCAATAAGAAGTTTCACTGTTTCTATAATATAAAATTTGTACCACTGTAAGTAAAAATCTTAACATGCTCCTGCTTTTTTATGTATGGCTCAATCTCCCACTCCTAAAGATCTAAAAAATGTCATATGCATTTTGGAGTATTTGAGACATCAACAAATCTCCTTAAAGTTATTTTTTTTTGTCTTTTACTTAATGATGAAAGATGGTATTTATTTATTGGATTACTGTGCTCAAGGCCCTAGGTCTAAGAAAACACTAGACATAACAGCCGATCTTACAAAAAAGTTTCTTGAGTTATACACAAATATATTCAAAACTTGAGATTCAGGGTCTAAGAACAAGCCATTAGATAAAGTGTGGTCACAGGAATCCTAAGTCACCTATCAATGTATTCATCATACAGTTCTTACCAGTTTCTGGCTGACAGAATGTATACTGGCTGCTAGAGGAAGAGCCCATGTTAAACTCTTCTGGACTCTGTGCTTCTTTAACAACTATAGCTTCTTCTTGATTTCCAATTTCTTCTAACTTAGGTGGCTCAAGGGTAACAATATCAGAGTCATCACTGACAGTTCCAAAATAGAGATTGTCCTCAGGTAATTTTTCTTCCTCTCCCTGAAGAATCGATTTTAGAGACAAATTCAACAATTAGTTATGGGCCTTATATTTTCTAGGCAATTCCAAGGATATAACAGTACTTAAGTGACAAGGTAATTGGGTTTAAAATAAAAGATATGAGTCCTGCCCAATAGGAAAGAATTAATTCCTCAATAGCAGTGCTCATCCTTTAGTGCGAAAACACCACCAAACCCACTGACAACTCTGTCTCTCATAATTTGATCAAACTGCTATCTACCACTGGGGCTTCAGAAGCTAAAATACAAACCCACCTTTCCTACTCAATGTCCACAGAAAGGAGAGGATTCATTTCTCACCAGTTCTATGGGTTTATTTGGGTGTAACTATAATCAGGGAACCCATAAAATACTGATTAGATTTTCTGATAAACTTCAAGAGCTATGCCAAGTAAAGATCATCCAGCTATGTAGTGTTATCTAGAAGTCAAGTAAAATGCCAAAGGACAAGATTTAGTTTGTTCTCAAATCTTAAAACTAACCTTCATTTTAGACATAAACCCTTAATTTCTCAATATAATTCAAGAATGCAACACATTTCCAGAGAAAATATTATAGGTTAAGTAAATAGGTCTTTAACACATTACCAAAAAATTGTGTTTCTAAGTTAAAAGACAGCTCACTTAGGTAGGAGTTTAAAATAGAAGCCAACTTTAATCTTAAAAGTGACCAAACTGTGGAATTTCAAAGTTTTCAATGGAAGTTATTTATAATTCAGATAGACACAGAATGCACAACTAGAAATGGAAGCTTTAATTAGTATTCTCTAAGGAATATGGTTTCTCATGTATCCACAGAGTAAAACACAAGGTTACCTCAAGTGCTGACTTCATTTCCTCCAAAGCTGGATAAGCAGTTCCTTCTGTCACCATGGTGCCATTTTGGCTGCTCTCTGATGTGAAGCAAAGATCAACTTAATTATACTTCATCAGCTTTCAGTAGTCTGTGTGTGTTATAATATGGGCAGATAACTCTATTCCTAATTTTTTAAGTGGATTTAGAAACACTACATGTAATTATATGCTAATTATAACAGTCAACTCTATTGTTTCTGAAAGATCTCTGTATTTCAAATATAACTATTTGGAAAATGTCGGGATAATTTTAGATACTGAACTGAACTCATACAAAAATCTACTAAAAATTATAATCTAAATAAACATAATCTCTGTATAACATTATCTACTACAGATCTACATTATCTACTACTATTAATAAGGAAAATCAATTCTGAAATTACAAAAAAGATTTAACTCCAAAATAACAGGAAAAGAAAAAAAGAAACTCCATTTACATACGTTATATAGTCACTAACAGAACAGTAATTTGGAGGGAAAACTCATCAACAAAGGTGGACTTGGGTCCAAGGGCTCCTGAGAACTACGGAAACTATTTTTTAACGTGTGAATATATTCATTTCTTGGGAGAGACCATCCATAGCTTTTAGATTCTCAAAGAGATCTCAGACCCATGAAAGATGAGAATCACTGTTTAAATGATAATAACAACCAACACACAGGCTGAAAACAAGATTAACAGGTATAATCTTTTATATTTCAGGCCTTGACATAGCTGCTTTATTCTCCTAAGGGAGAAATGTTTTGTTTACATTTTAATGCAATTTTAAGAAGTAAGTTAAATATGAAGATGAATACACATTCTTTGGGTTCCTTAATTCTCTACATAATTAATGTGGGCATCAAATCCCACAGAAGTATATATAACATCAATGTAATATGGTAGTTAAATACCATTTACTACCCATAACCAAAAGTACTCTGAAAGTGGTAACTGGAGACAGTTTAGTGATGAATTAATAAGTAATGAATTAATAATTCTGTATATCCTAGTCTTAATCAAGACTAGTAATATTTAGCTACTGGTTACACTAGTAGTATCAAAGAGTTGTACAGATACCCAAGTATGTCCTATAGATGCTAGCTTTCGCCTGAGCAGTCTGGTGCCACTGGGGTCTGTAGGCCTGCCCACCTAATCCACACTAGAATTTTAGTCTTTTGGTGACCTGATCATTTAGACTAGCCAAAAAGGCTGCCCACCTAGAAAGAAGGCAAGATTCATATTGTCACTCACACATCCTATTAAAAAAAAAAAAGACTTCTTTACATCTTACCTCCCTGCTCTAACTGCAGTACCTGCAGCTCCTCTTGTGATAAAGATGAACATTCTGGGTTGAGCTCACAGCTGTCACCGGCTGTACCATGTTCAGAATTCACCACCTCTATATCAGACCCCTAGGGGAAAAGCGGTAATCAGTTATTTGTCTATCAGCTGCTCAGAGCTGGATCTGACCACATGCAGATGTTCCCATTATTAAAAGTCAGATGCTGCTATCTATTCCGACTATCTTTTGTTCAATTTATTCCATAAAACCTATGGGAGGGAAACAGAAGGAGCCAAAGGTTTGGATTCTAAAAGTCAGTCCAAAAGCTAAAGGCTCTAAGTAAATCTGAGTCCCAGAAGGTAAGTTTTTGCATCTGGATAATACTTGTTTCCTTCTTTAGTTCTGGGAAGTTTTCAACCACAATTTCTTCAAATATGTTTCCAATCCCCTTTTCTTTTTCTTCTCCTTCTGGGACCCCTGTTATGTGTAGATTGTCACATTTTATATTATCCCAGGGGTCTCTTATACTGCTTTTATTTTTTTTTTCATTTGTTATCTGTCTGCTGTTCTGATTGGGTGATTTCATTATTCTATCTTCCAGATAACTTATTCATTCTTCTGCATTGTTTAGTCTGCTATTGTCTTTAGTTTGGCTTTCATCTCAGGAATTGAGTTTTCTGATTTTAACTGGATCCTCTTTATAGTTTATAGTTTCTTTTTAGAGTAATCTGCATTTCTATTAGTAGCCTCTCTTAATCTCTTCAGTATTTTTATTATCTCCTTTCTGAACTCAAGTTCTGGTACACTGTTGGAAGTCTATTTCATTGTTTGTTCTTTCAGAAGATTTCTCTTGTTCTTTTAATTGGGAGTGGCTCCTCTGCTTCTTCATTTTACTTCTATTTCTCTGACTGTATGAATTTAGGAGTAACAGTTATCTACTGCGGTCTTGAAGGGTTGTTTTTATGTGGGAGTCTCCCTGTGTAGCCTGTGTGCCTCTAAATATTTTTGTTGCAAGGGCTGTTTTTAGTATGGATGGTGGCCATGTCTTTCCTCTGTGTGTGCTGGCTGTTATCCCCTTGATGGGGATGTGGTTGGTGGTCTGGTGAGCAGAGCCTGCAATGGATGTTGAGTGTGGCCTCCTCACTGCTCTGTGGTTGTCACAGCCCTGGTAGGGGCAGAGTCTGCTCCTCAGCTGTTAGAGCAGAAGCCCCCAGATCTGTTTCTGAGCTGCAGTGTGTGGTAGGTGGGACTGGAGCACTTCTGCTGGGAGAGGGACCACTGAGTATTCCTTTGCAGGAGCTGTCCACTAGGAAGTGCTCTCTGTGGTGTCACCTGTCACCGGCTGTGCAGGCTCACAAAGTAGACTGTTGTTGGCACTGCCCTCGGCCCCGCCTCAGCCATGGGAACACAGGCAGCCTCTCCTGGTGTCCCTCATGTACTGTGCTCATAGAGTGAGGACTACGTAATCAATGCGTAGTCACACACCTGGACCCCTCATGGGCTACAGAGTCAGCCCAGACCCCAGCCATGCTGGACCTGCCCCAGCCATGCACCAGTATTCTGCTCAGATGTCCTGCAGGAACTGAGTTTACAAAGGCACTGGGGATAAATCTGTCAAAGCTACCTGGGACTCAGCCCAAATTTCAACCCATCTCTGCCTGGGGGCAACCTGCCAGCGACTACCCCATTTCAGAGCAAGCCAAGAAGGAAACTGCTATGGTGGTGTCCCACCCCTCCCTTCGTGAGGGGGGTAACAAAGGGGCTTCAGTGGTGCACCTGGGCTTTCCTACACATACTCCCAGTTTAAGCCCATAGTCCACTCTAGTCCCTGCAGGCTGTCTTGGGGCAGCCAACCCCAGTCCTCTCCCCGGGTCTGTCCTCTGAAGCCCGAGCTTCAGCACCCAGTCCTGGCACGCACCAGCGGGCTCGTGTCTCAGGCTGGGGCATCATGACCCTCTATGCTGGTTTTTCTGTTCCATCTGCCGCCAAGAGGCTGCTGCACTCTCCTCCAAGCCTGGAGGCTCCCCTTCTGTCCCAGCTGATCTCCCCACTGGTGACAGGCTCCCCAGGGTGAGGGGACTCTTCCTCTTTCACTGCTCCCTCCTGGGCGGGGCACAGGTCCTGTTCCAATTCTGGTTCTTTTTTTTTTTTTACTACCCGTTTACATGGAGATTTTTCCTGTAGCTCCAGTTGTATAAGATCTGCCAGAGTTCAGCAGGTATTCTGTGAGAACTGTCCCACACGGAGAAGCATTTTTGATGTTCGTGGGAGAGGGTGAGCTCCGCGTCCTTGTAGCCTGTCATCTTGAAGCCCCCCTTCGAGAGGATTACAGAGGCTAAGTTTCTAGACTTAGCTATTTCTATTAATTTGCTTCTACTCAACATTTATGGAACTACTCTAGGTAAGGCACTTCACTAGGTGTCACTGGGTATAAAAATTTCAAATCTAAAATTCAATTTCACAGCCTATTCAGAGAACAGCCACAAGCAAATAACTACTTATGCCACTATAAAACTAAAAAAGGTTAAGGGCAAGAATTAAAATGAACCTATCAGATTAATGGAGTAAACTTTTCTTATCAAATTTTAGACTATTCTTTATTCTTCCAAGGTTGGCCTTCCCACTTTGATGTCAGACTGTCTTTTCTTTAATAAAATAGTGGATCTTAGGGAGTTTTCCCCTCATCATAACTAGCTTAGTCACTAATGTTTCTGACTCCAGGCTCCTCCTTCAATTTTTCCTATAATTTATTGGCCCATGAAATCAAAATGTCTGAGTTCTCCTGATACACATAACTCAAAACAGCAAAAATGAAGAGAAGTCATTAAAGGAGTGGGTTCTGAGTTGAGTCCTAAAGAGAATATAAGACTTTGACATTGCCTAAGGTGGCAAGAAAATGCTAGTAGGAGACACCAGGTTAGGTGTGAGTTGTGAACTATAAGGGAGACCAGTTCTGAATGGCAGCAATGGGAAAGGAAAAGCAAATCCATGCAAGAGATATTAGCAAGAAAGAGTAGAACCTGATAACTAGACAATGAGGTAAGAGGGATAAAAGTACAAACATGATCAACTCTGTGACAAGGCATCTCTAATACAGAACACCCAAATGACACACTCGGCTAAGTGCCAGAGAGGTTTGCCATCTCACTTCATACTGCAGACTCCACAGCTGCCCTGCTCCTGTACTGTTAATTACCCTTGAAGAAGTTGTTGCTATTAGAGCTGATCTAAGCTTTGGAGAAAAACAGGTTAAAAATAGAAGTTACTTACTACAAAAAAAAATGAAAAAAAAAAACCCCACATCAATCTCAACTGGTATAGCTGCTGTTAAATTTTGAAACTTTCTTGCAGGAAAAGCAATCCTGTTTGTTAATGGGATATTTTCTAGAAGACATGACTAACCAATGGTCTAAACCTTAAATTACCAAAGTAATTGTAAAAAATACCATTTAAAATTTTTACTGATGAAGGAAAACAAGTGAAGCTTAAGAGATCCTAAAAACAAACAAGAAAACTATAGATAAATTCATTAAAACTTTAAAAAGACATAGAGGGTTTTTACCTTATTGCTTCTATTCATCAGTTTTATTTTTCTATAATTAACATGTATTACTAGTGTGAGAAAATAAATTGTTTCTTACATATCAGTTATGTGACATCATAGTTCTATAATGAAATTCATTTTCTGACAGAGTTCTAGCCATAGTCCTTTTCCTGTCAGGTTCTGCAATAATAGAACGTAACATAACACAGGTGGAACACATGTTCTCCATGCTCCTTTCTAATCTGTTTAAATGTAGGCTCTGATATTTTTTCGTTATATGTCGGTCAAATTAAATTACTTAACCTAAGTTTTGGGTTTTCTCAACTATGAAATAAGTATGAATGAAAACAATCTATATCACAGAAGGTTGTTTAAAATCATATGAGAAAGTAAGTAAAGCACAAGGCCTGATCAACAATAAACCCTCAATATTTGCCTAATGTCTCAAAGCTGAGCAAAGCAATGAATAATAATGTGGAAGATGCTGGCTCATGAAGTATTTTCAGCAGTGAAGTGTAATGTGGGGGGGGAAATGTCCAAGCTACAGACAATGGAAACTCAAGCTTAAATGTAGAAAAATACTGGCCTCAGTGAATCCAGTTTACATCACTGTTAAAACTGTAATATTATAAACTGCCTTATAAAAAGCATTAAATAGCATACCTCATGATTGATGACAGTCCAACCACAAGATGAGTCACTGTCACTGGAATTTTCAGACATTTTGCAGGTCTACAAATACAAAAACATATTTACATGTGGGACACACTTTTTAAAAATTCTATAGGAAGCACTATATGTGACCCAAGTACAAGAAGTGGCTTACTGCCGTCCAGGTGAAATGGAGACAACCCACCCAGAGACTTACCATACAGGACATGCTTGCACACCTGTATGAACAAATACAACCAGACTCTTAAGATGAGATCTCCCTGAGCCAGAATAGTCTAGACAGTCATATTGTTGGAATGAAAAAGCAAGCTGGGTATGAAAGAAAATACAGGATTTGGCCAAGCAGAACCAGAAGGAAAAGAGAACAATTTGTGAGGAAGTCAACCGTTGAGAAAATGATGAATGGGAAACAGAGAGCAAGAGCCTATGTCTTCAATGTGGTGGGAAAATGATGGCTGAAGAAACCACGTGGGGAAAATGGAAGAGTTCCAAGACCAAGCAAAATTAAGTCTACTGTGTTGTCAACATGAAACATATTTTCAAGCAGGGGAGGAACACGATCAAACGGTTTTTAGGAAAATAAAGTCGGTAATACTTCACTTAGATTAAAACAGGGGAAGAAAAAGACCAGAAGCTGGTTAGAAACGTGTGGTCATTGGCTACTACCTAGACAGGCTCACGTCCTCAGCCAGCACACATTGGTCACTCTGCCTGGTTCATTCTACCCTATCTGAAACTCCTATTTAAACTTCAAAACCAAGCTCATTAAAGTAAATAGTATCTTACTGACTTCATTCTATGCAAGTAAGTCTTACAAGTGCTTCTATTACTGCGAATTTACTCAAAACCCCTTATATTCAAGTTGATGGTTAGTGTTCTAACAGAATTCCACTGCAGACAATTAGATATGGAACCAGTGCACAAATGAGAACTGGCAAAAAATATACATTTGAACTTTCCATTAGTCATTCTGGAAACTCTTGTAAATTAATATTTTAAAAAGAGAAGATACAAAGAGGTGGCTGGTCACAAACAGTATAAAACTTAGCATGTTTTCAGACAAATTACTCAAAATCTAACATAAAGATGACTGTGTGACTTTTAATGTCATGCTAGAACATTTTATAAGTTCACCTCAGGTCATTTGATTGTTTGATTTCCTATTTATAACTGATTATAGGAACCAGGCAGTTTCTAACTCCATAAATTTAAAGGTAAATTTGTACAAAACAAAACAAAAAAAATTACAGTGAAATAAAAAAATTTTTTTCTGTCCAGTAGAGAATACTATCCCAAAGGCTACAGTTTAAATACCCTCTAGGATATTAACCAATTTTATAGCTTAGCAATTTTATTTCAGTATTCCTTATTTAAACTGACTACATAAAGCCCAACTTCTCATCAAACCAGTTTTTTTGAGTGTAAAAAAAAAACTCTGATATGTCACTATCTGTATTTGAATTGTTTGATAACAGTCTGAAAGTTCTGGGTGGATATATGAGACTACACAAAGACTGAGCAATAAACTTCGCAGGAGGAAAGGAGAATGGTCTGAGAAGGCTTTATAGATGAGGCTGTCATGTTTTTAGACATGCTAGACAGCATGTTTTTTTAACTGAATTAGTTGCCGAATTTTTTAGATTGAGAGATACTACAAAAAAATAAATAAATAAAGTTCTAGTTCCTCATTACTGGGCTGGGGGGGGTGGATATGATGATACTGGAAGGATTTCCCAAGAGGTAATGGAAAAAAAAGCAGAAAAAAAATAAAGAATAAGAAAGCTGTAAGAAAGGTGATTAATCTAGTATGAGTAAAGCATTAAAAAATGAGATACCTGAAAATCAGAATCTTTAAAAGAGCACAAATTAAAATAAGGAAGCAACTAACGGGCTCTATACTTGTGGGATACAATGCAATATTCTGTGAAAAAGATGAGCACCTAAATTTAACTAGTATTGAGGGGGAGAGGGTAAAGAGGATGGGGAGGAGTTAGGAGAAATTTGAGAAGACAGGAAAGATTTTTAAAGGATTGAATAACCAAATATAGAAGGGAGAAAGCATAGGGTATTCTGGTTTAAGTGGCTGGGTAATTGGAGAAACCATTCTATATAGAACAAAAAGTAGGTAAGGCTTTGAGATTACGAAAATTGGCTGAAGTCTAAAAATGTATTCATTCTTTACCATGTGAAAGCTCTTCTCCCCCTTGCAAGACCTCGGCTCTCAGCCTTCTCCAGTAGCCCACATTCTCAGTGCTGCGGCTCCATCTCACACACACCTCCCTCCGGATTTACCAGTGTTTCATCTTAACAACCTTCCAAACTTCCTGGGCTGCAAGACCTAGTCAGGGATATTTAATGTGTATCTATCTCCTACCCTTATCTAGGTAATTTCCACTTAAAACAGTTCTTTTAAAGAGACAAATTCTAGCTTTTGTTTTCTAAAACTCTAATTGCTCAGGCAATGAAATAAACAAAGACAACATTTCAAAAGAAAGTTACATACATTGCTAAACTGGGACTTTAGCATATCTGAAATATTCCTCAAATATAGGAGCCCACTTTAATCAGATCTAAGTTTAATTCTTTGTTTACTTGTCCTAGACGAAGAACAAGCTTGACATCTAGCCCAAATGAGGGAAAAAAGATTGACCGTAACACCACTGTAACAGTTTGGATAAGCAAAATTCACAGCCCTACTACAGAACTCTCTTAAATCAGCTGTTTTCAAAAAGCTGGGTGCATGCACAGCAATTAAAGCAAGATTTTAAAAAGTAAATTTGAGCCCCAACCTAGACACACTGTCTCTGAAAGCTGCCACTGTGTTTGAACCTACTCACTACACCCAGTTATCTTCCTAAAATGATAGTATTATTTGTCACTCCTTAAAAATGTTAAGATTTTTTAGTACTGTCTTCAGGAGAATACCCACAAGCCATAAATATCGAGTGTTTTGTCTCTAGCATCTAATCCTCTCTTGCTCAGTTCCCTCCCTTTTCCCTCTACCTTTTCAATTCCCCTAAAAAGCTTGGCTTTCTCTTAACTTTAGTGCTTTGAATATTCTGATCTCAGTTCCCCACCTCGTTACCTCCACCCAAACTCCTGTGCCCACCCTTCCCATCTCAACTAAGGCATCACCTTCTTTGTGAACCACTCCCTGACCATTCTACTACTTAGAACACTGTGCTATAATTGCTTGTTTACTTGCCTGTTAACACATTCAATAAAGAAAAAAGGTAACATTTCTGGGTCATGATGCAGTTAGTGACACTTATACATTGTTCCTCAAGGAGCTGAAAATTCTAGAGGAACTCATGAGATTCCTCTCCCCATTATTTTGGCCACAGGTAAATGTCTAAACCTGTCCCACTTTGAGGGCTTTACTAATAATAACTTAGAACTAAGCAGACTTTATGGGAAAGTTACAAAGGCACAATCATACAAAGTTACAAAAGTAAGAGGACTTTATGAAGATGATCAACTTGAAGCTCTTTTCTAAACTCAGCTTTCTTTTATTCCTCAGGGTAGTTCCTTTACCCAAATCTCGAGTCACATTTCCCGACTGCCTTTTGGATGACCACTCATAGTGAAGGAGGATTAATAAAATGGCCACATTTAGGCTAACAGATTGCTTATTCTTATGCTTGCCCTAAAAACTGACTGACCAGTTGCTACTCACAGCTCCAGGCCCGTTGTTAAAGCTATTAATTTTACTGTTTCTGCTTTATTCCAGTAATCAAAAGTAATAATCATACTTGGTTTCTGAGTTGTTCTGCAGGGAGAAAGTCATGGAACTGTAACCTTACAAAACAGGCTCAATACCAAGAAGACCACACCTTGGACACTTAACGAGATAAAGAGATGGAAAAAGTGGCAACAAACTTATAAAGAATTGGTCGCCTGGAGGCATCATGACACCACTCTTAAGTCTTATGACAAGAAAATGATTCTGTTGATCATTACCGATGCTTTATTGTTTGAGCTATGGCTATATAATCACCCCACCCCACCCCACCCTGTAGGTGGTTCACAGTTTTGAAGGCACTAGCCTGTTTTGAGTCCCCTTTGCCCAGCAAAGTAATAAAGCTGCCTCTTTTCTTCTAAGCTCCAAGACCCTGTCTCTGAGTTTCAATTTGGTTTGTCAGGGACGGGGGCTGATCTTTTGGCAACAGTAGGTTTCTCAGGCATTTCAAATACAGTATCTACAAAACTAAGATCATCTTCCTGCTGCACTTTCTATTTTTGGTATCTCACAGACTAGCATTAGCCAAAAATAATATGGCTGCAAGCAAAAGTCACCAGACATGAGGTCAAAAATCCTAGATTTAGGATAACTACATTTGGGATAACTTAAACTTCGCCTTGACCCCAAGACCCAAGCCCAACTTCATCCTTTCCCACTTCAATTACTGTGACAGCTCTTTAACAGACCTCTGCTTGCAATTTCAAATTCCCCTCCAGTCACTTCTTCACCGGGCTGCCCATACTAAGTTTATCCTAAAACATAAATCTGACCACTTCATCACTTAATCACTTAAAACTGGTCTCCACTGCCTTCAAGATAAAATCCAAACTCCTGGCCTCTCTTACTCCCTCATATTCTGAGATGGCCCATACTCTATCTATGGAGTGCACATCATTCTAAACAAATCTACTTTCACTCAAAACAAAACAAAACAAAACAAAAATCTCCTATAAGAGCTTTCAGAATGGAGATAAATCATTTAAATTGACTCTCACTTCGTAAGAAACCCTATAGAACATTTCTTCACAACGTGTAAGATTTAATTTGTAGAATTCTATGGAAGAGAATTTGACACTAAGTATTATAAACATATGGTTTCAATACAGAATTTGGCACATGGTCATATTAGGATGTAATTTTAGTGCATGGATTCTCACATTTCATTAACAAAGCTACTTATGGTAGAAGGACTGTACCACACAAGTATGATCACACTCTTCAGCAGACAGGAGGCCTACAGTTAATACCATTTTTAAATTCATCCCTTTATCCATCTTTCATTCAATATTTACTGAGCTCTTAGCACATGCGAGGTACTGAAAATATACCAATGTACAAAACACATTAGAGTCTTGGGGCTGGGGCTTAAATTCTATCGGTAATTGATTATGTTGAACTTTATCTGAGCCCTGTGCTCCAGGAAAGCAAGGAAGATTGAGAAATTTCCCTATTCTGTTTTGTGTTGGGACAAATAGCTAACTGTGAAAGGACCAACCTGTTCTCACAAAATCCTAAGACTCACTTCCACCCATCCTGAGTCCCTTGTTTACCTGCCTCTATAAAACTCCTTGGTTTTCTTCCTCTTTGAGATATTCATGAATGAACTTTCCCTACTGCAATACTCTGAATTAAAAATCATCAACTGTCTTGTGCATTTCATCTTTCACACTGGAGTCATCCAATAAACAACATAAACAGGTAGAGTATATGGTGTATTTGATGGTATTATTTCCTACTATGGAGAAAGCCTGGGAAAAGAGAATAGAAATTGCTGGGTTGGAGGAGCTTAATTCTAAAAAGATGATCAGCAAAAGCTTCCTCAAGAAGGTACACGTAAGCAAAGATTTGAATGGGTGAGCGAATTACTGTGCAGTTAACTCAGGGGACAGTTTTTCAGACCAAAGGAAAGGTAGGTACAAAGTTGGAACCAAGCCCCTATCTCTGAGAAACAATAAGGAGGCTGTGTAGTCAGAGAGCAGTGGCCCAGCAGGAACGTGGGAAGAGGTGAGGACAGAGAGAGAATGGAGAGGGAGACAAATGAAGGCCTTATAGATCATAAGACTTTTTATACTTAAGTGAAACTAAAAGTCACAGAAGAATTTTGAGGAAAGGATTAAGAAAGACCACACTGACTGCCGTACTGAGACAGCACTGTGAGGGAACAAAGGCAGAAGACCATTTGCAAAGCTACTATAATAATCCAGGTGAGATGATGGTAATTTGGACCAGGATGGTGGCAAAGACAGTGAGAAGTGGACAAATTATCCATACATCTTCAAGGTATAGCCAACGGGACTTCCTGATGTACTAAATATCAGGTATGAGGCATAATCCCTGTCCTAAACAAATAGAAGAGTAGCATGGCCATTGAGACAGGAAGACTTCAAAAACAGCCGATTATGAAAGGAAAATTGATAATTGGGTTGAGGGCATATCGTATTTGAGACAGCTATTATCACTTCCAAGTAGAAATATCTAGTAGGTAGCTGAAGACTGAATTAAGAGAAAGTTTGGGGCTTAAAACATAATTTAAAACACTTTAGGTCACAGCTGTCAAAACTAATAACACAGCAACTATTTAATTTTACCTCACAAAGTACAACTGGAGTGACTGTTACCTGATATGGTGCCCCTCATCGTTCCTGAGTAGCTACATTTTTACTATGCAGAGGGTAAGGTTTCTGTTGTTGTATCTTCTAGAATTGGACATGATGGAGAAGAATGGGGGCATTGTTCTCCCACACGTCTACAATTCCAACGTAAGCCAACCAATGGGCTGTGAGCAAAAGTCCCCAAAATGCTGCTGCACTGTAAAGGTGATCAAAGATGAGTCAGTCAGGCTAGACAGCTTTCAAGAACCTATTTCTATAATGCTTTTCAAAGGCTCTGGAACTTTTATCTCCCCCAAAGGATATGAAAATGCCTGCATTTGAGTTAGTTGGAGAAAGGAAAGAGGATCCAAGATCCCAACTAATAAAAACATTCAAGATGTCCTTTATATTATATATTTGGTCCAAGAACAACCCTACAGATATAAACAAGCAGGATATGTAGTAATTCAGTTGCTGGTGAGTACTGTGGAGAAACATAAAGCAAGGGGGAAAACTGAATGCAGGGAGTAGGGGTGGTACTAGTATTTTAAGTAAGGTTGTTAAGGGAGGCCTCCCACCAACATGAGGTTACCTATTTCTCCACAATCTCATCAACAAAGTAACAACCATCTTTAACTTCTGATCATGCCATGAGCCAAAACAAAAAATCAAGAAAGAAAAACAAAAAAACTCCCTATTTTAGTATGTTCTTCCCAAGACTTAGGGGGGTTGTGCATCTTTTCCTGTTTACTGGCTATCCTTATTTTATTTTCTGTGAATTCTCTGATGTTCCTATGTTCACTTTCCGACTGGGCTACCTTTGCTGATTTTCAGAAATTCTTTTAAACTGGGTCATGAATGAATTCACTGCTTTATCTACTGCAAATATATTTTTCTAGCATGCTTCAACTTAAAAAAAATCTTCTATCATAGATATGTTTTTTTTCTGGGCTTTTTTTTTTATCATAGATATGTTTTTAAACTTTATCCAGTCAAATGTTGAGGATGGAGAATTGGGTGTCTTTTATACCATCTACATTTTACATTTTGCTTTAGAAGTCTTTCCTACTCCCAAAATTGTAAATTATTCTATTTTCTACTAATACTTTCTCAGAATTTTGGTTTTTACATTCAGCTATTTAATCTATGCATCTAGATTTGTTTCCCTCTTAGTGTGAGGCAGAAATTATGTCAATTATTAAATACTCCATACTTTTCCTATGATTTAAAATGCCACTTTTTGTCACATTAAGTCCCATACTTTTATGAATCAGTTTCTATAGTCTCTATTCAGTTCCAATGATCTATATTCCAGCACCAAAACAATGATGCTGTTTTAATTACTATGGGACGCCTCACTTTCTACAGTGCCATTTTTCAACTCTTTCCTTGGTCCCTCCCTAAACACACACAATGATGCTAACTAACACTTACATACAGGCAACAATGAAATTGATTGCAGGTTACATACAACACTTAGTCCAAGTGCTAGGATTTTTTTACTTCCCACTCAAAAGTCCCCTATGATGTTGAGAATAAGTATTCTGTACAATAAAGTCAAACTCCTCAGAGTGACATCCAAATGCTTCCACCATCTGGCTTTAACCTAGCTTGCAATCGATTAGTTCTCTCCTACAGAACTATCTCACCTGATCAAAGTAATCTACTTGCTACAAGTATAGGAGGACGGCCCTACCTCCATGTCTCCACTTACTCAAGCCACACTTTCTGGAATGCTTTCCTCCTTCCTTTCTTCAGATTTCTAGCCTTCCCCTGAATGTACACAGCATTTACTTCTTACTTCTTAGCATAACTAGCCTAATGGGAGCTTCCATTACTTTTTTCCATGAGCTACTTTACTAATTAGTATTAAGTTCAAAGCTTTGGTAAGGAGCTCCAATTTTACTTTTAATGTCTTTATAACAGCATAAAAAATTTAACTGTTCTCTACTAGTCAGAAGAAGTCATATAATACATACATAATAAACTCTCAACTTTAATCATTTAATATTCTATTTTATCTACAGAAAAGGACATACAAGCATTTACTCAGATTAGGAACTAAACATAAATAGTAATGAACTTCAGGTCTAATTTCAGGTCTAGCCCCACCCTTAAGCTTGCCTCAAACATACCACAATCACAGATGTTTTTATTCCTGCCTATTTTCAAAAGGGATCTAGGGACGCTAAAAATCAGCAACCACCACAACGAAGGGGTTGAAACAGAAAAGCTTAAGAAATCCACTATTGCCTAACAATTTCACCCATAGCTATGTGTGGCAAGTAGTTGCTCACTTCAGTTTCCTATTAAAAAGTCTCCAGTAGCAAGGAAGGAAAATCTGATGATGCCCAATGCCACACTACCCTAGTGGTGTGGCCCATTAGTGTACTTCTCACTCTTAAAAGACCTCTGACCAAAGCCTAACAATCCATCAAGCAAGAGGAAAGTCTCCAGCTGGCGCCTATGTACTACTTCGTCTTACTTTCAGCAGTCAGACAGTGATGCTCTTGTGTGTCTATCGGGAGACCAGCCTCCCTGATGTACTACTGAAGGTGATCTCAATATAGCATTAAAGGTACTGAAGTCTAGTTCACATCTACACAAAGGCACTTGACCCTTCAATTGTGTAGCACAGACAGTTCCCATAAAAGTACCATGCCTAACCTTACCCTCAACCTAAATTTTTCTTTGTTGTGATGTCTGATCTACCATGTTAACAAATCAGCAAATTAAAAAAAAAAACAAACAAAAAACCTATTGGAATCATCCTCTTATTGAAACGTTGTTAAGCACAAGGCAGACACATTTTCAAGCATCTTCTCTGTAAGAATCATCAGCAGAAATTTCTTTCTTTCTGATGGTACTGTTAGAATAACTGAGCTTATCCTGAGAAGTTGGCTAAGGTAATTGAAGAGTTTTTCTTCTTAATACCCAGCCTTACTAAGAGTTTAAGCTCTTATAGTGTATAATCTGAGAGAAATACCTTCATTTGTGGTCCATTTCATAACTCCTACCTGTGTTCCCTTTATCTCATTTTTCTACTTCTGTTACCTTGCTGCAATTTTATCTACCTCTATAAACTGCTTCAACCCTTCTGGCATTCATTTATTTACATTCATTCATCAAATATTTACTGAACACCAACTACATAACAATGCTCTAGATTCTTTTGGTTATTAACCTTTAGGGCTCAAAACAGGTTGAGGATTAGGCAACATGCAAGGTGAGTACACACAGAAGTAAAATGTGCAGATTAAGAGTGGGGAGGGCATTTTAGTCAAAATGAATGAGTATGTACACAACAACAAAAAGCATGGGCAGAGAAAGTCTTCCTCAATAGCAGGACTGCAGTCTACATTTGCTGCAAATTTGATTTAAACGCTTCTGGGATATATCCTTCCAATTTTATATACGTAGGCAGTGGGATCAACCAGTTCCTTAAGTCTTCCTACTGTGCTGTTTAACAATTTTTTTAAATTATTCAAAAATGACTTTGATGACTATATAATATACTGTTAGCTTTATTATAGTTCATTCCCCTAATAATGGATGCTTAGGTTATTTATGGGTTTTTATCACAATGAAAAATAATGATGTAGAAAAAAGTCATCTAAGACTTTCACTGTCTAAGTAATTAAGCATCTAAAACTGTTACTAACTAACTAATACTATTACACTATGCTTTATGGTAATTTGGCACAAATTCACATTTTAAACAGTACTGTGACATAAATACTTCTGGAGGTAAATGGAGAGAAATATGTCTCTTCGGGGAACTAAAGGGTCTTCAATCCTGTTCACTGTGGGAGGGAAGAACCTTCCACTGTGTTGCTTTCTTTTTTCCAAATAGTCTCATCTTAAGTGAAGGCTCAGTTTCTATATATATATATATTTTTTTTTTTTTTTAAACATCTATAATGTCAATCTTATTTCAGTCCCCAAACTCTGGCAATAAATAAGCCTAGCCTAGGCGTGCCTAGTACTCATCAGGCCTTTGTGCTGTGGGAAACAAAAGTAGGGCAGTCAATTCCAAGGCTTATTGACTAGAACGGTCAAGTAAACCCTTTATTTGAAGAACACTAAGTTTCTGTATGGCTTTTAACTGTTACAGCAGATAAATGCTACAAAATATTTTCACCAAGCACACGCCAAACTAAGCTGTTTTCCAAACAGCATCAAAAGACAGAAGATCTGACAGGCAATTCTGAATATGAAACAAAAGTGCTGGCTGCCATTCTGGCTGCTCAAAACAGCACAAAAGCTTCCTATGGTTGGTGTGAAAGGAAGAGGATGAAAGAGATGCAGAAAGATAAGAGTCACTTTCACATAAAATGCTTCTGAAATAAAAAAAGAAATTAAATGTCACTGTTTTCTCTCTCCTGCTTCCCAATGGGAAAAAAAAATCCATTTTTTGCCAAATTGCATCACTCAGTAATCAATCTCCATTAAACTTCATAAATATGGTGTTGCAAAAGACTTTCAGTTTGATGTCATCTCTCTTGTTGGCCATGTGAAAGATTTCCACTAATATAAGGCTTCATAAAACTTTAAGACCACCTAGTAAAAATATGGCTGAGATTTAAATATACAAAATAAGACCACAAAAAATACCCTCAAACAAAAGGAAAAGTTTACAATCCTGAGGCAAAGATAATCTTTTTCTAAGCTTTATACAAAACCTGAAAATCATAAAGGAAAAGTTTTTTTCATACAAAAATCATAAACCCGTTTGCAAGTCATATGAGAATGATATACTGAGAATACCTATGTAACATATATAAGAGTTTTCAAAACATTTAAAGTACACCAACAAATCAATAAGAAAAAGGTTAAAACATTGAATAGAAAATATAACAAGGAATATGAGTAAGCAATTTATAAAAGACATTAAAATGGTTTATAAGAAAAAAATGCTCAACCTTACTACCAAAGATTGACAAAGAGAAACAAGATTATTTTACTGTCTAAACGATCAACAAAGATTAAACAGGTTAATAGGTTAGATACAGAAAAATAGGCACTAGAAACAGTGGAAGTGTATATGGGTATTATCCTTTGAGTAATTTCATAATAACAAAATTTTATAGGCATGTACCCTGTGACCTATCAACTCTCTTTCATTTCCTTCCTAGGAATTTATCTGATAGAAATACTCACATGAGTAGGAAAATACGTATATATGTGTGTGAGAATGGTTGATGGAACAGTTTTTATAACATAAAAACTAGAAAGTGAAATGTCTACCAAGAGTGAATTTATTAAAATTAAAATTTGTAATATCTACAATTAATCCAATTTAAAAAATTAAAGTAGATCAACATGTCCTGACACAGAAAGGTATCAATAATATATTCTGTGAAAAAAGCAAGTCAGAAAGTAATGTGCATAATAAAACCCTATTTATATTAATCTATATGCAATATATCAAAATTTTAAAGAGTATCTGTCAAAAAAGACTAAAATTACATGTAACATGTCTGCTAAATTTCCAGTGAGCTATTTATGACCTTCATAAACAGCAGGAAAAAAATAAACATTTTTTAAAAATGAAAAGATAAACCCAATTTTAAATAAATGAATGACTGACACAAATCCAAGTATCTTCTGGATGATTGTCTCTTTAAGGGAATCATATTAGAATGTTTATATCTGAGGTACCAAAAGTTTACTGTGGAAAACTGATGCCACAGAAAAGAGAGCACAAGCCAGGGCTTCGAAGAGTCCACAGTGCAGTCATTACCGCATCAAAGTGTGGGTCCAATGGCTGTCCTGCCTCTTGGTTATACCCATCTTGCAAGTGGTAGCAAAGAACCTCTCCAGAGCGAGCAGGCTTTCCTAGTTCTAATGGAGTGGACTTTCATTTACACACTGAACTCTACTGCTAAAGATAGCTATCTGGGGGGAAAAAATCTCCAATTAGAGTAGCAATGCTCAGAAAGAGGCAGCAATCTTGTCATATACAGCAGATTTAACGTTTTGACCTTGAAAACAAATTCTGCAAGAAGTGAGTCAATACACAGTTTCTTCACAAGTAACTCTGTGATGTAACATCCTTCAAATTGGGAAACAGCAGCAACCACTGCTTTATTTGAAGATAAAAACATCCCTTTTTGCCGCCACCTAAAAGAAGCCACACCTCTGACAAAAAGTTTGAAATAAGGTGAATAAACAATATGAATTCAAAATGTTGGGGGCAAATTAAGATACACATTAGTATGTAAATATCCCTTTCACCAGGTATTCTCATTCTGAGAAAAATCCTGACTTTCCGGGACTGTTATATCTTAATTTTAGGAAAGCCTGGAGGAGCTAATATAAAAGCCTGACCGGGCCCCTTACCCTCACTTGGGCAATGTAAGCCCCTGGTCTGTTGGCTCCTTTTCCCTTTTCAGGGAATCAATAAGTAAAATTACTGGGTTCTTGCTTTATGCTTTCTTCTACTCTCAAATTTTTTTAAAAATTTGTTTTTACTTTTTAAAATATATGTATTCATCATATATCTGTATTTTTCATTTATTTTAAACATACCTTCCACAAAAGGATAATCTGCCCTAACTTTTTTTTACAACTCTTTTACTTGTCATTTGCGAAAAAAGCTAGAAAGATGGGAAACAAAGGGATTTCCATTTTTTTAAGTACACAATAGATAATTAAGTATACATTCACTGTTACTTTCTAGTAGTAATATCAGATAAAATGTCAGTAAAGATGTTATTTGAGTTATCAACTAATCAAATACATAAGCAGTCATTACCAACCCCATGATACGTTATATTTCTTTCCCTTTCACTTTCACTTATATTTGCTCTCATAAAGTCCTCAAACAAGTTTCTAAAAGACTTTTTTACTTGAATGTTCTATATGTCAACTCAACTTGAAGTTGATGTCAAGAGTCAGATGCTGTATGTAATATACGCAGGATTGACGTCCCCAAAAGGAGAAGTCTAAGCTTTAAACTGTTTCTTTCCCTGAAAGACAAATGCTTACACAGGCACTATATCTCTGGAAGGCTGGGATTTCACATTCTTTGTAGGCTGTTTATGAAATCAACTTAAAGTACCATTTCTGAACGTTAAAAACACCACCCCTTCCTACTGTTAAGTTAGATTTATACTTTAGATCACAACTAAAACAAATCAAAACCAAAATTAAAGGCCCAAACATAAGCACTCTGCTTTCAGGACCTTTAATGCAGCAGAGTGCAAAGTCACAGTCAGGAAAGGGGCCAGGTTTCCTTCAGCCTAGTAACAGGCAAGAAGCTCTATCAAAAAATCAAATGAAGATCTCATCTGACTTTTTTCCATCAAACTTCCCAGTCTAAAAGTATGTATGAGATTAAATCATCACTCTTCAAATGTAGAATATGTTTTATGTAAATGTTACTTATGCAGGCCAATAATATTTTGCATGGGTAGATCACTCTGCCACTTACAAAGTGGTATTTTTATATCATATTTGATCTTCACAAATACCCCATGAAGTATGGCAATGACTGTGATACACAATGTACAATAGAGACTCGTAAGTTAAATTACCTGTCAACATCATTAAATGTCCTGACTCCCAATCCAATTGCCTTTTTACATTTCATCATGCTGGCAACATGAACCAGAAGTAAGGTTTTAGGATAGTGCTTTATGGACAAACATTGAAGAAAAATGAGATTCCTAACTTCCTGCTAATACTAATACTTCCTTGCTAACACCTCCTTCAGAAAACCTTACCGGCCCGTAAGCACGTTTCCACAAATTAAATACCTTTTTTCAAGTTTATCTGGTGCAATACATCAAACATGACCTTTGAAACCAATTCATACTTTTTTACCGTTTTTAATTTAGTCAAAACTGCAGAACTGCCAGAGAAAACCAAATACTGTATGATATCACTTATATGTGGAATATAAAAAATACAACAAACTAGTGAATATAACAAAAAAGAATATACTCACAGATATAGAGAACAAACCAGTGGTTACCAACTGAGGGGCGGTGGGGTACAGGGGTCGGGGAGTGGGAGGTACAAACAGTTGGCTGTATAGGCTCAAGGATGTATTATTGTACAACACAGGGAACAGAGCCAATATTTTGTAGTAACTGTAAATGGAAAGTAACCTTTAAAAACTATATTTAAAATGCTTTAAAAACTTTAAACAAAAACTGCAGAACTGCCAGGAAGAAAATTCTTGAAAATGTAAAGTTGTCACTTACAATACAGCAACATCGTCACATTAAGCACACACAAACACAGAAACAGTTCAGCCTCTGGTAGTTCTGCATTGTTAGATGAGTCTGCATTTTCTGTTTTAAAATATCGTGGGCTTAACAGGCCTTGCACTGTGTCCATAGTCTTGACAAGCAGAAACTACTTCTTAATTCTTAGTTCAAAATCACCTAATTTTTTAAAATATTTAACTTGGATAAGAAAACAATTATAGAACCTAGCCAACAATACTGTGGAACCAGTTAGTAAAATCAGACATATTAATCAATTATGACTGTTTTCTTATGCCCTGTAAATGAACCCATATATTTAGTAAGATATTGGCTCAACACGGGACATAAAATATACAAAAGGAAACAACAGAAAGTACTGAAAAGAAAATGAAATTTGGGGAGAGAAGCAAAGCTCCAGAGAAAACAACCTAAGAAAATGAAGTGTGACTTCTACAGCTTAAAAAACAAAAAAGCTTCAGAATGGATATTTTAAGAGTTAATGAACACTTGGAGTTGAGGTGAGTTCAATTTTTCAAGACTGCTGAAATACAGACTATTCTCATCAAAGAACAACGTGGCCCTTTACGACAGAAAACAAAATGTGGGCTAAATGATACGCTACCTACCCACCCATATCCAATGTATCTATAACAGAAAATAATGCAAAGCATAATAAAAAAAAATCAGACATATAAAACATAGTATTCAAAATGATTCAATGAAAACAAGCTTAAAGTCTCCCATTTTATAGTAATTGTTCAACTTCTTTATTTCCACTGGCAAATGATTACAAATAAACAAAAAATCCTATCTCCAGACCTTTCCAGATTAATACACCCACGTTTTGTCACCTGGTGTTATAGGAATAATCACGACTGCACTGCCTTCACTGAAGAAAAGTAAGCAATTTTCTTTGATTTTACTATACAATGAGAAAGGAAAACAGATCAAAATAAGATGAGATGTACAAGTGCTAAGAATTTTTGTCCTCTTTTTCCCTTTCCAGCCCAACCAATGCATTTCGTCACTTCTTGACAAATAATTTACATTTAAGCTTGTTATTCATAGTCTGTGGATGCAGTAACAGGGGCTCTGCCTATGCTGTTTGCTGTTGCTGCTAATTTGCTTTTTAAGATTAACGTTTAGAGTCCACTTGACTGGAATTGCTGCAGCTGTGCCCTTTTTTAAAATTAAGGTTTTCTCCCTCAATAAAGTTTGGAAAATACCAGAAAATAGAAAGAAAAAATAACTTGTAGTTTCACCATCTAATCACTTTTTTAACTATGAGTATTCTTTGAGTCTTATTTCTTTAAGACACAATCACTTCTAGCTCTACAGTTAACAAAATTAGACTTTCTAACCAACTTTCATTTAAAAACTAGTCTTTCCCACACCCTTAAATATTATTTGAAAAAGACTTTTACTAGCTTCTTTAAGAATCTCATCTTTAGCTTTGGGTAAAGGATTAAAAATTATTCACTAAAATAATACCCTTTCTTCTCCTTTCCCTTCCCCTTTATGATCAAAGCTCAGGACAGAACAGTAAACCATCCGCCTGAGAAATGTGGGGCCTATTAAGATTCAAACCTTAAGCCAAAGATATGATGCTCTAATAGTGACATTTCAAGCACTATCCAGTACATGTGACTTTATCAGAGGGGGCAAATCTGCTAAAATTCTCAGTACTAAAATAATTATCTATTCCAGCTACACGACAGAGCCATTCTGTTTTTTTTTTTTTAATAAATCTAGAGTGAAGAAGTGCAAATTTCACCCATTCCACAAAATACCTAACTGAGTAGTTAAAACTGGCGCTCCCCACGGCAAAAAGTTGGATTCGTTAAACAAAAATAAACATGTAACGCGTACAAGGCACCACTGTGTGGACTGCTGTTCCGGAGAATTTATCGATCAGGAAAGTCGACACTAAAGGGAACCGGCGGAAGGGGACAAGGATAGGGAGGGGGATTTGATCATTATCACTCTGGCGCACGAGCAGAAATCCCAAATGCATTATTTAATATTTAATCTTTCTGTTATTGGCATCACGGAGCTCAAACGTCACCAGAAAAGATGGGCCGGCTGAAAACCCGGCAGCGTGACGCACATAACATCTTACCATATGGACTCGAATCAATCAGGACCGAGAAGCGCCTTAAGCCAGCCCCGCGACAGAAGGCGGGTGCGTCCCCCGGGCCATCAGCTTCCCCCGCACCCCCCGCGCACCGCTAGCGTCTGCACGCAGGAATCGGAGGCTGCAGGACCACCAGACCAGTCGCCTCGGGGCTCGGCTCTGGCCGAGGGGGCTGCGGACTCGCGCACGGAGGCCACCCAGGCGGCCGCAAACGCCAAGGGTCAAGCCCCTACCCGAGCAGGCCCCCCCCCCCGCCTCCGTGGACACCCCGCGACTGCTTCGGCAAGGACTGAACCGCGAGTGCCGGCCAGGACCACGACAGTCCGCCAGACTCCCCCTCCCGGGGTCCAGACCCTCCCGGGGCCGTACCTGAGGGAGCAGCGCCACCTCCGCCGGCCGGCGCTGGCTGTCGCGGTGGCGGCGGTCACAGCTCCCAGAGCAGTGACGCCTCTCATAAAAACAACAACCTGCTCTCAGGCGTCCGCGGCCGGGAGGCGGCAGCCGGCGGGAGGCGGCAGCCGGCGGGACGCCGCAGCGCATGCCGGGACTCGTAGTCCCGCCCGCGCTTCGTGTCGGGCGGCGGCGGAGAAAGAAACTACGACTCCCGAAGAGGAGCGCAGCCGCCGAGGGGAGGCTGCAGGAAGCTGTGGGAAATTGGGCCCCGCGGCCGTGAGCCTCACAATATCCGGGCCCCAGGGCCGGAGAGGCGCCGCGGCCAGTTACTATGGAGACGGGCTGCTACAACCACTCGGAAGGATTCCACCCAGGAGGACGGCTCCCAGGATTAAGCGGATTCGTTTCTTGGTATTGATCCAGCCGCCGACGGTCCACCGCCTCTTTGCTGCTTTAACTGAGTGTGGTAAAAGGGTTGCGATCCCTCGGCGCTCGCTGGCCTTCTTGCCATCCGCTGCAGGAAAAGACTGCGTTTGCCGAAAAAAATAAAGAAGATACCGAGAATGACCGAGTGCGACTGGGTGGGTTTGGGCAAAGGGCTGGACGTTTTTGACTGCTGGTACTCTTACTATAAATTTGGGGCACCCCGCACTCCCACTCACCCCACCCCCAAAAAACCACCTTTCTTGGCAACCACTGGGCCACACAGTTGCAACATGCATTGCAGTAAGCCAGAATTGCCTCTCAAGGTAGGAAGATGACTGGGGACAGTATGCAGCTCCTACCCCTTCGCTAACTGCGGTGATGGGTTTGAACAAGAAAAATGTATCTTGTTAATTTTACATTTATTTACATTGTGCCTTGATCAAAAAAGGAAATGGGGGGAGGATATGGTGCATTTATACTCACTTCTCATGGAAACTGAAGGTTAAGGTTTAATTCTCTGTCCCCTAATTGTGGCCAAAAAAGATAAATTAAGAAAAATATCTTCTTATCCTTAAGAGTTGCTGACCTAATGTGTAACCTAGTAGAGAATTTGAAATAATCTTACTATTCTTTGTATTGGGCTCTTTTGTTTTTAATTGTATGTTTTGAACTCCGCATTTTAATACCATATTTGAAGAAGGTGAAACTCAAATAAGAAAGCTGCAGTGAGAGCCTATGATATAAAAGCAGTGGGTGTTTTGTTTCTAAGTCTATAAAAATTTGTGAATTGTCCTGTGGGGCTAAAAGATTTAGGTAGACACTAACTTTTACAGATTGTGTGGTACAAATTATGCCAACAAAAATTTTCAGCTAATTTGTCTTCCATTTTGACTAGATTCTGTTTTCTGTTTTGAGTCAAAGTTGATTAGAATTTTAGAGCCAGTTTTAGAGGGTGATTTGAAAGTCACAACCTCTGTGACTGAGGTTGCCCTGGGCAACCTGATTGAGTGTCCATAAAGTATAGGGTTGGTACTTGTTCCCACAAGTCACAGGGCAGCACCTTCCACCTAAGAAGCCTTCCATGGGCTGGGTAATCTAGACATTTTAAGGAAACCTGACGTGTTGTAATACCATGGGATTCTGGTGACTTACTCTTCTCCAGTATCTGTGCTCTTGATATTTAAAACACATTAATAAGCAGTGTCAAAAAGAATAAATAGCAAGAGCTGATGAGTTCTACTTCCAGCTTTGCCAGCTTCCTCCAAGATTATGAGTATTACATGAGTATTACTGAACTGTAGCATATTACTGTAAGGTGTTATTAACCTGTAAATTTCAAAACTGAATTCTGGAAGATCATGCATATGCATTGAGGTAGACCTGCAAAAAAGAAAATGGTAAAAACTGGTTCCATTTAGATGGCAACTTATTTACACCCGATTTATTTTCATTTTTTCTACACAACCACAAGAACTGTGGCAGATTTTTTTTCACCAATTTTACAGACAATATACAAGTAAAGGTGCAATGATGACAAAGAACTAGAATCTAGGTCACACAGTTCTTGCCTTGTGCTACATCTCTAACACTCTATTGATACTCTTCAAATCTGTACAAAAGAAAAAAGAATGTAGTAAATACTTCACATTTGCAGATCTGAACTCAAGATTTCAAAACAAATAGGTCTTGACAGTGGGAAACTTAACTTTGCTTAGACATTAAGTAGAATAGCCCAGCAATTCAGAATCAGTGGGTTATTCTAAAGAGGAACCCACCTAATTTGACCCAAATTTGATCCTCACTTAAGCCTGACAACTTGGTCAATATTCTTTCGTCCATTTTAGAGTTGGAGAAACTGAGAATATATACTTGCTAGTTTTAAGGATTTAGAATTCTTCAAGGGTCTCAGCCTCATGAATCACAAGAATCTACTATAGAGTCTTCAAAGTAAAAGAACTTTAATGCATATAAACAATCTTCTATTAATTTAACCTTAAAAAGTCAGTTACAGTACCCTGCCAATTTCTATGAGATTAGATATATAATATAATTTCAGACGTGGAAGGACTTAGATCTTAAATATTCCAGAAGTTGCCAAATTTGGAGGGTTTATTTAACTACCAACAGTTTCTGCCTACAGGGACACCAAAGAATGCATTTTTAAGGGCTTTATAACAAGTAAATCCCTATACACTTTCCTTCTTTTGTTCGAATAACTGAAAATCACTTTCCTATTGCTACATTTGGAGAGCCCTCATATCCTCAGATTAGGAAAGAAAACTATGTAATCCATCTCCTTTGTTTTGTCTATGAAGTTCCTCTTCATAGACAAGGAACTTCAAGCCTTGCAAAATAATTTCATCAAAGTCACACAGCTGTTATCTGTGGCAACATCAGAACCTGGAACTGGTGACACCTAATACGTGCTTTAGATAATTCTTACAGCAGGACGTACACAAATACAAATTTCCCAATTAGTCTGTTTGACTTGTTCTTCACAGAAAAGTACTTTCAAAATGCTTATTAAGGGCATTGTTCAAGTAGAACATTAATAGTTAACTGAAGATGTGCAATATGGTTTTATAGTACTTTTAAATAAAAAACTAGAACAACCCAATTAAAAAATAGAAGACCTGAACAGACATATTTCCTAAGACACACAGATGGCACATAGGCACATGGAAAGATGCTCAACATCACTAATCATCAGAGAAACGCAAATCAAAACCACAATGAGATATCACTTCACAACTGTCAGAATGACTATCATCAAAAAGTCCACAAATAACAAATGTTGGCAAAGATGTGGAGAAAAGGGAACCCTTGTTCACTGTTGGTGGGAATGTAAATTGGTTTTGCCACTGTGGAAGACAGTATGCAGGTTTCTCAAAAAACTAAAAATTGAACTACTGTATGATACAGCAATTCCACTCATGGGTATATAAAGTGCCCCCCCCAAAAAAACCCTAAAAACACTAATTTGAGCAATTCCACTCCTGGGTATATATATCTGAAGAAAATGAAAACATTAAGTCGAAAAAATATGCACCCCCCCCATATTCACAGCAGCATTATTTACAATATCCAGTAAGTGGAAGCAACCTAAGTGTCCATCAACAGATGAAGGGATAAAGATGATGTGAGAATACCACATCAGCCATAAAAAAGAATGAAATTTTGCCATTTGCATGTCATGGATGGACTTGGAGGGTATTATGCTAAGTGAAATAAGTCAAACAGAGAAAGACAAATACTGTATGATATCACTTATATGTGGAATCTAAAAAATAACAACAAACAAGTGAATGTAACAAAAAAGAAGCAGACTCACAGATACAGAGAACAAACCAGTGGTCACCAGTGGGGAAAGGGAAGCAAGGAGGGGCAAGACAGGGGTAGGGAATTAAGACGTATAAACTACTATGTATAAAATAAGTAAGCCACAAGGATATGTTGTACAACACAGGCAATATAGCCAATATTTTATAACTACAAATGGGGTATAACCTTTAAAAATTCTGAATCACTATGTTGTACATCTGAAACATAATATTGTAAATCAACTGTATCTCAAAAATAAATAAATAAAGCTGGCCTTTAGGAATGTTTATAGGGAAAACATTTTAGCTCAGGTTCAACTCACAGTAACTTTCTATTTTTCAAGATTATAACCAACCACACTACATTTAAAACGTAAGTAGATATATGTATAAAGGAACTTAGATTTCTATTTGATTTTCCCAACTAGAAATACCAATGAAATTGTTTATAAAGGACTTCCAAATCTTTCAGAAAATATTAAGCAATATAATACAACCTCAAGGTGAAGTTTACTTTAAAAAATTCTATTTATAGTAACAGAACTTTAGGGACACCTCATCCTTCAGGTTGTAACTATTTTAAGATAATTAAATCAGGTCTGGGTTAATATTTATCTTCACCAATGGAAGGTAGAGGAAGAAACTTGTTTTAAAAAATAAACTATTTTCAGGCACTTCATTGGTAATTTTGGCATAAGAGATATAATTAATATTAACTTCCATCTAATTAGTATGCTTCAGTTCTTTTATAAGTAATACTGTACAGTAAGCATTTTTTCTGCAATTAAGTTTCTCAGGATAGACTTCAAAAAACTAAAATTTCAGGATTCAAAGTCATGAACATTTTTTTACTTCTTGGTGCACTTTGTTAGTCTTTTAAAATGGGGTTATTAATTTACCTGGCAATCATCAATGAAAGTGCTGTTTCACTGTCAAAACTGGCTATCATAATTTTCTTAAACACTCCCGTGGTTTTTACTTACTGTTTTTAAAAAACTGTTATGTTTCCTACCTTGATATGTCTTTATCATTGAGACTAATATATTAATTATCTTTGCTTCATCAGAGTTACAGTACTTTGCCTATTTTTTTATGTAGGTATAAAAAAGACTTTATGAGGAAAATATATTAATCCTTTGTCATTCTTTCTAGATAATGCTCCCAGTCTGTGGTCTGCCTTTTTAATTTTGGGTGACTATGTTTTCATGTACAGATTAGGCAGTTAAATATATCAGTCCTTTCCTTTATAATTTGTCACTTTTAAGTTTATAATATTCTTTCTCAAAGTTTAAAATAACTTCCTCCTAGTTTCTATTTTTTCTATCATGTGATTTTAAATCAGTATTTAATAATTCATCTGAATTTTATTTTATTTTTTAAAAATAACCAATTTCCTAATGTTATTGAGCTGGCTTCCTATGTCTTTTCTTTTATATAATAAAATGTAAGCTCTAGGACCTTTATATTGTTCATCATTGTATTTCTAGCATCTAACAATGCCTGGCACATAGTAGGTACTCAGTATTTGTTGAACAAGTGATTAATAAGGTCTGTATAGTCTGTTCCACTTGAATTCCTTCATCTTCATTATTGAAGCTTGATGTTTTTTACGTATTTGACTTTACTAAGGATAAAACATGTTAACCTGCATGTCCTAGAAAACAACATGTAGTTTGTATCCATTCTTTTTAATATTTTGCTCCCTCCCTCCCCAAACAGCTAAATTACTTACATTTTAAATATTAAATATACATAGGTTAATTAAATATTAAATTATAATAGACAGCACCACTGTCTACCCAAGTTTGTCCAGAAACATAGGGGTATTCTTGATGTGTCCCTCTTCCTCACCAACCACATCCAATAAGTCACCAGGTCCTATGAATTCTACTTCCAAAATGTCTCAAATTTATTTACTAGTCTTACTGTACCACCACCCTTCCATAAATCATCAACAATCACATGGACTATTGTAGCTCCTCTCCACATGCAATCAAGATTCTAACAGCAGCCAAAGTAATCTTACTAAAATATAGTACATTGCTCTGTACCAATCTATGCAATTCAGTGGGTGCTCTTCAATGTCCTCGAGAGAAAAGGACTCCCAAGAAGGAGAGTAGAAGGGGCTAAGTTTTTTTGTTTTCCTCTGTTCTGTTTTTCCAGCTTTACTGAGATACAATTGACATATAACATTGTGTAAGTTCAAGCTGTCCAACGTGATGCTTTGATAAGCATGTATATTGTGAAATGATTACCACGATAAGATTAGTTAATACATCTATCACCTCACATCATTACAAATTTGTGTGTGTGGGAGTGGTGAGAACATCTACTTTTAGCAACTTTCAAATATATAATACAGCATTGTTAACTACCATCATCATACTGTAATTAGATCTCCAGAACTTACTCTTCTTGTAAGTTTGTATCCTTTGACCAAAATTTCTCCATTTCCCCCACCCCTCAGCCCCTGGCAGTCACCATTCTACCCTGTTTCTGAGTCTGACCTTTTTTCCCCCAGATTCCACATATATGTGAGATTATACAGTATTTGTCTTTCTCTGTCTGACTTAACTTCACTTAGCATAATGCCCTCGAGGTCCATCCATGTTGTTGCAAATGGCAGGATCCCCTTTTATGGCTGAATAAATATTCCATTATATATACATGCATATATACCAAAATTTCTTCATCCATTCTGATGAACATTTAGGTTGTTTCCATGTCTTAGCTATTGTGAATAATGCTGCAATGAACATGAAAATGCAAACATTGCTTCAAGACAGTAATTTCATTTCCTTTGGATCTATATACCCAAAAATGGAATTGTTGGATCATATGGTGGTTCTATTTTTAGTTTTTTGAGGAACCTCCATACTGTTTTCCATAATGGCTGCACTAATTTATATTCCCACCAACAGTGCATGAGGATTCCCCTTTTTCCACAACTTCACCAACTCTTATTGTCTCTTGACTTTTTGATAATAGCCATTCTCACTGTGGTTTAGATTTGCATTTCCCTGATGGTTAGGGATGCTGAGCATCTTTTCATGCACCTGTTGGCCATCTGTAAGTCTTCCTGGGAAAAATGTCTACTCAGATCCTCTGCCCATTATTTAATTATATTGTTTGGTTTTTTGCTATTGAGTTGTATGAGTTCTTCAGATATTTTGGATATTAACCCCTTATCTGATATATGGTCTGCAAATATTTTCTCCCCTTCCATAGGTTGCCTCTTCATTCTGCTATTCCTGTGCTGTGCAGAAGCTTTTTAGTTTGATGAAATCACATTTACTGATTTTTGCTTTTATTGCTTGTAGTTTTGTTGTCATAGTCACAAAATCATTATGAAGACCAACTCCAAGGAGCTTTTTCCCTATGTTTTCTTCTAAGAGTTTTACATTTAAGTCTTTGATCCATTTTGAGTCACTTTTTCTGAGTGATATAAGATAGGATTGGACCTAAGTTTAAATAACTGGGGTTTTTTTAGAACTTCATAATTGAGAATTGTTTTATTCATTTATCTTTTAGGATAAGAAAAGTACTTCAGCTTCAAATTCAGACACAGAAATGAAACCTGAACAACTGCCTCCTTGTGTGAACCCAGGCAATCCTGTGTTTTCATGTATGTTGGACCCAAAGACACTCCATACGGCTACCTCACTATCGAAACCTAAGATGATTATGTATAAAACCAATTCAAGTAATTATGGTGAATTTTTACCTATGCCACAGTTTCTCCCCTGCTATTATGCTCCAAAGGATCAAGTGTTTTCAAGCCGTATCAGAGCTACTGGATTTTATCAAAATAACACTCTAAACACTGCGCCTGACAGAACAAGAACCCTTGATTTTCCTAATTTTCAACACACTCTATGAAAATATATTAGTCCTAAAGAGAAAATACACTCAGGAAAAAATGAGTTTTAAATCTAAGGCTAGGATACCTAATTTGAAATATAAAAAGATTTGTATTAATTTTTTTAAAATACCTAAAGCAGTACAAAAGATAACTGAATGACAGTGACTTCTTAAATAAAAATGTGTTCAAAATAGAATAAAATGTAAAAAGCATTTCATTATATCCTAGTTTTATTTAGTTCATGTAACTCTAAAAGCTTCAAAAGTATTTCAGGACCTCAGTTGTCTACTGAGTATATTTATCATGACAAAGGAACACAGGAACTCTAATATGAAAAGCTGAATTAAGGAAGATTCTGACCAGTAATTTCCTACTTTTCAGTTATTTCGACTAGTAGCTTAGAACATGGAGGAATGTTAGTTCCCACAGCCAAACTGGTGGAAGAGAGGACTTCATTCATTCATTTATTGAACATCTACTCATGGTAGGCACTATACGATGCAAATGGAACACAGTAATAAAATACCATGTCTTTTACTGTTCCAATAAACAACATTTTGGAAGAATGAGATCAGTAAATTAGTAACACATGATAATTTATGTACTGTAAAATACGTAAAAGGTCTTTCAGACACAGAGACAGAATTGCTTAAATTGAGACCAAAGCAATCTGGAGAAACATCCTGGAGAAGGTAAAGCCAAATCAAAGGAAAGGTCAGTCAGGCAGAAGAAACGTTATGCATAAAAGAACAGAAATGTGAGAGAATGTTGCATATTTTTACAAATGCAATTACTTTGATATATCTTAGAGAGCATGAGCAGTGGTGGATGATGGGCTGTTCAGTTATTTAAACTCTGTAATCCCATTGTATACAGAGATTTATTTAGCTGCCATCTGTAGAAACCTCCTGTTCAAATAGATCTGAGTACCTTTACTGGAAAAAAAATCACTGTTCTTATTTTTCCCTGTTGGTTCAGGATATTCACATCAATTAAAGAATAATCTTTTGAGTCACTAGGGGATCAGAAAAGTTGGGTTCGGAAAAGTTGACCCTTCTATTTACAAAAATAGCTTGATGTAAGAAAACAGCTCAAACTCTGCAGCTTCATAAAATGCTTCCAACTACCCCAAAATATGGTATTTGGTAATGGCACAAGAAAGAAAAAAATTAGTTTTGTTCACTTCCTCTAAAACATCAAAAATCAAGGCAGTGCACAAGATTTCCAGGTGAATGATGCAGCAGAATTTCAGTTTACCAGCCTTTTCTCTGCACAAACTATATACACTATTTCCCCCCTTCACTGTAGGTGCTTGATTTGTGGCAAGTGAAGTCAACTTTTTAATATGTAGAATCTAGAGATTAAGCTAAAGTTCCTTACTATGATAGGTGGTTAGGCCCTTTTTTGTTTTTGTTGTTGCTAAAATAAGAGAGGATGAATATCTCAGAATCAAGCATGTAGTCTGAAATGCCAATTTGTCATTCAGTGCCTATTAAAGTCCAAGGACTATTCTAGACAATAAGTACCTGCCTTCATGGAGGTGAGAGTCTAATAAATTCTAGTAGGGGAAACAAACCAAAAACACATGTATGAATATATGTATATATTCATATATAAATGTTATAGAATCTAAATATGTATATGTTTCTGTTACACATCTTTATGTTATACATGTTTATGCACACACAAATATTTATAAATATTTATATGTACATATAAATATGTAAGTGTAAAATAGGTGCACATATTTACATGTAAATATTTACATCCATATGCATATAACATTCATGTATTTATGTTATACAAATTTTATCTATGTAGATACTTTATTTACATGTTCTTTACATTTAAATGTTTATATATGTCTATATGTGTAAAATATGCCAGGCAATAAGAGTTACGAGGGAAAAATAAAATAGGGTTGGGGAGGCGTGCTTGGGCAAGGAGTTATTTTAGGTAGGGAAGGGTATAAACTGGTATTTGATCACACTCCTGAAGGAACTGGAGAGTCAAGCTGTTGAGGCAACTAAATATCAAGTCTGGAGTTCAAGGGAGAAGCCCACGTTAAATATAATCAATTTAAACAACATCTACACAGTGATATTATTTAAAATCATGAGACCAGATAAGACAACAAAGTGTAGGCAGAAGAGAGATCTGAGGACAAATCTCCAGGGAACTCTAACATTTAGAAGTCAGGGATGATCAGGCATAAACAGATGAGACCAAGAAGTGACGAGTGAAGTGGGAAGAAATGAGGAAGAGTGGGATGCCCCAAAGCCACATAAAGAACTTGTTTCAATATGAGGGAATGGCCCAGCTGTATGAAATGATTTGGGGAGCTAACACATGGACTGAGACCTGAAGGTTTGATTAGGCCTGGAGAGATCACTGGTGACCTCAACAAGAACTGTTCAGTGAGGTCCTAGAGAGAAAAACTGTACTGGAATAGATTTAAGAAAGACTGAAAGAAGTAAAAACTATGTTTTAGTCATTTTGCTGTACGTTGAACAGAGAAATGTGGTGACAGCTAGAAATAGATGTGGGGCGAAAGGTTCCTTTTTAAAGATAGGATTATAATATAGCATATTTGTATTTTGATGGAACCACATTTTAAGAACCACTGACCCAATGGTAATCAGTTCTATAAAGAAAAATCAAAGGTATGGATAGGATAAATACAGAATTATTCACCAACTTATAGTATATTTAGAACTAGGATACATAAGAACAACATATAAGAAGCATTAGCATATTGGCTGTAAAGTATTAATTTAACTACTCTGCAAGATATACTAAATAAAGCAGTACATTTGGAATATGCTATCCTAAAATGTAAAAAATAAGCATCCTCTGTTACCGCCCCCCTCAAAAGACTCCATTTCAGTTACCTGTTTAAACAATCAACTCTCCTGGAAAATATTTAAAGCACATTAATTAAAGAACTCACATACTTTAGGCAAACTTTCCTACCTTTACACAATTATCAGAATATTTGAAGTTTTACTTCCATTTCTTGACTCATCAATTCTGGAAATATGGCATGAGCTCTCAGCTTTAAATGAAACTGAAGGCTTCTCTTCCTAGAGGAATATTTTATCAGTTTGGTTAGGTCTTTTCCTCTTTTAGCTATAAACTAAAAGATTATCATAAATACAGTTTACCCCATGAAGAATCTAATTAATATATTTGACCAAATGATATTGGTTAGTTCTATTACTAACTATAATAGCTCAAAATTATTCTGAGTTTATTATGTTCTAGGTACTATACTGAGCAGTTTGTTTACTAAACAAAAACCATGTTTATTTAGGTCATAAAAAGACTAAAAGGAAGTATGTTGTAAGTATCGTCAACAGCAGTTCCTTAAAGAGAATATCTTGATAGATGATCTTAGGGTCATATGCCTTTAAAACATTTAAGAAGGGGAAATCACATGTCAAAGAGAAGATGCTAGTAACCTGGTAATGACTTTTAAAATTAACCTGGTTTTATTGTTAGTACAGGAGAGTTAGTTACAGTGAAGTAAGCCTTGTGGGAATTATCCTAAGCTTTGTAGGAATGAAGAAGCCTGTTATGGGGAGTTGGAATGCATGATGCTATGATACATTCCATTCATCAAACTAATTATTCTTGTTCTGCGTCCATGTTTGCCAAGCAACTCTGTGATTAGATTTACCTGATACATAGTTTGCTTATAAAGAGAAATGAATTGTCACATGACCTACCGTGACCATGAATGTCCTCAATTTCCGATTATGAATTAATAATAAGTAGGCAGTCTGTCTTGTTCATTCTCCAGAGCTTAGTTAATGTGCATGTGATCCTCGGAGACGGGTCAGCTCTTGAGGATGCTCTTGGATCTTTGTCTGAGACCGAGCCAGAACAATTACATAAGGTAATGAAACACACCCCTGTTGCCAGGCTTCTTGGGAAATCACCTCCTAACCTTTTCCCCTGATGGTGTGTGCAAAAATCCTTTGCCCTTTTTCTCCAAATAGATGAGGTTTGTTGGAAAGTACACGGCTTGCCACTGACAAGTGGTCTCTCCTTGACCAAATTCTAAAGATTCCTCTGAGCCACTTTTTCAACTACACCTCATCCTTGTGGAAGCAGATAGGTGAGAGGGTGCCTGGAGAAAAAGAACCAGATATAGCTTCTTGACATAAGAGAAGCCATTTCAGGCCTAGCCATTTTGTGATCTAAGCCTGGACACAATGCTTGCCCTTGAACAGGTCTCAGTCATAATGACCTTAAGGGAAAAAAGAACAAAAAAAAAAAACAAAGGACTCTTATCAGGAAAGAGAAGTAACAATAGCAAAGATAACAAATCAGATAATAAAGACTCCCAGTTCTGTTTCAATAGTAAAGATTAGCCTGAAGCACTTTCTTGAGCGTTCTGCAGAATTTAACCCCTAGAAGGCTCCAACATCAGATCTGGTGAAAACCAAGGGTTGTTGATGTTGACTCTGACCCTCAGGACTTCAATCATCTAAATCTTGGACTCTGTTCACCTTTGCCCCAATTCTCTGCTGAATTCTCTGCCCAGGCCCTTTCATGAGTATGCATGTACCCTGGGCTTACAACTTCCCTGATTTTGCTGTTTCAGGAGACATTGCTTTGGGAAAGATCCCTGGGGTTCTTCCTACTTGCTGCAAGTAATAAATCCTTCATTCTGCTCTTTGCCTTGGTTGTGTCTTGTGGCTCAACACCCACCAACAGGTGAACCCAGAGTTCGAGTAACATTTACGTGTAAATCATCACACAGTAGTAGGGGATTAAAGAACTCCAATTTACATTACAACAAATGTAATGGCTATATTTACCTTATTCTCCTCCTGGTATCTTAAGATTAATTTCAATCAAATGGTTGGCATTAGAAAAACAAAAGAACTACCATAACAGTTTTTTCTTTTAACAATCTTTTATTCATAGGTTTTAATGATAACACTATTATTTGGGAGGCATGTTTTTAGCATAAATGAAATGAGAAGTCTGTATCTATGTTTTAACTCTATCACTACTTCAGTCTAAGACAAAAGTCCCTTAATAGAAGATTGTTCAAAAGAAGTCAAGTATTTCACGAAAACAAGTGATCATCTATTGCTTTTAAACCAAGACTTTATTTAGAGGATAGAGTCAAAATAATAAGTAAGTACTTAAGAATCCCTTCTACCACCTCCAGAAACACATCTTTTGCCCTTAGGGCAGCTATTGGGCCCAGTTTTTTGTTTTCTGTTGAGATGGTAAGAGAAAGAGCCTGAGGAAAGACTAGGTTGGTTACTGTCTTTAAATGTCAAATCGGTACTTGAGACACAGAAGAATCACTTTTATTTTGGTTACATTTATTTTTCAAAATCAAAACAAACCAGGGTTGACTATGAGAAAAAGCAATCCTGCCTCAACAGAAGGTCAGGACTGCTACAGAAGTTATCAAAAGTCGCTTTGTAGATGTAAAAGTTTCACCATTGCTGAGCTACGATATCTTACATATTCAAAAAATATTGCATTAAAAAAAGAAAAGAGGTTGTATTATGATCCACTTGAATGACAGTAGATGACCAAATACCATAACAATTTATCCCTAAAAATTGTTTTCCTAAAAACCCTCTAAATATAATCAGAGAATTGTAACAACTATTAGATGCAAAAGGGAAGCTGCCCCAGTTTTGCTTCCTGCTTGCCTCGTCACAGTGCTACAACACAAATGGTGGTGCAGTCCACTGCCAGGAGCGGAATACTCTAAGTTAACATTTCCACCCTTTGCTGTCTTTTTGCCCCCTCGTATACTTGAAGGTACTAGAAAACAATCTCACCAGAAAACTTAACCACCACCAGATAGTGTTATGAAATATGATGAACGCTTTGGTGAACAGTGCCAAAGTTAAAGATAAGGTTTTCCAAACAGTTGTTTCACTAAGGTAAACTGGTCTAACCCCAAACAACAGGGGGTGGAGCAGTATTTTTTTTTTAAAGGGTCTGTGCATTTGAAAACTAAGTGAAAACATCAATATTTATGATTCAGACAATTAAATTGTGCATTTAATCCAAACAAAATACTTTATAAACACGATCTTTTAAACTTCTACCTTGCTAAAAATGAATCAGCAAATGTCCTAGTAGTCACACCAACAAATATTTTGTTAGTATTTATTAGGGCAAGCTGAATTCAGTAACAAACAATATATAATTAAATTATGTAGTAATATGAAGCAAAGAATTAAAATAGATTATTCTTATTTTGATTTACTTATTCAGATACCATTCAAATTAACATTTCATCTTCTACAGATTTATAGTATTCTGCCCTCTACAGAACTAAAGAGAAGGTGATTCTGCACAATCAGCCGTAATACGTAGATTCCTAACACCTCCAGGTATGTCTGTAAAACTTAGAACAACGCCCAGTTACCATACCTAGTTGTTTCCAGTAGTCATTAAGATTTTAGTTCTGTTCCTTGAATTATAGTCCGAATCTTCTCAGCATCATTTTGTACAATTTTGTTGGATGGATCAATCTTAAGGGCAGCTTCATAATCCTGTAGGCCTATGTTTACATAGCAATGATGATCAGTAAAATATTTTATAAATACTTGTGTTATCTAGTATCTAGACAGTATTTTTAAAAAAACAAAAAGAATCACTAAGTCCATGGTTCAGGGCAAGTACCAGGTTTTAAATCAGACTCCCATCTTCACATACATGGTAGTATCTCTAAGAGACAGCAGAAATTTTTCAGTAATTTCAGGAATAATTATAATGATTTCATTCAGGATTCAGGAAGAAGCAGTTGTTTTAAATAGAACAAATAAGCTAACAGTTTAAACTCATTAAAGCATGTATAAGACTCAAAACTCATATATCAAAAGGACATTTTTACAAGAATCTACTGTAAAACAGAGGCAACTATATTTAATTTCTTGTAATAAGCCGTAATGGAAAAGAAACTGAAAAAATGTATCTATGTGTGTACATATATGTAAAACTGAATTGCTTTGCTGTACACCTGAAACTAACATTGTAAATCAACTACACTTCAATAAAAAATAAGATTTAAAAATAAATAAAATAAACAACAAGGTCCTACTATATTGCACAGGGAACTATATTCAATACCTTGTAATGGTATATTAAAAAAAAGACATTTTTTATCATCTCAATGAAAAAGTAATAAATGTCATCTTATTTCAAAATTCTGGATTTTAAAAAACAATTTTAGTAGATTCAATCCATACTTTATATAATTCATACACTAATATTTGTGATTTTTTTGGGTACTTATCCAATCTACAGAGTTTCTTTGAAGAAAATTGGTTAGAAAGGAAAGCATTGTGGACTAGTTGTTAAAAATAAGTAACTGAATCTAAATCTTTACCAAAAAAATCAGTGGGAAGAATTTCTTTGGGAGTAGGTAAACCTGAGTTCTAAGTGCTGTTGATCTGCTGTGCCACTTCAGGCCAATCACTTAACTTCTCCAAGCCTCCATTCCTTCATCTTTAAAAATGAAGGGTCCTTTTAGCTCAAAAAGGTCTATGATGCTATAATTTCTAAAGAATGCTTACAGTGTTTCATTCCTGTCTTAACAATTTTTCTCCTCATGAAGCTGGATAAGACTCTAAAAAACGAACAGGCATATAAACCTAATTTGGATACTCTGGGTAGAAAACTCTAAAAATGGCAGAAACAATCTTACAAACAAGCCAAAAATTATTAAGCTTTATAAGCTAGAGTCCATTCCCTGGCAAGACATCCAGGTCCTGAATGAGGGGGAACTGAACAGGCATCAAGGCAGGGAGGTACTGGAAGAGGAGCACTGAAGAGAGGACTCTGGGGCAACATGAGCAAGTGCAGACAGTCCTTAAACACAGTAAAAGTGAAAAGCTATGAAAATGAATTAAATGCTATGGCTTCTATATACATGGGACTGAATTACAAACTTTAGTACAGTTTCACAAAAATAAGCAACTGATCATACGTTGTCGCAGATCAGTTATTTCTGAGCTTATGTACGTATGTAGTGTCTGTGTGTGTGTAAGACCAAAGAAGCTCATTTTAAACTTTCCATTATATCAGCTCACGGTGAAAAAGAATGCGACAATGAATATACATAAATTTACATATAACTGAAAAAATGTGCTCTACACTAGACATTGACACAACATTGTAAACTGACTATAACTCAATAAAATAAAATTTCAAAAACTTTTCCATTATATCTTAAGTGACTCATTTATATCCTTTATCACACATCTTTCCATAAAAATGTTGTCTGACACTGCATTATTTCCCTAGACCTTAACTTGTTCACATCTTGTTTTTTTTTCTTTTTTCAAGTATAGTTGATTTCATACCTTGTTTTAATTCCTTTCTACAACAATGATTTTTTTAAATATTTCAAATCATTTTTTGTTTTGTCAGGTAAATTGCACAGAATAAATTCAATGCTAAAAATGTAAAATAATGGAGTCACCTAGAATAATCCCAATGACTTTTTCTTCACAGTATAACTTCTTCACAGTATAACACAGTGGAACTAAAAATATTTCTATCAATTTCTTACCTTCTATGTACAATTCTAGTTGACAGAATGCTGTTCCACGTCGTATGTGTGCCTTCATTCTTGCATTAGCATTGTCTGCAACAGGTGGCGTCAACAATTCTAGTGCCTTACAAAACAACAACAACAAGGGAAAGATGTAATTTCCTAATTTAAACTTGAGCAAAAACATGATAAAAACCTAAAAACAAGCCTCAAGCCCTCAGCCACCTAAATTTTTGGCTTAGTTGGGACAGGAATTTATCAAATACATTTATGTTGAACAATTTTAGGAATTGCTTAACTGTTCCTATATGAGATTCATATCCCTGCCCACAAACTTATGGTTTGGTTTATCATTTGAAGCCTTTACAGGGATGAATAAATAGCATCTGTGGTCTTCTGTACTCAAATTGGGTGACTCGGTTTATTCATTCATTCAATAAATTTTTGTTTGTGCGTGAAATTGTGCTAGTAGAAAGGAAAACTGGATCGTAAAAATACTGTCGTATCTTTAATAGCTTAATGAGATCAAAGCATTAGGACTTGAATGTTTCTTCCATATTCTCAATCTCGAGCCACATAAGAGGTTTCTCATGTGATTTCCCTTAAAACAAGTTACTGTGTTATATAATAAAAGGCAAAAAAACTAGACATTTAAGATAATGACATGACATTAATTATGGAAATTAGGATACTGAGTTACTCTAAAAATGGGAAAATGATTATGAGATATCCTTCTACTGTGCAAGTGGTAGTGACATGAAGTGTTCGCCTTTCCACCTTGCATTAAGTCTGCAAAACTTTAATAAAAAAGGTGAACACAAACTGACAACCATTTACTAATTTTCTTAACTTCAGCTGATACAACAAGGCAATACAGTAACAACTGATAGGAGATCTCTAATCTGACTTGAAATCTCTAGATACACTAGTTCCTTGTCTATTTAAAAAATATTTTTTAAGGAAAAAGATGTAATAAGCAAGATGATTCTTAAAATCCTGCCATCTCAAATTTAAATTTAATTGACAAAAGATAAGGGCATCATTTAAACCAATAAACAGCAGCATATCAATTTTAAAGTCCCACATGTAAATACATAGATACATGTACCTTAGAAGAATCTTCGATGGCCTTGTGTAAATTTTTTAGCTTTAGGTGGCAAGCAGCACGATTCAAATACAATAGTGGAATCTTATTATTTAGTCTTATGGCTAAGTTGTATGCATTAATAGCTGCCAAATAGTTTTCTGTTGCAAACAATTTACTAAGGAGACAAACACAGAAAAGAAAAACAATGTAATTAACACTGAAAAGAAACACAGAAATGATACCTAATGATATCTGGCAGAGGTGATGGATGGCTCACCTCCTTTTCTATTCCTTGTACAGTGGACACTGTGGGAGGCACTAACTCCACCTTTCCTCCACACATCAGTATGTCATCTGAATGGCTGACCTCACCTTCACCTCCAAGGGTAGCCGAGCAGTAGCTTAAACCAGTAGGCATGTTTCCATCCTCTCTGCTACAATGATTGACACAGGGATGGATTTATTTAGGAATGGATTTATTTATTTAGGAATGACCTAAATTGGTCTTTTCAGAATGAAGCCTGTGATTTTGTTTTCAAAGTTGGAGAACAAAAAAATTGGGAAAACTCCCCCTGCTGGATATAAGTGAAGAAAGCACACAAGCCCAAATTGTTGACCATTTTTAACATCCTCGTAGGAGCTAGCACTAGAATAAGCTGATACAATGGAATTATGAAAAGAATAAAAAAGCAGAAGGGAATCTGAGTCCTTGGTGATACAGTTAAGCTGCTGGATCAAGGTTTACTTGAAATGTAACACCCCTTTAGCTTTTTAGTTACACAAGCCAATAACTTCCATTTAACATTAAGCCAGTTTAAAGCGGGGTTTTCAGTTACTTGCAAACAAAAGAATCCTAATAAATACACTCTTTCAGTTCAGATCTTCCAAAATTCTCTTCAAATAAAGAAATATACATAATTAAAGTACTTATTTTAAATGCAAAGTTTCTTTTTTGTTTTTCGTGTACAATTCCTGGTATTTTGAAAAACGCATAAACATAAGGAAAATAGAAAACAGTTTGCCAAATATTAAAGTGCCATTTAAATAACACTTTGTATTCATTTTCAGCTGACTGTACGATATACTTTACAGTCTAGAATATTAAATGTGATGACATCAGAAGTAGACCCAGAGAATCATGAGTGCAAGGTAAAATGACACCACTGTGACATCTAGCCTAAGCCTGACTCCAGTTTAAAATTACTCGCACAGACTAGAAAAGCTAATTCTGCGGGAACAGTTTCTGAAATGCCTCCTATCAGCTAGGGTGTTTCTAACCGTACGTAACAGAACCTCAACTCAAACTGGTTTAAACATGGAAGGAAACAGATCACCTCACATTAAAAAAAAGTTCACAGGGAAAGGCTCCATGCCCAATGTGATCAGCAGCTCAAGGATGTCACCAAGGCCTCCCCGCTTCTCCATTCCACTGGAGCGAGCAGTGACTTCCCCCTGGGGCTGGCATTCCTCATGTGTAGTAGAAGGTGCCACATGCAGGCACATTCATTTGAAGAAAATGGGACAGTATCTTCTGGTATATGCTCCGTGAGAGCAAGAAAACCTTGCCCAGAAATCTCCCAGTTCACATTCTTTCCCATCTCATTGACCAAAAATGCCTATCCTTAAAACAAAATTTTGCCTTAAAAAAACCCTACCAGTTTCTCCGTCAATCTCTCTCTCCCCAACCTCTCTCTCCCCAGTTTCACTCCCCAATTTTTTTTCAAGAGGATATTAAATTGTTTATTGATTATGCAAGATAATGGATGAGACACAAGCTTCATTCCCATCTATAACTTTATCTGGTATTACAATTCAATTTAGATTTATCACATAGGATGTATCAACAATCAGACTAAGGACCAAAACTCCATGACTTTGCTTGAGTGACCCTTTACCCAGTACTATATATTTCAATTTGGGAACTTTTTAAAAAATTTCACCAATATGACCATCTTTCCATGTTAATAAATATAGATATATTATTTTTACAAAGATTTTTTACAGAGCATTCTCTCATTGTGCAAGGATTTCTAAAACCAGTCTCCTCCTACTGACGGACATTTAAGGCTTTTATTTCCCAATACTTTGGTTTTATAAACAAGCTTATAATAAATTCTGTACACATATATAACACACACACACACACACACACTCACACACAAACCCAGCAGTGTAATGAAAATAACCCTGATCTGTTGAAGTCAATCAGAAAATATCCCTGGACTTGGGGTAGGTCCCCATCCTGAACTACATGGGCAAGGTCTATATACTGAAACAAACAGGGACTCAGCCAACAAGGATAAAAGAAGACAATAAATGTTAGCTAGATAACCTATTGTGTCTACTACAAACCTTTTTAAAATTAACTTTAATTTTCAAATTTACCATTTTAACCATTTTAAAATGGTTACAGTAATCCTAGTGGCTGGATGGAAATGAACTCTTTATCAGATATGTGATTTGCAAATATTTTCTCTATTCTAAGGACTGTCTTTTCATTCCGTTGACAGTGTCCTTAATGTACAAAAGGTTTTAATTTTGATGCATTCCAACTTAACCATTTTTTCTTTTGTTGCCTGTGCTTTTGAAGTCACATCCAAGAATACTGTCAAATCCAATAAACCCTATGTTTTCCTCCAAGAATTTTCTAGTTTCAGCTCTTATGGTTAGCTGTTTGATGCACTTTGAGTTAATTTTTGTATATGGTATTAGGTAAGGGTTCAACTTTATTCTTTTGTATGTGGATATCCAGTTTTTCCAACACCATTTGTTGAAAAACTGTCCTTTCTCCATTGACTAGTCTTAGCACCCTTGATGAAAATCATTTGACCATGATTTTCACACATGAGGGTTATTTCTGGGCTGTCTATGCCATTGGTCTGTATCTACACAAACCTTATAGTAATACATACATTTGGAGTTCTATTTTTCATCTTTAATGTAAGTTTATAGTTTTATAATACAACAGTTTTATCAGAAAAGTTCTCCTAGGTTCTAAGGGAAAAGGAGCTTACAATGAGCAGTATTAAAAGAATACTGTAGGAGGCATAACAGTAAAAAATATAAAGTATTAAAAAATTTTTAATGTTTACATATATATATTAAAATATAAAACCAAGTGAACATTACATTCTTTACAGTTCAACACCAGTACAAACATGCAATAAAGCGTCATTTGCTTTATGACTTTCAAAATGGTTCTGAACTCAGAAACAGCTGAATTTCAAAAGGAAAGGAAAAAAAATTAAACCTCTGTCTGAAGGGCTGAAGGGCAATAGCCTTTGAACACCAAATTTAAACAGAGAAGCTAATAACCAGTGTCTCCTGTGATGGCTCCAAATAAAGCAATGCCCATGAAACAAATTATGCAAAAGTAGTCATTCAGCACATACTGAGTGCTTACTGTACTGACTGCACAGCGAGAGCAAAAGAGACATGGACAACTGCAAACACGCACTCCTGTCATTTCTATGATGATTGATTGGTTTGCCTTTGTAAACAAAGAAACATTCTGATTGGCAATGGCCAAAAGGGCCAAACATTTTGGGAAAGCCTTAGGCATGGGAGAAGCTACAAGAGGCAGGAGTGATAAGAAAGAAGCAATGTACTTGTTTGGTTTTTAAATGGAGGTACTGGGGATTGAATCCAGGACCTTGCACATGTTAAGCACATGCTCTACCACTCAGCTATATCCCCACCCCGAGAAAGAAGCAATGTGGAGGAAAGTAAAAAAAAAAAGGGGCAGAAGAGTTAAGAGAAATCCAAAGTCGTGGGGCTTCGAGACAGCCATGGGAGCAGGGAGAACCACACATTCCAACACAAGACAGAACAGCTCCACTTTGTGGGCAATAGGAACTTGAACAGCCACCTGCCCCTCAAAGGACTTTTAAGGTCTCTTGTTTCTTTCAGCATCTTATAGGGATGGAAAACATTCCTGGGTATCTCGAGAGCTTCTAGAATTAAGTATTAGTGCACCGCAGTGAAGGAACACCCCCGGTACAATTCAGCACTCGGGAGGAGGAGGCTGCCGCATACTAAATAAAATGACAGGTTAGGCCAGAAGAGGGACTGTCCTGCAGCAGAATATTATGGGCTGTAAAATGCATACAACCAGTCAACAAACAAAATTATAATTATGTCAAAGAGGTCATCTTAGAATATGGATTCTAAATTTCTTGAAGGCTGGCAAAAGGTAGCAGCATAAGAAATCTTGTCTCTAAAAACAAAGAGAGTTGTAAAACCTGCAGCAGAGCAAGGCAGATTTGGCAGATCTGTTCTGCCAGGAGGTGGGTACAGGAGGATACAGGGAGACAGTTCTCCAGGGGTCTTTAATGTTCCTTCATGGTTTACGTCAGATGCACTGACAGCTTTCGCTTGGGACTATCTTTTCACAGATGTCTGGATGGTGCACAGCCTTGAAGACAGGGACAGTGTCTCTCTCTGGGGCAAAGAGCAGATATGTCTGCTGCTCAGTGTAATAAAGTTAATATCTCCTTGTGAAGCTAAAGGTTGGACAGGTTTGTTTACAATCTTTTTATAAAAAATTGTGTTCCTTAAGCTTGGCTTTCTCAGTTATGGCATAAACCTACTGTGTGTACGGCATCCACCTGGGCCCACCTCTGCACTGGCCCCACAGGATTGGAGGGGCAAAGGGAACCAAGATGAAAGTCATGTTATAAAGTCCTTTGTCTTGACTAATGAGTCTCCTGGCTTCCACTAGCATCTATGAAATTATGGTAGGCTACCTCATCACAGTTCTTGCCAGGGCATGGGTTCAAACCAAAAAATTGGAGAAAATTCAATTTGGCAAGTAGAACTGTATTCTGTGTTGGGAGAAGATGGTAACAGGTGGTCAACGATCAGTATGAAAAAATCTAACATGAAGTAAAAGGACATCCAGACAGGCAGGCAGAATCCAGCCTCAGAAAATTCACAAACAGCAGGCAAACAGAAACCCAGACTGGCACAAGCTGGTACTAGGTCAGTCAGTCAGCAAACAGCGGGGACCTACCTACAGAGCAAGGGTTCAGAAGCAGAATTAACCTGGGTGGTAAGAGAAAAAGTAAAACCAAAGCAGAGCCTCAGTCTTGAAAGGACTGGAGAGTAGGCAGGCTACAAAATCTGGCACTTAGGCCACGAGAGAAAAAAAAAAGAAAATTCAGATTCTGGAACTAGTTAGGTGATTTTATGTAACAACAGTAACACGATGCTGGCTGCTAGACTGTAGAGGTGTATATCCTTAATCTCCTCCTACCTAACATTAGAATTTGCTGTGGAGAGTGAGGTATGCAGATGCAATTCAAGTGGTCCTACAGTGGGGGGAAGAAGGAACTTGCAGCTTGGGGTTAAGACAGGGAGGTCCAAGCACAGAGAAACATCGGTGAGACAGAACAACAATCACACCTTATATGATCACAAGTGTCTGGAAGGGTAGCTATTAGAGTCACTTACAGATTCTGAGTCATGTAAGGCTGTTAAACAACATCATACCATGCAAGTATCTAAATCAGAGCATCTAGACTCTGTTTTATGTGAGATGTTCTCAGTAAAAAGCTTTCTGGTACGCTGCTTATTGGAAAAGGTAAAATGCTTTAATGAGCAAATAAAATTAGCTAAGCTTATGTATTTTCCTGAAAGGTAGATTTGGCATTTACAACTAAGAACTGGCTGTAGAAGGCTAGGGAAAGAAAAATGAAAACATTCTGTGGCTTTTTCTAAGAGCCTTTTTGAGTAGATATAAGCCCTTACACAGCTTCTTGAAGCGACTGCGCCTTTGGAAGGCCTGCCCGCTTCTACCCTTTTGTAAAACAAGTGTCCCAAAGGTTTAAACACAGTAAGGACACTTGGACTGTTTTTGCCGGTGTAAATAGAGAAAGCTACTATGAAACAAAGTCTCAGGAGATGGAAGTATTTCATCCTTTGGCTTAAATTCAGAGCTGTTTCTGAATGGGTTCTATTATGTGCGCTTCTATCTTTTGTACTGCATTATATTGCAAGAGAGGATACATTTCTCTCTAATAATTCTTACCTTTCCTTTTATCTGTTTGTACTTGGCACTGTAATTAACTGTACTCTGCTCTGTTTCTCTGGGTGTCATTAGTTACTAAGTTCTCTTCCATCTCTCCTCATTTTAACTCTCTTCCTCTCCTCTTATTTTGCGTCTCTTTCTTTTTCTACCCAATTGGAGGCAATAAGGCAAAACGGTACCAAAAAAGAAAAAAGAAAAAAAAGGACACTAAAGTGATTACAATCTACAAGTCACACCTGACTGCAACAAAGTACACTTTGCACTAGGTTGTTGCCAATTCATTGCTTTTGCCAGCAACCACACATACATATACACCCACAAACACACACACCAGTCTTTTGCTGTCAGTCAAAAATTTCAACCCTAGTTCAATGATCTTATCTGCCCTTTTGACTCTTAAATCCAAATCATGTCATTATTATATCAGAAATAAGATCAGACCAAACACTGCCTAGGACATTTAGCCAGTCCCAGCACTGGAAGACCTTGTGCCAAACGACCTTCCAACCACGTCCAGCAACCCTGCTATTTTTGGGTTCTGATCAAAAAGCACGCTCTTCCTTGTCCTCATGTAAACATCCCAGTTTGCTGGCCTTTCCTACTCTCTTCTTCCTCTCTTCCTTTGCACTTTGTTACTCCTGATTCTGCCACAGTTGACTTTCCCTCCCAACCCAATCCTTTCTTAATCCTCAAATTTTCCACATGATGCTTTCTAAAATAAACCTGGCTCTTCTTGGAGGGCAGTGCTATCTCTACCACCCTCTATACTGAGGCCCCCGACTCCCCATGTCAGGGGAGGGAATTGGCATTCTCCAGACTCACTTCTGCTAGTTTCAAGCTGTAACTCTGCCTTGATGTAAACAGCATCATCCTTTGGGACTTCTGACATCTTTACCCTATAGCCTCCTAGTCACTGTCATCTAACTGGCTTTTTAAAATCATTTTTCTGTTTCACTGAGGGCTTTGAAACCTGCCTCCCAGCATCTGTCTCCATCCCAACTTATGCCACAATTTCAGAAGATTCTACGGTTTATATATATCACTTATTTATCAATTTAGCCTCGAAATACCTGGAACTCCTTAACTCAAATTACCATCCCTTCAGCTTCACTTTTGCTACGCATTCCCTGGGCCACATCTTGAACTTTGTTGTCATCTGAACTGCACCATGTCAGTGATATTAACCTCTGGAATCCCAACCACTGACCAGAAATTTCTATTCTGCCAAATTTCCCTTTATACTCAATCTTCAACCTTATAGGGTCCTCTAATTATTTTTTTTCTCCTTCTTCTTCTTTTTTTTTTTTTTTAAGTGGAGGCAGTGGTGATTGAACCCAAGATCTTGCACATGCTAAGCACATGCTCTACCACTGAGTTATACCCACCCCTTCCCTGTAATTTCTTAAGTGCTCTGTTTTCTTAGTCAACTGGGCCCCTCATGATATCTCTTCCTTTCTAACCAAGCCTAGATTTCATGGCTAAATATCTGAGCTATTTTTCCATGAGCAATCTGGTCCCTTGTGCTACTAGCCTTTTATTGTGAGTCAAAACTCCAACCTTGGCTCAATGATCTACTCTTAAATCCAAAAGACTAAACACTATAGAAGATAAATCACAGAGCTGTACTGATTAGTATCTCTATGAGTTCATGCTCTCTTATCTAGGAGAGCCCTCAACAGTACCCACTCAGCAATTTTTGTTAGAAATGTATCTAGTTTCACACTTATCTTCACTTTCTTCCCTTCCATCTCAGAAAACAAAGTATCTCCATTTATTCCAAGTCAACTTCTCAGTATTTTCTAGACCAAAGTAACCAATCCAACAGGACAGCACATTCAGCTATGCACACTTTAGCACTCCAGGCAGCCAGGAAGAGTGATTCACAGCCACACCACCGGGGCTGCCTTCACTAGGGCTGATCAGTTGGAACAAACGGACAGGAAGATTTTCTTCATCTGTCAGAGGTGGACAGCTGTATTTGGAACACAAGCTTCATAATCATATTGACCCAGGATTGAATCCTGGTTCTACTTATTAACTACCACCTTAGCCAAGTTTCTTAACCTCTCTAGTCCTGTTTCTACATTTGTAAAATGGGGATAAAGATAATAATATCCAACGAGTCAGATTGTTAAAGAAATTAAAAGAGCTATTGTGTAAAGATGCTGGCTTCTCAATAAACATTTGTTAAATGGGTGCAAAAGCAGTGGTTCCTAGCCAACTACATTTGTGAGGATTTAATGAGATGGTGTATGCGAAGCTCATGTACCTATCACAAGATACATATTAACTGTGATTATGACAATGGCAACTTAAAGAAAATGCAATTAAAGTAACGATTTAGACTGGATACACCTAAAACTGGATACAGGGTAGGTAACAGGCCAGCAGACTGGGTGAAAACCAAAGGGGACTTTCACTTAATATGCAGTGTAAATTTTTTTCTGAAGATATATTTTGCTATAAAATGTAAAAATAAATGCAACTTTTAACAAGAGGAAAAATAGAAACAAAATCAAGATACTCCATCCACCCTTGGCCGTGACCCAATTTTATCCACTCTTCTTAAGGACATTTCAATCACCTCACCACCTGCACATCTATTCAAACTTTTTCTATTCTTACTGAAGAACAAAACAAAATAAAAACTCTTTCCTTAAAGTTTCAATTCCATTGGCTTCTGGGAGTATTTTGGGATATTCCTTTCTTTTCCCAGATCTTCAAATGTTGGTAGGTCACAGGGTTTTATCCTCAGGCCAATACTCCCCTGGGCTACACACTCTTTTTGGATATCTCACCTACTCTTATAAATTTAACTGCTATGTAAATGCTGATAACGTCCAACTCTACATCTACAGTGCTGGCCTCTCCCCTGAGTTTCACACTTGCTGGACACTGTCCCCCAGATTGACCAGGAGACATGTCAAACGCAACACAGTCAAAACTGAACTTACCTGCATTCCCTCCTTCCTAGCCCCTCTTCCGATGTCCTCTAATTCAGCTGGTGGCATCATATAATCCATCATTCATACTAAAACCCGCAAGTCGTGCACCACCATCCTCTGTCACTCCTCAACAATCACGCAAGAACTTCTCCCTGTTTTACCTCCTGAGTATTTCTCAAATCGTCCTCCTCTCCAGCCCTACAACAAAGTCATAGTTCAAACCTCTGCCCTGACTTCTGCAATACACTTCCCCCCACCTTTACAGGATAAAATATAAGAATCTCAACGGAGTACACAAGGCACCCGTCTGTTTTTCTAGGTCCATTCGGCATTACTCCTGGCATCAATTTTTATGCTTCAGCAAAAAATAAACTACCCATAGTTCCTGACTATAGTTTGACACTATTCTTGTCTGTGAGCTTTTGTTCATACTGGCTCCTCTGCCTAAAATGAATGCCTTTCTCTCCCTTCCTCCTCAAACTCCTGCTTATCATCAAGAGGAGCCCGGGCACTATGTTCTCCAGGAGGTTTTTCCTGCAACTGTCTTCCTTCCTTTAAGGTCAGGTGTCCCTCTTCTGTACTCTCATTTTCCCTTGTTCTTTCTATGTACTGTACTTCTCACACAGTGTTTCAAGTATCAGTATGTGTCTCTCTCCTCCACTGATCTCCGTGGTTCACCGCCTTGCCTACAGTTCGGCAAATAGCAAGCAATCAGTAGATGTTGATTCAATGGTTCAATAAATGGAGAGGAAGGGGGAGATGGAGGAAAGAAGAGAAGGGGAGAGGAAAAAGAGAAGGGAGGATCACGTAGTATTTTGCTGTTGGGAGTAGGAGGAACAAACCTGTCAGCCCCGGGCTTCTGAACGTCAGAAAAATGACCAACTCCACCTCAACTCCACAAATCAATCTCTGGTGTTGTATTAGATAGGAGAAAAGGCCAAGAAAGAAGAGAGAAAAGATGAGAAAAGAAAAATAGAGACTTTGTGGTTACACAGATAACTGCCCCTCCCAAAGATGTCTACATCCTAATCCCCCAAACCTATGCATATAGTAACTAAAATGGTTAGTTAGAAAGGGCCTTGCAGATATGATTAAGGATCCTGAAGTAGATTACCCTGGATTATGCAAGTGGGACTACTGTAATTACAAGGGTCCTCACAAAAGAGAGAGGGAGGCAGGAGAGCCAAAGGAGACATGACTATGGAAGCAGAGGGCAGACTGATGCTACTGCTGGCTGGGCCATAAGCCAAGGAATGTGGGCAGCCTCAACGCTGGAAAACCCAAGGAAACAGATTTCCCCTAGAGCCTCCAGAAGGATCTCAAAGGATACTTTGATTTTAGTCCAGTAAAACCCATTTTGGACTTCTGTCCTCCAGACCTGTAAGATAGTAAGTTCGTATTGTTTTAAGCCACTAAATTTGTAGTAGTTTGCTATGGCAGTACTAGGAAAATGATACAAAAGTATACATAATGAGATATAATAAATACTACCTACAGTTGCCTCAAAATATGAATTCAAATTGCCACAGAATGTACCAGCATTTATTGTTTTTGACAGCGGTATAAAATTCACACATATATAAATAAAAGGACTGCCTGGATATAAAATGATAATTTATAAGATATTTGATAATCTTTTAAATATGGATATGACTAATCAAAGTAGCTCTAGTCTTAAAGAACCATGATTTTAAGGGAAGTGTCAGGAAGGGTTGATGTTAAATGTTAAGTGATTTTAAAAGGGGTTTTAATAAATAATCCAAAAGACGTCATATTTTTCATTTCCATGGCATTTAAATACAAAAGCAAATAAAAATAAGAGCCTTATTTAATTCCTATTAGATCTGACTTTTTTAATATGGAGGCCATGACTACCTACTTAGCTTATTTGTATTATTTCTCCCAAACCACTACACGTCAAGACATCTAGAAAATGTGGCAAGCATTAATATCTATATAAATTTATTATAAATCTCACGGCCAGAGTTCAAACAACTTACTTTCCTTTGTCCTTCAACCATTCTGGGTTCTTTTCCTCTTCTTTTAAATCACTAAGCTCAGGAATATCAGCGTTCATTGCTCTTCGTGCCTCTGCTTGTTTGTGTAGCCACTGTAATGAGAGTGCAGACTACTGAAGGACACATAGATCTTATTTTATCAAGTTACTTGTACATTTTCCATCTTCCTACATGAGATGGAAATATTATTGTTATGGACTGAATGTTTGTGTCCTCCAGCTTCCACATGTTGAAGCCCTGATCACCAATGTGATGGTATTTGGAGGTGGGGCCTTTGGGAGGTAATTAAGTCTAGATGAGGTCATGAAGGTGAGACCCCTGCGATCGAGTTAGTGTCCTTATGAGAAGAAGAGACCAGAGCACATGCTCTTCCCTCCACCCCTGACTCCAGCATCCTGACCATGGACTTCCCGGCCTCCAGAACTATGGGAAATAAATGTCTGCTGTTTGCCCCACCTGGTCTGTGGTACTTCGTTACAGCGGTCTCAGTGGACTGATGCAATATTTGATGATGATTTTAAACTTCCAGTTTCTACACACATTTAAGCTTTTTTTTTAAACTTCTCTAGCTGAATAAGATCAAATGTATAAAAATTTCTAGTCCAAATTTCTCGGAGTTCATGTGAGTATTACCTTACTTTTCTTATTTATAATATATATTTTTTATATTCTAAAAATATGTAAATGACTTTTTAAAATAATTACAATTTTATAGTTATAGAAATACTTCTATAAATAACAAAATACAGAAATATATTCTTAATAAGAAAAAAGTTAATATTTATCAATTGTCATTATAGCTTAAGGAGCTTCAAATAGTTCCACAGATTTTCAGTTGAGAGAGATATCATTTCATACCTTACAGTAAAAAAAAAAAGTGCAATTCTCAGTGCTTATACAACTAAAGATACAATATTCAAAATTCCAGAGCTCAGGAATTTATAAACGAATGAAGGATATTAATGCCAAATGTCACATTATTAATACTTTATATTAATAGTAATTAATTGTAATAATATAGTTACAAGGATGGAGGGTATAGCTCAAGTGGTAAAGCACATGCTTATAGCATGCATGAGGTCCCGGGTTCAATCCCCAAGCTAATTACCTCCCCCCCAAAACAAAATAAATAAATACATAAAATATATATATATAAAATAATAATAATATAGTTACAATAAATTTCCAAATTTCTTCTCACCACAAAACATACTGATCCAAAATTTACAAATCTATTATGGAAAATGATGTATTTGATAAAATACATGGCACACGTAACAGCTTATCTCCCGGAATAAGCAACAATACTGTATATTGTATCAATGTTTTCTCATCAGCATTCTGGAGCCAAAAAAACCCTGTAGATTATTTTTCTCATATAAGAAAATATTACATTTTTTTCATGAAGTACTATCTTTAGTGTAACAAATACTTTAAAAATTCAGATTCAGTAAGAGTTTCAATAGACAAAATAAAAAAGATAGTATTTTCATTTGCAATCATTATAACTAAGAACAGTACACCTACCTCCTCTTCTTCTGCTACTTGTGATTCCCGGAGGGCAGTTGGGAATACTCGAGGGGTAAAGTTGATTTTAATACTGCCAACAGAGCGAGGGGCAGGAATACTGTCTTCCTTTAGCTTCTCAAAAAACATATTTTCTGAATTTCTCCCTTCAAAAATAATGTTAGCAAGTAAGTTCTTTCTCTCTCACTTCCTAGTTAACAATCAAACTGACTTTTAAGGTAATTATACATTAAAGCTACTTCTAAAGTCCAATACAAATAATCCAAACATATTTGCTTCAAGAAGGAATGTAAAATCCCTTATTGAAAGTATGGCAGCTAATTATCTGTTCTTTAATCAATAACCCCAGCTACTCTTCTGGGATTTTCTTTGTTAATCCACACAGTGGATTCCATTCACTCTAGAGGAAGGCACCTAGGCAGAGCCATCTCTGCCAATACCACCTCTGTTTCTTAAGCTCCTATAACAATTCCTTCTATAAGCTCCCTGGTGACGATATAAAAAAGATTTTCAGCTATTAGAGACAGCTAATGAGAACAGGCAAAGGGTAATAATGAAAAGCTATATGTCTGTATAAAGGTAGTGAGATGTAATAATTGTTAAGTCAATATAAGAGGAGAAATTAATCAAAATGTTAGACTATAAACTATGTGAATAAAGGGAAGGGAAGGTACTAAAAAAAAGTACTGTAAATATGATAGACAGATTTAAAAGGCAAATATCAAAATTGGTTTAAAAAAAGATTTATTCTTGATATAAAATGAACACATACAACTAAGATAAGAAAATTTCCAATTTAAAAATTTGAAGTTTAACACTAACATTTCAAAAGGAGGGAGGCAGGTGGCAAGGAGGAAAGAATAAAGACTCAAACAAACAAGAAAGTAACATCAAGAAAAGTTTGAGCAAAATTTTCTACAGATGCTTGTGGTTGGGAATGCTGTCTTCCAGCATCCTATCAATTCCCTCCTCTTTCTTTTAGTAAGAGAATCTGCTGTGCTATTCTACTGTGCAGTATCTACATAACCCTGCCTCCCTAAAGAATAGGTGTGGTTATGTGCCAAACCTGAGACCACAGACTGTGAGCAGAGGTGATGTATACAACTTACAGGTCATTATCTTACAGCTAAATCCACTTGCAGTGGCCTTCCTCTTTCCCACTTCCCACTGGCTAAAAAACAATGCCAACTACAGCAACCGCCTTTAACCTAGAGATGGAAGTCAAATGATGTGGTAACAGATGTGGCCCCACCAGCCTGGATGTCCTTGTGTAACAAAGCTATCTATCAGGCCTAGACTGATGACTGTTACATAATAAGCATTACATTACAGAGAACTAAATTTCTATCTTATTTGATCTGTAACTTTTGATCTCTTTATTACAACAGTTGGCTTGAGCCTACTTAATACAAATGTCCCAAGAATTTCAAAGCCAAGTAAATTGTTTTTCACTTGTGAAGCCAAGAGACATTTCTAGATATATAAGAACAAAGTAAATACACCACCTAGCCATCTTTTCTGAATAAATCACTCAAAGAAATGTTCTAGAATATGGAGAAATAAAATTAAGAACTCAGGAGTAGGAAACTTGAGGGCAAAAATGAAAAAGGATGGGTTTTCTAAAATAGTGGAGAACATACTAAAAATGTTGTGAACAGATTCTTAATGTTAGTACAACAGAAGGAAAACAGAATACAAAATTAAAATGACATATATAACTTCAAATTATTACACTAATGATTACTAGGATATAGAACATGCAGGGAATAAGCACCATTCCTCCATACTGAGAAATAAAAAATTACTTTACTATTAATTTTTCTAAAGAAAAGTAAACAAAATTTGAAAAGAGAAAAGTTTTTCACCTTAGGCTTTGTACTGTAGTACTTCATATACCAAAATAATGACCTAATACCATGAATAGATTCACACACACACACAAATCGTGACATACATACTTCACTATATGGAAAAGGCTCACTTTCTCAGAAAATATTAATCATTGCACCTTTTATGGTGAGATTTCTAGATGTTGAATTTCTAGTAAGACTTTTATGTTTTACTTTTTCCCTCTCTTCTTCCATTTGCTTTTCTTGCTGACGCAATTCTTCTTCTCTCTGAATCCTTTTTTGTTCTTCAGCTTTGCTTTGATGCTCTTTCCAGGCTTCCAATTCTTTAGTTGCTTTTCTCCGTTCATTTTCTTTCATATCTTCTATTTTTTTCCTCTTTTCTTCTTCAATCTGTAAAAATTACGATTACCAAATCCTTTAAAACACATTACAAACAACATGTTAAAAATAAGAAATTCATTATAATACTTAGTTATTTTTACCTCTAAACTCTTGTCATTAAATCTGCAGCAATAGCTAGCAGTGAATAAAGAACTAAAAATGGGAATGGTGAGTGATTTAGCAGAATGCTCAATGATCTGGGTGTCACTGAACACAGGTTTCAGTTCCAGATTTACCATTAACTATTGATACGTTCTTGTGGAATCACTTTCTCTAGCCTCAGCTTCCTCATATATCAAATGTGAGCAGGCATTCAATTAGATGATGTCTAAGGGCTTGGTTAAAAAAAAAAAACAGAATTTATTATTCTGAAAGTTAAGTCACTTGTCCCAAAACCCACATACACAAAAATACATATGTGCAAACATTCGCCTTCTACTTAGGCCAGTCTTACCTTGTCTTAGGACAAAGTTGAGCTGACCCTCACCCGAGGAGTGAGGGAATAAGAGGAAAGGAAATAGGAAGGAGGAACTAGGGAGTTTGTCTCTGGTGAGTAGAAATATTTGAACCGTGAATCCCGCTGCCAACCACATTTGCAACAGCAGTTATTTGAAACTTCCACATGAAAAGTTAAATATCAGGTGAATTTGAAGCAATGCATTGTTAATTGTGTGCCAATTTTTCTCCCTTTCACAAACTTCCCTCATATGGACAAGAAAAAACCACTGTGAAACAGAGTAACTGGTTAATACATATGATAGGCTCCATGTATCTGACTTACCTGTTGTAACAAAATTTTCTCACCTCTAACCTCTAGACAAGCAGTGTCTAACAGAACTTGTTTCAATGGTAGTAATATTCTGAATTATCCAATACCTTAGCCACTAGCCACATGTGGCTAACTAAGCACTTTAGTGTGACTGAGGAACTGAATTTTAAATTTTATTTACATTTCATTAATGTAAATTTAAACTAATTTTATATTTTAATAGGGCATGTGACACAGCTCTAGGATGACATACTGAGAAAAAGCTTCCTAGAGGCTGAATTATTTTAGGATACAGAATTAACATTATAGGTATGAAAACTGTACACTGAAAAGGTACTCTATAATATTTGCAAGACTTAATACCCTCTTCTGGAAGGCTGACTGTTTACTGAACCTCTGAAATTAAAATAAACTTCACAGATTACTGAACAGGAGTTTCCTGCAATCCCAGAATTGCACCTAAGGCTTAAACTAGGCACAAAAGATGCAAATCACCACATGTCCTAAGTTCAGAGAGCTGCAGTGAGCTGCCAACAGGTTGGGCCAAAAAGAATCTGCATATGGCAGTGAACCAACATTTAAAAGCCTGACAACAGTCCATGATGAACAGTCAGTGTTAGCCAGAGGCAGCCACAACCTAAAAAGAGAAGATGACAACTTCCCCTGGTTAATAATATGTTTGTCTTTTCCCCTCTCCTTCCTCTCTGTCCCCACACATGGAAGGAGGAAAAAGTATGTGAAGAGTCAGAACACCTTACACCATCATCTCTCTAAGTGGAGTGAATTTTGAAAAGTTTTTAAAAATGCATAAGACTAAGTCTTCTACTCCCACTTCTTTTTTTTTTTTAAGACTAAGTCTTAATTACCAAAAACAAGACTGTTCTTAGAATCAAAAGTAACAAGAAAGTTCTTCTACTAAGCCAAGATGTAGTTAAGGGAAAAATATATATGTGTGTGTTTATGTGTGTGTGTGTGTATGTATGTATGTATGCATGTAGAAATCAATCAATCAGTAAGTAAGTAAGTAAGTAAGTAAGTAAGTAAGTAAGTATATGTATATAATTTATAACAGGCTATATTAGAGACAGAAAAATACATCTTCAGGGATTTATAAGGAAGAGGAAGGATTAACAAAGGCTTCTCAGAGGGAGAGGGTATAGCTCAGCAGTAGAGTGTGCACTTAGTATACACAAGGTCCTGGGTTCAATCCCCAGTACCTCCATTAAATAAATAAATAAAAACCTAAATTCCTCCCCACAAAAAAATTAATTAAAAAATTTTTTAAAAAGAAAGGCTTCACAGAGCAGGTGACAGAAGGAACTAGAACGAAGGGGAAAATATGAAGAAGGTAACACCACAAAGCTTATGATAAAGAGAAAAGAGAGACTATATTATAGAGCAAACAGAAACAGACAAATGTTAAATAATCCTTGAAGTTTTAGATTTTAAAACAAAGTAATAAGGGGAACATACCACTTAAAGGAGGAATAAATATGTAATAACAAATAAACTCAGAAGGCTGGAAAAACAATCATTGCACATGAAGGAACTGGATTTTAAGTGCTTTGTGCTAAAAAAAAAAAGGATGCCCTATAGTATGGGATATTAGTTTATTTAACACAGACAGCAAATATAAGCAATGGGAGAATAATGAGCTGCTCCTAAACTAAGTTCCTGAAGAAAGGGAAATCTATAATTCTTTAAATCCAGAATGAATCTCTGGTTTATCAAGGCATTGTTCCTTATAAGCCAATCTCATTTATGAATTACATACAAAAACAATAAATATTAGAAAAGTGAATCAAGGAAAATATTAAAATTATAATACATTTTGATCAAACAGGGTGTTTCTTATTTATGACATTAGGAAAGCAAAAGAGAAAAACAACATAATCTGAGTACATGCCAAAACATATCAGTTGATACTAGGAAAAAAATTTAGATCAGTTAAAGGACCTATACAATATCATACTTCATGGCAAAGTATTAAAAATATTTCCAGCAAAGTCCCTAAGGCCAATATGCTTACAGTTTTACTGTTTTTCTGGAGGGCATAACCTATAAAATGAAATTTTTTAATTAAAAAAATTTTAAGTAAGAAATATAAATATAGATTATACAGAGATAGAATCATTACTATTTGCAAATAATATGTTAGACAACCTAAAAGAACAAAAATAATAAACTGACAAACTATTAGAAAGAAGAGGTAGGTTCAGCAAGGCAATTACATACAAGATCAACTTACACAAACTCATAAAAACTAACTTCCCTACAAACTGGCAATAAACAATTAGAAAATACAATGAAAAAATCATTTCATTAGTAATTGCCAGAAAAGCTTCTAACATGCTACAAATAAGCTTAACAAAATATGAGTCAGCACTATACATAAGCTAAATAATTTTGCTGAGGGACAGTTAAAAAAAAAAAAAGTCTGAATAAATAGAGACAAATGCCACACTCTTGAAAGAAAATCTCAGTATTTTAAATGTATTAAAATTCTGCAAATTAATTTATAAATCAATGTAAACCTAATCAAAATACCAAGAGAACTCTTAGGGAGCTTGATAAGTGAATGTAAAATTCATCCACAAAACAAAATGTGCAAGTTTTATGGTGGCATGAAGAGGTGGGCAAATCTCATCCACAAAGATCAAGCATAAAACTAGACAAATTTTTCAAAAAACAACCAATTCAGGGCAGTGGGAATTAACCAAGGGCAGCCTGCAAATTGATAAGTGTTTATTCCAGAAAAACTGCTAAAGTTACAGGTAAGAAGAGTGGGAGGCTCTGCCTTTCTGCCTGAGGTTACTCCAAACCACCCACCTGGGTGGGTGGCAGGATGACAAGACTGGTATTTTTACCAATGTGAAACTAGCAAAAAAGAACCCAAGACCTCTGTTGGCAAAAATGGTGGGGCAGTGAAAACCTGTGGCTTTGGTGGAGAGAAGTGGTAAACTTGGTTGGGAATGAAGTGGGAAAATTTGCAGTTGACTTTTGAGGTTGAGGTCCTAGTTAGGGTAAGTGCCTGGCGAGTCAGAAAATTACCAGAAAGATATGTAAATAAGAGAGCCACAGAAGGACTGTGATAAGCTCACCATACACCCCTAGCTAAACAGAAAGCCAATCATTTCTGGGGGAGACCCGAGGAAGCCTGGCATAAAATGAAGCCAAGGGAGACTTGAAAACTCACTCTAACTTTGAAAGTACTCCCAAAGCCACACATAGATAAAACAGCAAAGAGGTAGAAGCCTTTCAGGCTGAAGGTATTTACTATCTCTGCCCAAATCATTAGTTAATACACGTAAGTAAGTTATGCAGACACAGGGAAGACCCTTAAGGAAGCCCATCCTAAAAATAAGAATTAAAAAACTCAGCAGAGACATCAGCAGCTCTATACCACAAGGGAGACTAGAATGATTCCACAGGTAAAGTCCAGGCAAGTTACCAAAAAATAAATAACTCTCAATAAATAAATAAGCAATTAAATAAAACAGAACCCAGAATTAGTATAATCAATTAACTGTCTAGTTTTCAACCAAAAATACATCAAGAAATAATTAGTAAACGTTCAAAAATCAGTTGCATTTCTTTACACTAACGATAAATCAACAGAAGAAGAAAGTAAAGAAACAATCCCCTTTAAAATAGCACCCAAAGTAATAAAATATCTGGGAATAAATCTAACCAAGGAGGTGAAAGAATTATACACAGAAAACTATAAACCATTGATGAAGGAAATTAAAGAAGACTTTAAAAAATGGAAAGATATTTCATGCTCTTGGATTGGAAGAATCAATATTGTTAAAATGATCACACTGCCCAAGGCAATCTACAGATTTAATGCAATCCCTATCAAATTACCCAGGGCATATTTCACAGAACTAGAACAAATCATAATAAAATTTATATGGAACCATCAAAGACCTAGAATTGCCAAAGCATTACTGAAGAGAAAGAAAGAGGCTGGAGGAATAACTCTCCCAGACTTCAGACAATACTATAGAGCTACAGTCATCAAGACAGCATGATATTGGTACCAAAACAGACATATAGACCAATGGAACAGAATAGAGAGCCCAGAAATGAACCCACAAACTTTTGGTCAACTCATCTTCGACAAAGGAGGCAAGAATATACAATGGAATAAAGACAGTCTCTTCAGCAAATGGTGTTGGGAAAACTGGACAGCAGCATGTAAAACAATGAAGCTAGAACACTCCCTTACACCATATACAAAAATCAACTCAAAATGGATTAAAGACTTAAACATAAGACAAGATACAATAAACCTCCTAGAGGAAAACATAGGCAAAACATTATCTGACATACATTTCAAAAATTTTCTCCTAGAAGAAATAAAAACAAGAATAAACAAATGGGACCTAATGAAACTTACAAGCTTCTGCACAGCAAAGGAAACCAGAAGTAAAACAAGAAGAAAACCTACGGAATGGGAGAAAATTTTTGCAAGTGAAACCGACAAAGGCTTGATCTCCAGAATATATAAGCAGCTCATACGACTCAATAAGAAAAAAATAAACAACCCAATCCAAAAATGGGCAGAAGACCTAAACAAGCAATTCTCCAAGGAAGACATACAAATGATCAAAAAGCACATGAAAAAATGCTCAATATCACTAATTATCAGAGAAATGCAAATCAAAACTACAATGAGATATCACCTCACACCAGTCAGAATGGCCGTCATTTAAAAATCCACAAATGACAAATGCTGGAGAGGCTGTGGAGAAAGGGGAACCCTCCTACACTGCTGGTGGGAATGCAGTTTGGTGCAGCCACTATGGAAAACAGTGTGGAGATTCCTCAAAAGACTAGGAATAGACTTACCATATGACCCAGGAATCCCACTCCTGGGCTTGTATCCAGAAAGAACCCTACTTCAGGATGACACCTGCACCCCAATGTTCATAGCAGCACTATTTACAATAGCCAAAACATGGAAACAGCCTAAATGTCCATCAACAGGTGACTGGATAAAGAAGAAGTGGTATATTTATACAATGGAATACTACTCAGCCATAAAAACCGACAACATAATGCCATTTGCAGCAACATGGATGCTCCTGGAGAATGTCATTCTAAGTGAAGTAAGCCAGAAAGAGAAAGAAAAATACCATATGAGATCGCTCATATGTGGAATCTAAAAAACAAAAACAAAAACAAAGCGTAAATAAAGGACAGAAATAGACTCACAGACAGAGAATACAGACTTGTGGTTACCAGGGGGGTGGAGGGTGGGAAGGGATAGACTGGGATTTCAAAATTGTAGAATAGACTACACTGTATAGCACAGGGAAATATACACAAAATGTTATGATAACTCACAGAGAAAAAAATGTGACAATGAGTGTGTATATGTCCATGAATAACTGAAAAATTGTGCTGAACACTGGAATTTGACACAACATTGTAAAATGATTATAAATCAATAAAAAATGTTAAAAAAAAAAAGAAATAATTAGTAAAAATGTCTCAAATTTGATTAAAACATTACATAGTTCCGGGAATTTCAGCCCAAAGTAAAATAATACAAAGAGATACACCTAGATACAACTTAGTCAAACTGCTAAATTAATACAAAAGCCAAACAAAAACAAGAAAATCTTGAAAGCAGCAAGACAAAAAGGACTCATCATGTACAGGGAACAATAATACAATTAAAGGCTGATTCTTTATTAGAAACAATGGAGGACAGAAGGCAGTGAAATGACATATTCAAAGCACTGACACAAAAAACTATAAACCACAAATTCTATATCCAACAAAATCATAGTAAGGTCCTCAAATAAGATACAACTTTCAATTTTTAGGCTGTGTGTTATTTTTTCAGTCAACATCTTCCACACGAAGCTATATATCATTCTAACAATGAGCTCCCTTAAGAGAAGAAAATTAAAGTATTAATTCAGTCTTGTTTAATAAATATACTGTTAAAATTTCTCTCAGAAAGCTGTTAATTTCTGAAGTTTAATTATTTAGTTATTTGTTTATATTCTGTGGAAATGATAATCTGGTGTTTAGAATTGTATAGGTACGTGTTTTGCCAAAGCGAAAACGTAACAAAACAGATTTTCACTTCAATTCCCTTCTCTTCACCTTATGAACTGAATCAGGTCCCCCAAAATTCATATGTCAAAGCCCTAACCCTCAATGTGAGATTTCTGGAGGCTTAATTTGGAGATTAAGGCTTACAAGGAGGTAACTGATGGTAAATGAGGTCCTAAGGGTGGGGCCCTGATAAAACAGAATTACTGTCCTCACAAGAAGTTACACCAGAGGGCTTACTCTCTCTCTCTGTCCACCATGTGAGGGCACAGCGAGGACACACCAGCTGCAAGAGAGGCCACCAGAAACTGAACTGGCTTGTACCTAGACCTGGGGCTTCCCAGCTTCCAGAACTGTGGGAAAACATATTTCTGTTGCTTAAGCCCCACAATCTGCATTTTTTTGTTACTTGTTATGGCATCCCAAGCATACTACATTTTCTTTTCCCTTTGGCAGATTTTCAAATTGGTGAAAGGCGGCCCAAGGATAGCAATGAGAGCTAGAAGGAGAGCCAACGGCTGACTAATTCACAAGCTAAAAAATCAAACTCATGAATAACTGAGAGGAACTTGCTCAACTTTCCAGCAAATTTGGACATACGTTATTCTGCCTTTTGGTTTACTTAATTAAATAGAAATCTGGACTTTATATATAAAGCATAAGACTTTGTAAGTTCCTTGGAAACCACGGGTAGACAAGGATAAGAGCAAACTCTTAGTATAGTAGTTAGCTCCATCTGTCCCTGGACACAAGTTATTAAATAGTAGAAAATTCCTTGCTTTTATACTATATGATTTCTACAATCCTGCTATGATTTGTTTGGCATCTTTTAAAGATTCAGCTTTGGCTTACTAATGAAGAAGTCTTTAAGTCAGTAGCTGGGTTTACTACACACAGATATCGTACTGACATATTTAATGATATATATGTTAAAATACTTCTAATAAACTAGCCTTTAAATTCAAGGAACAAACCTGACAGAAATGAGAAGCAAGAAAAACTGTTAGCTTTTTAAACCAGATTTTGACTAACGGAAATGAGTTAATATCATACAAAGTACTCTACAGTTCACCTTACCCTTGTTGCTCAATAGTAACTTTATTCATCTCTGATAAGAGACTTTTGCAAACAATTTCCTTTTTGGAGGCATTCATCTCAAAAGACCTTGCTGTTGAGATGATAGGAACCATCAACAACTTAAATTCTCTCAACTTCTCTCTGAAACAAAAGTATTTCTTCTCCCACACTCTGTTCTTTCCAAGGCTAACAAACACCCTGATCAGTATTATGAATGTGTGGCCTTAAAACATCCACCTCTTTTCCATAATACTATTTCCATAATACATATACTACCCACTAACAACTCCACTGGTACTCAAGCTTAACTCCACAAAGGATGGGTCACCTACTTCCATATATAGAGCATTTAAAAAAACATTATTTCCCTAAAATTATCTATTTATAATCTTCAGTGATTTCCCAAGAAGCTCATTAGGGTCTAGCTTCAGGGACCTGGGGAAAGGATAGAGAGAAGATTGATTGTCCTGTAATCATGTTGTGAGAGCTCTGAATAATCTTTCAAAGATTTTCTCTGAGCCCTCTGAAGCAAGAGGACATAGGAAATTTAAAAAAAAAAAAAAAAAGATTTTAACTACACCTCTGGAAAAGATGAAAAACCCTGTAGTAAATGAAAAAGTGGCCACATATGATTGTTGAAAGTTTATTTCTGCACAGATGCTGTAAATGTGGGATATATTTACACAAAAACGAAGTAGGTCAGTAGACTTCACAAAGTGTAAATATAACAAAGACAATGTCAAAGATACTGCCTTTTCTCATGTTACCATGTTAATGGCTAAAGTTAATTTCTCATATGCTTGGAATTTGGTACATTTACATAGACTATTAGTAAATTCCTGTTAGAGCAAGAAGAAATTAAGTCTGAAAAACAATCACAGGAAGGTAAGTATTGTCCCTTTCTTTAAGAATAAATGTATTCTCCTCTGCATACCTGCATTTCTGCAAGATAAAAACATCTTAAAAATTTTTTAAAATAAACGTATTCTTATCAGGAAAAATGTATGTTTATTATTAGGAAAACATAAAAAAGAGAAAGAAAAAGAAAAAAATCACTAGTGTTCTTACCTACCATTCATTTTCTATATTTTTTAATTATAAAAATAAGATTTTATATAATGACCTTTTTTAAGTTGTCAGAAAACACATGGGTATGCTACAATATTAACTGAAATGGAAAAGTCAACCTTCAAATTCAAATGTGACTGCAAGGGACCAAATAGTCTTGAAAAAGAACAAAGTTAAATGGCTTACACTTTCTGATTTCAAAATATATTAAAAAACTACAGTAATCAAGAAAGTGAAGTGTGGTACTGACATAAGGACATATAGACCAATGGAATAAAATTGAGAGTCCAGAAGTAAATTCATACATCTATAGGCTGATTGATTTTTTGACAAGGTTATCAAGACCATTCAATGAGGGGAAAACAGTCCTTGTAACAAATGGTGCTGGACCACCTGAATATCAATATGCCAAAGAATGGAGCAGGACCTATACCTCACAGCATATATAAAAATTAACTAAAAGTAATCCACAAAGAGAAAGAAAAATACCATACAATATCACTTACATGTGTAATCTCAAAAAAAAAAAGGACACAAATGAACTTATTTACAAAACAGAGACAGACTCACAGACATAGAAAACAAACTTACGGTTACCGGGAGGAAACAGGGTAGAGAGGGATAAGTTGGAAGTTCAGGATCTGCAGATACTATATATAAAATAGATAAAAAGCAAGGGCCTACTGTACAGCACAGGAACTATATTCAGTATCTTATAATTGCCTATAATGGAAAAGAACATGAAAAGAAATATATATGTAATATATATGTATATATATGTATAAATGAATCACTATGTGTATAAATTAACATAACATTGTAAATAGACTATACTTCAATTAAAAAATCAACTAAAATGGATCAACAACCTAAATACAAGAAGTAAAGCCATAAAACTCTTAGAGGAACACAAGGGATAAATCTTCATGACCTTGGATTTGACAACTGATTTTTAGATATGACTGACACCAAAAACATGAGAAATAAAAGAAAAAAAATTTTTTTATTGGATTTCATGCAATTTTAAAACTTTTGTGTGTCTAAGGATACTATCAAAGTGAAAAAACAATCTACAAAGTAGGGGAAAATATTTGAAAGTCATTCATCTAATAAGGGTCTAGTATCTGGAATAAAGAACTCTTACAACTCAACAACAAAAAGACAAATAATCCAATTTTAAAATGGAAAAAGGACTTGAATGGACACCTCTCCAAATAAGATAAACAAATGACCAAGAAACAAATGAAAAGATGCTCAGCATCACTAGTGTGAGGGAAATGCAAATCAAAACCCACACTGAGATACCAATTCACATCCAATAGGATGGCTACAATCAACAAAATGGAAAATAACAAGTATTGGCAAGAATGTAAGAAATAGGAATCGTCATAAATTGCTGAAATGAACATAAAATGGTACACCCATTATGAAAAACTGTGTCATGGTTTCTCAAAAAATTAAACATAGAATTACAAATGACCCAGCAACTCTACTCCTAGGTTTATACACAAAAGAATTGAAAATAGGTGCTTATTTACTCAAACAAATATTTGTAATTTCAAGTCAATATTATTTGCAGCAGTCAAAAACGAATAAATTTCTACCATGAGGGGATAAACAAATTGTGGTATACCCATACATTGGAATATTGTTCAGCTGTAAAAAAGAATGAAGGTCTCAGACATATTACAACATGGACAAATCCTAAAAACACTATACTCTGTAAAAGACAGCAGATAGTAAAGGCCTTATTTTTATGTGAAATGTCCAAAATAAACGTTGGCAAGAATATGGAGAAATTGGAACTCTTGACTATTAGTGGGAATGGAAAAAGATGCAGCTGCTATAAAAAACAGTATGGTAGTTCCTCAAGAAGTTAAAAATGACTACTGGAGGTGTGCTGGCCCTTGTGCCTACTGGCTGTGAGGCCCTTCCTCATGGGGAGGCAGTCAGACAATGATGGGCAGAGCTGGGTCTTGGCATGGTTGGCTGCTTGGCTTAGGTTGTTCCAGGGCTGGCACCACCTGCTAATGAGCAGGTCCGTGTCCCAGCAAGGCTGCCTGTGGGCAGGGAATCCTGAGAGAGCTGTCTGCTCCCTATCAACCTAAGGATGAGGCAGACACAAAGAAAAGGCAGTGCTAAGGATGCTGCAGAGAGATGGAGTCAGAGCCTTGATTTAACCCCATCTTATCACTGCTCTATCTCTGAATTTTTCCTGTGAGATGAGTTAAATTCTCTTTATTGTTTAAACCCTAATCTTTTCAATTCAAACTAATTAAGTAAATTGTAAAATGGCCACACATTCCTCCCATAACTCTATGGATGCCCCTTTACAGTGCAACTAAATCTTTCTTTCCCAGAAAAGGTGCAGTCTATTTCTCCATCCTTTAATCTGGGCTTAGCTATATGGGACATTTGGCTAATGGGACATTAGCAAATATGACACAGCAGAGGCTTTAAAAATGCTTGTGCATTAGGGCTTTCCCTTTTGGCCACCAGGAACACTAAGTATAAAGTAAAGAAGTCTGTGCTAGCTTCCTGGAGAATGGAATACCACATGGAGAGGGGCTCCAGCTTTCCCAGGCAAGGCTCTAGACATGTGAGTGAGGCCATCCTGGAACATACAGCCACAACCAAGCCAGCCTCAGGTCACAAAAACTGCTTAACCAACATAGAGAATCTTAAGCAATAAATGTTTTAAGCCACTAAATTTTGGATAGGTTTTACACAGTATTATTGACTGGATGTTTGTGTCCCCCCAAAATTCACACATGGAAGCCTTAACCCCCATTTGGAAACGGACTTCTGAGGAAGTAATTAAGGTTAAATGAGGTCATAAGGGTGGGTTCCTAATAGAACAGGATTAGTGTCCTAATAAGAAGAGACACCCGAGGTTTCTCTCTCAGCGCTCTGGGAGCCAGGAATAGATTTACCAGAAATCAACCCCACTGGACCTCAGTCTGAAACTTCTAGTTTCTAGAACTATGGGAAAAGAAATGTCTGTTGCTTGCCACCCAGTCTGTGGCACTTTGACCTGGCAGCCCAAGCTGACGAACACCACATGGCACAGCAGGACATAGTGAGTCATAGCACTAGCCCTGCTGATTATTTTTAAAAGGTTACTACTAAAAAACTATTATTTTTCAGTAGATATAATTCAAGTCTTAAACGAATTTATGGTTTAAGCTAATAACAGGTTGCCTTCTGCTGTCCTACCTCTTCATTTGCTCTTCCTGGACCACTAAAGTTCTTTTCTGAGTGTTTAATATTGAACAGAGTAAAAACAGCTTCATCTATTGACCAAAACAGAATTTCAGTTTGGTTACAGGGTACTAGAACAATGTATCCACATTAATTCATTAAGACATTTGAGCACATACTATTTACTTGACTATGATAAGGATGCAAGAAAACACAGTTTCAACTCTCAACACTATTCAGGGAAAGAGATGGACAAAATGAATAGTTTGTAGTACAGGGTGATAGACTTTCATAGGTTCTATCATGTCAATGTAATCTATAGCTTCATATTTTATACATTAATGCTCCTAAACCAACTTTCCAAATACCAAAGTCAGGCTTTCATATATCAATAGATTAACAACCTCAAGGTATAGCATGGTCATACTGCCTGCAAACTAACTGTTCACTTTTGTTATATTTACCAATACAGCCATTATTCTATTTTATTAGTTCAGTAAACACTTGTCTGTTGCCACAAATTTTATATTATTTTGCTTTTATTATTTTAAATTCAGGAAAATGACAAAACCAAAATTCTGATACCAGTGATAATATGATCAAGAAAAGGTAGAACTCATAAAGTATACTGAAAGGAGGCAGCTTTGGACGGCCAACCACGTGTTCAATTATTAAGTAAAAACCAAAGTGCATAACCACTGGCTATATTTAAAAGTCAAGCCAAAGTGACAAAAGAAGCGGAGAAGTCTTTGGAATTATGAACTGCTGATTATAAAAACAATACTAGTGGTCCAAATGCACAAGAACAGTCATGGGTCCATAGAGTTCTTGATGAGATACTGCTTGCTATAGATTCCTTAATCATTTCAAAAGGTCAAAATGAGAATCTGAGATAAGAAATTAATTGTAAAAATTAGAAAAGGTAAATGTATAGAGACAGAAGGTAGATTAGTGGTTGTCTAGGCCTAGGGGTTGGGAGGAATGGGAAGTGACTGCTAATGAGTACAGGGTTTCTTCTTAGGGTGATGAAAATGTTCTAAAATTGATTGTTGTGATGGTTTTGCCATTCTAAACATACCAAAAACCACTCAACTGCAAGCTTTAAATGGGTAAACTGTATGGTATGTGAATTATATCTCAAAAAGTATATTGCTGATAAAAGTTTTAACCTGAAAGCCTCAACAATTAAAAAGATATTAATTTGTCAGTAGTTAATGTTCAATCTATGCTTTTCATGTCCATTAATTCCAAGATTAAAAAAGAAGTAAAACGCACCACAAAACATTATACCCTTGGAAAAAGAACATTCTCCCTGAAACAAATAAATCTACTGTTCAACCTTCATACTTTCAACTTTCATACAGATTTTCAGAAATACACATCAGTAGCAGATGGCCTATGTAACATAGTAAGTCCTATAACCAAAGTGTGAACAAAAAGGTGAGGAGGTACAGTGGTTGGAACACAGTATCAGTGCATGGTTTACTACTGTGTCTTTAATTAAAAGACTTTCCTATCAATCTGCAACTTACCTTCATCATGATATTTAGTGCATATTTTTGATCTTCCCTCCTTGCTACAGCTTTTGCTTCCATTGCTTCTTTTGCTCTTTCTTGTGCTTGTAGGATAGATTTCTCCCTTATTCTCTGCATCATCTCTTTGTCAACTAAAACATAAGGAATATCACTCAATTAGGATTATGATGAATTTGTTTCACTTAGGAGAAACTGCTTACATACTGATCCGGGATGAGATGTTTCTGGACCCAACTTTACATGGAGAAGTGAAAACATTTCTCAATATTAAACTGGTCAAGAAGCTAATATTAAAAGGTAAGCAAGCAACTGTAATCGTAAAGGATGAGTACAGAACGCACACCTTTGTGCACTGAGAGAGACAGACAGACCAAGACAAAGAAACAGAGAGGGAGGATAAGAATGGGAGACAAGAAGAACAATGCAGAGGAGAAATAAGACGGGAAATGAGGAAGGGGACAGGGGAGGGAGAAAAAGGGAGAGTGTCACAAGAGGGAGAGAGAAGATAGTGCAATGAGAGGGAGGGGGAGAGGGAAAAAGAGCAGGAAGGGTCGAGATGGGGGAAAGAGAGCACATTTATCCCCCCTCTCTGTTGAGAAACTAGGGCTACTGCTTATAAACCTGATCGCAGTAAATTATCACTATGGGGGTCTCCTACAAGAGAAGATGGGTTGAGACTATCTGATATGACCATCACCTACAAAAATGGTGAGTTATACATAAGAAGAATACAGGGCCAGCCCTAGGAAAAATCATATAGTATCATGACATGTATATACAGAACTTTAACATTCACAATTATCTTTTATTCATGTTATATATAGAACCTTACCATTCACAATTATTTTTTATTCAGTGATTCACTGGTTCAGAAACTGCAGGCTGTGATCCACTAGCGGGTAAAAGGGAAGAAGGATAAGGAAGGGATCTAGACTTTCAGGGGGGTAAAAACAGGAGGGGAGAGGAAACTTGGGAGGAGAGGGCGAAGCAGGGGAGGAAAAAGAGGGGCAGGAGTGGAGTGATGAATAGTAAAGTCCTATAAACCCCTTCGTATTGCTTTAAAATCTATGAAAGAATACACAAAGAAAACTAGTTATATTAAAATGCTTACAAAATATTCAAAAACAAATTTGTGATACACAAGTATGTGCTTTATTATTAAATAATATATAGCAAGATGTCTAACAAATACTAAAATTTCAAATTAACTACATATAAAAGATAGTAGCACCTGTGACATGAATATATTTGTGATTTTTATTGATACTACTGTTGTTTGTTGCTTACATTCATAATTGAAGAGAACACTAAATTTCAGTCAAAAATAAGTAAATGGTATGGAATTTTTACCCATCCAAGATCTTGGCTGGGAAGTAGTACTGGAACTAGGTCTGAAGCCTCTCCCCAACCCTCTTCCTGTTTAGTAACAGGGGGGCAGACAGTTGGACCAGCTTCAGGGACAGAAATAATTAAAAGAAAATCAAATTTCCAAATGAAATTCTTCACATCTAAAAGAAATGAAAAACTTTTGGTCAACTAATCTTCGACAAAGGAGGCAAGAATATACAATGGAATAAAGACAGTCTCTTCAGCAAATGGTGTTGGGAAAACTGAACAGCAGCATGTAAAACAATGAAGCTAGAACACTCCCTTACACCATACACAAAAATCAACTCAAAATGGATTAAAGACTTAAACATAAGACAAGATACAATAAACCTCCTAGAGGAAAATATAGGCAAAACATTATCTGACATACATTTCAAAAATTTTCTCCTAGAAGAAATAAAAGCAATAATAAACAAATAGGACCTAATGAAACTTACAAGCTTCTGCACAGCAAAGGAAACCATAAGTAAAACAAAAAGACAACCTATGGAATGGGAAAAAATTTTTGCAAGTGAAACCAACAAAGGCTTGATCTCCAGAATATATAAGCAGCTCATATGACTCAATAAGAAAAAAATAAACAACCCAGTCCAAAAATGGGCAGAAGACCTAAACAAGCAATTCTCCAAGGAAGACATACAGATGATCAATAAGCACATGAAAAAATGCTCAATATCACTAATTATCAGAGAAATGCAAATCAAAACTACAATGAGGTATCACCTCACACCAGTCAGAATGGCCGTCATTCGAAAATCCACAAATGACAAATGCTGAAGAGGCTGTGGAGAAAAGGGAACCTTCCTTCACTGCTGGTGGGAATGCAGTTTGGTGCAGCCACTATGGGAAACAGTATGGAGATTCCTCAAAAGACTAGGAACAGACTTACCATATGACCCAGGAATCCCGCTCCTGGGCATATATCCAGAAAGAACCCTGCTTCAGGATGACACCTGCACCCCAATGTTCATAGCAGCATTATTTACAATAGCCAAGACATGGAAACAGTCTAAATGTCCATCAACAGATGACTGGATAAAGAAGAGGTGGTATATTTATACAATGGAATACTACTCAGCCATAAAAACCGACAACATAATGCCATTTGCAGCAACATGGATCCTCCTGGAGAATGTTATTCTAAGTGAAGTAAGCCAGAAAGAGAAAGAAAAATATCATATGAGATCGCTTATATGTGGACTCTAAAAAAAAAAAAGGCATAAATACAAAACAGAAATAGACTCACAGACATAGAATACAAAGTTGTGGTTGCCAAGGGGGCAGGGGGTGGGAATAGATAGACTGGGATTTCAAAATTGTAGAATAGATAAACAAGATTATACTGTATAGTACAGGGAAATATATACAAGATCTTATGGTAGCTCACAGAGAAAAAATGTGACAATGAATATATGTATGTTCATGTATAACTGAAAAATTGTGCTCTACACTGGAATTTGACACCACATTGTAAAATGATTATACATCAATAAAAAATGTTAAAAAAAAAAAAACCCAAAAACCCAGGTGCACGTTCACGTGTTAGAGAGGACTCAGGAGCTGTTAGGCCCTTCCATCTCCTCCTGCTTCCCTGGGCTACACTTGCCCCTTCACCTTCTCACTCCACTTCCCTCTTCTGTCCCCTTCACACTTCTTTCCCTTTTGTCTTTGGTGAGGGCCTGGGCCTTGACAGACCAAGACTGGCCTGCCCTCTTTGGCTATATCACATTTTTCAGCCTGTAAAGCAAGTCCTGGTGTTGGTGTTTTTCCCCATGTGGTCTATAGGGCCAGCGTAATACCTGTTACGTCCTTGACAAAAATGAGTACCTGTGAGTTCCCAGAAAAACCAGACCAAGAAATTAGAATGACTAGTCATTCTCTGATTTCCTCTTTACCCAATAAAACACACAGAAAAAAAAAAAGAAATGAAAAATGAAAAACAACAAAGTCCTATCATATGACACAGAGAACTATATTCAATATTTTGTAATAACCCATAATGAAAAAGAATATGAAAAATAATATGTATGTGAAAGTATATAACTGAATCACTGCTGTACACCAGAAACTAACACAACACTTTAAGTCAACAATACTTCAATAAAAACACAGAAAAAAAAGAAAAAAACTGCTAAAGAAGGAACTTCAGGAATAAATGGAACAAGTATGTTTTGAATAATGAGGGAGGCAGCCTTAGAGTATAGACTAGAGTTCCACAATACTGTATGTGAAAAAAAGACTGTTCAACAATTTCACTGAATTGCATGTGAAACTGAGTTTGACTTCAATCTCAAACACGGTTTCTAAAGTAAAATCAGTGTTTATTACTTGTTATATAAGTTAGCTTTAACACTGTTTTGATTAGTCTAACTGGCAAACAATGGTCAAACCCAACCTGCTGTCCGTTTTCCTACAGCACACAAGCTAAGAATAATTTTTACAGTTTTAAATAGTTGAAAAAAATCAAAAGAATAGTAATATTTTATAACATACAAAAATTATAATAAATTTAAACTTCAGTCTCAATAAATATATATTGTCCATGGCTGCTTTTGTGCTACAGTGACAGAGCTGAGTAATTGTAACAGAGACCTTATGGCCCACAAAATCTAAAATATTATCTGGTTCTTTACACAAAAAGTTTGCCAAACCTTGGTTTAAATGGTCAAAATTTGTAAGAGTTGGAATAGTAAAGGCCGTATCGGGAGGCTTTATGCCCTGAATATATGAGCCCACATCCTTTAAGAGCTATTATTAATGTATTTTGAATAACTCGATCTTTAAGCTATTTAAGTGGCGGCTGAAGCACTAACTCATTTAAATCGTGCTCATGTGCCTATTTACTTTTACTAGATGAGCAACATAATCATTTCAAAAGAGGAATTTTTCAGTGGTATAAAATATAAAAAGCACAACCAGCCGAACATTTTAATAAAGAACTTACCACCTGACAGAGAAAGGGTCTCCCACATGGCCGCTTCTTTCTTGTACAAGGTGAAAACAACAGTGTCATTCCCAATCTTGGCTTTACTGTTCTCATCGTCAATGGGAGCATAGAGAAACACCTCAAATAAAAATGGAGGAGAGTTGACCTATTCAAGAAGGGAGAAACGGAAGTTAATTAAGTTACACAAATTAAAGACACTTATTAAGAAATAAGTGATAGAGGCCAAAATCATTTTCTTAAATTCCTGCTGTCAATTTTTCCAGGTTGCGAAAAACCTGCAAGGCATCTGAGGAAGCCCTGGATAAAATGATCTCTGCTCTGCTGACATATGTCTACGGATGAGGTGTTGCCTGTACGGGATTCGTGTTTTGTTTGTTTTTGTTTTGTTTTATTTTTTAATAGGACTAGAATTCTAGGATGCTTATCTGCAAGGACGCGCCCGTTAAGCGCCCACAGCCGCGCCCTCGCAGACGCTTCGGACTACACCCCCGCGGCCGCGGCAGGCGCGACTCGCTTGCCTACCTTCAGATAGCTTTCCGTGCAGAACACGTCCGCGTCTCTGATGCTGACGCCTCGGAGGGGAACCGAGATGAAGACCGCAGCCTCCGTCTGCTGCCAGCTGTAATCGCTAACCTGCAGGGGCATCCCGGGAGACGGCGGGAGAGGCTGGGAAGGACTCGCGCCCGCTGGGTTGCTAGGGAGGCCAGAGTTACCACGCGCCAGCCCTTCCGGGTCACGGCCGAGCCGCGGCGCCCGTGTTCCCAGCGTGCCCCGGGCGCGCCCCTGCGGCCGCCGCGCGGACTCCCCTCGCGCCTGCCGGGGGACCCCTGGCGGGGCATTCCAACTGCTTAGGGGGGAGTGTCTTATCCCTTCCCCGCAGTCTGAGCGAGTGTCCGAAAGAATCGGTCCACATCCGCTTATGCAAGAAACGTGCTTCACGCCAGAGAAAGCAGAAAAGAAGTACGGGAACGCGTGACCCGCGGGGAGCAGGTGCGACGCCCAGGCTCCGTGGCAGCCCCCGCCTTTTGTTAGTCCTGAAGGAGGCTGTAGAAGTTCGCACCATTTGGCGTCCCTGTTTTGGAAACTTCCTGCTCATATAGACTTTGTGGCCTGGGAGCTTGCCGGTGCTATTGTAGTCCTTCAAGTGTATAACCTATCAGCCCACTCACTACAGGCATGTAGGTGAGGTTCGCTCCCTGGTTTGAGAACTGGAGAGAAACGCCCGTAGGACTCACCTGACGAATGGCTGCAGCTTAACCATAGGATAAGTTGACTTTCCGTGGATGCGTTTTACAGTTGCTTAAAAAGACAAGTTAGCGCTGAAAGGAGCTTGAAGATGTAGTCGTCCCACATACAATAAGGAATCTGAGATCCATACACCCAACCCAGTAGCCACATAGATTAGTGTCAGAACTGTGATTGAGACTGATCTCGTAACTCCTGTTCCCGTGGTCTTGCTTTGGGTTGCTTTCTGGAAACAGTTTATAAATTACTGGAATTTGATTTTTTTTTTTTTTTGAGGACATGAAAATTAAGCACCTACGAACTATTTGCCCACCTAGGGATGGGTTTTTGTTTTGTTTTGTTTTTTAACATTTTACTTTTGGAAGTCATTAATGCAAATTTAAAAGCTCCTGAAAAAGCCCTTGAGGAAAGTTTAGGAGCAGCAGACTTGGGAGGGAGAAAAATCAGCTTTTACCTCCCAAACTGGCCACCCCTGAGTATCTTAACCAGTTTGTCACAGGTCCATCATCTCAAGGTTCCGTAACTGAATACTGGGGCCATATTAGATTTCTTTTCCGTTGTCTTCCTAAGCGAGGAACCTAAGGCTCAGTCAATCCTATGGATTCTTTTTCACGCTGCTATTTGCATTTTCTTCCCTTGTGTTCTATTCCTTTTACCATTTTGTTTCAAACTCTCTTTTATCTTCAAAACACAGGATTTATGCATTCCTTTTATATAACATTTTAAAATGTAAATTCTGCCACTATATAAAAACACAATTGATATAATTAATGTATGTATGGAAAGTAATCAAAATGATACTATGTGCTGTTCGGGAGTTTCAGGAAAATTCATTAGCAATCACTTTGTTAAGCACATACACACCTGTGCGGTGAAATTATTCTCAGGACTACCATAGTCTTATGAAACTTTCTACACTCTAAATGAATTATATCTTTAAAAAAAAAAAACTTGATCAGTTTTATTACTGAATCATTACATCAACTGATACCAGTTTAAAACACCATTAATTTTTATACATTATTTCAAGACTTAGGTACTTACCCAAAAAGTGTTTCACAAGCCTTGAAATTAATTGTCTTAAAAGTCTTAATCTGTGTTTCTTACTAGATTTAAAAAACAAAAACAAAAACAAAATCTATACTCTAATCCCAGTACTGATAGAAATTTGATCTATGACAAAGGTGGCTCTGCCCATAAATGGGGAAAAGCAAAGGAGTGACAACTGAATACATTATTGCTTGGCCAAATGGTTACCATATGGGAAAAAATGAGATTGGATCTCTACACGTGTATGGTATCACACAAAAAATGAATTTCAGATGAACTAAAGACATACAAGTTTAAGACTTAAAAAATATATATATTAAAATATATAGTTTAAAACAAAAAATATATATATATATATAAAACTTATATATATATATAAAATCTTGGAGTAAGAAAGGATTTCTTAAGTATGACATCAAAAGCACTGACCATAAAAGAAAAAGACTGAAAACTTGAACTATAATTAAGAACTGGTGTTCACTAAAAGGCCCAATAAGACTAGTGAGATATTCATGTATGTATATTTTTATGTATGATAATGGAGGAGACTGCATATGTGGGTTTTTTTAAAAGAAAAGCATCTTAATTTATCATTAAGGAGAATTTTAAAAATTCAATATTTGTAGTAACCTATAATGGAAAAGAATATGAAAATGAATATATGTATGTACATGTATGACTGAAACATTATGCTGTACACCAGAAATTGACACATTGTAAACTGACTACACTTCAATTTTTTTAAAAAAAGAATAGCTATTATTAAAGGAGGAAAGTACAGTTTTGCATGCTTAATAAAGTAGATTAATAAGAAAATATAAATAAATATAATTTTTTTAGTTTTGTCAACAAATTTCTAAGCATTTTATAACTGAGTATAGTTTAAAATTTTAGAATTTTATCTTTAAAGACAGATATTTATTATTGTAACACTAAACTGTTAAAAGTTCCAACATTTATTAAAGAGTATCAGGAGATTTGACCACATTAATACCAAAATTAACATAATTAACATTATTGGTGAAATATTAAACCATTATCTTATATTCAGTATGAATCAAGTATTGCCCAGCAGTTACAAATTAAGCTAACCAAATATTTAATAAAATATGCTCTATTTTCCTACTTTGACTACATGTACCTTCATAATGACATGGAAGGCCAGATTCAGATTTGGAATTCTCATTGTCCTTGGAGTTTCACGTAGGAACATAGCAGAGGGAACAGCCTATCCTTGGGCACAGAGATATACACACAAGAAGCACAGGGACCAACCAGGGGAAAGACTCATGGTGTTCAATGAAGCAGTCTGGGCAGAGAATTCTGGAGTTGAGGCAGCCAAACCATGGTCTAGAAGAGGGAGTGTGGGTGTCAGATGGTGCATCCTTTTGACCACAGCTTCCTTTCCTTTTGGAAAAAGTGCAGTTAGAAAAGAGTCAGAGAGGGGTTCTTGAAAGCAGGGAGTTCAGATCTAAGGTCAGGAATTTGGGGAATGCTAACATATCTTTTCAAACTAAAATCTTTTTTTTTTTTAAACTCTTCAGTGTTAACATTTGGTCTTCCAACCTAGTGTTTAAAGTCAGGCCAACTGGGTTAGAACACCAAATCTACATTTATTAACTGTGTGACCATGAACAAGTTTCTCACCCCTTAAGCTTCAGATTCCTCATCTGCAAAATAGAGGCAATAATATCTATTTGTAGGGTGTTGAGAGGATTAAATATGATTTTGTGTAAGGCTCTCATTGTTGTGCTGTTTTGTTTAGATGCAACACTTTTTCTCTTGGACCTCACCATAAGCATTTTTCTGATTGTGACAGGTATGAAATGACTTTCTAGTGAAGAATAAAAGTGAAACTTTTAATATTCATTAACTGATGCTTTTAACTTTGACAACTATACCTATGTTAGAGACCACAAATCCTATCAATCCCCAAGTCTTAAATATCTCTCCGATCCATCCACTTTTCACTGCCACTGTCTTCATATCTTGAGGTATCACTAGTTGGGAGTACCCAGTCGAGTCTTTTCTACAAGGCTCTAAGAGTCTCCTCCTTGGCTGAAGACCCAGTTTCTAACCTGCATCTTACAGCACAGGCTTCAGGCATGCATGATAGAAAGATAAAACCTGTTGATGATACAACTGAATGGCCAAGGCTAAATGAGAATGGAGGAGAGTCAGATTTTCTATTTAAATTCTCTAAATTTAACAAGGATTTGTTCAATGGTTTCCCTAAAGGAAAAAAACATACTATGGATTGTGAGGGCACTGACAAATTATGTTCAATACATAGTCTCTGAAACATGTTTATATTAGTATTATTTACCTAAAATTTGAGTTAATTTTTTTTAAATTAGGGTGAGGGTGAAGTTCTTCACAACTTTCTGTATCCTAAACCTATGCCCTTAGTTTCAATACATATTTAAGTTATCTTTAGGTTTAAATGTTACATAACTTTCATTAGTTACTTGAGTTTACTTTTATTTTCTAAATGTATGATTTTTTTCCATTATTTTTAGGTCAAACAACAGTCTGCATGATAAATGTTCTTTGAAATGTGTTGAGATTTCCTTTATAACTTGGGATGTGGTAAAATTTTGCAAATGTTTCTTGAGTGTTTGAAAAGAATGCACATTTCTTATTTATTTGGTACTAGGTTCTTTTTTTTATGAGTTTTTATTTTATTTTATTTTGAGTTATAGTCAGTTTACAATGTTTTGTCAGTTTCCAGTGTAGAGCACAACTTTTCAGTTATACATGAACATACATATATTCATTGTCGCATTCTTTTTTACCGTGAGCTACCACAAGATTTTGTATACATCTCCCTGTGCTATACGGTATAGGTACCACGTTCTTTGTTAGCTCAAGCTTGTTAATTTTTGACAGATGCAACTGGTTGCTTATCCAAAAAACATTCTCCCCTTGCTGTTAGAACTATTGGGTTTTTTTTTTTTTTTTTGCACATTAGATGGAAATATTTTCAGAAAAGATGAGTCTAGCCCCAAAGGATGAATCATGTTTGGTCTAAACTAATCAAAGGAAAATCAGCTGAGGGCTTCTGAAAGATCTTCCTCCTTAATAAAAAGAGAACAACCTGAGCCTCCTTTCCTGCTTGCTTTTGGATGTTGTTCTGTGAGAAAATGATATATGGAGCAGTAGTAGCCATTTTGCAACTATGAGAGGAATGCCAAGAGAATCACAGAGGTGTCTTTTGTAAATCTTACCATTCAAGTAAGTTTGTTCTTAACATTGCTACAGTGGTGCCTCTACTTCAGGGATCATGGAGCTGCTGAGTTTGTAGAACTCCTCTCCAATTAATTTTCTATTAACAAGGCTGAAGTCCTAGTTTGTAAAAATCAAAGTAGAGACATGTTCACATTTTCTTAAGGAAACTCAGGACTCACCATTATGCATAAACTTCACAGGAAAAAAAAAAAGTTGTATATAGCAAGACCTGCCCAAAAATACCAGTTTGCTCCTCAGTATAAAATTAAATTCCTGATAAACTGTAGGCTATAGCCCTGCTTAATGTTTCCTGGGACATCTACCCAAAGCCAAAATTATCACACTTACTTGTCTTGAAAGTCAAGCATTTAAAAAACAGTTATTTTTCTCTTTAAAAACTAGCTTTATTTAAAAGAATCTGAAGCATAACACTGATAGGAAACAAACTTACAATACATATTTTTCAAGAAAGCCTGCCATACATAATTTCTACTAGTAGTAGGTCTATAGACTGATGAATAACATTCTTTATACAATGCACAAATGACAGCATGATCCCTGAAAAGAATAGCCAACAATAACATGGACTGTTTTGACAGAACCTCTACTTGTCTCACTACTTATCTAGAGTAAAAAACTAAAATGTGGGAGATAACTTAAACTCCCCAATTTTAAAATCTAGTATGGTGTTTAAGAAAGAAGGAAAAAGGACATGAAGGAAGAAATTATAAGAGTTAAATATTTTAAAAAGAACAATGAGAACTGGCTTACTACTACTTATTATAATTATTGAAAAGTAATTCAGAATTGAGAATTTTTTGGTTTAACATTTGGAAGCTCTTAGACAGTCAAACTATAATATATCTACTATATTCAATCAGTCACCAAGCCAATTTTATTTCTCCAAAAACAGTAACCTGCACATTGACCACATAAAGAAAATGAACAATTTGGGGGAAACCTAGTTATTTCCTACTTTATTCAAATTTTTTCACAAAGCAGTACATGTATCATTTAAACCTTCATGATTCAAATAGAAACAGACCCAGTTCTAAAACACTGTATCTGAAAATACCAGAAAAAAAATCTCTAACATGTAAAACTAAATTTTTAATACAAACAAGAAGCCCATGAAAACATTGGGCATTCAAGTAAAATATAATGGGATTATGACACAGTATGGTATCTGGCATTTTTAAAAATATTGAGAACTGAATCAGATTTATTGCTATTTCAATTCTACCAATAGCTGACAATCAAATGTACAAAATACACCACAACAACCATGCCAAAAATGATGCTGTATGGAGACACATTAGCATAACAGCAGTAGACATTTATCTTGTAATATACATCACTGATATCATAAAACCTGGTTAATTCAGGATAGTCTAACTTGGTAAAAGTCTAAAAATTTGAGTATTTTAAAAAGATATGCAGTTTAAGCACTCACAATCATTCTTTTTTTTTTTTTCCTGTTAGCCATGTAATTTCAAATATACAACTTTGAAGTATTATCTATTACAATTCTTTTGGGTACTTGGTTTAATGACAAAAGAATGCTTTTAAACTAGCATTTTGAAATAAATGCCCCTAAAAAGCTGAAAATTTTTTCAAGGTTAAACATTTTTTCTTTAAAATCTTGATTATGACTTTTATTAACAAATGTTTTCATCAGATAGTACAAAGTAACCACCATTCAAGTCCATGTATCAATGGTTACAAATTCTAAGTAAATTAGAGGAGTTTTACGGTATTTTAGTAGTTTCTTAATAAATAAAGATTAACATTACTACTTATTTTGGTTCTGGTGGAGTGAGTATCTTTTTGGGTTGGAAGATATCAGAATAAGTTCGAACTCTAGCAGATAATTTTAATGGTATTGGCTAAAAAATCCTTATCTGCACTGTCAATTAAGAGAATAATTCCTTAGTAAATGATAACTGTAAGAGAAACATCACATTTTTAAGAAGTATTTATTGTATTATGAGTGATATGAATTGCTAACACCAAATTTTACCCCTCTCTCCCAATTCAAAGACATCAGGCCTTCTACTAATCCATAAATATTGATGTCTCACATACTTCATAGAGTAGCTTAAACATACCAGCATAAGAAATTATTAGTATTACATAGTAATTTCCTTTGCCATAGGAATAAATGTTGGACAAAGTCTGGAAACATTTTATGTTCCAATTTGAATTACAGTAATTTTGCCACAGACCACAGCACTAGTGCATGTGTTAACTTCAGACATGCTCTAAGAACAAAACAAAAATTTACTGCAAAAATACATGTCACCAATGTGGAACACACTCAGATTTGTATAAAAGTACTGAACTAATATCCCAAAAAGAGGTATATGTAAGCAGTACATAAGGAAGAAATAGTTTTAATATGAAACAGTCATTTAAGTCACATACATCATGATAAGAAGCAGGACTTTCTTTTATAAAAGATATTTTGACTAACAAGCAACATCATCTACAGGACAAGGAAAGTACAGGTATTTAGAAGATTTTAATATAATTACAAGTAATGCATTTTGACAAAATATGACAAAGATGAAGCTTATGCATTGGGTTTCATGGAAAGTTTTCTTCCCTTCATTTGCCCTACACATCTTGTCTTGGGAGATACTGCCATCCCTAGCCTCTTTACTCCAGGGGTGCTTCTAAACTTCCATCACTGAGCTGGAAAAACACACAGATGTGACTTCTATACTGCTTTATCAGCTACATGAAATAGAGGAAAAGGGGAAGTTACTAAAACTTGGAAACCTCTGAGTTCAGAAGTAGAGGAAAAGCAACTGTGAAAAGTCTCAACAATCTAAAGGAAACTGGAAAGTAGTCTCAAGAACGTATCAGTCAATTTGATCAGTAAATACTGCTTCCCATGGTGCCTGAAAAGTGGTCATACTGTCTGAAATCTTAGGTACTAAAGATTCATTCTAAATAAAGTCTTTTAAAAAAAAAGAAACTTAATCCCACTTTCTTCACTGTCTTTGTTCAAATCTTGCTGGAAAACACTTTTCCCTTGAAATCTAGCCAACCACAGCCAACAGAAATGGGAATTCTGATTAGAAGAACAGTATGAAATTTTGAAGTACAGAGCATCCAGGAAGCAAAAAGGCAAGTTGGTTTTATGTAGCATTCCATTGGAAAGTTTAGGATGGTAAGAGGGTAAGTGGGAAACACTCACACCAAAGAACTTAACCTTCCTGAATTAAATCAGAAAAAAGGGAAAGACCTCTGCTTCTTTCTCCTTCCTACACTAAGTGTTTCCTTAAAGAAAACTGAGCACTCAGCATGATACTATTGGCTAACTACATGATGGTTGAAATAAGGCTTTATGAGCTTCCTTAAGAATCCAATCATCTTGTACAGAGTTCTAAACCATTATTTACAAATGAACTTTGGAAATCTGGATGCTTTTAATTAAATTTTTAATTAAAAAAATCTTAAATAGCACAAATGTTCATGCCTATGAAACTTCTATACACTGCAAAAAAGAAATTCAAAAACTCTCAAGCTCCCTTTAAAAGTCGTTGCTTATATATATTATACAATTACTATAGTACGTTGGACAGTAAGTACTACCACTCAGTTTGTTCAAGACAAACAAATATGAAAGAATGTTAGAAGACTCCTGATACTTGTTTTACCTGGATTATATAGTCAGCAGATTTCATGGTGACCTGCTAATGTTTTTTTTTTTTCCTACCACTAGGCAGAGTTAGGAGTCTTAAAAACACACACACACATAAATCGGATTTCTTTATATTGTGTTCATCTATGAAGAGTAACCACTAGTACAAGAAAATCTTCAGTTTTATGTACATAACCTTCTAATTTGGGTAACAAGGATCATAATCGCAGTACTCTAAAATATTTCACACAAAAGGAAAACACGGATCACAAGTCTAATTCTAAGCACTCTATCTGAAGAACAATTTATTTTTCTTTTACAAGCTAATCTGTTTTAGTATTAGTGAGTCCAGTAGCATCTTGAAGCAAGTGGACCAGGAATTCTCTAGTGAAATGAACAAAGCAAGGTCTGAGAAAGGAACTGATGCTTAAAAATTGTCTATCAGTAACCCAGCCTTGATGGGAGAGCCTAGCTATTGATAGTTAGCCATGTTGAACTTTGGCAAAACTTAAGAATGCAGGAGAAACCCCAAGATTTCCTGCTCAGTTCTTTGTTGATATGTGTGCATGTGAGAGTAGGCCTTTCAGTGAAGGAAAAGGATTACACCCCCCAAAAAAGGTGTAATGCTGCTGGAAGATTATTCCACCTGTGTGTATTTCTTTCCCTCACTGAATATTTTTAAATGTTTAGGGCAGCTTGTCATTTGTCTTAAGAAAGCCATACCAATTTGTATAATAGCTTTCTCTGAGTCAAATTAGGCAAATATCTGGCCATTCTTATAGCTCATCATTTTCCCTACCAAAAAGCATCCAGATAACTTTTGACTAAGTGTCATGTAGAGACAAATACAGAACTAGTAAGAAAATTAATTCAAATACATGAAAACATTCATCAGCTATGACTGTAGTCTGCCTATTGTCAGAATCAACCATGGGTTTTTCTTTTGAATATTTACAGCTTCTTCCTTAAGTAAAGTGCTCTGAAGACCTAAATACATGAATAAAAAAATCACTTGTTTCTAGGTTTTTAAAAGCAACGACTTGGAAATGGAAAATGAACAAATCACATTATAAGCCAAGTATTTTTAGACTAACTTGGGACAGGTTATTTCATTTTCACAACTAACTATTAAAACTGTAAGCAGTAGAGGGCTTAAGAAACTGCACACTCATCTTTAGCAGTGAGCACAACTCAAGTCCTACCACGTGAAGTGTTAACTCCTGAGGACACTGGAAGGTTCTACTCAGTCTCTAACCAACTGTATTCGGTCATAAAACATCAAGATCTGATGCTAGGACTGGGCATATAGCAGTCAGTGCACCATTTCTTACAAATCAGCACTCACAAGATTTCAAAAACAACATAACTAGGTCCTTAAACATTTAGACAATTATGTTAATCAAAGCTACAATGTTAAGCAAAATGTGATCTTCGAGTATGCTGCTGAACACATCAAATGTCAAGAATCATCCAAAACTACTGCATTTTAACCTGTTTCAGCTGGTAAAGTTTTCACACAAAGGAGTACCTAGTATTAGAATTTGTATCATTTCATTTCCTAAAACTATAAAGACACATAGTTTATAACTGTATTTAAAATATTTTGTACTCATCTCTAACTAGTCACAGGCAAATGGAGAAAATCTTATATTATCTTGTACCATATGAAATTGCTGTTTTGTAGGTCAAAATTAAAACAATGCATTTTAAAAAGTAAGTTTTATTCAATCAAAATACACATAATGAGCATTAATACTTTTCTTCTAATAGGATATTAAATATTTCATTCTTAGAAAATTCATCATTTGTTAGGCTCTGTAAATTGTTCAAACTCTCTAATTCCTATTTCTCAGCTGGAGAATATGTTGTTTCTTAGAAAAATCTCCAAATGATGAAAAAGATGGCAATTCACTAGACAAAGTTCTGGTGACTACGATAGACACAAAATTTAATAGCTCAATTCAGTGAACTTTGCTTCAGTGGCTTGTGACATGTGAAGTCAAGTGCTGTCATGTCAAAGTGTTGGGTTCATGTTTATTAACCAAAGGACATTTAATCAAACTTTTCCTGCATAACTTAAATTTCTTGGCAATATTGCTGCCGCTGTCATTTCACCAAGGTTTAAATGGTAGTAATTATCCCTTTTGCAGATCACCATATGGTCTTCAGAACTTTTTCGGTTACAATGATAATGATGATTCAAGTTTGGGAGCTTCATCAATATCCAATCATTTATATAAATTATTATCAACTGTTATAGAGTATCTTTTTTTTGGTTACAGATTATGATCCACTCCAAAAATGGGTTTCTGCTATTTTGACTCTTAATTCGAGCACCTCCGACTGTCTCCATTCTTGATCATCTCTCAAGAGAATACTCGCAAGTCCATATTTTACACTTTCCCCAGTCACAGCAGAAACTCTTTGTCAATTGCAAGGCCTCGAATTGTTGTGAGTTAGTGCTCACCTTGGCTCTTCATTGATTTTTGCTTAAAATGGATTTTGAATTCCCCTGAGGCTCATTTTTGAATTCAGATCCCCAGAACAAGATTTTTTTCAAACCACCACTGAGTGGTTCTTTTGCCAGCAGAGCTCTCTAAGACCAAAGTGATGTTTCTACCTATCTTATTTGCATATGTCCCAGTTTGAAATGATATTAAGAAAAGTATTCACAATTCTTCTAAGGATACTGTATTATTTATTTCTCTGGAAAACAGTAACAAAACAACTCCATAATCAAAGAAAACTGAAAACTGAAGAGCAAAATACTTTTATATTTCTAAATAGCACAACTAAAAACATACTTTATGACAACTCTACTAATTATAGTCAATTTTCAACTGATCTAACATTAGCAATTTAATATGGTACAGTCCACAAGTTAATCAACAAATACCTATTGAATATCTATTATATGTTAACATCTGTCTCATATCTGTACAGATATCCTGGAAAGACTGACTTGAAAATATGAAAGTCACTAACTTCAAGGACCCTAGTATGGGAGGAATTTGGTGCCATATTCTATTATTTTTTAAAACATCCATTAAAATGTATGCTTTCTTCCATGTTTCAGCTACCTATATTCTTTCTGAAAATATGTTAAATGGATCCTTAAATTTTTTTTTGAAATAAATGTTTAACTTGATATTGCCAAAGTTCAGCACTGAAACACAGTTGACCGTTGAACAACACAGCTGTTAGGGGTGCCAACCCCCCAATGGTCAAAAATCTGCCCACAGTTTTACAGTCAGCCCACTGAATCCATGATTCCCCATCCTCAGGTTTAACTAACCATGGATCACATAGTACTATAGTACATGTTTACTGAAAATAATTCACAGATCAGTGGACCCATGTAGTTCAAACCTGTGTTGTTCAAGGGTCAACTGTTAAACTTTTCAAAGATTCTAACTTTTAGAAGTCAAAACTTGCCTACATTTGCTATATATTATTTTGAAGCTTCAAGAGGCTTTTTTGTTTATTATTAACAACAACTAACATTTATTTGTATAGTATTTTCTAATGCACCCTCATATACATTATTCTTATTTAAGATAGCAAACAAGGACAACACAAAGTTTGCACTAGCAATGAAGTGGGATATTAATAAAAACAAAAAGGTAAATAATCTTTTTGTGTGTGCATTGGAAAAAAATGTGAAACACTAAAATCCTGTGTCACTGAACCTCCGTAACACACAGGGGGAAAAAAACCACTGTAGTTAATGCCCGTGATTAAGCATCACTGCCCACTGCAGGTGGACCAAAAGTCTCTCTAGTGCGCATTAACTGAACATCTTTGTCAGCCATACAGGTATCACAGCCCCATACCGCTGATGCTTCTGCTGTTAGGAGGCCATAAGCTGTTTCAGTCATTCCAGTGCAGATCCGATGAAACCACTTCTGACAAGAGGCTTCACACAGGATAGCATCCTGATCATCATTCACTTCATTTGTACAAATTCCACAAGGATACACTGGGTCAGAGGAAGAATGGCCATGACGGCTTGGGTGGAGAGAGGATTTATTGCTTTTCTCAGTGGTGCATGTATCTGCAGCACCTCTAGGTTGTCGTGGCTTATTCTGTGTCCCATTTGCATGGCTGTTGTTTGTAGCTTCAGTGCTACTTGAGCGGCTGTTCTCTTGATTTACTACATTGTTTCGATTAACATTTTTTAATTCAATATTACTCTGATTCACTGTGTCATCCATATTTAAGTGAGGTGGATGAGCAGAGGAATTTTGATTAGTGTTTTTGGTTGCTCCTTGACTAAAGTCTTGTTTTGGGGGTGGTGCTTTTGCTTGACCAAAAGTGTTTGGGGGAGGAATAAAGGAATGATTAGATTCTAATGGAGAACTAAAATTTGAATTATTTCCAGGGACAAAGTTAGACACCAAGTCAGGGTTAGATACTTGGCTTGCATTCTGTGGAGGAATCTGATTGAAGTTTTCAGCAGGATTTTGTCTAAAATGTTGATTAGGCATGTTAACATTCTGACCTAGTGCATTATTATAAGATGGATTTCCAAAACTTGAATTATCGTGTGGCCCAAAGTTAAAAGCATGAGGTCGATTAAAACCCATGCCCAAAGGATTCTGAGGAAATGGGTGTGGCTGATTCCTGAGTGAGTAAGGACCACAGTATGGGGAAGACATTCTTGGAGGAACGTGTGGTGGCATTCTGAATGTGCTATAGCCTCCAAAGCCAGGGTACCCAGGGCCAAGATACGGATTTGAAGAAGGTAGTGGTTTATAGGAAATAGTATTATAATTGTCATCAAATGGATTAGCAGCTACTAGATGGTCAGAGTTTGGATTCGGTGGCGGAGCATACTCAGACAACGGAGGAAAAGAAGGCCCCTGAAATGAGAATGTAAAGTAAAATACATGTTTTTGATCAAATAAGCCATTAAAATGGTTCTGTTAACACTTAGGAGCCTAGCTTTAGTTAAATTTCTCTTGAAGTGTTACAAAAATTTAATTCACTTGACCTTTCAACTCCAAGTAGTATTTATATTTAATTATATTTAATGATAAATATAGATTTCTTTCACTTAGGAAAAGAAATAAGGTATGCTCTTTTGAGTTCAAATCGATCGTTACAAACTCTAAAAATATTCAACCCTCAAAAGAAGCTTCATTATAATAATTTTTCATTTAATAAGCTTACCTATAACTCTAGAATCATTCACTTAAAATTTTAACTAAAAATACCTTTTACACCTCCAAACAGCCATAAAATTAAATAACAATAAACAGAATCTAATTCTTTTTCCCTAGCTTAACGTTGGGAGTAGCTATTAGGGTATTCCCAAAATACTAAGCTCTAGGCCTAAGAATGGAAAAATAAACGGCCAGTTTTAGTCACACTGCAAGTTTAACACATGAAACTTAAATAAAGTAATCTGTACACACTTCATACCTATTTTCAGTCTTTATAATAAAAAGAGTGCTTCAAATTTATAGAGGATAAAACCAAGAAAGTCCGTATTTGTAACTGTTTATTACAACCACAGGTTACAGACAAAAGATGCCTTCACCACGACTATTTCATGATACGTACATCCTACTGATTTATTGCAATAGCTGAACATTACTCCAGGTTAAATTTGTATCCATATATTTTTAAATCTTTTAGTAAAACTACAGGCATCAATTCCTTTTAAATTAGATTTAAGAATAAGCATTTTAATTCATCTGCCTATACTTTCTTCTCACAATATTCACCCTAGGCCTACGTCAAATAATAGCCACTAGTTGCAGACTTAAAAACAAAAAACAATCACTGCAGAATTCACTACTAGGTTCTGAATGAGGACAGGAAACAAAACCCATGACCTAAGTTAAATTCACCTAACAGCCTAAACATATCAGTGAAGAAAAACTGTTATTAAAGAAAATACCAATTTACCTGTGTGTTTGTCTTGCGTTTTTTCTTATCTGGGCTTCCTAGTTGTACACCTGGTCCTCCTAACCCATCCAGTCCACTATCACCACCTAAAAATAAATAAATAAATCCAGATAATATTTCTACTTGTAAGGGAAATTTTGTAGCTCTCATAGCAATATCTATTATAGCTACCCATTCATATGTTTTCTATTTTTTTTAACTAGGTAAAAGCAATACTAAGCTTTTATTATCTTTGTTCTTCAAAAAAATCTTCCCCATAATCTCAGCCAGAAACAGTAATTCACCTCTACTCCCATAGCATTTTTTATTATTCTTCCAGTGATTAAGCCTCCATCCCACTCCCAAACCTTCAGTCATCCGGTTCCCCGTCCCTGAGGCAACCACTGTTGGTAGCTTCTGGTCTATCTGTCCAAAGATAATCTAGATAAATCCCAGTATAATATCTTTTCGGAGTACACAAACGATGGCACGCATACCCTGCACAATGGTCTGTACCTTGCTTTCCTACTTGGAAATCACTCCATGTCATTGTGTATAGTACGAATGAGTAGTTATCTCATAGTATGACTGTACCATGATTCATTAAGTAGTCCCTTCCCTACTGATGGATATTTCGGTGGTTTACAAACCTTTGCTATTCTGCAATGAAAATCTACATATAAATGTCCTTACATTCATGTACAAGTCATTCCTAGAACTGGAATTATGGCATCATAGCTATGTGCCTTTTACTTCTTCAAGGGATATTGTCAAAATACAACAATGTATGTGAGTATGATTTTCTCAATAGTGTATGATCAGGCAAAAGCAAAAAGCTTGACTGTGAATCTAAGAAGTTTTAAAAATTTTGTCAGTGTAATTTTTTCCATTTAAAAAACAAAATTTTTATTACAGAGAATTCTGAACAATGAAGAGAAATCAGCATGCTGGCCATAGTCCCATACACAACAAAATGCAAAGTAGATTTCTGTAAGAGCTATTTAGGAGAAGTTTAAATATTATGGAGGTGAAAAACTATGACAAACAATAACAAAATTTTAGTGAGGATTCTGGAAGTTAAATTAATATTTAAACATCAAAAGCTTTCATATATACCAACTACAACCAGTTAAAAGATAAAGTGTAACAAAAGCTTTCACTTACAGAAACAAAACTAAACTAAAATAGCTAGCAATAAATTTAAGAAATGCACAAGATCAGAATGAATAAAAACTTTTTAAAAGCCTTACTGAAGGATGAAGAGGAAGACTTCTAACAGGTGGAAAGGTATTCCCTGTTCTGGCTAGCCATCTAGAACAAAATAACATTGTTTTTATTTACCCTGCTTATTAACCAGACAGCCCTGTTGTGCCCTCCTCAGAGACATCAGCACTGGGTGTCTGAGTCTCAGGCCCACAGGGTCCATCCTCTAACCCCATAGACATTAAGATAACCTAAGCAGCACCCCCATCTTAGAGACCTGAGTGTAAACTCTAAAGGATCCCTCCTGTGTATTTATATATTTCAATAATTCCTCTTTCCAGTGTCCCACAGCCTCAAGAATGGTAGCTGTTTCCCCCAGTTTATACCTCTGTAAAAACTTTAGTTTATTATTTTGCTGGTTTAATATCTGTTAACAGTACTTTATATCGAATTCTGTTAAAAATAACTGTTATGGTTTCTGTGTCCTGACTAGACCCTGACTGATAGATATCTCAATCCCACCAGCCAGAAACTATCATTACTACTCCGTTAACATCATTCCAGACTTCCAGCTTACCTACCTACTTTTCCTTCTGCATATAAAGAGGGATACTAATACCTTTATAAAAATGGGATTCTATTTTTAAAATAAAAGCAATAAATTTTAACTTTATTAGAATTTAATGAAGGAAAATGGACTAAGTTAAACGGAAGACTATAGTAAATGTTTCTTTACCAAAAGAGAAATTTTTGAAAGAATTCTCTAAGACTAAGAAAAAACACCAAGAAAAATACGAAGTCGGAGAAGGTATGGTTTTTCTTTCTTCAATCCTATGTAGACTGACTTCCTGTTTTGAAAGTTGAGGATAATATGGTATCACATCTCATTCTACTTTTTTCCTCCCTAAATTTAGCAGGGTATTTTCTAATCTCTAGATTCAATTCTTTGCTTCAGGTAAACTTTCTTTTTTCATATCTTTGAATACTTTTTCTGTTCTATTTGTTGAGTGCTGTTTCAGGGGTATTATCATTATGCTAGGGAAATTTTTAGCTCCATATCCATTAGTTAATCCTCTGACTACTCTGTCTTTTTCATCTGCACTTCATCTGTTTATTTAAAGCTTTTCTATTATGTAACTTAATTGTTACCTTTATTCTGCTTCTTATTTCTAATTTATGCATTTGTTCTACATATATGTTTAGTCCTCAATTTGTTTCCTTAGGTCTGCAATTTACCCTTCATCTCATTGTGTGTTATTATCATCTTGCCTTTGAGTTCTTGTTTTATTTTATGAAGTACATGTGGATTATTTCCTTCCGTCTCGTAGGTTATGGGTTCTTCATCGTCTGTATGCTGTTTCTTTTCTTTGTGTTTGTTAGCGCACTAGTTTGCTATAGTGTGTCTGCATAGTTATCATGCTTTTATTTTTATCTTGTAACTTTGCCCAGACATTTTAAGCTCTGATTTAACATGGGCGACTTTGACTCCCTCTTATTCATATCTAAGACTGTTTGTTTGGCATAAGTGATATGCTCCATCTATTTAGATAACCATATGATGTTTTTCCTTTACATTGTTTTAATGTTGAACCCAGCCTGATTAGCTTGGAATAAATCCAATTTACTAATTTTTATATGAGTGTTATATTTATATGGACATGGATTTTTTACATGGATATACAAATATTCTCTTTATAATGCTTGCCTATGTCAGTAAGATTAGCCTGTTGCATTTCCTTGAAACATCCATGCTCTTAATTCTGAAGTTTTGTTAAATGCACATCTACCTAGCTGAGGGGTGCAGTAACCCACTCACATGGGAGGGATTCCCTCATATCCTCTGATTCAGTTGATATCCCTGAAGCCTTCTTTTCTGTCAGAGTCTTTAAAAGAAAAACAAAAATTTCCTCTGTGCACTCATTTTTTTCTTATTCAAAGGAGTGAGAAGATAAGACTACTCATTTAATTAATTGGCTTTTCTCCAGACTTGGGGTTATTAGTGAGAATTCTCCAAACTTCATACATCGTCAACAGCTTCCAAGGGGCAGAGAAGGTTTTAGAAGCCTAAGCCAGTGATTCGCATTTCACTCTCTTCTAGATTTATGTTATTGGGCTGTGCTACTTCTCATTTGGTGCTGCTGCTGAACATTTTTGCTACTTTTGAAAAACGTTTTGGTTAATTTGACTTGAAATTTAAAAAGAGACTCTGTAAAGTAGCTTTGTTCTACCATCTTATCTTGAAAGTTTATATCTAACTATATCTATGTTCTTTCACTTAATCTTCATAAACAAACCTGAGGTAGGAAAATCATCCCCATTTTAAAAAAAGAAAGAAAGAAATGGAATTATAAAGGGGTCATAACCCTGGTCAGACAAAAGCAGCTATGAGAGGGGAGGTTATAGCTCAGGGGTAAAGTGCCTGCTTAGCAGGCACAAAGTCCTGGATTCAATCCCCAGTACCTCCATTAAACAAACAAACAAACAAACAAACCTAATTATATCCCACTCTCCCCCCAAAAAACAGATTTGTTTTAATATAGCCACACTAGTGGGCATGAAATGGTATCTCCTTGTGCTTAATTTGCATTTCCAAAATTACTAATCATATTAACCATCTTTTCATGTATCTATTGACCATTTATATATCTTCTTTGAAGAAATGCCTATTCAAATGCCTATTTTTTCAGTTAAACTGTTTGTCTTTTTTGTTAAGTTTTAAGAATTCTTTATACTTAGTATATACTTTACCCTTAGTATATATTAGAATCTTATCAGATACATGATTTGCAAATATGTCCTTTAACACACATAAGTTTTTAATTCTGATGAAGTCCAACTTACCTATTTTTGCTCTGTTGCTTGATAAAACTAGGTTTATCTACTTCTAAGATACTATTTTGCCTCCCTAAAATCTTATGCATATACTGTCTTCCTCAGTGGCCCACAAAAGGCAAAAATGGAAACTTCTGGTTCAAACTAAAGGAACTCTTATCTTAGTATTATGTACAAAAAATAATCACTATGTTGTACACTTGAAACTAATATAATATTGTAAATCAACTATACTTCAATTAAAAAAACCACAAATAGAGAAAGATATACACATTTCATTAAATTAAAATATAGTTGTGATCATTAAATTTTTTTAAATAAAAAAATAATAAAGGAAATCCTATCTTTTAATTCTAATTTGATGTGGTAATCCCATCTGAGTAAACTGTAAGTAAAGAACTTATAGAAAGATCCAGTCAACCCCTTAAGGTCATTTGTTCAAAACTGGATGGTTCAGGAATGACTAAATCTATCATTAATTTATAACTATTCAGTAGCCTATATAAAATGAACTGATGAGTTCATATTAACAATTTGTATGCAGTTTTCTACAACAGTATATGCTAACATACTGAATACAGAGAAGTCTTGTTCTTGAATCTGAACACCTAGAAATTCTGATGAGTCTCATACGGAAAAGAATTAGCAATGGTCTCGAAGTCAAATAATAAAGTGGTCACATAAATAAACAAAGGGGCCAAATATCAAAGTCCTGTCTTTCCTAACATCTGTTATGGCTATTTCATTACAACAAAAACATAAATTAAAAAAGGTAATTCTTAAAAATAAAACTATTAACAAACAAGCTTCTAATCTAGAATATATAAATTACCATTCACAGCACTGTTAAAACTACTGGATAACTATAATTTTACAATTAAAATTCTGTAATTTTAATGTACAGATGGACAAAATGTACTCATAATGGTTAGTATTGACCATCTCTGTTTACCTTCTAAAACTTTTAATAATAATTGCTTATACTTACTGTAAGGCAAAACTCTGACATTTGAAATCATTTGTATTTGGAATACAAAATAAATTCATTATTTCCAAGTAATCTGTGAGAAAAACCATGTAAAATTCTTTTTTGAAAATTGAATTTTATGGTATTAATTTTTTACTTAAGAGTCTAATATTTCCCTCCATAAAACAAATCCTGAAGTTCTCACTGGTCTCTGTTGCCCCCCTATTGTTCATCTAAAGGGTTAACTACATAACACTTCCAGTGGCTTTGACTCCTGACCTTACCTAGGTCCTTCCTGCTTCTACCTGCAATACTGGTGGTTCTGTCATCTCCATGATGTAATAAGTAATGTTAGATCAGATTCATGGTCAGCAGGGCTAATTAGAATATACGCTACCAAGAATTTCTGTAACTCTTACTCTTTAAAAAAAAAGTACAAGGTCAGAATCCTGGGGAGGGGAAAGTAGTGGTTAAAGAGCTAGTTATTTAAGTTACCCTAATTAATTTCGGTACCAAAGTTTCTCTTTTTCTGCTCTTCATATCTGCTGCTGCCAACTCTACAAGTAGACCACGACAATTCATCCAGATATTGAGAGTGGTGGGGCACAGAACCAAGAAAAAGGGGACTTCTACAGCTTACTGTAAGAATGGCCACTCTAATCCTTTTGTTAATATTTCAATGTCTTCACCTCATCTCTTCACTCCTACCTGCCCAGTGCCCTCTGCATGCATAAGGGGAACAGAAGTGGGAAAGGGTGATGTCAACAATAGAAAAAGAAACCTCTCCCATCTTAAGAAAGCTATGGAATTTCATCTGTCTGTCTATATATTATCACCCCTCATTATGCAAATCAATCTCAATTCAGCAAAATAATACCTCTCCTTTCACCCTTTAACCTTTATCCAGAGCTGGAAGCTGAAGTTGTTTCTCTCCTTACAGGCTTACAAGAGAGTCCAACCTAGTAAATGAAGCAATTTTTTCCCATCTAAAGAGTCTACAAATTAATGATTTTTTGATATGAAATCCATTTATAAGTATAAAGTTATTTTTTCTATTTGTAGGTACTTTTTATGTTGTAAAGAGTGGATTATTTACTTGAGGCCTTTTATGTATTTTTTTGTTTTTAGATCTAGTTACAACTCCTTTATTCTTCCTATTAAAGACTCAATCTAAAAAAAAAAAAAGACTCAATCTATTTTGGCTCCAAGTCCTTAAAAGGGAGGAGAGCATTACTCAGTACACTAGATAGCAGTGTGCCTTTTATATATTTAAAATTTTCCTTTTTAAAACTCATTTTATTCACAATAATGGTTTGGTTTATGATAGTAACTGTTCTCGTAAGTAATGTCACTGTATTATTTTAATATAAAAATAGTTTATAATTAATATTTTCCTTTAAACAGACTTGCTTCATCATTATTCCAAGTAAGTGTGTATTCTCATATGTGTAAGTACTGGTATAAGTATGTATTCTAGGCTGATTAAATGACACAAACCAGGTTTTCCCCCAAAATTCCTATGTTGAAATCCTAACCCCTCAATGTGATAGTACTAGGAAGTCGGGCCTTCAATAGATGATTAGGTCATGAGGGAATTAGTGCCCTTATAAAACAGACCTGGGAGTGCTCCCTCTCCCCTTCCACATGTTAGGACAGAGTAAGGAGACTGCTATCTATGAACCACAAAACAGGTCTTCATCAGACACCAAATCTGCTAGCACCTTGATCTTGGACTTTCTAGCCTCCAGAATTCTAATAAATAAAATATCCATTGTTTAAAAGCCACCCAGTCTATGGTGTTCTGTTACAGCAGCCCAAGCAGACTAAGACAGTGCCTAACACACTGCCTGGCACACAGTGAGCACTCAAATATTAGTTCTCATTTTGCTTTCCTTTAGATTAGACTATACCATTAGCACACTTCATTTCAGTTTCTATAGTACTTAACATCCCATCAAAACATCTAATAGCCAGCAGTGTCAACACAATCAGTGGACCTTCAAATATTAGTTTTTCACAATAGCACAGAAGTCTGGGATATAATGTCAGTTTATTCCATTGTTTACTATAGATGTGAGTATCTTAGCTAACAGCTGTGTCTTCACCTGAAACACATACTTCTGAAATACTGGTCTCTACCTTGGGATGGAAATATTGTGAATTAATATGTGAATAGAGTATTGTATGAATTCCATCAAGCATCTGGCAAAATGGCCTTATGAGATTGAAAAGAAAGAACCATTATTTCCTTTGAGAATTGAGGCAGAAAGTGTCCACTATGTGATGCCCCAAATCTGGATCAATTTGGGCATGACATAAATATCAAATTCAGAAAGCCCTCAACGTCAGTGATTTAAGGTTTCAAATGTTTGTGGTTCCTGTGCCAGGTGTTCTCTCCAAACTAATGATCTTTGCATTACTGAGGTGCATGAGCTTTAAGGCTGTTCACAAAGTAAAGCTAGGAGGGCAGGTGGATAGTGTCCATGTGTGAAGCTGACTCTATACAATAATACTTCTAATAATAAACTTATTTTATTAGCAAAGTCAGTCAAATTTTTAAACAGACTACTTCAGAAATCATGGAGAACAAAGCTGCAGATATGCACAAAAATCATGTGGTAAACAGCTTACACTTGTCTTTTTCAGCTAAACTGTGAGATCTGAGCAGTTTCTGCTTTTACAGTTTTTTTTTGTTGCTGTTCATTATATTCTTCCTAGAGTGAAGGAACCTTCATTTTTGTTCACTTCATATTCACACTCAACTGAAACAAGAAAGAATATGTTGTAGGCCATTTGATTGATTAATTGATTAAATATACCTGAAAGTGAATGTTGATCAGATTACTTATTTTCTTTTAGAATGTATATTTTAGAGCTTCTATTTCTGAATTTAAAGGTAAAACATGCAGATAACTTACAATGTACCAGACACCATTTTAAGTGCAACCGTTCCAATCAACCATTCCAATCCTTCAAGCCATGCTATGAAATAAGTCCTGTTATTATTCTCATTTTGCAGCTGAGGAAACTGATGGAGGAGAGGTTAAGTAACTTGCTAAAAAACACACAGCTAGTAAACAGTAGAGCTGGGATAAGAACCCTGGCAGCCAAGCTGCAGAGTCAAAATGCTGCACTGTTTCTCAATATTGCTATTAGCATGTCTACAGAGACTGGGAATAGGAAAGGAGACTCCTGACCATCCCTTATGGCGAACCCTGAAAGTAAAGATGACTTAGACCTCTTCAGTTGCCTGGAATAAGAGTGTTGGAAGAGAGAATTGTATAATCTTCCCAAGAGGTAACTCCTCCACAACTCTGGGGAAAGTAAACTAAATTACCTGAAGTTACTGAAACCTTTCTGTTAACATTCATCAAATTAGATTTTAGAAACATCTGCTGAGCTTCCATAAGCACAGAAATAAAAGCAATGATTCCTCCCAGTAAGGATTCCATAAATTTAGAGGAAATAATTTTTTCTTTCTTTTTTTGGAAACCCTTAAATTTAATGTGATAAATACGATGACAGATGAGCACTGGATGTCGAGGGAATATGAGGAACTCCCATCTAATCTTGACTGAGGGAGGAGCATCAGCAAAGACAAGCTGAGAGGTTTCAACAGAGCTGATGCTTTGAGAATGAGTATCTTAACAAAGCTGGGGAAAAAAGAAGTTGTATCCAGCAGAAGGAACAGAATGTGCAAAGAAAAATTTAAAGGCAAGAGAGATCATGACAACATCTAGAGATGAAATGTGAGTATTTCAGAACTGGAGCACGAGAGACAAGGGCGAGCACTTCATGGAATATGAAGGATAGAAGACTAAGTGGTAGGCCTGTGCCAAGTGAAAATACAAGAAGGTTGGACTGGGTTAATAGAAAAAGGTTGCATTTTTATCCTAAATGCAATGGGGAACCACCAAAGAATTTTACAAGGAAGAGTAATATGACTAAGTTGTGTCTGGGGAGCACTATGGCAATAGAACATAGTAGCCAAGATTTAGAGCCCTAGAATTTAAGATCTAGCTTTGCCACTTACTAGCTGGGTAAACTTGAATATGTTACTTAACCACATATTAACCTCTCTGAGCATCAATTCCTCAACTGTAAACCTAGAATGATAATAACATCTAACTTAGAGGGTTATTGAGAGAATTAAGCAAGATGATCCATTTAAACTACTTAGCAAACTGCTTGGTATCTACTCAAAAGATGGTAGTTATTTATCACCAGCAGTAAGTAGCATTGTGGGAAATGGGTTAAGAAAGACAAAAAAGGGGGGTCATGGAAACCATGGCTGTGGAAAGGCTAAGGAGATGATGGGTTCAAAAACTAAAGCGGGAGGGTATAGATAGGTATGTGCTTAGCATACACAAGGTCTGGGTTCAATCCCCAGTATCTCCATTAAAAAACAAAACAAAACAAAAAAACAAGACCGAGAATCCAGGATAATCTTGGACTTCAGAACAATGTTGAGTAAATGGGGGATGGGTTTGGGTCACTAGATAAACGATGTTCATCAAGTTAGGGGATATGGGAGACTAAGCATGCTGAACGTCTCACAGATACACACCTTTCATCCAACTTGTTAAAAACAAAATCCATTTATCTCCCCCTCATAAATTTACTCTTCTTTTTACCTACCTGTGACACCACTGTCTTATGTTTTTCTCCTCCACCTCTCTGGCTACTCCTTCACATCAAGTTTTTCAGAGTCCTCATGTCTCTTTTTATTTCCTAAATGTGAGTGTTCCCAAAGTTGTTTTTCTCAATGCTTTTCTCTTCTCACGTTTCACTCTCTTGGGTGAGCTCATCTACTCCCAGGGCATCAATTAGTATTCACATGTTTACAGATAACTTCCAGATCTCTATTTCTGGCTCAGACCACCTGCCTCAGTTCCAAGCCATGTATATCCGCTGCATACCCTGGAACATCCCAGGGGGATATTTATTCAGTGTGTCGAAAACCAAATTCACTTTCCTGACAATCTGCCTAGCCTTACGTGTGCTAATTAAAAAACAACACAAAACAACAACAAAAAAAAAAACCCAATCCTTTCCTTTAGACTTATTCTCACTGGCTCTTCTCAATTCTGTGACTATGTAAATTATGCTTCCTCTTCAATCTTAATCCAGATCTTCCATACACTCCTCTGATCAAGACAGTCTGTATTTCTTAGTAAAGTCTACTTTTAGTACTTTTGCGACATTTGTTATTATTCCACTCTAAAATACATCCTTACCTCTCCAATGTCATTTCTAACTCTGGTTAAAAGCATTTCACCTGAGGGTGCACAGTCTTTTAAAAGCAGATAGGTCTTTAATCACTTTTGCCTCATGAATAGTGAAACCTCTGTTTCTACTCAAGAATTATCACTTGTTCATAGTCCAGATGGAATTATCTTAATACTATAGAGTGTTCAGCGTATTTCTGATACAACTCATAAAGTTTGCTGTCATAATTTCTTCAGGCAAAATTAGTAACAAATCAGACAATTGTGTGGCATTTATGCAAAAAAAAAAAGCATTTCATCTGAAATGAATGCTTCAACTTCCTTCATCTTTAAATTCCTGTTTTTCTGCCTTAATTTTCTCTTTTTTCTCTAAGAGTACTTCCTCTTTTGCATCCTTGGTGCTACTCCCCTTCTCTCATATGCAGAAACCTAACTTAGGAGAACAGGAGCCTCATCTGTCTCATGCCTGGCTTCCGGAACAGTGAATGCCTAGCACATAGTAGATATTTAAAAACATGTACTGAATGCTTTATTAATGAGTTAGCCTCTCTTTCTGTTGCCTTTTCAGTTTCTCCCCCTCTCCCACTATATCAGGTTCTTCTGTAAGTCTACAAATAAGTCTTTTTTTTCAAGGGAGAAAAAATAAAGAGAACCTATATAAACTTCCTCTTGATTCTGTCTTTCCAAGTTATTGACTATGTCTTTCTTTCTACCACCAAGCTTCATTTAAATCACATCTTCACCACTTAATATTCAGCTTTGAAATGTGGTTTTCTTCCAAAAGTGCCTTCTCAAAATCATCATTGACTTCCCAGACCTTTTTCTCATCCCTCACCCTCCTTGCTGCTCTTTCTGCATCATTTCAAACAAAGGAACTCTCACTGCTTCTAGGACTCTCCTCTAGGAGACCTTCCTTGATTCCCTTAAAGATAGGTTATATGCTCCTTTATTTCCTGTAGATGATCATAGTTCTTATCATGCTGTTTGTAACTGATTACTTATTTGTCAGTATCCTAGACTAGACTAAAAGTTCTTGAAGACAGGTGTTATGTCGTCTTAATCAATGTATTTCCACTGTCTGGCACTACGACTGCCCAACAAATGCTTATTGAATAAACGAATGGGTATGGTCATCAGATCAATACCTAAGAGTTCTAAGAAAACTGGATACTGGGAGTGTTGGTTAGAATAAGGATGACAGGTAACATTCTAAGGGAAAAGGGCAAATAAATCAAAAGTAGTGTGAGGGGCTATGACAATTCAAAAGCAGCATAAAGATACGAATGAGTTTCTTCGTGTAGTGCCTCATTTATTCATTTGGTATTTACTGTGGGCAAGGCAATTAGGGAAGAAATAAAAAGATAATCAAGATGCTGAACCTATCTATCCTCATGGATCTGGCTTATGTCCAAAGGTTGAGGGTCTGGGGTTGTAACTGATAAGAAACAGGAGCAAGATACTTTGCCACTAAATAGCAATTCTGAATCTAATATTAAAATATCAGGACAAGTTTGGAAAACCACAAATCAGCCTCCTGTGGTCCACTCACCTTTGCAATCTAGGTCTACCAGGAGAGGTTCTCAAACGTCAAGGGAGATAAGGAACCCCTGGGGATCTTGTCAAAGATGTAGAGAAATCTCTCAGAACTCCTGATTCTTTGGGTCCAGGAACCTACATTTCTAATACGCAACCCAGAGAAGTATGATGCTCTTGGTCTACAGAGTATACTACTGTAAAGCCCTTAGTCAATCATGTTGTCATAAGTTTGCTGTATCTGAGTTACACCTTTATTTTCTAATAATTCATTTAAATTGAAAAAAATATTGATCTCTCTCTACACAGATACACACATATAATGTATACCTATCTATCTATATATCTTAGTCTTATCCTAAGCAAGAGGTTGGATGACTTTCATTTTTTATAATATTCATGAAATAAATGCATAACAATTAAAGTCTGTCTATATACATCAGTGGATGAGAAAGTTTGAGATGTTCAAGAGTTTATGCTCTGCAAACATCACATCCTGCCTGCAGTCTGATGATACAAATTGCAACTAAAAGCTCCAGGGCGGTGAAGTTCAGCAGAACTGTGCTTCAGAAGAGCTTATGTAGATATTCTGGTACCTTTTATGGATTATAAAATAATTTTTAAATGTTTTAAAAATTAATGCTCTAATTAGTACAAAATGACTTATTATAAAAACCCCTCTTGGGGTGGGGTATAGTTCAAGTGGTAAGGCACATGCTTAGCATTCATGAGGTCCTGGGTTCAATCTCCAGTACATCTTCTAAGAATAAATACATACATAAACTAATTACCTCCCCCACCAAAAAAACCAAAAAAACAAAAAAAAACCCTCTTCCTATTCTAAAAAGTGCTTTGCCTTTTAAAAAAAGTTTTTTTTTACTTTTTATTTTGAAATAAATGTATTTACATTTTTATCGTAATACTTTTTATTTAGACAATTTGACTCTATACGCTCCTTTCATCTGGAAGTGCTTTGTCTTTTATTCTGGTACTTAACTCAGAATATTCTTGAGTTGACACCTGAGCCAACTCCCAACAGGTAAGGCAGCAAACTTAAAAGCAGCAGTTGCAACAAAATGAAGATGGGTCTGTGCTCTTGACACACAAAAAAATAGCTATCTATTCTATTTAAAATTACATATGATTAAGACTGATAATTGAGTTCAAAGGTATAATCTTGATAACACTTTCTTTTCCTTCAACTCCAAAGTAATTTATAATAATAGGCAAAATAGCACAGCAAACTCATCAAAGTCTATCTCAGAAACATCTATTCCTCAAAGCCTTTGGCAACTTAAAACCACACACAGAAAGCAAGCTGAAATAGAAAACTTTCACAAAATGAAAGACTGTGCTGGTATTAAGGCTGTAAAAACAATATTCTGTTCTAAATTATGTTTTTGCTTAAATGGCTAAGAAAATCAATCTCTACTGAAATACTCAAGTGATGTTATTTGGATACCACATTGTCACTGCATCACAAGCCAGTTCTGTAGGTTTAATTTCTACTCACAAGGTACGAAAACACAGACGAATGTCTGTGGTCCTTGATCTCTACATCACTTAAGTCAACTGGGAATTTACCTTACTACTTACTTATAAAGCACTTTATCCCGTTTAGATGAAAGGATTATTACAATGCCCTCCTAACTAGCCTCTTGACTTCAGCCCTTGTTCTCTACAGTCTACTCTGCACACAATAGTCAGTTACAAATGTAAGTCAGTTCAGTCACTCTTGTGCACAAAACCATCCAGACCCTATCTCCGAGTGAAAGCCACAATCTTTTAAATGGCTCACAAGGCCCCCAACACACAATCACCCTACCCTTCAGTTCAGCTCACACTACTCTCCCTTTGCTCACTCCACGTCAGTTACAGTAGCTTCTTTGCAGTTGCTTGAACACACTAAGCAAATTCCTGACTCAGGGCCTTTGCACTTGCTGTTCCGTTGACCAAGTCTGCTGTTCCCACACATACCCTCATGGCTTTGCTCCCGTTGGGTCTTTGCTCAAATATCATCATTCAGGTGAGCCCTCTTGCATATATATAATCACTACCTCCACACTTCCACACGTTTTCCCTGCTTTGATTTTCTCCAAAGCGTTTACCATTTGACATTCTATACCTTTCATTTGCTTGTTTACCATTTATTTACCCAACGAGAGTGTGCACTCCTGCAGAGCGAAGAAGGTCTTTTTGCTTTGTTCACTCTGGTATCCCAGTGCCAAGAACAGTGCCTAGCACACAGTAGTTGTTCAATAAATATTTGCTTAATGAACAAACAGTACGACTTCAACTTTGGGACTTTCAGCCTTAACCCTACTAAAAGCTGGAAACAAGAGCTGGAGGATATTCCCCAAATTTCCAGACGGCACTCGGTGTCTGTGAACTTAACGTGCATTCTTTTGTCTGGTACATCGTTCCCTCTGATTTTTCTTAGACAGTCTGGCAGCAGGAATATTCTTAACTAGTGTGCGAGGAAAAAGCAAACCGATCGTGTATAAAACAGATCTGGGGCGATTTGATTCTTATCCATAAACCAATAGAGAAAAGCCTTTTGAATGAATAGTTTCTCCTCCTAAGCCTAAGGAAAATAAGCTGTCTGTTGCCTTTTGAGGGTGGGAAGGGGGGCTGGGAGAGACGCGAAGGCCCCCTTGCACCTTCTTCGAGAGCGTCAACTCCGGCGCGGTCCAACTTACTTTCCGGGGGGGTGGGCATCGTCCGTGGTCTCTGCCAGGGGGTGTTTCTTTCTCACCCTCTGGGCTGCCTATTGTGCCTGTCTGGCGAATGGGGTGAGGTGGGCGAGGAGCGGGCTATGAAGGGATGCGGAGTGAGGCTTCAAGTGCCTCCTAACACAAAGTCGGGGCGGCGAGGGCTCGGCGCGGAGGTCTCCGGGGCGGGCGGGCGCCGGGGCCGCGCGCCTCCGACCGCAGCCCGGGCCCCGGGGCGCAGGCGGGACGCGGGCGGCGCGGAGTTAGGCCCGGACAGAGCCCAGTGGCCTCCCAGCGGCCGGGCACGCGGCCCCCGCGCGCCCTGCTCACCCCGCTCCCCGCCATCCGGCGCCCTTCTCGGTTACCTCGAACTCTCTTCAGCGAAATGGGATCCTTCTCCTGTTCTGCTGACATTACAGACCGCAAAGCATGACTCCCCCCCAGGCCGCGGGAATTCGGTCTCTTTGATGCGGCGGCGGCGGCTCCTCCTCCTCCTCGCGGGGCCGCTGCGGCTGCGAGGCGAGCCTCCGAGCCGAGGCGCGGCCGAGGGCGGCGGGGCCGCGGGCCGACTTTGCAAAGTTTGGGAGGAGGACGAGGCCCCGGGGCGGCCGGGCGGCGTGCGGGCACCGGCTGGGCTCAGCGGCCGCGGCGGGAGCGCGGCCTGGGAGCGGCCCCCCACCCGGGGCCGGCGTGTGCGGAGGACGAGTGCGCCGCCGCTGCCGCCGCCTCCCACTCCTTCTTCTTCGCCGCCGCCGCCGCCGCCTCAGGAGCCGCTGACAGGGGAGGCGGGAGGCGGGCGGCCGGCCCTGGCGGCGCACTCACAGCGCCCTCTGAGGAGGAGGTCTGCGCTCTCGCCGCTCCGGAGTCGCAGACACAAAAGCCCCCAGCCTGGAGCCGCCTGCAAAACCCGCTCTGGGGCGGGCGAGGGACGTGGCGCGGCCCCGCGGCTTCCCCGCCCCGAGCTCCCCAGCCCCGCGCGGGGACGGACTTCGGGGGGCGGGGGCCGCTGCCTCGTCCCGCCGCGCCTCCCGCCGCCGCCGCCGCCGCCGCCGCCTCGCGCTCCGCCTCGGCCCAGCCCCCACGGCCCGCGCGCGCCTCTCGCTCCGCACGGGGCTGAGCGGGTCCGCGGCCCAGGCTGCCGGGGCGGGCAGCGCGCGCCGAGGGGCTGCTCTGCCCGGCCCCGCGCTGCCCCGCGTCGAGTGTTCCCCGGCCGCCGCCAGGCCCGGGGACGACCGGCTCCGCGGCCGACGCGCTCCAGCCTGGCTTCTGCGAGGAAACGGCATCTCCGAACTTCGGCGGAGGCCGCAGCAGGCACCTTGGCTTCGTGGCCAGGGATCTGAAAGAGGAACGTACGATCCGAGCAAACTTTGTAAGCGGGAGCTGGGGAGTTCTCGGCGGGCTTGTGGAGACCCAGGTTCTCCTACTCCGTGTCCGTGGTCTGGACACCTGTTTGTGCAGTGCCCCAACGGCAAGTTTTAACGACTTGACTCTTAAAGAAAGAGCGATGCGGAATGAATACAAGAAAGGAGGGTGGGTGAAAGCGGTGAGACGCCTGGACTTGATGTAGACGTTAAATTTTAGGAAAAGCACCTCCCCACCCAGAAGGTGATTGTAGATTGGATTTGGTCACTGATTACACATCAGTCATTTAGGCTGTGTGACCTTGGGTAACCTCTCTGAGCCTCAGATTTGTGATCTTTCCATCTCTAAGGTCCCGTCTAGCTCTGATATTCTTTAGTTTACTTTTATGCCACTGTTCTCCCTTTTTGTTGTTAAGGGTTCCAGTTTTCCTACTAAAGAGAATCTGTAGATGCAAACCAGTCTTCAGTCAGGTGAGACATTATTTTAAAGCTAGAGTCACTGAGAAGCACTCTTTAATCATATGAGAACTCAGAACTAACCACAAATAGGAATCTCCTAACGGAGATAAGACCCATAGAACTCATTCACTTGCACACATAATGTCAGAGAGAACAGATGTAAACAGGAGGCCAATGTACAGTCTTAAAAGCTGCGTAACACACAAGCACCACGGCAGCAGCAGCAGCAGCTTTAAAACACAGAATATGGTGTGGCCAGGGGACAAATGTTATCCTTTCTCTTATAAGTTTGGGGGGAAATTCCTGATTAGAAGATTCAGACTAGGATAGGCTGGGGAAATTTTACAGGAGTTGCATCTTAGGAGAAGCCTCCCGCCACCACGTCATCCCCCAACTAGACTGTAACCTCCATGCAGGCAGGAATTTTACCCAGTCCACTACTGCATCCTTTGGTACCGAACAACGACTGGCAAGAATTCAAACAATTTTGTTGTTGAGTGAATGCTTGAATAACAGCAGACTGGGAGTGGCCCTGGATCAACTAAATTGACAGGGCTTTGGTAAGTCTGATAAACTCATGCTAAGTATTGGATCTTACCCTCCACCTCACAGGGTTATTGAGAGAAGATGTGAAAGCACTTTGAAAATATCAGTCAATATGAAAACAGAGTTTTTATTGTATGATCCTCAGTGCAAAGAAAGTGGTTGAGAAAAATCATTGCTAAGAGATTTTGGATGCTTTATTGTAATTCCCTAAAGTTAGAAACTCAAGTAATATTAAATCAAGAGAAATGAATTAGCTTTTTAATGATTCATCAAGAATAAAAAGACCATCTTACTTGGCCATGGGTTTTTAGATCAGTTTGACTTCCAAATCCTGACTACTTGCTACATATCAAAATTACATAGAAAGCTTTCTAAAATTTAAGATTCTCAAGACCCTCCCCAGACGTACTGAATCAGAATCTTCGGGAATGAGGTCTGGCAATCTGTCTTTGAATATTCTCCACTTGATTGACAGCAAAGAGCATTGTGTATTATACTCCTTATGCCCCCAGTGTGACAGAATTCCTAATAAAATATACTTGCACGTGCTGTTGTTGTCTTTATCCATGAGTCTTGGTTATGAGTTCCAGAGTTAACCTTTACTCTCATTCAGAGAGATGCAGGTAGAGCTATTGCTGGTGGGCTTACTCCTCTACTTAACAAGTCATGCCTAAAATACAGTAGAAGGCACAGCTTAGGCTAGAGCAGCGGTCAGGAAACTTTTTCTGTGGCAGCCCAGATAATACATAGGAGTGTTGCAGGCCATGCATTCTCTGTCACAACTACTCACTTTGCCCTTAGAGAAGCAAGCACAGACAATACGCAAATAAGTGGATGTGGCTGTGTTCTAATAAGGCTATTCAAAAAAACAGACAGTACACTGAGTATGTCCCACAGGCTGTAATCTCCTGACCCCTAGAGTAGAAATTGGGTCACATAAAGGACTTTGGAGCTCAGGGGACAGGTCAAGGCTGCAAATACAAATAAGGGAGACCTTACCTCAGAATAGATCAACTCACCCAGGACCAGTGAGACACCAAGAGCCAAGAACAGAATCCAGGGAAACACTGACATTTTAAAGGGTGGACTGAAATAGAGGAGCCTGTAAAGGAAAATGAGAAGGAAATGAAAATTTAAAAAAACAGGAGTGTCATGGCAATCAAGAAATGATCAACATTATCACATGCTGCAGAAAGAAATACTCATTTCTAGCATCAACCATCTTTGACTTGGAATCTGCTTAACCTCCTTGTTTTCCTATATTTTGAAGTATTTTACAGTCTTTGTTTTTGATATTTTATATCTCAAATTTTACCTTTTTTTATTGTGGAAGATAGCATAGTGCAGCATTTAAGCATAAAGACTAATATAAGTTGGTTTAGATTAAGATATAAACTTTTCTTCAGGGTAAAAAAAGAGATAATACTGCTATAAACTCTGTTTTCAAACATTTAAAATCATAGATTTGTTTTAAGTTGAATAGAAACAGAAACCAAACCCAATTCCAGATATTTGGAAATTTTACAACATAGGTTTGAAAGCTCTCGTGATATAAATGAAACTGTGGTCAGCTTCACAACCTCTATACATTGGTCAGCCACAGCCAGGAGCCCTTTGTTGACAAATACGGATGGGCTCTCACAAGCTCAATGTTGAGGGAATCATAACAGCAAACTTTTGGGGATGGTTTGTTTGGGTCAGGATTCAGTCAAGACACAGAAACCATGCAGTAATCTGAACAGGGTAAATTTACTCAAAGAATTCACTGCAGCAGGAGGTTGCAGTAGGGAGCGATTGGATAGTAAGAAGTAAGGAGATGCTAAAAAGACATGAGTAAAGCATATGTAAGGAGGAGTTCCTACCCTTAAAACTGAGACAGAGCACCCAAAGAAGGAGCCCCTCCCTCTGCAGGCTGAGATGCTGATGTTATGGCAGAGGGTGCAGTCTTGCAGTCTGAGGGGAGTCCCAGAGAAAGCTGCGGGCCTCCTGGCCCCTGGGTGCTACCTACATGGTAGGATTCTGGCACTGCGTAAGTTGCCAGCACTGCAGGAGTCGGATGCTGGAGAAGCCAAACATGTTGCAGGAGCCCACCAAGAGGAGCAACTGGAACTGGAAGAGAAGCCCCTTCCTCCTGTAATATCTCTCCAGCGTCCACTACTGACAAAGTATCACATCATGCTGGCTGCAAGGGAAAAATAGTTAAAGGGTCCAGCTTCATTTCTGGAAAGGAGGCAATAAATTGATGGTTGGCACAATAATAGTGTGTGATTTAGGCTAGCAAAGCTCTCCCAAGTGATCTTGTATCAACAGCACCTTTGGTTGTGGAATATGTTCTGTCATAAAATGATGGCGTCTGATTTTTTGCTGTCTTGTCTAAAATGTGTATTTATTTACTAGGCTATGAAATATGAGGCAAAGTTAAACTTCAAAATACCTGTGAACTAATCTTTAACCTATTATCCCATCAATCACCAAATTCCTTAAATTTCACCTCCTAAATATTTCTCAGATGTATCCATTCTTTTCTGTTCCTACTGCCACCACCCAAGTCCAGCCATGACCATTTATCTCTTTCCTAGACTAATATAATAATAACCCAATAGTTTCCTCCATATCAGCCTTAACTTTTATTCATTCTATTTCCTGCTCTGTAGTTGAGCAATCTTTTTCTTTATAATTTTTATTTTGAAATAATTATAAATTAAAAGGATGTTGTATAGGGAAGTCCTGTGTGTTCTTCCCTTAGCCTCCCCCAGTGTTAACACCATGTACAATTATAGTGCAATATAAAGACCAAAAATTTAAATTTTAAAGAAATTGACATCGGTACAATCCATAGAACTTATTCAGATTTTACCAGTTGTACATGCATGGGTGTTTCTGTATGTGTGTGTGTGTGTGTGTAGCTCTATATAATTTTATCACATGTATAGCCTTGTACAACCACCACCACAGTCAAGATACTCAACTATACTATCAGTACAAAACTCCCTGATAACAAGACTCCCTGGTGTTATCTCTTTACAGCCACAGCCAGCCATCCGCTCCCTAATCCATCCATGGCAGCCACTAATCTAGTCTGCATTTTTATAAGTGTTCATATTATTTCCATGAAGGTTACACAAATGAAATCATGCAGTATGTATCCCTTGGAGATTTTTTTCATGTAATATAATTTCATTGAATCTCATCCAAGTTACTATGTGTGTCAATATTTTGCTTCTTTTTACTACTTAGTAGTATTCCATGGTATGGATGTACCACAGTTTATTAAACCATTCACTCACTGAAGGACTACATGGGTAGTTTCTACTTTTTGGCTATTATGAATAAAGCCATTATGAACATTCATGTACAAGTTCCTGTGTGAAAATAAATCTGCATTTTTTTTCTGGGATAAATGCCCAAGAATACAATTGCTGGGTCATCTGGTAAGTCCATTTTTAGTTTGAAGGAACTGCCAAACTATTTTCCAGAATGTAGAGTGCTGTTTTAAAAACACAAATCTCATCCTGTCATCACTTTACATAAAACTTCTCAATGGCTTCTCACTGCCGTTATAATTAAGACTAGATTTAAAAACAAAACAAAACAAAACAAAACAAAACAAAACAAAACAAAACAACCATGGACTAAAAGGCTTATATAATGATTTCCACTGACTTCTCCAACTTCACCCTGTACCACTGCCCTTGCTCTTCATGCTTACTGGCTTTTTAAAAATTTCCTGCAACATTCTCCTGCCACAGGGCCTTTGCAAGTGCTATTTCGTCTTACAGGAATGCTCTTCTTCCTACTACTAGTCTAAATAACTAAAACTCTACCTTTTTTTCCCCCTCAACTCAAGAATTTATCTCCTCAGGGAAGCCTCCATCTAGTCTACCTCAGATTCTGTTTTTTCATGTTCCTTTCCTTCATCACTTCTCTCAGAAATTACACTATTAATTTCCATGAACATCTGATTCAATTTTGTCTTTACCTCCAGACTCAAATTCATGAGGGCAAGGGTTATGTTGATTTCTGCTTATTATTGTCTGGCACATTTATCAGGTGCTCAATAAACATTTTTTGAATGAATGAAGGAATTACATACTCACCAAGTATTCAGTGTCAAAGCCTTAACATTTAAAAATGCCTTAATATTTAAGATATAGTAACTACTCTAAAGCTAGGGGAAAAAAGATATCTTAACTATTTATGTTCAAGGTGGCCAAGTAAGTAACAGATTCTTTTAGCCTAATTTCAGACAGTTTAGACTAATACATTCTGAAATATATATTATTTCAGAGTAAGACTCAGAACTAAGTATTCCTACTGGATAACTATTATTGAAAAATAACAAAGAAAATGATTACTAGGGCATTTGTTGTTCTTTTAAAACATTAAGGAGGCTTGCAAGCTAAGAAAGGGACAGGCATCTATGCAGCTCTCCATCTTGATCATTGATTGTCATATGAACTTGACATACCCTTTTGCAATCAATAACCACAGACTCACATTTAACATAACCATCATAAGAAGGCTCATGGTATCTTTCCTGGGGCAGTATGGTTAAAACATTCATGGTTAAGTAAGGTGCCTCCAGTGGGGCACCTATGTTTGATCTTTGAGTCTAAAGACACAGTGAGTCACATAATTCTTAGGCGACAGCTGATAAACCAATATGGCAAAGTAACGTGGGAGTTTTGCCTTGTTTTGCTCTGTTTCTTACAGCAATGGGAAAAAGAGGCAGCTTTTTTCCAGGATATAAATACTGCCAACATAGGCAGACTGCAACACTGTGGGTGCTTGAGAAATTTTTTAAAAGCATGTGGGAATGAGCAAGATATGTGCATATTTGTGAATGAAACACAGCAAGGCAGGACTACCTAAGAAACATGACAAATCTGGGTGTTAAAACAACAAACTGTAAATATGGAACAATTGGCATTTTGTGAAATCTCTTTTAAGTGACAGAAAATGTGCCAATTTTAAGCCTTTTTAGTTTGTATATGTGTTGGGAGGGAAAGATCAGAAAAGGGGGAGGCAAGATAATGACCACTGTGCACAGTAACATTCCTTTGAGTCCCTCCATTTTTTTGTACATTCACATTTTGCATGGAGATATTATATATTATAAAATTCATCATTTAAATGTGTACAATTCAGTGTAGAGTATATTCACTTTTTAGTACATACTAGTATATTCACAGAGTTGTGCAAGCATCACCATTATTTAAAGCTGAACATTATTTTCTGGACCACTGTGCCCCTCTAACCCCAAAACTTCAGAAAGTATTTCCTAAGAATGGGATAGTTTCTTACATAATCATAAAACAATGATCAGATTAAGAAAATTTAACATGGATAAAATGCTATTATATAATATACTTTCCATATTTAAGTTTCATCATTATTCCCAATAATGTCATTTATATCTGTTTTTTACCTCTGATCGAAGATCCAGATTGCATTTAACTATCATGTCCTTTGGTTTCCTCAGTCTGGAACAGTGCCTCATTCTCCCCTTGTCTTCCAAGGTGCTGATGTTATCAGAGTGCAGGGCCAACTTTTTTGTGCAATGATGCTCAGTTTGGACTTGTCTGATTTTTTTTTCCAGAATTAGATTAAGATTATTGAATTCCTGGCAGGAATAATGGCTGTGTGAGGCTGTGTCCTGTTCAGAGCATCACATCAGGAGGCCCTTGATACCAGTTTGCTTTATTATTGGTGTTGTTAACTTTGATTACTTGCTTAACATGGGGCCCAATAAATTTCTCCACTATAAAGATATCATCACTGTAGAGTTAGTAAGTACTCTCTGGGATAATTGCTTGAGACTATATAAATATCCCTTTCTTCATCAAACTTTTCACCTGCTAGTTTTTGCATTCCTTGATGAATCCTATCTGAATCAGTTATTGTTATCATAGTTACAAAATGGTCACTTCTAACTCTGTCATTCCTCTACATTTCTAATTTGGCGTTCTAGTGTAAGAAAGAACTTGCCTTTCTCCTTTTTCACATCTCTCCCTCTCTTCTTTTTTTCTTTTCTGTTGGAATAAACTCATTTTATTCAAAAGGTTATAGTAGTATTCATTATTCATTTTAATACTCAATTTGCCCAGATTTAGCTAGTAAGAGCCCTTCTGGGTGACACCTGTCATCTTTTGAACACATCCCATAATTCTTTTAGAAATTCCTTACTTTCTGACACAACAAGATGTTCCAGGATCCAAAATTAACTGTCTCTGCTCCAGCCCTGGGATTAGCAATTTCCCACAAGGAGCCCTGTTTCCTTTTAATGGGAAATAACATTCAGAAAACAAACTCTGAGTGCTTGGTGTGTTCATCTCAACTGAAGTGTCACTGCTTATAGATTTGGTGGGGGGGATTCAATTTCATATAGTTCAACTTAGTATATTAAATCATGAATTTATACCAATATACATGAATACCTCTAATTTCAGACCAATTTCACATTTTTTTTCTGCCTTTACCCCTTCCCTCTTTCTTTCTTCTCCTAAAGTGAGAACTCTAGCTCCCAGAGTTCCCATTTTAATTATGACTTTTGTTACAAAAAAGCAAAAGGTGAAAGCAAGGTTTTCATTTCTAATTTCAAAATTGTATTAGTAATGCATACAGATTACAACCATACGCATTCATGTATACATATATGGACAGTTGGAGAGTATTTGGTCATTCATTGGAGTGAATTTTAGTCAGGCTCTCTTTTCCCAACATGTCGACCTCACCAATTGTTGCTCCACTATTATTTTGCTGTCTCTCTACTGTGCTTTTGGATTTTAAGACTGTGTTGGTTTTGAAGAGTTATCCATTACAAATATATTACCTAGCTCTAACAGCTTTATAATCAATTTATACCTTACACAAAAATTAGTAGATATTTCTCAAAAGGCTGAGCTGGAGGCAACTGGAGGTGACGGAAGGGTGAGAAGGAGAGGGGTCAGATTGGAGGAAGTCAGGGAAGGCCAAATAGAACAAAAGGTTAAATCTTCCTAATTACTGATTTCCTTTAGTTTATATTGATCTGAATATGAATATATGTGTAAATATATGTAGAAAAGAATCAGTATGTATACTGGTTAAGTATTCAGATACCTGGATCTAGGCTGCCTGACTTCAAGAACTGCTTCAAGGCTTATTAGTTGCGTAAGCCTGGGAAAATTCCTTGACCTTTCTGTGCCTCAGTGTCTTCATCTGCAAAATAGGGACAATAGCTTCAGTTCATAGGGCTATTGTGAAGATTAAATGAATTACTGGACATAAAGTGCTTAGGATAGTAGCTCAGTGCTATATAGATGCTTGATATTATATTTAGACTCTATTTTTTAAATAGAATCAAATTATACATACTTGTATAAACTTGATTATATTTCAGAGGTTTGTTTACCCAGCAAGGAATAAAGATCTGCCATATTCCTTTTCATGGCACCGTAATATACCATTATATGGATGTACTGTCATTTAGTTTTTCAATCTCTATTGACAGGACACTTAGAATGTTCCTATTTTTTATATTACAAACATTAGTCAACGTCCTTGTACACAAGTCTTATCTGTACACTTTTTTATTTTCTTGTGAAGTTGCCCTATAAAAAGTTGAATTGATTTATATCTCCTTCAGTAAGTTGTTCTTATTTTCCTCTTCCTCTAGGTCAGTGGTTCTCAACCATTTTTTTCTGCCTCAATCCCATCCACATCCACAGTATTTATCCTACTATCAACAGTCTCTCTCATTACATGATTTGCAGTGGTTTGAGGATGTGACAGAGACTGCAAGTTGTCTCCATGTAACCTCCCTTCCTCTCCATCCTTACCTGCCTTTCTCCCTTCCTTTCTCAGTAACAGAACTCTGTGTTTGAGGGGTGTGATGCAGGGAAATGGCTGCTCAGAATGAAGACTGCATTTTCCAGGCTTTCTTGCAGAAACGTATATGCATGACTAAGTTCTGTGCAATGGGATGTAAGTATCCTTAAAGTAGGAGCCATTCCCTTCTTTCCTTTACGTTGGTGGAATAGAATGTGAATATAACAACGTGGCTCCAGCAGACACTTTTGACTATCATGCATTCTGATCCTGTTGAGTCTCTGACCAGATTTGCACTGACCGCCTCCAGTTTTCTTGACGAGATGAACTTCTGTTTTGTTCAAGTCACTGCTATTTTCTTTTTGTTTGTTTCTTATAGAGAAACTGAATCCTAATAAAGAGTTCTATGAGAATCTCTGTGTTGAAGACCCCTGTGGGGAAGGTAGCTAGTAGTTGGATAAAAATTACAGATACTAGTCTTGCGTATCTTTTCCACTTTTTAAAAATTCTTTTAGTATTTGTATGCTGCTCCTGTTAACTGGAACATTAAAAAATTACATATTTGCTTGTTGCCTTGATCAAGTGATAATTTTTAATAAATAAAAAAGAAAGCTACTTAATATTCTTATATTTTAAATTTTATTGAATTTACTTGCACTTTTGGCATAAACTGGGTATCGATATACATGAATCTTCTTCTGTCCTCTCTTTTGTTCCATCTGTCCTTGCACCAATAACATACTGTCATATTGCAGTTTTATAGTAAATCTTGGTATATCAGAGTGTAAGTAGTTTTTTACCTGCTGTATAACACCATCATTTAATTAAACAAGTTTATTGAACTTGTCCTCCTGAAAGATAGGTTATTTCTACATTTTCACCATTATAAATAGTTCTGCCATGGACAAATTTGTATATTTCCTTGTGCATGTTTTTCCCTAGAATAGGTACCCAGAAATGCAATTTCTAGAAAGGGCCAAATTGATTTTCAAAGTAATTGCATCAGTTTATACTTCTACTAGAATTGATTGAGGGTCCTTAGGGTTTCCTATTTTTGACAATAGTTGTTACAACATCAGACTTTTTGCATGTGTCAGCATCATGGATTTGAAGGGTTATCTCTGTTTTAGATGCATTTCCTTGATTACCCAGTAGTTTGTAAGTCATTTGATTTCCTTTTCTGTGAATTGCCTGTTTACATCCATGCCCATTTTTCTATTGTGTGGCTTGAATTGTCCTTGATTTTTTTGAAATTCTTTATAATGTCTGGATACAAATCCTTTGGGGTTTATATTTGTACATAGCTTCTTCCAGCACGTGGTCTGCTTTTAGTTTTGTTTGGGTTGTCTTTGGTCATAGAGAGGCTGTACATTTTAATGCAGTTGAATCGTTCATCTTTTAGTTGCAGTTTTTGCTTTTAGTTATGTGTGCCTTGAGAAATCTTTGCCTATTTTGACATCATAAAAAAAAAGTTTTTCTTCTGAACAATTCTAGTGTGGTTTTCAAAATCAGGTCTTTAATGTTTTGTTCATTTATTTATGGCTTTGTTCATTTAGATTAGATACACATCCAAAATTATATTTTTCATATGGAAATTTCCATGAGAAACCCTTATTAGGATTTTCATTTGAATTACCTTAAACATATTGATTTATTTGGAGGTAGGGACATGTTTAAGATAGTGAATATTCCTATCCATAAACATGGGCTCTCTCCTTTTTAAAATAGTTCTTCAAACATGTCCTTCAATAGTTTTATAATTTTGTCCGTGAAAGTCTTACACATGTTTTTATGATATACTTTTAATTCTTAATTGTTGATTTGGTAAATTATACCTTTCTTTAAAATTACACACTGTAGGGGTTTGTTGCTGACAAATGGGAACTCTTAACTGTACTTTGTATTTTGATCTTAATACCCAGCAATCTTGCTTAAATCTTCTCTTTGGACCAATAGCTTTTCTATAGATTTTTCTTGAAATTTCCATTTAGGCAATCACATCACATGCATGTAATGACAGTTTTGTTTCTGTTATAGTCTATGTAGGTATAGAACTCCATATTGGAGATATTTTTCTTTGTAATGTTTTGAAGGTATCGTCCCACCATCTTCCTGCTTCTTTTGTCACTGAGAAATCTTCTTAGAAGATTTCTATCATTTTTTTTTCCCTCTAACTGCCTTTAAGTTATCTTTGTCTTGGATGTTCTGTGATTTCACTAAAACATCTTGGTGTGAATTTGTTTTTATATTTCTAGATTGAGGTTTATGCTCCCTGAGTCTGAGGATTTCATACATTATTTAGTCATATTCTCTTTGAAAATTGCTTATCCTTCACTCTTTTATTTTAGAATGACTGTCAAATGTATGTTAAATCTTCTGTTTATTTCTGTTTTATACTTTCTGTTTATCTACTGTGCTGCATTCCTGGATAATTTCTTCACATCTATCTTCCAGTTTTAGAACATTCTTTCAGTGTAGTTGATGTGCCATTTAACAGATTTTTCAAGAGTTCAATGACTATAAATATATTTTTAATTTCTGGAAATTCTATTTCTTTCTTTTTCTAATGCACTTCTTTTTTTAAAGTGGCCTCTCAGCCACACTTTTTTTTTTTTTTTTTTTGGTGGGGGAGGTAATTAGGTTTGTTTGTTTGTTTATTCTTAGAGGAGGAACTGGGGATTGAACCCAGCACCTCATGCGTGCCAAGCATGTGCTCTATCACTTGAGCTATACTCTCCCCCCTTTTTTAAATATAGAGTTTCTTGTTCTCTTATGTTTCAATTCTTTCTTTCATGTCTTCCAGAGTCAGCACAATGTCATTTCAAGAAGTTACTGTTCTATTTTTCAGTTCCCCTTTCATTACCCAAATTGGGAGGTTAAAAAAAAAAAAAAAACAGAATTCAGCTATCTTAAAAAGCTTGTTTAGGGCACATCTTACCTGTTATTCCTAGATTTTTTAGGAAGGGCATTTAATATCGCTTTATCATTTTTTATATATTAAAATACAAACATTTTAACCTGAATTAGAACTGTGTCTACCTGGATGAACCCATAGCTTTTAGGCTACCTACTATTTAGTTCCTGAGGTAAGCAATCATCTACTGGAATGGGGAAATTGTTGTTTCCTTGCTGCTATTCAGTAAATGCCAGAAGAAAACAATTCTTAGGTACCTTAAACAGGCTCTATTCCTACAGCATGGAGTAGACTCTGTAATCATCCCATTTCAGGATATGAAAGCCATCATTCTATAAACTGATAGTTTTCATTCCCTATCACCCAAAGGACAACTGAAGAGTAAAAAAAAACATTTATTTTCCTCTTTTTTTTAACTAAGGAAAACTTTTATTTAAACTGTGCAATCAATCAGTACTTAGACAGCAGTTTCATAAACATTTTGGCATTTAAACTTTTATTCATTTTTGGCATGACCTGTAGGACAGTATATAAACTATCCTGGGGAGGGGGGGAAATACTAGGCAATATTTACTATAATGCTAGAAAAAGAAAACAAACCCACATTATTAAGCAAAATATGTTTTAAGAAGACATTAAAAAGGTACATTCAAAATCAAGGCAAACATTTGCTTTCTTCATGCAATGGAGTTCACAGAGCTGATCCCCTGAGTCAAATATAAAATTAAAATAGCTCAGCTCTGGAGTCCATTAGCTAGTCTGCAAATGCTACCCTTACAAGAAAATGGTATACAGAGTGAAAGGATCCAGAACACCCATAATACGAAATAATATAACTGGCTCCCACACTTTCATTTAATTCACATCTTCAAAGAAAAAAAATCACGCATACACAGATAATTTTGTCCAACAACAGCAACAGACAGACAAACTTACTTAATATATGTCCTCTAGTCTACTGATAGGCTAAGGCAATGTGTGTGTATTCAGGCTTTGCAAATTTCTAAAACAGGCTCACACTGCTAATCACTGCTAATCATTTCCATTTGCAAAGGGAATAGATATAGAGAATGTGGTAATGGGGAGAAAAATGTTTTAGGTAAGCATTTTAAGTATTTTTGTTGTTTTTAAAGATAGTTCTATAGAAAAATAAACTACTGTGACATAAATTTTTAAAGAAGAAGTTTGTAAGTTAGGACTGTGTCTACATACCATCGACTACTTACAAGACAGGAAACTTGAGTAAATCAGGAAAGGTGTTCAGAATCTCATGCATGATGCTAAGAGTGATACTGGCTGGTTCAAGAAAAAGTGAAGGGAAACATTTACTTTCTCTAAAAAAAGACAATACTCATATAATTCTCCCAATAAGCCTTAAAAGTTGACTTGAGTTAACTAGAATTAGATGCCAGCATGTGTTACCCTATATAGAATTCATTCCAAGTGGTTTAAAGAAATGTCGAAATGCTCTATAATCTTGAAAAAGTAGATCTATTAGAGAAGAATTCTAAAAATGTACTTCTGTCCACCCCTCGGGGAATGTTAGACGCCCTCCTTAAATCTTTAAAAGCTAAGATATTAAAAGATGAAAGATTTAAATTAGGGTAAGATGATTTCATGTTTAGTACTTTCAAAAGCACTGCAAATCCCCCTCTTATAGATTTACCTACATTAAAGATGAATGTTTAAATCCCAGTCTACATCTTTTATCAACCACTTTCTTCTGTTAGTTTTTTTTGTGCATATACAGGAAATTCAAACATTTTTCATTTTAGCACAGGCAAAATGTAATTGGAAAGGCTGCCCTGTAAAGAAAAAAAAAAAATCTGTTAAGGTATATTTCACAGCCTCATAGAAAGGACTTTTGGATTTTAATTATTTATACTTTTAAGTTTTCAAAATACTACTGCTTCATTCTACACAACAAATTATCCTCATTTCATGGAAAGAAAAGGAACAGATATAGGTTAGTAATTTTCCTACCAAAAAATTCTCAAAATGGTCAAGGACTAGACTTTAGGTGCTTCAAAGACTCACCTTATTCTACCACATGATTCTCCCTCAACTTCACTCCCTCTTAAATTAATTAGGTTGAATTCAATAAAAACTATACTCTTCAGATCTAGCCAGAAGGGATGACTGGCTACACATCTGGCTTTTTCTAGTTAATAAATGCCTACTTGGATATGAGGACTAGAGAAAAATTACAAAAGATAAAATTCAACTCTGAACACCTAGTCTAATAAGGAAATGCTTGAATAGATAAGGAGTCCAGAACCATGCCCACCTTATTTAATGCAACTCTAGGCATAAGCACCAGCCTTCAGACACAGTTTTGGCTAAGAGAATGAAAGGTTTCAAAGAAGGAAAGAGGGATGTTAGGAGGTGACAGAGTGAGTTCTGGCCCAGCCTCCTGAATTCCTCCTGTGAATAAACAGACGTAATGAAGACAGACATCTCTCTACTGGTTGGCTATGCCTGTGTGGACAGGTTGCCTCAACACAGCAGAAGGCACTATGAGCCGAGGTAATAAAGATCATTTCTTTGCTGAGAAAATGCATCACAGTAGAAATTCTATAAATGCTGGAGTTGGACCAACTCCAGTTCATATCTTACTAGCCACTTACTAGCTGTGATCTTTGGCAAATTAGACACTGTAAACCTGTTTTCTGATCTCTAAAATGGGGATAATACTTGCTTTGCAGAATGAAGCAGTTTGCAGAGGTGAAGCATGTGCTGGGCACGTCACATATGCTCTGTAAATGGCATTATCCCTTCCCAAGAAGTAGAGACAGAAGTAGCTGAAAAGTGACCAGCACTCTTAACCTTAGAATATCATCATGGTCTGAAAATTAGGGTAGAATTATAAACTATCCTTCGAATCTGAAAAAAGGCTTGACTTAAAATGATCTAGAAATTAGAACAAACTACAGCTGTGGAATCTAAAGCTTTCTAGGAAAAGGGACAATTGAAATCAAAGAAGAATGGTAAGAAAGATAAAATTTCCTAGGAGTTGTACATGTTGACAAAGTAAGTGGAAGCTCTTGCTGAGGGCAATGGAAACTCAAGAGGTTATAAACTAAAAACCAAACAGTTGGTAGCTGGTGAAGCTGAAGAAATAAACTCGATTTAAAAGTCAAAAAGGGTACATGTTGCAAATATGCTTTTAAAAGAAAATAAACTTAAGCACAGTCCTGTTCATCTACTCTGAGTCCCTGTGTTTGAGGTCTTTCCCCCAACCCTACCCCAACAACACAATCACTTAAGAGAAAAGGAGAAAGCTCAACTCTCATAAGAACAGTTTTCAAAAATTTCTGACAAAATTCTATAAAGTTAGAGCCAAATATTTAGGAAACTTCCTGTTAAACAATAGAACTGAGATGTTAATTTACAAAGCACGTATTCAAAAAGTTTAAAGCTGAATTGCTTTTGCAAGTGATGTAGAGAGAGTTTAATGTATACATTTGACAGGCTATAAGCCAAGGTTTTCATAGTTTTTGAAATTCTGAAGATCCCCTAGAGGCACACAGTTTTACGCTTACACAATTTCTGTAATGCTACAGACATTTTATGGAGATCAGAATTCTACAGAAATTTGTAGGCAAAATAATGGCCACCCATGTAAGTCCATGCCCAAATCCCTAAACTCTGAATGTGTTACTGTACACAGCAAAAGGGACTTTTCAGATGCGGGAGTATCCTGGATCACCCAGATGGGCCCAATCTAATCACATAGTCCTTAACACTGGAGAACCCTTCCTTGTCGGGGTCAGAAAAACAGACATAGTAATGGAAGTGGTGCCAGAGAGATGCTATGTTACCAACTTTCAAGATAGAGGGAGGGGTCTACAGCTCTAAACGCCAGAAAAGATAAGGAAATGAACCTTGATTTTATCTCATTGAGACCTGTGTCAGACTTCTTACCTACAGAACTACAAGAAAATAAATTTGTGTTGTTTTAAGGCCAACTCTGTGGTAATTTATTATAGCAGCAGTAAGAAAATAGTACGGTATCTGTCTGGTAAAACTGCAAGACTGTCACGTTAAACACTTTTAAAGGTTTACGAAGGGAAAATGCCTGAGAAGATTAAAGCCTGCAAACATACACATTGCATTAGCCTGTGATCTTATGTCCTGAGCATAAATCAACTTCACAGAGAATTCTATGTATGTGTTCTTCTAAACATCAATAAAATTCACAATTAGACAACTGGTTGTGTGTGTTGATTCTCCAGAACCCTCTACTGTGTGTTCATAGCCCATAGAAAACATAAGTATTCAACCAAAGCAATTTTATCCATGTGTCAGGAACAAAGTCTACAAAATACATGTTTAGTCTCAGATCATGACCCTCTCAACATATTGAAACTTTTTTTTTTTACATTCAGCATTAAAAATTTACATTCAATGAAATATAAATATATGTGAATCACTACAGCCACTTCTGAGGTGGAACCACATTCTAGCATATAAAAAAAAAAAACTTTCAAATCCATCTTTTTGTGACACTCTAAATCATTTCCAAAGCTGTCTTCATGTGGACCTGAACAAGGATCCTGAGTCGTCAACATGAGCAAATTCCTGGCAGACATTCCTTAACGAAGCCAAGACAAACCAATGCAAACCACTGTCACTGTTCCCAATGGTGGCACTGCTCTTGTTTGAAGTGAAGGCAAATAAAAGGCATTTCATTGAGGATCTAATTTCCCTGGTGTGCCAAAGCTCATTTTTTTTTTTAAAGCCAATCAGTGGATAAAACTGTGTCCTTACTTTTAGGTTAATCAAAACATAAAACTCCAGATTTCATGAAAAAGATTTTTGTTTCACCTAAGGCTCCACTAAAGTTCGAAACACCTTGATGCAATTAAAATATTTCAGTTTATGGATAATTTTAAAGAGCACATCTACCAAAGTACAGCCCACTTAAACAGTGATATGGTTTGTTTCCCTGGTATATCCCATTGCTCCCCAGGGATGAGAACATCCCTCTCATTAAGGGGCTGCCTAAAGCACTCAGAGTTAACCAGGTAACGCTTAAGCAGGAGGAAGACTACGCAGGCTGATTCAGGGGTTGCCAGAATGCTCTGCGATGGAAAAGCCTGCTGATACTTCTGTTGACATCTCACACTCAAGGTGCTTAGGAAAGTATCACATAATTTGGCAAAAACATCCTGTGGCTGAATCAGCAGATTTAATGGAAAGTCCCTACGTATGCTACTCGTATACAGACTGGGTTCTGGAGAGACAAGTCTGGTTGACATAAAAACAAGAAACAACAGTTTAATGTATAACTAAATATGCCTCTCTGAGGAGGTAACCTTAAATATCTTTGGTTTTTTATAAATTTGCTGATAAAAAGTACTTGAATTAAAACACTGATAAATACCAATATAATTGTATTGCTTTTAATCATGTAAACTTAGCCCTTTGATATCTCTGCTACTAAAGCTAGTTTCCCTATCAGCCTCTAAATAAATTTATTTCAAATCTGCTCATCTTTACTTACTTACAGGCTAACCTATATATTTTAATGGTCTTTGGTATGAAAATACTGATGAGCAGTATCTTGTAATATTTGGCATAAAAATGACATGCACGTATCAGTACTTACAGAGAATAAATCTTTGGAAAAGAAAATAGTTACTATTTGCATATTAGCCCCTTTGGAGTGAAATACCATGACATAACACCACTAGGAGAGAGAAATGAGAATCTTCACATTTTAGTTACAATTTCATACTTAAGACTTCAAAGAAGCTAGCTTTGGCCAAGTAAAAAGAAGTCTTTGGTGTACATTAAATATCTTACTTCAATGAGACCAAAATATTTATCTTTGGTGAAAAGATTTTTTTTCTCTGCAGCAAGTAGTTTCAACAATTTCAAAATACTTTAATACTGTATAGCTGAAGATCTACTTGCTGAAGAAAAAAAAAAAATCTGAAATTCTATGGAACTATCTGCTGGTGAAGAACTTATTTTAAATGCTCTGGTAACAATAAGGTAGTTAAAATTACTAGTCTATTTAACTACAACAATCAATATAAACCCTATCATTCTGGGTTAGTAACTACTTGTATAAGCTTTATACCTATAGATGTTTCTAGTGAATTCAATTTGGGGGGAAATCATAGTCACATTTCCACTTTCTACTGAAAATTCTTTGGTAACAGGATTATGATGAAAAAATCTTGTATAAGAACAAAGTGAAAAGGTGAAAGAGTAAAAAATGTACTGGTAAATAATTAGCAAATAGTTACAGCCTAAAGATCTACAATTCCTATGGGCCTATTTATCAAAAACAAAACAAACAAAATACTCTCTTCAAGGACTTCAGATCATCAGTTTAGGCTTTTAAAACGATTCAAATTCATAGAGTCCTAGACATATCTCCCATAATCACGATGGACAAGGTTTCAAGTTTAGATTTTGTTTGCCTTTTAACAAAAGTTTAAAATAATAAAACCAACTCATTGTACTCCTTAAATTTAGACACTGATAAACATTGGCCCCTCATACTTCTACTTAAGAACCCAAAAAACGCCATACCCTGTCAATTTGCCCATGCTTCCATGAGGCAGCTCAAAAGTAACAAAACATTCCCTGAGTACAGGAAAAAAAATAACACTAGAATAACTTTACAAGGAGGTAGTATAAAACAGGAGCTATAAAGGCAGGAGCAGCATTTTCCCTTGCCTCAGATTGTTCACCTAAAGCTCTGCTTTTTTGTTTCGCCATGAAGCCCATTTTTAGATAACAAAATGGGGGACTTGGAATTCAGTTTGGAAGTGTTTGCTGGCACTTAATGTTGGTCTGCTTCTGAACACATCCAGTTTGGCACAAAACTACGGATTAAAAAACAACCAAAAAATGTTGTATCATCAGACATTGGGATAGAAAGTGACAGAGGTGGGACCGTTACCCAGTAATTTTTTTTTTTTTAAGAACATCATTTAACATGACCCCTCCTCTATAAACAAAAGGTTTCAAGGGGAAGATCCATTATGATTCCTTCCAAAACGAGGCTCAAGGCTCAAAAGTCATTTCTAGATAATTTGAAGAAATACTTTTAAAAAATATGAGGGCCCCCTCTCTATACACCATGTGTTTCTTTATCCTCTCCCACTGCTGGGCACCGAGTAGTTAACGGTCTCATGACTGAGAGAAAGCCTATCTATGTGGCTAAGTAAACAGTTTGCTGATTTCAAACCAGCAAGAGAGTTAACTCACTCCTGGAGTTAGCACTGCTTGTTCACAGCACTGATGCTGAAGGAAGATTAAACAGAGTACCAAATTCTCTTAAGAATTCAAGAAAACACAAGCAAGCTGGTGGAGCTCTGAATACTTATCCCTAAACAAAACCTGCACAAAAAATAAACCAAAATGCTTTGATAAAATTCTGTACATAAAAAGTTATTGATAAAAATCCAAGAAATTCTTAAGGCAACTTTTTGTACTCTTGTCCTGAAAAACTTCATGAATATTAAAAAAGTATAAGGCAAAGAACTTCATAATATATAATGAAAGGCACTGTTACCATGACAACCTCAAGTTTATTTTACTGTCTACTGTTGCATTTATCTTCATTCTTAATATTTTATGAAATTTCTTTACCCCTTTAAGCCAAGCTGAGATTTAAGGGGAAAAAAAAAGCCCTAACCTATTCTCTTTAAAAATCTGTTTCCTGCAAGGAGTTTTGCAGCTAATTCTGGAAAGGTTGAGGATGCTTTGCAAACTAGACAGTGCAGCCTTTGGCCAACTGTCAGGCAAAGGGGCAGGTAGAAAGGCACAGCTTCGAGACAGGCTGAGGTCTGGGTTACAGCAGAGAAAGCATTCAGGCTCTCATGCCCACTGTGTAAAGGCCCTTGAAGCAACAGCATTCCCTGTACGCTACTGAACAGTTCTGTTCTCAAAAGAGATAGACTTTTTGTTTTCGTCATTCAGTAAAATCAACAGTCCCAACTTTTCTCTTCTCAGTGGTTTCAGTCCGCACAGCCAGAGGTGCTAAATTATCTAAATCGTGTAGGTATCATAGTTTCTTGTTGTTGTTGTTGTTGTTGTTGTTGTTTTTAAATCAGAGCTTCAGATAAACATTCTTACTCATCCACCTATATGACTCCTTTGATCACACACATTACACGTACAGCAATGAAAACAAAATGCTACTAGGAAGTATCATTGGTTACATAGCTGAGATCAACTATCACAACAAACGAGGTAACAAAGTTATCTTCTGAGTTTGCCACTTGGCAAACTGAGGTAGATAGTCAGCAAAGGGGCTTTCAAAAGTCATCCCTTTGCTCCAGTGATATATTTTATAATCCAGTCAAGTATCTTGACTGTCTTTTCACATTGCTGACAATGAAACATTCAAAATATGTGAGCTTAAAGATAAAAAACAAAACACATTCAAAAAAGGTGAAATACCCAAAAAGACATCAAGATTTTCACAAAAGGCTTTGGCTCCCTGTTCATTGTCCTTCGAACAGACTTAAAGGCGAGAATACCTGGACATGGCTGTCTAGATTGGAAAATCCTTTTTATCAAAGCAGAGCATGGCAGGTGGTGGCTGCGGCACTGAAGAGGGAGTTTGCTCGGCATCTGACGGCACTGCAGGGTCTTCACACTTCCTCATCGAGGGCTCCCCACCTGAATCACTGCCAGTGAAGGAACTGGGGATCAAGGGCGTGGTACTTATAACTGAGGACAGGTGTATTTCATCATTGGATTCGTGGGAGAACCTTCCGGAATCCCCAGTTTCGTGGCTGCCTTCACTATTTGCTGACTGCTCAGTATCAGTCGCACCACCAAAGGGTCTTGGGAAGCTGGCTGTCTGACCTGGGGAGCTGGGGGAGTCTTCATCACTGATTAGTACCGTGGTGCCTGGCTGGTAAAAGCAGACTGCTTGAGTAAATCTTCTTTGAGGCTAGGCAAAAACACATAAAACACCATCAGCCATAACAGAGCACTCTTAAAAAATAATAAACCTGGTTTTACAGATTCAGTGTATTCTGAGATAGCAAACTGTTCAAGTTACCTGGGTGAAAGAAAGGTCAGCATGAAGGAACTGTCTGGGCCAGTGGTTCCGCAAGGAGTGGGAGCACATCAGAATTACTGGGGCAAGTGATGTGCCCCACCCCTTTCTCCATTGCCCCCCAGTCCCCACTGAGAACCACAGCTCTGATTCCTATTCCAGCTGTCATTTCAGTGATCATTCCCCATGGCTTTCCATAGAGTCATGTCCCAAATTCATAAAATTACATCCAGAAAGAACACAGAAGTTAAAAGCCTTCATTTTCATTTTCCTCTTTTTAAAATTATCATTTCATATACCATGGGTGGCCAAAGATTTTTCCATTCAGGTAGGTGAGTTACCTGCTCAGCTTTTATCTTCTTAGAATCTTGGAAAAAAAACCATTTTTTCTTAGGGTTGCTTTTAATAATAGGACCATAGCTATTAATTATCAGGTCAGTTCCTCCCTGGAGATATAAAAGGGAAAAATGTGCATATTATAGATTTCAGTTTATTACAAGTAGTACACAACATTTTTACATGTTGAAAGAAAAAAATGATTATAGACATTATTATTTCTTTTTTTACACAAGCAGCACACAGCAAATACAGGATATTTGTAAGTGATCAAACAGATAAAATTGGTTTATTTCTGAGAGATATATATGCTGAAGTATGTGGGGTGAAGTGTAATGATTCCAAAACTTCTCAAATGACAGGGCAAACAAAAATACAAAGAGAGAGAGAGAGAAATGACAAGATACTGATGATTATTTGTGCACTCATTATATTTTTTCAACCTTTCCACATGTTTGAAAAATTTGAAAAGGATTTGGGAAGAGAAAAATGGACCCTCATGTGCTCGACAAAACAGTAGTAGACGGGGGATCAATTCTTAAGCTGACCCACGGGAATTCAGAGACCTGTCCTCCAAGCTGGCTTCTCCACCTCACTTCAGGCCTCCACTCTGCTCTGCCTCCTTTCATGGGAATGCAGATGCTCCCTCTTTTTTCCCACGTCTTCCTCCCCACTGCGTGTCTCCTTAGTCCTTTCCCATGTCTAGTTCCAAGTGCTTAATAACAGAATAACAGTGTATTCTAGTGCCTTTTGTGCTTATTTAAAAGTTTTAGGTTCTAATGTTCTAGATTAATTTGAAATAAATTAAATGGCTTGCATTTGCATCAGAAAATAAAAGCTAAATAAAGCTGCAAACAAAAAATACAGAAGACAAGAGTAGCAAAAATCAATTCATTATTATTTATCCAGATATACACAGTATATAGCACTGTGCTACATACAAGTAAATTACATATGTTGAATATAATTGTGTAAAATTTAATATGAAAACTACCTGAAATTTTGTTATATTTTTGGTATTCTATATTTTGGGGAAGAAGAATTTATACCAGGATTTGGCAAGTTTTTTCTGTAAAGGGGCAGATAGTAAATATTATATGCTGCAGACTACATATGGCCTCTGTTGCATTTTTCTCTTCTTTCTCCTTTTTATTTTCCCCCAAAATACCCTTTAAAAAATATAAAAAACATACGTAGCTCAGGGATGGCCATATAAAAATAGGCTGCAGGGTTGTGGATACCTGATTTACAGCACATTGGTTATGAGAGCCATTATAATAATGCATGCTATCCAATGTTGCAAGGTGACTAAAAATAATTTTCAGTTGGTGTTCACAATGCTTATCACTGTACTATTATTACATATAGCGGGAAGGACATGAAGTAACCTCCTCCACTGGCATCTCTTTACTATGTCCAACTTCCTAAGGCCATAAAGGGAAGGATCTCGAGATGCCCATTTAGATACTCCTTATTTTAAAAATATGTCATTCATATCTGGAATGTTCTGATGCTCCCTTCAGTTCGAAAATCAACTAAAGTATATAATTGATTAATAAAAATTTATCCATCTAATATATAGAGGACAGCCCCAATTATAGTCAATATGGACTAATGACCTTTGTGTCCTTATTTAAGAGATCTCAGCTCCACATAATCCCATCTAAGTGAATTTATGCTACTTTTTCATTTTTTTCTTTATCTCTTTCATCTTTTATTCTTTTACCTATCCCTATCTTCTTCTCCCCATTTTATGCTAGGAAGGACCTCGGTGAAATGGTTTCCCATTTCGTTACATGGAGTATGGATGTAAGAAATTCAACATATCATTTTTTGGTAAGAAGATTTTACGCATACAGGGAAGATGAAGAGTGGGAAGGAGCACGCAGCACGGAGTTCGACAGCCGAAAGTACCTTGGCGTCTATGAAGCTGTTCGGCATGATCATTGGCATTAAGGACTCTTCATTTTCTACCACTCCTTCCAGGTTCTTTCCCATTTCATTTCCGCTGGTGAGGGAGGCACCGGTACGAGATAACTGTTGAGCTCCATTCTGTGCTGTCTTGGAGGCAGATGATTTCCTGAAATAATGCAAGAAAACAAAATCGTCTAAGTCCAGAGAAGATAGAAGCAAATGTACCAAATTTGGTGAAATTTGCAAAACTCACAACTTCGCAAACAATGGACTTCCTTAATGCTTGTTTCTCAAACACCTTTAGGAACTGAGTACTAGATTTTTTTAAAATTGAGGTACAGTTCATTTATAGTATTGTGTTAGTTTTAGGTGTACAGCAAAGTGATTCAGATATATATATATTCTTATTCAGATTCTTTTCCATTATAGGTTATTAAAAGATATTGAATATAGTTCCCTGCACTATACTGAGTACTAGATTTTAACTCCAACACAGTGCTGCAAACTTTTAAGACTTGAGAAAACTTCTTTATGTTTTTTTGCCCCAATCTCTGTTTATATAAAATTACTTTTTACAAACACTTAGTAAAAACCTTAATATTTATAAAGTACTATTATTGATTACTGTTGATTATAATTTATGCAGAAATGGTATCTTTTTAAATTTACATGTTCTCCTGCAGGTCTGAAGATTGTCACAGTAACGTAACAATTAATGATGACAAATTTACAATGGTACTTCTGCAAGATTTGGGCATCAGTAAAACTAAGCCAGTTTCATATATAAAAAATGTTAGAACTCTTTCATTAACAAAATATGTTTTCTGAGTATGTTTCTAGGTACAAGTACCAAACACATATAGAATAAACTCTGAAAAACCTATGCTAATGGAGAGAGTCTATTGATGAACATTACCTAAAAATGATGTGTATTTGACTTTGTTTTTTAAATTTAGTAAAAACCTTAAGAAAATAAGTGAAAGCAAAAGCCAAAATATAAAAGGTTAGAAACAGGCAAGTTCACTGAATGCTGAGAATTCAGCTGAAGTCAAACCGCAGGTGAAACTGCCTGACAAGAGTTTACAGAGAACTAATCCCTAGTTATTACTTTTGTTTTAACCCCTGTCTGGAGAATCCCAACCATGTGTCCTGCGGTGGTGAGGGTAGAGCTCTCAAGTGACTCAGGCATTTCAGGCTACTTAAATATGAAAACATTCCAGACAGTAAGGAATCCTCTCAAACAGCAGATACATCAGATTAAGTGTGCCATTTTTTTCAAAGAGAAAAAAAAAGTCAAAGGATATACTTTGTGATTCTCAAAATACCATGGAAATGAGGAAAACTAGGTCCTCATTTAAGAATATGTTGCTGGCGCAGTAATTTTTTTCAAATGGCAACAGAATAATCCCTTCCAAAGTGAGCACATCTCTACAGCTCTAAGAACTCAAGTAATAATACGTTCATTTTAAATTGAAATCAAGCACTCTAAAAGGCGCCTGATTTCAATTTGCTCCTGTAGTTTCTGTAATTTAAATTTCTTTTTCTTTTAACCATTGCAGCATCTCTAGCAGTGGAAACACACCTGGCTTTACTCCGGTATATGAGGATGAGAACACAGATGAGGATGCAGGTCAAGGCTATGCCGACACCCACAGCAATGCCGGTCATTGATTTTTGGTCCAGATGGTAATAGCCTGAATAAACTAGAAGGGGAAACATATATACTCAGAGTCAGTCAGAAAAATAAAGGATTCCATTTTATCATAATTCTCAGGTATTAGCTTTTCAATAATTTTTCTTCCTCTTATAGGAAACCTTTTGACAGTATCTGTGTCTAAGCAGAAAAGACAGATTACTCTTTGATCAGTAATCTTAAAATTGGTTTATCTTCTCATATCGAAGGCTCTAAATATGAGTTCTAGATATTATATTACTATGTCAAACATGAACATCAGTTCACAATGTATAAGGCTAAAAGGTGCAAAGCACAGATGTTCACTGATGGACCAAAGGATAGCTTTCCTGGCATATTACCCTAAAAGTAGATCTGTAACTGCAGATTAGTTTTCCGTTTATGTATTTTCATTTACATAGCAGTGCTTCTCAACCTTTAATGTGCATAAGAGTCACTAGAGGATTTGCTACATCTGGGCCCCTGATTCTGCACATCTAGTAAGCTCTCAGGTGATAATTCACACTGCTGGTCCCTTGACACTTTGACTAGCAACGTATTGCTCTCAGCTTCCCCTGATGACACTGTATCTACTGTGGCTACCTCCTTCCTGTGCTTAAATCCGACTGTCCTGCCGTTTTCTGTTTCTCTCCCTCCTTCCCAGTTCTACCCTCACTGCCCCCCTTCAAACACACGATACTGAATGACTATTCTCTGGGGAATTAAGAGCCCTTAATCCCATCCTGAGTTCAGCTGGCATCTCCTCCCTTTAAAGCTGTCCCCGTCACACCCTCATCCCCACACAGGCCACCTCCCCCAGAGGAGGAAAAGGAGGCATCTAGTCCTGTATCATAGGGGACCTCCAGTTTCTTGAGAACAGAAGGACGATACCCTGAGTGGAGTGAGAGTGGCTCGTTAAAGGTATTTTTTCCAATTGCTTTCTGAAGAGAAACAACTTTCTCTCTGGAAAAGCTTTCTTTTTTCTTTTCTTTTTTTCTTTTGTGGTGAACACTTAATGAAAACCATGTTCTCCTTAGCTTGAACACCACAACTACCACTGCTATTTATTTCCACGAAACCTCCCAGGACGCCTACTCCCACCAGTTCACGGGTGGTGTGGCTCCTCTGTCTTGGTGGCTGCACAGCTGGGAAGAGAAGACTGGGACACAGTGGTCTGAAAACTGCAGTTAATTCTGAGCTGAAGCCTGTCTCCTAGGAGTGCAGAGCGAGCCATGCAGCTCCACAGCACCAGAACCTCACCAGCAACAATTCAAGGAGCCGAGACCAGGTGTAGACATGGCCATGGTAGGAGTGGAAACAAAGCATGGGGAGCTGGAAAACAGCACGTGTACTTTCTTTTCCTGAGGAATATCAGTGACTAACGGCAGCATACCGACCTTTGGCATCAGCAGGATCTAAACGCTTGGGCCTCTGATTTGATTCTGGGGTTTCCTTTGGAAGCACTGCTAGCTCCACAGAGTTTGAAAAGGGTCCTTCTCCCACCTCATTGGATGCAGATATCTTGACAATGTATATATTTCCTGCCACCAGGTTTTCTAGCAAAGCCATGGTTATTGCCCCTATAAATATATCAATTACAAATTAAGCAAACTTTATCTTTTATTCATTCTTTCAATCACACAAACATGGTCTTATTTTTATGATTATAAAAGTAATACATTTATTGTAAAATGTTTGTAAAATAAAGATAAGTATGAATAAAATGACAATTTCCTATTGTTAACATTTTGGTGTATTTGTGTGTGTACAATACACGTATGAGTACATATTTACCACAACCATTCTTATATCCTAAAATTTTAATTTAACATTGCACCATGCACACTGCCCCTATAAATATATAATTCTTCCTTGTAATTTTGTATTAAGAGTAGCTTGTAAAAGCAGCATGTATTTTTGTTTGGATTTTTTTTTAACCAAAAAATTATAAACATATATATAATGTTTCACTCTTTATATAGGTATGGATACAAACAGCATTGAAAACATTTTATTTTGGAATATTTCAAACATAGGTAAAGAGAAAAGGACATAATGAACTCAGATTCAACAATTGTAATTAGATTTTAAAAATCCAATGTGAAAGTCTTTTTTTTTTCTTTTAGGAATGTTTAAACTACTTATGGTAATTGTGATAGACAAATTACAAACAACACAATTACTTCTGAAAGTATGAATGTATTTTTCAACCTCCTAATCATTATCTAAGAGTTCTTGGATGTAAACAGGCAAGAAAATGCCAGAGTTGTGTCGGAACCTCAGAATGCTAAAAATCTAGATCTCAGATTGACTATTAAAATTAGCACCAGCAATCTGGCTGGCGTCTACTTCTCTCTAAAAGTCACCGTCATTTCAATTGATAGATATTTGGTATTGAAAGGTATCTTCTCTGATGGCATGACTGCTAAGGAGTCACATTTGGGCACTGCTATTTCTCGAGGGGTCTTTCTGTACTCGTTCCACCATGGCACTGAAGTGTTTTTCTTACAAAAGGGACTCACACCTTAGTAGCTAGTCCTAATGTTAAGAAAGCACGTGTAACAGAAATTCAGCCAGGAAGTTGTCCCTGCACTGCATCTGTGGGTGGATGTTCACAGAGAAACTGAGCTTCCCTGCGGTGATTTCTTCTCATTTCTTCCTGACGCAGGGCATCCTTAACAGTCGTTTCAGAGCACTTAGAATAGCTTGTAGCTGTCACCTCCAGCCCAGAGCCGGCTGGCTCTTCTAGTGCACCTGCTACAGTATATTTCATTATGCAAGTGAAGTGTCGGGTGATCTGAGAGCTGAGGTCATGATTCAGAGGCCACCTCTGTGGGTCACATGGTGGGAGGCAGCCAAACCAAGCAGCAGTGCAAGGAGCTGAACACTGTTTTCATGTGCTCTGGTTTCAGCTTGGCCTGGAGAGAGTGTGAGCTACTTGAGTCACAAGTGTTAAGTAAACAAACTGACCCTTATTTAGAATCAGGAAGAATCTTTCCACTCCTATGTGTCCTTAGGCATGTGAAATAAAAAGCAACAATGTACTATGACATGTTACAATTAGCTAGAAGGAAGAACATTTTGATTTCTTCACAAATAGACAAATTGCCTTTCCATTTTATCATAGAATACTTTACATTTAATTTTAGAAAATGCTTGGCAAAGCCAATCACCACCTGAAATTAAAATTCTTTCACTTAATTTAAAATTAACAGCAGATGAGCTGTGTGTGTGTACGTACATGCATGCTCCCCTTCCTCCCACAGAGAGAAAAAAAGCAAACTATTACATTCTGATTCTGCACATTTAAAGCAGTTCCCAAACAGTAAAGCGATCAGTCACTATAGTCTCTCAGCAAACTGTCTCAATCCCGGTCAGTGTGATTATTTCAGTCCACAGCCTTTTACATGTGTCTGAATCTTTGGCTAGACAAGGAGTTTCACAAACCAGACAGTGTAACAGGCTCAGTGTTGGACCAGTGTTGACCAAATCCTGGTGTGTTACCAACTGAGTAATTTGCAACCTGGGGCACATCACTGAACTCCCCTTCCCTCACGGGGGCCATATCCTCACCTCACAGAATTGTAACAAGGATTAAATAAACTACCATGGGCAAGTGTCTGACACAAGAGAATAGACTCAATGAAAGTAAGCCTCTTTCCTCACTTCTGATCTCCCCACCTCCCTTTCTGGAGGACTGAAAATTTTCTTTTTCACATTTGAACAGCTTAAGGTGGCTAGCGTAACACTTTGTACAAGATGATCCTCAGTAAATACCAACTGAACATATATTAAAATATGAGCCATTTGTTACCAAAAGAGTGTTCATTTAATACAGAAAAGTAAAGGGTAAGATTTTGAGGTTGGAGGAACACCCCAGAAGGCAGTCTCACACCCTTCTCTCTTCTGTCCATTCTCTCTAACGTGATTTTCTTCCAGTTCCACCATCTTAAATGTCACCTCCACACTGATGACTTCTAAGTTACACCACTGGTCCCCTCTCCCAGGAATTTAACCCCCCCACTGCTTACTCAACCTCTCTACCTGGACATCTAAGCGGCACCTCAAATTCCACATGTTTGAAACCAAACTTTTGACTTCCTCCACTAATTTTGCTTCTCTTTTTCCATATATCCCACATCAATCTGTGACAAATCAATAGGGTGTTCTTTCAAATTACTAACAGTTTCTTCTTCCTTTCCTCATTATTATTCCTACCCAAACCCCCATTAACTCTCACATGGACACGTGCATATTAAATGGTCTCCCAACGTTTCTACTCTTACCTCCTTATAATCACTTTTTCAGGGAGGCTGTTAGGGGCTGCCAAAGCAATCCTTTACAAATGTAAACCTGATCAAAAGTCCACAAGGGCTTCCATCTCTCCTAGAACAAAATCTGTGGTCCACATGGCCTGGCACAAGATCTTCCCCTGGTTACCTTCCCACCTCATTTCCCACCCTTTTACTCTTCCCCTCACTCTAGCCTGCCTGGCCTTCTTGTTGCTCTTCTAAAACGCCAAGCACACTTCTGTCTCAGGGCCTGTGCACTTCCCCCAGATATCCATACAGCTCTGCTCAGATTTCGTTTCTTCCAAAAGAACTTTGCTCACTGACTGCACCACTTTGTTCTTTCCCCTACTGCAGCTTTCTTCATAGCACTAGGACACTGCCTGAACATTTACATACTTGTTTGTTACCTGAGATGTAAGCTCCAATGAGAAATCGACATGGTTTTGTTCCCTGTGGTATTGCCAATGCCCAGAAAAGAGTCTGGCACATAGTAATCACTCAATAAGGAGCCATTTAATAAATCAATATGTTCTTACTATCAGTAGTCCAAGGCATTTGGCAAATGTTAAGTTAAGTGAGTTCCTTTACTGAAAGACTTAATTTTCCAATATGAATCTCTAATAGGAGGAAATGGCATATGGTGTTTCTCAAATTTATTTTGTTACAGAACTTTTTTTTTTTTTTTTGAAGGAGGGCACATTTATGTTCTTGGGAAAGTAACACCAAGAGGGACAGAAATTGCTGTAGTAGAGTGATTTCTTACAGCACACCCTGTAGATTTAAAAATAACTGAGTACTTTGTGCTGATTTACATCATATCAGGAAGGTAAAGGCTGTAATTTCTGATCCACTTTCAATTATGATTTCATGTCACACTTCTGCTAAACTATTTACCCATGTCCCATTTTAGCCACAAATACACGGTTACCAAGAACATCTTAAAAATGTTTTAACTAATGCAAACAATTCTGTTCCATGTGGCAGTAAATATGTAAATTAATTATATACATAAGTGTATAAGCATACTATGTATAGAAGATTAACAGATATATATGAGATATTGATATTCCTCCTCTTTTGCCCTCTATATTTTTCTACACCATTACCTTTCCAAAAGTTGCCATAATAAAGAAAAGTTTTTTTCTTTAAATGTCATGCTGTATTCTCTGCTTTTTGTTTAGAAGTGGGTAACTCAAACTTTTTATATTTTTCTCTCTGAAGAAAGTAAACACAATTGCTTTTTACTTATGTTGTTTCTTTTGTTCTCTATGAATTACTACCATTAGCTATGAAAAAGGTTCACTACATTTAATAAAAGACAAAAGCTTTTCACTGATAATATTTCTTAAAATTATACAAGCGGCATAAAGGCAAAAATAGATTTTTTTCCCTCATGCACTCTTACATAAGTTAGAAAGGCTTATATAGAAGTAAAACCTGAGATTACAACCCATTTCACTACTGCACCATCAGTAAGGCAAAATTTTGTTTTCTGAGCCTTGTCTGAAATTGACAAATGAATGCGTTAAAAGGAACCAAACCAAAATACTGTTTTTTCTAGGCAGGTACAAATGAAGAGCTAAAGGAAGTATGTGCTCAAGTGATCAAAATTTGTTATTAGTACTTATAAGTAACACTCCTTAAATCAGGTTAGTCACTTGGTCAAACGTTGTGTCAATACATAATTTTGGAATTTATCAGTGAAAACTGAATTACATATTTTAAGAATATTGGGGTAGACCGTAAGATGAAAAGCCCTGCATAAACCGTGCCTCCATCTCTCCACACCTGTGGGCACTCCCTTCCCACACTGACGCTGGGCTTGTCTACATGATTTGCTTTGCGGGGTGGGGGGCGGGGGCGGTGTTAGCAAATGTGATACAGGCAGAGGCTTGCAAGCTCTGTACATGGGGTTTCCTCCCTGTCTTCCTTATGCTGGAACTCTCTCGTTGTTTGTAAGCTACCTACGCCCTGCTGAAACCCTGAGATGATTAGAGCCTCATGAGTGACCTGAGGAGAGACCAACAGAACTGCCTGGCTGATCCCAGTCCAAATTGTTGACTCACAGAATTGGGAGAAAACATAATAGCTGAATTTTAGAGTGGTTTGTTAGGGCAGTGATGGATAATGGATAAAATGTAAAACTGTATTAGTAGCAAGCATGTATTTACACGCTCTTCAGTGACTAGGAAATCATTACTTAGTGGGGCATTTGCTTAGTGAAAAATATGAATACATAACTATCAAAATGCCAGCTACAGTTACTGTTTATTTCACAGTCACAAAAAGCGTTATATATTCATTACATCCAGGTAAGTGGCCTTGAAGTACATTCTCTTAATTGGGTAAATATTCCGCATTAAAGGTAAAATGTAAGTGGAAGTGCCTGGTACTGTAAAGTAGTTAGAGTATGTAGACTGCCAACAAATTTCCTCCTCAAAATCATGCTTAAGTTTTTAATTGCTTGGAAAACTGTTCTTTTCCCAGCATGCGTGTCTGAATTTAGAAAGTGCCAAAATAATGAAATTATTCTATTTATGTGATGGCCCATCTAAAAACTGGCATCTGGGACTTGTCCAAATGAAAGACTCAAAAATGTTAAAAGGGCATACTGATAAAAGCATGAAATAAGAATGGTGAGTTCTACAATTCAGTTTCTCTTAGCCAAAACAAAATTGGTGTTAAAAAATTTAGATTTAGTGTTCTTAAGCCCTAATCAGCTTTCCCCAGTACTTAGGTGGACCGTGACAACCACATGGGTCAATTCATTTGCATGTGGACCATTTCTGTAGCCATACAAAGGTCTTCTCCTTTAAATCAGGTCTTCTTCCAGCGATGGCTACTCCAGCGCAAGACACACAACCCCTGGAAATCTACTACTTACCTGTAACAATTCTCCCTCCCTGACCCCTTCTCCTTCCCTCCTTTAGCTACCGAGTCCTGTTAATTTCACCTCCTTGATCTCTTTCAACCACCCTCTCCTTTCTACCTCAATGCTTGCCACCATCATCCAGGCTTCTCATCTCTTTCCTAGACCACAATTCCTTCCTGGTCTCCTTGTATCATGCTTGCCCCTAGTCCTCCTCTACCAAACCTCTTCTCTTCACAATACTCAGAGTGATCTTTCTGAAATGCAAATCATGCTCATGCTTGCAGTATGTGGGTGACTTCCCAATGGCCTTTGAACAAAACCCAAATCCTTAATTGGTTACTTCATAATTATACCTTCAAAACAAACTCTAGATCCCTCTCTTTCCCTTTGTTTCCTTATCACTGATCATCTTACTTCTTGTCCCCTCTGGTAATTTATGATCCTATTTACCTTCGCGGTGTAGGACCTGCCACTCTCCTGCAATCCAGGCCTTCCTGGATGCGTACAAGATAGTGTAGCGCGTCACAACCGTCTCCGGGCCGTCAGGAGGTTTCCAAGACACCAGAGCAGTGTCATCCTCTATCAGCGTCACTTTTACTCCAACCGGTGGGCCTGCTGGTGCTGTGCACACACGTGGAAAACACTGTGTTATTAGGAGATAATGGTCATAAAGACTCAAATACCTGGCTAACGGACTGATAGGCGGGCATAGAAAAGAGTTTAAAAAACTAGAAACCACTGTAAAAACATCTCAAAATCATAGCTTTCACAGCCCACCGGTGATAATAGCAGATTATGATTTTTTCCTTCTTTATCTGAAAGCCTGATGCTTAAAACACTAAAAAAACCCAAAGGAGATGGTAGATACCCCGATGAGGAATTACTAAGTCGCAGGTCATCAGCATTTTTAGGGCTCTTCATACTGTTTTGCCACACTGACGACTAGAAAGGTGTACAGTTCCACCAGGAGCACCTGCCTGTTAGGCATCCTGTGAGGTATAGAATCCACTCTGTGTTTCTTACTAAAGTGCACAGAATGTATGCTTAATCTGCTCTAGGAAACCAGTGAAGAAAATACTAATGAGACCAAAATATTTACTTCTTCTTCAAAAAGTTGTGAATCAGTGAGCTTGTAAGACAGACTTTAGACTAATAACTTGTATCTATGAAAAGGTAGTGAAGTCTAGGGATTTTAGTTGACCCCATGTTCAATATGCTAAAAGTGTGAGGAACTTGTTTTGGGTATCACATTGCATATGGAGTACTGCCTAAACCTTAGCAAAACAGACCAGTGCTCACTGAAATAAACGCCCTCTGCCTTCTCTCGGCATCATTAAAATAGAGCTGCAATGGTCCTTACAGATGGATCATGTAGACCTCATTCTAGAGAAAAGGAAAAGCAGGTTTGAGACATGGAATACTGTATCAAGTGCTGTAGGTAAGCCTCAAAACTGGTGCTCGTCTCCACTGCACTACGCACAGCACCAAGCTAGGAGCTCACATTAGGTTCTAATGCGGGCTCCTAACATCATTAAATACATTATTCACTTATTTCCATTTTAAATTATTTGGGTGCAGCCTTGCACGGCACACCTGATTTTAGAACATGCAGCATCCCCTAAAGAGACACTAAATTTAAGCCCACCTGCTTATGCAATACATTGAGAGGGAAAATGTTTTTACTACAATAAAGGAACAGAAATTTCAAAAGTTAAGAAACTAAAGAAAACAAATACATACACTTCAACAGGTAGGTAGCAACCACGGCAGTATCTTCTTCAAAGTGACACACACACACGCGCGCGCGTGCGCGCACACACACACATATATATTATATACGTATATACTCTAACATGCAGATAAAACCCATAGGGGAGCTGCTTTCTTTACCTTCTGGAAGCGTGGAGTGGTAGACAACCGGGCTCCAGGGACTGGAAAGCTGATCCACGTGTAGTCGAACAGCAAATTCATATTTGGTGTTTGGTTCTAGACCTTGAACCAACATGTGAGTTTCTGATCTATGGTAATGAGGAATGAAGTTGTTAATGCTGGTAGCACATGGTTTCTAAAAGATGGTCAGTATTTCCAATCAATACAGGTAGGGCACACTGTTATTATTCACTACCTCCTCATTTTCTTAAGAAAATGTTTTTAAATTAAAAGAGCAATCTAATTTGACTATTTAAATGCTACATTAGGTCTTGATTGTGGTAGTGGTTTCATTGGTGTATACACTTACCAAAAATCAATCAAATTGTACATTTTAAGTATGTGTGATTTACTTCACAGGAAATCATACCACAATAAAGTTGTTTAAATAAAAAAATTAAAAAAAAATAAATAAAATGTTATATTTGGTGTTATAGAAATAAGCCTAAAAATTGCTTCTTTGAGAGGAAACTGGGAAATTAACAGGACAGAAATGTCCCAATACAAAAGGATTTCCTGTGAAATACCGGAAGTCAAACCAGTCTTTTAAAGCATAATGATGGCTATCTTTCTATGATCTAGAAAACAGAACAACGAGCTTCATTTTTTGATGGCAGCATGAAAACGGTCTTGTTTCTTTCCTTAAACATGCTAAGTTTAGCTACTTGAAATGAGTAATAGCTTCTTGCCTAACCTTGCTCCATGAGGCTGGGGAAACAACAATAAAAAATCATTTATGGAAATTAAATTTCAAAAAATACAGGTTTCAGAACTGAATATGGTAAAGATGCACCATTCCCACCACTTTATAAGTAAGACAAGTCCTGAGACAGATGCTTCCCGCTGGAGCTCAAGCTGGCCCAAGATGGTAAAGAAGGAAGAGCGAGTGGGGAGGAGAGCGAAGAAAACAACCATTAATAGAAGCTACATACGTTTGAAGGTACAGAACCAAAGAAGCATTCTGCAGGCCAACAGGGTTACAGCGGACGGTGTAGTTAATTATTTGTGCCGTGGTGAACGCAGGCCTCCTCCAGTGCAGGAATATGGAAGATGAGGTGTTAGCCTTCGCATAGAGGTGGTGGGGTGGTGGTGGAGGAGGAACCATGCGATCACGGACAGCTATTGAAAAAGACAATGTTAATTTACTGCATGGTGTAACATTTAATGTAGAAGGTAGTAAAATGGTAAAATCATAATACGTCCCCTCCTCCCATAAGTTGACTTTAGGTATTTCTTCCACCACAGGTTCACAGTGGTTTAGCGATATATTATTTAAACCAAAACGACTCTTCCATGAGTTAGATAAGGAATTAAACATTATCAATATTTAGAATGTAAAACAGAAGCACAGAGAGGTCAAGCTACCAGCCAGAGACACTCAGAAAGCCAGCCATAGGCTTAAAACTAGACCCACATCCTCTTTAGTAGCAATAAAACCAAACAGCTCTTAGTAGCAATAAAACTGAACAGCAACTGGAAGGAAAGAATTAGCCTCAAGATTAAAGGAGATAAAAGAAAACTTAGTGTATGTAAGTATTCTGGGTTATTTTCCCAGTTAAATTTCTAATGGTCTTTTGCATGCAAAACAAAAATAGGTTCTTATAATTAAGTACATCTCACTGAGTACGTACTTGTTCAAAATAGTATGTTAGGCACCTTGGAGAATATAAAGTAATAAAAACCACCAAGGTGTGCAAGTAGTAATGAGACTTAAATGTAAAGAACGAAAAGGAGAAAAAGGAGCGTGTGTCTTACATGGTGAAACAAACTACTGTAACTGTTACTTACACACGCATCCTGGAGTACTGACTGTCTGGTCCGCCTGATAGCCATCTTCTATGTTGTTGTAAGCCAGCAGCCTCACATGGTATTTTCTTCTGGGGTCTATAAAGAAACCAAGAGGTAGTAATTAGGTCCAGCCCTCTAGTTAGGAACAAAGGTTCTAGAACAAAGGTTCTAGAATCTAGATTTGGGTTTTAAAAAACTTTCGAATGCATAAGGGCTCTAAGTAAAATGAAAACTTTCTTTCTCTTCCTGTTCTTCACAATGATTCAGCAATTCACCTTATTATGGCATGGCTACTGGGACCATCTACCAAATATTAAAATTTTACTTTATTTAGCCTCACTTCGAACAATGACATTACCACCACCACTCTTCCTCCTCTTCTTCAACTGACCAGACACAGATTCTAGATTTTAAAAGTCTTGGGCTGTCAATGGGCCCCTTACAAGGGGTTACACTACATACAAGCTCTTTGTTTAGTTATTTAAGGGTCGTTAACTTAAAAGCATGGAAATCCAACAGATTGTTTCCCCCCTAAAAGGTAAGAAGAATTACAGTCGTCACTCTTGAGTACCTTTGAAAATGTTTATAACCATGTGTTATTTAAGTTTATTTCTACCTGTGCCCTCTCCACAAACCGACATGATCAAGTTGAGCTAAATTTACCAAGAAAGATGCGCTGGAGCTCCCTCTACTGGTGTCCATTAACTATCACAATATGGAAACTGCAGTCCATCCCATGCATATTAAAACAAAAATTTTTTCATGCCTTGTAGGAAATAAGTCATCATAAATCCTAAATAATATACTTTAGAAGATATTCAATAAGTTTAATGATATGAATACATTTAAATATAAGTGTTCATGATAACATTTAACTATAAAGCAATACCTGATTAGTGCAAAAATAATTACTATTCAGAAACAATGTATTCCTTTATTTCCAGCTTTATTGACGTATAGCTGACAAATAAAAGTTGCAGACATTTAAGGTATATAACTTGATGTCTGATATAGGTATATACTGTGAAATGATCACTACAATCAAAGAAATTAACATACCCATCACCCCACAGTTACTATTTGCGTGTGGGTATGTGTGGTGAGAACATTTAAGATCTACACTCTTAGTGATTTTCAAGTATACAATACAGCATTGATAACTATACTCACCACACTGTACATCAGATACCCAGAACTTACTCATCTTGCATAACTGAAACTTTGTACCCTCTGACCAACATCTCCCCATTTCTCCCACCCCCAAACCCCTGGAAACCACCATTCTACTTTCTGCTTCTATGAGTTTAACTATTTTAAATTCCATATATGAGTGGGATCATGTAGCAATTGTCTTTCTGGCTTATTGAGATCATGTAGTAACTGTCTTCCTGGCTTATTTCACTTAGCATAATGTCCTCTAGGTTCTTTTATGTTGTGTAAATGGCAAGATTTCCTTCTTTTTAAAAGCTGAGTAATATTCCATCGTGTATATATATATATAATATCCATTGTGTGTATATATATATAATGTCCATTGTGTGTGTGTATATATATATATATACACACACACACACACACACACATATGCCACATTTTCTTTATCCATTCACCTGTCAAGAGGCAGTTAGGCTGTTATCATAACCTGTCTATGGTGAATAATGCTGCCATGAACATGAGAGTGCAGATAACTCTTTGAGATACTGATTTCATTTCCTTTTGGTATATACCCAGAAGTGGGACTGCTGGATCATATGGTGATTCTATTTCTAATTTTAATGTATTTCTACCTGATACTTTTCTAAATAATAATAAAACAAACACATAAATAAATCCAGTGTTTCATAAGGGAAAACAATCATCCTTAATAGATATATCAAATGTGAAAAAGGCCTTAGAATAAAATAGTAAAAAATAATTCTAGATTGAATTTGAACATTTAAAATCCAAAAATAAGCTGTGAATTTAGAATTTCTCCAAAGTAATTTAACAGTTTGCATAAATATTTTTCAAACTGATATATTCTAATATTTAATATTAAAATGCATTAAAAGGATATCCTAAAATACTCTATAAGATATATGTGATTCCCTCTGTATACACTGTGGTACAAATGTGTTAAGTAGCAAGTCCAGTATCACTCAAAGCTGAACCAAGAACTTGTGACTTCCTATGAAAAAGTACAGGTCCTTTAAATTTATACAAATACATGCCTTTGTCACAGCAAGTATGTCTCCTTATAATGAATGTTAAAACAAATACTTTCAAACTTTTATAAAATAATTATCAGAAAGCAGAAACACATGTGCATTTCATCCTTGAAACGATTTCTAACACCCAGCACTGAAATTCTAAGATTCAAAAGGTTTCTGTTCAGATCAATGGCTACTTAATTTGAATCTGTTTTCTTCTTTCTTTCCTCCTAGTGCTAAACCTATTAGTCAACTGAATCCTGAGTTCCATCTTACAAACTCTCCCTCTGAATGGGTACAAATGGAATTCAACTGGCTCTCCGCACAAGTTTTTCAAGCGTATTTCTTTATACTGTCTCTACTCAATTAGAACAGTACCTTTAGGAAAGCCTTCTGAGTGTGAGGTATTATGCCAGGAATCAGGAGATACAGAAAAGGAAGGATGAACGAGAACTTGCCCAAAGTAGCTCACATTCTCCGGCAGCCAGACACGGGAACAGCCAGGTCGTATAGAAAGCTGATGTTGACGAGGGTTATGAGTGGAGATGGAGAGATTAATCTTTTTTCCATCATGTAAACAATCAATCAACATTTCATGAATCCTTCTCTGCAATGGTTATTTACTTATTTTTTAGCCCTAAAATTGATTCTTCATTCTCCTCTTCTTACTCTTTTAAAAAAAATAAGCTGCTTACACTAAATTTTAAACCCAGAATTAACCTTTTTTTGGTTGCTGTTGATCATACAGAAGCAGCTTATATGTCCTAAGAAGATGAGAGCACAGAGGTGCCCCCTTTCCACTCCCAGCACCTGGCTATTACCCTCTCAGCAAAGACGCCAACAAGCCCGACACAAGGAGAGGCAGCTCTTCCGACATCCACCTGGAAATCATCCCTGTAGCCAGAGCAACCGCCTCCAGAGCTGGGCTCCTTCCCCTGCTAGTTTACCCGAGGTTAGGAAAAGGCAAACCACTGAGCAGGCAAATCAAGTATACTGGGTGCACGAGATTCCTTTCTATCCACACCAAAAAGTAAAGCAAGAACCAGGATAATTTTGGAAATTATTTTAGTAGAAGAAATAAAATTATAGGACATACTAGGTGGAAAAAATATGGTAAAGGAAAGAGAAAACCCATTCACGTTTGTTCACATGTGATCTACTCTTCATGCTCTGTGAAGAATCTTGTTTTTAAAACTAAAAAGTGCCACGTTGGGGGCCAAGCTGAGCAGTGAGCCACCTGCACTTGCCACGTACTCCTCTTAGACTTTAAAAATACAACTTCAATTTCAAAATCTAGTCACTGTATTATTTTGGTCTGTGAATCCAGAAAGCCCAGAGAAACCTGGCTCGTTCTTCATAAACAATTTGTTAGAAATTTGATTTCATATACTTTTGTAAATTTAAGACAGGACCTAAAGGATCAAAGCCCTCAAAATAATGTTAAGATGAGCATTATCAGGCAGTAAGAGTTATCAGCTAAGAAAAAACAGAGAACAGCTGCACAATTACAAAATTAAGGATACAGAGTAAAAAAATAAAGTTTAGGACAAATATATTAAGAACAGGTAAATGTACCAATGATGTATCTCAGCAGAAGCAGCACAAGTCCTAATGCTCTGCAGTTCTGCAAAGACCCTCTGATGCATGAGGGACAAACAAAACAGAGACAGGATTAACACTGTGAAATGCCACAGGGATCCAGTTCCCAAGGCCTGTTCCAGCCCTCCTTGAGACAAGCGCTGCCACGTATGTGGTGCTCAGTTACACGAGACTCAGCAGACTTAGGCTATGCGGTTTAGGGGGAAACTAGCAGAGTCAGGAAGAGCAGCCACAAAGAATAGCGCAGGCCTCCTCCAAACCCAGCAAGGGAAGGAGAGTGAGAGAGAGGCGGGTGGGGAAGAGAGGTGGTCGCAGTTCCTTCAAAGCTCAACGCAAGGGGCATAAAAATCACTCAACAGGGCTAATTGCTTAATGGTCCCAGGGGTGATAGGTAGCATTTGGATCTGTGGTTAAACTTGCCTAAAGACTTAGCAATATAGAAAGATGAAGGGTCAGGAAAGAAAGCCCACGTTAATTTAATACAAATCTGACTCTGAACGCTTTGATGCGTAACTCTTGAGTGTCAGCTTAAGTTAACGTGATCGTGGTCCCAGCCAAATTAACTTGCCTTTCTTTATCAAAGAAATTTGTCTTTCTTTATCTTTTCTTTATTTTTTGGCCAAAAAACAATCTCCTTCCTGAAACATCACTATGGCTATATCCATTATTTTTTCTCCACTGGTTCTAAGACTTGCGTCACCTTCTTTCTTTTCTATTTCATTCTCACTATCAGCTCTTCCACTTAAGGAGGAATCAGAACCAGAAGTCTGGCTGGCCAAGCAAAGAGTCCACAGGTGTCAAATAAACACTTACCAAAGCACCTGCTAAAAGTCAGGTACTGTCTGCAAGACTCAAAAAGCCAGAAAACCATAACTCTTGCTTTTAATTTCAATCTACCAAAGGGGAAAGACTGGTAAATGAATGCTCTCTCTATATGATTTACCAGTTGTATAGTCTTGGCTAAGTTTCTTAGTTCTCTAAGCCTTGCTTATTTTCCTTTGGAACATAGAGATATAATCCTTTTCAGGGATTTTTAAGAGTATTAGATGACATCATGCCTATTAAGGGCTTTGTACAGTTCCTATAATTAGTAAACACAACATTACTGTTGTTGTTATTCTTTGAGTAGAGCTGTCTGGGAGAACAGAAAAGGCGCTACCAAAACTACAGATGCACTTAAATTTGGAAGTCATCTTTAGGAAGGCAAATGAATATGAAGGTTGTTCGTTCATACAAGGAAGGTCTAGAATCCAGAGTATCAGCAAATCAGCAGACACCGAGGCTGAGCTGGAATACCCTCAGTTCTCATGAACATCCCCTGGGCTACAGAGCAGGCACCAGCTCTCAGGTGTGTGTGTGACTCGTATACATGACTGAAGGAGCTGTGTTTTGTGTTTATAGCCACTAAGAAAGCTTGCTGTTTTGGCAGCCACTCCACATGGTGTATAATCCTCTCAGTGTCAGATCTACCTTCACCCATGTCTTCCATTTTAATCTAATAAGCTCTCATCTGTTAATAAAGAAACAACTCGATGATGATAAATGCTTTGGAAAATAATTTAACAGACTTCCCCACTAATGGAAGAACAGTAGATTGTTTCAAAAAAATGAGATGGGAAGAGTTTGAGAACTTGTATTAGAAAACAGCAAGCAAGTGGACACAACAAATTCATTCATTCTTAATTATATCCAGTTTTAACCATTAGGTGTTACCAAGAACCTGTCTTAATTCCATTCTAAAAGCGTATGATTTAACAATAATGCATTCACTGAATCTTCATGCAACAATCTTAAGTAACCTACTAAAAGTTTTGGTATAATATACCCATTTTTTCATTGCAACCTGTTTTCAAAGACCACAAAACAACAACAACAAAATACGCCTTCTTTCAGTGTTTTACTTAAATAATGTGCATTTCCCTTCTCTATCACTAGATGGCACCTGTGTGCCTATAAGGAGAGTGATGACTCATCTAATAAGAAGGTGGGAGCTATTCAGATACCAGTTGAAACTGATAAATGAGCAATTCAAAATAGGTATGCATGAAATACAGCCATGGCTTTAGTTTTACCAAATGAAAGACTTCATGAAATGCAAAGCTATAAAGAGGGAGAAGGGCTGCCCTGGATCAGGGTCTGTCATACATACAAATATTTCACATGAACTTAAAAACCCCATGACTGAGGTACTGTTTTTGTCACCTATCCTCTACACAGGAGGATACTGAGACAAAGAGAAGAAGTAACTTTCCTAATGACTCAGTGCTACCAAGAAGTTAAGATTGACAGTTTAGCACAAGGGTTATGCTTTATCTGAGATGTCAGACCTAGACGGCCTGGATTCCAATTTCACCTTGGTAAGTTATTTTCTCTGTTTACCTCGGTTAAAATCACCTATAAAATGGGTACAATGATGACACAGCATCTGTCTCTTGAGGTTATGGGAGGAGGATATGAACTGATTCACATAAAGTGCCTGAAAGAGTGCCAGTAACAGTAACACACTGATAAAAATAATATACAGATAAAAATATCAGTAGTTATAATATAAATCTTAGCATCCGACAACTCCCTGCTCCCTGCTCCCTCTCACTTAGAAGACCATGATGGTATAGTGGTTAAAGGAACTCTGGAACCAGACCGCTTGGGTTTGAATTGAGTTTCCTCATCTATAAAATGGAGATTAAATGAATTTATATTTATAAAATGCTTAGGAAAATGTCTGACACTGAGTAGGTGTTTTAGTGCTAAATAGATAAATGTAGAGAGGGCTGGTTTGAGAATTAGGGGATCTGGCTTTCATTCTTGGATTTTATAGCTGTGTGGCTGTAAAGGTAGTCTCCTAGAACTCAGTTTCCTCATGTTTAAGATTAGGAAGTTGAAGCATGTAAGTTACTCCCAAATTTGTTTAGGTAACAGTGTGCTAGGGGAGCGAAAACAAAGGTCTACATAAGTACCATGCAAGGCAGTAACTGCTGCAAAGGGATTTGTTGAAACTCTAAGGGAATCCAGAGGAGGGAACGGTTACTAAGTAGTTTGGGAGTGAAGAGGGCTTCATCAAAGGAGTGCATTTGATTTGAGCAGAATCTGACCTTCCTGTAATAAGCATGGGGGAGAAGAGACTGAGGCCATGGGAAGAATATGAGCAAAGGCTCGGGGTCAGGAACTCACGGATCAGGGATGAGTGACAGGCAAGAGCTCAGTAAAGGGTGCATGAGTGAGGGTCAAGCAGAAAAGTTCGGCTGGGGGTCAATCTCGGAGGGCTTTGAGAGCCAGGCGAGGCATTGTGGATTTTATTACTTATATATGGAAAACAGCTGACTCAATGAAATCGCTGAGAGAAGGGATTAATGAGGAGGAGGAGTAGGGAAGATCCCCAGTTTCCAGCATGGGTTCACCAGACAGAAATGGAAGAGCATATGCCTGATGGAGCCAAGGACATGCTGAATCAGAGATGCGGGGGGAAGGGAGCTGACCAGAGAGAGGGTGGTAAGAAGTGTAGGCTGAAGAAAAAGAAAAAAAGGGCAGGGGGTGGAGGGTATAGCTCAGTGGTAGTTCTGCTCAGCATACACAAGGTCCTGGGTTTAATCCCCAGTCCCTCCACTAAAAAATACATAAGTAATAAATAAACCTAATTACCTCCTCCACAAAAAGAAAAAAAAAAGAAATGTGGGCTGGAGCCAGCAGTGAGGATGGAGAACCACATTCAGCAGTTATTTACACAAAAGGGTGCAGGCAGAGGAGAGAAAAGACAGCAAGGACTAGAAACCTTGGGGCCAAAAGAGAAATGGTCTTCAAGAGTCATGAGGAGAACCAGGAACGTAAAATACCATGGACACCAAGGGAAGGATGGCTGACAGTGTCCAAAGCTGGAGAGAAGTCACCAAGGGTCTGCCTATCTCTGTCCTTTAACAGAATAAATTCATCAGGAAGCCGTGAGGTTAGGGGTAGCAAAAAGTATGGAGTTAAAGAGCAAGGAAGTGGACACCAGAGGCAGAGCTATAAAGGGGAATGAAAATGCATTATCTTCTGATATGTACAGAAACATGAACATTTTATCTAGCTCTACATGGTAGAATTTTTAGTTACTTTGCTTCCTATATTTCTATCTGTTCTATAACAAACATGAATTGCTTTGGTAATAATAAAATGGTGAAGAACTGTTGAGAAAATGTACTGTTTTATATGCCAACAAGCTACAATGTACTTGATATGCATGATCTTAAATAATCCTTACAATAACCCTATAAAATAAGAATTGTTATTTTTATTTTACAGATTAAGACACTTCTATGTAAGCAAACTGGCTTTCTGTCAACAACCAATCATTTTTTCCCATGTAAAATATCGAAAATATTTCAAACCTCCTTGATTCTTTACTACACTAGAAATAACTGAAACTTCCTTTGGCGCTTCAAAATCATCCTTATGAGCATCAATTATTATATCTTCTACAACATAGAGTGGTTGGGGTTTTTTTTTTTAATTTATTTTTATTGTCCTTCAGCTCCAATTTTGTGCTTCTGGGCCTATGTGATAAAGCCAGGGTCCTATAATCACTAATATCTGAGAAGCCAAATAGGAAAATATGTGAGAAAATGTGTAAAATTAAGAGAAGACATTCTAAGCAATGTCATCCTCTCCTTAAGAGGCTTTATGACTTAAACCCTTTTTTTGGCCCCTTCCGGGTTTAGGTTATCCCTGGAGTAGGCCCCGAATAAGTGGGTGATATTAATGTACATTCAAAGTAATCAAATACACAGTAAAACAAAAGCAGAATAATCAGAGATTTAAACACTAAGGAATAAACTTACTCTGAGGAGAAAACTTTTAAGAGTTCCAGTCCTATTGGATTTTCATCATTGTTCTGTCCTTAGACTTTTTATTTACGATACAAAAGGTAAAAACGAATAGGCTCACTTGTAGGAAGTTCCTGCACCATTCCTTCCCCCAGACACCATGAAGATCAAAAGTTCTCTGACCAGAGATGAACTCAGATGGTAAAACTGATGGATATCCATTCAAACTTTGTGGATTCTCTGCTGTAAGACTGACATTTCTAGGAGATTGGCTTCTTGGAAAATGCATAATAGAAAACTATTAGTTACAAAGTATTTAGCTGTGGACCAAGAATGAGAGATAACACTAGGCTCATGAAAACCAAGCTTTTATTTCTTCCAGCTGCTAATTGGTAAGGTTCCAGAAGCCTTGAAAAGACCCAGGCCAGAGTGGACACGTAGGAGTAGATAAAATTCAGAGAAAACCTGAGGTCAGGACCATGAGAAAACTTTTACCCCACAGCAGTTGAGTCCACCTCTGACATAATTTCTAAAATTCAAATCTCATCAAGACTTAAAGCGTTTTATTTCCCGTCCTTCTATGCAAACTTCTCAGGTGGTGGGAAAAGTAATCCTACAACTAAAGGAAGGAAAAGGAATCAGATCCACGTTGGGACAGTCCCCGGCCACTTGTTCAGTTTACTGACATGAACATGCTGGAGCAGCTTAATAGAACATTTTAACAGAACAAAAAGCATTACTTTAAAAATCACTATGTACTACTTAAAATTATTTCCTTAGACCACTGCTAAAAAAAAAGCTTTGCTTATATGACCAACAAAGTGTCATAATTAAGACAGCTTCAAAGCATTAAAAATAAATAAATTGGAATAGATGTGCGAAAGTAAGTCTGAACACTTGCTGATAAAAAGTCAACTTCTATAAAGTCTGAAAATATTGGTTCAAGTAGGAAATGCTCAGAATAAGTGAGAAAAGGTGAAGTTCTGAGGGATGAAACCTAGTGCCTGGCCAAATGTCCATTTTTAACTTAATCTTTTGTGCTACAAGGTTTGGTGTGAGCCTTTTTAGGCTCATTGTTCCCCTGCAGTCCGACTGGAGGGCTCCTTGGTCTGGCTAGCCAGGGTGGCTGCACTGCCCCCAAGCCTGTCCCTCCAACACAATACCCCCATATAATTATTCAGAGAAGAGGCCAGCAGTACGGACCACTGTGACACCTGGGTCATGGCCTCTGACACAGAATCTGGGGCCAGCCCAAGTCTGGTCCTGGAGCAGAGGAGCAGGAAAAATGCTAAGGGGGATGGGTGGGAAAGGAAAGCTGAGTGAAATACTCTGCTTTAAAATGCTATGTTTAAGCACAGTAATGAAAATGCAAATCACATTTGAACAATTTGATTTGCCTTCAAGTTATCAAAATGCTGTGTCTCTCCTTTCTAAATTGTATTGAGATTAGTACAAGCCTTTGGCAGGGGGCATAATTAGGTTTGTTGGTTTGTTTGTTTAATGGAGGTACTGGGGACCGAACCCAGGACCTGGTGCACGCTAGGCACGCGCTCTACCACTGAGCTATGTCCTCCTGCCTAGTACAAGTCTTTTAAGAGAGATTTCTTTGTCTTGTATCATCAGACTTTTGTTAGAATGGAAAAGGTTAATTCATGACAGTTAAAATGCCTTACATAAATGTGTTAGTAGGCTGATTTAAAAGCAAAAGCTTTTTAAGCTAAAAAAATGTAAATTTTACTTTAATTCAGGATGAAAAATTCATTCCCCTTTTGTTTATAAACTGAATTTCTGTAATGGATTGTTAATCATAAACATATTTCACTGTTTGCATTATAAATTTAAAGTCAGTTTTTTTTTAATGATCACCATGCCAAAATGTTATAAATTTGTTCTGTGATAATACAGAATATTTATTTGAGTGTAAAATGGACAGAATGGCAGATAGAGTGGGCAACCCCCGCACTCGCACTCTCCCAACTTTCCCTACGTGTTCTGCAGAACAGCTTTCTATGGAAGCTGATGGTAGAGTATTTGTCTAAACCTGAAATGACTCAGTCCCTTTTGTTCTGCCCCCCCCACCCCAACCCCAAGGGCCTTAAGACAAATAACACCTCTCACTCCCAGTAAAAACATCCCCTTTCCTACTGAGTTTGGGATAATTTGGAAGAAAGCTCTTTATATGTGACATTTGAGAATCAGTTTCCTACCAAAGTAAGTATATCCTATTGTTAATCTCTATTTTTTAAAACCTCCCCCAAAAGACTGAGATTGTTTTGTAAAATCCAGAAGCCTAAGGCTTTCCCAGTTATATTGTCTTCACTAGTATTCTGATCATGTTATTTCTTTTTTGATGGCATGATTTCATTTTTATACCTCTGTTAGACTTTTAAGACTTCTTTTAAAATCCATTTTTCACCTTTGACAAATGCATTACTTGGGGCTGTCTGGGTAAGATATATTTGGGGTTGAAGATTTCTACTTGAACATTGCCATGAATGAATCTGATTTACAACCAAACACTGAAAAAACGAATTTGAAAGTGATATTGGAAGCTCTGACACAGGTTTTGATCTTTTATGTTCTTTTCTTATGGCATTCCTTTGCCCTTTGTGAATCCCTGTGGAAGAAAGGCACCTCAATGGTCCAGTTTTGTAAGATGAGCAAGCACTGCCACTGAGTCTCTCCAACTACACCATCAACTAATGAAATTGTGCCGACGGCTGATGGTGCCTGTGGGCTGGACGGAGAAAAAGAAAGAAGACTCCAAAAAAGCAGTGGCTTAACTGTTACAAAATTTGTAACAGCTTTATGTGAAGAGTTCTAATAAAGCTGGTCCACATCTATTATTCCTGAATAATTTAAAAGTGAATAATATGGAGGGATTGCGGATTACAAGAATTTGTAACATAAACAAGTGTGTTAGAATGCGGAAGTGGGGAGCGCATTTTACGAGACTATAAAATTTACAAAGGAAGTTTACTTAAAGTCGTTATCTAAGAAAATGAAATAAATCCCTTTGATTATGTTGATATTTCTATCCAGAGCAATCCTTATCCTAAAAGCATACAAAGTACTTGACTTATGTTACTATATTCGGCTTAGCATTTAAGTAGCTGCTCTGTCTGCCAACACACAGACACTGTCTGTCTGACATACATCATTGCCTTACAAACAATATTTTTATAGACTGACAGAGAGAGCCTATTCATGACAACCAAACTTCCCCTGAAGCCATGAAATAAATTTCCTTCCAGGACTAACATTTCTCCCTTTCACTATCGTGGGCTCGCCATGCCATTTTGACCTTTTTGTGAGGCAACATGAAAATACCATCTATCATCTCCTGAACCACGGTGACTTGGTCGGAGGTGCACAGTTTCATGGCAAAAACATCTGTGCTTTGATAACCATTCCTCCAAATCTCAGACCTCGGCAGTTAAAAGCATGCTTACAAGATGGGAAAGAAGCAGGTAGACAGCTTGAAACCAATCTTAAATTTCTTCTCAAGTAGGAAATGCAAGCTGGTGAAATATCAGCTTCATCAATCACAGTGATAAAACATGATTTCGTTATTTATTTATGCCTCCTTTAGAACTCACAAGAAGCACTGTGTTACAGCAATTTATTTAAACTTTGTTGAATGTATCACTCTGAAATCAATTTTAATGCTAGCAGATAAGAGAATTCTGGGAGTTCTTTGATATAAGCAGGTGCAAGTCATTACCGTGTTAATTGGCTATAAACTGTCTACTCAAGTTCTATATAAACCTGAAGTTTATATAGATACTTTCAGATACTGAAAGACACTAAAGATCTTTGGGGGTACTTGGAAGGTATTCAATATATCTTTAAATAGCTTTCAACAGGTATGATAGAGAATCTGAAACAATTTGAGCATACGGAGTTAAACCAAAAACCATTTTTCTGATAAGTAAAATATTCAAAAGAAAAACCTAAGATTTCTTATAATCAATCTGAAGTATATTATTATAAACACCAATTTGTAAACATTCCATGAATAGAAGAAATAATTTCAGTTTTTAGTTCCTCAAGTGAGGTTTAGTTGGAAGGGCTACTGGACAGTATGAGTAAGAAATTGATTTTCTGTATTTATTTCTCAGTGGGTAAAGTTATATTACAATGTATGGCAATTGATATAACTTTTAAATATCACACACATCGGAAGAAATTGTTTTATATAATCAGTTGTTATTTCAGAAGTGCTGTTGTTTTAACCATGTGCGTAATTATTGTAAAACCATTCCTAACTTGGAAGAGCTGATTAAACACACAGCACAGGGCATTTTTAACATTTTAAATTATTTTTTAAACATTTTGATGTATTTTCCTGATTTCTTATTCTCTTATTGGTATGTGCATGTGTTCAAGTGTACATTTCCTTTTGTTGAACTATCACTGAACTTCACACCTAAATACTTGGACATGTTTCCCCTGAGAACAGGAGAGTCTCTCCTACATAACCACAATACCATTATTACATCCAATAGATTTAACACTGATACAGTTTTATCAGACACACAGTCCATTTTTAAATTTCCCACCAATATGTCCTTTATTATCTGCCCCTCCCACCCCAATTCCTGAATCCAGCTGAAGGTCACACACTGCTTCTTCCTCTAGAACTGTTCCCTGTCTTTTTCTTATCTTTCATGACAAGAACATCTTTAAAGAATCAGTCCAGGTGTTTTGTAGACTGCCTCACATCTGGATTTATCTAATTGTTTCCTCCTGGTTAGATTCAGACTAAGTGTTTTTGCCAAGAATATTACGCAGGTTAGACTATGACTTTAATAAAGGTGGTGTTTTTTTTTTTTTTAAGGGAAATAAAGTCCATTTTTTTGTAAGTGCAAATTTGTCAGCTTTTTTGTTAAAGAGCAATATCATGGTTTCATAAGCTTTCCTAACCCCAGAATACTCTAATTTTCTTAGTGGCCAATTTTATCTCTGTATCTGTTTATCTCCTTATCCATATGAATGTTTGTATTGAACTCTTGTCTGACAAGACAATGAAAAGCACCAACATGTTTCTAGGCTTCTTATAAAATTTCTAGAAATATCTGGGACTTTGTATATAAACATAAACACACATTTCTTTCCTTAATTTTCAATGAGTCATGCGGGAATACCAATTTGTAATATGTACACAGCATGGGAACAGAGTGCCCCAAGAAATCAAGGCCATAAAGTGTGCAACTGAATCAGCATGGAATAGAGAATTAATATGATTAAAACAATAACTTTAATTTCTCAGAGTGGAAATGTGCCTAGGAAAATGGGCCTTTTAAAAAGAGTGTTTCAGATGTAGTTTCCATAGTTTTGAAAGGTCAGAGTTAAGGCCCATCTGCCATGATTTTTCTTCTGAGACAAAAAGCCATTTTATGAAAAGAATAGGAGTGTATTCAAGAAACGGAAACCATACTAAAAATCTTCATACTTGGTCATCCAGATGGAGAAAGGTGAAAGTTCAAAAAATTATTTTAATTGTTTCCTCCATTAATATCTCTAGGTCATTCAAAACCCTATAACTTGTTAAATGATCCTAGAAACCACAGGAATCCTCTTCCTGTGTTATCTTAAGTCATTGTCAAGCATAATACGGTTTTCAATACACAGATTCAGAGATAATCTCCCACAATTTGAACACAGTTTTTTGGAGGTACTGTATTTTGGGAATTTAATTAGTGTATTACAATCTTCTAATAATTAAAATATCTTGATCCTCACAGCTAACAGTATTTGTGGTTTGCTTTGGCTGCAAGGAAGCTCACAGCTAAACTTACAGGCATTTCTAACAACCATACAGTACCTTACGGCATGCAATAAGGAAGCTGCTACCCTGGTTTCACTGATTTTTCAATCTTGATTTATCTTTGCTCCAATTTCTTCATCTAGGTATAGTCAATTAAAATGCACTTTATTGTTTTTTTCTCATTATGATCAAATATGTATTTGTTACAGAAAGTTTATAAAACTCAGATAAGCCAAAAGAAAAAAGAAAAAGAAAATATCCTTAAAAATCAGCATCCAGAGATAAGCACTGTGAGCATTAGTCTGTATGTTTTTTCATTCCTTTTCCTAGCCACTTGCACACATACTCAGTATTTTTTGCATTTTATAACCTGCTCTTTTCATTTAATATACTACGGACAACTACTCATATTATTAAACATTCTCCTAAAACATTCCTTCTAATGTCCACATTTATTCAAGTTGTATGTATGTACCATAGTTTATTTTATTAAACTTCTGTAGTTGAACATTTAGGTTTTGTCCAGCTTTTCACAATCATAAATGACCCTGTATACTACAGTGAACATCCCTGTGATTAAATGTTTGTGAATGTTCATTATTACTTTCTTATGACAGGCGTCTATTAACGGAGTTGCTAGGTAAGAGTGTGTATTAAATGCACCCCCCCCTTTGGTGTTGCCTAATTATCCTTAGAAAAGCTGTATATCAATTTACACTCCCACTATCAATATGAGTGTTCTCTAACCCCAAACCCTTACCAACACTGGGCCTTATATCACCTATTTCTTTTTTTTATTTTGTTGAATTCTGTGTTTCTGTATTGCGTCCCTCCAAATCTTTCTTAGAAGGAAGCAGGAAGTATATACACTTGAAATAATGACTTGAGTTAGATATACTTACACAATCTACCAGGGAAGTCATATACTGTGATAATCAGGCAAAATGTGCTGCCCATTGCACAGGTTTCCTAAGTTATTACCAACATCCTGGCATGCTAAGAAAGCTCAGGTGCCATTTTCATCTTCAGCTGAAACAACCGCTCTAGTTTCTGTGATAAGGTCAGTGTTAGTGGCGTCCCCTATCTTGGCTAATTCAAGAAGCTTCCACTTACACAGGACAGCCTACATTCTGGGATGTTACGCAAAGTCTTTGAAGAGTTCAAGCATCACAGAGTGGAAGAAAAAAGTAAAATTTCAATAAACTCTGTTGGGATTACGTTATCACAGTAGCTTATCCAAATCAACTGAGAATCAAGTTGTTCAGACAGGAAAATATACCAGTATTCAGCCTGTTTTGATAATTAGTCTCTGACTATGGTTTATGCCATGCCTTCTTTAAATCTTTCATTATCCCTTCAGGGTCCTTCACCTAGTTAACTTCTAGTATCCTTCAGATCTCAATTCATTATCAGTTTCTCAGGGAAATCCACTCCAATGGCCACTCACAAACTACATAGTGTCCCTTGTAACTTATGACACCCTATGCCTTATAACTCTGTATGCTTTTCCACCACAGCACTTACCAAAGTGTGCGATTGTAATTTATGTGGTGATGTGACTAATGTCTATTTCCTCTTCTAGACTGTAAAGCTTCATAACTGGGGTAGTTACTTAGAAATAACCAATTCCCTATTTTAGAATAGTGGTCTCCAAATTTTTTATTTTCCCCTCCATTAGTATTTTTTCTAACATGCATATTCATAACAAATATACCTTTATTTATAACATACACACGTGTAACTGTCCTATGATGTGCTTTATGAAGCACACAAAATGTTTTTAAAGGCTAAGATAAAAATATTTGCCTCCAGCAGTGCCTGTCTTGTAGCTCCCTTCCGCCTCAGGGAGGGTTTACTTAGCACAAAGCTTAACATTTCATTTTTGCATTAAGTTTTTTTTAAAGAACAAGCGTAAAACAAAAACAAAACAAAACCCCCAAGTACAATTACTGCTATGCAGCAAATGTTTTTTTTCCTATCCACTCTGAAGTTTCTTTCATGTGCTAATGTGGCATTTAAAAAACCTCCTCTCCTTTAACTTACTTAGATCTTTAAAGACCTCACACATCTAAAGATTCTTTACATTCACCAGAAACGTCCAGAGTGCTTTGAGGGTTGACATGCAGTATGATTAATGGACAGTATTGATTTAATTTCCTAGAAGAGTTTTCCCTTCTGTAAGGAAAACTGTTGTTCGCAATTCATGTCAAGCATTTTACCATGCTTACAGATTCTGAAAATTAGTAAAAAAGGAAAAAGCTTACTGAATTTTTTCCTTCATTCATAAAAATATCATTGGGAAGTTCTGGCCTATAAAACAATCAAGCTGATAAAAAAAACTATGACCATCTTCCTAAAACCAAGGAAACGCTGATTTTGTTACCATTTAATGAGGTTACCATTTTAAAGCACATGTAGAAAGGAGACAGAAAGTAAAACAGTAAAATAAATTTAATAAATAAAATATAAATACAAAGTGCTATAGAGGATACTGGGATATTTTAGGAGAGAGATACATAAAGTTAAAGATTCAGTATAAAGCTATTAGTTAAACATTAAATAGACCTGAACATCACGAAATAGTAAACTTTCAAAGAGTCTTCGAAGATCTTAAAGTGTCATTTGAAATGAAATTAAAAATATGTTTTCTGGAGACAAATAGTGGGGTTAATTTTGTTCTCATGTACTTTTCGTATTTGGTATCTGAAGAAAAACTTGACTTCTTAACATACAAAGAGAGAAACAACTGGTGAGCCTCATCTCACCTTATTTCAATAGTGCTTTTTTTTTTTTTCTGTTTCTTTCGTTCCCTAAAGAAAACATATTTCAAGTGGAAATTTACTTTGAGGGAGCCGGCAGGAAGGGATATTTGCTGAGAGTAAGGGAAACAGAGGACACGGCCTCCAGGCATCCCCAACCCTAAGTCCTCTAGCATCAGACCCCAAACTTCAGTGACATCAGACTCAAAACTGGAGACACTTCACAACTGGTATTTCACTTTACAGAGCGGTAAAAACCCAAAAAACACCACCACACACACACACACACACACACACACACACACACACACACACACACAAACCCACAGCCACTTGAAATAATGGAACCTCCTTGTCCTGCTCATTTTCTCCATCTCCACAGGGGCCTTGCTTTATTTAGGGCTCTCCGCAGTCAGGCATGTGAAGTGCGGCTCCACAAGTACTGTAAATCTTTACCCAGCGCCAAGGGTCAAAGGGTTATCTGTGCTGTGTAGTTTTAGGGTAGATGATTTTCTTTACTCCTTTCTTTCTTTCTCCTTCTTTTTCTTCTTAAGAAAACAAAACGTATGCGTAGGAAACAGCAAGCCAATTTAGGTACTAAGAAAGTTCCCCTTCTACAGCCGAAATGCTTTCTCGAGAAAACTACTAAATATTAACTTTTCAGGCATTTTACAAAGAGAAACCAGATGCAGCTGAGTCCTCCTCTCCATCACCATTGTCTGCTAGAAAACTTGCCACACAGCTGCTAAAGCAGTAAAACAACTTCAAACCCACAGAAGTGAGGACCATTTAGGCAAATGCATCAATTTCGTTCTTGGGCAAAAAAAACAACTTTGCTTTATCTTGGAGGAAAAAAAAGGAGTAGGGTTTTGTGTGTGTGTGTTCACAAATTACACCTCATTTAATAACAAGACAGATGTTTTTCACAGAGCTTTTCATGTTTTACAGCATTTCTAAAGGTGATGACTATTCAAGACTAAGAATATAAAAGTCCAGGAAAAACTATCAAAATTCTTTTCCCAATTATTTTTTTGGGTTTGATATGGAAAATAGAACCTTAATATTTTTTTTAAAGATGGAGGAAAGATGTTTAAGAAAATATAGGCATTTATGCCTGCCTTGTCTCTTGTCAGAATGATCTTTTTAAAGGGGGAAATAAAATTGTTGGGTATAACATCCCAAAGGGTGCCACTGATACAATTCCGACCCAATACAATATACAGCACAAGAGTAAAAAGCATTTATTCTTTCAGGACACACTGTCATTTTAATGCTTTTTGCAATGCTCCAATTTAATAAGCAGAAATGCAAATGATACTACTACTGCTCTTGCATTCAACTGATTTACAAAAAAAGTTACAAAAAGGCTTTCAAATATTGAAGAGTACCAGATGTCTTCTGTGATCTGCTACAAGGAACAGTTTGGAATTTGCCAACTGTTTTTTTCCCATAACATAGCAGCAATGATTTACCTGATCCTTTTTGCTTCTTTCTTATTTAAAATTCCTCTATCTTTTATGGCAAGTAAAAGAAAAGTGATAAATGTTAGAATTGCACCAAATAAAGAATATAAATAGGACCTTATCTATATGGAAAGCAAATGGAAGGAATTTCAGTTTCCTGAGGTCTATAGAGATGATTTTTAAAAAAAGAGAGGGAGGTGCCAAGATGGCAGAGTAAAGAGACTCACAGCTCTCCCTCTCCCACAAGTACACCAAAAAGTACATCTATAAACCCAATGAATCACACAGAATGCCTACTGAACTATGGCAGTGTCTCTCGCTTCAAAATACAGGAGGATTCTCACAAAATCAGATCAACAATGAGTTCGCATCTTCACCAGAACACTAACCTTTCCAACCCAACATGATCAAAACTGAACTTACTATCTCCCACTTTTCCAAACCTCATCTTACTCCTGAAAATTCTACTCCAATTAAAGTACTGTCCACCCAGAGCTCTTGAGAATCAGTCCAACTTCTTACACACCAAATGATGTTTACAGACAGCTAATAGTTATTGAGCACTTACGTACCAGGGCACTGTGTTGAGGGTTCCACATGTAGTAGAATATTTAATCCTCAGCATCCTGGACACTGTGCAAATCGAGGTTCATGGAAGTGCAGTAACTTGACCAAGATCACAACCCAAGTGTGTGGAGAGCTAGAATTTAAATGCTGGCCAGTCTATTTCAAAACTTTTAGTCTTCCATCTCAATTTTTCAAATTGGCCTTTTGGGGGTATATGGTTCTATTTCACACATGCACAGATTTGTGTAACCACCACCACAAACAGGAAACAGAACAATCCCATCATCTCAAGAAACTGCTGGTGCTGTCCATTTGTAGTTAAATCCTGCCCCCACCCCTAATCCATAGAAATCACTGTCCTCCATCCCTATAGTTTTGACTTCTCAAGAATTTTACACAAATGGAATCATACAGAATGCACCCTATTGAGACTGGCCTCTTTTACTCAGCACAATGCCATTGATACTCATCAATAAACTACTGCAAGTAACAATACAGTTCATTGCTTGCTTGCTTGCTTGCTTGCTTTTCTTTCTTTATTTCTCTTTTTCTCTCTCTCTTTCTCTCGCTCTTTTTCTTTCTTTTTCTTTCTTTCTCTCTCTCTTTCTCTCCTTCTCTCCTTCTCTCTTTCTCTCTCTCTTTCTTTCCTGCTGAGGAGTAATTCAATTGTATGGATAGACTACAGTTTGTTTTTCCACTCACCCACTGAAGGAAAACTGCTGTTTCTAGTTTGGGGGGACTGTGACCTGAGCTATATATTTGCATATAGGTTTCTGTGTGAACAACCATTTTCATTTTTCTAGGTTAAACTGCTGGGTCACATGGCACAGGCATGTTTAACTTTATAAGACAGCACTAAACTGTTTTCCAGGGCAGCTGTACCATTTTGCATTCCTACAATAATGTGTAAGAGTTCTAGGTGTTCTGCATCCATGTCAGCACTTGTTACTGGCAGCTTTAGTATTTATACATTTTTTGGTCATTCTAATAGGTATGCAGTGGAACCTTACTGTAGTTAACATTTTTTAAATTTGTATTTCCCTAATGACTAATGATGCTGAACATCTTTTCATAGACCCCTTAGGCATAATCCCTATATATGAAGGTCTTCCATCAGGCCCACATGTAATCAGAAAAGTTCTAAGCCCGAAAATCTTCTCATCTGCCATCTCTCCATCTCTCCAATGAACTACTGTCTTAGCTTATACTTACTTTACTATTTTAGATTATTTCAAAACCCATTTTATTGATTTCTTGTCTTTAGTAGCCCCCTCCTTGACCCATGCTCACTGCACTCTCTAAACCTATCCTCAAAAATATAATTACCAGTTATCTGTCTAAACAAGCCATGTTATTTTCTCACTTAAAACCTTTTGATAGTTCTTCACTGTTTATCAGGACAAAGACCAAATATTAAGGGTTCTTAAAACACACGCACGTGGTTAACTCTACGGTTTTAGTCTCAATAACCCCTACCCACATAACCCATGTTTTAGCCATAGCAAATCAATGAGGCTACCTCTTTTAATCTTTCTGTTTTTGTACATTTTAAGCTCTTATGATTGGAGTGGTTTTCCTCCTCTTTTAATCTTTCTGTTTTTGTACATTTTAAGCTCTTATGATTGGAGTGGTTTTCCTCCACTTCTCTACTGGGCAAACTATTTTTCATCATGCAGTAAAATTAGTCATTTATCCTTTATGTTTCCAGAATACTCTGACTATACCTCAGTTTTGCCTATGAGCACTTTTCCTATGAATACTGATAAGTCCTCCAGGCTGAACTTAAAACACTCTGGAGACAGGCATGCCAGCTTATGTTCAGGATCCCTGTGCCTGTGCCCAACACAAGGCCCGGCAGAATATGTGCATTCAATTAATGTACACTAATTTTTAAATTTTAAAAATAATAGAGAATAATGGGGAACACACACATAAACTTCTGAGAAAAATATGTATTGCAACCCTAAAATTAGAAATTTTGCATTTAATTTTGCAATTAATTTGCTGGTAATTAATTTACACTAATTTAACAGTAACTGCAGCCCATTATTAGTAATTTCCAAATGGAGTTCATCTGATTTGCAAGGCCAAAGAGCTTCTGTGTTATAAACCTTCTAGTAGGGTCCAAGAGAACAGCCCCAAGAAAGCAGAGGACCCTCTTTACCTGAGATTCACGGAGTTCCATAAAACACTGTATTCACTGTATTCACACAGTGCTAATAAGAGCTTTACAAACAGTGCTGCAGCTTTGGGTCCACTCAATGATAGCAGCTGAGTGGGTTAAAAAATATTCTCCTTTTGATTGACTACTAAATGCTCATGGCTTCATGCTGTGGATTCAAAGAACAGTTTGTGTTATGGGTTTATGGAATCCATGGCTATGTTTCCTTTACTTCTTTGATCATTTAAAAACACAAAATTTAATTAACTAGGCAGTATCAGAGTTGCTTAAAATGAGAGGAACAAATCAAGAGTAATTAGGCTTTCTCAGGGGACAGAATACGTCATTAGATTTGTGACTGGATGCCTTCTGAGAGTTAACTCCAACAAAATGAAGAATAAATTAAAACACTTTAACACAGTTACAGAATTGGCTAAAGGCAGGCATAAGCCAAAGGTCCAAATACCTTCCCCTTCTATGTTAAAAGAGATTTTTTTTCCTGATAGGGGATCAACACTAGTTAATAGTTCGTAAATGATTTTTTGAAGAGAATCTGCACAGTGAAATTTCCAAATTTGCTAATTTGGTGGACACAATATCATATAGTGATTGTAATCCCCAAAAGTTGAGTATAAACTGATTTAAAACAATAAAATAAGCTGTTCTGTGAGGGAATTTTTATTTATTATTTGATGGAAACTACCATGTACAGTAGGGACTGTAGCAAATTTGGAGCACAGAGTTTTATAACATCCCTGAACCAGAAAGTGAAAAGAAAGTTCACAAAATCTCCTCTTTCCGGGAAGAATCAATTCTGAGCTGCTTCCTGTCTCACTTCTCGACATCACATTCTACACCTGCCCTGCAACAGAAAGATACTTACAAATCTCATCAGGCCACTCGTGTGCTTAGAATCATCTAACAGCTTCACACTGCCTGTAGGACAAACCCCAGTGCCCTCACACGCCTTACCAGGGGCTAGCCTCTTACGGGCCTCTCCAGCTTTGCTCTGGTCACAGTAACACTTCGGTTCCTCCAGAACACGGTTCCCTCACCTCCTGGCCATCCCACATAAATTTCACCATTCCCCGAGCAGTTCCTGGCTTCTGCCGTTCCCTCTTTCTAGAGGCAGATTTTCTCCGAAGCTATGAAGCTTAACTTTCAGAGCCCTTTACTTGAATGGGGTCTATTAGAGACCCTGTACCTACAGTGTATTTCTCTATTAGCTTAATTTATTATCTATTATTTTATTAGGCTCCAAACAACCCGTATATGCTCCTGCCCCTTTGCCTGGCTAATCCTCTTCTTCCTTTAGATCGCAGCATAAATGTTCTTTCCTCTTGGAAGCCATCTCCATTCTAGCCCTAAAATAGGTCAGAGGCTCCTGCCAAGTGCCGACGTCCACTACCAGAGTTCACCATGCCTTATTTTCATTGATTGTTTAATTATCAGTCTTCCTCCCACGCTTCCCAAATGCTGTGACCATGTCTACTTTGAATATGGCTGTGACCTGATGCAGGGCCTACCACAAAGAGAACTGTCTGAGAACGAAACAGTACTCAGTGGCAAACAAAACACAGGAATGGAATGATTAAACCCACAAAGGGCCACGTAAGCTGAGAAGGATGGGGAAATGTGACTAGACACAGGATAAGCAGTAAAAAGCGCAATAAACATGGACTAAAGAGAGGTTTAGTAGGAACAATAATTAAAAACTGTAATCAGTCTGACAATTAAGAGGGTCAGCAAAATATAGGAACATAGAAGGCACAAAAGCAAATTTCTGAAAGATTTCTAACAAGAATAACACACTAGAGCTAAGAGTTGTTAAGTTACAAAGAATTAACACTGGCTATTTAGGAAAAATATTACTAGATCATCTCTACCAGTGTTTCCACTTTAATGTACATATTAACCACTTGGTAACTGTATTAAAATGGAGACTCTGATTCAGTAGGTCTGGGGAAGGGACAGGAGACCCTGAAATTCAACATTTCAAATAAAATTCCAGATTACGTTGCTGATTCTGGATCCACAGTTTGAAGAGCAAGGACTATCAAGTCTATACCTGGAACCGACAAAACATAATAATATGGTTTAACGCCTTTGGGTCACCTGCCAGCTAAAAATGGTTTTTCTGTTTTTGAGTAGTCAGAAAAAAATGTAAACAATATTTTGTGACACATCAAAATTATATGAAACTCAAACTTCAGTGTCCATAAATAAAGTTTTACTGGAACATAACCAACACCCATACGTGTACATATTTCCTGTGCTGCTCTGTGCTACCGTGGCAGAGACCATACAGCCCAATGTATTAGTCTGCTTAGGCTGCTGTGGCAAAACACCATAGATTGGATGGCTTAAAACAAAAGAAATTAATTTCTCACAGTCTGGAGACTGGGGAGTCCGAGATCAAGGTCTGGCAGGGTTCCATTTCTGGTGAGAGCTCTATTCCTGGCTTGTAGACAGTTCTCTTCTCACTGCCTCACGTGGTGAAGAGGGAGCTCTGGTGCCTTTTCCTCTTCTCATAAGGACATCGGTCCTATTGGATTAGGGCTCCACCCTTATGACCTCATGTAACATTTATCACTTCCTCAAAGGCTCTATCTTCAAAGACAGTCACATTACGGGGTTAGGGCTTCAACATATGAATTTGGTAAGAACATAAACATTCAGTTCCTAACACCCACAAAGCCTAAAATATTTACCATCTGGCCCATTACAGAAAAAAATTTGCTTACCCTAGTCTAGACCTTTGCTTCTCAAAGTGGGCAGACATGCAAAAATTTCAGGCCACAAACAGACCTACTGAATTTTAATCAGGTCCCTGGGTAAATTCATACACATATTAAAGCTCAAGAAGTAGTGGTTTCCAAATCTAATGATCATGGTAAATCACATGGGAAAATTTTTTTTAAAATAGATTCTCAGGCTCTATCCTGGTAGAAGAACTATTTTAAAAACAACTGCAACAGCTTACATTTGCTGAGAACTTAACAATGCAATTTACTAGGCATTGTGCTAAACTTTATGTGCATTGTCATTAATCTTCCTAACATTCAAAAATAGCTGCTATTATTATTATTATTATTATTATTATTATTATTATTATTATTATTATTATTCCTATCTAAAAGATTAGGCAAACAACCAGGATTTAATTTGTTAATAAACTGTGGAGCTTATAAGTTAAACCTAGGCAGCAGACATGAAACTTAGTCAACTGATGTTATTCTTGTAAGTGTCAGTGCCATGTGCCTCCTATAAAAGACCTTTGTAAACGAAGTACCATAGGAATGACTGACACCAATTGGGGTCACAAGAGGATTCCCAGAAGAGTTAAGACTTAAAAGCCAGGCAAGATTTTTCCAAACATAAAGAAGAGATAAATCTCTAATTTTGTCCAGAGAGTATCAAAAATATTTTAGAATGGAAGATAATCTTTCATTCAAGAAAAATAATTTAAGGAAAGATAAACAGATGATTAACTGTAACTTCTGTAGCATTTTTACAGCTTCATCAATCTGCATTTGTCTTTAAATAGAGGCAGTTGCAAACTGGCAAATGGAAATGTTTTCTTTTTTATTGTCTTAATGGAACACTATTTTTTTTAGTCATGGGAGTTTTTAGAAGTGGATGCTCCATTTCTTTTGAGGGGATTTTTTTTTTTAAGTATTATGGTTCTAATTGATTTGAGTATTGATCATATTTGTCATTTCTGGATAGAGAATGAAATATTTTAAAAATTTTGCTCCCTTGGTAAATTAAGAAAAAATAGTTCAGTACTCCTAAGTCTCTGCCGAAGACCCAGTAACAGATTAAACACAACATAAGAAACGGTGACTTAAAAGATGCTTGACAGCGAAAGAAGTGAGAGACAGTACTTTTTAAGCGTTCCCTTTGCTTTGTTATAATTTACTCACAGTCAGTTTTATGGCCCACATAGTAGGTGGTTTCCAAAATCATTCCTTTAAGAAGTCTACTGCCTTCGGTTAAATGAACCTATTTTGTAATTATTTGAAAAGAAAGAATGAAAGACTGTAATCAGATACTGTTCAGAGCAACTATTTCTACTAAAAGTGAAAATTAACTGTGGGAAAGTACAGGAAGAACAGAAGAGAAGCAAAAAAATGTGAGTTTATATCCCAAAGACCTTGTCTGTGATAAATGACAGCAATAATGTTAATGGAACTTTTAAACCGACCCTAAAAATGGTCTGTTAACAAATAAACGCAAAAAAGCTAATCTGGACAGAACGCTTAATGCCATTTATGTTGCCGGTACATTACTTTAGCATAGAAGAATCCTGGCATCTATTAAGGTATCTGAGCTGATAGTTGCTATCAAGGAACCAGATTATCTGAAATGAATTTATAGAATAAGAGTCAGTATGGAACAATACACCTGAAATTATTCACAATTAGGACGATTTTATCATAAAATATAGTGTATTTTCCACTCCATCTTAAGGGGGTACAGTCAGAAAGTTGCAAAACAACCACATTATAAGGGTTTTCACCTGTAGCAGGCTTCCAAAGACTCTGGATGTTGTCTAAGGCTTCCTTGTGTGAGGGGGAAGAGGGAACACAGTCTCTGAAAAGACTCTGGCTTCTTTAAAACGTGACTTCCATATTTTGTAAATTCAGTGATCCTCATTCTCTTCAAAACAAAATCGCTATTATAGTAAGGTTCACAATGAACCCTCTCTGATCAAAGTGGTCTTCTTTGTGCAACAAAATCTTGTTCTGCCTTGACTAAAGGAAAGATTACAACCTCCTCCAGCTATATCAATTTGGCTTATGAGTGGTAGTTTTCTGTTTTCTTTCATGAGATATGTAACCACACGACCAAATCCTATACTGCTATGATGAAAGATAACACCCAGAAATCTGACTTAGTTTTACCATGCTTCCATACAAACTGGCTAAGGGACTCTGAAATTAATCCTTAACCAGGGACTGTTTCTTTCAACTCCTACTCCCAGCAATAACTGGGAATTTTAACTTAAGATTTCTCAAAAAAAAGATTGAGTTTCGAAGATGTGCAAGTGATCCAAAAACGTTGCTAATGATTTTAAATATTCTGGATCTTTACAACTGGTGCTAAATAGCATGCCAACACATCACACTTACTGTGAAATCTAACAGCACAAATTCTTGGGCAAAATAGAAGCTGAAGATTATCTAATATCAGTGTCCTAAATGCTAAACCAGCAAAGACACTATCTAAATAATCCCCCACTTTCTCATCCTACAAAGATGAAACAATTGAGATCAGTTTCCGACAATCAGCTTATGGAAACGGTTCCTTTACCATTAGAAACCCTAACTCCAGAATTTGAAGTCAATTTCTGAAATAAACAGGCAAAAAAAGAGGAACAAATTATTTCCATCAGTCTGTTATCAGGGAACACAAGTGTGCAGCTATTAATTTTGCTTCAGTTTATTGTGTGATGACTATAACAAACATTTAAAATTGTACTTAAAACTGAGCTAAACACTGAAAGTACCAAGTAAAAAAAAAAAAACTAAGTGAAAATAATCACTACAAAGATGTAAAATCCTGAAGAAAACCGCAAACCACAATTTAGAACAAATCACATAAACATTAAATCAGAAGCCTAATGCTAAAAAAAAAAAAAAAAAAAAAAAGCCTAATGCTTTATATCCAACTCCCCCAAAGTAAACCACTTCCAATAAAATCAAACTGTATATTTTAAAATCATTAAACGAGAACAAACTAGCAACATCAAAATACTTCCATTGCTCTGCCAGTATTTATAATATACTAATAAAGACAAAAGAACCTTCTCAGCTGCTTTAAAAAAAACAAAACATTCTACATCTCAGGGAATGGAACTTTGAAGGTTTAGAGTAAAATGTTCTAAAATAACTTTCATTATTACATACAATTAAATTTAGTTAATCAGAAATTTGGGAGAAAACTGGACAAGTGAGTCAATTTAATCTTTTGGTTTAATCCTTATTTTAAGCAGCGGTCACATCTGTTACATCTTTTCATCTAGTCCTACAATGCCTCACTTTAAAAAATTTTAATGTTAATTAAAGGAAACATATGAACTCATTCACCTATTTCTTTCTTTCAGAAACAAAGAACTGTATTTATTACTAAGGAGAATGTGTCCCAATAACATACTTTTTAAATGAAAACTTAATTACCAGAAGTGGAAACAAAAGGATGCGTATTAGGGCATCAAAAAGGGGATTCGTATGAAAATGAAATTTTGAGGCATCACTTTGCTGCTCAAATTGACATTGAATCAGCAAACAGCAGCAGCTAAATTTCATTTCCAAGCCCACTTAGGAAATCTAGTTCCAGTTAGAGTATCTTTAATGTACAAAAGCGCAGTAAAAGCAAGTATTCACCATGTAAGACACAGACAGGGTTCCCTTAACCTACTGCCCTCTAGACACATCACTCTCTGTTAAACAGGCAGCTTTCGCCAGATGCTCTTGCTAAAATGGTCACAGATGGTCAGCTGTCCAGTTAACAGAACACACTGCCCTCCCAGTAGCCAAGAGTAAGAAGGAAAGGACTGAGAACAGTTAATGCTTGTCTGCTTAGTGGGTTAAACCCATTCGCTTGTTCTAAGGGTGGCTAGGCCCCAAGCGTGGCTTTCCAGAGAAGGAAGACTAGACCCTAGGGCTCTCAAGATTAAAAGGCATCTTAAAGGTGATCTAGTCAACAGTTGTACAACGCTTGAATCCACACAACCACATCCCTGCCGGTCAGCCAATCCCGCCATGGGGTGTGGAGCTGGGCGTCTAACAAGAAAGCCCCACAGCTGTGAGAGTCCTCTGTCACCCTGCACTGCAATTACTACAACCACTCAGTTTAATTCCAGTCAGGAAACACGGGGCTATTTTAATAGATGGGGCATATTGACTATAACAAAATCATTCCCTACTTTCATGCATTATAAAATGATTTTAAACTGAATTACCCCAAATAGTATATGCAAAGGATTTTACAACATAAAAACACAGGCAGTAAATACGTGTGATCTATTTTTAAAACAGAGGAGGAAATAAATGTTTATAGTATTGAAAGCTACTATTCAGAGATATTAAAAATTTCAACAAAGATCAATGGGACTTCTTCATATACATGCAGTCTGTGGAAATTTTTTAAATTTTAAAGAATTGCTCTTAATTGACAAAGTTATAATAAAATGTTTCTCTAAACTTTTCACAAGCAGAGCATTATTCTGACTTTTTTCTAATAAATTATTCATCTGTTCATTATTCATCTACCTGTAAGTTGGGGAAGAGTGCTCTAGGAATCCACTGTTTTGTATCTTCAATGTATTTATACTTCCTTATCAGTGAAGAAATTGGAAGTACTGAACTTGATGTATGACTTTTCATCAACAATTGTCCCAAATCCTATTTCTTACTTGATACCGACTAATTTTTCTTGATTAAATGACATGCGTCTGGAAAGGGAGGGCACACCGACAAGGCATGGCTGGAAATAAATGTTGCTGAATGGTCACAGTCAGTTAGGCTAATGTCATCTGAGTATCAGTGGCTTAAGGAAGGTCACCCTGGAACATATGTAACTTCTCCTCGTCCTTTATAAAGCTGCGTTACAGGGATCAATGGTGAAACTTCTTTAACCTCATGCAGATTAAATAAAATCCGACAAAACAAGATTACCAACAAAATGCCATCTGGAAGACTATGGCAAAGAACTGAAGGATAGGGTTCTGTGTTCCTGGGTCTGAAAGAAGACTCCCACCACTGCTTCTCAGGGTGCTGCACAGGGTCTTGAGTCTAACGTTGCTCTCACAGCCTGTGCTGCGCGGCCAGGGAAATAGATGAAGCAGCCCCTGATGGGACCACTGTGCCTCTTCCCTTCCCGCACTCCACAGGGCAGTCCGTGACAGGGAAACCCAGAGTGTTGTAAATTTCCAGTGTGTGCAGAAGGTGCTATTAACAATTCAGTAGGAATTTAGTTGGTGATCATAAAATTGCTGCTTTGTACTCATGGGCAAAAATCTATTCATAAGCAACAAATAGCTCAATGTGCATTCCGCACCTTGAGCATCCGTCTGTTTATACTCATGCATTTACTGTAGTTTTAAGTGTCTTTACTTTCTACTAAACATGTTCACATTGTGAAATTCTTTCACTCTGCAAAGACAGGATGGATAGGGAATGAAACAGTGCCTTTCAGAACTCTGATGAACCCAAACACAAAATTAAGTGCTTTTTCTTTAGTGTTTCTGGGTTAGAGCAATATAAAGTAAATATTAACAGTTACATGTCTCATATAGAAGAGCATTATTTTGTACACAACTTACATGTATTTTACACATGCAAAATAACACACCTACATAGCACTCTCAATTTCTAAGTTAAACTTAAATTACTGTGTATTACCTGATCATTTTGTGGTATTTCTAATTTTACACTCCTATTCTACAGCCACCATACAGCCAAAAGAATTGATCAGCATGTCACTCTACCAAAAGTGAACTTGAGAAAGAAAAGGAGATGTGCAAAGGTGGGGGGCAGACAGAAGGACATCCTGGTTATCTGACCTTCTGTTGATTTACTCACAATGGAGAGTCAAGGACCACACACTGACTTGAGCAGTAGGATACACGCAGTGGGGTAGAAAAGTCAATTCTTTTCTTTTAACCATGAAGTCAGTTCTTCTACCTTATATCCAATAACTTTTTCCCCAACTGGTCAGAAAGGAAGGGAAAAAGGAGAAGCGCAGGACAGGTTCACTCACCTAAACCGCTGAGAGTATAGAGAAGGTCGCTGGTATCTAAGAAAATGGGTCCGTTCTCCTGCTGCCCTTCCTCTTTGTAGAACAGCTTGTAGCCCCGAATGGTTGCTGTGTCCTCAGCATCCTGCTGCCACTTCACAGAAATGGTGGTACAGTTGAGAGGCTCCAAATGCAACTCTGGAGACTTTGGGGCTAGAAAAATTCACCAGGAAAGTATGCGTAAGAGACCCATAATTTGCACGAAAACACAGGACCATCGAGTTCTCTCAGTCTTAAACCAACAGCTGCAAAAAAGTTCAATTCCAACAGTTATACTTAACCTTAATTTTTGAAATTCCACAATGTGACGAAACTTTGAGACAGAATTAAAAATATAAAATACTAACTAAAAAACTAAGGTATATAAATAAGAACAAAATTATATTTGTATATTTTAAGTTTTTTCAAAGAAGCAATAAGTATTTCCCTAATTTTGACCATCCACTATTCCTCAATGATAGAATAGGTATTATGATTAATCAATTAACAACAAGAAGCCCAGGTGTGTTACAGTCTACATTAGTAAAAGAGGAAGGTCTACAACTTCCTAGTATTATAGTCTTTCTAATAAATTGGTTTTTTTAAAAATAAATGGCAATGATATTAATTAGGTCTCTATTAATAAATAATTTTTGGTAATTCAATTAGATTTGGACCCATCTGTCTATGAAAGATCTGCTAAGCAAACATAGAGTAACCAAAAGTTTTACACGCTAATGAGTTCTACGCAAAAAGCAACTACTTAGTAAAAAGTTTAAATTTTTTTTCAATTAAGCTCATGATCTGTGGAATATTTTAATTCCTAAGACAAAATTTTAAAATATAAACATAACTTAGGTAAGAAAAAAAGGAAAAACAATGCGCTACTCTTCCTTAAAAGTCAAATTTACCTTTCACACTGGTAGCTTTGGGGGTCCTATGTGAGGTCCACACTGAAGACTCTCCCAGCCCCACCCTGGTGGCAGCAGTGATCCGCACCAGGTAGACACTGTCAGGTTTCAGACCCTCCAAAAGGTACTCGTGTGTGGTCCCCGGGAGCTCCAGAACTTGGATGGCATTCTCGGTACTCAGGCGGAAGGACAGGCGGTAGAGCACCACTTGGCCCCGCCGATACTTGGCTGGGATTGGCAGCCAGGAGATGAGAATATCCGTGGGACTTCGACTGGTCAAACTAATTTCAGGAGGTCTCAAGGGAACTAGTCACACAAGAAGACAAGTTACTTATAAATTTCAATGTCAATTAGCACACCAGTAGGTACTGAATTATCTTAACAGCAACATGCCACATAATAAAGGAGAAATACTTTCAGCCCTAGCTGAGGTTTTCAGTTAGGCAGAATACAAACCACAGAAAAGGAAAAATAATGAGGCAGGGTCCAGTATAGAGAAGCAAAGAAAGCAAGGTGTTCGTCCTTGCTACTGTGACTGCTCTGATGTCATCTGGGGTGAATATGAGCTTACTTAATATCGACACAAAATAGGAGAATGGTTCTCAAATAACCCCACCAAAACACCTTAAAACAACAAAGAGAGAATTATACAAGAGTAGAGGAGCTTAGGACACCAAGGTTATAATCTGACAAATAACATTTTGAAGTGTAAGAGTTGTATCTTAAAAACCGGTGCGACTCTTGCAGGGTGATGGACATGTTAGCTATCATGATTCTGGTGGTGATGTCATTGGTTTCACCTCATATACATCTATGAAAAATTCATCAAATTGTACATCTGAAAGATGTGTAGTTTATTGTGCAGGAGTCATACCACAATAAAGGTGTTAAAAACAAAAATTTAGCACTGGTTTCCAAATTATAAAAAATTGGTGCGAATTTTGTATCCCCAATTATAATATATTGTGCTCAATATAAAAACAGTGATTTTCCTCTGAATAATCTGAATGCAACTGGCACTCCAGGAAAACGAGTCAAGAATACTGGCAGGCAGTCTAATGTTAAGGGTTAAGGTGAGTTCAGGAGCTAGCCTGTGTGTGTGTGAATCCTTGTTATATCAATTACTAGTCTGTGCGACCTTGGCCAGAGGAACTTCTCTGTGTCTAGGTGTCTTCATGTACAAAATGGGGATGATGATAATAGCTTCTTCTCCAGTCTTTCCTATCTCAAGTAATGGCAATTATTTGTCCAACTGCTCAAGACAAAAACCTGCGTGTTACCCTGGACTCCTCCATACACTCAATCCTGGGGCTCTGGCTCACACTGCCACCGTCTTGGCTCCTGTCACCGTCACCCTCAGTCTGCAGTGTCGCACAAGCCTCCTCACAGATTTCCCTGCCTCTGCCCTCATCTCCGCATCAAATCTCAATACCTGCAGTTAAATTGTGAGTCACATCTTGTCACTTTCCTGCTCAAAACAGCTCCCAACTCACTCCAAGGAAAAGTGAGTCCTCACTGTGGCTCCATCCAAAGCCCTAACCTGCACGCACAGTAGGCTCCTCATTCATCTCTGCCTACTGCTTTCTGCTTGTTCCCTCCACTCCAGCCATGCTTGTGCTTCAGGCCCTCGGCAATTCCCACGTCCTCTGCCTGGGACGCACATCCCCCAGCCCTCTGCCTAGCCAGCCCCTTCATTTTCGTTTCCTTCACATCTTCAAATGTCACCTACAACCTGAGGTGTGTCTGTCTAAAGTCTTTCTCCCTTTCCCTGCTTTTTCCCCCTTCTCCCCCACACTGATTACCATCTCACATAGTATTTAACTGACTATCATATTTGTTGTTCCTCTGCTTTTTTTCTCACTATAGAAAGTAACAAGGTCAGGAACAACTTTTTGTCTCTTTTGTTCACTACTAATTATTGAATAACACATAGCAGGTACTAAAATAATTGCCGAATTAATGAAATAGTATGTGGAAGAGGGAAGATGGGTTAATCAAGCACTTATGAGTCCTTTATGTGTATCAACTCATGAATTCTCAAAAAAACCCAATGAAGAAAGTACCATTATCATTTCTACTTTGTGGCTGAGGAAAATTGAGGTACAAGGAGGTCAAGTCACCTGCCCAAGGCCGCAGAGCTTGGAGGTGAAGAAGCAGACCTGGAGCCTGCATTCTCACCCCCTGTCCTCTACTACCTCTTATGGAATAGATAGTTCTTCTATCATAGGGTGATGTAGGGACTAAATGAGCTAGTTCAGGGAAGGTTTTTAGAGCTGGCAGTGGTAAACACTCCACAAGCGTCAGCTGTATCTGCTGTGCACACTAGGAGACCCACATATCTCAGCTTGAGAAGTACAGGCTTAGGAAATGCAGGCAGACTGGTGCAGAGAACTGAAAAGCAGTATCGGAAGTATGTATGTATGAACTAAAACTTCATTCAATAAAAAAGTTGCAGAATAAGGGAAGGTTTAAAGGACACAAACTTTGAGATCATAACTTAACTGGCACTGGCAAGCTTTAACAAGTAGCTTTCTATGCTTAGACACATTTTCTTCAAGAATAAAGAGGGGAATACACCCCATACACTAAATAAACCCAAAACAACAACAATAAACACCAACCTGTGTTTCACCTTAGATATGCATGTCAGAGGTTGTTAAATACAGTAAGATAACCAGAAAGGTCATGGTTCCCTCTAAAATAGGACAGACTCTTCAATGTAAACTGAATGTGGAATTCAGTATCCAGACCAGTGGTCATTCTTTCATTTGGTAAAACCCTGACTTTATAAACATTTATGCAAGTGGTATTAGAGAGACACAAGAGATCTGGGACCAAATGAACCGAAGAAAGAGATTTGGGAGTCATTTATATTAAAAAGTTTTGAAAGCTAAGGGTGGACCATTTCTTGAGGATGAGAAAGTGTTTGTAAACGGAGAATACTGTAATTAAGTATACGTTAAATCATTCCCTTTCCACACTGCGGAGTACAGACATGGGCCACAGAGAGCCCCTGAGCACAAAGTGAATGAAGAGTCAGAGGAGGAGACTCAGCTCTCCAGGACGACTTTAATGGATGGAATTTCCCACCATTATAAGAGTATATGGAGCCCTGTCTGCAAAAGAACTGCAACTCAATTCCCAACCTCTGGTCAGTTAACTCACTGAACAAGTAATACTTTCCTCCTTAAGCAGAGTAAGCATAATGTATTTAAAAATAAACTACCCACTTTTGGATTTTACGATTTTTTTTAACTGACAGGTACTAAATTTTATAAACTTCTAATTTCAGAAGTCCAAAGCCTCCGACATCCAATTATAATATACACTCAATATGTAACTCATTATATTTATTCATGCCTAGAGAATCTCACATTTTGTTCTGCTCAGTTAAAAAAAAAAAAAACCCTGCAATATATTCACAGTTCAAACTAGGAACCCTGAGGAAAATCAGTGACAATACAAGAATTTTGTTATTAAAATCTGTATTATGAATTACAAACCAAAGTGTTCTTTATCCTTATCATGCTATGGCCAAAAACTGAAAGATTTGAAATGGCAAATTAGCCTCTGGTTACCACATCTGTTATTTTTTTAACCAAAACCAGGGTACTTTCTCTAATTTAAAACATTTATTCTTTGAAACTGATAAAATATATTAATGTTCATACTTAAATGACCTAGACTCATGCTTTCTTACCATCCTCTAAAGTGTTCTGTGTCACATGGTCAGACATCTGGCTGGCTCCCATTGGCATATATGCCACTATGTAGAAAGTATAATTGCTGGCAGGTTCTAAGTCATCAATAATATAATGAGTTGTGTCATTTCCGATGACTACTTGGTACTCTTCATTATTTAAACCTAGATTAAAGAATCAGTGTTTTTAAATTATGAACATTCAAAAGAAAATTAACAAGACCATCACCATTTTCTCTCACTATAAAACACTGGTCCTTTGCTATCTTTAGTAACCCTTTAAAAAATGTGAATAAGAAGGTCTTTATTTTTCAAAAGTAACCACGTCTTGTTACAAACTACTAGTTTGAGTTTTTCCTGAATACATCAAACTGAAAACAATTATTCTTCTCTAAATTTCATTTAACATCTAGTCTAAACCCATAGCAGTGACAATGTACAGCACTGACACAACAGAGTTTAACACTACAGAATACTGTAGTTCATAACCGTGTAAATTTTACTTGCTGAAACTCATGGTTTCTTTTTTCTTTTAAACACAAATGGAGAGACAGTAGGGAATGTAATGGCTCTACTCTTTATAAAACCAAACCAAACCAAAAGTTGTCCTGCAAAAGATCTCATTTTGCCCTTATTCTATTAAATTTGACTGACACAAGTTGTTCTTTTATTTATATTGAAAGCAAAAGAACTAGGAGGCATAGAATGTGCTTCAAAATGTTTTGTTCCACAACGAGTTTTCTATTCCCCCCCAAAGAGGAAAAAAAACATTCTCAGCAATTCTTAATAAAATATGCATGGCAAGGTATAGAAGGGGATTTGTCTTTGTGGGGTTTAATTCCTACCGAGTAAACCTGTGAAGTGGAACAAGAGCCCTGGCAGCTAACTGTGCTTTGTGAACAATTCACGGTAAATGCACGTCAACTTAATCAGAACTCTCTAAGGAAGGAGCCCCTTCTCTCCACACTGGATTTATAAACAAAACAGAAGGCAAATTCCACTATTAAGTTTTCCCACATTTCTGAATTAACTTGATAGCATTTTAATTAGACAAGATTACAGGCATTTCACAACAGACTGGCTAATGGCTCGTTAATTAGGAACTGCACAGTACGATTTCTGACCTACTAAACAAGGTCCTTGAGTTCGAATTAAAAAGCCTTGTTCCGTCTTTGAATAGACCACTGGGCTGCATGTGGAGGCTCTAATGAAACAACCATAATAGCAAACAAGAGTGGTCTCCACCAAAACCAGCATTCCTTTTACCTTCCTAAATCACTCAAAAGGGAATTAACATACTCTAACATGCTCAGTTATCAGACTTTCATTCTTCTTGCTACCATGACCCCTGATTTAAATTCAAAATATTCCTTTTCAAAATACTGCTCCAAAGTACAAAAAACAAACAACAACAAACCACCTGTTTCTACAGACAGTTTTATTACATCACCATTCTTTGGGTGTTTGAGTTTGCTTTTAATATCTGCTGTATAAAAGGTAGAATGTTTGTGTATACAACTAACATCTGTAAACCTCTGCTAAGGTTTCTGTGAGAAATCAATAGCAAAATCTCTAAGACTTATAACTAGTTTTTCCTTTTCCTCTAAACTTTTTTTTCCCAAAAGAAAATATGAGGATAAAAAAGATTCCAGAAATGGAACTGAATAAAAATTTTAATACAGATTTGATTTTGACTTTTATATTATAAATGAGATACCAATTAAGAATGTCCTGGTCATGTAATAAATGAGGTATCAATTAAGAATGTCCTGCTCAATTTTTAGAGTTCTACAACATTTCAGAAAATATTCAAAATATGTAAAATCATACTGTGGAGAATCTGAAAGTGTTTACCCCCCCCCCCAATAGCATGCTATCGCAATTTTGGCTCACATTATTATTTTATCAAGCAGTTACACCATGGTTTCTATGTAACTGCATACTTTAACTGGCATATTAAGCCTTAAGTAAGGAATTTATACCTTGGCTGAAATGAAATTCCTAAGTACACCACTCTGTAACGTTCAGCAGGCAGAGATGGTACTTATTTCTAAACAGAAAAATCTTAATCTATACTTATGTACACAAAGTTAACAATACAAAATTAGCAAAAAATTGATACGGAAGTGATATGTTAATTCTTTTATTAAAAGAGGTAACTGCCATAGAACTTCAAAAATATTTTGTGGATTATGTAAGACATCCTTCATCCTGAAAACTACCCTTGGCAGTAAGCAGCACTTGCAAACAAACACTCCACAAATTGCTTACCTTCTGCTTTCATGTAGTGCACGGAATAAGCAATGACTTTGTCTGAATTATACAGTGGCCTCTCCCAAGCTAAAAGGATGGCTGAACTTGACATGGTTTCAGCATGCACATTATAGGGAGCGCTGGGTCTGTCTTCTGACATTACTACAGTCAGCCTGGCTCTAGATAAAACAGATCCCTGGCTGTTCTCAGCCATGCACTGATAAATAGCGTCATCTTCAGGAATAATCTGGTTAATTACCAATTTACTGAGGAAAGAAAAAAAAATTTCAGTGAAAATTCTAAGTATGACATAAAAATAAATCTGAACTATTGCTAAGTGCACTCCTAATTTTGAACGACAAAAGCTACTAAGAACAAAAAACTGTGTAATCAGCCCTACTAAAAAGCTATATGAATTGAAATTATTCTTATTTTCTGAGTCTATATAAGTAAATACTTGTGATATCCAAATTCTGTTCACTTTAGATGACAGCTTAATCTCTTTTTTTAAAATTCAGCTTTTATTAAGAAGGAATTTTAATCTGTAATAGCAACTAATTTCTATAATATTGCAATGTTACATAAGATTCAGGTGTTTAAAGTTTTGTTCAACATATGAGAATGGTAGAAGAAGATTCATACTTATACTAATAAAAACAAGTTCTTAAAATCATTAAGTTTGAACTGTCGAGGAATTCTCGGAGACTTAATTATTTCCTTCTAAGTTCCTCATTTTATAGAAGACAGAACTGAGACTCCAAAGGGTTAATATGCTTACTAATAATTTAGCTGGTGGCTTATCAGGACTAGAACCCAGGTCTGGGGGGACTGTCCTAACAGTCATTTCATTATAATCTACCACTTTCACAATCCATATATAAATACAAAAGGACTTTTGGCATGCTGCTGTTAATAGTCTCAAGTTAATTTCTTATTTATTTTACTTCAGTTTAAAAATACTCAGATAAGTTAGATATTTGATATTATAATTATAATCGTTTCACGTAAGAACTACTAAAGCCACTATATCTTATCTACAACATTAGCAAAATGACTTAGCCCACCTGTTGTACATCTTAATTCTACCATTTGAATGTATCCTCCTTCCGTTTTTCAACCATGACATTTTGGGTGAAGGGATTCCTTCTGCCTGACATACAAATCGAGCAGTGCCAGCTCGAGGCCTCGTTAAACTTTCTGGCCATTCAACAAATGAAGGAGGAGCTATTTTTAAAGAAAAAAGAAAAAAGAAAGTATTTTTGTGGTCCAAACAGGAATGATATAGAGTCGAGGAAGAATATAGCAAATGACACAAGTCCCATCCCTGAAAACATGTGATGTTCTGAGCCTCCTGTCCACACCCCCACATAGATCTCTCCAGACGCCTTTTCTCTGCATTGCTCAGTTAGATGCCCACTCCCTCCAGGCTTTCTCGATTGAGGCCATCTACACAGACACACTAAAAACATGTGTGCCATAATCCTACTTAACTAGGCCCAATATGCAGCCACTTGTGAATACATACAGATGATTGATCAAAATTTTAGATTTGTCCATGGGTATATGAATTTGTGGGTGGGTAAGAAGAAGATAAAAGGGAAACTTAAATAAAAAGGAACATCGTGTTATAAAAGCAAACAGAATGGTGACTTCAGAATGACTCTAGCTACAGTTTAACATAGGTATTTAATTTCCTCCTAAAACTCATCACTGGATTACAATATTTTGTATCAACCTTCGTATCAGTGCTACTAAATTCAAGAAAAGTGGGAGTTAGCTATGAGATAAAACAGCGAATGTGGAAGTATAAGATTTTCCTGATTGCAGAAAGAAAGAAAACATACCTAACACAGTTAAAGTTGCCATGGCAACTGTAAAGTTGCGTGTGCCTGGGGTGGTGGCCCGACAAACGTACACTCCAGCGTGTTGTAGCCTGACATCAGATATCATGAGGTTACCATTACCAAGCACCCGAGTGTTAAAGACATCAATGGACTTGTGATCTATTTCAAAGAGAAGGCTTCAGTTAAATCAGTGCAACATACAATCTAAATTTTTTTTCCTTTTTCAGTTTCATTATGTAGAATTGTTACAGTTTGCACATACACACCATATTGCATGTAAATACATACATACAGTACACTGCACATTTTCTTTAGTTTTCATATATGTACTAATTATTGTTTCTAAGAACAGATTAGATCTCATATGATCTAAAATTTTGTCAAAAGATCACTATCCAAACAATCACTATCATAAAAAGCATAAAATTCTCTACGCTAAAATCTTTCCTCTACACACTGAAATACCGAAAAGTTTGTATGTAAAATAAACATGTTATCAGTTTCACTGGTGTGAACAAAGTTGAAGGAAAATACTTCTAAGACTTACCAAGACGGCTCCAAGAAATGATCGGTTTGGGATTTCCCGTGGCCACACATTCTAAAACAACAGTCTGATGAAGAGATGCCGTTATGTTCTGTGGACCTGCTATAATGGCTGGTGTGTGGAAGGGCTTAGGCTCCTTCCCTTTGAGAGGGAAAAGGTAGAATATAAAAATAAATTATAAGATACAAATAAAACAAGTTAAAATACTTATGCTGAAGTTACTCACTTTTTAAAAACAACCTTATTGAGAGGTAACTCACCCATCTGAAGTGTACAATTCAGTGGATTTTAGTATTTTCAGAGTTGTAGAACTATTACCATAATTAATTTTAAAACATTTTCATTGCCCCAACAAGAAACTCCATTCCATCAGCAATCACTCCACAATCTTCTCTCCCCACAGCCTGACCACCACTCATCTACTTTCTGTCTCTGGATTTGCCTATTCCAAACATTTCAATAAAAAGGAACCAAGTATTATATGGTCTTTCGTGACTGGATTCTTTTCACTCAGCATAATGTTTCAAGGCTCATTTAAGTTGTAGCATGTACCAGTACTTCATTTTTTATTGAATAATAATAATAGAACAATATTTAATTAAATGAATAAGACACATTTATCCATTTATTGGTTGATGGACACTTAGGCCATTTCCACATCATCCACTTTTAACTGAAGTTCAGACAATGACTTAATGCTTTCACTAATCTTGTTAGGAATTTATGTGATACTGGGGAGAAGGGAAGAAGTCTTGACAATGTTTTTGTCTTTATCCTTCACACCAAGAAGCTAATAGATACCACCTAAAATTAAAACACGGCATTTAAAATTTAATTTCAGACTCAGTGCTTAAAATTTTTTTTTTCAATCTTAAAGGACCTTTTAGGAAGTAATATCTCTTGTGAAGAGCAAACATTCATGTGAAGTTCAACAATGTCTTTAGGCCAGGTTTTCTTCTACTACATTCAAGTAAATTGAATTATTTAAAGACAAAAACTATCATCTGTCTTAATTCCGTTTTAATAAAATGCATATTTCTTTCCTCATACTCATCTCTCTAGCTAATTTCCCTTCTAACTATACTCAAGTATGGCAAACTATATGAAATTATGTTCATTTAATGTTAACAATGATAATTCCTGGGTATGGAACTGGGGACATTTTAAAACATATCTTTGTATATTTTACATTGTTTAGTGTAAAAAATAATTTAGTTTTACTTCTATAGACATCACTGTTTATAAGAAGTAGGCATCATCTCCACAAATGGACATTGTAATTTTTCTTAGAACAACAAACAAAAAAATTCAAACTGTAAACAAGTATATCTTTATTGGCAAGAAGTGGCCACCTTCAGTGGAAACAGATGATTGTTATTTTTTTGTGTGTGTTTTTTTGCATTTTATATTTAAAAAACAAAAGTAAAGTATTTACAAAATAAAAATTCTTTCTTAAAGATGCTGACATTAACATATAAAACAAGTTAGTTTGAGAAAGTTGCTTAAACAGATAAAAATAGATTATAATAATTTAAATAAAATTGAAGTACTACTTTATGGCATACTTCCATAGCCAGAGAAGGAAAATTAACAGCTGGGCATCCATACTTTGATGTAAACCCCACTTCTGTGCAGTACCTGGAATCACTGTGAGAGAGGCCTCCATGCTTTTACGTCTGTGGGCTACAGTAGCAGCAACACAACGGTAATTTCCAGCATCCTGCTGGTCAACATCATAGATCTGCAATACTCCTGTTGGTAGGGCAGTTATCCTGTTATGAGAAGGAAGATGATTAAACTTTGCAGAAGATTTTATATTTTATCTTAACATATATTCTATGATACGAATTAACATACTCAACTTTCTAAAAAGTGCCAGATGCAATACTTTAAAGATCTTCTAAAATATTAGTTTGACTGAATAGTTTTATTTGGGTTTTATTTACAACTCTCTAAAACACGATTATGCTGTATGTGGTTTGTGAAATCTATCAGTGTAATTTTCTACAGAGTCTCATTGACATTATAGCTTACATTTAACTAACTGGTGGTCTAGAGCTTAGTACGATTTTTTTCAAATTCCTGATTTCTTGCCTAGGTATTCTCCAAGATACATCTGAATACAAGTTTTGTTTTTAAAGCTTTTCCTTAAATAACTTTGTCTATCTTAGCGCTCTCTACCATTTCAGCAAATGATTTCTGTCAGCTTAGGAATATTGCTGCTCATTAGGACAGGAGTCAAACTTTTGAAGTTGCTGCCAAGTTCTTGACCTCTAAATTCTTATCACCTTCAGGGCACTAGGTGCATGCATGCACGTGAGCACGTGTGTGCGTGTGCATGTGTGTGTACTGTAGAGGGGGGCTGGAAAGCAGAAGGCCGAGATGGAAGTGGGCAACTACCACTGCATACATGGGAGACCCTTATACCAGCACTACTATTCCCAGCAGTAGAAGTGTAATTCAGTTTCCTAAATCCTTGGATAGCAATCCAGGTACTCCGGTGGTCCCAAGGTTGGAAAAGATGTTTGAGGAAAGGAACAGAGTATTTGAATTCTGATCTGAACCAAAAAAACAGGAACTATGTCCCATGTACCCGAGACCCATAATCTAATTCTTTGCCTAACTTTGAAATGTCTTTAAGAAACTGGTTACTGCTACCAACAGTGAAAATGAGCTCTCCAACGGTCTTTCCCTCCTGTATAGCTTTATGAAGTCCTTGCTACTCCTGTGTCATCTTTAAAGACATAAGCTGCATTTACCTGTCCATAGTTACAGGTAGAATTGTCCGATTTAATTCCCATGTTATGACTGCAGCAGGGTTTGATGAAATCTTGCATGCAAATCTAGCAACTCCACCTTCTTGGACCTCAATAGAAATTGGCTGAACTTCAAATGCAGAAATAGCTATAAGATAAAGTTTGTTAAATTCAGAATATGTACAAGTACTATTATACTATACTTAGAAATAACATTATTCTAGATATTATTTGTCAAATTTGAACTCCTGCCCAGACATAAGGCCAACTTAACAAGCACAGAGAAATTAAGGAATAATTTTATAAAAACCACTGGGCAGTTGCCCAGCTAAATGAGTTTGGTCTTTTCCAAAATGAAATTATAAAAAGCTTCTCAAGCAACAGGATTGTGTTCACAGGACTGTGAGGAAACAACCAGGATTAACTACTGCAGAGTAAGTCAGATTAAGGGTTCATGGAAAAGTGGAAGGAGAGTAGAGATAAAACAGATTTGTACCATGGTACAAACTAAGGCATCACTGAAAAGTTTCGAGCAAGGGAGTATCATGATAGTAACAGTGCCTGGGAAAAATTACTCAGGTGCTGTCACACAGGATGGATCGAAAAAAGTAGTGTCTCAAGTCAAAAGGTCAACAGACTATTTAAATAGAAATGACACAACTGAGTGGTGGCAGTGAGAATGGAGAGGTTCTACAGATATCTTAATGAAAACAGAGACTTGATTCTTACTGGACACAGATATCTCACTCCATGTTTGGAATCAAATGAAGTTGGTATTGATGAAGCAGAAAGAGAAATAAAGAGGAAAGACACCTGTCTGATGAATAAAAGGTACACAGATTTGAGACTATTTTTAGACCTCCGTATTTCTAAAGTAGAGATAAATCTTGAAGTGTTGATATTTTCAAGAGAGAACTCTTCTTTACCATTCTAGGCAAGCCTCCAGCAACTGGTCATCAGCATCCTTGGTTTCACACTTTGACGGAGTCCAAACTCCAGGTAATATTATGGCTTGCCTCCCCTCCGCTAAGTCTTTCAGGGTATAAAGAAAGGGCCCCAGTGATTGTTCAAAAAATATATTTGGCTTTACAATTTATCGATAAAGTGAGAAGTTGTAAGAAAAATAGAAGGAGTAAGGGCTAGATGACTTATGCCTCATTAGACTGGGAAGGGAAAAAGGTCACAGACTAAAAAATTCTGCCTTGGGCTTGACTTCATTACTTTGTAAATGGATCATGGGCCTTCTGAGGTATAGAATAAAGCCAGTGAAAAATGGTGAAAATATTCTTAGGGGTATCCGCTTCCAAAAAGGGTGGAGTGAGGGTAAACGATACTCTGTGTATGTAACAAAAAATTCCTGCTTCTTCAAGAACAGTGGTTTTCAAACTGCTGCTGTCAGTGAATCCACAAGGGTGAAAGCATTTATGGTATGATATCCAGTCTCTGCCTTTTTCACTCTCGTTTCTCTTGAGTACATAGTGGGTAACAAAGCAATAGACACTGCAGACGCAGATACTTGTGAGAAACCAGCTGCCTTCTGTCAGGCTAACTAGAGATTCACACAAATGGAAAACAATGTCACTCCTCTCACTAAAGTTTTTTGGAAAATAGTTATTTTTCATCAAATGTGTTATGTTAATATGCAACTGATTAATGTTCTCATTCAAAATTAATTAATGACTACTTTAAAAAACTTCTCAGTTCTAATTTCTAAGAATAAGTATTAACAGATACAACCTGCATAAAGTGACGCTCTTTGGGGTCCTCAGTATGTTTCAGAGTGTGAAGAGTAAGAATAAAATGTTTTAAGAATCATTGAATTCTAAAAATCAACATAATTTTTCTCTTTAATTGCTTCCGTAATCACTTTCTAGGATGTTAATCTACTTACACACATTTGCATTCTTTATCAGACCTCAGGCCCACTCACTGAAGCATCAGGAAACAGATGGTTAGGTTCATCTTCAAAATAACAAGTTCACACTCAGAACAGCCCGGTTTCTCAATGACAACGAAAGCTTATCTTTCACTAATTAACAAAACTTTTCTCAAATACATTCATATTCTGGGTGAATTAAGACCTAAGTTTCAAAAAGTTTAATGCCTGCTTTATTAAGTATTAACTGCTTTTATTGATCCCACATTTACCATGTGTGAGGGGGTGACTTTTAGCCCCAGTTGTCATTGATAATCCTGTCTATATTCAATTTACAGACTTTAAAGTGATCATTTTTATCTTATTCTTTCCCAGCATTTACCTCTCCAGACTGAAATATCTAATAGTTTAACTTCTCTTCATAAAGCAGTAGTTCCCCCAACCCTACCTATTTGAACATTTTCTTCTTACCCCACAATGAGTCAAGCACCTAATTCAGTACGTTTTATCTCACACACATATACAAGATAAATCTCTCACTATGTATATCTATGTACATCAATATATAGCTCATCTCTGACTTCTCTCCATCCCTAATAGTACTCTTTGAGTCAGGCCCTTATCACCTACTGCCTGGAAGTCTTGCAGGAGTATCTTAGGTGATATTTTTCCTGCCAACGGCTTAACCTTCGAGAGTGATGGTCATAAAATACAAATCTGATTTGTGTTGCTGATGAATTATTTAGTCCCTGCAAAGCTCTGTCACCTTGTAGTCAACCACCTAAAATTATGTTCCATGAACCCTGAACTGCTTATAATTCTTTGAATACACTATACTTTATACCTCTGAGCATTATGTGAGCATTTCCTTCTCTTTCAAATATCCTAGGTCTCTTTGTCCACCCATGAAATCCTGTTGTCACTGAAAGCCTCGTTCTCCCATCTCATCCCTTGGGAGGTTGTTCCTGACCTTTGTCTCTACAACTTCTGTACACTGAAGACTTTTATTGCCACTTTTATCCCACAGTATTATTTATAATCGCTTATTCACAAGTCTTCCTCCCATTCTACACACTGAGCTCAACGAGGGTGAGTAGTGGGTCATACTCTCTGCAGGATCCCTTAAGTCAGTGAATGGCACAGACTCGGCACTAAAGCAATATTTGCTAAATTAAACTGAAATTTAAAAAATGTTTTCTAATTCTATTAGGTCTTTAAACAGAGTAACTAGAAATGTGGGGAGTCTCCCTGGTACAAATGCCAAGGCTTGGGATGAGAAGAAAATAATGCTTTTTATTATTTCGTTTGCTGATTCTAAACAATCCCTGATATTTTGGTGGTGTTATTTTTAGAGACAAAAATCTGTCCCTCCTTTCTTAACGGATTTTTATAAAGATTAAGTAAGCCAATATAGTGAGGGCTCTTTATATATTTATTGTAAAACTTTTTATCAGTGTTGTGATTATGAAGAAAAATAATCACTCTGTTGCCTTGAGTAATTTCCCTCCAACCACTTAGGCCCTTGAGAGTCATTTTTTACTCTGAATCTCATCTAACCAATCAAACAATAATGATGCCTCTGAACGACTCCCTTTTCCTTCAGCAGTTCCCTCCTTCTTTCCCAGATGCGTTAAGTCTATGAAACCCCTTAGCTTTTTTATTATAAAAACTAAACTAACTTTGCACTTTAGGTCAAATGGGCTAGAACTGGCGTCACGAAAGTCTGAGAACTAAAAGATAAACAGATGTATCCTGTAACACAGCAAGGGCATTTGTTTATTTTTTATACTGTGTGTGGGGGAAGCAGCTTTACTGAAGTATAATTCACAGTGCATGTAATTTACATTCCACAGAATTCACCCATTCAGAGTATATAATGCAATGGGTGTATTCACAGAGTTTGTGACCATCTCGATCATCAATTTTAGAATATTTTCATCACTTCAGAAAGAAATCCCATATCCTTCAGTTATTACTTCCTAATCTTCCCATCCCTTCCCTACTCCGGCTTTACTGAGATATAACCAACATATGACATTGTGTTAAGTTTAAGGTGCACAACAATGTGTACATCTGAGGTCTGATACACGCATATACTGGGGAACGACTACCCCAATAAGGCTGGTTAACACAGCCATGAAGCATGAGTATTTCTTGATCCCACTCTGTTATTCATTAAGTTATGAAGCAAGTACCATAAAAAGATTTTTTTTTTAATCCTTTATACTTAACATGTGTAACTTTTTGGTTCCTTTTGAAAATTCAGCTGGCTGGCAAAATGAAGATTCTCCCCAGAGAAGACCAGGCCAGACCCTCCCTGGGACCCTGGTCAGCACCTCTGAGACTGAAGAGCAAGAGGCATGCATGACTCAGTAATAAACGCAAGTTCCCTCCTCCGGTTTTAACTCCTCCATCTGGGTGCCAACCCCATCCTCCACCCCTGCCTCTGGGAACCTGATGTATCTATGTTTCTTACATCTCTCTCCTTTCTGCATATTTAAACTCTTCTTCTCCTGACTCCTTCCCTCAGCTTATACACGTGTCTAAGTCTTCCCCAACCTCAAAACACAAAAAGACAAACCTCCAGGCCTCTCTTTACAGCACGTACCCCTTGAGCAGCTATCCACTGTCTCTCTTCTCCGTGGCATCAAAACTTCTCTAAAGAGCGGTCTACTCTAGCCACCTCCCCTTCTCCCTCTCTGACTTCATGCCTCAAGCATCTAACCTGCCTTCTTCCCCTATGATTTTGTTGGAACAGTGTCTAGGACACTGCTCACTCCTCCCAGTTCTCTGACTCCATCCTGTTCCCTACCAGGGGCTCTCCCTCTTCCTTCTGCTCCCCCTTCCAGAGACTCTCTGTTCTTTTCTCTCTCCACATTCTCCTTGGGTGACTTCATCCACTTTCAGTTTCCTACTACATCCATCTGCTGCTGCCGAGTCCCAAACTACATCTCCAGCTTAGATCACCAAGCCCAGAGCTTCACACCCATGGCTCTATGCCTACCAGACACCATCACCTGGAATCCACAAAACGTACCTCAAACTCATCGTGCCCAAAATGAAATCATCTTCCTTCCTCCCAGCCTGTCACACCGCTGTGCAGCTACTCACCTGAGCTAGACACTACTGACTCCTTCCGCACGCTCTTCAATCAATCCCCTGGTCCCACTGATTTTAACTCCTAGACGTGTATTAAATCCATTCCCGTATTCCTGTCCCGACACCTCTCACTCGAATCACCGTAACAGTCTTTGTATGGTCTTCCTGCTGTCACCTTCCCTCTCCCCACTCAAAAAACATCCTCCCAACATACAACAGTGTTAGATGCGGGCTGCACGTGACTCACAAGTGGCTTCCAACTATTATTTCAAAGGCTTCTATAACTCAACCCATTACTGCAAAAACCACCATGGACAATATTTTACAAAAAAATGTGATTCAATTTTAAATGCTGCCCAAAAGCACTGTGTCTTATCAACCTTCCTTCTAAATCTTTAAACTGTTTAGCCTAATTATTAGAAATACATGTATGTATCTTTGCTACATTAAAGGAACTGATATCTTTATACCAATTATATATTTTTTATTCTTTTTGACTGTGTACATTCTCAATAAATGCGATTTGGTGGCTAGCTTTTACACCCCCCCCCCAATAAAAAGAGTAGTTTAGCATCAATTACTACCAAACTATTTATATGGTAAGCGTGCAATTGTATAGTCAATGTACAGCAGTTATATAAAAACCTGAATATTTCTGCTAATAAAGATATACATTATAACTATGACACAAAGGAGTTAATCACCATGAATCACACATTAATATCAACCTCATTATCTTTTATAATCATACCGTTAATTTAATTTGTAGTTAACCCATGCTGACAGCCTTTGAATCATGCAATTACTCATAAAATAATGGGCCAGATTAACTGTCACCTCAGTCCAGAAAAAGGTTTTAATCAGACTTATGGAACACTTTTAGACTAAAGTAATCTCTTCTAAATTCATTCATTTATTCAACAATTGTTTATTCAGTGCTTAGTATGTTCAAGGTGCCAAGAATCCAGTGATGAACAAAACTAACAGAGGCTTTGTCCCCAGGGGTCTTTGTCCAGCAATGCAGAAAGGCATTCACCTAAATTACTATGCAAGTATACAGTAATTTTAAATCGTGAGAAACGCTATAAGGAAAATTATGGAGTATTATTAAAGCATGTAACAGTTATAATATTGACAGAAATAACAATAGCTTACCATGTATTTTATTGCAAGGAGGCACATTAAGTACATCACATATTCTAGTTTATTTAATCCTCACAACCATTATCACCCTAATTCTCAGTTCAAGAAACTGAGACACAGGGAGATTAGCAACTTGCTCAAGTTCTGCAGCCAGCAAGTGGTGAGGGTGGGATCTGAATCCAGGCAATCTCCAGAGATCCTACATGAATTCTCTCATGAGTGAAAGCATGAGATACCCAGACTTTCTGTGGAAGGTAAAAATTACTGGTTCTACTTCCACACAGTTCTGCTGCTCAGGCAGAAGTTAATATGCATTGGTTTTCTAGCTGGGTAAGAGTATGTGTTAAATTCCTAAATTTCCAAGACAGAAGAGCATCTTTAAACTCTGGTATACTAGGATTTTGAAGCTATGGCTCAACTCAAGTGGGAGTATTTCCATTTCTAGGAACCTGTTAAAGATAGGTATGCAAGTAAACTGAATCATACTACCCCAGTCTACAATTTATTTACAAAGCAAGTAGCTTTTAAAATCTATTTAAAAAACTAGTTTACCTCATGGGAATATTAGCTATTCCTTTATTATTATTCTCCTAGTTCTAAGCCCACATACATTTGATCATCAAAAAGCCAAACACCTAGAGAGAGAGAGCGTGTAGAGGTAGGGAGACCGGTTAAGAGGCTTTCAGAAAGTGGAGGAGAGACCAGCTGTGGGCTTGAATGATGGCAGAGACTACAGGAGTGGAAGGGAGGGCATATACAAGAAATGCTGTACATTGAACAACATGATTTGGCCATGAGGTGTTCAAGGGAAACAGAAGGAAAGACCCAAACTTTTCTGAAGGTTCCGGCCCATATGCCTGGAAGGTTGGGGGACACCTTCCGGTGCCTGAACGGAGAACACAGGAAGAGAGAGCAGATGGATTGATGAAGCACCGTTACAGGTTCTCATTTAACAAGAATGAGGAGAAACTGGACATGTTAAGGAGACTAGGAAATTATAAAATAAGGCCAGGGATTACTAGTATCAACAATATCAACAATTATCTATTCATCCTGATTTTTAAACAAATGGTTCAGATGTTAGGCTATTTTTTTTAAGCTTTAAAGAAAAATATCCATGAGTTTTTATAATAGCAGTCTATAAAAATAGCAATGTACAACATGTAAAATCAGCAGAGAAAAGGACTTCCTACTTCTGAGGCTCTGTTGGAATGAGATAAGAAGAAATAGTGTTTACTGTTTTTCCAATCTTAATTTATTTTCATTTCTTAATGACAGAGTTAAGGCATTAGAAAACTGAGGTAAAGGATATTAAGACTAAGATAAAATTTTCATCTTAAAGAAAGATGGTTTAAAGAAAATCAGGAATAAAACCCAGTACAATGCAGGGCACAATTCAGGTGCATACAGAGAGGTGGTACAGTGCAGAGCCCTGAGGGTAAGAGTGCAGACACTAAAATCTACGGATCTGGGTCAGAATCACAGCTCTGCATGCCTAAGCGGTGTGCCCTTGAGAAGTTACCCAATCTCAAGCCTCAGTATTCCCCAGTAAAATGGGGATAATAATACCTTATAAAAATAACATTAAATTATACATACATATACATATGTGCACACGCACACACATACACACACAGTACTATGAGCGTGTACTCAGGCACTGCTTGGCACCCAGCCAACTCCTAGCAGTGGCCCTAGAAGCAGTAACAGTTACAGGATGTCTTGCTAGGAATACACTGGTTTTGCTTTCAGAACAGTAACTTAAAGAAAGTCAAACAAGGGATGTTAGTGACCAGCACACAATAAACTTTAAAACCCTAACAAAGGCAGAGGTATTTTTTCCTAAGATTTAAAATTTTATTTTTTTCCTACTAAGCCAGACTATGTAGCTTTTACATAAAGGAATATAAAGTATAGAGGAACAAAAGTAATCTTCCCATTTTTAACGTGTATAGATAAATTATCTGAAGAGGATAAAACCCTCTGCCTCAATGATCAAATAATAGGGCCCAGATTACAAGATCTCTGGCTATAGAATTATGCATTTTGAACTTGTATTTTTTCCTACAAAAACACATAATCAAGGAAAAGCTAATGATATTTAAAAGTAAATTTTATATGCCTTTATGGTAAATGGACTGAAGAAAGAGTTTGCACAAATTTTCTACTATTGCTCCACTACCTGATAAAATCCCTCATCCTTAATTTTTATCTGCATTTTTAATACTTTGAGCTTCTCATTTTGGGGGTAACTATCATCTGTGTTCTATGGATGCTCGATTTTCTTCCCAATCGGTGCCTTCAATCTGAAAATTATGAGAAAAATAACATCTGGATAAAAAGCACTTTTAAATTTTAAAAAATTACATTAAAATTTTGTATCAAACTTAGAAACTTGAGAAGAGCATGCACAAATATGAAATACCTATGTCATGACAGTCTTAAACTTTGTTTTCCTATTTTAATTTTTTTAAGTGGGGCTTTAAGCTGAGCCAATGAATACATCCTTTACAATGAATGTTAGATTCTCCCCTAAAATTTTAGTTCACAGACCATTTTCGGCATTATCAAAACATTTTGCACTTATTTAAATGGCATAACACCTTGTGTTCTTATGCAAATCTCGCTTTCTCCTTGATGTGGACTTTGTTTCTGCCAGTTAGGTATGATTTTACAAGTCTACAGCCTCCTTGTGAAACCTGACCTCTTTCTTCCCTCCATAGTCAGTGCTAACATAAACCAAGAGCCCCACAAGAAGTCATTAAAGCAGTGCTGTTAAGAGGCCAGAGCTCTATAAAACAGGCAAGAAATAAGGTCTCAAGAAATATGCGCCGTCCTCAAAAACAACCCTGCAAACACAATAAATGTAAGTGCCTATTTTATTTGTGACTTCCTCCTCTTCAGCTGTCTACTTAATCATTTGCTTCTATGATTTACAGTCAGAAAAAAAAAGGATCAAAAATGCTAAGAGGAAAATGTTCTCCAAACTTTAATTTTATCAGAAAGCAACACATTGATGTTTCTGCTTTGGAAATGTATGACTACAACATTAAGCTAGTGTGCCATTCACACTTCTTAGAAGTTGCAAAGAGTGAAATATTTCCTACATGTTGATTTTAAAACCAACTAAAAATTATGGATACACAGTTTGAAATGACAAGTCATCCAATAATTTAAAATAAGTTGGTAGACTATTTCCTAACATAAGAAAATAAAATTTTCTTTTGTAAATTGCTTTAAAATATTCTCCCCCTAAACAGGAAATACTTCAGTTGGTGAGAACCTGAATGCAGGGTTTACACCGGTGGTCCTAATGCTGTGGATCAGCCAGGGGGTCTGGAGGCCTCAGCTGGTCGAGGACTGCACCAGTTGCTACTGCCCATCCCTCCTTGGGGAGTCCTAAATGGCAGGGGTTCATGGCCAGTAGTCACGTTCCAACACCTCTGTGCTGTTTCCATGGCTCTAAGTCACTCATCAGTAGCTCTGGGGAAATCTGTAAGTAGCTCACCAAGAAAGCAGGGAGATTCCTATCTCAGGCTCTCAAAGGTCCACACTTTCAGAGTCTGTTACGGAGTTTTATGCATAGTAGTTTAAAGTTTATTTCTGTTAACACTGGTCTTTCAAATCATGCATTTGTGCACTCCAGGATTTACTAATCAAAACATAGTTATAACTTCTTACTTCATCAAGTCCGATTCACTCTGGGTCTTCAGACTTGCGAAGACTGACCTGCAACTGAACAGGAAGCAAACCAAGAGACCTGATCCAGCATTTAATCAAAGCATCACAATAAATGATGCTTTACCTACCGAGGTAAAAACCAATGAATGTACAAGTTCCAAACAGAAGCTGAAAATGTATTATAGCCTTAAGATGAGGCAAGAAGCTATCTGAAATTTTTAAAAGTTATTTTACAGAAAAAATTCACCTGTTTAATAAAAGTAATATAACGCAATCACTACATTTTAGGGGTCAGCCTCTTTTTAAAAAATCTGTACTGAGTCTGCAACAGCTACTGTTATCAGTGGTTTATAAACTGACTTCTAGTGAATTTAGGATCCTGCTTGCATCTGTGGCAATTCTGACAACCAGGTGCTAAGAGGTATTATACACTTGCTTTTCAAAGGAAATACTTGGATCAAAGTATGTGTCCAAATAAACAGAAAGGCTAGAAAGTCTGTAACAAAGCTGAGAACCAGAGACTTTCAGAAACAGATCCTACATGCAAATTTCCCACAGACTATTTTATTTTCCAGTCTATTCCTACTGTAACTATATTAAAAGACACCTTTAATTACACCTGAGAATTCGTTGCCTCTTTGACAGTTTATCAACCCTGTCCCGCCAAACACCAGGCCTGGCCCTCCCAACATTCAACTTCTCAGTCTGGAGGAAGTGACACCAAGCTCTTCAAGTCCCCTCCTGTCAGCTGGACCACTCACTGATGTTCAACAATTCTTCTCTTAATCTCTTTTTAATAGCTGGTTTCAGGAATTCTCTAACTTTCCAATTTATTCAAGTTCCCAGCCACTTTTACCCTAAATTGCAAATTACCCGACTTTAGAGACAATGTCTTACTTGTCAGTATGTTGCTAGAACAGTGACCTGTATTCAACTCAATAAAGTTTTCTTGAGTAAACTCAGCAGACCATATCTCTATCTACGTCCTATCTGCAACAGAAATCCCTGCCTCTTACCTCCCTGAAAAGATTAACAGAATTTTAGCTGTTACCATCCCTACTGTATAACTCTGAGCAACTACTTACTCTTCCTGAACGTACTTTGTTACATAAAATAGGATTCTTAGAAGGGTTTTTATGGATTCATAAGGTAATGAGTGTGAAGTGTTTAATATAGTGCCTGTAACATTTAAAGCACTAAAGGATCTTTGCTATTTCTATTATTTTATTAAACATAAATTTGCTTCCTTACCACCTAAACATGTCTCCCTTTTCACTGAGCTTCTCTTCCCTCACTCCTGGTTCTGAGGAGTAAGCAACCATCCAACTTGTGCCAACGCCAGCCCTCTGCTGCACACTTAATTCCTCCCTGATTACCTTCTCTGAGCCCCATTCCACTTATTCTTCCCGTTCTCCTGTGTCACTCCCTCATGACCGCTTTCTTCCTCTCTGCCTAGAAACATATGCATAGCTTCTCTTTCCTGAAAAGCAGTGTAGATCTCAGGCTAAGGTAACATTCAGCCCACTTCTTTCCTGTTACTGTCGGTCTCCTGGAATGACTCCATCCACATAATTCTTCACTTCTGCTGGGGCAGGGTGGCAGGAAGGCTATGGACAGGAGGGAGAGAGAAGAGCCACAGGTATGTTTATATACACGACTCAAGAGCCTTAGGGAACAAATTCTCTTAAGAGAAGAAGCAGTGCTTATGAGTTTGGTTCAAAAACAACTGACCAGTTTAGGCGGGGGATTGTGTCAGAATTCATGGCTGCCTGACTCTCATACTAGGCAAGCCATCAGAACTCATGAATCACCCTTCTACAAAGGAGGAGGGCTGCTGGGCTGCTGATTGAAACTTTTGCAAGTTTTATCAAGACTACTTCCAGTAGGAGAAACGGGGCAGGGAACGTAGGTAACCCCCCTCTTGGGGCTACTGTAGGACAAGCTGGAATGGGGCACAGATAGTACAGTTCAGCCACTGGAACTGACCAGAAAACACCTGGAGAAAGAACCACAGCCCTCACCTGAGGGGATGCTCAATTAACGAAGAAAAAAAAGAGGCTGCTGACTCCCCCAGGACCCTGAGTACGGGAACTGGACTAAACTGCAACTGACTGAAAGTCCACCTCTGCCCCAGACCCTTTTTCACTGTCACCACCCCAGATCTTGCTCTCCCCGGCGTTTACTCGTGCTGGGATGCCTGGTGGGCGCCTGCAGAGATCCGGGTGTATCTGTACGTATTTGATACTTGACAACCAATTTTTAACTTAGAGAAAAAGTTATAATCATTGACTATGTTGTCCAGAGACTAACAGGCCCCTCACTCTCAAGACTTCTTCCCTCTCTTCATTCTCCATCCTCCTCTCTCTCGCTCTCTTCCTACACTTCCTTATTCCTTTGTCTCTGGCAGACTTTTTGGGAAAACAATGGTGGCTTGAACTGGAGGATTCACTGGGGATGGAGATACCCCAGTAGAATCAAGAGACATGGGGAGGCGGAATCAGTATGACCAGAACTTAGTGGCAAGAGTACCAAGAGTGCAGGACAACAAACAGTCTTATATATTGCTGTTGGCGGTATAATATCAAAACAGATTAATGTATAACAGCCAAAAAAATGCCGAAGGAAGCTATTAAACCTTCAATTAATGGAATTTACACAGCCCTTAAAATGGCTACATCATTACACAGAAAAAGCTTGTGATATGCTAAGTGAAAAAAAAATTAGATGCAAAATTGTATTGACAACTTTCTTCTCATGATAGCTCACTAACCTAGTAAGTCCCACTCTTACAACTTCTTTTATTCTTAATAAAACATGAACAGGCCAATCAAAACTCTTTTCTGCAGGCATCTAAGAACTAGCACCTGACACCAAAGCAAGGTTTTAAAAATTGGTCCTGGCCAATGTTGATGTGGAAAGGACTAAAGTATTAAGATGTGAGTCTATATGACTACGAAAAAAGCAAAAATTTAAGCAAAGACATTTTCATTCTTTGGAAAACTTAAGATAAGTTCAATTAGAATTTTAAAAAAGTTTTCAGTTACACAAACAATAATTGTTTTAGGAGAGATGCAAGAAGGTAGGGAATTTTGTTGGTTGATTGAATAAATAAACAAATACGTAGATAGCTACCGTAAGTGGGGACAAACATTTGTTAGTAATAAAAATCAATGTTAAAAACTGCTGCTTGCTGTTCACCTTAAAGAATATGGTAAAAGGTTTCCAAAATCAGGTGGAAGCCTGAATGACCCTCATGGTCTCAAAGGTCCCTTCATGGTACTGTTATTCTAGTGGCACATGTTATATTCTTGGTTGCTACATCACTGACACAGAGGTAGCTGTGGTTCAAAGAGAGATTCCAGAGTCAGGAGACCTAAGTTCTTCTTGGCTCCCTCACTCACAGCCTTTCACATGTAAGCTTGGATAGGTCATAATCTCCCCTGAAGTAGTGCCATCTGCCTCACATGCTCTTTTCAGGAGGGAAGAAGATAACAGGGGTGAGAGTTTTATAAGCCCCACACTGGGGTTCCTAAGCTGGGGCACAAATGGCCCTTAGCTTCAGTACAGGAAGCAGAGCAAAATGGGAAACAAGACTGAACTATCGTCAGAGACCTGTATTCTTTCCAAGCTCTGTCACAAATGAACTGTATGATCTGTCAAAAGTCAGCTCTCTCTGGCCCTCAGTGTCCTCATACACAAAATGACAGAGCTCTTCTCAGCAAGTACTGCCATTTCTCCTAGTTTTGAAGAATCTTGCCAGAATCACAGTCCAGTGTACCCTGATCCTTCTTCTTACTTGACATCATAAAATTCAGGAGGCCAACAAAGATTACCAGTCTAGCTACAACCACTATAGCCATAAAAAAATGACACAACATGGATGATCTCAACTCTCAATGACATGCTCCAAACTATAAGTAATTTTTAATGGCAAACTTACTCAGGCTGAGAGTTCATTTTTAAATCGAGGGCTCTTTTTGGTAAATTTCTCCTACTTTTCCCCTCTTCTGCTACCCCTTCCAATGCATACACTCAGCAAAAGCACAAGTGTCATTAACTTGCCATCTGTCTCCTCAAATATTCAAGGAGCTCCAGGGCCAGGAATTAGCAGCAATTTAAATGGACCTGAGAGTCATAGTGCTTTATACACAATGGTCCATCAATGAATGTCCACCAAAATGAAATTAACTTACACTTAGTGTTTTTTTTTAACTCACAATTAGTTATGATGTGAATGTGCTTAGTGCAAAACTAGGAAGAGACTACAAGTAACTTAAAATCAGTCCGAATCTTCCTATGTACTAAATATTTTCTGCATGATTATTATTTTGTAAGAGCTCTAGCATACAAGGAGGCAATGACATTTATGTCTGTGCATAAAACGTGTATCACAAAGCACAAGAAGGCACTGAAATCTAGAGATCAGTTGAGCCATTAGAAGCCATGCCTGTGGAAAAGCATGAGGGCAGTTATATTCTCCTTGGTCTAAAGGGCCTCGAACAGTCTTGAGCAAGGAATCCTCAACCCAGAAAGGAGCCAGAATATACTAAGTAGTTAACAGATGTAAAGAACACTGGGCACAAGATATATGGGGAAAAGTGGTAGAAGACTAAAGACAGGCAATTTGGCCCAGGCCAAGCCTGTCCTTATATGCAGAGTAAAAAGCTACATCCATTATAAAATGTTAATGGAAAGGCAAAGGAACTAGCCAAAACAATTCTGAAAAAGAACAAAATTGGAAGACTGACACTGCCTGATAAAGACATATGATAATTTCAAGAATTATGATAAAACTCCAGTATTCAAGGAAGTATTACTGGCAAAAGGACACAAAGATTAGTGAACAGAAGAGTACAGAAATAAATCAATATAAGTATGTCAATTGATTTTTACAAAGTTGAATAAGTAATTCAAAAGAGATAGTCTTTTCAACCAACAGTGCTTGAATAACCAAACATCCATACACAAAAAATTAATCTTGACCTATACCTTACATAAAAGTAACTCAAATTGGTCATAGAACTAAATGTGAAACACAAAACTATAAAACCTTTAGAAGAAAATATAGAAAAATCTTTGTGACCCTGGTTAGGTGAAGAGTTCTTAGGTATGACATCAAAAACAATCCATAAAGGAAAAAAAACTGATCAATGGGACTTCCATCAAAACAAAAAAAAACTTCTGTTATTGGAAAAAAACTGTTAAGAGAATGAAAAATAAGCCATAAACTGGGAGAAAATTTGCAAATCACCTTATCTGATGAAGGATTTGTATCCATAATATATAAAGAACTTTCAAAATCAATAATTAGGAAACAATCAACAAAAAAATCGCCAAAAGATCTGAATAGATACTTTACCAAACAAGATATATGGATGGCAATGAAACATATATAAAGATGATCAACTTCATTAGTCATAGTTATAGAGGAATACAAATTAAAACCACAATGAGATACCAACTGCACACCTATTAAAATAGCTCAAAGGAAAAACACTAACAATATCAAGTGCTGATAAGGATGCAGACTACCCGAAACTCTCTCCTATGTTACTGACAGGAATGCAAATTGGTATGGTCACTCTGGAAAATAACTTGGCAGTTTCTTATAAAATTAAAAACACACTTACTGCACTCTCACTTTAAATATTTACTCAATAGAAATGAAAATTTATGTTCACACAAAAACCTGTACAGGAAAAATTTTCAAAGTTTTATTCATAATTGCCCCAAATTGTCAACAATTTAAATGTCCTTCAACTTCAACTGGCGAATGGATAAACTGAAGTAAATCTATACTATGGAATACTACCGAGCAACAAAAAGGAAAGAACTATTGATACACTCAACAGCACAGATAAATCTCAAATGCATTATTCTAAGTGGAAGAAGCAATACCCAAAAGGCTACCTAATGTATAATTCCATCTATATGACATACTGGGAAATAGTGGTTTCTAAGAATTAGGGGAGGAAAAGGGTATGACTACATGGGCAGGTAGCAGGAGAGAACGTTTTGTGATGATGAAAGTAATCTGTATCCTGATTGTGGTGAAGGCTACACAACTGTGCATATGTTAAAACTTAACAGAACTGTACAGCCAAGTAAGTTTCACTGTATGTAAATTAAAAAATAAATTTCAAAAAAGGCTATGTTCTCTGTAATATAGAAAGACTTTAGTTCAATTTTCTAATTACTCTTAATGAGGAACTATAAATTAAGCAAGTTGACAGCACACGTAAATTTTAAATGCCCATGCCTTCAGGCCACCTTCACTTTTTCTGTGAGGGTGCACCTGACTTTCCCAAGTAAAACTATAGAACCCTTACATACTCCCAGGATCTTGGAGTATCCTGTTGGCTTCATCGTTTTGCCAGGTCTATTTTTTGCACCTACTCACAGGACAGGACCTGTCTTTTCATCTTTGTATTCCTGACATAATACCTTAGATACAAAAGGTCCTCAAGAGGTACTCAATAAACCCATGAATGAAAACATGTCCTAGGGAACATATCCATCAGTCCAGTCACCACCTCCTCCATCTGGAGTGCATACAGTATAATGTGTGCACAACGATAATCTGAGGAGGGACCACAAGATGCCGAACCTAAGTTTACACTACCTTTAGAATACTGTAGATGAAAAGTACATAGAAAAATGTGCCCTAACAACTAGAAATTGATCTGTGTTCTTGAAGAGCAGCCAGAGAAAGGAACCTACAGCCCTCCTATTCCTCCACCTACTGAAATGGTGGGGGACCAGTCACACCTCTGCTGAGAGGCTAGAAGAGTGGGGAATCAACAAGGCAACGCACACACACACACACACACAGGCATACACTTGAACACCCAGCCTTTCCTGAGTAGCCCAGCAGAGCTCTCTGCCTCATGATGCCAGCAGCACACTGCAAGACTGCAATTCCTGCAAAGACCTTTTTTGCAGGCTGCTGACCCAGCATATTCTGCAGACACTTGTGAGCTCTGGGCTGCCTGGAATTCTGAGCCCATCTTGGGGAGTCTCATAATATTCAACCTGATACAGATTCCATCAGGGCAAGCTTGAAATTATGCAGAATTTGGTCCTGGAACCAACTGGTTTGACCCAAGGAATCTCACATGAGAAACAGATTTTCTAGAGTGGCTATAAGGTTTTGGAATTCATATTTGACCAAGACGTGAGACCTCTCTTCAGGACTAAACTGTCCCACTGAATGCTAAAATAAAGGAGCATTGTTTGCATATGCATTTGTGCCACATTTGTACTTTCACTCTCCTAAAGAGAGGTGAAAACAGTTACACTGAATGAAGATTTGCAATGCTGAAGTCACAGGCACCTGTGGCACCCTCACCTGCAGTGAGCGTACACTCTGCTTTAGCTGCACCTTGGTTTATGTTCTGCTGGATTGATGGTGCTCCTCCCGAAAGAGATCAGTAGTAAGTAGAGAGTAGCAAGCATTTAGGGTGGCTTCTCAGGACTGGATCATAAAGAACACCAGAAGTAGATGTGGAAATGTGATGCTATAAAAGGAAAGGTCTGACTTGGTAGGAACTTAAGGAAGAGATTAGGAATATAAGGAAAAATCACACACCTAAGCAAAATAAATAGAATCAGGCTGTCAACAGGAAAAACCCAAGGAAATAAAAACAGTTTTCTGTAATTGTTAAACCATCATAAAATTACTACCAACATTCCTTGTCTTCCATTCTAAAGCTGATAAAACGAAAATAAACCATTATTCACTTTGCCTTTCATCTTTCCCAACTGTTACTTAAACTTGAGTTTAAAAAAATTTTCTTTTAAAATAAGCAGTCTCCATCCATATGGTACTCCCATAATCTAGACAGAATACTGTTAGTTTGGGAGCAAAATCTGATCTCACTTTGAAAGACGTCCCCAACTGGGATTTTCCTCTTCTCAAATTATCTGTCTTCCCAGCAACAGTGTGTGGTCACAGAAGTGTATGAGACATGCTAATGCGTTTATCAAGTGATTATTCTCGGCCCCTCTGCTGGCAAAAACAGGCAGGAAACAGTACAGAAAAAACATGCACAGTAAGCCACATTAACCAGCTTCAAAGCTGTTCAACTTGTGTGGCTCCTATGAATTCAAGGGGAAGAGAAAAAGTGCCATTGCTTTGTCTTCACCAAGACCACTTCCCCTTCAGCGTCTGCCAAGTGATTGCCTTATAGCGCCTAATCCGAGAGATGCCTTTCTTACGCCTTGTTGTCATTCCATAAAGAATTAGTTCTGCTTAATAGCTCAACTGTGCAGGAAGAACATTCCATGCAATTTTACACTTTGCATCAGTCAGAGAAACAGAAGGATCAAGAAAGCATTAAGAAAAGTGAGGTTTTGTAACAAAATTCATGTCACTTAGCAACTTCACCCGTGTACAAATTTATAATGAGAAAAATTACAAAACCCACCAAAATTAAAGCAGAAATATTTCTGCTAGGGTTATTTTTACTTTTCCAAATGATTCTCTAAAGGACATTTAAAATTATTCAACAGCTTCAGTACATTAAATTATGTGTTGATGAACTTTGCAATATTCTTTTCCACTGTTGTTTATATATTGCTTTCTCAGATTATAAAAGGCCTGGTTTTCCTTTCTCTTCCACATAATAACCTGACACTCAGTGGGTATTTAGTACATGCCTGTTAACACAATACAATTTATTAAACTTTACATAATTATAATTTATTGTATTAATTAAATGGTTTACATAAGACAGTCAATTCATAAACTGGGAATCAATCACTATAAAATGTCTGGGTATCTCTTTCATTTTTTAATAGCTGTTAAAGACCAAGCCTATCTAATTGATAACAGAAAAAAATGTATACACACACATCAGATGACCTTGTTAAAGTGAATTCATAAAGTGGACCTTGAATTCTAAGCTTCCTGCCTACAACACAAAGTAGTCTTCTAATGATACCGTAGCTCATTTTTTAACTAGGTTTGACCACACAGTCCTAAAAGGGAGAGAAGAGAGAATTAACCTACTACATACTTTATATACATTAAATCATTTAATATTCATGAAAACCTTAACAGGTAAGCAATATTATTTCTACTTAACAGGTAGAGAAATAGGTTCTGAGAGGTTAAGCCAGTTGCTCAGGGTCACAGAATTAGGAAATAATGGTCAAAATGATTTTTTTTTTTAAATTACACCCACGCTGCAGCCCTAGAAGTTAAGGAGGCCCCACACGGAGTCCACCAGAGCACCCCAAAGCAGTAACGCTCACCTGGCCTTGTGCGTCTGCTCTCCGTAGGAAACACACATTCGTGCACAGAAAACAGACAGTTTTCCATTCTCCTGTTTTCTCTCCTTTAAACCTTCCTAGAAGCAGCAGCAAAAACATATTTCTCCAACCTTCCACCTGACTGAATATTACATCACTCCCTAATCATCAATGACAGCTTTTAGGGTCTTCTGTCAACAATTCTTTCTCCCGATTTTTTACCAGTATCAATTTAATTGTACAATTATTTACCCTACATTCCACATTATTCTCCAATACAGACTTACCTTGCCTAGTCCAAGTAAATCCACTTGCCATTCTTTAAAGAACACTCAGAATCTAAGAACATTACACTGTTAAAGCCCTCCATAAAAGTACAGCAAACAGGATGGTCTAACAGCTTGCAACCATCAACCAAAACTAAGAATCAGGGAAGGCTTCACACAGGAGGTGATATATGTGCCTGAGAACTATGTGCCTAAGCAGCAGGGGATTATCAAGAGTAGTCCAGGCAAAGGGTGGAGAGTGGGCAAAGGCACAGAGCACCAAGAGCGCACAATGCATTCAGAGAACTGAAACTCCATGCAGCAGGAATTTAAGGTGTATGGAACAGTCAGAGGTAAGAGGGTGGAGACATGGGGAGACAGGGTAGTAAAGGATGCAGCTGCTGGGCAGGCAGGGACCAGATAATAAAGAGCCTTGCCTACTGATGTGCCAGTACTTTGCTGGTCTAAGTGTAGTCCTTGGAAAACTCATAGAATTTGTTTGAAATACAGACTATCAGGCCCTACTCAAACCTACCAAATGCCAATCAGCACTTGTTAAAAGATGCTCAGGTGACTTACATGCACTTTAAAACTTAAGAAGCACAGCTTTAAGCATTTGGTTTGCATTCTGAAGGCAGTGAGAAGCCACTGAAATATTCTGAGCAAAAGACAGACATGATCAGTTTTGAAAGGAATATGGGAGATTAACTCTGAGTAGCGAAAAATGCACATACGGTTTTTTTATGGTTTACTTCCTATTGGATTCCGATGTTGGAGAACAATTCATAAAAATGCTTCCCATTTTTCTGCTCTGTTTCTATGTCTGCCAGGAGCTGGGGAGCTGGGGAGACAGGGAGAGGTTGGTGAAAGAGTACAAACTTTCATTTCACACAATGAATAAGGTCTGAAGATCTAACTCAGGAAGTGGCTACAGTTAGCAACACTGAACTGTATGGCTGAAATTCACTAAGAGGGTAGAGCTTAATGTTCTCACACATACACAAAAAAGATAAATATGTGAGGTGATGCATGTGCTGATTACCTAGATGAGGGAAGTTCTTTCAAAACGTATGTGTGTATCAAATCACCACGATGCACACTTTAAATACCTTACAATTTATATGTCAGTTATACCTCAATAAAGCTGAAGTTTTCTAAAAAGGGCTTCCTTACCTATACAGAGGCTCCCAGTGATAGGAGAAACATTAAGTTTTCTCAAACACCAAGAATGCACTTTCTATAGGACAAAAACATGTCTAACCATATCCAACTAGTGGTTTAAATCAAATTTACACAATCATGTTCCCTAAACAGTTTTGTCAACTCAAAGCTGTTGCATAAACAGCTTACTCTTATTTGGCCTGTTAGTGGCCTTTGAATTGTTGTGGTCGGGGAGTTACAGGCTGTATTTGCTGCTCACAAACCATTTTTTAATGAAAGAAAACATTCCTTTAAAATATTTTGTTAAATTATATGCAAACTTACTTAGGCTCAGAGGAATAAAAGAGCAGAATTCTGGATCACAGTCATATAGAAATCCCCTACAATGTGTTCAGTAAGCCAAATCAAAACAACGCATAGTTTATAGGAATGGGGTTGAAGAAATCTGCAGCTCATATCTCATCTGTTGTCAAGCATCACATTCATTCAAGCAAAGGAAAGTTAACTGATAAAAATCTGCTTTTAAATGTCTGTTATTGGCAGTGAAGAGAGTCAAATAGCCTGGTTTTTTTTCTTTGATGGGTTACAATGAATGTCACAGAAAAGACTTTGTACTTAAAGAAGCACAACCCTGCTGAAAAAGACGATAAAACTGATCTTCTTCATAACAACAGCAAAAATGTAGTTATGTGTGTTTGCATATTTAATGCATCTTTTATAGAGACACAAAAATTATGACACTGCTACCCACATTCAGTCCTCACAGCCATCTGATCCAAGACTGAGATCCTTATAGGACCATAACTCTGATATAAATATAACTACATTCAGAGCCAATTATAAAGGTGGATTCCCCAGTTTTGTAGGGAGTGTTATTCATAGCCTAATGCAAATTTTCCACGTGGCTTAACAGAAACTCTAAGTTTCTTTTAAAGAAACGACCACCAGTGGCATCAGGTAATTTGAAAGATTTTTGGAAATATACCCATGCTCCGAGGCCACTAAGGCAGTGTTTTTCAACCCCTTCTCTTCCATGATGGGCAGCCCTTTAGAAGTCTCCTTTCCCACTAATGTGAATTTGCTGATAGAAGGAGTCTGTATGTATATCCATGGAAAAAAGGAGTGAGATGCCAAAGAAAACTGAGGCAACAGAATTAGTGAGAGAGGGGGGGAAAGAGAAAGAACAAAATGGAAAAAATACAGGGGAAGATATTCCGTGACAAGAAATAAGACAAGTAAAGAGACAGCTAGAAGGGACAGATCAAGAATGAATGGTGCAAACAAAGGCAAACAAAATTAAAAGACAAAGGGACAAATCACCACATTGCTGACCACTGCTACACAATTATGACGACAGCTTTGAGTACACTGTAATTTGGTGACAGAGCACTAAAGCTGACTGTACGAGTACATGTGCCTGGCCAGGATTATTTCAAAGTGATCCTTGCAGGGGCTATGAAATAAATTTTTAAAAATTTCTTGGTTATCTGGGAAAATGAGTAGTTAACAGAATTACAGATTTTTTTTTAAGCTCTAAGAGACCTTAAAGATAGTTAAATTACATTTCTTTATGGCTGTAGTTATGGATGTAAAGATACAATAATGATTTAACAGTATCAAGCAGGCCAATAACAAAAAGAAGGTGTTTGTATATTACGTGGGGGGAAAAAGTTAAAGGACGATTAGAGCGCATTTAATGGGATTACAACCACTTTGGAAAATTGCTTGGCAGTTTCTTAAAAAGTTAGATATACCTACAATACAACCCAGCCATCTCACTCCTAGACATCTAACAGGAGAAATGCACTCGTCCACAGAAGGATCTGTCTGTGAACGTTCACAGCACCCTTATCTGTAACAGCCTCAAACTGTCGGGAGAGCGCCCAAGTGTCCACTAACAAGTGACTGGATAAACGACTCAGCAGCAGAAAATGAACCCCTGATATACACACAACATGGATGGATCTCAAAATATTTATCCTGAAGGAAGGAATCCAGACAAACAGAAGAGTTCAGACTACACGGTTCTACTTACGTAACACCCTAGAAGAGGCAAACTGACTGACAGTACCAGGAAGCAGATCATTGCTTGCCTCCGGACGGGGAGGAGAGATGGACAAAAAATGCAAAGAAACTCCTGGGAGTGATGAGTCTGTTCGTTATCTTCACTGTGGTGATGGTGTCACAGCACACACACATCAAATCCACCAAACTGTGCATTTTAAATACGTATAGTTTACCGTGTATCAATCACACCTCAAAAAAATTTTTTTTAAAAACGGAAGGCCAAAAACCCTGCATGTGTGGACAAACATACATGTTTGTAAATGTATAGAAAAGCAATCCTAGAAGAACCTACATAACTATGAACAATGACTACCTCTAGAGCAACTAAGAACTTAAATTTTTCTCTAATGTCTCGGTATTTATGGTAAGCATGTATTACCTCTGGAACTTCAAAAATAAAAACAGAAAGCAGTCAGTATCTGCAAAAGCCTTTTAAAGTTCCAGAAAGCCCTATTCAGAATCATAAACATTTCCACCAGTTTCTTTCCTCAACAGTCTGACACTATTTCTTACTAGTTTTAATGTTAATAATCTACTCAATTACATTTATCATAGCAATGTTATTCTGTATTTTTCATCATGCATGTACAATTTATTAGCTACTACGTCAGTTAAACAGGTCTACTTGCAAACTAATTGTTATTTGTAGCACCCCCCCCCCATGGAAAAGTGTTCACTAACTCCAAACCACTAAATCACTCATTCAGTTTGTGTCTTTCTTACCCTCATACCCGAAGGATGTGGATCCAGAGTTCTGTCTTTAAAAGTCTCACTTTCTGAAATTTAAGGTTGTGATTACAGTATAATATCCTAGTATTTAAAGTTTTCTTGGTCTAGAATATTTACTATAGGTATGTTTAAACACTTTTAATTTGTCCTTAAATTGTTCTTCTATTTTTAACAGATATAAAAGTCTTCTCTATTTATAAGCTAAAATGTTACAACTCATTCAGTGTATTCACTTGGATCCTTGATCAATTTAAACATCTAATCTAATCAAAATTGTCAGCAAAAATGACAATAAACCCTCCAATTTTATCTAAGACACAGTGGGAGATAGAAGTGAAACCTTATACCTGCCCTCAGATGACTTGCCTCTTACCCTCTAAAAAGCTTTACAGCAGACAGGCTTCTCAAAAACACACACAAATATACAAAAAACAAAACTTAGTGCAAGCTCAGAATGAAATAGTGAATTCAGATCCACCGATTAACAGCTATGTGACTTTGTAAATTACCTAATGTCTCTATGTCTTACTTTCTTAATCTATAAAAGGGTGAGAAATTTATTTCATAGAGTCATTTGGAGGATTAAATGAAATCTTCTATGCAAAGGATTTCATTCTGCCCATCTCTACCCATTCCTTCTAATACTGATTTGTTTATAACCTCTGTCTTCCAGCTCTTTCTCATCCCTAGGTGCCACCAGCTTACAAACATACTCACGTTTTCCATCTTCTACACAGACAGTCTCTTGGGCTTGCTTCTGTCTCAAGCCCTTTGCCTTTTTCTCACTTCACTCCTCTACCACCACTCACTTCTCAATTGCATCACGACCATCAGTGATGCACTAAATGGCTTCTCCTCAATCCTCAGCTGATTTGGACTTCAGAGCATCAATAACAGTGCAATTCCCTCACCTGGAGACTTCCTCCTTTTCTCTTCCTTACCCAGTCTGATGACTCCTCTTCTTTCACCCACTCCTTAAACATAAGGCTGATTACGTCTTCAGCCCTCCTATCTTTATCTTTGCGCACTACTCTTTCCTTGCAACCCCATCATCTTCCAGCACCCAATGTTAGTAACTACTGAACGTATATACTTCTAGACTTCAACTTTTCTCTTAGATCTTCAATTCTACTAACAATATGGCCAAATGTCTCCATCGAGAGGTCCCAAAGACATCTAAAGCTCACTCTCCTCACTCATTCATATTCTTTCCCCTCCCGATCGTTCCCCACCTCCTAACACGTTCTTTCTGCCTATCAATCCTTTTTCTTTCCAATCTGATTTAATGGCATCACCATCTAAAAACAAAGCCATAAATCTTCAAGTTATCTTCAAGAGTACAGATCACCACCAAATCTTCATTTCCACACTTTATCTCATACCCCTTCCATCTGTAGTATACTGATTGCAAAAGAAGCTGAAATTCTTCACTCTTCCATATACAAGCTCTTTCTAGTGTAAACAAAGAGCTCCTTTCCCACCTCTAGAACCTGGGCTGCCCTTGAGACCTGCTTTGGCCAGCAGATCGGAACGGAAGTAACAGCACATTGATTCCATGCCAGCGCCTTGAGAAGTCTTGCGTGATTCTCCTCACTCTCCTGGAACTTGCCACAGACACGTAAACAAACTCAGGATAACCTGATGAGTGATGAAAGACATGTGATCCAATCTCTCCCATCATTTCAACCAACAGGCGGCCAGGTGGTCTCAGATCATCCTAGATCCACCCGCACCCCTCCTCCCAGCAGACCTGCCAGCTGACTGTAAACACCTAAGTGAGCCCAGCTGAGGTCTGAGATCAGCCAATCCTGGCTCGTGCCACCAGACCCACCCACCTAATCCAAAGACTTGTAGGCAGTAATATTTATCTACAGTGTTAAGCCACAATGTTTAGGAGTAGTTTGTTACGTAGTGATATCCAACTGATGTACCTTCTTTTCTGCTCTCATGGTTACTGCCCAAACTCATGCATCGGTCTCTGAGCTGGCTATTGGAAAGGCCCCGTAATTGGTTTCCTCGTTTTGTCTCTCATCCTGTAATCATTTATATATATACACGTGTATACATATTATTAAATAATTTTAATAATTGTGTTTATCTATGTATGTGTATACGTGTATGTGTGTATACACAAAAAACATTTGCTCAATGAATGCAGATATTAGTGATAAGTAAAAAGTAGATGATGGCTCTGTGATGGATATTACATAGAGGGAGGTTCAGAGAAGGGAGACGTCACAGGGAGACGAAATGGTTAAGAAAAAGGTAAGTGATTCTGAGTATAGTACTTGAATTGGGTCAAATAAATATGGAGCAATGAAGGCATTCCCAGGCCTCAGAGCAACCTCTTCAATCACATAGCTCATCTAGCCTTTTAAGTCAAATGAATAACCTCATATAGAACCTTTTTTCCTATTCTGATAAGTCTTTGACATAAAAATGTGAACACTGGAGGGTTAATGAATCAATCACTGGCAACCCACACTATGGTCAAGATAATGAAATGAAATGCTTGGTCAGAGTTCACTGACCACTGGTCAAAGACAGACAAAGACCCTGTCTCAAACAATAGCTTTAGTCTTCAGAGACAGAGGATTGTTTTCTGCACCAGCAAAGATTTTCCAGAATGCAGCTTTGCTATATATTTCAACCAAATCCACAAATCTCAGGTGGATTTGCTTTCTTTGGGTATATAATAGCTAACTGAAAAGCAGCTGATTCAGCCCCTAATTGTTGATCCAATTTGACCATTAAGACAACCAAAATAATGGTTCATGGTCTGGTCATTATAATTGTGCTACCTCCCAAACTGAATTAAACATGTGGCAATCTGATAACTCAAAGGCCACGGTGAATCAACTTAAGACAATTTGGTACCAAGCACAGTTATGGCTTTAATTTTTCAACATATGCCAGGGTAGATGTTATTTCAGATTATTAGTATCCTTTTATAGCATAAATTTTTATGCAAATGCAAATTACTTTCAAGACTTGGAAGTAAGACAAATAGTAAAAAGACAGCAAAGATAAAATTTTAAACTAAGCTGTCAAATAACTCAAGCAAACAAAAAACATTTACAGCAATATAAGATAATTTAATTTCAGAAGGCCACTAACAGGACACTTTAGCTCTGACAAAATAGGGAAATGTATTTAAAACTACTCATCTAAAGACTTTATTCAAACTATTTCATTCATACAGAAGAGTGAGTAATGTAGGTGCTTGTAAAACAACAAGCACTTACGTACATTCCACCAAGCTTTATCAAATATTAACACTTTACCATATTTATTTCAGAGTTTTCTTAAAGAATATACAACATTACAGATTTGGCTGAAGCCTCCTGCACACCTCTCGCTGATCTGACCTTCTTCCGTCCTTCCCCAGAAGTAACCACTTACCTGAATTTAGTGTTTATTAGTTCCCTGGGTATTTCTAAATATCTGTGTATTCATAAACAAAGTATGCATTGTTTTGCATACTTTTAATCCATATACAAAGGCACCATACCCTATGTATTCTGTAACTCATTTCTATACTCAACTTTTTTGGTCATTTATCCATATTGAGATGTACATACAACTAATCATTTTACCTAATTCATTTCACTGTATACAGTACTCCATGATTCATTAGCCATTTTCTTATTGATGGACATATAAGTTTTTTACAACTTTTCATTATTACAAAGGATGCTTCAAGGAGCATTCTTATATAAGTCTTCTTGTGTAACAAGCAAGAATTTTCCTGAGACGTACACCTAGAAATGAAATTGGTGATTCAAAGGGCATACACATTTTCAAATTTTCCAGATATTGCCAAGTTACTCTCTAAAATAGTTCCACCAATTTAGATGACCATCAGCTTACTTTGCCATCATTTGTAAATATCATGTTTCTGGTTTTTGTTAATCTAGTAGATGTAAAACAGTATCATTTGAAAAATTTGGGCAGGGAGGGTACAGCTCAGTTGTAGAGTGTGTGCTTAGCATGCATGAGGTCCTGGGCTCAATCTCCAGTACCTCTGTTAAATGAATGAATGAATGAATAAATGAATAAATAATAAACAAATACCTAATTACCTCCCCCTCAAAAAAATTAGAAAAAAACAAAAACAACTTTATCAGCTATTTAGGCTTTCTCTTCTGTGAACTGCCTCCTGTTTAAATTCTTTTCTACTAGGATATGTGCCTTTTATTGATTTGTAGGAGATATTTATATATTTTGGTTACAATCCTTTGCCATTTAGATTCACTGCACATATTTTGGTTGTGCGTTGTCATTTCACTCCTGGTTTAGATTGTCTTTTTAAAATTCAGAAACTTTAAACTTTTAAAAGTTTAGTAAAATTTACTAATGTTTTCCTTCATTGTTTAAGCTTTTTGTAAATTATTTTTAAATCCTTCTGTACCCAGAACTAGGGCTAAAACTTCAGGCCACTTAAGCGTCTATACTTCTCTTCCGTTTTGGTCTTCATAGATGTTTCTCTTGCTTCTGAGCCAGGATATGTCTCCCAGTTTTCTATTCTTATATTTAATCTATCATCGCTGTGTATCTGGAGCAGAGAGAAAATTTAATCTATCATCGCTGTGTATCTGGAGCAGAGAGAAAATGTCAAAGCATGAGCGCACTGCCCCATCTTGACAAAAAAAAAATCACTTTTTTTTTTAGTGGAGAAAAAGCTTTAGGTAAGATTAAGTTTCTAAATAAAGACTATTTCCCATGCTTATGCATCATATAAGCTTTGAAATATTATTTGTTTCAGGTGTCATGATCTAGTCCACATTGTGACTATTCAAATGTCTTAACCATTTACATTTAAAACACTTAAAAAATAAACATAAACAAATAGCTTTAAGAGATGATACACATTTTTTCCTACCCAAAACATGCTATTTATGCATCAAAATTGAGCAGCAGCTTCTTAAAGAAATATATAAACATATTTTGATTTTGCTGAACTTGAAATTTGGAAACAATCTCTAAAAATCTGTTTAATGAATTCAAGTGGCAACCTCACAAGGGGTACTTTTAAGGAAAGCCCATTTAGAGAGACTTCTTAGGAGCAGAGCTCTATAGTACACAGGTAAGAAACTATAATAATAATACTGAATATAACTGTGATTTTGAAACTAATAATTTATTTTTTATTTATTCAAAGAGTAAAATGTTTTTCATATTATCTAACACCAAAAACATTTAATAACATCGGCTGTCTATATACTAAAGAAAATATTACCATCCAAAGACCTCAGTGCCAAAGCTTTCACATTTGTTTACAGGCTAATGAATTAGTTTCCATCACATCTGTGTCAAAATTGTAAGAAAGTAAGTCTGAATTTTCAGGCCAACCAGGATATTTTCCACTTGCCTTCAGGGATAAGAACGCTTTCTTTAGATAATCTCAACTATGTTTTTAATCTGATTCAATGACTCTATACACAAATCTATTAGACTATTAGGAATTCTATCCCTTATCCCTAAAAGCAAGAGCATGAAGTCGGGAGCTGACCTGGGGCCTTGAGAGCATTTGAAGCATTTGTAAAAGTGACCTTAGGGCAACTCCAAGCCCTAAAGGATGCTTTTAGTGTTTGCAAAAGCAGCAGGAAGTTCCTAATCCCTTTTTCCTTAAAAAGGGGGATAAACGTCTTTGATTTGGGATCACAACACTCAGGGTCCCCTGAAATTAAAGTATCCAAAAAACTCTTGAGTACAGGGGATCCAAACTGAAGGTTTATAGGGAAAATACCCATTTTTTTTTCCAGATCAAAAAGAGCTAATCTTTAAGCCAAAAAGGCACTGAAAGAAACTCAAAAAGCCATTTAACTACTGTTAACACTAACTCCAAGTGAGAGAAAAACAGGGAATCTTTGTGATAAAACACTTAGAGGAACAATTTATTTCTATCTCAACTGGTACAAGTTGGAGAAGAAGGCACAGGTAAATTATTCAACAAGTACATGGCTATTAAAATGTTCAACACTTGTTCAAAATAATTTGTTTTTTTGGATACAGCCCAAAACTATCATATAGACAATCAGAATATAGCACTCTCCTTGAAAATAAAAATTATCTGCCACCAATTTATAAATGAATTTGGAATGATAATTAGCTGATTCTACAAATAAAATTTTATATCAATCACAATAGCCTTGTTTGTTGTTAACCAAGACCAAGCTTTTATTCAGAATAAACCACGCAGGGGTTGAAGAATGACAGTTTCTCTGCCAACTACAAAAGCTTTTCCTGTATCACTAATCCATGTAACTAAACTAGTAGCTAGCCCTTAGTTGCTTGGAAGGCAAGTATTCACTGGAGAGGTTTTGGAATTTCAAGAGTATTTCAATAGGGTGTTGCAACATCTTCATAATATGGAAATCATCTTCAAGTCAAGGGCTGAGAGGATCTGTTGTTCAAGAAAACAGTGTAATCTAATTTTTTATTTTCTTCTAAATGACTCAACCACTAGGAGAAAAAAATCACTTCTTTGTCTTTTTTTCTTTTTGTATCTATTTAGTTAAAACATTACAGAGACATGAAGAACTCTTAAGATTACAATTGCTGAGTTTATCACAGCACAGAACAATTTTACAGAAATATATATAACAAAAATATAGATTACATATAACGTGTTATATATAATATATAAAATGTACGTACACACACACACAGAGGCACACCTTGTTTTATTGTGCTTTACTTTATTGTACTTTGCAGATACTGTTACTTACAAATTGAAGGTTTGTGGCAACCCAGTGTCAAGCAAATCTATTGGTGCCATTTGTCCAAAAGCATCTGCTCATTTTGTATCTTTGTGTCACATTTTGGTAATTCTCACATTTCAAACTTCGATGTTACTATTGCAAAAACATTACACCTTGCTGAAGACTCAGATGTTGGTTAGCATTTTTGTTAGTAATAAAGTATTTAAGTAAGATACATACATTGTTTTTTTTAGACATAATGTTACTGCACACATAACAGACTACCGTAAAGTGTAAGCAGAACTTTGCACTGGGAAACCAAAAAATTCATGTGACTCACATTATTGCTATATTTACTTCATTGTAGTGATCTAGAAATGAACCTGCAATATCTCCTAAGTATGCCTGTATATCTTTATAAAACTTGCTAACTCCTTAAACTCAAGCTGCCATTAGAATATTGAAAGGGTTATTTATTCTCAAATAGGATTCATGTCTAGTAACGTCCTCATGTATACAGTGGTGTGCCAGCTATGGTAAAAGCTGTGGTTGTAGCTACAGGATACCAAAACATCTTGATGAAAAGTGGAAAATCCAGCCACTGATCAAGGGCTTTAGTTACATAACAGTTAAATAATGGAAACACCCAAATCTCTGTTTACTGGTTTATCCTGATGTCATGGAGACCTCACTTTTATAGGAAAGTAAAAAAATGTACATATTTAACACAGGCGAAATATTCTAACTTATTTAAAAATAATAAATGTTATTTCCCGTAAGATAGTGGACACAGGAGGCATGTTACAACGAACCATCTCCTACTGAAAACTATTAAAATCAGGGTAAAGCACAATATTATTCTGTAGTGGAATTCAACTGGTTGTCAATGATTTTAAGAAGCTTTACAGGGTAAAGGCTCTCTCCTGCTGATTTATGAGACATTTCTTTCAAGCATGCCTCTCCAGTAATTCTATGCAAGAGAGAAAAAGCAAAGGGCCACAGTGAAAGTTTCTGGGATTTGCCATCTAAAAGCTTTTATTCTTCCGAAGAAAGAAAGTTATGACCTTTGACATTGTGCTATGGTGCCAAAGAAACTGCTCATAAATGTGTCAGTAATGAAGCAGAAATCAATAATTTCATTTAATCTAGTCAACTATTATACAGTGGAACACAATACACTTGAAGAGCCAAATGTCCTTCTTTTATTAACACCAATGTCACCGTTTTGTTAAGATAAAAGTTTTGTTCCCTTGTTTTGTATTTTTAAAAATCATCGTAATTTTCACTATCATATGTGAAAAGTGTCCAGCATTTTAGAGTTAACGTGAAATCCTTTTTTTTTTCCTTAAAAGAAAAACTCCTTGTAAAAATTCCTACAAGTTTTTAATGCAGTATTTTTATTTGGCCTTCTCAAATATTATGGATATACCATGTTTATAATGATATGCCTCTTAAGACTCAGATTATTTTCCATAAATAACTTCACACACACATATATAACTGGTTTTATAAACATACACACTTTCAAACCAGTATCTCAGTTGGGTTGCTTATTAAAATCGAGTAACTGAATTGCTTAGAAAGCCAAAGTACAGTGTACATAGTACAAGTGTTGTGGAAGTGATTGCCTTCCTTGTCTAAACTGATTTTCTAAAATATTTCAAATATTTACAGGTTATTGAGAAATGGCTACATTTGTTATACCACATCAACATTATCTTCAACTGATCATTAGAAGATAAAGAACAGGGAAGTTTGTTTAAAAATCAAGCTTTCCTTCTCAAGTTGGTATGCTAAAACTTTAAAAGTGTGAATTTCGAGGGAACATCAATTTAATGGACGGCACAGAGAACTTTAATAAGCAAATGACGAATGCCTATTAATGGTTTCATATACTCACTGATTGTTACTTTTAAAGATCATGTTCCCCAAGGCAGAACTGTATATGTGCAATAATTATTTCATGTAAAATACAATAACAACTTAACCTTTTATATTAGTTAAATAACTTAATTTGCTTATAATAACTGTGACATTGATAAAAGTTTCAGGAACATGTAAAATGGCACTATTTTGCTAAAACACCATAACAGTATTATTTATAATTCTAAAATAACATTGGACAACATTAGAACAATGAGAAATTATCCCACTGTGAAGCTTTAGGTAAAATTCTGTATCCCTAAAACCTGTGCTTGATTTCACTCTCCAGAAACTGCTTTAAGACTTTAATGACCTACTAGTAGCCTGGTACAAAGAGTATTTTTAAAGTCTTCTCTTACTGAAACTCTGCTGCATCTGATGTTGTTTCATAAATTCTTTGAAAGTTCTCCCTTGGCGTCTGTGATTCTGTACTCTCCTGGTTTTCTACCTCCCTTCCTGATTACTGTCTTTGCCTCTGCTGGTTGCTCATGCCTCTTGCACAGCACCCCCATCCCACTCCAAATTACCCGTGACTGAAACTTCACCTAGGTCCTGGTGATGCTCAACTCAGTATCTTTAGGCCATGCACCTCTTAACTCTCAACTGCTCTCTTGGACCACCTGCTGGACAGCTCACAGACACCTAAAATGAACATATTTCAAGTCAAACTCATGACCTTTTCCCTATACTAGCTCCTCCTCCTGTGTTCCCTATTTCAGCTGGTGGCACCACCATTCACCAAGTCACTCAAACTGGACATATCAACATCATCCCGAGCTTCTCCCTCTCCTTTATTCCCCACATCTAAAAAGTACTGCCGAATTTTAACTCTAATTAGAACCTAAACCCTGTCTTCCCTTCACCCCCTTACCAGTGCCCCAGTCCAGGCGCTAATGAGCTCTCACCGTGCTGCTGTCACAGCCTCCATCCCTGTTCACCTGACTTCTGCTCACACAGACTCCGGGGAGACCAATCTAAAACACAAACTGGCCAGTCCAGTCCCTTGCAGTTCCTCATCACCCACAGGATAAATTCCAGGTTCCTTAAAACGGCACGTGGTCTATATGGAGTCTTTCTCTGAGTGGATCCTGCCCACATCTCCATCTCCATTTTCTGACCATCATTTCCTTGAAATTTATTCTCTCACAACACCACACAGCTTATTATCCCACACGTACCATGCTGTTTCTCACTACTATACCTTATTAGACTAATTATTTCCCTTATCTAACTAAAATCTACTTTTCCCTTAAAATTTAGCTTAGATATCACTTCCACAAGTATCTCTCTCTAAGTGCCTCCCACCCCCATCCCAGATTCAGAGATGCATGGGGAAGTATTTAGAAGCAAAATGTTATGATGTCTTCAACTTGCTTTTTAGAGAGTGAGAAGGATGAAATAAATGCAGCAAAATTTTAATTAACAGCCGGGAATCTAGGTGAAAGGTATTCAGGCGTTCATTATACCTGAACTTTCCTATAGATTTGAAAAATTTCAATATAAAATTGGAAAAAATAATATTACATATGCAACTCTACCAGGAACTCTACCAGAAACACACTCTACTACTGCACAATCATACTGTTCTAAAAATTACTTATTTATTAATTCCCTTCCCTCACTAATTATTGAGGACAGGGGCTATTTTTTTTATTAACTGTGGCATTCTAAGGACTTAGCAGAGTAGGCTCTGAAGAAATATTTGTTGCAGAAATGAATGACAGTGCCAAGTCAGAAATAAGCCTAAACAAAGAATTCTAAACCAGCCAGTAAGCGCTTTAGTGCCTATAATGTGCCAAGCATTTTCTTGGGTGCTGACAGTACAAGGGAGTATCAGACAAGGTTACCAAAAATCCCACTAACTAGGACTGGGCTGAGACAATGAGGAAAGACAGAAATGTAGCTGGGAGGGATGCTGAAAACTAAAACAAAGACAGCCAGGATTATACAGAGAACTGAAGTTAGAAATTTAGGAACTAAGTCCTCAAAGATCAGGCATGTGGTTTCTGAGGTAGGAAGAGATTCTTTAAGACTTCATCCTTTTCATTTCCTGCAAAATGGTAGACTGAGTAAACATGGATGCTCTCTCTCACTGAAAACACAAAGAAATGCTATAAAGAACATATTCAAAACATCACCACCACTAACAAAATTTTAAGAACAAGGGCAAAACAGTAAACTCTGGCCTGATGCCATGATGGTCCAGAGGTAGCTAACAGCACTGGAGGCTTCTAGGAAGAGGATGTGGCTTTGTTCTATCACAACATAACTAACTGAGCCCTGAAGCTGGGATCAAGGCAGCACTTGGAGAAGAGTCAGTGGAAAAACTCACCAACCAGCTAGATTAGCAACGAGACTTTATTCTGGATGAGAAGAACTGTTTCCTATGACAAACATAAACCCCTGGACTTTACCACACACTTGTGTAGATTATAAACTTGTACAAATAATGTAGAGCAGCCAAGAATTAATCCCTAAATTGGTCCATGACCAGTGAAACCATGGGGCACCAAACAGAAAGCAAACACTTTCATAATATAGGATATATTAAGCCTTAGTGAAGATTAGCTCATAATAAATGATTACAAATCACAAAAGGGAACAATCTGCCATAAGAAAATCACCAGACACAGAAAAGGAGGAGTCTGACACCTCAAGAACTAGAGATAATAGTATAGCTGAAGAAAACTGCAAGATACGGATTTAAAATGGTTAAACACATAAAAGATAAAAGCCATAAGGAAAGAACATAATGATTTTCAAAAACAAAGATGGATGAACAGAACCTAAAGGACACATGAGACACCAGTGAACAGACCAACATATGCATTGTGGTAGTCCCAGAAGGAGAAGAAAGAGAGAATGGGGCACAAAGAGTATTTGAGGAAATAATGGCTGGAAACTTTCCAAATCTGACAAAAACCCAAGAAGTTCTACGAACATCAAGAGGATAAATTAAGAGAGATGTGCACATAAATATATTTACAATCAAACTGCTGCAAGATGAAGGCAAAGAGAGAAACTTGAAAACAGTAAGAGAGACTTGTCATATACTTATTATTTGTCAATAACAGTTAATTTATCATCAGAGACCATGGAAGCCACAAAACAGCAGGATGACAGAGTTAAAATGACATAAAAAACTGTAAGTCAAGAATTGTATATCCAATAAAACTGTCTTTCAGAAATGAGGCAGAACTTAAAATATTCCTAGATAAACAAAAAGCTAAGGAAGCTTATTATCACAAGACCTGCCCTACATGAAATGCTAATGGAAATCCTTCAGGTTGAAATGAAAGGCTACTAGACAGTAACTCAAAGCTATAAGAAGAAATAAAGATCTCCAGTAAATGTAACTAAACAGGAAAACAGTAAAGTCGATAGTATCGTATTTTTGGTTTGTACCTCCATTTATTTTCTACATAATTTAAAAAACAAAAGCATAAACATAATTATAAATCTGTATTACTTGGCACATAATGTAGAAAGAGATAATGTATCACAATAAAATAAAAGGAGAGACTGAGCTGCATAGGAGCAGAGTTTCTCATGCTACTGAAGTTATGTTGGTAGACTGCTATAAATTTAGAATGTTAAATGTAATCCCCATGGTAACCACAAAGAAATATCTAAAAAATATATACAAAAGGCAATGAGAAGGGAGTAAAAACAGTTCATGACAAAAAAATCACCATGAAAGAATGCAGTAATAGTGAAAATGAGAGAGAAAAAAGGTATAAGACATATAAAAAAGAATAGTAAAATGGTTGAAATCCTTTTAATCAGTAATTACATTAAATGTAAATGGATTAAATCTCTGTCAAAAGGCGGAGGTTGGTAGAATGGGTTTTTAAAAAAACATGTTTTAAGTATATACTGACTATAAGGGAGTCACTTTATATCCAAAGGAACAAATAGGTTGAATGTGAAAGATGGGAAAAGGCATTCCATGCAAATGGTAACTAAAAGAGAGTTGAATGGCTATACTAGACTTTAACCAGGCAAAATAGACTTTAAGTCAAAAACTGTTACAAGAGACAAAGGAGGACATTATATACAACGAAACAGGTCAATTTACCAAGGAGATAAAACAAATATAAGCATATGTGTACCATGAAACAGAACCCCAAAATATATGAAGCAAACACTGACAGGATTGAAGGGAGAAATAGACAGTTCTACAATAATAGTTGAAGACTTCAATACAACACATTCAATAATGGACAGAACATCTAGACAGAAGATGAACATGGAAATAGAGAATTTGAAGAACACTGTAAGCCAACCAGACATAATAAAACATATAAAGACACACCACCCAACAAGAGCAGAACACACATTTTCCTCAAGTACACAGAAACATTCTCCAGGACAGAATATATGCTGGACCATGATACTAGTCCCAAAAGGTTTTTAAGTATTAAGGTCATATAAAATATTCTATCCAATCACAATGGAATGAAGCTATAAATAAAAGCACAGAAGGAAAACTAGAAAACTCACACATACGTGGAAAATGAACAACACACTCTTAACCAATGGATCAAGGAAGAAATAACTACCACCAAAAAAACAAACAAACAAAAAAACTAGAAAGTACTTTGAGATGAATGAAAATGAAAATGAAACATATCAAAAATTATGGAGTTTTGGCAAAAGCAGTGCTCAGAGGGAGATCTGTAGCTGGTAAATGCCTACATTAAAAGAGAAGAAAATACTCAAAATAATAACCTAAACTATACCTTGAGGAAATAGAAAAAGAGGTTAAAACTAAGTCCAAGCTAGCAGAAAGAAGAGAATAAAGATTAGAGTAGAGATAAATGAAATAGAGGATAGCAAAAAATCCCAGAATCAACAAAGTAAAAAATTGATTCTTCGACAAGATGAACAAAATTGACAAATCTTTAGTTAGACTGACTAAGAAAAAAGAGAGGAGATATAAATAGCTAAAACAAGAAATGAAAGTAGGGGCATTACCGCCAGAAAGAGAAAGAAAAATATCATATGTTGTCACTTATATGTGGAATCTCAAAAAAAAAAAAAAAAAAAAGACAACAAACTTACTTACAAAACAGAAACAGATTCACAGACAGAAAACAAACATAGTTACTGGGTGGGGAAAGGGGTGGGAAAGGATAAATTGGGAGTTCGAGATTCACAGATACTAATATATATAAAATAGATAAACAACAAGTTTATACTGTATAGCACAGGGAACTATATTCAATATCTTGTAGTAACTTATGTGAAAAAGAATATGAAAATGAATATATATATCTTCATGTATGACTGTAGCATTATGCTATACATCAGAAATTGACACAACATTGTAAACTGACTATACTTCAATAAAAACTTATCTATATATATACACACACACAAACACACACAAAAAAGCAGGGACATTACTGACCTTATAGAAACTTTTTAGAAAGATTTTAAGGGAATATTAGGAACAACTGTACATCAATAAACAGATAGATTACCTAGATGAAATGGACAAATACCAAAAGCATACAAATTATCTAAATGATTCAAAAAGAAACTAAAAAATCACAACAGATTTATACTACGCAAAGAGACTGAATCAGTAATCAAAACCTCTCAACAAGGAAAAGTCCAGGACACAATACAATGGCTTCACTGGTGAATTTTACCAAACATTTAAATGAACACCAATCCTTCCCAAACTCTTTCAAAACATAGAAGAGTAGGGAATACTTCCTAACTCATTCTATGAGGCCAACTCTAATACCAAAGCCAGACAGGCATCACAAGAAAAGAAAATTACAGACCAGTATCTTTATGAATATAGATGCAGAATCTCAGTGAATTACTGGCAAACTGAATTCAGTATCATCTTAAAAAGACTGTACTGACCAAGTAGGATGTACCCCAGGAATGCAAAAGTGGTCCAAGAGAAGAAAATGAGCCAATGTAGTACACAACATTAACAGAACAAAGGGAAAAAACTGTATGATCATGACAACTAATACAGAAAAGACACGTGAAAAAATCCAACATTTTTTCATGAATAAACATTAAGAAAACTAGCAGTCGAAGGGAACTTCCTCAACATGATAAAGGGCATTTATGAAAAATCTACAGCTAACATCACATTCAATAGTAAAAGACAGAAAGCTTTTCATTCATTATATATATGTGTGTATATGTATATATACATACTGTATGTATATGTGTATATATATACACATATAAATAGTAGAAAAGTCTTCCATTTTCCAGTTTGTTTCTTTTTTTTACATTAAACTCTGAATACAGGTAAGGCAAATACTGCATGTAAGGAAAACAGTCTCAAATGAGGTCAACATGACCAAGATTTGCAAGGGCAGAAAGAAACATTCACTGACGTCCCATTTCCCAGTTGACTTATTATTTCTACAACTCTTACTAAAAAGCAATCAAAATCTAGGCCATTGGGAACCGAGGCTCTTTTAGAAAATACATTCAAGAAACTACACTAAAACTCTCTATCACCACCCAATTCAGACACAAAAGGCAAACATCTGATTTATTTGATAAGTGATCATTCTCCACTCAGCAAGCATTATAAGACTTCTGACAAGTTCTGCAAAACTGCTTGAACTAAACCTTGTTAGTGCTCTTTATGTACCACACATAGGCATATTCCCATCAGCTGCTGCAGTTCTTGCAGTAATAACAGCCATATTTCTGCTTTAAGAACTGGAAGTATAGGTAATTCAACACAGAAATTCTAACCAGAACAATTAGGTAAGAAAAAATATAAAAGGCATCCAAAGGAGAAAAAGAAGTAAAACTGTATTATTCACAGATTTTATATCCATATACACACACACACACACATACATACATACAGAAGATTCCAACCAATCTTTAAGAAAGCTACTAAAGCTAATAAATGAATTCAGAAGCATTTCAGGGTACAAGATGGACACAAAGCCACTGTGTTTATATATACCTGTAATTAACTATTCCATTTACAACAGCATCTAAAAGAATAAAATACCTAGAAATATATTTCACCAAAAAGGTGAAATATTTGTACACTGAAAACTAGAAAATACTGCTGAAAGAAAATAAATATCTAAGTAAGTAGAAAGATACACTGTTCATGAATTAGAAGACTTAATATTGTTAAGATAGCAATACTAACCAAAGCAATCTACAGATTGCTATATTCAATGCAATCCATTCCAAAACTCCAACATTCTTTATGTAGAAATGGAAAAGCCAATCCTAAAGTTCCTATCGAATTGCAAAGAGCCATGAATAGCCAAAACAGTCTTAAGAAATAACAGAGTTGGATGACTGACATTTCGAATTTTAAAACTTACTACAAAGTTACAATAATCAAAATAGCATGGTACTGGCATGAAGGAAGACATATAGGCCAACGGAATAGAATTAAGAGTTTAGAAATAAACCCTATATGTCTATGACAAATTGATTTCAACAAGGATGCCAAGTCCATTCAACAAGGAACCAACAGTCTCTTCAACAAGTGGTTCTTGGACAACTGGATTTCCACATGCAAGAGTGTGAAGTTGGACTCCTATCACTGATTTGGTAATGGATTGTTAGATATAACACCAAAAGCACAAGCAACAAAAGAAAAAAACACTGAATTTCATCAAAATTTAAAATTTCTGTGCATCAAAAGATACTATCAAGAAAGTGAAATGACAAATATATAGAATTGGAGAATATATTTGTAAATCATATAATTGACAACAGTTTAATGTCCAGAATATATAAAGAACTTTTACAACTCAACAACAAAAAGATCAAGAATCCCATTTTTTTTTAATGGGCAAAGGACTTAAGTAGATATTTCTCCAAAGAAAATATACAAATGGCCAGTGAGTACATGAAAAGATGGCACCATGAGTCATTAGGGAAATGCAAATCAAACCCACTAGAAGAGAGCACTTCACATCTACTAGATTGGTACAATTTTTTTTTAAAAAGGAAAATAACACATGTTGGTGGGGATGTGAAAAAACTGAATCCCTTCAGCATTTCTAGTGGGAATGGAAAATGGTACAGTTACTGTGAAAAACAGTTGTTTCCTCAAAAGTTTAAATGTAGAATTACCAGACAACACAGCAATTCGACTGATAGGTGTATGCCCCAAAGAATTGAAAAAAGAGACTCAAATACTTCTATGTCAATATTCATTGCAGAATTCTTCAGAATAGCCTAAAAGATGGAAACAATCCAAGTATCCATCAACAGATGACTAGACAAATAAAATGGGGTATATCTTATTCAGCCATGAAAAGGAATGAAGCACTTATACATGGTACAACATGGATGAACCTTGAAAATTACACTAAGTAAAAGAAGCCAGACACAAAAGTCCACATATTGTATGATTCCCTTTTTATAATATGTCCAGAATAGGCAAATCTATAGAGACATAAACTGGATTAGTGGTTCCAGGGAATAGAGGAGGGGAGAAATGGGAGGTGTGGGGTTTCTTTCTGGAGTGATGGATATATTCTAGAATTAGACAGTTGTGACAGATGCACTAAACCTAATGAATTATACAGTTTGAAAGGATGAACTTTGTGGTATGTGAATTCTATCCCAATAAAACTGTTTGTTTTAAAATTTTTTTTTCCATGCTAGATATTGGCTACCACCATGCCCCTCTACCTTGAAGATAATAATGACATATACTCAACCATTTATTTAAAACTCAAGCTTTTGGTTACAAGAGTCTCACTCCATTGGAGGTTTTTCAAAGACAGGTTGAAAATCGTTGCTTTAGCTCAAACTTCCCTTTGGACAGATGTCTCAACAAATGCTGAGCCTCTAAAAGGTCTAGAGCTCAACCTCCCTCCACCGAGATTATCCATGAGAAAAGAAACTCCATGAAGTGTTACAGGACAGATAAAAATAGAAACACATTAGCGATTTTATTTCAAAATCACTTATTCACTACATCAACAACAAAAAAACCTTATACAAGTACAGTAAAGGGTGAATTGAAAAATGTTAAAATATTTTTAATAAATATTAAGAAATTAAAGAAGTATTTTTAATATCTCAGGGTCAGTTCCATCACCATTCTCTTTTCTACGTTCTGGACTAGATGAGACATATTTGAAAACAGAAAGACACGCTTCCACACAATACACAGGAGAAAATCTGTATTTAATTACTGCAAATTCATGACTAGAATCAGCAAACCTGAGCTCTGGTCCCAGATCCAGCAGCTGTGTGCTTAGGCAAGGCAGTTATCTCCTTCCAACTTCATATTTCTTACTGGCAAAATAGAAATTTCTAAGACCACAAATTGTTATCTTTACTTATGTTAGAGAAAGGTAAAATGATACTGCAAGTCAAGTTAGGAAGCAAGGACTCTCTACTGACTATCTGGTAAGTTTTACAGAATCTTAAGGTTCTCTCTCCTAAAATGTTCATAGTCAGTATCTTAACAAGTCTGTAAGAGTTTGGAGATCAGCAGAAAATAGTGATGTATTTTCTTTTGTCTTTTATTTCATTGTCTAAAATTGTCATCCCCTTCTGAAAGCTGTCTTAACAGGGAAAAACTTTCCGATTAATCACTTTCTTTCTGTTCTGACAAAGAATGGTAGAGTGGAAACCATAAAACTCCTAGAAGAGAACATACATAGAATACTCTTTCACATAAATCGTAGCAATATTTCTTTGGATCTGTATCCTGAGCAAAGGAAATAAAAGCAAAAGTAAACAAGTAAGACCTAATCGATCTTAAAAGCTTTTGCACAACAAAGGAAACCACTGACAAAATGAAAAGACAACCTACTGAATGGGAAGAAATATTTGCAAATGATATGACCGATAAGGGGTTAATAGCCAACATATATAAACAGCTTATACAACTCAACATCAAAAAACAAACAACCCAAGTAAAAAATGGGCAGCAGACCTGAATAGACATTTTTCCAAAGAAGATACACAGCTGGCCAATAGGCACATGAAATGATGCTCAATACTGTCAATCATTACAGAAATGCAAATTAAAAACACAAGGAGATATTGCATCACACTTGTCAGAATGGTTATCATCAAAAGGAACACAAATAACAAATGTTGGTGAGGACGTGTTGAAAAGGGAACCTCAAAACACTGTTGGTGGGAATTTAAATTGGTACAGCCACTATGGAAAATAGTATGGAAGTTTCTCAAAAAACTAAAAACAGAACTATCAGCAATTCCATTCCTGGGTACATAACCAAAAAAACCAAAAACACTAATTTGAAAAGATACATGTATCCTAATGCTCATAGCAGCATTATTTACAATAGCCAAGATACAGAAGTAGCCTAAGTGTCCAACAACAGATGAATGCATATATTAGATGTGGCGCACACACGTGCACACATGCACACACACACACATGCATGCACGCACGCACACAATGGAATTCTACTCAGCCATAAAGTAGAATGAAATTTTGCCATTTGCAACAGCATGGATGAATTTTGAGGGTATTATGCTAAGTAAGTCAGACAGAGAAAGACAGATACTGTACGTTATCACTTATTTGCAGAATCTAAAAAAATACAACAAAATAGTGAATATAACAAAAAGAAATACATTCACAGATACAGAGAACAAACTAGTGGTTACCAGTGGGCAGAGGGAGGGTTAAGACAGGGGTAGGGGATTAATTAGTACAAACTATTAAGTTTTATGAAATAAAACAGCTTCAAGGATATGCAACATTTGGAATACAGTCAATATTTTATAACTATAAACAGAATATAACCTTTAAAATTTGTGACTCTCTCTATTGTACACCTGTAACTTATAATACGTTGTACATCAACTATGCCTCAATTTAAAAAAAAGGAATGGTAGAGTTGATTCTAATATGATGAGAAACTAGTCACACCTCTCTGTTAATCAATCGTGAATCCACTTACAATTTCTCATTGTACCATTTGCTAAGCAGTAAAATTCTCCCTGTATCAGAAGTTCCAAGCTGACATCTGGTGAACTGAAAACTAAACTTAAATATCACAAAGTTTCTTCCATCTGTGTATTTTCTTTCAAGCTTTACTTACCAGATTTCTAAAAATGCACTAAATCATCCAGGTAAAGCTACTTACGGGCTCTGAAGAAATCATATTCCATTACTGGGATAACTTTAATAATCCTTCTGGTGAAACTTTTGGTAAGTTATTATCTCATTGCTTTACTGAAGTTGGTCCCTCAATTAAAATTACGTTAAAAGTAGTAAGTCAGAGCATGAAAATGTGGCTTTCTTAAACATATTAAAAATGAATTCTTTTTATTAAGAAAACAGTGAACACATTTAGTTGGTAAAAATTATTTAAGAAAATTTGTCATCTCCCTTTTTAAAAGAAATGCCAAAATGGCAATACCCACATCAAAGCATTTTTTTCTTATTATGTGTCCAGTTTGAAGTCAATACTTTAACCAAAATTACTTTAAATCCAATCAGAGGGACTCAAGCTAATTCAGTTTGAAAGCGGGGGCAAAATTAAACCTTATCATTCTTAATAGGAATTGGTGGTGGCAGAAGGGAGTCAGTATAAACTATTTCCATTAAAATACTAGTAACACTAGCAAAACTCTCTTAAGATGAAATTAGCACTATTTTCCTTAAACACCAAGTCTTACTGACTTGAATAAACATCAGAATACATTATTAATTACTAGCAGAACCAGACATATGTTTGGGTTTTTGTGGGGGTGGGGTGGGGGTAATTAAGTTTATTTACTTAGTTATTAGTCAGTGGAGGTGCTGGGGATTGAACCCAGGACCTCATGCATGCTAGGCATGCACTCTACCACTGAGCTGTACCCTCCCCACTCAGACACATATTTGTAAAGTTATACCTCTCATACACTAGGTCAACCTCCAAAGCAGCACAGCTATTCTGAACTGTCCAGTCCTAGACAAAGTAACTTATTTTTCTAGACTCTTAAGAACAGTACTAGTTTGAATTATCAGTATTGGTTTAAGACCTTCCCCTCTCCAACAGTAGATCTTCCTAAGGTCCATGGGAAGAGTATGAATTCTTCAAAGTACCATATTAAATTTTATCGCCAAGCTATTTTAATTTTTTTCTCAGTGACTTAAATGGTTCTCTTGCAATGTGATTGGACTCAGCCTTACAAAAAAAATCATTTATTGGCCATTTACTTAGAATTACAGTAACAGAATTATGAAACTACGGGCACTGTGTTGCTCAACATCCATCTCTTCTCCCTTTTTTCTCCCCAGCTACTCATCTTTACAGATAAGACAAGGATCTGACAAGGACCAGAATGATTAAGTGATCTGTCTAAAGCCATATAAGTCACCAGTGAGAAGGCATCAGTGCTCAGCTCTTCTGCCTTTTTGTCATTCTTCCTGCTTTCCCACTGCACCAACCAGCAACTCAAATAAAAAATACAGCATTATTAAGAGTGTTTACCAGATATTGGAAATTATCAACTTCATAATTTCTTTATGAAATGACTACAAGAATAAGGAAACAAGAGCTCAAGAACTTTAAAGTTTTGTGTGACACAAATACTATTTTCCTTAAATATAATGAAAATGTGCACTCTTCTCTTCTATTTTGAACTGATCATTTCTTCTACTTCATGTACCTCTTTGGCGTGAACATATGGTGTCAAAAGTGTTCAGCCAGCCTTGCTCAGCACTGAAGTCACTCACTAAACTATTTTGCTTCCTCCTTCATCTATCTCAACTTGCCACTTGAGCCACCAGCGGCTCCCGGCCTCTAGAGGTGATCAACTCTATGTAGCAGCAACCATAACTTTTACTAGCATAAACAGCTTAACCAAAACTGAAGCACATGCAAAGAGTGACATCTTGGGAAAGATAAAAACTATGAAGTTGCTGCCCATTACTACTAAGAAGCGACAAATATTTCTATTTCAATATTACTAAGTAAACAAATCCAATAATAACCACTCAGAAATTTGCCTGTGACTTTCTGAATACCAGTTAACATACTGTAGTGCCTAATTCTTTTCCCTTTAGTCACCCCTTGATGACCTCTCAAGGTGTTACCATCTTCACATCACTATCTGCAGGAAGTTAAATTGCTTCTGCCCAAAATAAGTCTATGGTACCGCTGAATTAGCTGAAAAGATTTCTGTTAACCATTCACCCAATGAACCACCTACCACACAGCACATGTTATCCTCTGGGCTGTTAACCTCATACACTTTTATTTCTCACCATGCAGAGCATCACAAAAGATGTTCTTTAACATGTACTACACATGGAGATTTCTCATAACTTTTCAACCTCCCATTACATCAAGAAAATAAAAGGTGCCCATTACATCAAGAAAATAAAAGGTGCTGCATAAACATGGTTAAATGAAATCTGCATTTGCTCTTTTACTAGATATCCCCCCCCAAAAGATCTAAAATACTGAAATCAAAATGAATGGATCTACAGAAGGGTAAACCCTTAATAGCAGTTTTCAATGGACTGTGTGCATGAAAAGGGATGGAAAGGCATAACTCCAAATTAGACAGATATGACCCAAGCTCATTTCTTTACTAAGCTTTCTAGACAATACTTTAAAATAGTAAATAGTCTCCAATCAATAAATTCAACACTGCTAACACCAAAAAAAGTTGAATATAAAGTTAAGACACAGAAGGTTAAAATGGCCCTGTATCACTTAGAAAGAAGTTTTCCATTCCTTTCAGAAACATCAGTGGTTCTCAACCAGGGGTGATTTTTGCTTCCCAGAACACATTTTTTTGGTTGCCACAACTAGGAAGGGGTGCTACTGGCATCTGGTGTGTAGAGGCCAGAGAGGTTTGCACAAGTCAGCCTCTGAAATGAAGACTTATCTAGCCCAAAATGTCAATTGCACCAAGAAACACTGAGAAATGTAATCCACAGCTCAAAAACCTTTGTAAAATTTTATTTATTTATGTATTTGGTAAATGTTGGTGGAGTGGAAGATTCATTTTGAATAGTACTAAATCATATTCTCGGTAGCACTAAAAAGTCTACAAAACAATAAAAAAGCTACTTTGGAGGATTCTTCCAAAGGAATATGGTTTATTTAGAAAAAGTAGTCCATACAAAGCAGTATCATTAAAAACAAAAAACAAAAACTGTCACACTGTTCTAAACAGAGATTTACTATAGTTTCATAAAGCAAAAAATTTTTTAAATTTTTTCTTCCATTAGTCCTAAGAACTAAGACCAATGAGGATTGCATTCTCCAATAGCAATAGTTACTTGATTGATCTAGCCACTATAAATGCTAAAGCTATAATATAAATACACACACACACGGAAAAAGCAAACCCTCCAGAAACTGAAAAAACAAACACTTTTAATTCATGCCTTCTGCTCAGTCTACAAGAATTTGGCTTTTAAAGCTCATCAAAAGCAGTTTCTGAGAAGCAGAGGTTAAAAAAAAGAAAAAACAAGGAATGTAAGAGTCAGGAAAGTATTTGTCAGATTAGTGTCAGAGACTTTTGTGAGGATGATGCCTTTATCCACCGCAATACATATCCCTAAAGCTGTTCACTTGGCTTCAGAATTATAGCCATTGAAGGTAGTTTGGTACATTTTTACCTTTTTTGTACATCACCATTGTCAACTGTTGACTGAGCTTGCTCTGTGCAGATTACCATGTTAGGGCAACTACCAATACTGCTTCAATGATTACAACTGTGTCTTCTTCCTCTCTTATTTACCAAGACCTGTACCAAATAATGAGCTTTAAAAATGTTTTAATAAAGAGTCTGAACAATATAAACTTTCAGAAGTAATGAAATAGCCCTCATTGACAATGAAAACTTAATTTGGGCTACACTTTTTAGAATTTCTTCTAAAACAAATCAATAACCAGTGCTGTTTTTAAAATTCAAGTATAATCCTCAGCAAAATGCCTGACTCAACACTATTGATTATTTTTCATATTAATAGTAATTGCCAGTTAAAAAGCTGAAAGTAATCAACCCTAATTAAGCATCTCTGCCTGTTAGAGATAAAAATCACCTCTCAAAATTGCAGCCAGGAACAGCAGGGTTTTCAAAAAGGTAACCTCAAATGCATTTATTTATTAATTGAAATACTCCTTCAACCTAACACCCTGCTTGAGAGATATGTTTTCTGTTATTCTTTTAAACTGCTCTGGACCTCTCATCAATAGGCCCAGCTGTTAAATTCAGGAGCAGTGACAACAAATGCCTGGGCAAACAAGAGCTGAGAGTGAGGCCTTTCTTTAGAATAATCAGAGCTAGTTGACACAGAGGGCCATACCAAACTCCTTTTCAAAATTCCATTAAGAAGCTGGGCAGAAATAAAATAAACACACTTATATACATCTTAAGGAAAATTATAATTCTACCCCTCAGTGGACCTTGCTTCGTTAAAAATTTTTTAAAAATCTGACAACCTTGAGAAACAGTGAGACAGTGTTACAAGTTTCTGAAGATGAGAAATGATCCTCACTAAGTGCAAAGTGGGAAAAACTGGTTCCATTACCCAGAGATTATCAAGTACCTGATAAATCTTTTAGGCAGGCTGACTTTAAGAACCAAGTGTCACTATAAATAAGCCTGTAGAACTAGATGTGCTTTTACTTCCCTGACTTAATGTATGGAATTTTATAAGATGGTCAACTTTTAAGTTAAATGTGTACTTTTGAACCATACCCCTTTCTCTTTTTTTTCCTGGACCCCAGAAAGCATCATCTGAACCTTATCTACAATGCTGAAGGACTGGCCTCTCTAAATACCTCAGTTCTATCTTATTTTTCCAAAATCAAACAACTTTTACTTTCATGTGAGCATTCTTGAATTAGGGCAAGTAACTGTTAATAGGTTGATTTGAAGTAAACATGCACACAAGTAAGAGGCGCTGTCCTTAGAGCATCTGCAAATCTCAAGAAAAAGTTGACAATGAAGCAGAATCTTGCCCATCTTGGGTCCAGGATCATTAATAAAATTCAAGATCTAGCCTAATAGTCTCATAGTTTTTTATCTTTCTCTTTTCAATACACCACCCACCCTCTTTTCTGTCTAACATGACTTTAAGGGTTTTCAATATGTTTTAACTTCACATTTCAAGATCAGCTTTGAGCTGTAATTTATGTATTACTCTTAAAGATAGGAACCACAATCACAGAACAGTTTTTCATTAATCTCAGCAAAAAACCTCAAGTTTCATCTCAAACTGAAGTGATAAACATTTTATTCATGGAAAACCACCTACATCCTTTTAAGGGAAATGATTGGCTAATAAAAGGGAAATAGTGGCTAAATAAAGTTATAGAGATGGAGCCCCTTAAAAAATTTTATGGATGCTTGAACTAACCTCAAAATTTGGGGGGAAATATCTATCATAGAGTTATAATAATTCCTATGGTCTTTCAGCTACAGATGTTCATTTTAAAAACTATTTTGTACCCAAGTGAAAAGTCCTGAAAAATCTAACAAATATAAACCAGCTTTATGTTCTCTTTCCCTCTATCCTAAGACTTCTATTTCCACCTTTTATGGAAAGGAAATAAACAACCAGCTTCCTGTTCAATCACTAGCTTACGGCCAGTCCTTTACACATCACAGAACACTACCCATCTCCTCCTTTACTTCTCTCCAATGTCCCTTATCTTAATTTAAACTTGTTGAAATATGAGAATGTTCAACCACACTAATGCTTTCCTATGAAATTTATCTTTCTTACTTCAACATTTGAATGCAAGAAATGTCAAGATGTCATGGATTATTTCTTACTCCTAAGATATTTATATTAAATTATTTATATAGTGAAGACTTAGCACCTATGAAAGTGAAATTTTGATTTGCCAAAAGTTGAAAGTACTGCAATTTATAGGAAATGGTTTTATCTTCTGTGCTCACTATTGTATGCAACCAGAAAAAGGGCCTCCCAGATCACTTCCTTTTCTATTCTAATTACATGAAAATGTAAAACAGCTAAAATGGCTATCAATAAGGGGGATTAACTTTTTGTGAAAAACTAAGTATTACTTTAACCCTATACTTTCCTTTAAAAATGGGATGCTTTAGAAAAACTAAGTTAGACAAATTCTTTTGTGCTTGGATGAACAACAGGAAAGCAAAGCCTCCAGGCCTTTGGGGAGGAACCTTGTCCCCACAGCCGGCTCTGATGTGCTTGGGAGATAAGGCTCCACAGTGACACTTAAGGAAAGGCCTGTTCACATTTGAATTTCTGCATTCCTCAAGAACAATTCATGGCAATAACTAACTTTGCAGAAGAGCTACATGAAAGCTTTGGCCAATGAATGAGGGTCATCTGCTCTTTATCACAAGGGTAAACCTCATCCTGGCCAGTTTCTAACCTTTTAACCCTGTGAATTCCTAATTTACACATGAATAATGGAATTCTTGCCTAGAGTGCAACTTTCAGCTTCTAGTTCCTAAGTTTAGAAACCAAGACTTGATTGCCTGTGTTAAAAATCTAAAACTTGCACAGATTAAAGTTTTAGATTTCCAGGTGTTGTACTACTTATTATACTTCAGAACTAAAAGATATGTTTGCTGACAAAATCCTTGACTAGAAAATAAAAAGAACATACTTGCCCCCTACTGTTATCAATAACTAGGAGAGAACGAGCCTTAAAAAAAAAAAAAACACAAAAACCAGAATGTCCACTTAATGCCTATTCTCTTCCTGTTTATTATGTATCACATCTTTACCAGGATAAAGTCATTTGAGCCTACAGTGTCACTGGACATTGCTTCTCAGTATCAGAACTAACTCTGTGAATTTTAAATCTTTAAGAAATCTACTTCTAAAGAAAAATCTAAACACACTATGAATTTTTCATTTTAAATCTATAATACTGGATGCAATTTCCTAGCAAAGTTCCTCCTCCAAGTTAAATAAAATACATGCATATGAAAAATGTGGTTCCTACAACTAATCACCTACAGCTGATATTTAATAGCAATGTTCTATATAATTTAACTGAGTTCCTGATCCTTAAAATATGAAAACTACTTCACCATAATAGCCTTCAAAATATTTGTTATCAATTTTTATAAAGATACCAAATCTAAAGCTACTCAAAAAGCCAATACCAATATCTGTTTCACTGTTACTAACATCTGTTATACTGTTTAGAATTTATTTATGAAATCAGAAAGCTCTGTGTGTTTTCAAAATATTTCTGAGTGCTCGAGAATTTTGTCAGGCTTCTAAGGAGGTCCTGGAAATACCCTGTGGTCATGACAAATGCTTCACCTTTCAAGGCCCCCCTCCATCTTTCCATCCTGCCCTTCTCCTCTCCAGGAAGGTAATACAAGTTACAGGTCCTGGATATGAAAACACAGGATTCCACAAACCCGAAAAGGGGGGAAAATTACAACCCTATAGGACAATTTTACATTAGACAAAAAATTAAGTGAATAGAATGTAAGTGTGAAAAAGCACACTATCCTGAAAACAATACTGTACTGAAAAACCATTACTCAACAGCAACAAAAAATAATTACTGGCCAATGATTACAGCAAAAAAAAAAAAAAAAAAAAGCAAGCAAGCTAGCTTATCAGATATTCTCTCAGATTTATGCTATTCTTGGGGGGGTGTTAGATTTAGCAACTTCTCTACTTTTCTGACATATTTCAATGTAAAATATCTTTCTTGCAATTTATTTTCTACTATTATTACTGTCCAAATAAATTATTAAAATGAGGGTGGCACAAATATGGCCATGGACTATTACAATAAAGTCACCCAAGAAACCCCCACCAACAGCTTCCTAAATTTCAATTGTGAAGACCTTGAAGAGACTATTTCCTAAAGATTATGCCTTTATCTCAAAAGCTCTCTCCCCCTATTGTTCAACTTGCAAATGATCAATTTCCAGGTATAGTGTAAAAAAGTGCTATCTTTCGTGGATTAACAAAAGCTTGTATCTAGGATGCCTGTAAAACTATTTTTAAGATACAGTTATGTTGTGTTTTGTTTTAAGATGGAAATTGTTTATTGTAATCTTGAGTGCTGGGTATCTGATCACCTGAAGAGGTGAGAAGCCTCAGGGAAAACAAGACGTTCCCTAACTCTCCTGGGCCCATGTGTACACTCGACAGCTATCAGGTCAACCACCAAGCAGTGGATCACTCGGACAAATGGTTGATCTGAGGGCGTTGTTAATACAAAGGAAACCATTAGACAGCAAACTTTATGACAAATGGGAAAAAGTGAGCAGATCTGGTTTAAGTCCATGAGGCATAACATGGAAATGGTCTTAATCTCTTTCTCTCCCAGCAGGAAAAGCCTAGAAATACTTCAAAGGCTTGAGAGTTACTGACCAATGCCCTCTCTTACAATTAAAAAGCAACATGGGTGATCTTAAAGCAGTCAGAGAAATGGAAGGTTAGGCTATACGAATGATTTAACTTTTAAGGGCCATCTACAAAGCAGAAAGAGTTGCTTGTGATTTTCAAAATTTAGTTATGAATTTACAAAAGACGAGATTTTTAGAACAACTTTTGTCCTGCTGGCCAAACTTTTCACTCAACTCTTTTCATAGTTTGAAACACTTAAATTTATACATAGTCACCTTTATATAGGTTTTGGTGTTCTAAGCCTAATATGACTTTTGTTCTCAATCACTCATTCGAATTTATATCTATATACGTTTTCTTCAAATTTTTCTGTGTGTCTTAGTTAGCACCAACTACTACCTCCAGAAAATTCTTAATGTTTGTATGATTATGCGGGGTTAGCATATTAATGAATCAAGAAATTATCAAAATGTTAGCAGTGAAAAATGTCAAACAATCAAAAACATAAACACTTACTTGATAAGGTAAGATGAGCTTTTTGACTAAGAATGGCTCCAAATTTGTTCATTGCCAAGCACTGATAAAATCCTTCATCAGACTGCTCTCCTCGCTTGCCTTCCACCTCACTGATGTATAAAGAGCCGTTGGACAGAACCTGGATCCGCTTATTTTCAGACACTTTTGCTCCATTTTTCAACCAAGTGACCTTAATAGGAACTTCTCCATGAGCCTGGCAATCTAAAATGACTGGGTCCTTTCTTGTGACAGTTATATCCTGCGGTTCTTTTATAAAAAACAGTTCGCTAAAGCACCATACTCCTACAAGGAAAAAGGGGGAAAGGCATACCCACAATTATCCGTATAAAATCATTTCTTAACACACAACTGTAAAACACATATTCAGGATGTAATGAGACAAAGTTGAACCACCGTATTAGTTAACTTACAAATACCTTACTTAACAAACCAATCTAAGTTTCAGCAAACCTTCTCAACAAATCAGAGAAATCTTTTTACAACATGCTTTACACTAAAAGCATAGGAAAGATTTCAATAACTTCTATGTCCTTTAAGAATTCTGTTCTCAAGTGCCTTACCAGAGTTTCAAAATCATCAGGAAAACTCTTGAGCACAAGCTGTTGGCCACTTTTACAAGCTTGTCAAAAAGATCTTGAACAGAGTAAGTTGTAAAAGTCTAATTTTACAAGAAATCATTAGCAAAACTCTGACTCTGTGAACAAGCAAGTTTATTTCCTTGTCCCTTGAAGAGTTTTTGGAACCCTTGGCATCTACTCCTTTGGGAAGTACGTTTATCTTTTGTGACAAGTTACAAGTTTGCACTTTTATATCTGCCTTTTTACAGCAAGGGCTCTGTCTCCTCTCCTTGAATGAGAGCCATTTACTTAATTTCTGCAGAGTATGGTAGGTATTTAAAGGACAAACAGTTGACTTTGAAAAGTTGGTAACTCTTGCTGCTTGTACTCAGTGGGTGATCGGATTAGGAAACTTTTATTTCATTTTTTTAGAACTACCAACTGCTGGAAAAAATGCGTGACTAATTGGTCCTTACTGTCTAATAGAGATAGGAGATTGCTTAATCAACCAATACACATTTTTATCAGAGCAGAGGAAAAGCTTTATTCTGAGCATACACATCGTCCAGTCCCCTCCAGGATAAAGCATCCGATGACCAGCTAATAACCCCGTCACCTCCTGCATTTAGCGGAAAGGTCAGCTAAAGTCTTGCATATTGATTGGGGCCGAGGAGAGTATTAGGGGATGGGGGGGGGGTAGGGAAGGGAGACATTTAATCTTCCTTCTGATTGTCTTTAATTCATGATTACAAATCCTTGGAACTGATCTGTTTCTCATCAAGGCAGGTCCTCCAAGCCTCACACACTAGTCACGCTCCCACGCCCGGGCTGCCGACTTCTAAATGGATGCCCAGGGCGACGCGAGCGACTCTAGCAGCCCCGCGCTACGAGGACCACTCCGGAAGGCGCCCATTGTGTTTCCGAGTCACATCTGACTTTGATCCTTTTCTCACGCTAACAGAAAACTAACTCCTCCAGAAAACAAACAAGCCAACCCAAAAAACCCCACGAAAAGTCTGGGGTTTCTAACCTGTAAATAAGTAAAATAACCCACTCTTCTGAACACCTCCCCTCCATCCACTTTACACTTTTTAACTTTCTAAGGATAAAGCAACACAGATGCAAAAGAGAAAAATTAGTTCATTCAAGTTTGCGCAAAGCCAACCTGGAGTTTGGAGGGGATCTTCAGATTCGCACACATCTCAGGCCCTGCCTCAAAATACCTGGCTGTGAGAAATAAATCCTGCTTAGATACCTTCCTTCTCAGTTTTGGGACGTTTCTCGCGCCCCTCCGGGCACAAATGGGCCACAAAACGTCCAACCCTCTTTTTCCAATTCCACCCCTCCTCGCTGGATCCGGAAAAGTGAGGGCACTTAGGGGTCTGACCTGGGCGCTGAGTTCGCCCATTCTCCCCCTGCCCTAAAACGTGGGTGAACCCCCACTGCAAAGAGGGGAAGCCGCGCGGAAACGCGGCGCCCCCTGCGCGGCGAGGCTGCCACTAAGGAAACAATATAAATAAAGCCACGTGCGGCCGCGGCAGCCCCGGCGGGCGCGGGGCCCGGGCTGGCCACGGAGGCGAGGACTCGGCCGGAGTGCGGACAATGGCGCGAAGAGAAAGGGGCGACAGTGGACAGCGGACGCCGGCCCTGCAGCCTGCGGCCGGGGGAGCGCAGCGGCGAGGGGCGGGCACTGGAACAGGCGCCCACCGCCGCCCGCGCCCCCGCAAACCCCGCGGGCACCTCGCGCTTCCAGCAGCGGCTCCTGACTGGCCGCAGGGAGGGGGCAGCGACGGGGGGGCTGGCCAGCGCTGCGGCAGAGGACCCCGCCGTCCCCCGCCAAACACCCTCCCGCCCCGGTTGCCCCCCTCCCCAGCCCACTCGCGCCTGCTCACGCCCCACGCGCGCAGGAGAAACGCAGAAGCAAGCGCGCCCACCTGGAAGGGAGCCGAGGAGCAGCAGGGGCAGGAGCGCGCCGAGCAGCATCCCCGGCGGCTGCGGCCGGGCGAGGGGTCGCGGAGAAGGCGCCATTCAGCGGGGCTGCGCGGGCATGCTCCCCGGCCGCCCCGCGGCCGCTGTCCGCCTGCCGGCCCCCGCCTCCGGGCGCTCCCCGCGCGGCGGCTGGACGCGCGGAGCCTGGGCTTCTCTGCTCGGGCACCGGCGTGGCGTGGCGCGGCCGGAGGCTCGTCTCTGCGGTCGCGACGAGGCCGGCGCACGGACACCCGCTCGCGGGAGGCGGGGGGCCCGAGAGTCCGGCCCGGGGGCGGAGTGAGGCGGCGGCTGGAGGGGGCGGGGGCGGCGGAGTGGACAGCGCCGCCGCTGCCGGCCTGGGGACTACTTTCTACATCTGGCCCCTGGTCTGGGGACCGCGAGGTCGGCGCGGCCCGCGGAGGGAGACGCTGGGAGGGGGGCCCCGTGGCGGCCGGGTCGCGGACCCGGGGGGAGGGGGAGGGACCCGCCGGACAATGCACCTGGGGGTCAAGCCCCGGCTGAGGGTCTCCGGCCCGCGTCCCCGCCCCCTCCGCCTCCCCGCCACCGTCGAGGACGGAGCCACAAAGGCCGAGCCTCCCGGCCCGGCCTGCCCCGGGGGCCCCTCTGCGCCCCCCACCCTGGGCTTGTTTGGGATTCGGGGAAGGAGGAGGCGGGGTGGGGGAGGGATGGTGTTGAGAGACGTCGAAAGGCCGGAGACTTCTACCCTAATGGCCCCTGCCCATCCCCCCTCCTCCCCTCACACGCCGAGGCCCTGTGGAGGGAAAACTATTTCCCACTTCAGAGATTTGTCAGCTCCGCTGGAGGCATCTCCGGGTGATAAGCCCCCACATTTGGGGACGGTTCCTATCCTCCCTGCCCCCATCAGATGCAGCCCTGGCTTAAAAACATCTCTGAAGTGTGCCCTGAAATGAACAATTACCGTTTGGGGATACGTTTTATTATCTCTTTCTTAACTTAGTCAGGCTCTTCAGTTCCTGAGAGTTGTGCACACAAAAGGCCCTGTCCTGAGAGTTGAGGCGAGATCAGGAGATTTCCAGATTGTCCGAGCTGGGTCTGGGGGCTAGGCGTTGATGGACTACCTGGTTAGAAGTTGAACTGACTAGGAAGGACACAAATGTGAGTTTGTTCTCATCTCTTTAAAGTTAGTTAAGGATAACAAGAGAAGTTAACAGGGACATTAAAAATGTAATCGGTTTGCTAAACATGTGCGGATCAGGGAGAATATTTACATGTGGATTAGCATTCCTAATCCAAAACTAAATCTATGGCCATGATGATGACACAGGCCAAAACACTAACCTTAATGAAAGCTACTGACAGAAATCTAGCTTTTGTCACTAAGACATCAACTCACTCACTGCCTTTAGCGTGTTCCAGAAATCCTCCCTCTGGAAAAAAAAAAGCGAGGGAATCAACAGTTTCAGAACATCTGTTGGGAGTAACCTTCCCCGGAAGCTTACTATAATAGGGATCAGTCTACTTAACAATTTCAACTTAACTGCGTGTAAAACGGTAATACCCTCGGCTCTGTTTCCTCCAAAACCTTACTTACCGTTTATATGAATTTCAAGTACTTCTAAGCATCAGAATAAAGAGTCATGGAAAGGAAAAATGTTTAGAGGTAATAAAATGAAACATTAGCGAAGATGTTTTAAATATCTGACAAATTTACACAAACGTATTCTTAACTGTGTGCCTATTAAACGATTTTTTTATTGGATGACTTTTTTTCTCTGTCTTGACTCCCCCTTCTCCCAGTTCCCTTTCAATCGATCCTAAGTGCTCATATTTCCTGGATAAGAATTGCTAATAAGATGCTTTTATGCTCTCCTTTATGAATAAATCAGAAGAATAAAGGCTAGGGGAGAGAAGAGATAAGCTAAAAAGCAAGGGAAGAACTTTTTTTTAACTGCCACTTCGTTGGTTCTTTAACATTTCAATTAATCATAGGAGCCTTTGATTCTCCTTAAATGGCTTTGAGTTGTACTGAAGAGGAACATAGCGTTGCATTGAATATAAAATAATATTATATATATGATATATATGTGCAATGAGATTAAAAAACCCTAATTAAACTCTTCTAATATATTTATTTTCCCATGTTGGGCAGCAATAAGTTTACTCTGATGATGTAATTATACCATGTTATATAAAATTTACAGTATACCTACCCGAGGTCACTTATCAGAAAGTGGTAACTGGAAACCAGAATCCATATCTTATTTGTTTGTTGCTGTTTCTACTGTATAATCCTTTATGTCCTTAAACTTCTTTTTTTTTCTTTCCTTTTTTTCTTTCTTTCCCCTTCCTTCCTTCTTTCCTTCCTCCCTCCCTCCCTTTCTTCCTTCCTTTATTTTTCTGTAACACCTATTCCTCTGGGATTCAGAATTTATAGCATGCTTCTTTAAATAACACGGTATATGTCTTCTTGGACAGTTACATTTTCTTTCATGTATAATATTTGTCTTACATATGTAGTAGGCTGTGTAAGCTACCTAGGGTCTTGTTACCCAGTTCTCGAACGCCCCACAGATTCCAACACAGTGCCTTGAATATAGTAGGTGGCACTGTAGTGACTAAGAGCACAGTTTTGGGTTTCTGACAGACTAGGGTTCAAACTTCAGCCTCATGTAGATAAATTATTTATGCTCTCAATCCTCATCCATTTAATGGGCATAAGTACGATACCAATGGGGTGCTGTGACAGAATGCGTGGAAAGTACCTGATGTGTAGCTCTATGAATAAATTCTATTATTATTTTGTAAGTAAATATTCTCAATAGTGACATCTGTGTCCTTTTAGAGTGGGTTTAATTTTGCAGTACTCAAGTTTTTAATAGTCAAATCTGATTAACTGGTTGGGTGATTACCCTGATGGTTACTCTAAGGATTTATTGAAACAGTTCCTAAGCTGGTCCTAAAAGAGGTAAGAAAGACCTAGGTATTTAACCTCCCAAAGTTACCCCCTTGATAAACAACTCCCTAAGCCCTCTTTGCTTGTATATTCTAAAACAAGGACAATTATTTTCAGGCCCAAAAGGATAGAGCCTATATGGTTAAAAGAGAACTGAAATATGATGGTAGGTTTCAAAAAAAGGAATCAGGTTTTGCTAAATAAATTCAAGACTCCTGGCCTTTCAGGGGGGAAATAATGACATAGTTTCACTTACCAAATTATGGAGCTGTACAAAGTGACCTTCAGACCCTCTGACCGCTAAACATTATCTGGTTCTATGGACTCATAGGACCATTTGTATATGCTTATGAATCAGAGACAGTAAGAAAATGCAGCAAAAGCCCGGAGTCGTTCAGTTTTTTTTCCTGGAGTTGAGCTCCTGCTATGCTGCTTAGATGGCCAGGCCCTGGGTGAGGATCACATGCTACGGGTTTTATGTGATTTAGGAAATCACACCCTGATGAGCTTAATATTTGCCATCAGAAACATCCTGAAATGGATTATCTAAAAAGTGGTGGTAAGTCTTCATGGAACTGAAGAACAGTGCGGCTGCTATGGAAAACAGTATGGCAGATCCTCAAAAAATTATAATAGAACTATAACATGGCATAGCAATTCCACATCTGGGTATACATAATTGAAAATAGGGTCTTGAAGAGATATTTGCAAATCCATGTTCATCACAACATTATTGATAATAGCCAAGATGTGGAAGCAATCTAAATAACCATCAACAGACAAATGGATAAATGAAGAAATATACATATATATAGCTCACAAATATATGGTGAAATATTATTCAGCCCTAAAAAGGGGGAAGTCTTTTCATATTCCAGAACATGGATAAACCTGTAAGGAGTTATGCTAAGTGAAATAAGTCAATTGCAAGAAGATAAATAATGCATGATTACACTAATAGGAGGTATCTAAGGTAATCTAACTCATAGAAACAGAAAGTAGAATGGTGGTTGCCAGGGGCTGGAGGGAGAAGGAAATGGGGAGTTGTGCCTGAATGGGTATGGAGTTTCAGTTGTGCACTGTGAAAAAGACCTAGAGATCCGTTGTAAAATAATATGCATATTGTTAATACTGTACTGCACACTTAAAATTGTTGAGTAAATTTACATTGTATGCTTTTTTTTTTTAACCACAATTCTTAGAAAGTGGGTTATAAATGCATGCCAAGGGCAGTGCTGATATTGACAAGGCAAAAGCTCATATTTACTAAGAATACATAGATCAGAGTAGGTCAAGAAAATGGAAGAGCAAAACACATCTTGATTCCAACAAGACATTTGACCATCTACATCTCATGATATTCTTATAAAGAAATGTTGATTCGATGTTAAAGGGGTTATGCAAAATAACATTTGATCGAAGCATCTACTCACTCCTGTTCAAGGGCTCCACGTTGCCAAGTTTCTCTCTGAAATCTTTTTTTTTTAATTGAAGTATAGTCAATTACAGTGTTTCAATTTCTGGTGTACAGCATAATGTCCCAGTCATACACAAACATACATATATTCATTTTCATATTCTCTCTCTGAAATCTTTTAAAATCTGTTCTACACTCACTATCTTCTGCCACTGCCCATGTTCCAGCTCTCACCTGGGCCATCGCATTTGAAAGGGCTCTCAACAGACTTCCCCCCAAAGATTCCAGTCTTTCCATGCTCCAGTCCATTTTCATAGTGACTACAAGGATCATTTGCCTGTGATCAAGTTTTTCTTCTGATCAAAAAACTTTCACTTCTCCCTCATGGCCTGTAAAATGCCAAAAGTGTTTATTAAACAACAAACTCCTTAATCCTAATGTCTCCCCAGTCTGGCCTTGATTTACCATTACAACTTTACTGTCAATATGTTCCTGAATGTATTTGACACTCAGGCCAAAGTGAACCACCTGCTAATTGCCCAATAGCGTTTGAGTTGTCCTGACTCTGAGCCTTTGCAGATGTCTTCCTGGGTTACTTTCTTTACCCTTCAGTTGCATGCTGCAAAGTTGAGACTTCCAAATATTATCTGTATTTTTAGGGGCAGCACAGATGTTATTTCATCTAAAACATTTTAGTATTCTTTATAACACATAACTTACACATATTTTACTGTTAGCATTTCGTGGGCACAAATCATGTCTGATTCATCTTGTATTCTCCATAATGAGAAGGACACTGCCTTGTAGTTAAGAGGAACTGAATAGGTATTTGTTGACTGAAGAAATGATGAATTACCATCCTGAAATACTGATTAAGTTGATGGAAAGCAATTGACAGAAGATTCTCTGGGAGAGCAGTGCAAAGTCTTGTACTTGGAGTTGATCTTGTCTAGTCTACATTTATTACCACTGGTCTCGATTAAAATACAGTGGGCATACTTATCTTAATTTGCATGTAACACAATGCATAACTAACATGTTGCATGACAGAATGAGAATTTTTTTCCCACTCCTAGTAGTCTTCTTGAAAGGTAGAAACTCAGAAGAGAGGCCCTGGGGGACTATCAAAGTGAGGATTTGTTACTGGTACACAATTTCCAGGGGAACTGAAAAAACTTAGCAAACAGGAGCCAGAAGTAACTCATCAGCTACCAGAACTGAAGGGGTTGTTCTGGGGCAGGAGAGGGAAGGTGATCAAGGGTTTGTAGCAGAAGAGAGCACAGGGTGTTTTAGAACTGAGGCCAAGAGCACTGGACATCCCCTTGGATATACACCAGCACTGGAAAGAGTCGTGAGGCACTGGTGAGGGCTGGCCCCATTCACTCGTTCAACAAACAACTGAGCATCCAATGTGTTAAGGGCACTGATAGATGCTGCAGATACAGATCTCAGAAAAATACGCTGATACTGAATGTTGCGATAAAGTCTGCAATGTTCATGATAATTTGAGGACACAATATTAGGAGCAATTTACACTCCTATAGTGGGATGAAGTGGGAAGGGAGGGAAGAAAGAAGTGACAGCTGGAGATGGTCAGTGAGAACTCCTGATAGATCTAACGAGATAATTTTTACTAGCTGAGAGTTTTTTCTCTATTTCTTAAGCTCTGAAATAACACAACTCAATGGTTCTTGCCGAAACAATCTCCCTTCTCCTATCCCAGTCCACCCGAGACCACCACTTTTTTTCTGCTTTGCCTGGACCAGTAAACCACAGACAATTGGTGCAGCTGGGCTGTGTGATAAGTGAGAAACATCTCCCTTATTTTTCAAATAGCTTGGAATTTAACTGAGATAAACATAAACTCATACTTTTTGGTTAATTTAATTGCATTTGATGGACAGGAATCAGGGTTGGTCATGGGGAAACCTGGCTTATCTGCAGTTTGTGAGAAAGTGACCTGCAGATATTGATCATAAATGAGACAACAATGCGTGTGGTGGCCATCGTGCTAATGCATCTGTGTTGTGTTCATAGATGCGTGTTGTCCAGGACAAAGATAGTTCAGTCTCATAAGTCATTTTGGTCATACTAGGTCTAGTGTATTATAGTCATCTCTGAATTCCACATTTTAAGAGGCAAGGTCTAGAATGCTGGCAGAGAATAACCAAGAGGGTAAATGTTTGGAAGCCAAAATAATATATCAGCAACAGCAATAGCTAATCCTTTCTACAGAGGAGGAAACAGGCTTGGAGAGGTTAAAAAACTTACTCAGGTTATACAGCCTGTAAGTGATAATGCAGATTTCAAACTTGGGCTTGTCTGGTCCATGCTTTATTGCTTTGTGTGTGTTTGTTTCCTTAAACCACACCAAGAGTGGCTTTATCACTGGATTCATATTTGTCTTTGATCATGTTTGAAAGTCTATAGTAGATAAGATTTAACATCAACTAAACTCCTTCTTTTTCTCATTTTATGCTGATTTTACTACATTAGTATATTAAGTGACACTCAAACTAACTTTTGTTTCAGGGGTTTTGCTACAACGTGTCTAAGAAATAGCAAGCAAAATGTGCATGTGCGTGAACACATGGCAGTGGGATAACTTCTAACACCTGCGAGTTAATCATCCCCTCCTCCTCAGCAATGAGCTTATCTTCATGCAAGAGCTTTCTGTCCAGCTCTGCTCAATACATCTCAAGGGGAAGAAAGAAAAACAATCAGGAAATGGCAAGTTTGAGGATGCTGAAGAGAATGGAAGATCTGTAAAGTGAGATCAATGGGAAGAGGTGGGGAAAAAAATGTTTAGATCAAAGAAGTTAACGTTGGGGAATAAATTGACAATAAAACTAGGGGATTTAGAAACCCCCCATCTTCCAGCGCATCCTGCTGCAGGTCTCTGGACCACTAAAGCGATACATGTTCTTACTCAGGCTCTGTTTGGTGGATCAGAAGAGAAAAGTGGAGGTGGTGGTGGGAGGGGACGCTGTGTACTAAGATATTGGCCCCAACACCTTCATGCTTCATTAGAGGCACTCCAGGGGTCTAAAGGGACTTCGGCACTCCATTTCTAGACACACCCACACTAAGCTTTCATTTAGTACATTCATAAATCTTTTATGACTGTCCTCAAATAGTGCACCGTGCCTCAACACCTTTACATAGCACCTAGCAAAGTGCTTTGCACACAGTGGACCAGGGGGTCCCCAAATTTTCCAAGAGAGGAATAAACTGCCATTCACTTTGTCTCCTGATGAATGAAGTGGTGCTGATAGTCTGAGGTCAGTAGTTAGTATGTGTGTTGTGGAGCTGATGTGGAAGTCGGGATAGGAACAGAGTGTACAATTAAAAGCCTCTGAATTGCATCCACCCCACCCCCAGTTCATCTGGCCAGTGTTTTGAGCCTCAAGCTAGGAGAGCACCAAGCTCTCTCCACTCCCTGCCATGGGAAATGCTGATGACACACACAAAGAGAGAGAGAGATAGTGGCAATTTCTAGCCCATAGTTTACTGAGTTACGTTTTATGAACCAATAATTTTCTTGATCAGCCCCTCAAAGACCTCTATAAATGGGCGAGTATTTAATGCCTCATTGAAAATGCATTTTATATCAATGGGAACTTTCAAGCCTGTCACTTTATATTGGCTGGCTCTTACTCCTTCTCCTATCCGCCGTACATAATAGCACTAGTGGGATTTAGTAACTGCTGTTTACTGTCTGCTGGCTGGCTGTATCCACATGGTTCACCATCTCTATCTAGGAGCCCATAAACCTGTAGATCCTTGACACTAAGCACACATTCTTTCAGCTGACAAACATGCAGATAGATTTCTCTAGTTTGCAGATTGTACGGCTATCACTGGCGAGGGATGGATGCTATGTGAAGGTGATTAGGGGAGAATAGTCTCACTGATTACAGACACAGAATCTTTAAAGTTAGTGTAAGATGGTAAAATATTTTTGGATCACTGCAAGACTATAAGAGTCAGAGAAGGAAAGGTAAATAAATGTAGGGACATATATAACCATACAAATAGAATACAGTTGCTTTGGCTGGCATTTTTCAGAGAATTTATACTCTGCAAGTTTAAATTTCTTATTAAAATAACTAAGACTGATGACTTAACAGGTTAGTAGTTGCTTTATATTTATATTTGCTTTTAAAAAACAGTGTCTACCAGTAAAGTCTCATTTTACAATGTCGAGCAACATTCTCCTGTAGCATTTTTAATGATAACTGTGAGTTGAGTAGTCTGATATGTTTTCATTTTCCAAAATGAAAATGTATGACTATATATTTTAGGAGTGGTAGGGATGACTTATTACACGTGCTGACAAAAACTGATCCTCCACAATTAAGAATGTTTTAGGAATTAGAAGAGATTTTAATTTTACAGCTTGATTCTGAAAACTTCCCTTAGGTGTGCAATCATATTCTGCTCAGCAATCATATTCCCATTTCTACCAGTCAAATCCCGTTTATCACTGAAAGGCAGCAGCTCATGTGAAATGGTACCCTGGGTACTTGCTTTCAGTTCAAAGCTCTTGCACCAGTGAAGACACATTAATTCCTTCAAAAATGTCCGAGTGGCCCTTTCACAGCTGCAAGATTCCAAGAAGCCGTTTTCTGAGTCCCACAGAGGTTGTTCTGCTTTATCACCTTGAATGGAGGGAGTGGGGGAGGAGCTGCCCTCTCTTCCTCCATCTCTACTTGAGGAATCTGACTTAGCTTGGAGGAGTCCTGACTGAAATCTCACTATGTGTTTTCTAAGGCTGCTTCATTATCTAATAGGGTGGAAGGAGGCAGAGAAAGAACAGGGATAAGGGAAGGCCCTCCCTGGCCATCCCACCTAGGAGAGTCCCCCACTGTCCCCCACTGTCACCCTCTGTCCCCTTAGCCAGCACAGCATCATCACATATATTTATTGTGCTCTATTTACTTCCTCTCTCTCCCACTAGAGGACTTCATCTGGCTTACAGCAAGCCGAAGATTTTTCTGGCAGAAAGTGGATACATCTAGTCAATGAGTACATTAGTGCATTTTGTAGACATAATCATTTCATCTGCTCATAGTTTAATATTAATGTCAGGAGAATGCTAATTGTGTGAAATAGACTTTTTCTCTGATTTGAAATTCTATCAGGTCAACATAAAATGCCCTTTTGGAAGAATTTCCTTCAAGCAGCTAACAAACAGTATTTGGTTTAATGGGGCAAACACATACTCAGGCACTCTGCTGGATGCTGAGAAAACCAAGATGAAATCATGCAGCCCTAACCCTCATAAAACTCACATCATAACTGTGGAGACAGACATATAAACAGATGCTGATAAGACTCTGTGGTGCCTGCTGTAACAGCGGTATGTACACAGTGCTGGGGGACTGGGCTGGGTAGGGATGTGTTTAAGTGGTGGAGAGGATAACTCAAGACAGGATAGAATTCAAAATATTAATTTAAATATCATTAAAGTAACACATGTACACAAAGACTCATGATAACAACGAGCAGGTCTGTGCACCCCTCCCCCCGACCAGAGCCTCCATCTCCCTCGTGCAGTCTGGGCTGGTGACCCTATCAGCTGCTGCAAAGCTCTTGTTCTGGGACTTCCCTATCTTGTTCTCCAGAGTTGGACTCATGCTTCCTGGATCCTGTGTCTTCTTTCTAGCTAATTCCTTGATTTTGCTAAAGCATACCCTGAAGTAGATCTCCAAGAAAGGGTGTTTGGGAGGTATTATTTGAGTCCTTGAATATCCAAAAATGCCTTTTTTCCCACTCTTATTCTTGATTGGCAGTGTGGCTGGGATACCGTATTTTTAATTGAAAATGAACATTCTTCGAAATTTTAAAGGCATTCACTCTCTTCTGGCATTATTTTGTGTTGAAGAGTCCTTTAAATCGTTCTGATTCTCAGTGCTTTGAACATGGCTTGATTTTTCTCTCTGAATGTCTTTAGGATTATCTCTTTATCCAAGGTGCTCTGAAATTTCACCATCACATGCCACGGTGTAGGTTATTCACTTTTATTGAAGTATAGTTGATTTACAATATTGTGTTAATTTCAGGAGTACAGCAAAGTGATTCAGATATATATGTATTCAGAATATATATATATTCTTTTTCAGATTTTCTTCCATTATAGATTGTTATAAAATATTGACTATAGTTCCCTGTGCTATATGGTAAATACTTGTTGTTTATCTATTTTATATACATTACTGTGTATCTGTTAATGCCATACTCCTAATTTACCCCTCCCCTTCCTTTCCTCTTTGGTAACCATACATTTGTTTTCTTTGTCTGTGAGTCTGTTTCTGTTTGCAAATAAATTCACTTTTATTATTTTTTTAGATTCCACATGTAAGTGATATCATATAATATTGTCTTTCTCTGTCTGACTTATTTTACTCAGTATGATAATCTCTAGGTCCTTTCATGTTACTACCAATGACAATACGTCATTCTTTTTATGGCTGAGTGATATTCCATTGTGTGTGTGTGTGTATCACTTCTTCTTTATTCATTCATCTGTCAATGGACACTTAGGTTGCTTTCATGTTTTGGCTATTGTAAATAGTGCTGCTATTAACACTGGGGTCCATGTATCTTTTCGAACTAGAATTTTCTCTGGATATATGCCCAGGAGTGGGATTGCTGGATCATATGGTAACTCTAGTTTTAGTTTTTTAAGGAATTTCCATACTGTTTTCCATAGTGGCTGCACCAGTTTATATTTGGCATGGTTATTTCTCATTTATCATTCCAACAACCAGTGGGCTCTTTCTCAGTTGTAAATTTCTTGAGAGAAAAAATAATTTTATTGACTTTTATTGGCTTGCAATGTTGCCTGATCATGATTTCAGAAAAATTAGAGAGAAAATTGTATTTTAATAGTTATTTTTAGTTGTTTGCCTAACTTAACCCAACTTAAAAAATTTATAATATGAAAGAAATTTCAAAAGCAGTGTTCTTTTCTAAAAAGTAAACTAGTACCATATAGTATTTGCCTCCCATTTATGTAACTTTTATAGTTTAAGAGTTTTTACAAACTTGACCTCATACAATATTTTACCAGCTATTTTATAATATTTTTTAAATGTTCATCACAAAAACAGTGACTAAAAACTCACTTGATATATTTTTTTCTTTTTTCTGTTTCTTAAAGAAATGACATGTAGAAGGGTGATTTTCTTTGATCAAGGATCAGTTTAGCATTTTCATTACTCTAGATAAATTAAAAGAACAGGTTAATGAAAAAAGGCTGTCTGTTCAAGAATGTAAAAAGTGAGGCAGATGAATTAGATGTGGAAATGGAAAATCCAAAGAGAGAAAAAAGACAAAGAATGAGTAATCTGTGAGAGGAACTGGGCTGATATTTTAGAAATTAAAACAAAATGTCATACTTTATGTACTAAGGTGAAAAATAGGTCTAACTTCATGGGTCTGGAAGGGTCCAACTTGCTGAGAGAGGATTAAGCAATGAATCCTCCACTTTCAATGCCAGTCTCTGATTTCACCACCAAATAAATACCTTTTGGTCTCCCATCCACTCTAAGAATAGAAATATATTTCTTGCCTTAGTCTTAAGTTTAAGATTAGCTCCCATGGCTTTCTAAATTATTCTGTGAATGCTCGTAAAAGCAAAACAAAAATTCAAAATTTTTTAAACCCATGTCTCTCACTAAATTATTTTTGCCTAATAGTTTTTTCTCCCTTCCTTCCTTCCTTCCTTCCTTCCTTCCTTCCTTCCTTCCTTCCTTTCTTTACTTCAAGAGAAATCCAAATCTTAGACTACACTGGCAAAAAAAAAAAAAAAAAAAAAAGCTCATTTTAACTACTAAACATTACTTGATTTGGAACTAGCTGTATACATGAAGTTTTCCTTCCAAATTTTCCATTTTTATTTTTATAGTCATTGTAGTTATCAAGGGTGAATTCTTTATTCTTGATTCTGACTAATTGATTTCAATTTTTTTCCCCCTTCATTCATCTAGTTTCATGATATTGGGCAAGTCGTTTAATCCCCTGAACTACAGTTTCCCTACCTGTGATATGTGGATAATAATTAGTACCTATATCAGTATTGATATAAAGACTAAATGAGATAATACATATAAACAGTTTGGCAGAGTGTCTGGCACATCAAATAAATGCTCAACAAATGTAAACTGTATTGTATTTGCATATAAAATGTGCTACCGAGCTCCATGTCCTGTCAAGCATTTAACATTCCAAAAGAGCTCTGATTTTGTGCTCAGCGAACAAAATGAGGATTCTAGTCTTACAAAAGGTCAGAAAAGTATCTGATGCAAGCTTTCCTCCATGTGAACTATCGGAATCAATGCACAGGTATCCAATTCCATGTCTGTAATGACCAAGAAACTTCAAATCCGCCTGCCCTACCAAACAGGGTTACACACCAATTTGTAGCGTGTACTTATATGCATCTCCTCTAGATATTGGTGGTGCATATGACAGTCACCTTGGCTTATAAGAATTTGACTAACTTGAGTCTAAAATAATTGTTAGATGTTTGCAGCCACTGTGACCTGATAGGAAGGTTCTTCATATAAGGAAGGTGCTGAGCAACATGAATTGATTAAGTTTGGTTTCTGCATGCTGTTCTGGTAGGCCCCTGTTTCACATTTTCAGTGGCACCTGAAACACTTAGCCTGGAAATCTCTTCAGTGAGATACTTAGTTCATTAGATACGTTTATTACTTTTCTGTTACTACAACATAACCAGGATCGACTTTCCTCCAGTTTCTAATAAAATTTTCCAAACATTCCTCTGAGATCTCAGTGTCAGCTTTCTCAAAGTCCACCAGGCTTCAATGGGCTGTTTCTTCGAAGCCCTTTAGGCTTTTACTAGTGCTCTCTTTAAAGTCCTTCCAGTTTCTTCTCATTGTCTGGCCCCAAATTTCCCTTGTATTCTAAGTTGTTTGTTTGTTTGTTGTTTTATTTATTTGTTTGTTTGTTTTGGCAGCAGCCCACTCTTAGGTAACAAAATCTGTACTGGTTATCTATTGGTGCATAGCAAATTACCCCCCAATTTAGCATCCAAAAATAACAGTAACCATTTTTTATCCTTATAGTTTCTGTCAATGTGTTATTTTTCTATGACTGTTGTAACAAATTCCCACAAGCACAGTGACCTAAAACAACAGACCGATCATCTTCCAGCTCTGTAGGTCAGAAGTCTGATACAGGTCTCCCCTGGGCTAACACCCGGGTGTCAGCAGGGCTGCCTTCCTTTCTGGAGGCTCCAGCAAGAGTCTTTTTTTCTTGCACTTTCCAGATTCTGGAGACCTCCACATTCCTTTTCTCATGCCATTTTCTCCATCTTCAAAGCCAGCAATGGTGGCCAAGTTCTCGCAGGGCTTCACTCTGACCTCTTGTCCTTTCCTCTTCCACATTTAAGGAGATTTGTGATTGCATTGGGCCTACTTGGATAGCCCAGGATATTGTTTCAAGGTCAGATGATGAACAAACTTAATTCCATCTGCTACCTTGATTCCCCTTTACTATGTAATATCCCATAGTCACAGGTTATGGGGATTATGACATGGACATCTTGGAGAGGGAGTCATTATTCTGCCTATTCCAGTGGATCAGAAATTCAGGAGCATCTTAACTCAGGGTCTCTCATCAGGTTGCTGTCAAGTTGTCAGCTGGGCTTGGAGGATGTACTTCCCAGGGGACTCACCAAGTTGATGCTGGTTCTTGGTGAAAGGCCTTAGTTTCTTCCCATTTAATACTCTTCTGCTGCTCGCAAGTCCTCAAGACATGACTAATGACTTCCCTTAGAGTGAGTGATTCAAGAGAGCCAAGCAGAAGCAGCAAGTTCTTCTATGACCTAGCCTCAGAAGTCACACACTGACACTTCTACTGTATTCTATAGATCACAGAGATTAATTGGTACAATGTCAGAGAGACCACACAGGATGGGAGTTACCGGTATAGTAGGTGAATGCCCCGTGTAGAGGGTGAGGCTAATGGGGGGTCCTATTGGAGGCAGGCTACCACACTGCCCACCTCCCTACCCCCATCACACTCCTGTGTGCGTTCTCTGCTCCCTGCTGACTCACACTACTCTTCCTTTCACTCATTTGCTTGTCAGTCAGTTCCCTTTTCCCTTGTTTTGACTTTGTTGAGGTCAGGAATTATGCTTATTTAGTTCTGAATCCCTAACATCCAGCACACTGTGATTGGATGAAAGTTAGTTAAGGAAAAAAGGCCTGAGGACCAGAACTTGGGAGCCAAGTCCACTCTTATAAGGAAGACTTGGTGAATTTGGAAGGCACCTTACTTGAACTGGAAAACTAGCCAGAGAGAATCTTGTGATGGCAAATCCCTTGAGTAAGAAAATATCTTTATACTAAAGTAAGGAACTTGAAGGCTGGGGACTAGGTGTAGCTTTTGATTGCTCTCCTGCCTTGAATAAAATTGAAACAATTAAAATTGAAACCATGCTGAATACCTGCAGTCTTTTTAATTGTCTATTTGCACATGGAGACCCCTCATTCTAAACAGGTCATTCTTGACCTTTCAACATTTGACTGCCTGGTGAGAATAACTGAAGATTGCTTACTGAGGCCCCCATTCTTTTTCTCTAAGCGTCTCTATGCACCAGAGACACTGTTGACAATTCCTCCAAAGACAAGACTGGTTTGGACCCCTAAAATTTTAGATTCTAGCCATCCTGTGTTCTCTCTGTCTTGCATAGAAGCATGAAAGTTTACAGGGACATACACTATGTTTGTTCTCTGAGTGTCCCTATGAAACATACTGAGTTTTCCAAACTGTGTATTAATGTAGACTCTGTAGAGATTTTTATGTCAGTGACAATTATTGCAGTATCCTGTGTTAGTGAAAAGGTTTCAAATTAGACTACTTGAATTTCTAAATAGAAACCAAAGAGACTTTTGCATAATATGTGAATTGAAAGGAAAGAATCTGCCAGTTTCTGGCCAAAAGGTGACCCCTATAAAGACATATTTGTTAGTTGTGAGTGACAAAGGTTACAGAGCCAGCCAGGACCATTTCTAAAGTGTTAAGCTGACCCTAGGTAACCAGGTCACGAGGTCGGTTGGGGTCAGGATTGGTTGAGGAGAACTCTTTGCCTTTTGTGGAGAGCTTTTAAAAGGCTTCAGGGTGCTGTCCCTCCCTCTCTGCTTTCTGGTCTCATCCTGTTTTCTAAAAGCCAGTATGATTTGGAAACTGACTCACTGGCTGACCTCCCCAGCCTGGGGCACATGGACAACCAGATGTGGGGTTCAAACCTCTTCCCGCTTGGCAGGGTGGCCAAAGCCATGGAGACTGGGCAAGGGGAATCTCCCATCCCTCGTGTTTTTGATAGGTAAGAATCATTTAATTTATCTTGACATTATTTCCGTTTGGCTTCTCTGAGTTTATGAGTTTAAATTGACGTCTTTGATGATCTTGAGCAAGTCATTCAACCATCTAGGGACTCATTTTTTTTCTTATCAACAAAATGAGAAAGTTGGACTGCACGATATATTCTTGCTGTTTGTTTTTCTTGCTTTTATTTTGTTAGTAGTTAAAACGCCTATGCTTTTTTTGTTCCTGATAAATAAAGAATTAAAGACAGGCCACACATTTCCTATAATCTCTCTCTGGGAATGAAGACATTGGATTCCTCTCGTTCTTGCAAACTAATCTTTATGTTTAATTGTCTGTATTATAGAAGGTGGAGTAAGACATTGTGAGCACCCTTCCCAAGTGCTAACCCTTTGCCTTCAGCCCCAGACTGCTTACGAACTTCTTAAATACAAGCTTTGAAGATTTTGCACACGAGATATACTCAGCTTATGGCTGCATTTGGTTTCTCTGGCATCTAATTTGTCCATTGCTGAGGTCAGACTTGGGACAATGATCTCTTATTAAAAGAACTTTGTCTTCCCCTCTTGTGGACATTTTAAAGCACATTTGGACAGACCTCTTTTAAAGAGAAATTCAGTGATTTGCTCACATATGGCTTAACTGATACAGGGACGTTTCCTCTTTGTTAACCTCTCTCCATCCATTTGAAAAGGAAATCAGCAAATTTTTGAAAAGCAAATTTTTGAAAATTTGAAAATCAGCAAATTTTTGAAAATTTGAAAAAGAAATCATGAGTCCTCTCTACCTCTGCACTTTCTCTTTTCCTTTCTTTCGAAAATGTGTGGGAATCTGGGTCTGACTTTGGAGTATTTTCCAGGCTTCCAGCCGCAGTGATCTCAGCTCTCTGAAACCACAGTTGCTCCCAGCATCGGGGTTCCCCCAGAGGAGGCTACTCCAATGGTTGGAAGTCTAGAGCACCCCATGCGCCTGGACCTCCACACACACCCAGTGAGGACCCGGGCAGGCCCAGGGCAGTTCTGGCTGCCAGATGCTCATCTGGTCCCTTCCACCTCCATTTTAGGAGAAAATGACCAGAAGAAGAGGAAATGATTGTGTTAATGATCATGGCCTCACAAAATCTAGCGTGTATGATGGAGGAACAGAATATGGGAAGGGCAGGCCCTGAATACTTGATGGAGAAACCTGCATTGGTTTCTATCTGAATCAATTCAAGAAATACTCATATGAGTAAAATTCTGAAATGTGAACAATGCAGATGCATCAGACACACAAGAAGTATAAGATGTGGGCCCACAATTCAGTGGAAGAGGAAGAAAAATATGTACACATAGGACGTAAATACAACCACATAAAGACACGGAAGCAATGCTTGCAGGGATGGAGAGGAAAATGAGTTATTCTGATGGGGAGACTTCCAGAAGGCTCTCTGTAGGAGGCAGCATATTAGCCTGGTCTTGAAGAATGTGTATGATTTAATGAATAGGTTTTGCAAGGGGGACAGAGGTCCTGGAGAATATTCCAGCGAGAGGGAAGAGAAAACAGCTTGAGTGGAAATCCTAGAGGAGGAAGCAAATGGTAAGAGGCACACAGGACGGGGTTAGGAGGTTCTTGAACAATTTGTGAAATCATATTGAGGAAGAGAAATATGAAATTATAATAGCTGGATGGAAAGCAGGAAGAAATTTTAAAGATCACTTTAGAGGCTTAGTTTAACATTATTTTGGTTAAGAAAACAATATGTAAATGACACACACACACACACACACACACAAACGGTTTGGATGACACAGAACATCTCGGAAAATGTCTAGCAGTTATTGAGACACCATTAGGATGTAGGTTGGAAAAGAGAAGGTAATTCTCCCTTATGAGCTAAAGCTCCCATATGGGATAATCATTCCTATTGTAAGGATAAATCAGACAATTGAGGTTAAGAGCTTAATATTATGCCAAATCCCTAAATGGTAGTTGATATTATTTTAAAATATTTTATGTTTATTGCTATTATTCTAGTTCTATGAAACTTAAGTACAAAAAGACTCAGAAGTACGGGCCCTGAGAAGGGAGGGGAGGAAAGCATCAAAACATGACCCTAAGGATTTAGAGAACAGAGGTGTCAGTGCAGCAAGAGTGAGGCTAGGCTCTGGGACAGCTAGTCCCCTGTGTACCTTTCCTCCAGCCTTGCGCTCTAGGCTCCACCAACTTCTTCAACAGTCAGAAACCACTGCTGTCTCCCTCTCAATTTCCTACCCGTGCCCCTAGTTCTGGGCCAGTGCCAGCCCCTTCCGCGAGCGTTTGCCCTCCTGCCAGTCAGAGTGCAGGAGTGTCTCTTCTTGTTGCTCATACTTTCTGTCTGGACATGTTTGAGTGTAAGTCACTCTTCCTACTCTGGACTTCTTTGGGTGCCTTGCAATTAGGGGGTGCCCAAGAAACATTCATTGAAATAAAAAGTAATGTATAGTGAGTTTAAAATTTACTACAGTTAAACTAAAAAAATTCTTTTTTTCTAAATGGAGGTGCTAAGGATTGAACCCAGGACCTCATGCACGCTAAGCATGTGCGCCACCACTGAACTATACCACCTCTCTACCCTGTAGTTAAATTTTTTAGGTAGGTGTTGGGGTGAGCCTCAAACCCCAGATGTGTTTAAAAAAAAAAGTTTACTTTTCTATAAGTCCTAATTCCTCAGGGTGACACAAATTTAGGGGGAACTCTGACTTTCCCTTAGGACTGAATTAAGTCCTGGAAGGCTCACAGAGTGCCATCTTGTACTCAGCCTTCCATCTGCACAGCTCACGGCCGAGTTGTCTCTCATCCCTTGATTCTTCTCTGTGCTTCTCAGGCTCAAGGGTGCTCCTTCTAACACCCAGGCCAAGTTAGAAATTTGATCTTTTTAAAATTTTGTTGGTGGGGAGATAATTAGGTTTATTTATGTATTTTTTTTAATGGAAGTACTGGGGAATTGAACCCAGGACCTTGTCTATGGTAGGCATGCACTCTACCACTAAGCTACACCCTCCCCACCCAGGCCAAGTTAGAAGAGGCAGGCAGAGTGCACGCCTCCCTTCTCAGGGAGTGGAGGGACATACTAGTGATTTGTGTCACTGACTTCCAACCCAGCATGGACCCTCCTCCTCCTTCCAAAGCAGAAAATCTTCATCTCGGCTCACAAGTGGGAAAATGCCCTGGTGCACACCTCACGATTTTTTTGTTGTTGTTTTCTGTGTACTCTGGGTCCCTCCAAGGCCTGAACTTTTAAGTGTCAGAAGCTTTTCCTCCACTTATTAAGGCATGGAATATCCTCTGGACCCCTGCCCGATTAAGGGAAGAGTGGAGGGGTAATGGGAAATAGTGGGGTGTAGGAATCGTAAGTATTTCAACTACAAAGGCATCTGGCCGCGTGGGGCTCATGGTAGAGAAAAGAGAAGTGGAAAGGCAGATCTGGGAATCAGAAACAGAGTTGTGATAATCAAAACTGAGTGACAGTCTATTTTCTGCATGTGTGTCTAAGGGGAAAAAGAAATCAATCAAGTCATTCTGTGAATTAAACACTGTGCTAATTACCCGCAGGGCTAGACAGGAAGCTTGCAATTTACGTATAAGAACTTTTCACATCGTGGCCCCAGGCTCCCTCAGGAACCTCTTTTCTCACCACTGCCTCCTCCCTTGACCACAGCGCCTTTGCCAGGCTGTTCCCTGAGGCTGGAATGGCTGTGAGGCTCTCTCCCTTCTCTTCCCCAGCCGGCAGACTGATCCTTTAAGGAGATCAAATATTTTCTCTTGAAAGCTTTTCTGCTGCCTGCAGCACTGCACTCCTGTAGCTCTGTCTCCTGGCCCGCAATGTACCAGCAACCACTGACCTGTGAAATCGCTGAGGGCAGGGGCTGACTCTCTCCTCAGCACCTGGCAAAGGACTTGGCACAGCGTAGGGACTCAGTAAACATGTATTGGCTGAATGGGGGAATTACTGATACAGTCAAAGCTGTAAGTGACAAAACAATAATGATGTCTGAGCAGTCAACAATAACCACAGTAATAGCAAACGTTTGCTGGATGTTCCAGATATTGTTCCCAGCATGTGACTTTCACAGTCTTATTTAATCCGAGCCACAACCCTGTGACATAAGCATGATCTTTATTTCCATTTACAGGTGAAGATGCCGAGAACCAGAGAGATCAAGTTCCCTGCTTGGGATTACTTGGCCGACCCTAAGAAAAGTTGCTAGCCTCAGGCAGGCTTCTTAATTCCTCTGGACACCAGTCACCTCAGACTTGAAGTGAGGGCAGTGGACGCTGTGATCTACAAGATCACCTACAGGTTGGAAAATCTGTGACTAAAATGCAATGCCTGTAAATGGGGGAACAGCAAGTACACCTTTTTTTTTAAAGGCTGTATGACTTGGTGTTGATTTGTACAAGGGAGGTGCTGCTAAGGATGCACCCCCTCCGATGGTCTCGGCCCCCCATCTTCCTGGACACAGGCCAGCCACGGTGGCTCAGAGAAGAGGTGGGGCCCCTCTGAGGCGGCAAAGCGCAGCAGATCGCTAGGGCTAGGCAGGCTGTTGGGTGAAGAAACAGATCAGGGAGGTACCGACTCCATCTCTGTCTCCTTTTGTCCTCTTACTGTGCACACATCCAGAGACAGTGAGTCCCAGTCATCCGACCTGCCACTCAGCTTGTGTCTCTCTTTCCTCCTTCCACTACCTCCATCTAGTTTGGGTCTTAAGAACTTCTTTGGTTTGCTGCCGTGACCTCCCCAACCTCTTTCTAGTTCACCTTACATCAGACTGTCAAATTTATTATATTCATCACAGTCTGGTCCCGCAAATCCAAACACCGCCCACTCCCCCATCTCTTTCATCCCCTTCTCATTCTTTATCCTTCATGTTCTGGTCCCAAACTCTCCTCATTCTCATTTCCTACTGTGTTTGAAAACCATCCCGCCCCGCCCCCATCTGTGTCCATGGAAAACCTCTTAGACTCAGTGCAAACGTCATGGCTTTTCTAAGGCTTTCCCAAATATTCACAAACTTAATTTCCCTTTGTTCCTCCTGGTGCCTCTGCTTTAGCAGATCACAACCAAACTTGTATTTAACATTATTTTTGTAAATGTGCTTCCGACTGGCCGTGAGCCCCAGGAAAGGAGGGGTCCCACATTTCCACAATTCTCGCAGAGGCCAGTACCAGCCTTTCACCGTGGGCTCTGGGTCGCTATTGAACATGTGAAAGAGGGTAGAAATGTCCAGGCTGTGTTGATCGAGGTTGAACAACGTGAGCCAACACTGTCCATGTTAGACTAAGAACAGGAATGTATAGGGTCTATTTTGCTGAAAGCCAGGTGTCAGTGCCGGGCAAAGAAACTGGTAGCAGCTCCTGTGGGGTTTTCTGCTCCTGGGCTTCCACGCCGGTGGTGGTTCTCTGTATCCTCCTGTCTGTCTCTAATTTGCGTGGGCAGGCGTTTGCCCTGTGACCTCAGTTCTCTGATGGATTTAAGAAACGTTATTGATTTTTGGTTTGTTCAGCATTTTTCATTTTGTGTGGATGGGAGTGATGACTTCTAAGCTTCGCACACAGGGGAGAGGAAACCGGAAGTCTCTTTAGGGTCTATTTCGGAATTCAAAAGGATAAGATGAAAGAGAGGCGAGTTCAAGACTTGCACATACGAACTATTATCTATAAAGCAGATAAGCAGCAAGTTTCTACTGTATAGCACAGGGAACTCTATTCAATATCTTGTAGTAACCTATAATGAAAAGGAGTATGAAAAGGAGTATATGTATGTATCTGTGTGACTGAAACATGATGCTATACACCAGAAATTGACACAGCATTGCAAAGTGACTATACTTCATTAAAATAAGTACATAAAATACAACAGTATATTCAAACAGAGAGAGAGAAAAGAAAGCAAGGAGAGGTCCCGGGACACCGCTGGGTGCTTGTACAGTGGAAGTTCACGGCTTAGGAGTCCTGCTGTTGACACAACTCTGCATCGACACGGCCCCGGCTCCGCAGTGTCTCCCTCCCATAACTCACATTCTAGGGAGGGGCCGCGGCGGGGTTAGCTCCTGTCGACTGAAATAAATGCACAGCCTAAAAGTTAAAAGAGTTATGTTTTATTTGGCGGGAGGACTCGAGCCGGGATGACAGCCTCTCAGATGCTCTGAGGGACTGCTCCGAAGAGGTAGGGGAGGAGCTAGGATATATAGGAGCTTTACAACAAAGACCAGGTAGTTGGAACAACAAAAGATTACTTGTTATCTAAAGAAAACCAGGCATCTCAAGTTCAAGGATTTAGTGCTTTTCTATGTATGGGAGGAAGCAAACATTTGGGCTCACTGACTTCATTCCTTTGACAAGCACCTGGCTATCTAGGGCCAGTATCCTGTCCTTTCTTATTCTGAGTCTGCTCAGAGGGCACCATTGTGAGTGGCTGCAGAGGCCGGGCTGCAGGCCTGTCCCCACTGGGGGGTGGCGGCAGCCACTGAGGACTTGGTTTCAGCATTCTTTGTTTACTGATGTAGTTGCAGTATTTTCACTCACATTGCAGTATTTTCGTTCACACTCCCCTGGATTAATCATCTACAGCCAAGGCCCCTGTGTGGGGTCACATAGGGTGGATGTGGCCTCTGGGGCCCAGCCCTGTTGTCTGCTCCTCAGAGAAGGAGGAGTCTTTCTGAGCTGAGCAGAATCACAAGCATCACCTACCTCACAGTCAGAGGTCCCTGCTGGAAATGTTTGGCAGAAAGGGGAAAGAATAAGTTAACCTCTACAGGAGGCAGATGCTGAGAAAGAGAAGAGCTGTTACTGACCAATCCCCAAAAGAAGGAGGATGAGAAGAAGTCTGTGCTTTAAAAAAACTAAAAACGTTACTGTTACTCTTAGTAACTTCGTCTACAGTATTTTGCAGGCTGGAGAGGTGGAGGCTGGAGGAGGCGAAAGTATATACAGCAAAGAAGTTGATCTTAAACCCACTGCTGATGTGGATCATGTATTTGCTGTCAATTCCAGGGAATGTTCTCTTCTCATGTTGGTGGAAATGCGAGGGTGTGATTAAAGTTAAGTCAGTAGGATGGGAAGGTGGGAGGAAAGGGGGTCAAGTAAGAAGGGTTAGGGTGGAGAGGAACATCTTTGGGGGCTGGGACAGGGCTCCGGCTGTCACGGCAGCTTCTGAAAGCAGATCCACTGCTAGCAGGATTTCGTGGAGCAAAGAAGGGATCAGGGCTACTGCTTGGGTGATGGTGGTGATGTGTTCAAGGCAGAAGGAGGGCTTCTCTCTCCCTCCGAGACCACAGGGAAGACAGAGCTTAGCTGCACAGACAGGCAATATGGAGCCCAGAAGGGTGGGGCGGGACTGATCCCACACCACAAGCCTGACACTCAATTACTTATTTCAGGTTGAGTATTATTCCTGTATTAGCTTCCCAGGGCTGCTGTAGCAAAGTATCACAAACTAGGTGGCTTAAACCACAGGAATTCATCACCTCACACTTCTGGAGGCTGGAAATCTGAGATCAAGGTGTGGTGTCAGCAGGGTTGATGCCATCTAACGGCTCTGAGGGGGAGTCTGCTGCATGACTCTCCCCCAGCTTCTGGTGGCTTGCTGACAGTCTCTGGTGTTCCCGGCTTGTAGATTTATCACTCCAGTCTCTGCCTTCATCTTCACGTGGTGTTTACCCTGTGCCTTTACATGGCCATTGCCTTATAAGGAGACTAATATTGGATTAGAGGTCCATCTCACTCTATTGTGACAGCTTCTTAATTAATTATACCTGCAACTACCCTATTTCCACATAAGGTCATATCCTGAGTTATTTATTGGGTTACATTCTGAGTCACATATTTGTTTTGGGCGGGGTGGACACCATTCAGCCAATAAGCTTCCTTCTTATAAAACAGCAGGCTGGGGCTCAGAGAAGCTAAATGCATTGCCATGGTCATCCAACTTATGAGAGTCAGAGTTAGAATTTAAACCCATGTCTCACTCCAAAACTGAGACGCTCTCGTCTTCTCTGTAGATGGAGGGCTGCTGAAGAGAAAATGGAAAGTTCAAGAGAGAGAAGCTTAGCAGTCGTCGGTGTGGGCACTGAGCTGGCAAAGCAGCGGCAGGGCTACTGGCAAGGGGCCAGGGCTCAGTCAAGCTGGAGGACATAAAATTTTCATGGCAGGTCTGCACAATTAAATGTCAATTGATCTATTTTAACAACTCACAATCTTTATGCACCTTAGGATGGGAATGGCAGTTTTGAGAGTTGAGAAGTCCTGCTCCAGCCTTTGGGGGAAAGCTGATGAGTGCTATTTTTAGAGCAGAAGATCAAAAAAGGAAGATGATGGCAAGAGCAATGACTAATATCTCCACAGTGCTTCACAGTTTACACGGGACGTTCACCCTGTGCGGTTCACCTGTGGCTGTCCTTAATTTACTGACGAGGAAGGTAAGGCACAGAGAAGGAATCGCGTGGCTTACCCAGGACCTCCCCGCTGGTGTGGGAGGGGTGGCCAGGGTTTTGTCCTGTTCTCTGTCCACAGAACCCCCTTAGAGGCCTTCTTTAGAGATGATAGCTGAAGCAGTGAGAAGTAGGGGACATCACTAAGAGAGAGCACAGTGTGGAGAAAAAAGGGAAGCGGGAGAAAGCCTGGTCCGACAAGACCATGTTTTGACATCACGGAAGAGACAAAGGCATCAGTGGATTGACACCGGACAGAATCACAGAATCAAGGGAGAAAGAGATGGTGATAAACAGCGTCCAGTGCTGGGGGGAAGATCAAGAGAATGAAGGCAGAGAAAATGTCATCGGATTTGGAAGTGATTTGCTCACTGGTGACCTCTCCAAGGAGAGCAGTGGGAGGAAGCTGGAGTGTGGGGGGTGGGGTCGAGGAAACGGGATGATGAGTGGCTCCATTTTTCATTCAGAAAGTTTGGCAGGGCAAGGGAATAGAGCACAGGCTCTTAGCTGGAGGGCACAGCAGGACCCAGCGAAGGTTTTTCCAAGGGGGAGGAAAGGGGAACTGGGCATGTCTGGAATACATCTGATTTCAAGACTGGCCTCTGTTTCCAGATGTGCCACAGTCCACGATGAATACAATGACATCTCCATCTGTCAGCCGAGCTGTAGGCCTTCTGCTCCCACAAAGGCGTCCATGTTTGCTCACAGATGTTATTAATTTCATTGCATTGTAGTGGACAGTATATTGCCTCGCACTTGTCTGAGGAGTCCCTCCGCAGGATCTATATCTACCTTACCAGGCAGCAACAGTTATTGCAGAGTGACCAAGAGCTCGGTGATTAAATGAGGCAGATCTGGGTGTGAACGCTGGCTCAACCAGCCAGGCAGCCTAGGGCCAGTGAAATGTCCCTTAACCTCAGTTTCTCATCTGGAAATCAGGTGTTCTATCTCTCACAGAGCGTTTCCAATAGCATTAAATGAGCTCATTTGTGCCCAGTGCTGAACACAATGACTGAAACATAAATGCTCAGTCCACGGCAACTGTTAGGAGTCTCGGGTGGAGCGATGCAAGCATTCAGTGCTACTCACTCTCTGGTTCTTTAAATCCAGGATGGGGTGGGGCGGGGGTGTGGGGTAGGATTCGTTTTTTACTTTTTGAACCTCCACACGGTCAGTGTGGATCGTTTTCCCAGGGTCTTTAGATCAGAGGCTGAGGGTGCTGGGCTGGCTCCCCCTCCCCCACTCAGTCCTCCTCCACTATTGGGTTGACCTCTGTGCCTGTGTGTGTGTGTGTGTGTGTGTGTGTGCGTGTGCGTGTGTGTGTGTGTGTGAAAGAGAGCTTGAGTTCTTTTCAAACTGATCTGGGATGACAGGGGGAGGGGGTGCAAAGAGGAGAGAAGGAAGGACACCAAATGAATCTCTTTGATCTAAAAAACTGCCCCCGAACACACACACACACACACACACACACACACGCATTTAGTTTCTCTCTGTCCAGTCTGTGTCCACAGGCCTTCCTTTCTGAGGCCTTGGAAACAAAGATAAGAACATTCCTGAGAATTTCTACTTTTATACGCATTAAAGATGATCAAATTCGACTGAAGCCTCACAGCTCCTCCTTAGCCTATAAAATCCTGAATGGATTAGGTACTAGGAAAAATAACGGAATTGTAAGAAATTTTTTCAAGTTTCAGAACAGCTCTCAGTTTGGGGGGAATAGACGGGTGGAGGGAGGAAACCAGGGCAGAGGTGCTGAGTAGCTGCAGGCCAGACCTCCCCAGAAACCCAGACGGACAGAAACAAATACCCATGCCCACTGCGATTTTCTTTCAAGTTTTCTCGGCTCTTCACAAATACCACTTCTCCTTTGATCAGAGTTTCTTCTGAAGACCCAGGGGGAAGATAGAACAGGCGTCCTGCTGCTCTCACCCCATTTTATCTCATCGAGACCCACTGCTGATTAGGAGAAGGCCACTTGGCCAGGGAGCCCGCACAGCTCCTGCCCTGGAATGCGCTTGCTCCAGTCCTCTCCGCTGTCACGGGAAGAGTGATTGCCTCTCGGGAGTGTGAAGATAAACAGATTTCTCTGTCTGCAAAGCTTGTTCCCAGCACCACCTACCCACCCCTGCTCTGGAAGGATCCTTCTGGCCATTCCCCTGCTTTAAAAACAACTCCCAACATGACAGCCCGGCACCCAGACTCTTTCTGCAGTTACATGCTTCTTGTCATCTCGGGATCCCTGGGGGGGCGGCGGGGGGGGAGGTTAGTGCAACTCGGACTTTTAGGAGGAGGCAGTGCCAAGACAAACTGAAAATCAGTGAGGCAACAGGAAAACGGGGGAGAGAGGGGTATTAACACAAAATGGTTCTCTGATGTTACAGCTGCCCCCTGAGGACAGTTGCTGGACTTTCTTCCTGGGGACTGGTGTGTATCTTGTCAATAGCTCTCCAGGAACTCCAGTTCTTGCCATCTTGCCGCAGGCTGTGGACCCAGGTCTCCACAGCGGCCTCCTCCACCAGAGAGGAACCTCTCTGAAGCCCCAGTGCATATAGTTTATTTGCGGTTCTGTGATCAGTAGCGGTGGGTGGGAGTGGTGAGCAATTACTTCTGGAAAGGACGCAAGCCATTCTGCAACTATATACTTATAATCACCATGCAGTGAAAAACCTGACCTGTGCCTATTTCCATCAATGAGTCATTGTGGGAGGCTGGAGTGGGTAGGGAACAGTTTAGCTTGGTCACCAGAAACCCTGGATGGGCTGGCTCTCAAAATTCTTCTTCCTTTTCAGGGCAAAAGCAAGAGGCTTTGTTGTCAAGACAATGACAGTTACCCCTTGGCATGATTTGCAAGCCTGGATTTAGCTTTTCGAAGTGCAGGCCCCACATAAATCGAAGAAATAAACACTGTCCCCTAATGGATTCACACATGCAGATCTCACGTCTGGTGGTAGGAATGAAGCACAGAAAAGCACAGCCCCCGGCCAGGTAGGAATGTTAAAGTGATAACCTCTCAGAAGAGCCAGTTGGGTCAATAATCCCCCCAGCAGCAGGTAACAAAAGGCTGCTTGATGAGCTGCAGACAGAGCTCCCCGCCAGAGGCCCCTAATGGTCACGAGTACATTCCCTGGTGTCTTCGTGCTTTTGTCCTAGAAAAACCTTTCCAGGGTCTGTGGGTTCCCTTCTGGCGCCAGCTCTCCAGGCAGGTGAGGGAGGGAGGGAGAGAAGGGCTCCCCTCCCCATGGCAGCCGGAAAGCATCTGCAGGGAGGAAGCGGGAGGAGCAGAGCTGAGTCCCAGCAGTGGGTGAATGGCTGTCCCGGAGTCCCCGGGCCAGCAGGACAGTGGGCTTGTGGGGGTTGGGGGGAGGCCTGGGACCCATTGTCCCTGGGCTTCCAAGAAAAGAGCAGCAGGAGAGGAGAGAGTTGGAGGTGTGAAAGCTCAGCGCTGGCACCTGCACCTGTGTCTCCTCTCCCTCCCACCAGCTCCTCCACAGCCAGCACCGACTTGTAGGCATCCTTGAATTCTCAGCTTGATTTCTCCTCCTTTCTGAGGCACCTACATGAAGTAGCTCCTTCCCACTTCTCCTTTTCTTCTTTAATCTCCGCTCCTTTCTATGCTTAGTTCCACTTGTGATCTGTTTGTATATTTGTCTCCGCTAGACCTGAGGGCCCCTGGGGTCGAGATGATGTCTATCTGGCTGGCCAGGTTGTGTGTATTCAGCGTGAGTGAAGGGAGAAACTAACGGATCACACCCAGGACATCTCTCCCAAGTGTCCCTTCCATTGCTCCCAAATATTTTCCTGCTCTTCAACTAATACTCAAGGAAGGTCTTCTAGGTGTCTGGTGACCTAGCCGGGGACAAAGGGAATAAATGCTAACAAGTAGAAAGCTCACCATGTGCTAGTCTCTCAAGGCACTTTTTATGTACTCGCCTAGATCTCATGATTCTGTGAAACATGCATAATTACTATAATCCCCATTTTACAGATAAGGAAACTGAGTTTATGTGGCTTCCCTGAGATCACACAGCTAGAAAGTGGCAGAGGTAGGGTTAGGACTCGAGGAGTCCATCTACAGAGACCACACCCCGTTACACTGTCAATCATTCTGTAGCAGCCAATGGGACTCCTCCGTAAAGGTGTGTCCAGAGGCTGAGGGGCTCCAGTGGATGCAATACCAGACAGGCAAGAAAACTCTAGGTAAGAATAAATGCATCCATCTGCTTGGAAAGGCTGGTTCCCACGTCTGCTCAGTAGGCTGTCATAGTCAGAATGGCAAGCAACCTGAGCAGCCTCCTTCCGAAATCCCCTCCCCTCAGACGTTAATATCGAGAGAAAGGCAAAGTTGACGATAATTCACATTAAGATGTACAAGGCAAATGGCTTAATTTACCCTTCTAACTTCTAGAAAGGAACTTATTGACACACACACACACACACACACACAGAAAGCCTCTGAAGAACTTGAGCAGGCTGTGGGCTGAGAGACAGCTGCCCCAGGCTACAGAGACAGGCATCTGCAGACTCTGGCTGCAGCCACAGGAGAGCCGGGGGGGCGGGGCAGGGGGCTGTTCTCCCAGGGCCCTCAGACCGCCTTGCAATTTGTCACAAAGGTGACCCAGTCCACAGAGCCCCCCTCCCAATGGGGCTCCCTAACAGGGTATGACCATTTATGCTCTCTGCAAAGTATTCACATTTATTATTCTGGGGGACCCCCAAAAACAACCCTGTGATTGGGCAAATATATATATAAAGACAGGAGCATCTTTCCCTTTCAGAAAACTGTGCTAACAAACAGATGGCAGCAGAAGTGATGAGGTGTCAGCCTTGGGGTGAGGATGGGAGTGGACCCTGCAGGCTGGGCAGCAGTGAGGTGGAAGCCTGTATGGGTAGGTGGGCAATTTTATGGAGGGTCCTAACAGTCAGGGAAGTTTAAATGCTCTGTTGAGTCTTTGAAAAACTTTGGAAGTTTTTGAACTAAGGGATGCCCATTTATTCATTCAATTGAACAAAGCTGTAATCACAGGTACTGCCACGGTGAAGAAGCCAGTCCCTGCCCGGGGTGAGCTCTTAGACTGGTAGTGGAGACCGGTTATAAGCAAGTAACTGCAACCGGCCCCGGACAAGTATGCTAGCAGGGGTAGGCCTGTTAGTGGCACAAGCACAGGATGGAGTGCCCCCTCTGGGGGAGGGGCTGGGCTGGACCCTGCAGGAAAGCTTCCTGGCGAAAGAGATATCTGAACCAGGTCTTAAGAGATAAATCCCTAGACAGAGATTGAACTCTAAGCACAGAAGTAGCTGAAGGTGGAGGGCAGGGAAAGGGCATTCAGGGCAGAAGGAAAAGCATGAGCCAAGGTTGGAGATGTGGGAAATAGCCAAGTGCCATTAAGGGATGCCAGTCTGTTGAAGTTATGGCACAGGGTATTTTGGGGAGAGTAGAGAAGGAGGGACGATGGTGAGAAAGGAAAAGTTTAGAAAGGCTACTGGGTAAAGGGCCTTGCTATCCGCATCACGGTTTGAAGCTTGTCCCAGACTTTCTCCCACAGCTTTCAGTGGACATGATGCCCCTCAGGCTGGCAGTGTGCCTAATGGGCTGAAGAGGTCCTGTGCGCTCATATGCTTAAGGAATCCTTGGGTTAGACATAGTTAGGGTTTTTTTCCATTTTCTGAATTTTCAGAGCCTAATATATTCTGAGAGGGTTTTTTTTCCCCCTGCATGAAACACAGTGTTTTACCATATAGGATAAAAGCCTTTGTAAGATTTGATAAATCTTCACCGATTAGTTTATTAGTCATGGCTCTCCTGAGAAACTGAACCAATAGGATTCATGTATATTTTATATATAGAGAGATATAGATATCAATATCTGTTTATCTATCTGTCTAGAGACTGACTGAGATTGAAGGAACTGGTTTACACCATTGGGGCTGCCAAGTCCGAAATTTGCAGAGCTGGCCAACAGGCTAGAAGTCCTGGCAGGAGTTGATGGTGAAGTCTTGAGTCTGGAGGCAGAATTCCTTCCTCTTCGAGGGACCTCATTTTTTTTTTTTTCTTAAGGCCTTCAACTGATTGGATGAGGCCCACCCATATCATGGAGGGTGATTTGCTTTACTCAGAGTCTGCTGATTTAAATCTTCATCTCATCTAAAAAAAATTCACAGCCAAATCTATACTAGTGTTTGAGCAAGCAACTGGATACTATAGCCTAGCCAAGTTGATAAATGAAATTAACTAGCATAAGAACCCCTGAGGTACTAAACACTGGGGACACAGCAATGAACTAAAGAGACAAGGCCCCTGACCCCCATGGAGCTTACATTCTTTTTTTTTAAATCTTTTTTTAAAAACAATTTTTTTGTTTGTTTTCTTTTTTGGGGGGAGGTAATTAGGTCTGTCTGTTTGCTTGTTTATTTATTTATTGGAGGTACTGGGGATTGAACCCAGGACCTTGTGCATGCTAAGTATGCACTCTACCACTGAGCTATACCCTCCCCCAAGCTTATGTTCTTATCCAAGTCTGAATGTCAATTTCCAGGATGAGTTAGGGACAGGAGAGGCAGCCAGGTGGGGGAGAAGAGGCGGTGGGGGTCTGGGAAGCCAGAGAAGAGACTCGTGATAGCGTGAAGGTATGAGGTAACGATGTTAAGATTGAGGTGGGAGCAGTGTACCTGGAGTGGAAGGGGTTAACTGGAGGGGGAAGGAATAGTAATATTTTGGGAAGGACACCAACCCTTCTTTTTATGGAGAAGAAAACTCAGGTCTTGAGAGGTGATATGACAAGTTAAAGATCTGGTGACATGGTGACATTCTTAATATGAAGCACTTCTTAACAGATTTGCATGGACGTCCTGGGGTACCCTGAATCACAGGTATGGACCAAATTTTAATCAGCATGAATTTCTTTATATATATATATATATATATATAAATATATAAAACTCTCTCTATATATAACTTTATACATATATAACTATATATATAAAACTATCTATCTATCTATATAACTATATATGTGTGTGTGTGTGTTTGTGTTTGTGTGTGTGTGTGTGTGTGTATATATAAAACTGAGGATGCCCTATTTGGCTACAGCTGAACACAGCCTATTGTGAAAACTCAGACCAAGACTTGAGCTGGATGAGTCAGATGATGGCATGTAGAATAAAGTACCTCTAACTTGAAAATGGCAGGATTGAAGGTCAGGTTACCTAGTTACTGGAGTATGTGAGAACTTTGCCTCAGACAAGCCTGGAGTGGACCCAAACCAAATCAGATTATAAACAAGAAGAGCAATCCCGGTCTGTTCTCCTGATGACCTGGCTCCGCTGCAGGAGCAGGGGGAGCAGAGACCCTGGGGAAGAGTGGACAGAGCAGCAGTCAAGCCCCCTCCCCCATCTCAGTGGGCAGTGAAGATTTCACATCAGCCAAGAGCAGCCGGGAAAGGTCTCCCTTGCTTCCTCCTGAGCCCAGCAGTATCTCAACTTAATTACAGTTAGCATTTATTCTGATTACATTTTGGAAATATTTTCTGTGGGAAAGCTGCACCGTGACATTTAGACATTGAAAAAATACTAGACACTGGACTGAACTCATCTTCCTCCAGGACGGCAGCTGCCAGATCAGAGAGACCACATGTCCCTGGACGGTCGGCCAGCCAGCCAGACGCTGCCGAGGTCCTTCCTCCTCCCAGAGCCTGATGTTGGTCAGACTGCTGCTGTGTCCGTGGGGTGTGGGCCCAGCCCAGTCAGGCCTGAGGGCTGGGTTTACGTAGAAAGGAGCCCCGCATCATCGCATTCAGCCTGAGGCCAGCTTGGGTCTGTCCGCCTTCCCTTTCCTTGGTGATGCTAAGCTCTCCTCCTGCATAAAGGCTCTTCTTCTCCAGGCTCTCCACGGGCCAAGTCAAACAGCGAGGGAATAAAAGCACAAGCCAGCTTGTGATTAGGCACCAGTTGCAGATACAGAGAAAAGTCCCCTGACCATAGGGAAGGATGCCGCAACCGCGCAGTGAGGGCAGGAAAGAAAGGCTTCAGAAAGTGGGTGGAAATCAAACTGGGTCTAGTTAGTGAGCACTCAGCGCCATCAGATGCTTGGAATAACCATGGTGACTATTCAAGGAGTGACTGCTGTGTGCCCAGCACTGTGCTTAGCAGTTTGTATGTATCTCATTCTTCACATTGCACGAGTGCAGGTAACACAGCTCTTTTGTTCACTGCTGTATCGCTGACATCTAGAGCAGTTTCTGGCATACAGTGGGCTCTTAGTATTTGCCTCATACCTGAGAGGCAGGCATTATTATATCTCTTCCACAGTGGAGGGATTTTGGTTGAGAGAGAGAAAGTGACCTGCCATACCCACGGTGACAGAGTCCGGACTCAAACCCAAGCCTTGCTGGTCCACAGCTCTCTCTTAACCATTCCACTGCATCCGAACCACCGGGGCTTTAAAGAGGACAGGGCTCAACACCCACAGTTTGTAGACTGGGATGAACACTATGACGTACCTCTCTCACACTGTGGAAAACTGAATGGAGTCATCCAAAGAGTTCAGCACAGTTCTGATCCCTTCCAGAAAACAGCCCGCCTCTCTGCAACTTCAGGGAATCTCCTCCCAGCCCCTTTAGTCCTATAACACGCAGCTGGAACATAATTGCTACTAAATAAATATTACTTAACTATGTTTATTCCTCCATGCTGTTCACTGTATTTTTTCTTACATCTTTGAATTGCTACTTAACATTTTCGCACGGATAGCTGGTTGCCCAATTAGAGTGTACGCTAGGTCTGTGCTCTCAGTGTTACTCTCTCTCGGATCTTCCCCACAGAACCCCGGCCAGGGCTAGTACATAACAGGGCTTGACTAAGTCTCACGTGAGTGGAAAAGCTTGTTCTAAACCCTCCGTGGGCAGGGTTCCTGTAATCACTCAAGATCTCCTTCTCTTCTTTCCATTTGCATGACCCATACTTGAGGCTGAGCAGGATGGGAACGTGAGGAAAAGCCTAGTTCCTGCCCTTAGAGGGTGTACTCGCAACAGGTCACACAGATATGGTTCCAATTAACCAGAACTCAAAATAGAAAGAGCTCCATCAGAGAAGCACAGATAAAGCTGGTCCAGCACGCGAGAGGAAGATGGGGGATTGTTTCCAGCTGCCGCTAGCAGGGAAGGTGGCTTCCGGGATGTTCACCGTCTGATGCCACTCACCCCCATCAAAGAGTGGCGACCTCGGAAGACTTCAAAGGACACTGCCACTAAGTAGATAACTAAGCACCTGGGGAGCCTCGGCTTGTCTGTGATCTGTGGAGCACTGTTGCATTTTATGCTGCAAGGTGGAATCCTGTTTGAAAGACATGCATTGACCAGGGAGAGGTTAGAGAGAAGAGGGTGAAGAGACAGCCCCCAATTTTGGTAATCAAGTCAGAGGTAATTTTGAAAAGAGAAGTTTTAGAAGAGTAGTGAGAGAAGCAGCGAGGTGGCAAGGATTCAAGCCGGGGATGTAGAATGAGGAAATGGAGACATTCACTCATTCATTCAGCAAATATTTGAGTGCCAGCTACATGCCAGGCAGTACGCTGGACACTGGGGATTCAGAAATATGCAAAACAGGGAGGAAGGGTATAGCTCAGTGGTAGAGTGCATGCCTAGCATGCTCGAGGTCCTGGATTCAACCCCCAGTGACTCCATTAAAATAAATAAATAAATAAATAAATAAACCTAATTACCTCCCCCACAAAAATAAAATAAAAAACCAAGACTACTCAGAAACTTGCAGAACAGAAGTAGCACCCTATGAGTCCTTTTTCAAGAAGATTGGAGAAAGGTTCTATATCAATTATACCTTTATAATTAAAAAGAAAAAGGAAGATTGGTACTACCATGAGGACAACTAGGAAGAGTTATTAAGATGAAGGAGATCAGCATAAGGTCTTAGGGGAGGGGTGATAGTTGGAGATGGAGAGTTTGGAGATGCCAGGAGGAAAGCAATACCTAAGAAAGCAAAATCCCAGAGGAGGTATGTACAGAATGCTTAAGTCATGCCGGCGCTGTGCTAAGCACGTCTTGTAAATGATCTGAGTGGATCCTTACAATAACCCTATAAAGCAGCTGTCATTGGCAATGAGGACACAATGAGGTGCCAAGGTCACGTATCAAGTGGGTAGAAACAGGGTTGTCAAGCCAGGTTCAACTGCAAAAGCCAGGCTCTCGAGAATTTCACTGCTTCGAGGGAATGTGGCCAAGATGACATTCAATTGAATTTAAAACTCACTTCAGCTGGTCTACACTGCAATGCCTTACAGTCCTCTGGACCAGTGTTTACTTGACCCTTTTGCAGCATGGGACAGGGGGACCATCTGCCTCCATCTTCAGGCTGCCCTGGGTCCTGCAACTGTGCTCTGGTGCAGGTTCAACCCTGCTACCCAGGCTGACTGCAACCTCCTTGCCTCAGGCCCCACACTGCATTATCCTTGGGTGTTGCTGATGCTCCCCTTGGCGAAATCCTCAGCACACATTTCCCCAGCCTGGTCCTCCGTATTTGGATGGTCACTCTCATCCCACCCACCCCAGTTCAGGCTCTAACTCAAAACAGTGCTTAGCACATAATAAGTACTCTAGAAATGAGTTTGCCAACATTCTGCATTTCTAAAGCAATCAACTTACACAGAGTATCAAAACAGCACAGGGTTAGTCAAACCAACCCAGATTTCAGCTGCCCTTTTGGTACCTAGAGGCAGGAACAAGTCACCCATTCTGTCTGAACCTGTTTCCTCATCTAAGAAGTGAGATGGCAAAACCTTCCTCATAACCATAGTGAGGACTGAATGAGAGAATTCGTACCATGTTTTAAATGTCTCCTTCACACTGTGTTTCCAATAAATGTTGGTTTCTTCTCCCCTCAAATGCATTTTAACAGAGCACCACCCCTCACAAGAGCCTGTAGAATTGGTCCTTTAATCCTTATTTGACACCGTGGGAAAGTTTCAAAGAAGGAAATAGGACCTAAATCATCTTCTATGTCATCAGAAATCAGACTGGGTTTTGCCTCCCCAAAACAGAAAAATCTCTGCCTTTTGTATGCTGTCACAAAAGACATTTGTACACCAGAAGTATGACATTAAAGCAAGCAAGAGAAAGGAACCGCCTTTCACAAGGACCCAGCATGGTACTGATGACATTTTTAAAAGCCACTGCAGAATCCTCTGGTAGAGTTCATTTGTTGGCGGCGTCATGAGATGCTGATCTTAGAGGAGGACTTTTGTGAGACTAGGAGAAAGCCAAAACCTCAACAAGGACGTCCTTTCTCCATAAGCAACAACAGATGAAACCATGATAATGCTCCCACCCACACGCCACCTGCTCCACTCTGCAGATGGTGCGGGGGCAAGAGCAGGAGGGAATGTTCTGGGATGGAGCAACCCCTGCCTTCCCAACCCAGTGGAAAAACCAACCCCTGCTGAAGTCTGCACGACAGTGGACACTGCAGAGCCATCATTCTGACATCCCCCTGCTCCCACCCCACCTCTCAAACCTTTAACGTAAATTCCAAAGATACACACAAAGCACTTGCCTGGTTATTAATGAAGAAAAATTATTGACTTCACAAGATCGACACCCCATCCACGAGACTTGACAGTGTGATGTGATTTCTCTAGCAATCTAAAATAATCCGTTTAGCTCTAAAAGAATAGGAGAGAGAGAAACCTGTTCTGGCTGTACCACTTCCTTTGCCATAAATGAAGAATCATCATGTCTTTTCTGAATGAAAAAAGAAAAAATCTCGCATAGGGTCTGAAAGTAATTATTTCCCCTTCGAAATGGATGCATCCTCAATGTTTGGCTGAGGCTGGTACCAGAGAAGAAAGTTTTGACGACATAACATTAGAAAGGTCAAAACCAGTCCCCACAATAATTTGATTTGGCCCATTAATTTTCCAATGCGCCAACCAAATACATTTAGTGCTTATACGTGTGAAGAAGATGGGGTGAGCTTGAAGCAAAGACCAGATAATATGTTTCTATCTTTTATTTCCTAAAGCTTAAAATTATGTACTTCTTTTTTTAATTAAAGTTTTTAATTAGAAATAGTCATGAATAGCTGTGTACAATTTCCATCTATCATCCCTTAATCATTAGAGCATTTTAAAAAATGTACTTCTTAAGAGGGAAGGGGTCAGGATAATCCATTTGAACATTAACTATTTCAGACAAGTAATCTACCTTTCTCTTTGTCTTTCCCCCTCCGTCCTTCTTTTTCCTTCCTTCCTCCCTCCCTCTTCTGTTTAACTTTTTCTTTAAACAGTTCATTTTTAGTTTTTTGGGGGGTTAGGTGATTGGGTATTTATTTATTCATTTATTTTTTTAATGGCGGTACTGGGGATTGAACCCATGACCTCCTGCATGGTAAGCGCCCTCTCTACCTCTGAGCTATACCCTCCCCCCTTCTTCTGTTTAACTCTTGAGAAAAGTAAAAGAGTAGAATAGAGTTAGGGAATTTTCATCTTCATTTCACTTTCCATATCCAGGATGGGCCTTGGGTAAAATTGAGACCTTGGCCCTATTGGCCTTAAGTTCTTTTCTGGTCCTGCTCAGCCTCTACCATGCTGATCCTACTCCCAGTAACCCAAGAAAAGAACATTTTTGTGGCCTCTCCAGCTCAGTCCCCGCCAGAGATCTGAGGCTGCACAATTGTATCTGTGATCTCCTACGTGGCCAGCGTCGGTGGCCATTTGTGTCCCCTGAACAGCACGCAGATGGCAGGGAGAGGGGGCGGGGGTGCAATTCGACAGCACATGCTCCCCGGGATCTGCAGCTTTGCTTCTGAGCAAACTGAAAGCCCGCGGTGGGGAAGCCGGCCCTGACAGAGTTCTCCCTTCACCCCTTTCATAAATCCTGAGGGCTGTGCAAAGGAAGATGATTTTGGTACCTTTTTGGAAGCAAAGCAAAAGGGTGGAAAACCTATTCACTGAGGAAACATCAGCACCATGATTTAAAAAGGCAGTTTGGAGGCAGCGGCTCCTGAGCCGAGCTGAGGGGAGATGGACAAATGGTGAGCCAGGTCTCTGCGAGAAACACGAATGAGTGCTGCCCCCTCCTGGTCAAGGCGGGGAAGACGCGGCAGCCATTTTGTTGGGGGCGCCGGGAGGTCCGGAGCTGGAAGAAATCACTGGGCTTGTTCGAGTCCAACCTGCTCTCGTTTTAGGCGAGAGGAAACCGAGGTCTGGAAGAGTGACATAAAATCAGTGGCAGAGCTGAGGCTGCGACACTCAGCGAACCACATCTGTTGACTCCTTAACCGAAGGCACAGCCCTGTGCAAAGCTCAGCACAGCCTGCCAACAACGCTGAGCGAAGTACTGTTTGCTCCCATTTTCCAGGTGAGGAAAGTGAGGGCAAGGGAGGCTCAGGACACGGCAGAGTCAGTGACCCAGCTCCCCTTTCTGACTCTCCCCAGCTGCCTGTCAGACACGTGGGCATCGTATGGGACAGAGATGAAGTCTGGGTTCCGGTGTGTCTGGAAAAAATGCTGCTACCGAACTACCCGCACGGTGCTGCTCACGGACCCTGAGCCCGGATGGAAACAGGGCGGGGTGTGTGTGTGGGTGGGAGGCAACGCTGCGAGCCTGGGACTGGAATCTCCAGGAAGCCAGTGGTTCCCCAGACTCAGTAACACTCCTCAGACACTCTGTTCTCTCGGTGAGCTTTTTCATAAGTGTCAGGCCAGTTTTATTTGGAAAATATGGTTCCTGTGTGGAACACAGTAGAAACTCACCAGACACTTGCTCAATGAATTTTTCCAAAAGGGAATTTGGAGCTCATCTGCCTCCTCAGCGCTGTAAGCCTCCTTTCCTCTCAGCACTCCCCGTCCAGCAGGACCACCCCCACCCGCAAACACGCACAAACTCCTCTCCAGTTTCTTACTCAGCTTGAGTGTCTCCAGGAAAACTCTTTTCCGTAAGTGCTTATCATTAAAATTATTCCTGTGGTTTAGTTTGTCACCAAACAGTTGCACTTGTGGTCCTGCTGACCTCTTTCCTGGGCACCACACTACCTGTTCCGTCACATTTCCCCTGCCCCCCACTTGAGGTTAAACACCCCGGGTTCCCTTCATGGTTTCCTCACTAGGCCTTCCTCCTCTGGCACATCGCGGCCCTAGAACTACGCCCACCTCTGGGCAGACTGGCTGCTAAGAAGCAAGACTTATTCTTACTTAGGCCCAGGAAGAGCCAGGCCCAGCACTGCCGACCTCGGACCGACGTGAAGCCAGCTCTCTGTCGCTTGCAACTGAACACTTTCCTAACGGATAAAGATACTTGCTTTGTACCTGACTCCGTGCTGGCTACGTTACCAATGCACCTCTCATCACTGGGAAAGTTCCATAACTGTCTCCACCTCAGTGTTCTCATCTGTAAAGTGAGGGATCTGGACCCGATTATCTCTGTGGTCCTTTCCTATCTGATGTCAGCTCTGTGGGCCTCGTCATCACTCATCCTAAGCGCCTACGCTGGACTCAGAAACACACGGGTTTCTTCAATGGTTTACAGTCACCACCGTATTCAATTTGCATTTTAGTATTTTCCTTCCTGGACGTAGTTTCCCTACTGGCTCTTCTGGTGGGAGGAGTCGGGGGTGGGAGAGAGAGAGAGAAGGGTTTTGCTGAATCTTTCCTGCCGAGTTGGAGAGTCCGTCATGTTCCAAATCCTTTCTCTCCTCTCCTTTGTCATTCAATCCTCGGGGCCAGTGCAGGAGCAAGCACCCCCAGGCACAGGCTCCACCCCTGGGTGCTGAGAGCTTTGGGAGGTGTGTGGTGTGCGCTGCCTATCCACTGGCCGCCAGCCCCAGGGGGAGGGAGCACACTGAGCGTTTCAGGAGCCCAGTACAGCGTTGGCTACTAACTAATGCCAAACTCCTCTAGGCCTCTGTGTGTCCATCTGTGCGGGGTGAGGAGGGGTAGGTGGTAATGATACCTGCCCCGCCCTGGGGGATGCTCTGAGGAGTTAATGAGAATTTTTGAACACTGAAGAGGCTGCATATGTCAGGATCAATTTTAAGATTATGACAGCTACTCTTTCCATATGATGGTAATTTTTATGACCAGGCTGATTGCCATTATTTGTCATCATTCAGAACTATTAGATGTGGCACATTGTCTTTACCTAAATATCTCCATGTGGGTAGAACATCCACTTATCCATACAATGACTACATTTATCAGACTGAGGAGCGCAGAATTCAGAGCATCTGTTTACTCTGGCACAAGAAGCCTGTGCTCTCTTCCTTCAGGACCCAGTCGTGTTCTTAAAGGCGAAAAGCACTTTAAAGTAAGTGGCAGTTGCCTGGCTATGGCAATTAAAGGCACCACTATTTCTGACTTTTACTTCTCACTCTCTGAAAACCAAGGGAAACTCTAATTCTAGGCCAGCTTCAGGACCTGTGGCTGCCACTGGGTTTTTGAGATCCCCTGTGGGTGACGGAGGCAGGAACTACTCTAGTGGCTGCCACCGCATGGGAATAATCATCAAAAGAGAGCAGAGACAAAAATATTTTAATTGCCTTGTAACCTCTCCTTAGCTGTGAAACAAGGTGGCCTTTACAGCTGCCCCCCAGAGAGACTAAACACTGGGCCAGGACTGTTTTGAATGGAAAGCTATAAAGTCCAAGCATTTAAAAGGAGGGTTACTCTGTAATCACCACTGCTATTTATAGAGCTTGCCCCACTCCACAGGCTTCTGGCCACACAGAAGACACGTCTCAGTGACTGCCATCACCAGCTGATCTGGCTGAGGTTGGGGGTGATGTCCTAGAGGGACCTGCAGTTGGAGGAAGCCTGAGCCCTGTGATGTTAGTCACTCACACAATGGTCCCCAGGAAGGGGACCGGGGCTGGAACCCAGGCCGGAGACTTGTGCTGCACCAAGCTGAGCAGGGAGGAAGGTGAGCAGACCAGGAGATCCCCACCACCTTTTCCCTCTCTCATACACGGTTCTTGGAAGCTAGGATCTATTCCCTTGGAAAAAACTTTTTAAAAAAATTTAAAAATTTTTAAAAATTATAAGTTCTCTCCTAATGAAGTTGAACAGCCCCAGAGTTGCCTGGATTTTGCATTTAGGGAGTGCCCAGTGGACAGCTGGTTCCCTGCTCACTCACCTGCTGGTTGACAGGACTCTCCCGTTCACACAATTTCTTAATCCCTCATTCTTAAACAGGAACAGAAATCCAAGGATCTCCAGACAGTTGGTTCAAACTACAACATGAAGGAAAGAGCCAAACAAATAGGAGAACTGTTTTCAGAGGAAACAAAGGTAATTCAGGGAACAGAAGAGAACGTTAAAAAAGAAAAATCTATAAATAATATCCTTGGAAAAATGTGAGAAGATCTCATGCACTTACAGCAAGAACAGGATACTCTTTTAAAAAGAAAAAAAACCAAACAAACCAGAAAGAGGTCTTGGAAATTAAAATATGATCACTGAAATAGATATTCAATAGAGATTTTAGAAGTGAAGACAAAGAACTCTCCCAGAAAGTAAATAAAACCAACACACACAAGACATAAAAATAAGACAAAAAGATACTAAGATGCAAAAAAAAAAAAAAAAAAAAAACCAAAAAAAACCCAAAATGAAAAATCCCACAACACGAAAAATGAGAGAAAAAGATAACCAATCAAAGTGGTCCAAATTCTGCCTTCTGAGTTTCTGAAAGAACAAACCAAGAACACGGAGGGGAAGAAATTATGCAAGGAAGAATATAAGAAAAATATCTAAACCTGAATGACATTACAATGTAAATGAGTGACATTGTATTTAAAATGGTCCACTGAGTGCCTGGTACAGTCAACTGAAAAAATACACTCACACCTACATATACAGCATGAAAGTTCACAATCTAAAACTGAAGAAAATTCTAAATGCTTCCAGGGAGAATAAAATAGATTGACAACAAAAAGAGTAAGAATCAGAATGACAATAGACAGTGGGACAAAGATCTTAAAATTCTGAGGGAAAAGATGGTCAGCTTTTACATACCCAACAAAACTAGCATTTGAATATGAGGGCAAAGCCCAGGCACTTTCAGACAAGTAAGTCTCCATTTATTTCATGCATTCACTTTCTTAGGAATTTAAATTATGCTCTCAAAAAAGGAGCATAATTTAAATTCCTAAATTTAAAAGGAGGAAATCGAAGTAAAAATAAGATCTAGGAAATACTGGCGCCAGTCTGGGAGAGGGATCAAGGCATCCCAGAGATTTCTTGAATAGGTGTTCCCAGTGTGAGTGCGAAGCCAGGAATTCCAGAGAAGGGGACTCCAGGGAAAATGAGGACTTACTAGAATATTTAAGTTATAAAGAGCTTGGAAAAAATTAGGAATATGATAATGACACTTGCATGACAAAAAAAAAGGAAGCTACTGAGAAATTCCAGGAAAAATAGAAGGCTGCACACAAAGAACTTCAATTTTAATGCATACACTATGTGAATCAGCAATGAACAGTATTTATCTGGTCATAATAATATAATTTTTGCTTACTTGTTTTCAGTTGTTGGACTTAGCCAACTGGGCAGTTCAAGGAAGACTAAATTATGATTTCAGAACAAAATGTAACCATTAGGAATCTCCAAAATACGAATCTCAAAGGTAGATGAACTGTGTTAGGAGAAAGGAAAGAGGAAGCCAGCTGGAGGGAAAAGCAGGGGTGTGGATAGGAAGCCAAGAAGTGTTGTCTGTAGTAGACGGAAGAGAGTAAGGTATTGTTTTTATCTAAAGTTGTAACTATTGGTTCCTGAATCCGGCTGGCTGCTGTAACAAACCACCACAGATTGAGAGGCTTATACACGGCAGAATTTGCTGCTCACAGCTCTGGAGGCTGGAAGCCTGAGATGAGGGTGCCAGCCTGGTCTGGTGAGAGCCCTCTTCCAGGTCAGATTTCTCCCTGGTGGTGGGAAGGGCTTTTCATAAGAGCAGATCCCATTCATGGGGTCTCCACTCTTGTGAACTGATCGCCTCCCAAAGGCCCCACTTTCAAATCCATCATCTTTGGTTAGGATTTCAGTGTGTGAATTTGGGGGAGGGGGAACAGAGCATTCAGACCACAGCAGTGGGTCAACAGAGAAATTGAAAATTGAAATATCACAATATTGGGAGTTCATGATGGCAGGAGGAAGAGTAAATGAGCTGTATCACCTGCTACAGCAGGGAATAAATTGTAGAATGGATAAATCAAGAAATAGAGGCAGAAACATTGTTTATACATATCATGATGGGAAAAAGTAAAACTGGGGGGTAGAACTGAAGATAAACATTTCCAACTACATTATTTTCTCTATATTTTAAAATAATTTTAAACCTAAAGTTATTTAAAAAAAAAAAACACAAGTATTTCCCATATCCTTTTAACCCAGCCTCTCTTACATAACCATGATACATTAATTCATTGGAATTCTTTTGTAAGGAAGAGCTGTCCCCCTACCCCATTGCACTTACTCAATTATTTTTATCAGTATAGACTCATGGATATTTGATTTGATGAATTATGATTCAATACTATAATTTTTTTGGCTCAATTTGTTCCACTCTCACTGTTGGGAGCTCCTTCAGGTTGGCTCCTGGGTTCCCCTGACGTCCTTTTATCAGGTTTTGAGAACTTATTTTCTGTAACTGCAGGATGTCCCAGGCTCAGCTTGTATTTCCCCTGGATTCAGCTATTTCTCTAAGGAGTCCTGGTTCCTTTGCTTGGAGAAGGATGGATCCACCTATCTTTATATACATCACAAACCAAGATGCATTAGAATTCCTCCAAATGTAAGCTGACACTACAGAGACTCTTCTAGCCTTCTCCTTTTGGTAACTTCCTCCTCATCTTGAGAAATGTGGCTTTCAATATCTATGATATATTTACTTGCTTGTGTTCATTCCTGGTATATACCTACTGTAGTTTCAGAATTGCTAACCTGTACCACTGCGAGACAAGTTTAGGAACAGGAGTACAACATTTGGATGTAGTCGGTCTTTAACCTACAGTATCTAACAACAATAGTATTTGCAAAATAATTTAATTATTTCTTTTCTTCCTCAATCGCCTCAATGGTGTTACGTTTTTTTCACTTCGGCCAGGTTTGTTTTTCACTGTTTGTGTGCCACACCGGTTGGTGGTAAGTGTTGATTCTGAGGCGGTATGGGAGACATCACTATGGTCTGAGTCAGAGTTCTCACAAAAAGATCTGTTCAGAGAAGTGTGCTGCCTCCTATCCCCACGACCCCAATCTAGTTTTTCCCTTCTTTTAATCCCTTTCCCACCTCCACCCAGCAGAGGACTGGATTTCCTAGGGCTGCCATGCAAAGTGTCACGAACTGAGTGGTTTAAAATGACAGTAAGTTCTCTTTTCAGTTCTGGAGGCTGCAAATCCAAAACTGAAACGTTGGTAGGACCGAGCTCCCTCTGAATACTTGGTGCTGCCTCCCAGCTTCCGGTGGTTTGCTGTTCCTTAGCTCACACATGCATCACCCTTATCATTGCCTTCACCTTCAGGAGGTGTTTTCTCTGTGTCTCTCTCTTCACAGGGTCATCATCTTATAAGTGCACCAGTCATACCAGATTAGGGGCGCACCCTGCTCCAGCATGACCTCATCTTAACTAATTACATCTGCGGTGACCCTGTTTCCAAATAAGGTCATGTTCTGAGGTACGGGGGGCTTAGGACTCCAACATATCTCTTCAGGAGTCAGGGGTGATGGGGGGACCCACAATTCAAATCCTAACAGTAACCTGTCTCTTCAGTTTCTAGTTTCTCCTTCTTACATTTTGTATGAAGGAACAAAAATACATGTCTAGTTTTCTTATATCCCTTCTTTCTCATGTGTCGGAGAGCATACTAAAGATGCTTTTTTTCTTTTTAATTGAAGGAGTCAATGTGTTGATTTCTGGTGCACAGCACAATGTCCCAGTCATGCACATACATACATGAAGATGCTCTTTTTCATATTTTTTTCTCACTTAACAGTATATCCTGGAAATCATATCTATTTTATAGAGATCTTCCTCATTCTTTTATAGAGCTCCTTAGATTCCATTATTCTAGATGAACCGTAGCTTACTCAGTCTTGGAATGAACATTTAGATTTGTAGTTACCAGCAATGCTGCCATGCGTAACCTTGTGCATATATATTCTCACATTGTTGGAAGTCACTCTGCAGGATGTATTCCTAAAAATGGCATCGCTGGGCCAAACTGCATGTGTAGTTTTGCTAGGTTATTGCCTGGCTGTCATTGCAGTTTGCATTCCCACCAGCAATGTGTGAGAATGCCTGTTTCCCCACAGCCTACAGAGGGAGTTCTCATACTTTGTAATTTTTGCCAATATGATGGATGAGAAATGCATCTCAGTGTTGTTTAATTTACATTTCTCGGAGTGAATGTGAACATTTTCTCATATATTTGAAAAATATCTTCTCCACTTTCCTATGGGGATTGGTCCTTTGTCCCTTTTTTAAAAAACATCCTTATTGAGCTATAATTTACACATCATAGAATTTACCCCTTTCAAGTATACAATTCAATGATTTTAGAATATTCAGATTTCTGTAACCATCAACACAATGTAAGTTTAGAACATTTTTAATCACCCCAAAAAGAAACCTTGTATCCATTCCTACTCTTCCCCACGTCCCAGCCCTAGGTGTCCACTGGTCAAATTTGTCCCTGTGGATTTGCCTCCTGAAAACGAGTAAGTGGAATCATATAATAGTGGCCTTTTGTGAATGGCTTCTTTCACTCAGCATAATGTTTTCAAGACTAATCCATATGGTAGAATTGTGTCAATATTTCATTTGTTCTATTGAATTATATTCCATTGTACAAATATACCGCATTTTGTTTATCCGTTCATTCGGTGATGGACCCTCAGCGCTTTTCCTCCTTTTTGGCTTTTGTGAATAGTGTCGTTTATTAAAATATCCATCTTTTCCCATTGAGTTGATATGCTGCCTTTAATGCCTGAATTTCTATGTTTTGGGGTCTATTTCTGGGCATTCTATTTTAGTGGTCAATGTGTCTCTTCACGTGGCACTACCACACTTTTAATTACAGAGGATTAATGGTATATTTTAATACCTGGTAAAGCTAATCGTCTCTTGTAGTTGTACTTTTTCAAGTGTCTTCCTGGCTGTTTATGCATTTCTCTTTTTTCATGTGAACTCTAGTATCAACTTGTCTTTAAAAAAAAAGCTTGTGAGTATTGTGTTAGCTTTCTAAATTAACTTAGGGAAAATGACATCTTTATAATGCCGTGTCATCCTATGCAAAATCAGGAGGTGTCTTTCCATTTGTTCAAGAATATTTGTGTGTCAAGAATGTCAAATTATATTTTAAAAACACTTTTCAATTACTTTAGGGGCTGTATTGAGTCTTTAGGAATGTGATAACATGCAAAATGGAGATAACTTATGTCACATGCTATGCAGAAAAAAGACCAGTATCTTAAATGCTAATGTGACTTGCATAGTGAGTGGTGTTATAAAAGCCTGTAGCCTAATCAACTAATGTCCCTGATGAAATTTTATCAACGTCAGCTGCAGAGGGAAGCTCTGGGCAGCCAGGAAATGCCAGAAACACAGGGTTATTTTCTTTCTTGGATCTTCCTCTCAGGGCCCTGCAGGGAGCCAGATCTTTCCCACCTAAACCATAACATTTCTTGAGAAAGATAAACAGCTTCTCCCTCTTGGAGAGGGGGAGAGCGAGCCTGATATAACCAATGGAGCCAATGATCTGAGACAAAAACTTTCTGAACAAGAAAGTGCGTAGGGATTTGCAGGCGAGACAGCAAAGCCCTTGCAATAGAATCATCAGGCACCGGACATACTGCAGAGAACGTGCACACACCCTCACAGAGGACAGAGAATGATAGAAAATAATTCATCAAGACAGGGAGAACTAAGGTCTCAGAGGGACAGGACAGAGACCCTGGCTGAGCGAATTGTCAGCAAGCCCCTTATGAGTCAAGTGTGCTGTTCTAAGCCCAAAGCACCTGGATACATTAGATTTCTAATTAGGATCATGTTGAACTCTTTAGAAGATTTTCTCCATCACTGACGCGTTATTTTGACAGCACTGTTCACGACAGGTTTCACTTTAAGAATATAATAAGGCTACCTGAAAAAATGCCAATCTGGTTGGCTCCCACTGCCCCCTAATCCCTGGCTAAGGGACCAACAGCCTGCGTTTGGCTCATCCACCCCCATTCTACCTGCGGGGGCGGGTGGGGGGGCCTAGCTGTATGATGGTCACTCCCAGTAGACTGAGTGCCGCCAAAGCTCACCTGACGCTCAGGCGTAGTGAGATTGCGGTGAGCTCTTCAGTTCTGCATACAAGGGCCTGAAGTTGTGTAAAGCTCGGGTCAGGAGACCACCCAACGCGGCCGACCTCACTTCTAGGCCCAGGTCTGCTCCTAATTTACTCTGTGACCAAAGCAAACCCTTGCTGCGCCTTGGTTTAGCTTTCTGTTGTGTCACGTGAGCATGACACGTGCCCTACCTACTTTACTGGCATTAAATGAGACAACGTGAAACACATTAAAGAGAATATGAAGTGCTTTCTCAATGTCAGGGACTCCCTCGGGTGCTTCAGGGAACTCTGGGTTCCAGTCTTTTCAGTGTACTAATTAAAGAGGAGACAACGAGACCACTTTCAAACGTGTTTGTTATGGATGAAAAAATGTCCACTCCCTCAGTGGTGGAGTCACTATTCTAACCACAGTTGTATGTACGTTAGGTCGTTTTCAAGGGCCGAGAAGTCTGTGTTCCACAGCTGAGACGACTTCAAGGCCCCATAACCTGGCCAGCAGCCTGGGGTGTGAGGCTGTCCCCACATTGCTGCTGGGAGAGGCTGAGAAGATGGGGAAGAGGTTGAGTCAAAAGGAAAAAGTTATTGTCCTTCTGGAAAAGATCCTGTAGACGCTCAGAGAAGCAGTGTCTGTTATATTTAACCAGGGAAGCAATATAATTAAAGAAAACCTCACATTTTATGTCTATCCCTTTTGGTGTACTCGGAGCTCATGCCCATGAATAGTAAGCATCTTTTGAGTAACTCAATACTTGGAAGTATTTCGCGGCATAGAGATTTGTGAAATACTCTGCCTTCACAAAGTCCCGAGGGAACTCTCACCCAGATGAAGTAATGCAAGCAGTGGCCCACGCTGCAGCTGACCCCGCCGCCCGCACCGGAGTTGCTGCCCCACCCCCCACCCCCATTTCAGATTGTTTCAGGTAAACAGCCCAGGAGAACACGGAGAGACCGGGGATATAGGCCTTTTAGGATCCCAGCCGCCCATTTCAGGGCTTTTCCGCCCTAAGGGAGGTGTCCCTGCTCCTAACCTCTCTCAGTACCGAACAGGTCTTACCTTAGCCACTTACAGTTTACTAGGAACACATCTGGGGTCAGGAAGCTTTTGTCCTTTGTATCAGAATGTCAATCTTTTAAGTAAGGAAGTGAAAGGCCTTGTTTGCTATTAAAGGAACTTCAGTCATCAGCAAATAGGTGTGTGTGTGCGGGGGGTGGGGGGGGAGGCATATCCCCCTGCCCTTGACTCTCCTCCTGCAAGGGAGGTCAGTTCCGAGAGAGAACTAAGTTTAGTTATTTGGGGTGCTCTGGGGTCACTTGACTCACTTGGGTACAAGGGTGGAGAGGAGGGGCTTTCTTCATCCCTCGTGGGGGGCGGGGGCTGCCGTCTCACCTGCGCTCGGTCTAGGAAGCGGCTTGTGACCGCACAGCTTGTGGTCCTGTCCCTGCTGGCCAGCCTGCTCACCGGGTCCCTAACTCAGCTCCCGTCCCTCCTGCCGCTTCCCCCAGGCTTCCCCCAGGTGTCGGACGGAGCCCGTTCTCATCTTGCTTCTTCCCGCTGAGGCTCACCAGGCCTGTTTCAGTTTCTCCGCCCACCCCGTGGAGGTCACAGCACGGTTCCATCCGTGACTTTACCCCCGGACGCGGGGGCCAGAGCGCCCTCACCTGGAGCTCAAGGGCAGAGGCCGGGAAGACGGGGTTCGCAGTGGGAGGCACAGGCAGGGACCCATATGGAAGCAGCCCAGCACGGGGACAGGAGCGCGGGTCCTCAGCCCGCATCAGGCGCAGATGTGTGCGCGCATGCGCGGCATGTGGGGCAGCAACACCAAGCGGAGAAAGCTGACGGCAATAATTGCAGATCCCAGAACCCCTAACAGAGAGCAAACCTAAAAGCTGGGTTTTGACTAGAAAACCACTACTATATTGTTTATAATCTTCCGCTATCACAACGTCTCCATTAAATACAAAGTATAATAAAATTAACTTATGAACAGTGATGTTTGGTCATTTCGATCAGCTTTTGCAGTTTGTCACACATGTAATATGATCACCTCAGGGGCTCACAGCTATCTGCTGATAGCCTCCAAATCTCTACCCACCTTCAGATCCACCGCTGCCTGTCCGAAGCCTCCCCTGTAATATCACCACGTGAAAAGTCCATCGTCCTTCCTGTTGCAGCAGCGGCACCAGCACCCATCCAGGTGCCCCAGTCTGGGTGTCAGATAGGGGTCAGCCTAGACTCCTGTCTGTGCCCTACTTGCCCCTCGTTGGCAGCACAGCCCTACCTCTCTCCATACGACGTCTCAACCCTGGGTTCAGTGGCTACCATCTCTCACTTGCGTCGTTGGAATGCTCTCCACGCTAGCACCTGTGCCCAGTCTTGCCCCCACTCCCCCACAAATAGGCAGAAGGAGCTTTCTAAAGTTCATACCAAAGCACACACCTGTTGGCTTGTAACTTTTGAAGAGCTTCCCCATTGCTGATCAGATTTCTTAGCATCGAACCTAAGTCCTTTCACCATCAAACCCCTATTTCTCCAGCCCAATATAATCTCTGTTATTTCACTGCTTGGGAGTAACTCATAATTATCTCTGGTGAGTCTCTTGTTTGACTCTACTCTTTCTTTTTCACGGGCCACACGCACTGCTGCAAATTAGAGGGCTGGTTCCAGTTCAAAGCCTTTGGCTGGACTGAGAGCTCAGCCAGGAGTTCTCCATCTGTAGTCTATTAGCCTTCCCGATGGCATCGTGTTATTCTCCTTGCACCAGAAAAAACAAACAGCTGTCTCTCCCACAGCCTCTGCCTTCGCCCCAGTGTCAGAGGTTCTCCCCCAGGTGACCCCCTGTGACCCCGTGGAGTTCCTTCCTCTGCGGTGGCCTTACCCTCCCAGTTGTCCAGTCTCCTGGCTGCCCTCTTGTTTCTGGCAGTTTGTGATAAATCACCCCATTCCCCTTCCCCCTTGCCCTGTTCTGGTGCTGATCCCCAAGGTCTAGATTCAGTGCTTCACACTGGATGCTGGTTGCCAGCGATTCCCACATGCCTGCTTCTGCCCACAGCATCTGTGACCTTCAGTATGGGGCACCTACGGCATCACTGTGGGGGGAGACCACAGCTCTAGGAAGGCGGTTGCAGGCGTAACTTGGGGATTTGGCTTCCCTCCCCACAATCTGCAGTAGATCACTTCCAGACATCCCTAGTAAACATAATCTATGTGGAGACAGTGTATTCACGGTGCAAACACAGCTCGCCTTTCAACCAGACTGCCATCCTTAAGCTCCTGAACGTAAAATTTGGGATTGCCAGAGACCGGCTATCTAGAATACTGCTTAGTTTCCCACACTTGGCTCTCTTACTTGGGGGAACTTCTTCCAAGACCATGGCGTTGCCTGGAGGAGGCAAGCTGACTTAGCATCTCACCAGGTGAGACACTTTCAGCTGTTTCTCCATTCCCTTTTGTGGTGTCAGAGCACGACCCAGGCGCCTTGATTCCGGTGCTGTCCGATGGGTGGGCGCCGCCCCCGTGGCTATTTGAAAGGTGGCGGTTCTGAATTGTGATGTCCTGGAACCAGAAAACACATGCTACATTTTGAAGACTTAGTACCAAATAATTGAAAATATCATTAACAATTTTCTATTGATTACATGTTGAAACGGTAATATTTTAGATATATTTCAGGAAACAAAATATATTATTACTATTAAATTCACTTGTTTTTTTTCCTTTTTAAAGTGTGCTACTGGAAAATTTAGAATTACACGTCACCTGCATTATATTTCTATCAGACAATGCTAGACTAGACTTTGGCTCAGTCTTAAATATGTCTTCATGTATTTTCCAAAGGCTTGAAGTATGAGCTGTGTGTTCCCTCTTTCCCACCCCTGGCAATGCTTAAATGAGTAATCAGATGTCTTAACGATAAACCCCAAATTCCTATCCACATTGTCCCCAGATGGCAATGGGGAAAGTATGCAAATTGAGTCACAGGGGCAACCACAGAAACTCAGAGTTCTAGTAGTGACTGAGTGAATAGAGCTTTCTTTTCTCCCTTCTCACACTTCTTTAGAAGTAGACAAGGATAAAACATTCCTGAATTCCTCATAGCTTAAAACCACACACCATCAACATTATTTATTCACCAGCATTACACCATTACAGTACATAGCAGTACTGAAAAAGCAAAACTTGGTTGGTTCCTCCCTACTAATCATTGAGAATTTGGTCATCCCACTGGAGTGATTTCATTGTCATCATGTCTGGAAGTTTATGCTACACTTGGGCTAATGACCAGTGACTGAGTACGAACCATGTCCTTGATCTGGACCGTGTTTTTAAGTCGAGCACCCATGAAAATCCTGTCTGTTTAAACCAAGATTATCCTTAGCTCACGGTGCTCATTCTCTCTTACTAATTGGAGAGCACATGCATGAGGTTTTCACTTGTAAGATACATGTGTTAGAAGAAAACAACTCCCAGGAAGGCATGGGGTTTGCCTGGATAATAACTGATTATTTTTCATAAAAGAACTTAAAAAATTGGAATCTGAATGATGAATTGAGCATCCCCAAGGGCGTGTAGTTTTGGCTTTAATCTCTGGTTAGCTTCCCAAGGAGAACACTGTGCCCCAGAGTTGTGTGATTGCCCAGGGCCTTTCTGTCACAGGGCATCTGGAGGCCCCCCTCCTTCCCCTTCTATCTGCAGACTGAGAGCAATTGACATGCAATTCTGGGCTGTGAACGGCTTTCTTAGCTTTCGGCTCTGCTCTGATTTGCACCCACGTCATTATCCTGAACGTAATTTCATTGGAAGGAATACCAATCCTTTGAACAAAGAAAAAGAGCAGTGATGACCTCTTTATTTCTCTTTATATAATAAAGAATCTTCTAAGGATGAGCTGAATCTAATCTCAGGCCAATTCAACCTTGGTGCCACTGAGTAAAACACACACTGGAGTGGCGATTTGTGAGTTTACAGCGGTTGAAGTTGAATCCTACCGGCTGATAGTAGCATTAGTTTATCTGGCCTTTCATTGGCAGAGAATCAAAAACTGAACTCAAACTACACGGTTAGATATATTTAGGTGTTTTTCAAGCCGAATCTCCATAATCCTTTGGTGTCCTTTACTTTTACATTGTGTGGGAGGCAGAATTTCTAGGAATGGCTCCCAAGAGCTCAAGCTCCCAATCCCTGTAGCCCCTGAATGTGGGAAGATCTCACTCCCGTGACTGTGTTATACCTGTGGCACCGGCAACCTTCAGAAAGGGACATAGTCCAGGTTGGCCTAATCTAGTCCAGTGAGCCTTGCAAAGTACAGAACTTTTCCCCACCTCGTGGCAGAATAGGATGGTAAATGGTGACATCAGGGAGATTCTAATCATGAAGAGGACTCCACACCATTGCTGGCTTGAAGACGGAGGGGCCAAGTGATGAGAAATGTGTATGGCATCTCGAAGTTTAGACTGGTCCCCAGATGACAGCCAGCAAGAAAATGGGGACTTCAGACCTACAGCCAGAAGGAACTGGTTTCTGTCAACAACCTGAAGGATCATGGAAGCAGGTAGGAGTTCGGCTGGTTGACACCTTGACTTTGACTTTGTGAGACTCTAAGCAGAGAAGCCAGTTGAGCCCATGTGGACTTCTGACCAGCTGAACTGTAAGATAAGAAATGGGTGTTGATCTGAACTGCTATTGGGAGTTTGGGACTTGCAGATACACACTACTATATATAAAATAGATAAACAGCAAGGTCCTACTGTATAGCACAGGGAACTATATTCAATACCTTGTAATAGCCTAAAATGAAAAACAATGTGAATCACTATGCTGTGCACCATAAATTAACACAATATTGTAAACTGACTATACTTCAATTTAAAAAATAAAAATAAAAATGAAAAAACAAATACACCTTGGTCATTGGCTGGTTGGACTCTATAGTTTTTCTTTTTTGTTGTGGTTCATAATCCACTGGGTGTTATGCGCTGTGTGGCCTCAGGTGAATTACTTGTCTTTCCTGAGCCTATAAAAACTGCCTCACTGAGTTTTTATGAAGATTAAATGGGATCCACGTAAAGTGTTTACTGCAGACCCTGGAGCTCTGCCGGATCTCAGTCGAGCTCCCTCTCTGCACATAGATTTCTGTAGTTCCCATCATCTCCCTAAACACAGAGCTTCCTGAATATTATTACATGGGGCCAGGGATGTTGTTGGTACCCAGCACATGCACACTGGGGCAATATACGAGCAATGTTCATCAGATCGTCATATTCAGCAAATATTTATTTTAGGAAATGAACATATTAACAAGTGTATACAAAGAAGTCTGTCCTCCAGCTGCCCAAGTTTGTAGCAGAGGGTTAAGTAAACCACGCATAGCACTGCAATACCATTCATGCTACCGAATACCAAATGCCCAGGCCACGGCACCCTCCCACTGGCCCAAAAGGAGGAGTGATTTTTGCGAGTGGACATGAGCTGGTGCAGAGAAGTTTTCATTGCTTAGGGGCTGGAGGGAGGCTGGGTTTGGGTGGAAGGCAGGGTGCCTAAGTGGGGAACGATAGAAGATGGAACTCATACATTCACCTGGGGACAGACAGCATTTTACGCTAACGGGTTTGGACTTCTTGCTTCTGGCTCAGGGGAGCTTTCAGAGGGCCTTTGGCATGGAGTAGCCTGATCAGATTTGTATACTAGAAAGGAAACACTGGTGTGGGATGGAGAGCCTGCATAGGATGGATCGCAGGCGAAGAGACCGGCAGAATTGAAACAGGCAGCTAATTTAGCCATAATCTTTCATGCTCGAGAAAAATACACACAAATCTACTGAAGCCCACTTTTCAGAGGGAGGTCCTGAGATTCTAACACTTAGTTTAATATCCTTTCTGAAAGGGATGTATCTGCCCTGATGGACGGCAAAGTGAGGACTTCCTGTATGGGGAGACATGGTGTGGGTGAGCTACAGCCTGAGCTAGTGAGCACTGGAGGGGTGGAAGCAGGGAGGGCAGTGGTCTGGGCCCCAGAGATTAAAGCCACATGCTCTGGATTTCAGCAGAAACAGGGCTGGAATGCACCTTCCCAAGGCTGACTGGGGGGTGGGGTGGTGACGGGTTCCTTTCTAACTGGGAAACTTCCAGGTGCCCAGAGGAAGGACAAAAAGATGCTTAGTTCTGAATTAACACTTGGAAAACTTTTCTTACAGAAACAATGTTATAAATGGGTTACAGGGCTGGCCTCTTGAATCAACAATAGTAAGTCTGAAATTCAGTCCATTTGTAACTTGATTATCATTAGATAGTCTTCTGGATATTTCACTAATAACCAGATCTTGGGAACATGACCTGTTTATAAAGTGGAGATGATCTGTGGTTTAGAGTTTATAATCTCACCCTGTCACCTGCCGGAAATTCAAGGTTGTCTTGAGAACTTCATGTGTTGCTGCCAAGAATGAGATCAGGAGATATCAACCCAGGATACTGGCTTGGAAACGTTTCTATCTGAAAATGAATCCCCATTTTTGTTTTTACTAGAATAGAATTTTATTTGTGGCATCAAGATTTTTAAAAAATGATTTTATATTTTAAAGTATGCAATAAATTTTGACACATTAATCTTCATATATTTTTCCCATAAGAGATTTAAAAATACAATGTCGAGTGGCTTGTAATGAAAACGAATTGTTTGCCTTGATAATTATCTGGAATAATTTCAGCATTATAAATAAAAAATGAAAACAAATACCATTTATATTAGGATGAAATGCATTTGTAATACAATTTTATGTCTGTTAAAATCTGATTACAGAGAAAATATAGGTTAAAATTATGTGCTTATAGTTTCTAAAAAAATATGACATCCTTTATGAAAATGACTCTATTCATTCTCCAGCTGTAGAATGCATTCGAGATACTTTTCTATCTGGGATGAGGGGCTGCATTGCTTGATACAGGTTCCTTCTGGACCACTGGTGCACACTTGGGAGACAAAGGGGATGATGCTCTGTGGCTGGAGGCTGTGGGAGTATCTGGTCTCATTATACCTTGTTAACACCTTCTGAGCCACAGAATCATCCAATGAGTCAGGTGAAAAGCAAGCTTTCTATTTTCTTAAGCTCTGATATCTGCTATATTTCACAGAAGTGATATTTAAACAATCATGTGGTAAAATCCTGTTTTAACAAAACTAGTTTTCACGTTCAGTTCTACATAATGAGAACATTCCAAAATGCATTGGCCCATGTTAATATTACTTTGCTCATGAGGAAGGAGAAAATGAATTCTGATGGTAAGACCCACGAAGAGACAAACACATGTACACGCGTATCTGTATGCATTCAACATCAGAGATGGGCCTGCTTCCTTGTCTGTCAGCAGTCATTTTATCTTTAAACAAAGAGATTCTTCTTCAGGAGGGTGGTTCCTGTTCACAGCTGATCTGACAAAATCTTTGTGCTGATGGTCAGCACAAAGCATCTTCTGACTGTACGATGTTGTACAAAGCATCTCTGGAACATACAACAATCTTACATGACTATGAGAGCCGGCATGATTATTTTCTTTAGATGAAAAATTAAGAGCCCAGTGAGGCTGAGTATGTGGCTTCATTTTAAACATTTGGTAAGTGATAAAATCAGCGCTGCACCTGGAGGCCTTCCCTGCATGCTGGTTAGCATGGGTGAAGGTAAGACACAGAGTGCACTGATCTGTGAACTACCGTCCCTAAGCCGAGCTGTAGATGTGGTGTTTGGAAAGTGGTTTTGCTGCTGTCACATGTGAGATCTCTACCAGGTGCAGAAAGGTACCCATTGTGTTAGACTCTGGCAAACTTTAACCAACAGCCAGATGCACTTTTCATAACTCTCAGAGTGTGTGTATATGTAAATATAAAAGAAGACTCATAACATATATTTACAATTATTCCTAAATCACCAAGATACCATATTGAGAAATAGCTTTAACTTTTTGCAAGAGCATCTTCTATATAATCATTCCAATAAAGGTATAAAACGTATAAATACAGTCTTGGCACACTTTATCTTTGCAAGTGCACTAGAACACTTTCCCTTTTGCCTTATTCCGCTCACTCCTACTTTTGATTGTCTGAAATTTCCTTTACACGTCTCTCAGTTCCTTGAGGATGAGGACTCAGCTAGATTTCTTTTAAAACTGATGACTCTCATCCCAGGGCCCAGCACAGAGCTGTGCACAGAGCACAGCATTCAGGAAATGCTGGCTGAATGCATGCACAGGATTTTTACGTCCTTCAGTCTACTTAAAGCAGGAGTCTGTTTGTAGTATTTGGCCTAAAGAGTTTTGGATTCATAGCAAAACTTCATTTTCATAGTAAACAGTATTTTTAAAAAGCATAAGAAATATGGTAATAAATTTAATACAAATTACGCATCATAACTATTCTTTGGTTATTTTTAACAAATTATTTGGGTTTTTTTTTTTTTGGACTGAAGTGGAACACTAAAAACATAAAAATGCAACTACAGAAATTAGCTTAATCTGTAAACATAATAAACCCTGTAAACATACATTTACTACGTAATTGTGCAAGTGTAAAGAATGACTAGTAAAGGCAAGGACTATACATTTAACTTAGTTCTTCAAGGCATACTTAGGAATACTGCTTCGTCGAGCTTTAGTTTGAAGAAGGAATTCTTTTAACTACAACAGGAAAGAGTATGACTCTGTCCACGAGCCATAAGGATATACAGGCAAGAGGGCGGCGTGAACACCTTTCACCCTTTGCAAATCTGACTTTGCTTCACATGTCTTATGAACCACCTTGTTTAGTAGAACCGCATATTAACAAAAGCTGAATACTTTTAAAACGAAGAAGTAAACAGTTTTTTTTTTTTTGCAAGTGAGTCAGTTGACTAAAAATGCAGGTAACACACTTTCCAAGATTATTCCAAAAATCTGGGCAGTAAGGTGCAGTAGGCAGGTCTACAAAATAACAACTAGCCGCAGGCAGCACTGAATGTTCTGTAGTGTACTCAGTATTAAAGTTCTTTTCCCCCCAATTTCAGTTTTCCTTCTCAAAAGGCATCACACTTTTCACACATGACACTTACCACGAATATTTCACAGTTACAATTTCAGTAGTTTAAGAACTGCCTGGAAAATACTGGGAAAGAGGTAAATGCCAAGGACAAAACTCACGATGTCAGGCACACATCCTAGGGCGTGAACTCAAGTTAGAACCAAACAGCTGTGTAAATGCAACGCGTTATTTACGTGAATGAAACAATGGCAAAGTTGTCACACTACTTCTTCTAACGCTTTGATATGATTTTCTCCAATATTTGGGGAGAATCAGCAGCCAAGGGTTAGTCGTTCCCTGGAAAATTTTAAGAATTTGCTTAGAAAAAAGTGGCAGTAAAACACCATCAATGGTTACTTGTAATCTAATCAACGCCATCAAAACCCTGAGTGTTCTCTATGGCCATCTGTAGCTTATCCCATAATTCTTCAAATGATTCATAGGGTGGCAAGTCCAAGCGATTAAAGCTGAAAAAAACCGAGAGGGGCTGGTTAGGATGGTCCCTGACAAGGTCCGTTGCCACGGCACACACAGCGATGCAGCTATTCATGACGGCATGCTCCCACGGCACCAAAGACGTGCTCTCCCCAGGGACAAGGAAGCTCTAGGACTGGACTCGAGGCGTGGACTCTCCCCATGACTTCTTGGTGGTGTCCTCTCGCCTCCACCCTGACCTCCAAATGTCTGGCTTCCCTTCATTTGAACCTCCAAAAGGGAATGTTTTAGCCCCTCTTGGGATGGCCCATCATTCATGGGATGGGGGCAACAGGTGGTCAGCAATTTAGCTGGGCCTCTCCAATGTTCAGCTTCTTGGACTTCAGGTCCAGGCCTGCCTGGTAAAGAAACACCTGTTCCTGGGTTGGTGGCGCCGCCTCCCCCTCCTCCTCCTCATCTGCCCCTTCCTCCACAGCTGCCACCGACCCAGCACAGAGGGAACGAGACCTTCTGGACCTAGGCCAGCTGCTGGAGGACCTTCTCCCTTTGAGGACTTGTTCCCTAGGGTTGAAGAAGCTGCTTACCACGTATGAGCTCTTGGCAGCTTCTCGGGGGTGCCCCACTGTTCGACAGTAAACGACTGTGGTCCGTTTGAGCCTGTAAGGAAGAGGAGTTGCTTTGGTTTCATTTACTCTTTATGGGAATTCCTGGGCATTTCACAGCTCACCTTGGCTAATGGAGGAGAACTTAAACACACAGAGAACTCATCTAGTTTCTTTACACTTGAAAGAACTGATGCTGCCCTGGGCCAGACAACTTCCCCGTCCAGCCGTGAAATGAGGACCCTTCTTCCATCAGCCCATCCGCGAGCCTGTATCACTCTGCGGGGGGCGGGGGGGGGCGTGTCTGACCGCGCTGTTTCCCGGCCCTGCATTCCTGGTATCGCCTCCGTCATAGGCACACAGAAAATGAGCACTTTCTTGCTTTTTTGACTACCACTGCAAACAGCTTTAATTTTTTCTTATTATCTAATCTCAGTGCAAAAGATTAAAACTATAGGGAAAAAATTAGTGAAAGAGGTAAAAAATCACCTGAAATTCTACTATTAAATCTGAGTAAACATCCCATCAAACATCTTTAGGTATGTGTGCACATATACAGAATCTTATGTGCACGTGACCATGTTATAATATACACGGTACGTTTTTCTCTTATTATGGCCGCTCTTAGAAGCTCTCTTCTTTAACTGGAGTCTTCCCTTAGCTATTCCTTCTCCAGTTCTCAGCATCCTCCAACCACCCAGGTCAGCAGTGCTGACAACCCGACGAGGCACCTTCTGTACTTTTCTCCACGTCTTTTAATCGTATCCAAGTATGTGTGTATGAGTGTGACTGTCAGAAGCAGCACTAAGGAGGCTTAATATTTTCCATATTACTGTTTTCTCAAAAAGCATTGCTTTTCACACATCACCCATCACAATTATGTTCGCAGGTGAAGTTTCAGTACTATTGTCACTGTGTTTTCCATAACATGGAATCATATATATTTCCCTGCTTTCTGGTTCTTGCACCTAAACAATCCATCTGGAAAACTCCCTGTAAGTCAGTCAGTATCAACTTAACATACTTTTTACTGGCTAGACAACACTGTGCTGTAAGATCAACATTCTGAAGTTATTTCTACTTCTTTTGTAAATCCCTAAGAATTTGAATTTATATTCGAAGACTAATAACTTTGGATTTGTGTGTGGGAAATCTCCCCCAAATTTCAAAAAAATGCATGAAATCAGTGGCTGGCTGGAGGCCTGGGCTGCATCCGAGGGGGCCGTGGGGCTAGAGATGGAAGAGGTGTTTGTCCTGCCTTGATTTTCTCTCTAACTGGTTAAAGTCCAGGAGAAGAGACAGGAAGGGAAGCGAGGTGAAACCACCGGAAAGACAAATGCTAAGAAATTCAGTTAGGCAGGGAATGGGCGCCCTGGTGAGCGGCAAAGCTCCTGGCTCATCCTCCTCCCAGGGAGTGGCTGCTCTGGGTGGGGAGGTGGCGGCGGTTTGATGGGTGCTGCAAACAGATGTAAATGAGGCTTATCAAGGAGACCGGGTTGGCCAAGGAGGAGATGGCAGGGCTCTGATCTTGGCTGTCCCTTCTCTGAAGGCTCTGTTCTTGGTATCTTTAAAAGCAAGTAAATGTCATTCTAATAAACAGAATGTTAACTGTTTTCAGAAGTTGCTGTGATCCACCTCAGAAACAGTACTGCTGCGGTTTTTCTTTTTTGTTGTTGTTGTTAACAAAACACACCTCAAGCCTTACAATCAAAAAACAGGTTGCTAGGATACCATTAATTTCACTTTATAGAAAACTGCATTGATGGTAGCTATTCTGAATATTGAGAGATACAAGCAGTCTAACCCCAGTCCTGCCATTTCTCACAAGGCCTGATTAGATTCTCCACCCTCTAATTAGCAGCGCCCCCATCACACACACACACACACACACACACACACATACACACACACACACACATACACAGATTCCATGGGAAAGCTTTTTTTTTTTAATAAAAGCAATTTCCAACACTGAAAAAGGCCCAAAGAAACCGACTGAACTTAATGTTTAGTCTATCATTTCCCCCAAATGTATCCTACCACGATATTCCCTGTTTTTGGTTGTCTACTTATGAACACCCTGTGGAACAACTCTACATGCCGCACGACATCCTCCTCCTCCAGACAACGCTTGTTCTGTACTGGAATGCAGAGTGGAAATCAAATTTAAAATTCAAGAATGGAAAGTAACTCGAGTCATTTCATGTTTCCGGTCTTGGCCTACTTCAGTGTATCTAATTATGTCATTCAAAAACCTTTTTTTTCTTTTTTATTAAGCCAAACGTCTATATAAATGATAGAAGCTTGAAGATGAGTTGCCCATGAAAACGCCAGCTGGCACAAGCTCCATTTCTGGACACTCTGTAGAGAATCCTTACCATACAGTTCGGCAAATCCATTCATCGGCACACGAGATGTGCCCGTGACAAACTGAAGTAATCTTATCCGCTTCTCTGAATCCATCATTAAGACGGCCTGTGGAAGAGAAAAGTAGCATTTAGGAACATCACTGGGAAAAAAATGGTAACTAAACTACCCTAAAAAATACGCCATCAGAATTCAGCTGAGCATTCATGATCACTTATAAAGAACCTGCATGTTTCTTTTAGCTCCAACTGTGCTTCTTGGTCATTTACAACGTTCCTGAACCTTCAGTTCTGAGGCTCTCTGATAACTCTTCAGCATGGGATTATTAGCCTAATAAAGTGATAAAATTTCCTCTCGATGTGGCTCGTGGCTTTTGAAAAATCATATTTGCTGATATGACTGAGTGGCACACACATTTCTCTGTAAAACAGAAAATCACATTCAAAGGGGCCATGCAGGAGTCCCAGAGAATGCATGCGGGTTGTTTCAGGCTGCCTTGAAGAATCTCTACTTCAGTAAGGAACTTAGTGCCAGCTCAGCTGTCACGGCCACTTACTACATTCTGAAACTTACTTTTCTAATAAATATGTATGGAGGTTGGGACCATACCCAGAAGATAAATGTATACTGCACAAAGTCAAAGATGATTTTGCTGGGCTCTCCCTATTTTTGTCTTCTCTATACGTGATCCCCTAGAACAGTTAAACATGATTAAGTCTATCAAAAAGTAATTTACGAAAACAGAAGCTTTCCATCACCTTCCAAAACCACTGGATGACCTGATGATTTACGCTGTAGCCGTTTTTGTACTTTGTGTGTTCTCGCCAGTCATTTACATCGACATCTCCCAAGCCGCACATCAGAAGCTACGTGATAAGAAATGTCAAATTGTAGACAAGAAAAATAATGGGTGCAAAAGTCCGCTTTTAACATAAGAACAGTATTTCTTACCTCTAGTTCATTTTCATCGAAAATTTTGATGAGATCCTGTGGGATCAGTTCAAAAAACCCCTAGTAGAAAGAATATATTTAAAAGCCTGGTTAGCAGGGTCAGTGGACAATCCCACACTCAGCATCTGGAGGCATCCCACACCCACACGATTCCTACCACTCCTGGATGCTTAACTGATGCTTCAATATTGGCAAAAAAAGTATATACGTCTGTTCTCTCACTGCTTCCTCAAAGTGGCTATTTTAAAACTTCCCCACACTTTTCAAGCCTCCTTCTCCTCTAGGGCATTCCTTCTTTACAGTAGATAATTCCTATTTGGCAGAGAAAGTAGAGGCGATTCTGCGAGATAGAATTCCCTCAACCGTCGTCTGCCTCCCCATGTAACACGCAGCACCGACCTCGAGCGGGGCCCCTCCCCACCGCAGTGCAGAGAGGGACCACTTCCTCTCTGTGCTTCACCTGCCTCCTCAAGGATGTCCTCTCACCAACCCGTATTAGCTCACCTTCTATGAATCTAAATTTGTTCAAGCTGCATTTACCTTAAAAACAACAACAAAGCAAGTCCCTTTCTTCTGCTGACGGCCTCGCTCTGGACAGTGTTACTGCGTGTCACTAAACCCACGTGCTCCCCTCCATCCACCCCTCAACCCCTGCAGTCTGAGCTCTCTGTCAGCGCTGCCCTGAAGTGTCCTGGAGAAGGCCAAAGACAGCTCTGCGGCCACACCTGATAAACGTTCTCTGGTTCCCAGTCTTATCTGCCTTCTCTGCACTGTGATATTGTTGATAACGCCTTCGTCCTGGAAACTCTGTCTGCTGTTGATGGTTTTTCTCTTATGTCTCTGTCTGGCTTTGCTCATTTCCTTTGATGTCTCCTTTTCTCCCATCCCTTCTTTAAATGTCGGTGTTCCTACATCCCACGTGTGGCTATCCACTTTCACTGTTCTTACCATTCTTTCAAAGTTTCCATCATGTCTAGTCCATGCAGGTCACTCCCAGATCCACACTGCCACACTGGATCTCTATCCTTTAAGTCACCCTAAACTACAGATCTCCCTTCCCGAGGGCCATTCAAATGCACACACAGCTCTTCCCACCGTCCTTACCACGTCCCCGCCTGGGTCACCGCAGCACCTTCCCAGCTAGCCTCTGCTGCCCATCTCGCCCCCCTCCAGTTCACTGCAGACCACTTCCAGAATGATCTGACCAAAACATACACCGAATCCTGGTGTTTCATTGTTTAGGAGCCTTTAACGTCACCCTCCTTCCTCACTGGACTTCAGAGATGACTCTAAACCAACAGGTCCTTCATCATCTGGTTCCACTCCGCTCTCCACGCTTGGTTTGACCTCCTGCACCCTCTTCCCCAGCATACAAAATTGCTTGTATTTTCTCTAACGTGGGCACAGTCTTTTGCCAGACTTCACATGTGCTGCTCCCTCTGCTCTTCACGCGTGCATTTCCCTCTTCTCTGTGGCTGGCTCATCCCTCGAGCCCTCCCTCACCCCTGCCTCCATCTCCCTGCTCTGGTTTCTCTCCGCTCACCTGGCACTCAGGCTTCCCTCTGTCCGTCCCACCCTTCAGATTTTCTGCTCCTTGACAGCAGACCTATGTCTTTTTGCCTTGCATGGCACCAGCCACAGAGTCAGTGCTCAATACTGAGTAAATGGAAAATTGCGGGATCAGCATTTAACTTACAGTTAGCTTAAGAAATGAGTGCCCTGACAACAGCCTCAATGACCATCGACTGGGAAGCTGAAACAACTTGTGAATTTATAGTGTGCATAAAATGCAGTCACGGGGAAAGGTCGCTATATACCTTGACCTGTAAAGATGTCCAATAAATATTTGATAAGAGAGGAAAGTGAGTCACAAACCAAGATGTACACTGTGATCCCATTTAGGAAAGGAAACAAGTGGTATATTCTGCCATCCCTCTGGCAGTCTTGCGCCTTTGCTCATCCAAGGTTACTTAAGGTGAGGGGAGCGGGGCTGGAAGAAGGTGAGCGGACATGACAGACGTTAAAGGGGACCGTTGACGTTTACTGCACGGACTTCTTGGATGGTTATGTTTTAACTGAAAATCTATTCATTTAATGTTCTGTTAATATAAAATATAATTAAATACAGTTTTAAAAAGTGAGTCATATACTACTTCTTCTCTGATATAAGGCCCAATATTTAAAACTTATGGACTGTACACTTCAAAATTAAAAAGCAAACAACAGAAAATGAATACCTCTTTAAAAGCAGCCATTTGCTTCTGGATTCGGTTTACAAATCGCCATTGTATAACAAGACTAAAAGAAACAAAACAGTTCATCTTTTTCACAGGAACCAAGAAAAAATGTTAAGGTGCATGTTTTCTGGTTAGAAACAACAAATAAAGACTAGCTTAGCCCAAGGGAAAACTGAATGTGGTTAAGTAATATGGCATTGTTATAGAAAGAGAAAAAGAACATTGAGGCTGACTCTGGGGGAAGAGAAAGAACGTGAAAGAAATACAAAATTATTTGTAATATTTAATAAATACGGTAAAATACTTACTAAATATATTCCTTTTTGTTCTTATTGGTGACAACTATTTCTGATCCACCATTTTTCAACTCATGTTGATGTGTCTAAAATTAAGCATGATACCTGGATATGTTATTTTAGTGAAAAAAGTAAAATCAAGTATACATATTATAGTTATACTAGACACGTGGTGTTTTAAATTAAATCCATTCAAAAGCTAAGAAAACTTAAAATATTAGTTTTACGAAAATAAATACAGAATGACTCAAATGTCAAAGAAAGCAGAAATTCTTGCTGGGAGACAGCTTTTGTTACCGGAAATAAATTTAAAAATAGAGCATAGAAACGGGCTGAGTATATCCATCATTTATCATCTAAACTTACATTATAACATTTCCCTTAAGTTATTAAATTTAGGTTGTAAAGTTTCACAATTTATGTACCATTTATTGATTGATTGATTGATTTTGTGGGGGGAGGGAAAGGTAATTAGGTTTACTTATTTATTTTTAGCGGAGGTACTGGGGATTGAACCCAGAACCTCATGCATGCTAAGCGAATACTCCACCACTTGAGCTATATCCTCCCACCTGTACCATTTTAATTAATCAAAAAAAAAATTTTGTTAATAGAGACACTAGGGATTGAACGCAGGACCTCATGCATCCTAAGCATGAGCTCTACCCCTGAGCCCTACCCTCCCCCATAATTAATCAAAATACACAAACCTGTCCAAAGAGTTCTTCATCTATGACAAACCTGAGGTCCAGTTCTGTTGGATCATTTTCAAGAATCCATCTTAGTGAATTGTAATACTCACTATCCTAGATGTGGAAAATTGCATATTTAAAATTTGTATACAGAAAGAAGATGCCTGAATTTGCCAACAAAATATGCTGAGGGTCTGAATAATTGGGCAAAAGATGAAAAGGTCACTTGGACATCTTTTTCACACATGCACACACACAAGTATTATAAAAAGGTGTGAATGACTAGTGAGGATATGAGTATAAATGCAACTTTCTTTGAAATGCATCAGAAAAATAAGATGATTGATGGACGGGGGTAGACTCGGGGACAAGTATGTCACGAAGTAAGTCTAGATAAAAAGCCAATTGTGGAATCTGGGTGGTGGAGACACACGTGTCCACTGTAAATTTTTTTCAATTGCATTACATGTTAGAAAATTTTCATAATAAAATGTTAGGAAACATGTTCACTTGTATTTTGGAACACTATAACACATTGATTTCTTCATCATTAAAAGGTAACTCTTTAAAATGTTCAGTGGGCTGTCAAATTACAAATTCTCTGTGTTTCAAGTGAAAAAGACGTACCACTGATTCCATGTCATGAAGTGTTATTGGCTTGTGCAGCATCATCTTGTAAAATGGGCGGATGAAAAAACCTTGCAAAAAAAAAAAAATCAAACACATTTAAAGTGATTACCAAGTGAAAGAAATCAGATAACTACATATTTTTAAAAAAGTTTTATGCTTAATACTAACCATCCAACAGTTTGCCGTGATACACTGCCATCCCAGCTACCCGGCCAATAAACTTGAAGTAAGAGAGGTGGTCTTCATTACACAACCCAGAGTTGGGATTTATCTGCAGGGTGTAATTGTCCCTGTAAAGATAACTACATTTAAACACTCCTTTCTATAGCGCATACAAAAATTTTAACATGACAAATGATTACACATCATCTCCCTCTTGTTAGAGCTGTTCACCTCTCCCAGAACCATATTAGACCACTGGATTTCATGGTTTTGAAAAGTCATTTATGTCAAAAGGTGGAAACAACTTAAATGTTATTGAAAGATGAATGGATAAACAAAATGTGGTACATACACATAATGGGGTACTATTCAGCCTTCAAAAGGAAATTCTGACACATGCTACGACATGGATAAACCTTGAGGACATTATGCTAATGAAATAAGTCAGTTACAAAAGGACAAATACTATACGACCCTACCTATATGAAGTACTAGAGAAGTCAAATTCATAGAGACAGAAAGTAGGATGGTGGTTGCCAGGGACTAGGGGAGACAGTGTTTAATGAGTACAGAGTTTCAGTCTGGGAAGATGAAAAAGCTCCGGCAGAGATGATGGTGATGGCTGCACACCAATGTCAATGTCCTTAATGCTGCTGAACGATACACTTGAAATGATTATAATGTAAAAATTTATGTATATTTTATCACAATTTAAAGAAGTTATTTCTGAAACATTAGTTACAGTCTCCCTTTCCTGCACAGTGTGTCGTATGTTTTCCTTGCCTCCTATAACTTGGTTACTTTCAGAAGCACGATCTTTCTTCTAAAATATAGTCGTTGTAAAGGTACTTACGTAGCAGAATATTCAAACAACCCATAGTAAGGGTTAAACATTTCCTTCGAAATCAGAAAGAACCATTCTCTGGCGACTCCTCCGTAATCCAGTCCCTTTTCACCATCGAACTCGATCCACAACCTAGCCTTGAGGAAGTCTGCCCTCTTGACTCCCATGATTCTCCTGTAAGAGTCTTCAAGGACAGTTGTGCGGCGAAGTTTCATCTCAAATTTGTTTGGAATGTCATTCTGAAAACCCAGAGAAGGGAGGCTGACGATTTACATCAATTCAACACGACAACATATTTCCCTGTCACGAAAGTTACAACACTCATTGGATGCTACCGTGTTTCCGAGACCCTTTCTCAGGGAAAACAGGACTAGGTCTATTGTCCCTATTTCCTCTATGGCATGGAAGAACTCATGCATTTTCTCTCAGTATTTTATAATAGAGATGTCTGGTTGTGCCATCTAACCAGCAGTTACTGAAGGTGGTAATAACGCTCTCGGGAAGGCATTTCAGGAACAGTCCTTTCCATCGTAAGACCCAGCGAGGCCCATGCTGTGCCCTGCAGTCAGCCTAGCGCTGCCTGCCGGCCCAGGGCGCTTCCTTCTCGCCACGTTTCCTCCTTGGAGCCTGTGTTCCTCACTCTTTAACAGACGCTAACATTTACAGACTGTGCCAGCACCGCTCCCAGCATTTTAATAGGTTAACTCATTTACTCCTCATAATAATGCTCTGAAGAAGCTACTATTATTATCTCCGTTTTATGGATGAAGAAACTAAATAGAGAAGTAAAGAAAGTCCTAGTGCCTGAGTCTCTCATCTTAACGAATGAGCTACACGGCCTCACTAACCTTTTGTACAGACTCTGCATACATGACAAATGTAGAGAACCATGCTTTTAGGTAGATCTCACTGTAAATTATATGGCGATCCACCTGAGTAGTTTATTCTTGAGTGCTCTGTGAATAATGTTCCAGTGGAAACCATGAAGAGAAACCATGCTGTCAATATTCTGTCACTTCAAAAAAAGAAAAGAGGGCTAGCTCTAAGGGAAAAAAAAAAAATCAATTTCGCTCTCCGTATATTTAGGAAAAATAGAAAGCCCTATAGTAACATAACAGTACAAGTACTGTATATAAGCAAATAAGGACAACATAAGCATTCTCCTCTGCTGCTTATGTAATTAAAAAAGTGGTGAGACTGGAGAAGAGCCACTTTAGGATTTTAGACGCCAGGCAACCAGTGCAGGTGAGTTCCTCACCAAGCACTTCCTGCAGGCCGGCTCCGGGCCAGGCCCACGCAGGGAGGCGCTGCAGTGGGGCCAGAGATGGGAGGAAAGGGAATGAAACCATGGCCTAAGATGTGGTCACTTCCTTAAGGAGTTTATGATTTGGTGTGTGTGTGAGAAACAAATGGAAACGGTACTAATTCTGAGACTTAAAAGAGGAGGAAAACTGCTAAAAATAGAAATACGAGCAATGTTTTGTGGGCACCAAAAGTGAGCTACTAGTTGCAAGTGTGACCATCCAGCAGCTTCAAGAAGTCTTGAGCGGAGGCGAAGTGAGAGAGGGACTGGGGAACAGCACGTGGGAGGGGTCTACCGCACAGGACAGCCAGAGGGTATGAAAGAGTGGGGAGGGGCAGGATGACAGCGCAGGAAAGGGGAGAAGACTGGGCCCACTGCGCAGACTGCGTGCAGGTCGACCAGGAAGACCGATGAGCAGGGCCCGCGGGACCAGGCTGGTGCGTTCTCAGAGGTTGATGGTGTGGGGTGTACAGAGTGGGGTTTTTTTTTTCTTCCAATTTTTTTTTTATTGAAATGTAGCTGATTTACAATGCTAGTTTCAGGTGTACAGCAAAGTGATTCAGTTATAAATATACATACACATATATTTTCTTTTCAGATTTAAAAGGTGTTTTTAAGAAGAGACAAGAGGGAGTGGAAGCCTCCTGAACCAGACGGCACGGGAGAAGAGGAGTGGGCCGGGTGAGTGAGTGATGGCACAGGCAGAGGGGCTGGAGGAGAAACTCCCACGTGTGAGCTGGGAGGGGCGCCACGCGTGGGTTCTGGGATCAGGTGACCCAGGTACAAATCCCGCCTGCGCTCTGCACATCCTGCCTAAGCTCAATTTCCTTATCTATAAAATAGGAACAATACTGATAATCACCCTTACGGAGCTGTCGTAGGTCTTCCCGGGAAAACACGTGTCCCGTGCTTACGCAGCATCTGGCACACGGTGGGCTCAATAATGCTTAGCCGCCCTCATTCCTGACTAACGAGACGTTCAGGATGAGGCAGGGGAAAAGGCTGAAGACAGCTCGAGGCTTTGGAGCACTGGGTTAGACGTTTTTTATCTCCATCGTGGTGTTCTGCCTTTTGCTGTGATGTGTCCAGAAAGGGAGTTTAGTTTTTAAATCCTGCTTGAGACTTTTTGTTAAATTGAGGAGTCGGAATCTCTTCCCCACGCTCTTGAGTCTCTCCTTCTGGAACCACTTCAAGCCTCTTAAGCTTTCTTTCATAATTTAAAAAATCTTTTTGTATGTTTTTGTTGCATTCTCAGTAATTTCTTCTCTTTATCACCAGTACGATATGTCATGGGGGAGAAGAGCATGGACTCTGGGGCCAGATCACTTGATCTGTATCTGGCTTTGCCACTGATAACCATAGAACTCGACCACTTTGCCCAATTTCTCTGAGCCTCGGTTTCCTCACCTGTAAAATGTGACAGTAACAGTCCCTTCCTTGTATACTTACAGTAGAGACTGCATGGGCAATACATGTAACTTGTTGAGGAAAATGCTCGGTAGGCAGTGAGAGCTCAGTAAATATTACTGCTTTCATTATGGTTTCTGTGTTCTGTGACCTGCTCTGGGGGGGAAGTCAACCTCTGTATCACATTTCTAAGTGTTCAGACTGGCAAACAGAGAAGCTAGTGCTTCTATTCCACCATTATGTTGTCGTTAAGAGTGAAAATATTTACCAAATAAATCAACAAAGACTTAAAATCCCAAGGAATTTTAAGAAGTAGGACACAAATTTCCAGAGCGATTTTAATCACAGTGTTATTACTGCAGATGAGTTTAAAGCACTGATGATATTTTAAGATTTTATTAAGATTTATTATAAAATATTTGCACTAAAAAAATCTATATTTCCTCTTTAAAAAGTTTTTTTGGATGGAAAAAATCTGCAGTCACAGACCCACCATCTTGAATCTTTGGAAAAGCAGGCTTCCAGCTTGGAAGGCAAGAAAGTGTAACCCAATGTAGCCACCTAGTGGCGGTACTTGTAAACTGCAGGGCAAGGGGAAAAGTAAGAGCAAGTTAGAAAGGCTTAAAAAATGGTCATCCCCTCAGAGATCTAGACAACAAACTTGGTGGCCACTTGTGGGTGGGCAACAGGGGGAGGAAAGGATTATGGAATTATATGAAATCATGTCTGTGAAACTTTGAAAACTGTAAAGCACTACAGAATTTAAAGAATCTTTCACTGATAAAAAAATTACTCCAAAAAAAAGGTCGACACCAGCAGAAATGAAACAGGTGGGCAGATGATGAGTTTAGTTCCAGACATACTGAATGCGCGGTGATGGAAAAAAGTGTAGTGAACATATCTGATAAGCAGAAGGAGACGAGCCACAAGAGGACTGCTCCAATCACAGCCGTACTTTCAAACTATGCAGACACACTATGCAGACACACTATGCAGACACACTAAACATAGTGTGAAGAAAGTGTGAAGAGTGAATGACCATCCCTGGAGGACGCCGGTCAAAGCAGGAAAAGGAACCCAGAGAGCCTGCCTCCACCATCAGAGTCTGGACCAGGGGATAATCTGAGCCACTCTTGCTCAGTTTCTACAAAGTCCATACCCCACAAACCCATGAGGAAACCAGGTTAGAGCGCTTTAAAAAGCAAACCTTTAACACTGTTTTTCTATATTACAAGGTATATAGAAAAATAAACACATAAAATAATTGTGGTCTTCAATGATTTATCACAGCTACTCAAAAAATAAGCATCCTTTCCCTTTAGAAACTATTCGAAGTTGTTAATATACAGAACAAACTCTCCATTACTTTTAAGAATGCATTTCCCATTGCTTTCAGTCTATATGACAGTCATTCTTAAGAACTCGTAAGTATCACTAACCTGCTTCTTCAACTTTCTTCGGAAGAACTCATACTTTCTTTTGTAATCCCTGGAGTAGGGCACTGCCTTGAGTTGAAAATTTTGGAAAAATAAAGAAGGTTTAGGTTGCTTTACTCTGGAACAAAACAAAAAGTTCCCCTCTGGGTATTTTATGAACAGAAGTTAAAGGCATTAAAAGAGAATATTTGGAAGGAAAAGTTTAATTCAAAGAAAAACAAATATAAGACTTAAAAAATTTTAATTTCTCCATTTAAGATAAAATTGTATTCAGCAATTCCTATGGCTGTAATTTTCATCATGCAATATTCTTGAAATGCAACAGGCCAGAAACAGGAAATGTCTTCCAGGCAGAGAAATATTAGAAGTGAAAATTTCCATTTCTAAAGAGACTTTCAAAGTGATTTCTCCATTAAAGGAACAATTTGAAAAATGTACTTTTTCCTTGAACTCTGAGGCGATGCCTTTTTTACCCATCATTTTAAAAAGACTAAACATGGAGACAAGAGTAATTTAGAAGAATTGTGTTTTCAATTTTACTTATTTTTGTGAATTAGAAAACAGTATAAAATCTGAAAAACGGAAGCAGGAAAAAGTAGCTATATAAAAGAGGATAATGATTTTCCTATCATTAACCTGACTCAAGAGTAGTATAAACATCATACATGGTAATAATTGTACTTAAATATGAGCATGCCTTATATATTTACAGCGATTTCAACCCAAAAGTTCAAGACCAGACCCTGAGTTGACAGGACGCTGTCTGCTTCCTCACCAGATACTCTTGGCACCTCTGATCTGCTGAGGATTGCCAACATTCTCTTTCAGTGGCAAGTACCAGTCTGAGCACAGCAGTCCACTGCCGTAGCATTTTGACTGTCTGGCCCACTGGCCTCCCAAGGCTGCTGCACAGAGTTTGGATGACTTTACATGCTCTTTTCAAACAGCTGAGACCCAGTATATGGGCAGTGGGGAGCAGAGAGATTTGCAAATGTGCTTTCCTCTCCACGCCTTTAGGGTTATGACCTTGACCATTCAGCCCTGAAGAGACAGGTGAGAGGACAACCCCATCAGAGCACTCTGATACAAAGAGACTTACTGGTCCGGTTATTGCTACATTCTGCAACCGAGGATCTTCCCACTGGGTTCTTTTTATATCTGAAGAGAGGGAGGAAAAAAAGGTGTTCTTCATTCGCATGCACAAAATTTGATATTTCAAAAAACAATATAATGAAAAATCACATGGCACATACTATGATTTATGTAGAAGATTCTTCCATCAGTGTGAGTTCTTTCTTCCCATCCTGGCTATAATGAAGAATAAATTTCAATTATGTTTTCTGTATGGGCAGAAAAACGGCCTTGGTTCTATGGCTGATTTAATTCGCATATGCCATTCTTACCAGAAGATATCAACACCTTTATGACAATATTAAGTATAGTTGTTCAGGAACTACTGTATTCCAAAAACCAAAATGTTTGCGATTGCTGAGTTAGACCAGCAGCAGCTCGATAAACTTACAGGTAAAGGCCCCAGGTCACTGGAAGAATCAAGAGACGTCTTTCCTCTCAGGTGAGCTGGAATTTTCAGTCTTGGATCTTCCTTTTTTGGTAGAGTAAATAAAGAAAACAATACACACACACAAACTTTAAAATCAAGAAAGTCAGTCTGTTACTCTGTTTTCTAGTATCAACGGATATTTAAAATACTCTCTGATGAAAAGTCTACTTTTCTTTCACTTGCTTATGCTATGAAATAATAGGTACTCGTCTAAAATCTATCAATCTCAGGCTGCAATATTCAGTTCTCAGATCTTAAGAGCAAGATCAGCACTAACTCACCATCTCTCCCACAGAAAAACCATTCAGAGTATTTTGCCCACTGTTTAGCGATTGTGTCACCACACAGGGCTCGTCTCGAAATAAAAACTGGCAAGAGAGCAGCACACAGAACTGGACCACATATTCTACGCTTTTCGGCACCTACCTGCGAAGGTGCTAATTCATTAATATTTTTGAAAGACAGGAAGATAAGCTCAGAAAGGTTATTATAGGAGAATCAGATTGTTGAAAGAAAGGACAAAATTTAACTTATTTGGGTCAATTTATATATCATTTTATGACTGTATTAAATAATTCATTAAATAATTTTAGTTTTATTTAGGTATGTTGGTCTTTTAAACAAATTAATTCATCAAAAATCTCTTCGTCTGCTGCTGATTTTCAGGAATTTTTCTATTAGCAGTAAACCAACTGCTCAACAACTTTAAGCCTTATCTTAAAAATACTGGTTCTACCGAGCCTCATAAGGTTTTTTGGGTATTAAATGAGATACGGATTCAAAAGTACTTTGGAACTAGAAAGCCTCCTATAAAGGGAAAAGATTATTACTAAGTATTCATAAGCATTCATGGCTAGTGAGTGGAAAACCAGACACAGGAAGTAAATATATCTCCGTGACAATCCATTCCAACATTAAAAATAGGCATAAACATACTGAATAGAAATAATACTGTTTAAGAATTCAACATATCTTTATATATGTATGCATATGTATAACTGAATCATTTTCTTTGCTGTGCACCTGAAACTAACATTGTAAACCAACTACACTTCAATAAAAAAATACTCAATTCTAAAAAGAAAAAATTCAACATATCTTTAAATGAAGACTAGGAACTGTAGGGTATGTTAAAGCGTATGTAAGGATGATCAAGAACTATACATAAGAGACTGTATATAAATATAAATTAGAGAGCGTTCAGGTTACCCAGGTGGTGGTTTTGGTGTTGTGGTCAATGAAGAAGGGCCTCCCATTGGGCGCGTGCCGGACTTCCCAGCCTTTAGGAAGGAAGCCTTGCTCCATTTCAGACAGCTGGGCCACCTGCTGCGCCGCCTCACTCGGCGGGGCCTGGGGTGGAGGGCCTGCAGAAGAACCCTGGCTTGATGGCAGCTGACTCGTCTCCACTGTAGCCTAGTGCATGGATTCAATCACGATATAGTGTTTAAGAGAGAACACACAAATGGCTGTGGTTAAAAAGGTGACTTAACTTGCAAAATGGAACACACATTTATAAACAGGCCTAAACACTGGAAGCTCATTTTTCTAATAAGGTGTTTCGCTGAAGCTTATTTTTGAAATAATTGGTAATTTCTCAGCTAATTCTTGAGTGGTAAGATGCTGATTAACTGTCAGTCTGCTGTGGATGCACATGACTGGAGAGGCCGAGTCAGTGGGTCTGTGCCCTGCTTGTAAGGCAAGTCACAGGGCCAGCTGGAGGAGGCTGTCTTTGCTCACCCAGAAGACTCACACAGAGCAGGAACCCCTCATCTATGGAAGTGGGTTCTTATGCCGGGCAGACAAAATGAATGGCAAATACCTACCACAGCAATTGATAATTGAGACGTCATATATTCACACAATGAAACATAAGGCAGTGGTAAAAAGAAACACTGAATCTACATATAGAACAACATAGACAGGGTTTTAAACCAAAGTTGAGCAAAAAAAAAAAAGATTTACAATTATACAATATAACATCTTTGCAAAATATGACACATAAACATAAATAATATTTTGCATCATTTAGTTCTCTATGTTATGTATAGAACAGGCAGGAAGACTACCCCACAAGCTCAAGCTGGTAGTTCTCTCCAGGTACGGGGGACCAAGTGCTTGGCTAAAAGGAATTTAGTTTTATCTGTAAGATTTTATTTTAAAAAAGGAAATGTCTAGAAACAAAAGTGGTGATTTGTTAATGGTGGTACGTTTGGATGTTAAGAAAGTGGGTATCTGCTGTATTATTCTCTGTACTTTTCAGTGTTCAAATATTTCTCAATACGAGAAATGGTGATAAGGTAAAATAAATATTTTCCTAAATGCTCACAAGGAAATATTACAAAGGACACTCACTGTTGCCAAGGACACGGTGTCATCATCACAAATTTCTTTGAGAGATGCTAATCACCATGATTATCTTTTAGCAAAATAATGATCTTAACCATTCAAATTACAGAATAACCCAGTGGACCAGATTACTGACTTTGTCCTCTTACTCCCAACTGGGCTTGTCTGACCTAATCACAAGCGGTGATTCATGTATGTTAGAGACCTGCAGGAAATGGCAGGCAATTAGCATCCAGCTCGTACTACAAAGGGACGTAACAGCTTCCATAGAAATATGTGACGGTTGAAATGATGTGAGAAAACAGGTTAACGGATGGACTGCAGGTACCTGTACAGTGGGCTTTGTCCAGGTAGTAGTTCTGCAGTTGTGATCCACATAATACGATCTTCCTCTTTCGTCTTGTTTTTCTTCCCAACCTGGCGGTAACCCAGACGAAGTAGGCAAAAGCTAAAGTAAAGAATAAAAGGAGAATTAAAGAGTAATAGGAAAGAATCCTTTTTAAAAGGACCACCAAAAGCTAAAGTAAAGAATAAAAGGAGAATTAAAGAGTAATAGGAAAGACTCCTTTTTAAAAGGACCGCATCCGTTTTTCACTGCTAGCTCTCTTTAAAATGAATCATGTTTTAAATCGTATTTTAAAGTGTACAGCATTGCACTTAAAAAAAAAAAACTCAGGAGAACAGACTAATGATGAGAGTGTTAATACTAAAAACCCTGACAGTAATAAGAACCACACGCTAAGTGCTTTGACACAGACCATGTCATTTAAGCGCCACACGAATCTTAATGAGATAATTAAGATGAGTGGCCCGCTGGACTTAAGAGGAAACCGAAGCTTACAAAATGGAAGTAATTTCCTCACATACAACACTGCTAGTACGGAGCTGAGACCTGAACCCAGGTAGTCTAACTACAGAAGCTATGGCCCGTAGCTGCCAGGTCAAAAGTTACTCCTTCCTTCTTTCCGTGAGGGCTGGGGAGGGGCTGATCACTGTAGTTTATTACAAATGAACGGAGAGGTCTAGTTACCCAGGTTTACTTAAAATAGTCCAGGTCTGGCCTTCCTTTCATCTTTTGAACCAGATCAGACTCTTCAAGGCTTGGCCTGGTCCCCTAATGTGCCTTCCATATTAAGACGATCACCGCTGGTCTGTTCACTAGACACACTGCTCCCTAGACACACAGTGGGTAGATGTAACTGCGGACACTTACGATGAACTGTCAGTCTACAAAATAATGGAAGTCAGAGTTGCCCAGCTTTACCAATGTCCAGCAGCTGGTGAGCAGCTAAAAGGAATGTAGTAGATTTATCTCCACAATGGATTATCGTGAGCTGCTGTGACATATAACATGGACAAACCTCAAAAACATCGTACTGAGTGGAAGAGGCCAGACGCTTAAGATGGCATACTGTATGATTCCACTTACATGAAATTTTTACAAAAGGCAAAACAGTAGCAACAGAAGCAGATGAGTGGTCGCCTGGGGCCGAGAGGCGGTATTAAGACAACTTTTTGCGGCGATGGAAGAGTTCTTAAACCTGACTGTGGTGATGTTTGCACAACTGTACAAATTCATTAAAACTCATTTTTTTTGTTCACTTAAAAATGGGTAGATTCTATGTTCTGTAAATCGTATTTCCAGAGAGCTGCTTTAAAAAAAAACTCTAATCAACGCACTGTGAAGAAAAAGGCATGGAAATAGCTTTCCCAGTACACATGATGTAATCCATCGCTAGATTCTGCGGCTCAGCTGATGCACTTAAGACTGTTTCTTGGATGAGTGCCTGTAAGTCAATCAGAAATTCACCATTCTCTTGCATGGAGAACAACGACAAAGTACAGTGGGAGATAAAACAGGGGCCTCTGCTTAAGTGAGCTCCAGTCGAATGGAGGAGGCCAGACGGGGCCGTAGGTGAGAGGAAGGCTGTGGAGGGCATCCACGCTCCTGTTTATGGTCAATACAGACTGAGCCAATTGCACAAATGGGTGCCCCCTCCCTCCTTAGCACAGGGTCTGTGTCCCTCTCTTGGTGCAGAATCACCTTTTAAGAAGGATGAGCCACTCCCAGGTCAAGGACTTTTGAGTCTATGGCTTCCTATCCTGGAACTCCCATAAAATTGAAAACAATCTGAACTTTTCAAAATTAATATACAGACTGCCATTCAAAATCACAAACGGTTGGTGGCAAAAAAGTGAGATGGCCATTCCCAGCCGGGAAGTGAAATGGGCACAGACCCAGAACAGGGAGAGAGTTAGGAGATGCGGCAGCCCGTTTGGAAGAAAGAGCCCAGACGGGAATGAAGGCTGCAGAGGGGTCCATGGGAGGCTGAAGAGGCTGGGAGCCTGGGCCTCTTTTGTTGGGTTTAAAGAACAAGAAGTGGGGACCATGTAAGGAAGAGACAAACTCAAAACAATGAGAGTTGAGGCAGGAAGAGGATGGAGGCTGGGAGACCCAAAGGGAGTTGCAGTCCAGGCGTGAAGTTGTTAAGTCTAAGCTCCAGTCAAGACTGTGGCTGGAGATGCTACTGAGGGGGCGGCAGACGGCTCGGTGGCTTGGAGGATGAAGGGAGGGGGTGAAGGGGACTGACGGGCCCCATCCCGGCCACTGAGCCTGCTGACACCTGCTGACACACCTGCTGGAGTGACTGGCCCCTGATGGACCTTCAGGTGTGGGGCAGACACAGCTGCGAGACGCCGTGGGCTGCGCACAGAGCAGAGGCCACTGGACACTAGGGTCTCGAACTGGATGCTGCCTGCCGCCCACACAGTGCATCGCCCACCAAGCCCAGACGCCACCCACAGCCACCAGCACGCAGGGACTGGCCCTCTTACTATGGGAGAGACAGCGCTCCTGGTTTGGTCTTTAAAGGGCCCACCAAGCCCGCTTCCCCTCCCCCAACCTCATCCCCCAGAGCCCAGATGCTGTGATGGAGCAGTGCTAGGCAGCCAAATGGTCATATTCAGTGTCCCCCGTACCCCCTCCCCAGAAAGCTGCTAGGTTTTATATTTTTATTGAGGATTGAGGGGAGAGGATAAAACTCACCACAGGAAGTGTAGGCTGTTCCTCAAAAGTATAGGCTTGTAAGCTGCCTCTTCTGTTGGAATGATTCTTATTAAAAGCGAAAAAAGGAACAATAATAATGTTAGGTCTTTGGTTCGTCTTCGAACAGCATGTGGGGCGGCGGTGGAGGGGTACGATGGGGCAGAAGAAAGACCACACACTCCGCCTGCGTGGAGACTGCAGGGAGCTGCTCAGACAGGCTCAGCCCCAGGCCAACCTCCGGTGCACACCTCTCCCCCGACACCTAGACTGTCTCCTGGACGCTTTCTCTTCAGCGTCTAACAGAGAGCCCCTTATTGTGTCCAAAACTGGGTTTGGTTTTCTCCACCCACACCCACTCAAACCTGTTCCTCGTTGCAGGGGTAGCACGTGAGGCCAGCAGGTGCCCTCATCAGGTATCAATCACTCCCCCTTCTCCCCGTCCTGTCCCTGACAGCCAGGTCAGTCGCCAGATCCTATGCATTCTACTTCTTTACTAGTTCTCAAATACATTTCCCTTGCACTTTTTGGAAAAAAAAAAAAGTCAAGTTTTCATCATTTGTCACCTTGGCTGTACTGCAGCAGCATCCTAATAGATTTCCCCACTTTAAGATTTCATTGCTTAACTCTAATCTCCACACTACACGGTGCAGCCAGAGGGCCTTCTACAGGGTAGGCTTGATCATATTCTTTCGCTCAGAGCCCTTCGGTGGCTTGTTGCAGTCACTAGGATAAAATCTACAGCACAGAACACCACGTGAGTGAGCCTCCTGACGGCTCCAGAACTTCCCACCTCACTGGACATCCCAGATTACTTGTTTCCAGGAAATCCCATGTTCTTTCTTTCCTTGTGCTTTTATATGCACGCTGTTGTCACTATCAGAAATATTTTAATTCTGTTATTTAATGACATCAAAATTTATAATATACATATAAATTAAGTCAGAATAGCCACTGCAGTATGGTTTACAATAACAAAAAACTGTAAACAATCTCAAGTCCAACAAAGGAGACTGGAGAGATGGCTTAAGGGTTCCCTGCACAAGGGAACGATATTTGATTATTTTTCTGTTGTTGGTTTTTAAAAAGAGCACATCTTACTCTATATAGAAAACCCTAAAGACTCCACACAAAAAACATTAGAACTAAGAAATGAATTCAGCAAGGTAGCAGGATACATGACTAATATACAGAAGTCTATTGTTTCTTTACACTAAAATGAAGTATCAGAAAGAGAAAGTAAAAAAAAAATCCGGTTTAAAATTGCATCCAAAAGGAATAAACCTAACCAAGGAGGTGAAAGACCTATATGCTGAGAACTATAAAATGCTGATAAAGGAAATAGATGATGAAACAAAGAAATGGTAAGATAGCCCATGCTCTTGGATTGGAAGAATAACATTGTTAAAGTCACCATACTACCCCAAGCAATCTACAGATTTAATGTGATCCCTATCAAATTACCCAGGACATTTTTCATAGAACAAATAATCCTCAAAATTCATATGGACCCACAAAAGACCCAGAATTGCCAAAGTAACACTGAAGAAAAAGAACAAAGGCGTAATCCTCCTAGACATCAGACAATACTACAGAGATACAGTAATCAAAACAGCATGGTATTGGTACAAAAACAGACACATGGATCAACGTAACAGAATAGGGAGCCCAGAAATAAATCCACACACTTACAGTCAGTCAATCTTTGACAAAAGCGGCAAGAATATACAGTGGAGAAAAGACAGTCTCTTTGGCAAGTGGTGTTGGGAAACTCAGCCTCCTGTAAATCAATGAAGTTAGAACACTCCCTCACACCATATACAAACATAAACTCAAAATGGCTTAAAGACTTAAATATAAGACATGACACCATAAAACTCCTAAAGAGAACATAGGCAAAGCATTCTCTGACATAAACCATAGCAACACTTCCTTAGTTCAGTCTCCCAAGGCAAAAGAAATAAAAGCAAAAATAAATAAATGGGACCTAATCAAAGGAAACCATCAACAAAATGAAAAGACAACCTATGGACAGGGAGAAAATATTGCAGATGATGTGACCATCAGGGCTTAATTTCCAAAACATACAAATGGCTCATATAAGTCAATAACAAAAAAACAAACAACCCAATCAAAAGATGGGCTGAAGACCTAAACAGACATTTCTCCAAAGAAGACACAGAGATGGTCAATAGGCACATGAAAAGATGCTCAACGTTGCTAATTATCAGAGAAATGCAAATCAAAACTACAGTGAGGTATCACCTCACACCAGTCAGAATGGCCATTATCAAAAAGTCTGCAAATAATAATTGCTGGAGAGGGTGTGGAGAAGAGGGAACCTTTCTATACTGTTGGTGGGAATGTAAATTGGTGCAGCCACTGTGGAAAATAGCATTAAGGTTCCTTAAAAAACTAAAAATAGAGCTATCACATGATCCAGCAATCCCACTCCTGGGCATATAACCAGAAAAGATGAAAACTCTAATTAGTAAAGACCCATGCACCCCAGTGTTCACAGCAGCACTATTTACAATAGCCAAGACATGGAAACAGCCTAGGTGTCCATCAACAGATGACTGGATAAAGAAGATGTGCGTGTGTGTGTGTGTGTGTGTATAATGGAATATTACTCAGCTACAAAAAGAATGAAATATTGCCATTTGCAGTAACATGGGTGGGCCTAGAGATTATCACACTGAATGAAGTAAGTCTGACAGAAAAAGGCAAATATTATATGATATCACTTATATGTAGAATCTAAAAAAATTACAACTGAGCTTATTTACAAACCAGAAATAGACTCAAGGACATAGAAAAAAACTTATGGCTACCAAAGGGGGAAGGGAGGGGGAAGGATAAATTAGGATTATGGGATTAATAGATACACAGTACTATACATAAAATAAACAATAAGGATTTACTATATAGGACAGGAAATTATATTCAATATCTTGTAATAACCAATAATGGAAAGGAATCTGAAAAAGTATATATATATAAAAGAACCCCCGAAGCTTTGCTGTACCCCTGAAAACAGCACAATATTGTAAATCAACTATAGTTTAATTAAAAAAAAAAAAAGAGAGCACATCTATATTTACTGAAATGGTCCAATGTGTATGATACAGCATGAAAAAAAAGTAAGCTACCAAAAAGATAATCTCAGGTTAAAGAAAGATATATAAATATATGTGTGTGCATGTATGTTTATGAATATATAGAAAATGTTTAAAACAATATAGGCCAAACCATTAATGGGAATTGAGGGAGCATATTTTAGACGTAAGACTGAAGATTTAATTTTAATTTTATATGCCTCAATATTGTTTCAATGTTTTTCTTTTTCTTTTTTGTATCTGTTTCAATTTTTAACCATGACCATACAAGACTTTAAAAATAACAAATTATTTGTTTGAATTATTACGCACAGGGTATGAAATTCAATACAAAAGATATATGTCTTGCTCACCCTGTTCCTCCCTTCAAAAGCAAGCAATGCTACCAGTTTCCTGTTTTAATTTTCAAGAAATATGATACACATATTTATTCTCTGCCATTTAAATGATTTACATAGATGGCAGCACATCAAACACACTGTTCAGTATCTTGCTGTTCTGCAGTGAGCAGTATCTCTTAGGGGCTGTTTCATACATCATATACATTCAAAGACACTTGATTCTTTTTAATTGCTGCACAGTATTTCATTGTATGAATACCATCTATTACGTCTATAATTAAAAAAAATAACAGGAGGGAAGGGAATCAGATCTTATGTGATTTATCACCAGCAAATCAATGCAGTCTATCTTTTAAGTCTTTTTGACTGACCTTTCCCACTCCCCTGCCAAAAAAAAAATGAAATGAATAGAAGACAGAAGAGACAGGTGGACGAGAGAAGGGGAAGGGGGCAGGCACACTTGCTCCTGGATAATCACACAGGTATTGACACAGAACTGTCTACACTGAAGCTTCTTGAGGAAGGTGCTGAACAGAAGTCAGCAAACTTTTCCTGTTAAGGTTCAGAAAGTAAATATTTTTCTGTGGGCCATACAGTCCCTGTTGTAACTACTTAACTCTGTCAATGTGGCGTGAAACCAGTCACCAGCAATACCTAAACAAATGGGTGGGTTGTATCCTAAAGACTTAACCAGCATGCAACGTGCCTGTAGTCAGCCCTCCACAGTGACTGAGTGAAAAGAGGGGAACTCCAACTGGAAATGACCATAGGACCCTCAGATGCCTCTCCGTCTTCCATCAAAAAGATCTGCCGTGATGATACAGATAGATCAGAGAGCCAGCCACAGAGATCTCATCATGGCAGTGTCTACTGGAGCACTTGCCTCTGGACCCCAGGGACAGCAATTTTTATAGCAGTTGCTGGGGTGAAAAGATCATCTATCTCCCTGTCCAGCCTACATCAGCTCTTATTCACATGTGCGTTTGTGACAAGTGATATAACCGAGAAGCAGAAAAGCAGCCTGAACACCCAGGACCTGGCTTGGCACTTGGCACTTGGCAGCAGGATCCAGACAAAAATCAAGACTACTCTGTAGTCATGCCTGAACACAGCAAAACGTGGGCCCTGCCCAAGCCACAGAATACCAAATACCTCCCTATCCTGGCAAATGTGAGTGACCGCTGTTTTGTTTTCACTAATTATAGCTTTAGCCTTGTTCCAGATAAGATTTGAGATATTCAATGACATATTTCAAATCATTACGCTGTACACCTTAAACTAAGACAATGTGTTATCTCAATTATATCTCGATAAAACTGGAGAAAAAAGACATTTTATGTAAAAGTTAGATATTACATGGAATAGTATATATAATATAACATAATATAACATTCTGACGCGACAACAAAATCTAAGAGCATCTTCCTTACTGAGCTGGCTACTGGCTGGCCAGTGGCTGAATTTCCACAAATAGTGAGTCTGGCATTTAATCCTTCTGCAAGATGAGTCTGGACATCCACGTTACTCGATGGTGGAGATGATGGGAAGGCCTGATTGCCAAACATGTTGGCTTCATCTTCTCTTATAATTTCCCAGTTCTAAAAATGAAGAGAGTAAACTTAAGTCACACATACCTTCGTCTAATGCTATATGTCTGTCAACAAGAATAAGAAAATTATTTCTACCTCGGAAGACTCCCGATTGTCGACACTTTCTGTTTCCTCAGATATCTGCCGTCTGGTGGTAAAAGCACGCTGTGCTTGCAGCTGCATGTTACCATTCTCAGCATCTGTTAGGTTGTCCCTGCGTTAGAAATGTGAACGCCATCACTATGTCTGAAGAGAGTTCAAATGATAGTCAAAAATCCTGTGTTCATTAACAAAAATACCTATATTCGATCAGAATTTATTGTTTTGGGCCAAAGGCTGGTTCAACACGCACAGATTAAGCCATGGGCACACTGGTACCTTCAGAGTACTTTGCGGAGTTAAAATTTTTGTGAAAATGTGTAACGTGCCTGAGTGATATTTTCATTCATCACTGTGCCTAGGATAATGTCTCACATGTGTGGGCACTCAAAAATATGTGTTGAATGAATGAATACCTGAGTTTCATAAATAATTTCATTATATTATTATTTTGCCATGGTATTCCAAGGGTAAAATCTAAAGTAGTGCTGGAAAGTTCATAATAACAGAAGCTTTAAGAGTTACGTATACATCTTCATGAATTAGACAGTAACGTTTTCCAGAATTGATCTTAAGCCCAGAGCAGTGTCTCCCATGCATGAATGCAGAGTGTACGGATGCTGCAACTAAAAACTTAAGAGAAGCTTAAACTTAAATGGTATCTGCTTTTGATCATATACAGTCATGGGCCCATTCTGAAAAAAGATAGTAGGATACTAGTAAAGGCGCGCTGGGGTCTAGGAAAGGTGTGGTAAATCAAACCGAACACCCTTTCCCCAGTCATTCATTAGTTATATTATTTTAGCGAGTTGTATACCATAAAATAAAGAATTTGGTACAAGGATTTAATAACAAAATTTTTGTTAATTTATTTACTACAATATAAGTCCAGGATAGTCAAAGACCAGTTCTTACTGTACTGTTGCACAGTGGTCCTAAGAAAATGCCTCAGACATTTTTTCCCCGAAAGAACTGATTTCGGTTGGCTGAAAACAACATCAGCCACAGTGAAAGAAATGTGATTCTGCTCAAGTCCAGCTTGCCACCATACCGGGGTATGCAACAGGGCAATTTGGCAGAATTTTATAGCGTCTTCAGTTTTGCACCCTGTATGGCATTCTACAGAGATCAATGCTTCTGTGACATGAAGAACTTGGCATCACTGATTTGCTTTGGAAGGATCTGAGGACAGAAAATATGTACGAAAGTGCCTGGACTATAGCAGACACAAAATACCAAAGCCAAAAATTAGAAGATTCATAAACAAATAAGAAACATTTTATGTCTGTGTCAAGAAGTAGAAGACTAAAGGAAGACTTTGTAAGGCTTATCAGGAAGAAGTGGAAGGATATTTGATAATCAATATGAACAATGGGAGGATCTGTCAATGTATATTTACAAATACACAGTGTGATGATAACAAAAGAAAAATGTCACTGAGGAGACATAAATTAGAATACCTCAAAGGTCATTCTGTCCTTGATCTGTGTACAGTGGAAATTATGTATATATTGACCAGAAAGGCAAATGAGTATTTAACAAAAGAAAGACCTTGTTATTGAGTCTTTTATATTTTATAAATAACCTATATTTTAAAAATAATTTACTGGAGAAATTAACATTCCACTATATTTTAGTAACAAACTACAAAAAGTCTCCAAGATTTTCTAAACCAGTCTGAAGAGAAAAATGTACCTTTTGTGGCTGCATAATAATTAAAAACAAATAATTCACCATCTCTTAAAATAAAGAAGCAGTTAGAAGGTGACTCAAATAATTTTTAACATAATCAAATCATTTTAAAGAAGAAACAGGTAAGATAGCATTTTTTAAGCCCTGGGCCATAAAAATCCTAGTATTCTTACAGTTCTGGGATTCCCATACTATTACAAATCCATTTGAGCCATGGGTCCAAAATGAAAATTAGTGGTCAAACGTATTCCGATTATAAACATGAAAGCCATCAGCACATACTGAAAGGTTGGTCTTTTCCACTGTGTTCTTCTAGATTCATGGTTTACATAGTAGGTCCTTCCAAGAATATCCTGTCTCTCTTCCCATCCTGGAGGTAGAGGAGAAGGTTCTTGTTGATGCTGCAAATGGCAAGCAGCATCCGGTTGGTCCAAAACTACCCAGCCAGGCTGAAAAACAGAACAGTAACAATGAACTCGAAGCTTAATTTCTTTAATCTTATAAATTATGCTAGAGGCAACTGTAAAAGAGATTTAGCATATCCAGTTCCAGAAACTATGCAAAGACAGAACTGGCACATTGTCAACTTTTAAGACCATAATATGAAGATTTTATGATAATGAAGATTTTATGATAATGAAGATTTTCAGTTTGCAAAATGATTACATTTAAATTTTACTTGAAACTGTTTTAAATTCTTTCAGGTAAGGTTTTAAAATACATCTAATAGAAGAAAATGGGCAGGGAAAACTTTTAAATAAACAAACAACATTGGAAAGCCCTGAGAAATTGAGAAGCATAGTTTAGACTAATGTAATCTTATGCTATTCTCTACATTATAAACAGGGATCATGTCTTATTAGACATTGTCTCTCCCATAGAGAAAGAACCTTGTTTATGATGGAAATACATAACTCTCTGAAACCTAAAAAAACTCACTGGCTGAAGGTCAAACACGTAGAGGTGTGATAGGGAAGGGCAAATGATTCAGAAATAATTGAGAGATTGAGAAGTCATTATGATTCTCTGGTCTGACTTTTCTCTTTCCCCTCTGGACCATGGAAAGGCATTTTGGTCAATTAATAAACAGCCAAAGAAAGAAAGTTTTGTTTTGTTTATATGCTAGAAAGGCACTGGAAATTTCCTCTGAGACTAGCAAGGGGCAAATACACAAAAAACCTTAGCTAGGAAAAAGCAAGGAATTATTTGAAAAGGGTAGTGAGGGTTAATGACATGCTTTTATACAAGACACATAACAGAAAAGGCAGTCAGTAAAAGTTCTGCTAAATACTGATATAGTTAGAAACCATAAATAAACTAGGGATGAAAACTTAAAAATTCTCCTAAAGGTATACAAAAGAAGACCTGAGTAAATGGAAAGACATAATACGATCTTGAAAGATTTAATCTCACAAAGGTGTCAATTTTCCCCAAGTTAATTTATAAAAGTACCAAGATTTCAATAAAACTACACTGTGGGTTTTTTTTTAAAATAGCAAGACAAGGCAATTCTCAGGTTCAAACAGAAATAGAAGCAAGCAAGAATAGTCAGTACAATTCCAAAAAAAAAAAAAAGAAGAAGAAGAAGAAGAAGAATGAGTGAAGATTAACTTTGTCAGATAAAATATACCATAAACCACAATTACTAAAGCTGTGTAGCACTGGTACATGCAGAGACACACAGCTTAATAGAAGCGGAAAGCTCAGAAAGAGACTCAAATCTATAGGAGTTTAGCATATGATACATTTCAAATTTGTGGGAAAAGAGTTGATTTCAGTTGCTACCTCATACCTTATATCAGAATGTCACAGATTGAGCAATATTTAAAATGCAAAAAGGAAAAAAAAATGTAAAAAGGAAAACCAAACTGTATTAGAAAAAACCTTGGGATATCTAAAAAATATATTCTAAGAGTGGAGAAGTATGACACCAAATCCAGAAAGCATAAAAGAGACTGATTTGATTATAACCCCCTAAATTTGTACATGGCAAAAATTACTAAAACGAAGTTTAAAAATGACAAATTAGGGGTACCAATGGTATTTGGTTCCATAGATATAGCTAAACAAGAATTTTCTTAGTATATAGTCTTTTTTCCCAGGCACTTGGGATCCAGCACTAGAGGACTGTTGTGTGCCAGCCAGCAGACGGCTTAGAAGATGGAAGAGAATTCTTCCATGCTGGAGGGCTGAATCTAAACATGAAGGGTCAGGGAGAAGAGCTGGGAAGAAAAGAAACATTTTCTGGCAGCAGGGAGAAAAGGACGGGTTTCTGCAGCAAGGCTGGTCTCTTTGGCACGCTCCAATGGGAGGGTTACAGGTGGAGGTGGAACAGAAGACCAGGGGTAGGAGAGAGGAAGACAGACAGAATTATTCAGGGGAAAGGGATCTGGAGGGGAAGTAAAACTGACTGCCTTTCTTCTTACCTTTTCTGTGGGAACTGACATCATGTTAATTTTGTTTCTTGCTTTTTATTGTCCAAACTTCACTCTCTCCCGGTTTCCTCTCCCCCCTTACTTTGTCTCTCCATCTATGTCTCTATCCACCTTCCTTCTCTCTTTTTCCTTTCTTTTAAGTGATCATGGTATAGGCTCTATATACCTAAAAATTAGTCTCATATATACTAAATCAAATTTTATTTCCCTGGTCTCAATTTCAAAAGCATGAGAGTTGAATTTTTACATTTCATTCTCTTGGAAAAAAAAAAAGATTAATTTAAAAAATGTCATTATTTTTCTGCAGATGAATAAAATTTATTAATAAAAGGGTCCTTACTATTGCTGTAAAAGACTGTAAAAACATTCAGAGCTTGGAATATGGTACCAGAAATAAATTTTTTAGAATTTTCTTAAAGATTTCTTCTCAAAGGTCTACTTATAGAATTTATGTTACCTACGTAAACTTGCAAAGGGAAAAAAACTAGTTTAATTAAGGGCCTATTTTTAAAAAAACCTGTTTCAGTTAAACGAGGAAGTACAATTATAGATTTGAACATTGTTCAGAAAAAATGAGTTTTCATTTTTTTGTATAGAGTGCTTCCCTATTAAACATGTATCAGTTAATATCATTCACAAAATAATTTTCTACGCATCAATATGTGTCACTTAATTACAAACCTCAGTGCAACTGCCTACAATTTCAGGGAGTCAAAGAGGGTCAGAAAGAAAGCATTCAGAGCTATAGCAAACATTATATTGTATGGTAATCATGTAAAATACAGACAACTAAACCTGAAGTTACAAGGGGTAAAAATCAAATATTACATAATTACCTATTATAGTCACACTTTATCCCACTAAGGACTACACACTGCCTGAGAGTGAGCCTCTTTCGAAAACTACAATTGTTTTCTTTAAATGGTAGAATTTCATATATTCAGTCACCAACTAGATGTCAAAGACTAGGCTTCTCTGCTCATTAGCTACACAGAAGATAAATAAGCACAGATTCATGTGTCTGAATTCTGAGGGCCTTTCATAAATAAACTCCTACACGCTTACATCTACTGAAATTATAAGGTGCATTTGGAGGGAACTCAAACATCGAGACGTGAGACCACAAAATGCAGCGAAGCAGCTCTACCCACAGAAACTGCCCTGTGAATGAGGTACCTGTGATACGTGTGTGTGGGCATAACTTGGAGCAGGTTACCAAATAATGAAACGCTGTTAAAATTTTTTTTAAGTTACTAAATAGAGAATTTTCTTTCTTTACAGCAGACACCCTTCATTTCAAACAGAAAATTCCATTGTGCAGGATACCCTGTGCACCAAAATCCCAGGGAGAGAAAATTCTACTCAATAAATGTATAAATTTAAAAAAAAAGATTATTACATGATAAATCAGAGAAAAACTAAAAAGAAAAAAGTAATCAAATAAGGGAATTAGACTTAAGCAAGGACACCAAGTTCTTTGATTGCCAAAGTAAGGGCTGACTACAGTCTCTGATTTAAAGAAAAGAAAGTTCTGGGGGAGGGTTTAAGCACGGGGTAGAGTGGGTGCTTAGCATGCATGAGGTCCTGGCTTCAATCCCCAGTACACCTCCATCAGAAAGAAAGAAAGAGAAAGAGGGAGAGAGAGAGGGGGAGGGAGGGAGGGAGAGAGGAAAGAAGGAAGAAAAAGAAAGAGAAAGGAAGGAAACAAGGAAGGAAGGAAGAAAGAAAGAAAAAGAATTCCCCACAAAGTAAAATCTCATTAGTGTATGTAAAAAATTCCTGTTGCAAAAACACTGCTTACTCTCAAGCTTTCTCTCTCAAGACGCATACACGTGTGAGGCAGAGCACACCCTTAGAAAAACCCCAGCAGACCTTCAGTCAAAGAGGCATGCCTGCTGAGGAAAGCACACACCCCAAACCTGCCACAGCAGACCGGTACCAATAACGGTGTGCCTTCAGTCAGTGCTGTAGAATACGGTGTTATCTTTTGAAGATAATGTCCCTTCAGTGGGAACCTCAAGGGGCAAATGTTTTCATCGCCTTTTCGGATCATGAATTTTTGTACTGGAGGAAACCCTAGAGGTCACCGGGTACAACCCTCCCCCTCTGCAAATGAAGAACCTGAGGTTCAGAGAAGTTCAGACTAGGATTCCAGGCTCCAAATGCCCATCCAGTTCTATTCCAAATACACGCTATCTGCCTCTTCTTCACTCACTGAATGCAGGTGGGTCTGCCCAAATCCTTGACTTGGACTTCTTCCCGTCCTGTCACCCAGGAAGACTGTTAAATTTGATTGGCTCCCAATAAATGTGGCCTTTTATTAGATCACTTGAGTTCTCTCCCCTTCCCCTTAGTCTCCTCCTTTCCTGTGAGCCCCAGCCCACCCCAACCATGATGGGAAAAGTCACAGGAATCACATTTCATAAGAGTTTCTAATTAGTAGAGCCTCCTCAAAATTTCCATATATTTAACTTACAAATACTAAACTGTATTCTTACTTTAATGGAGGGGGAGCATGACATGGTTTAGAAAACTGGAAAACTAGAAGAAGTTAATGACTTAATTACAACAAATGCTTTCATTCATAAACACTGTATTCTCTATTCCCTCACCTTTAAGAATGCCGTCAGTAAGGCCAGTCATTCTACAGAAACATCCTTAGAGGAAGGAAATGCTTAACAAATGCTTGGGTAAAATAAACAAACGTCCAGGTAAGTAAATGCTGCCCCCCCCCTTTTATTGGGGTAAAATACACATAACAAAATTTATAATTTTAACTATTTTTAATTGTACAATTCAGTGGCATTAAGTACATTTATAATGTTATGTGAGCATCACCACTGTCTAGTTTCAGAAATTTTTCATCATCTCAAACAGAAACTCTGACCCATTAAACAATAACTACTCATTCCCCCTTTCCCTCAAAACCTGGCAACCACCACACTCCTTTCTGCTTCTATGAATTTGCCTTCTTCAGATCAGGTAAGTAACTTTTATTGCACATCTTAACGTTATTGAATATTTTTTCTTCAGAGAATAGAAAATAAAAAATTAGATATTATTTTATTTTTAGTTTAATCAAACATTTATAAAGTCTCACCTCTAATTCCTCAGCCTGTTCGGTGTTATCTTCTTCGGAGCCACTGGTTTTAGGTAAATAAGTCATTTTCAATCTCAGATAACCTTTAACTCTTGATTTGTTACTGTGGAAAAGAAAATAACAATTCACAACACTTTCACACTAGGAAGAAAAGCACTCATTTAGTAAGAGTTTATCGCACGCTGACTCGCCAGTAGAGGAGATTCAAAGACAAATTGCAGTGTGGAAGATATTTGGGAAAAGGAATAGATGTGGAGAAAAAGGAACATACACAAATAAATAATTGTTATGAGAGAAATAAGGAACTAAGGAAGTCTAAGTGCAAGATCAGAGAGAACTTGAAGGAAAAGTTGGCTTCGGAGTTGGGGCTAGAAGACTAGAGGGGATTTTGATCCGCGGCAGTGAAGGCAAAGGCATGATGAGTGGAGAAAAGAGCGAAAACAATGAAACAGATGGGAAACCTGGGATGTGGTTAAGGAAATGGCAGTAGTTGAATTTGGCTGAACTCAGGACACATTAGGGAGGTGGGAATGGTCCAGCTGATGGGGTCCACGTGAAACAGGAGAACTTTTAGATTTTATTTTGCATAAGACTTCGGGGCTAGGACAAGGCACCCTCAGAGATGTGTTTTAGGGATAATAATCTAGCCATGTTGTATAGGATGAGAGAAAAGTGGAGAGTAAGGCTGGATGGAAAACTGTCTGGAACCTACCGCCTGTCTGTGACAGCTGTTTGAATTTGTCATTCATTAATTGACCTAATATAATTTCATATTATATCTTGTGTCACCTCTTTGAATAATGAGTTGTCTAAGCTCAGGGTTGCTGCTCAGTGTATGTACATGTACATTTTTGAAAAGCCTGTCTTTCTTAAGCTTCTAGCTGGGGACCTAACTGTCTACTGCTCCCACCAATTCTAGCATCCTGTTCACTTACAAAGCCCTTACTTGTCCTAGCTTATAGTTTTTTGGGGGTGATTTTTTTTATAGATTTCAGTTATGTAACAAGACATCCTTTGTCTTTCTAGCCCTGAGTCTTTATCTTTTATCCTGTCTTCAAGGATTACTTCACCCACCCCTGATGTCTCCTTTCATCTTTTCAGTTATTCCTCTCTACACAGTTCTCATGGATTTGGAAAGTGCACCTTTCCTGAGTGATCAATAAAATCCCTGATGCTTATTTCTCAGGCCACTCATGTGGCACAGGACTCCATAGTTACGGGGGTGTGGTGAACACTCTAACTTGTTTTAAAGGATGGATACAGAAAACTCACTCAGATAATAGTTTATAGAAGAGTCTCTCTCTATAATGACAGGCCTTATTTTTTCTTTCCAACTCGATAATAAGCCTGTGGGTTTGGACTTAGTGGTGCTCAAAAAAACCTTAAGAATGTAGTACCTTTTCTATTTGAATAAAGTTCCTTCTGCACTTGCAGCAGTACTCAGTGCAGAGAGAAGATGTAAACTGTTAATAGTTTTTTGAAGATAAAGATATCAGAAGCATTTGACAAATTGAAAAGCAGGTTACTACAGCAACCAAAGAAGAAATACTTGGTTATTCTTGGTATATAGATGTCACAATCAGTTCAAAATTAAAAGAAGAAAAGAGACTATATTGCAAGACTTGTATAGAAATTAAATGTGACTTCTTGTATAAATAGTAAATACTAATGTAGTCAGAGAGCACTGTCCCCTTTATTTTGTTTTAAGAATTTATATTACAAAAAATACTTAAAATTTTCTATTTAAAAATGTTAGTAGTTCTCACATGATGCTTCTTAACTGCATTTTCTAGTTTTAAGAACAAGACAAATACTGTTGTTTCCACGGGTTCTTCCTTTGCTTTACTCTGACCTTTTTGACAGTGAATCCGCACACATCTTAACTAGAATTTACCTGATTATGTGGTACAGAAGATCAAAAGGAGTTTTATTTACAGCTTAAACTTAAAAATTTTGACAAAAATCAAGTAATTCAGTTTAGGAAAATGGAATTATGAATATGCTATTTGGGTTTTAATTTCCAGTCTTTGCTCATGCTATTTTCTGTAAATATTTGTTTTCTGAAAATACCTTTTTTTAATGAAAGTATGCAAAATGTACTTAGGTTTCCCTGAAAATGGTTTTGTGTGTATCGACTTAGGTTTCCCTGAAAATGGTTTTGTGTGTATCAAGTTGGATATTTGAATTGATTGAAGTTTGTGATTTTTTTTAAAGCACAGTATGACAAAATTACATACACTGTAAGGTATAAAATAAATATAAAATAATGACAAATTTCATTCTTCTAGTCTGATAAATACTAAGGTAGGGAGACAAGTCTTTCCCAAAGGGGTATGATCACTTTCCTCTATTTCCAGAATTTCTGTACTGTGCATATATTACTTTCTAATTAGAAATAGCAATGAAGCTTTTAAAAACAAATATTTAAGAGTAGCTTATTTACAGAGGCTTAAACTTTGAATTTCCAAAGAGACTACTGTAAGGTATAATGAGATAAAAAAAACCTTAATATCTTATTATTTTATATTTACTGACCTTCTCGGGTGAAGAACAAAATCCTTAAAGGTATATGGTCTCTCCATTCTTGGATTTTCTGTCTAGAATAAAACAGTGGGTTTTCAAGATATATCTATAACACCAAAAATATACACTTTTCAAGAATATTCATGAACTGTGACCTCAGGCATCATTGAAGTTAGAAGTGAGAAAAAAGGAGCTTTAGCTTATTAGACGTCACACCTGGTAACCTGACAGTGCGTTCACTTTTCTGCACTGTAGGAATTGCCACCAGCATCACAACTCGGCATAGAACTAGTTGAGGAGGCGTGTGTGGAGCCAAAAGGAGGGTAAAAGCAAAAATACAGTAGAGAATGGTTAGTGTGTTTGCACCCAAAGGAAGAGGGAATTTGTACAATGCCAGCAGAATGGCATGGTTAGACCATTAGAGACAGTTGCAGGAGAACAGAAAAGAAAACAGCCTGGAAAATAAGACTGGATTAAATATATTATTAAAAGTTTGCAATGTCTGAAGGCTGTAGAGACAATGCAGATCTGAAAAGACTGATATGGTAAAGAAGTATCACTTCTCTTATCAAGTTCAGCCACCCTTTGTTTTTATCATCCTTTACTTCTCTGTTGCATTTTGCATGGTTAACTACCCATCCAGTCTTGAAATTCTTAAATTCTCCCAACAACACTTTACTTGGTTCTTTCCTGGTTTCTCCTGGTCGGTCTTCTCTTTCTCCTCTGACAGACCCACAAAGACTAACAGTCAATGTCTGGCCTTCCGTGCTCTCACCCTCTCATTTGGACAGCCCATCACTCTCAGAGACTCTGTGGTTATAATCTCAATGGTGATAACTCTCAATCCTTCCAGACCTGTTTCTCAACACACTTTATTTTTATATCTGTCAGTTGCTCACTTTAAGCTTTCATTTTTTCCTGCTTTCTGTTGAAATGCAATATGGCCAAAAAGAAACTTAACATATTTCAAAAAAAAAATGGCTTCCCTCCTACCCTCTCTACTTGAGACACCACCCTTATCTCCCAAGTTCAACTTGTATTATCTTTACTTTTTGCTTATTTTTTTCAACTGGAGTTCTGTGTCAAAAACCTGGACCAATGATGTTTTGTTACGTCCTGAATGGTTCCTGAATCTGTTTTCTTCTGTTGCTATATGCTTGGTCCAGATTCAGTTTCATGTCCATATTGTTGTAAACAATCACACTTTCCTTCTGTGAGACTAAGCTCTCCCCATTCTAGTTATTCAATAGAACATCTCCAAACTGATCTTCCTCAAACAATGCTTTCATGACGTCAATCAACTTCAAGGGCTGTTTCTTACTAGGGTTCATGTAAGGGAATCTTGAAAATAAAATTAAAATGGAAAATTGAGAGGAGTTTTTAGAAAATAATACACTCAAGAAATAACAGCAGTACACACTTTACAAATAAAATATTTACATTTACTATATTGAGCTTCTGTAAGTATTTATTAAAATAAAAAGAATAAACATAAAAAGTAAAATCACGAACATCTATACCAACCGGTAATGGATAAAGGGGAACATCCACTTGACCTAGGAAATCATCTCTTGTCTACAAAAGAAAGAAGGAAAAATAATATTAGTAAAATGCTCAATCTTTTTGGAGGATTTTAATGAGCTACTGTCATCATTCACTAAAAATGTAGGCTTTTTTTCTGTTTAATCCTATGAAGTATCAATGAAAAAAAATCAATGGAAAATAAAAGGTAATATTGTACAACTTCTGGTAATGGCAGAATAGAGTATATTAGGTTAATCCTTTTGCACATAATTATGTGCTCTGAGAAAAACACAAAACAACTATTTGAAAGTACCATCGAGTGACCAAAACAAGCAGAAACTGGAGGGGAGTCAATCCTTGAAAGAAGGAACTGTACCGGGTAGGAGTCCTATTCACATGGCTTTTCACCTGGCAGTACTCCACGTGGTGGAATGATTGGAACTTAAAGGGAAATCTGAAAGGCTACTCATTTGAGTAGCTTGAAGACCTACTTTGAAGTTAACAGCATAACTGGAAAGTAAGAAAGAACTCCCAAAAGAAAGAAGAAACAAGAGTCCCTCCAAATCTATATATAAACTCTACCCAAATTCCTAGCTGATTCCTAAACTGCATATGTGAAAGGCAACAGCTGAAAGGCTGAAAGACTCAGCACAGATTTCAGTTGATGTTCACTTATCAGGAGCTAGCATTTGGAGTTCAGCTAAGTTAACAAAAATCAACATTCTTCAGGGAAAGATAACAAAATCATCATCTTCATCATGTGCCACACACCCTGTCCAGTATACACTGAAAATGACTAAACATGTAAAAAAAAAAAAAAAAAAGAAAAAGAAAAATATGACCCACTACAAGAGAAAAAAAGTAATTAATAGAAACTGACCACAAGATAAGCCAGATCTTGGAATTAGCAGAGAGGGAAATTAAAGCAGCTGTTATTAAGATGTTTTAAGAATATAAAAGGAAAATAAGATCATAATGACTGAATGAATGGGGAATCTCAGCAGTGAAATGGAAGCTATAAAAGGGAATTAAATGTATATTTTGAAATACATATACAACTGAAAAACAGAATATTTGAATTAAAGATCAGTGGATGGGCTTAACATATGATTGGAAATAACAGTGAAAAGTTCTGTGAACAAGAAGATATATCAACAGAATTTATGTAATATGAAAAGTAAAGAGGACTCGTGGAAAAATATAAAGCAGTCTAATATATGCGGAAGGGGAGTCCCAGAAAGATAGGAGACAAGGAGGGAGGAAGGGAGGGAAAAAGATAAAGGAAAGAGAGAGAGAAAATTATTTAAAGAATAAAGTCATCATCTTCCACAGTGTTGACATCTTACGTAACCATAGCACAATGATCAAAACCAGGAAAATTACTTCTAGAGGAAATATTAACTTTTATTTATTCAAACTTCTATTCTTAAGCTTTTTAATCGTAAAAAAAAAAAACCCTATACACATAACAGACAGTATTCTGTCAGATATTCTGTCATCCATAATCTTTATCAATTTAAAGTAACTTATGAAAACCTTGACCCTCCAATCTCAGTTCGCAGAGGGAACCAGGGTCAACTGTTCAATAAACTTCTCCCAGATTTTTTCCTGCATGTACCACATACCACAATTTTTTAAAAATTGAGGTATAATTGACATACAACATTATATTAGTTTCAGGTGTACAACAATATGATTCAGTATTTGTATATACTGCAAAAAAATCACCATAATAAAACTGGTTAACATTGATCATCATACATGTTACAGACTTTTTTCTTGTGATGAGAACTTTAAAGATTTACTCTCTTAGCAACTTTCAAACATGCTATACAGTATTATTAACTAGTCACCATGCTATAATTACATCTCCACAACTTAATTATTTTATAACTATTAAGTTTGTAGCTTCTGACTTCCTTTACCCATTTCTCCCACCACTCATCCCTTGCCTCTGACAACTACCAATCTGTTCTCTGTAAGCCTGTTTTGTTTTGTTAGTTAGTTTGTTTTTAGGTTCCACATATAAGTGAGATCATACATTATTTGTCTTTCTCTGTCTGATTTATTTCACTTAGTATAACGCCCTCAAGGTCCATCCATGTTGTCATAAGTGGCAAGATTTCACTTCTTTTTACAGCTGAATACTATTCCATTGTGTGTGTGTATACACACATACATTCATATATAAATATGCATGTACATATATTACTTTTTAAAATACATTCATCTGTTGATGGACACTTGGGTTGTCCCTATAGCCTGGCTATTGTAAATAATGCTGCAACGAATATGAACCTTTTCGAGAGAGTGTTTTTGCTTTCTTTGGCCAAATACCTCAAAGTGGAATTGCTGGATCATATGGTAGTTCTATTTTTAATTTTTTGAGGATCTGCCATACTGTTTTCCATAGTGGCTGTACAAATTTATATTCCTACCAACAGTACACAAGGGTTTCTTCTTTCTCATCACTTGCCAACACTTGTCATTTATTGTCTTTTTGATAACAGCCATTCTGACAAGTGTGAGATATCTCACTGTGCTCTTGACTTGCATTTTCCTGACAATTATTGATACTGAACAATTTTTCGTATGTCTGTTGGCCATCTGTACATCATTTTGGAAAAATGTCTATTTATATCCTCTACCCATTTTTTAATCGGATGGTTTGTTTTTCTGCAATTGAGTTGTATGAAAAATCAGGAATAATATTAACTAATCTACAGACCTTACTCAAATTTCACCAACTGTCCTGCTAATTTTGGTCCAGGGTTCAATTTAGGATCATACACTGCCTTTAATAGGTATGTTTCCTTAGTTTCTTTGAATCTGAAAAGTGTCTCAATCTCTTTGTCTTTCATAATCTTGACATTTTAAAAGAGTAGTGGCTAGTTATAGGATACCCCTCAATTTGGGTTTGTGTATTGTTTCTTCCTGGCTGAATTTAGGTTATGTATTTTTTGCAAGAATACTGTAAAAGTGATATTGGTGCTCTTTTCAATGCACTGTGTCAGCAGGCAATGAACGCTGGAATCTTATACATTATGGACAGCTAAAGACCATTAAATATTTGAGGAAGGTTTTAACGTGAAGAGCTGAGATCTAACCCAAAAAACAAACAGCAAGAAGGGAGTCAGATAAATAAGAATCAAGTCAGAGTGCAGGAGAAATACCTGAGAAAAACTATAATTAATATTGTCAGAGATAAGACATAAACATCTGTCAAATAGAATAGGAGGTTATATTAAAAAAGAAGCAATTAGAGAATAAGAGAGAACTCTTGGAAATTAAAAATATAACTGAAATTAAAAGTTTAAGATAGAGTTAGACAATAGAGTTCAAGAACTATGTCTCAGAAAGTAGAACTAAAGGACAGAAGAAAAGGCTGTAGCATTCCCCAAAATAAGGAAACTACAGGATAAATGTTAAAAGTCAACATCTAGATAGTAGGCATTCCAGAAAGAAAAATGAAAAGGGAGGAAATCATCAAGGAAGCATTTTAAGAAATCTTCCCTAAACTCAAGAAAATGAATTTTGAGAGTGAAAAGCCCCACTAAGTATTAGGCAAAATGCTTGAAGAAAAGACTCAAGCAAGGCAAATCATTGTGACATTTCAGAGCACGAGAGATAAAAAAAATTCTTAGGGCTTTGAGAGAGACAAAAGAGATCATACACAAAACAAGAGAATAATGCCTTCAACATGGTGAGAGAAAAAAAAATTCTACATAGAATTCTACACCCAGCCAAAATATCTTTTTAAATAATGAAGGCAGAATAAAGACATTTTCAGACACTGGTGTTCTCAGAAGGTAATGGAGGATATACTTCATCAAAATGAGGCAGTACAATATGGTCAAGGAAGATGCAGAGAATTCAAGACGGGAGGGAAGAAAAGAGGATCCCCAGAATGATGGGGAAGGGAACTGTGAGAATAATAGTAGCGTGAGACCTACGGAACCACCAGCGCACACTGGAGCAGGAAGATGGACAGTTATAAGAGGGGTGCTTCCAGAGGAACAGGAATAATCATATCCACCTAACAGGGTTTTGTGAGAATTAAATGAGATAATATACACAAAGTACTCTGCATAATACCCAGCATGCAGTAAGCATTCAATGAATGTTAGCTGTTATATTTGAAATGCTAGATTCTGTAATGAAACCCCTGCTTCCTTTCCCAGTCTGTGGACATTTCAAATTGGTACATACAATAAAAGGAGCATGGTTGGGGGCTGAAGCCTAGCAAATTACCTTAGTTAAAGGCCATATTCCTTATGAGAACATGAGCTGATAATTCTTCCAATGGACAAGTTAACTTTAATTATACCCTCAAGGCTGTGCTGTGACATGTTTCTTTATTCCTGTGTTTATGGTGAACAGATGTTATAATCCATAAATCTGATCTATAAGAAGCTATAAATAGCAAAGCAAAATACAACAATATACAGTTAAGTCTCAATCAGGATGCCTGAGGGATCAAATATTTTGGTTAACTGAATTATCTAATTAACTTAGGTTTAGGCTTGACCAGAAAAGGAAACAAAACACTTTTGCGGGGAGTTGTCTTAATAGATAGCCTTGCCCTCAGTAGAGTGAATTCAATGAATTCACGATTCTTCAGTGCTTTGAAAACATGGCTGTGGTCAATTATCACTAGAGTAACACAAGTAGAGAACAGGGTGTCTTAACTTGGGCACTACTGACACAGGAACCATTTAATTTTGTCGTCGTCGTGGCTGTCCTGTGCACAGAAGGATGCTCAGCAGCATCCCGGCCCTCTACCCACTAGATGCTCGAAGCACCTCTCCACCAGGTGGGACAACCAAAAATGTCTCCGGGCATTGTCAAATGTCCTCTGGGAGGCAAAACTGACCCTGGTTGAGAACCACTATTAAAAAACATGTAAAACAGAATGTCTCAACCGGTGAGTAAAAGACACCTCACTTTTAAAAATAACAGCTTTACTGAGCTATAATTCACATACTATACAGTTCACCCAATTACAATCAGTTTTTGGACATTTTCATTGCCCCCCAAAGAAAATCCATATCTATCAGCAGTCACTCCCCATTTTCCCCCTTTCTCCTTAGCCCCGGGCAACCACCAATCTAACTTATGTCTCTATGGCTTTACCTTTTCTGGACATCTCACATAAATCAAATTATATAATAAGTGGTCCTTTATGACTGACTTCTTTCACTTACAATAAATGTTTTCAGGGCTCATTCATCTTGTAACAAGTATTAGGACTTTATTCCTTTTTTATCACTGACTGTTGTACGGATATACCATATTTAACCATTTATCAGTTGATTGACATTTGGGTTCCTTTTTTTTGGCAATCATAAATAAGGTTGCTACGAACATTTGAGTGCAAGTTTTCGTACTGATACATATTCCCATTTTTCTTGGTTATATACTTAGGAGTAGAATTTCTGGGTAATATGGTAACTCTGTTTAACCTTTTGAGGGACCGCCAGACTTTCCAAAATGGTTGCACCATTTTACATTCCCGCCAGGACCGTATGAGGGTTTCAGTTTCTCTATATTCCTGCCAACATTTATTATTAACTATCTTTTTGATATAGCCCTCCTAGTGGGTGTGAAGTGACACCCCATCGTGGTTTTGTTTGCATTTCCCTGATGACCAATGACGCTGAGCATCTTTTCGTGTGTTTATTATGCCCCCTATTTCTTAAAATCTCTCATAAATCCTTTCTAGAGATTCAGTCTCCATGAGAGAGGCAGTGCCTGGTCACTGTAGGGGCAGAAAGAAAACATCTTATCCTAGGTTCCTTGTTCATTGATTACACTATGTGAACAAAAGCACAGAGCAAAAATTTCACATAATGAAACTTCCCTTGTCTCAAGTAATTCTGGTATATAAAAATACATTTTATAAAGCTCTTGCAATACATCTTCCTTTTTTAAAACAAATGATCTAAAATGAGTTTCTTAACTTTTACATAAAATGAAATGATCCCAAAGAACTATATTTCTAATATTAGAAGAAGGAAAACATTTTCCAAACTAAAAATCACTATGCATGGTCTAAGGCGATGGAGAATACAAAACTGGGAACTATCCTGGAAAGTCTCGGACATATGGTTACCATAAATACAGGACAATTAGGGGTTCTTTTTTCCATTTACAAAGAAAAAATAATAGTTTAAAATTCATTCCTATGAAGGCAAGTCAGTCTGTGATGTTCATTAATGTTGCCCTGGCCAACCAATTGTTCCAAACTCTGAAGATCGAACATTTCTTTGCAAAAGTTATTTCCTATATTTGAACTGCGTACAGCTTGCTCATAAAGCAAATTTGCATTTGGTAAATTACAAGTAATTTAAGAATGCCTGCAAATCTGAGAAACAATTTAGAACAGCAGGTGATTTTAAACAGGATTGTCTAGGGCACAGTTTAATCACTAAATAATACTTTCTCTAACATTCTAAAGATAGAAATTTCACTCTCTTAAAACAATTTTTAGAATATTAAAAGAGAAAAGTCCAAATTGCTGTTTTTGTAAAACTTCAGTTACAACTATCCATGGCTTTAAATTTAGAAAGACAAACTGTTATTAACCTTGATAAGGCTGCATGATGGCTGAATGTTCTGCTTTAAGAGAATCCAATGTCACAAAAAATTTTAATTTAAAAAACAGGAATGGTCAAATGTCATAGCTTCAAAGAATATTTAAAAAGAGTTTCCACTAAATCTGAGTTACAAATAATTTCCCAGGGTAAATCCACTGTATAGAGCAAAATAGTAAAGGAAGAATCACTTCCTCATAACCAGAGCCCAACAACAGAGCCAAAATTTTTTACTATAATAACCAACTTCTAATTTCAATCATGCTTTTTAATCGGTAAAAGTGAATTTCATACCTGGACATTAAATAGAGCAGTTTCAGTTTTCAGACTTAGCTATCAGCACTTTTCTAATGAAGATGATTTTTGAGGATTTTTGAAGATAATTTTAAAACAACAGTAGACATACACAGGGTACAAAATAAAAAGAAAAAAGGTTTCTAGCTTCCAACTCTCTAATTCTACACTGTCCTTCCAAGAGGCAACAGCTGTTATTTTTGTGTGCTTGTTGGGTTTAAGTGTGAAACCATTCAGAATTTTCTTTGACACACTCTTAACACATCTTTCTTTTTTTCTCTCTTCAACACTATCTCTAGGACCTTGTCCAACATCAGTCCACATAGAGATTCTTTGCCTCTTTAATGGTTATACAGTTTGCTGCTGTATGGAATACTGAAATTTATTTAGTTCCCTATTGACAGACATTTAGGTTGTTTCTAATCTTTTGCCCATTACAGTGAGCAAAGCAATGTCTCAATGTATAAACTTGCATTTATCATTTTGCAAATATACCCAAGATAATTTTTATTTTGCATAACAATAAGGACTACATGAAGCTAAACTGAGCTAATCTAAAACGGAAGCAGCTCTCAATGACTGACTGGATGTTACAGAAGGAAATAATGTCCTGAAAAAGCACCCATAAGTTTTCAAAGATAAGATCAAGATAAAAGATTTATGATCACGAAGTCTGCATGTAAAGGAGTATTTTACTCAGTAACTACCATCTTCACACAGCTGCATTCAAATCCTCTATGTGCAAATGTTAGGATTCTTCTGCAGACGTCACTGTCTAAAAAAGTTAACTGGGGCAGGCAGTAAAAAAGAAACAATAAATTCACAGCTATAAAATGTTCAAGTCATTGTTTATCATATTATTTAATTAAGTCAAGAGATCAAGAGGTATTTCAGAGATTATAAACAGGACAAGAGTAGAGTTAAAAGCTCTGAAGCTGAGACACTAAAAGTAAATTATCTAAAAACCTCTTTGTATAAGCTAGAATTTAAACTCTCTTTCTACTCTTTATAAGTTAAGAGGTTAAATGTTTTCTTGATTTGAACACATGAGAAGTCAAATATTTTGACACTGGATATTAGCACATGTGAATCTCCGAGAAAAATAAGCAGAACTTCTATGAATGGACCCATTTATAGTATTTTTTTTTTTTTAAAAGAAGAAACCATTTATTTCCTGCTTTCAAAATTTTATAAAAACTATTATTTTTAATGAACATTCTTCCTCTCTAAAATCCATATTACATGGATTTATAGCATATCCTAAATATTATAATTAAAAAAGATTACAAAAATGACTGTAAATTTAGCTTAACTATTTTCTAACATATGCAAATCTTTCTAAGTAAAATTGCTTTTTATGAAATTTTTACACAGCTTCTACATTCTAACCTACATACTGACTCATTCTATACTCTGACTTGCTTATTTTAAACATTTTTCTAGAGGTTCAATATTTATTGATTCAATCTTTTTCAGAACGTTGAGGGGAAAATGGTGTTAGCTAAACAAACAGTATCATCTGATCTAAGCTATAAAATCACAGTGCAATGGAGACTGGATGTCTTTGCTTAAAGCAAACATTCACCGCCCCAAACTCGTGATCTGCTCTGCCAGCCAGCCTGCCTGGTAGATTTAACTGTAAGGCACAAACTGTACTTGTTCTTTGACAATAGCTTCATATTGCTTGAAAACTTGGATACATGCATTCTACAGTCTTTAGCAACTCTCACATTTTAAAAGGGATTTTTACCTAATAGATGGGGGTGGGAAGGGAGTCAGGAAAAACCACTGTCTAAACCAGCTTCGGTCTGAATCATCCTCCTCTGAATTTGTCTTTTTGGAGGTTTCTGCTTTATAATCATTACAGACTTCTGAAAGCCGAAGATTTACCTTGACATGCTCCTCTATCTTGACATGCTTTTAAGTTTAGTTTGTGATTTATTGTGAGGATTTTCAAATATAAACCATTTAAAAACATGCTAGAGTAGAGAAGAAATCTGAGGCAGACAAGGTGTAGGAGGAATCAGGTTGTGTTATATCAAACACAAACTGGATTTTTAAATTATTTTCAAAATTAAAATTTAATTTTTAGAAGCAATTTATATTGTATGCCCCTAAACTACAGGTCTGTAGAAGGAGAGAAGAAAGTTTACCATTTATTACAACTTTCCTGCCCCCTCAAAAAAGGTGAGGTGCTCATCAACTTTTTTCATTGTTTCAAATTTGTATTTCTAAACAACGGAATATAATAAGAGGACTAAATGTATAAAGTTTTAATTTACTAGGAAATACCCACAGCTAGATAACTGATAAAAGGGATAAGGTTCTTCTTTCACAAGAGAAAAATATATGTTTTTGATTAAAAATAGACATCGAGATTCACTCTTCTGAGCTCCAATATATTATGCTACCTTTTTCTTTCTAGGAATGTTTGCCAAGCTATGAGGGAAAGAAAAAGGCCAACTTTTTAAAAGATGGAAGCTAATCCTCTCTGGAGAATTCTACGTGCAGTCTAAATGAGAAACTAATTCAGTAGATGGCTGCCCACGTCGAGGAAGATAGAGTGACTTTAATGCTCAGAAACCAAGGAGCTGTGTACAATCTTAGATATTTAATTTGAAAACAAGTTAAGCATGAGAAGGTGAATTAAGATCGTCCCTCTAAGACGGAAAAGCTGAGGCAGTTGAGGAAGTAGCTTAGGTGGCTCTGCTTCCAACCTAACCTAAACGTTTCAGATGCTTCAGCTTGAGTGAGTTCACTCAAGTGGTTCTCAAACTTCAGTGCAGGTGTCAGAAATCACCTGTTGGGCTTTTCAAGGACAGATCACTGTCCCCCTCTCCCTGCCTCAGGTGCTACTCAGGGAGTGGATCCAAAAGTCACACCTTGAGAACTACATTCCTATTCAACCTCATTTCTGGAGAAAACCAGGAAGAGTAAACAATAAAAAAGATGAATGAGCAGGGCATCTAAATTTATCTCTTTTTATCCTGCCTACTTCCAAGTGGATTTGGTAATTTTAAGATAGCACACAATGTAAATGGCACTTAGAGATAGCACAGAACAGAATTCCTCTAAAAGAACCAAAAGGAGTCAGGGACTTTGTATTTCCTCCTTGCTTAAAATATAGAAACAAAAACATATTCCTATTTTCAAAATCTTTGAAGACTTGCTATTGCATAAACATCATTTCCCAAGTGTGTTCTGAGGAGTAATGGATCTGCTGGACACTGAAAGAGTTCAAAGGTGGTCACATAATTGGGAAACACTTGGTTAAACAAAGTGCAAAACTTTATTTCCTGTAGGACTTCAGGAGCATTAACGTTACTAGTGTGCCTTGAGACATTCCAAGAAATACAGCATGCGGGATTATGCAAACTTATCAGTCAATGGGATGAGTTTTGTATGAGGCATCCTACAAACAGGTGAGGAACACATTTAAAAAATATTGGTCCAATTTTGACCAAAAATTTTGGTGCGGTTTTCAAAATGTGCACCTCTTGGGGAGTGATGGAAATGTTAGCTATCTTGATTGTGGTGGTGGTTTCATAGGTGTATACATCCATCAAAATTCATCAAATTGTACATCTGAAATTTGTGCAATTTACTGTACAGGAATCAGACAACGAAAAAGGTGTTAAAAAGTAGACTGGTTCAGAGGAAAAACTATAAATTCTTTAGCATGGGATTCTAGGCCCTCCACTTTTGTTTTACCCACCCACTCTGCAGTCTTACCTATTAATGTAAGTCTCCCCAATAGAACTGTATGACTGTGCTGAACACATCCTGTGTTTCACCCTCTCAAACTCCCTTCTGCTTCCTGGAAGATTTCTTTCTCTCTCTGCCTGTGTAAATCCTATCTACTTAGGGAGGCCCAGTTCCATGCCATTTTAATGACAATGTTCTTGATGACATGAAATCGCTAATTTTCTCCTCTGTAATTCTACTCCACTTTATATCTTTTAACGTCTGTTTTACAGCTCTCTTCTCCAGCCAGGCTGTAAGTTCTGTAACATCAACAAATGTCAGTGACTGGCTTCTATAGCCAGACTCTGTGCTAATTAGTGTGGAGAGGGTTAGTGATGTCCTGGAGTGGGCAGCCCGGCCTGGTTGACAAACATGTGCATGTAATTAAAGGGTGTGTAAAAACTGTAAACGAAAAGTACAGAAATCTAAGAATGTTTATAGGAGAGGGATTAAGGAAAACTTTCATTCTTTGTTTTATCCCAACGTGCCTTGCCTTTATAGGTATTTAACACCTAGAGATGAATAATAATTAATAAATTATTAAATAGTTTTAAAAATTGAAGTGAGCCAGACTTACTAGAAAATTATATCATCTTTGTATCAATGAATTCCTCCTTTGTTTAAAAAAAAAACCAAAACAGCTATTGAGGCCTGAGGAAGTACTCCTTGATGTGGAGAGAATTTACCAAGAAGGAAAACAGCAATAGTTCAAACATTATGAAACCAAGTCAGCAACGTGACAGGAAATGCTACAATGCCAAAAAAAGACGGTATCAGATTTCCTGTGCCTTTTCAGGAAATAGACTCAAGTCCTGCTTGCCCATTTCAAGAGGGTACTGACCAGTGTTGAACAGTGTTGGAGCAATAATTGAAAGGGTTAAATAACCTGTTCAACTTCTGGCAATCTGACTGTCTTCTTCAACCTGGACTTGAACTTAGCTTTCTGCTACCAGTGTGATGACTTGGTAATGTATGTGCTCTAAACTGGTTTATTGATTCCCTGATCATGTTTTTCACTGCTTCGACTGTAGCTTATGTTCCCGGATCACTAACTGGCTTTGCTGCCACAGGGACTGAACTGTGTTCTCTTCCATATGTGAGAAGCTGTCTTCCTCACTAAGAGGTCTTCCCTACACTTGTGCCCAGTCGTCCCCATCTGTTCCTGACCTTTTCTGCCCTCTAGTGACCATAAGCCACTCTCCCACCCTTGGCATGTGGAACCCACCACTTGGAGGCTGCACAGTTAGTAGAGTTTGACAGACAGAATATTAGGCATGAATCTCTGTTACTCAAGTCCCACCAGAGTACAACCCTGATCTCCGACTGACACCACCCTCAAATTTAAGAATTATATCCATGAGAGGTGAAATCCACAACTTAGGGAGACTTAGATTCAGATAAAACTACCCCACTTAGTAGGTTAAATATGATCTAAGAATATTTAAACAATGTTTAAAAGGAAGGTTAAAAATAATCCCTAAGTTTTGCCCTATAGTGAGGGCCTACAGTGCCTTGCACATGGTTTAGATGTCATTATTTCAGCTCACTGTTAAGTTAATTGCTCTGGATTCCAGTTTAATCATCTTTAAAGCTATGTGAATCTGAAGCTTATAAGCCACTGGACTTCATACTAGATAATTTTCTTCAGTGTATTAAACAGCAGCTCGTATAGTGAGTCTGGAGAACACTGCTGACAACTCAGGATTTATCCAAGTTTCCAGTCTCCAGACCCCTTAATGAGGCGATCCACCTGCAAAACTCCCTCGATTCAGGGGCAAGCAGCCTTGAAGCAACAATCATTCCAACCCTCCGGCCCTTAATTTCACATGATTATATCTATGTTATCTGTCTCCCTTGCTTAGACTGGCCTGTCAAAAGTTGGGATGATGCCTTCCAATCTTCTGTATTTCACAACAAAAGACATTTAAAAGGCAAAATCTGCTTGTTGTTGTTTCAACAGCATTTTCCCCAATCATCAACAAACAGTATTCAGCACAAACAATGCACAGTGACTGGCAAATACTTTCAAAGACTTATTGTCAGCAAAATTAGAGCACATTTGGACAAGGCCTGAAGGGACTGGCCAAGGAATAGGTCCAAACAACAAACAAAATTAATTATCAAATAATTCCCAAAGAGGTTTTTCCTCTTCTTTTTTCCGTAAACCTTGGTACAACACTACTTATATAGTGGTAGGTGGACATGTTTTTTCTAACAATTTTTATTTTTTGAAATGAATAATCCTTTCTAAGTTTTTTTAAAATTCATAAGTAAAAACTGATTATTCTTATAATTTGATTATCTGATCAAATGTAACATGAGCTGATTTATAAATAGTTGTTAAAGTTTCTCCCAGGGTTGAAAGTACATATAATTTTTACTGAAGAATATAATGTATCAGTGAAAACAGGGGCAAGGGGAAAGGATGTGGGTTACTGTTGTTTAAGAAAATAAGAACTCAATGGAGTCCTTTAAAACCAAATTTTTCTTCCTTAACCAGCAAGGCAGGTACCAGTGGAGAAAAATAAAGCCATAGGGATGTGGTTCACTCCTTCACCCACGTCTACAGAGTGCCGTAGTTTTAGGCACCTTCCTCAATACACTGGAGCTCTGTCAAAGTTACAGGGGTATCAAGGGCTTGCAGCTCGAAACGTAATGTTCTAGAGGAACCTTGTCCAACAGAACTTTCTGTAATAATGGAAATATTCTTTGTCTGTGCTGTCCAATGCAGGAGCCACGAATCACATGTGGCTACTGAGCACTTGAAATGTGTCTCGTGCAGGGGAGGTTCAGAATTTTAAATTTTATTTCATTTAAATTAATTTGAATCTCACTAGCCACATGTGGTTACTATATTGGACAGTGAAATTACAGAAAAATTTTCAGTGAAACGGTACTTTCTGGTTTTATGCATGATTTTTAGTTCTTGCTCTGCGAGTCATACATGTCCCCAGAACTGATTCTCCCACCATACTGTATTTGGAATCAGGACTCTTTTTTAAAACATTGAGTTGGCTCATCATATCTAAGGAAAAGTTGTATTATGCTCTTTAAGGATACTCCTGGGAAAGAAGTCACCCTAAGACAAGGAGGAGAAACTGTAGCCCAGTGGGGGGCAGCAGTACCTGAAAATGACAATGCCTGAAAATACAGTAGCAATGATGATAGGACAGGATTTGTTCAAGAGTGCATGGGAGCCATCTCTTGGGAGCATGCCACATATTGAAGAGTACTTCATAGCTGCCTGGGATCTTTTGTGGGCAGAAGAGAAGGGCTGTCATTGAAACTTGGGTTTATAACTGGCATTTTGTTTCCTTTGCTACTTGCAGTCTGATGAAGCTTGAGAAAACTTAGGTTGTATGTATTGAATAAAGAGATGTGACCGGCTCCTATCAGTATAATATATTTCAAAAGTTTTATCACCTGTCTGATAAAATTTACAAATGAAAATCCAGGATGATATCCAAGTTAATTTTAGAAGGTTAAAAAAGGGGTGTGGAGAAAAGGGAACCCTCCTACACTGCTGGTGGGAATGTAATTTGGTGCAGCCACTATGGAAAACAGTATTGAGATGCCTTAAAAAACTAAAAATAGAGTTACCATATGATCCAGCAATCTCAATTTTCTGGTGAAAACTCCAATTGGAAAAGATACATGCACCCCAATGTTCATAGCAGCACTATTTACAACAGCCTTACATAGAAACAACCTAAATGTCCATCAACAGATGACTGGATAAAGAAGTTGTGGTATATTTATACAATGGAATACTACTCAGCCATAAAAAATTAAATAATGCCATTTGCAGCAATATGGGTGAACCTAGAGATTATCATACTAAGTGAAATATGTCATAGGTAAGCCTCCTCCTCAGACAAATATCACATGATATCACTTATATGTAGAATCTAAAATATGATACAAATGAACTTATTTACAAAACAGAAAGACTCACAGACATAGAAAACAAACTTATGGTTATCAAAGGGGAAAGGGTAGGTGAGGGATAAATTAGAAGTTTGGGATTAACAGATACTAACTACTATGTATAAAATAGATAAACAACAAGGTCCTACTGTATAGCATAGGGAACTATATTCAATAGCTTGTAATAATCTATAATGAAAAATAATATGAAAAACAATATATATCTATAACTGAACCACTATGCTGTACACCAAAAACTAACACAAAATTGTAAGTCAACTATACTTCAATAAAAATTTTTTAAAAATCTCAAGAACCAAATATATACTTTTTTTCAGTAAAAGGGAAGAATAGCTATAATACAGACACCAGATGGACAAAACTGAATTGCTTATATAAATCATACAAAATTGAGTTTTTATGAATGTCCCAAAGAGACCAACTAGATAAATGTGGAATTATAATAGCTGAGTTATTTTGCTTTTACCTGATCGATAACTGCCAACCAAATATTTTAGCATAAGGATAAATCCTGGGTACACCAGGATATGTGTCCTTTTGTAAAAGTAACCTTTTGTTGAAAACATTTAAAAAATAGAGATTACAGTTAGGAGATTATTTGATTCCTAAAGATCAAGAATAAAACAAAAACTATATTCTAATGTGACTTTCACAAAATAAAATGTTTATTTTAATGTCTTCCAATACTATAAGCTCATTAAAATGAAAATAATGCTATTAATAAAAACTGTCATATCTTAAAACAATCATTAATAGACAACCTGAATAGGCCTATCTCTGTAAAAGAAATTAAATCAGTAATTAATAACCTAACAAAACAGAAAATACCAAGCCCAGATGGATTCACTGGCAAATTCTACCAAACATTTAAGAAAGAAATTATACCAATTCTCTACAAACTCTTTCAGAGGACAGAAATGAGGGAATACTTCCTAACTCACTTTATGAGATGAGCATTACCCTGACACCAAAACTAGATGAAGACATTATATAAGAAAAGAAAACAACTGACCATGTCTCCCATGAACAGAGATGTAAAAATCCTCAACAAACCATCAGCGAACTGAATCCAACAAAGAATTACACGTCATAACGAAGTAGGATTTAGCTCAGGTATGCAAAAGATTTAACATCTGAAAACCAATTAATGTGATCCAACAGGTCAAAGAAGAAAAAATTGTATGATCATAACAATAGGTACAGGGAAAAAATTTAACAAAAGCCAACACCAATTCATGACAAAAATGTTCAGTAAACTAGGAATAGTGGGAACTTTCTTAACTTGATAAGGAACATCCCCCAAAAAACCTACATCTAACTTCAGACTAACTGGTGAGAAACTAGAATCTTTCTCACTAAGATCAGGAACACGTCAAGGATGTCCCTTGTCACCACTCCTTTTCTGTACTGTACTGATGTCCTAGTTAATATAATAAGACAAGAAAAGCAATAAAAAGTATACAGATTGGGAATGAAGAAATAAAACTGTCTTTGTTTGCAGATGACACAATCATCTTTGGAGAAAATCCAAAAGGAATGACCAAAAACTCCTGAAACTAATGAGCAATTATAGCAAGATCACAGGATACAAGGTTAATATAGAAGAGTCAATTGCTTTCCTACATATACCAGCAATGAACAAGTAGAATTTGAAACAAAAAACACAATACCATTTACAACAGCACCCCCCAAAAAATGAAACACTTAAGTATAAATTATCAAAATATGTACAAGACCTACATGAGGAAAACTACAATACTCTGATAAATGAATTCAAGGAACTAAACAGATGGAGAAATATTCTATGTTCATGGATAGGAAGAGTCAAGATATCGCTTCTTCCCAATTTGATTTACAGATGCAAGGCAATCCCAATTAAAATCCCAGACAAGTTATTTCGTGGATGTTGAAAACTTATTGTAAAGTTTACTATATGGAGACACAAAAGACCCAGAATAGCCCACAAAATACTGAAGGGCAGGAACAAAGCTGGAGAACTGATGCTACCTCACTGTAAAACTACAATAACCTAAACAGTGTGCTAATGGTGAAAAAAACAAACAAACAAATCAACAGAACAGTATATAGAGCCCAGAAATAGACCCATATAAATACAGCTAACTGATTTTTGACAAAGGAGCAAAGACAATACAATGGAGAAAAGACAGCTTCTTCAACAAATGATGCTGGAACAACTGAATATTTACATGCACAAAAGTGAATCTACACACAGACTTTACATTCCTCACAAAAATTAACTCAAAATGACTCACAGATGTAAATGTAAAATGCAAAACTATACAACTCCTATAAGATAACCTAGGAGAAAATTTAGATGAATTTGGGTTTGGTGATGACTTTTTAAATACAATACCAAGGGCATGATCCATGAAAGAAATAACTGATGATCTGGACTTCATTAAAATTAAAAATGTCTACTCTGTGAAAGACACCGTCAAGAGCATGAAAAGACAAGCCACAGACTGGGAGAAAATATTTGCAAAAGACACATGTGATAAAGGACTATTATCCAAAATACATAAAGAATACTGAAAACTCAACAAGAAAACAAATAACACAACTAAAAAATGGACCAAAGCCCTTAACAGACACCTCAGCACAGAATATATACAGATGGCAAATAAACATATTTCATAAGATATTCCATATCATATGTCACCAGGGAAATGCAAATTAAGACAATAGTGAGATACCACTGCACATATATCAGGATGGTGAAAATCCAGGACACTGACAACACTAAATGCTGGTAAAGCTATGGAACAACAGGAACTCTCATTCACTGATGGTGGGATTGAAAAATACTAGCCACTTCAGAACACAGCTAGGCAGTTTCTTACAAAACTTACTCTTCAGCTTACTCTTAAGTAAACTTACTCTTACCATGTGATCCAGCAGTCACATTCCTTGGTATCTACCCAAAGGAGCTGAAAAATTATATCTGCACAAAAACCTACACAGAGATATTTATAGCAGCTTTATTCACAACTGCCAAAACTTGGAAGCAACCAGGATGTCCTTCAGTAGATAAATGTACAAATAAATACAAATAAATAAGGTACACTCAGACAATGGAATATTATTCAGCACTAAAAAAGAAAACCAAAAAAATCCAAAAAAACAACACCATTTATCAAGCCATGAAAAGAGATGGAGGAAATTTAAATGCACATGGCTAAGTGAAAGGTGTCAAACTGAAAAGGCTACAGACTGTATGATTTCAACTACAGGACATTCTAGAAAAGGCAAAACTATGGGGACAGCAGGAAGATCACTGGTTGCTAGGCAACAGGGGATGGAGGAATAAAGATACAAAACACAGGAGATTTTTAGGGCAGTGAAACTACTCTGTATGATATGATAGTAGATACATGACATTATAAATTTGTCCAAACGTATAGAATGTATACTACCAAGAGTGAACCCTAAATTAAACCATGGACTCTGAATGATAATGATATGTCAATGTAGATTTATAAGTTGTAACAAATGTACTACTCTGGTGGGGGATATTGATAATGGAGGAAGTTGCATGGGTTGGAGTAGGGAGTATCCAGGAAATCTCTGTACCTTCTGCTTACTACTTCTGTGAACATAAGACTGCTCTAAAAAATAAAGTCTATTAAAAAACAACACCTTTTGAGAGGTCTGGAATTGTTTAGTCTACAAACTGAAAAGAAAGAATCTACCATCCTATGGCTAGAAGCTGATTTTATCAATAATATAAGATGAGGAAGACTATCGCTATGAATCAGTGTTTTCAATGAGGGGCAAAAAAATAATAAGGCCACCTTCTTTAGAACTATCAATGATTGCTTATGGCCCATTCATAGGATTTTTTAGATTCTAATTCTCTTCTGTTAATTTGCTGTATAATCCTTATTTATTTCTGTCCTTCTTTTGAATGTCTAGTCTTGACATAGTTTTGTCCCCAAGAATATACACAGTCAAAATTGACTATAAATAAAAAGAACCATGCTTTACTTCTTAATAGGGCTTTGGAAAAACTGTATTCCTTTGAAAATATGTCATGATCTTCGATTTAGAGCCTCAGGAAGAAGTGCTTCCTCAGATTTCTAGTCTGCATTTTTGCTCTACTTTTTAATGAGTTCTTTTCATGTATTTCCTGTTATTTAACTGTCAACCTGGATTCTTAAACTTATATATGATTCAGTTTGTACATATATAAAACAATTATTATTATGTTATGGAATGTGTCATTTCATAGTTCACAGTGCACCTTCATATACTCTTACAATATTACAAGGCAGATAACAGTAGCTACTTTTTATTGAGCACCAACTATCTGCCAAATAGATATAAAATGTCCAGTCCTCAAATCACCTCTGCCAAGTTTCACACATCATGTTTCACAAACATGAAATTAAAACTCCAAGAAGCTGTAAGAGGAATTAGTGTAGCAAATTCACTATACAGTTATTTTCACTCCAGTGAGAAATGGGAAAGGTTGGTATCCCAGATATATGAACCCAAAATGCAGATTTGTGGTGATTAAGGCTGAGATGAGGTGTAATTAGGTGACCAGTTCTACGTCTTAACTCTAATCTCAGTTTTGGGTTCCAGAATACAACCTCAATTATATTGTTAACAAACGTATTATCAAACACTATCTGCTTAAAGAAACAGAAAAGCCTATGCTAAATAATTAGCATGCTCAGCCCCAAAGTGAAATGAACAACATAAAACAGATGAAGAAATAGACAGACATAAGTTAAAGGAGATGAAACTGTCTTGAGCCATGGCAATACTAAAATGACCTACATGACTTAGAGAGAGATCCAGTCAGAACCATTTAGAACTACTATTAATTTTAAGTGTGACAACTGCATGGTACTTTTGTATATCTAAAAGGTCCTTATCCATTACAGATACACTCTAAAGTATTTATGGGTAAAATTATATGATGTATGGGATTTACTTTGAAAAAAAAATTCAAAAAAAAAAAGAGGGGAAGAGATGGATGACCTGATTGACAAAATGTTGGTAACTGTTGAAACTGGGAGCTCATTTGGGACACACATGGAGGATTACTGCATTATTCTTTCCACTTTTTGTGTGTTTGAAATTTTCCATAATAAAAAGTTTAAAAATATTTGGAAAAAAAGGTAGTTTGTAATGATTTAGGTAGTTTATACTAGTTATTGAAGAAAAAGAACACAGTGAAACTCATAAAGAGTGTTGCAGGAGGTAGAAACACAAAGCATGTGTTATTTGATCAATAAAATTAATCAGAAGGAAGAAAGTAATTACAAATGTTGAGTCACAAGTAAGGAGAAGAGAAAAAGAAAAGTCTGAAAGATAACCTGGTTCTCTAGAAATGTGCTTCCACAATCCCTGAACTTCACTCTCACTCAACCACGGCAGTAAGAAGGACCTGATCAGGACTTGATCTGTTCTTCAGGAGGTAAGCATCATTCTTCAGACTGCAGTCAGTCCTAGTGGAAATCTGCCTTTAGACAACACTTTTCGTTGTTCTTCCTCATGCTGGCTTACTAGAATAATCTTCCCCAGGCAGCTTCACCCTGTAGATTCCTCCTACTGCAGTGTGGGATGAAAGTCCTCTTGGTTACACGTGCAGAAAAGTGCTTTAGGATCCATACTAGAGCTAAGTTTTGGTCCAAATATGACATTTACTAGATTTACAATACAGAGCAAATCGTTTTAACTTTTGTGAGCTTGCTCTCTTATTTCTAATATGGAGATAATCACTGTCTCAGAGAGTTTTCTGATACGTGGTATATAATACATGCTGACTGATTAAAACTTCTACAGGGATAGGGTTAAGAGTTTAAAAAAAGAATATATCAAGATTTTGTTCAAGTTAAAAAAAAGTCATAGTTGAGGTTTTGAGTTCTAGTGTGACAGTGAACATCCAGTATTATTCTCCATTAGGAGGCCATTCTGTCTCCTCTTCCTTTGTGTCTGTAGCCACATTTTTAGTAAGTCTTTCCTCTTCCTCAGAGTGACAGGCATGCACATTTACATTTAAACATATTGCCACTAACGTAAAAGGTTGGGAGATAACGTTAAGGTAACCACATATTCTATTATAAAGAATGTTTACTTTAGTCTTTCTAGAAGCATCCTCACTTCTCGAATATATATAATGTATTTCAGACAACATATGAAAATCAGGCACCTTCCTTTCTGTAAGTTAATTAAATTACAGTCAGTACCTTAAGAATTTGTTAAGTAAGTATCGCTTTTAAGGCATGGTTTACCTTGAATTAATCCAGTTTCAGAACCTATGAAAGAAATCACCTCCACTCTGAGTTTATCACTAACCACAGCCATAAAACATAACTGGGCAATCATTGCAGGTTTCTTCTCTTGCAGAAACAAGATGACCTCTGAGAAAGAACCTGCAGATACTGACATTTAGAAGTTGCCTGACAATGAAGCCTACCATCTGAAAAGGCCCACACATTTACAGAGCCTTCAGATAACTTCATAGTGACTCATTCTCAAACATGAACAGACAGCCAAGGTTCACCAGAGACCTGGAGGAAAATGTCTAATAACAAAGAGAAACAAACATCAACAGCAGCAGAGTGACCCACAGGGACCAGAGACAACTTCGGACCCATAACAAAGCTGATTTTAAAAGACCTTAAGTAAAATATTCTCAGAGAAATAAGAGACGGCACTTACAGAACAAGAATAATAGGTAATCATCAAAAAAAAAAAAAAAAAAACCCAAAAAACCCAAGATAGAACTTCAGAAATTAAAATAGCCAAAATTTTAAAACTAAAGAGAAGGAAAAACTTGGGGGAAAATCTTCCAGAATATAGAGTAAGGAGGCAAAGAAATAGAAAATGGGAGAGAAAAGTAAATTATAAGATCAACCCAAGAGGTGCAAACTTTGGTTTTGGAATTCTAGGAAGAGAGAACACAGAGAAAAAGGCAGAAAGGAAATCATCAAAGGAAAAAAACCCTGATTTTAAAAACAGGCCCATGTGTTATCTTGGTAAAAATTTAAATTAGTTAAAAATTATATAGACAATCACATAGCTCAGAGTCTAGGTGTTCACATGCCTGAAGTAGGAATATTGACATTATTATATATTCTACTATATTGTATATTGTATGGTTCTTTTTTTTTAATGGGTAATTCTCTCTTCTCATCTAAATTATAAGCTCTTTAAAGCCAGGAATAATATTTGCCATTCACAGCAGGCACATATTCTATTTCTGATAATACTTGTTAAACTCATTTGCTTTGAAGATGACTTGAATTTCCATCAAGCTCTGTGACTCTTTAAGAGGGTTCAGTCTTTCAGCCTTGGTACAAAAGGTAAAGGTCATTTTTAGCTAAAACAGTTACATGAAACTCCAGGGACAACTCTAAGAATCCAGCTCATACATTAAGTCTGGAATGAAGTCATTTCACTAAACAATGATAAACTTAAAGCGAGTCAAATGGCCTTTGTTTAAACACCCTTCAAACTTTTGGCCCATTCAATCTCCTTTTTAGAAAACTTGATCTGAGCCTCTACCCAGACACATAGTTCTATGGTACCAGTTAGTGGAATATGTAGGCTATGAATCAGACTCCACTGTGGAAACTAATCCTTGAGTCACGATCATAATATTCCACTGGCATCCACCCCAGGGACAAGGTATTCATTTAAGAGTGCCACTCTTCCATGCAAAGGGTGAAGCATCAAGAAGCTCCCACTCATCATTATAGTCATCCCTTAAGTATCCTAGTTTGGGTATCTGTTTGCACAAGGCTGTCTGGTCAACCTCATCTATCAGGCTCTACTGTCATCTCTACCCCTTTCCAAAGAGTCCCTTGGCTTCAGTCATTAATTTAATAGACACTGAGTGCCTATTTTGAGTGAAGCACTGTTCCAGGTACTGGGGATAAGTAATGAATAAGACAAAAAGTCCCTGATTCAGGGAATTACATTCCAGTAAGTCAGAGCCCAGAAAAGATTACCCATTTGCTTAAGCCTCTCTCTAGAATTTTTCTGTGATCAATTCTAGAAAATTTACATTTGTTGGCCTGCTTGCCTGCCTATCTATCTCCTCATCTTTCAGTTTTTCCTTGCTAGGCTCCCTTTTTCTCATTGCTTACCTGAAATGTTTAGTATCTCCTCAGGTTCCTTAAAGTCAGACTAAGCCACAAGCAGCCACGAAGACCACAAATACCCAGCTAACAATAAGATTTCTTATGCTGCTCCAGTGGAAAAACAGTTCCTAAGATTTTCATATACTGACCTATGTTTGGGAAGGTATACATACTCTTAAGTAGCATTAATAAATTATACATAAAGGATTTTTTTAACTTTCTCCTTAAAGATCAATCAAAAGGACAGCTCCTAAGTAAGCACTGATTATACAGGGTGTTTCAGTTCATCACATAAGCCAGTGTAAGACTCAAACATTCTTAGCAGTACCCTAACTGGCACTGCTAGAGGGAAGTGTTACTGGAAAGATTGCAAATGTTCGTAAAGAGGAAGATAGAAGATATTGCTTGAAAAAGCCAGAATAGTTAAAAAAAAAAAACATTTCAATTGTGTATTTTTCAAATCTCATGCTGAGAAGGGAAAAAGTTAAGTGTAGGCGATAATTAAAAAAAAAAACACCACCACAAACCAGAATTACAGCCATAATGAATTAAAGAGATTTAAGTAGAACTGCATGCCTTATAGACCAATATTTTTAGATTCTTAAATGAAACTAGAATGTAATCCTAGAAAATTTAACAGTCAGAATTCTGTGAGAGTCATACTAAAGTTCTTTCCTGAGACAGGCAGACAACCTTGCCCTTGAATGTCTGTTGGTCCAAACAATCTCTTCTGTATTACATGGTCTCAATCAATAACTAGTCTAAATGCACAAGTAGATTTAAAACTCTTTGTAAATACTTTGGCCCTTTGCAAATTATTATGGCTCTTATGTAAAAGCAGAAGAGGGACTCATTGGATACTTCAACTATGAACTGTATTACTGTTCTCATTAAAAAAAAAAGGTCTTAAAGTTTTGCTTCCCACAGTATGTTTGAGGAATTAGCAGCACTGATGTGATCTGGGAGCATGTTAGAAATACGGAACCGCCTCAGGCTCCACCTTCAGACCTACTGAACCAAAATCTGCATTTTAAAAAGCTCTCTAGGAGATGTACACACACATGAAAAATTGAAAATCAGCAGTCCAAAAGACACCTTAATAAACCATTCTCCAATTGGAATCCTAAAGCATTAGTAGGTAGCTTACTAACAAACATTTGAGAGAAAAGAGAAAGAAAAAAAAAAAAGGAAGTAGTCCTCCATAACATTTTAGCTATACCATAAAATGTTACACTCAGCTTTTGTAAGAGGGACAAAAGATAAAAATTCTGTTAAGAATGTGTCTGCACTTAATGAACAATTGCATTCAAAGACACTGTCCATTGTACCACCAATATCCTTGATGTAAGTATCTTTTTGCTTGGTAGTATTTTTTCTATTAAGGTAAACCACAAAATGTTTCACAGTGATATGGTTTTGAGAAGGCGTATCTCTCCCCACTCACCTCCACAGATATCCTAGAACCTAACTGGAAACATCATGGTATCTCCTGGTCAAGGTGTTCCTTGTGGTGACCAGCTCATGAATTGGGCTACAAGATACATAAACATGCTAGCTGCTTGCCCTTCCAAGTCCTCGGACCTGCTCAAGTTCCATTTAAGAAGTTTTGTCGGGGGTGGGGAGTGTATAGCTCAGGAGTAGGGCGCGTGCTTAGCATGCACGATGTCCTGGGTTCAATCCCCAGTACCTCCATTTAAAAACTAAAATAAGATAAATAAGTAAGCCTAACTACCTCTCACCTCCCCCAAAAGAGTTTTGTTACATCTCAGTCAGTGAAGGTAACACTACTTTCTGACGGCTGCTCCCATGTTGAGAGCCTCCCCCTATATACCTCACTGAACAGGGACAGATCGGCTCACCTCTTGTTTTGAAAGGCTTTCCTGTATCTCTAAATGCTGGTCTTCACCTGACCACAATCTTTCAGTTTCACACACGGCCAGCGAAGAAAACTGAACCACACACTTGAGCAAGACTCAGGTATTTAGTGGATTTGCTGACAAGATCACTGGATCCCCTTCTCGGCAGACACTCACTCCTGCTAACCACCCTCCTGACCTCAACACGTTGGCTGGCCACACCCAGGGCCTCTGCCAAGCCCCTTGTGCCCACACAGGCTCCTGCTCCTGGCTTGTCCTAGTCTGTCTTGTTTCCTGTCATCATAACGCAGAGGGACGAGGGGTCTAGGACGGGGAGGTCTCACGACAGGTAGCACACGGTGGGTGGGCTCCCTATCCTGGGAGAAGCTGGAGACAAAAAGATAGAGGTGCCTCTTCTCCAAGTCGTTTCAAGGAACAGGCTTTAAACTCTGACCTGTTTTCTACATGGCAGCTGTATTTTTTGTGTTGTCTGATTTTCGGTGGCCAGGGTGGGGGCGGAGAAGAAAGAGTGATGCTGCTCACAAGGACTACACACACAGGCAGCCTCATGTTTACACTAATTTTTTGTTGCCTTCATTTCAGATTGTTCAGTCTCCATTTCAGTCTTCACTGCCCATACTCACTCATTCTAAAATTCTAAGGTGAAAGAACAGAGAGCTACAAATCTTTCCACCGCCCCTAGATAACAGAATACAATATCCCTGTAGACAGACCATTTGATTTATGCAATTAAATCCACCTAACATCCTGTCTTCTATACAGTAGCCATTAAATATATTCCTTGTCTATACTACCTCATGCCTATTTCATGACACTGAGCAAACAATCTATGCCTGCTGTTTGCTTCCTTACCTTATGCTTTCTGCAATACTGTTCTCCTGAGCGTACTCTTACTAACGTCACCAAGGACCTCTTAGCTGCCACGTCCAGTGGATACATACATTCCACAGCATTGTGTGCTGCCGCCCCTTGCTTGTTCCCTTCCCTTGACTTCCAGGCCTCCACGCTCCCCTGGCCTCTCTGCCCTCCTCTCCACCCCCTCCCAGTGGCTCTTTCTTAGTCTGCTCTTTACCTCCTGTTCCACCACTTCTCCAAAGTTGGTGGCCTCCAGAATTCTGATGTATCACTCCTCCCATCTCACTTTTATGCCTTTTTCAGTTCATCCTTACCTAAGTCTCTGACTATACTCCTCATTCCCCAGCTACATTTCCAGCTCTCACTTTTCTCCTGATCCCCAATCCCGGGCCTCTAACTACCCTACCTGACAGCAGTAGCACCAGGGCAGCTTCTCGGTACAAAAACTTAATGATGTACATTATCTTCTTTACCCTCCCAGTCTGGCCCCTTCTGAATTCCTCATTTTAGTTCAGGACATTGCTATTCACCTAATCATCCAAGCTAAGAAAACTTTGATTCATTTATAATCCATGGTGTCATAAAAAAAATTGGCATCTAAAAACAAAAAAATGAGCACGTTACATTCTCAAATAAAGACTTCCAGCGCCGAACTGTTGTCTGTTGGCAGGGGTCACATGGCTTTCTTTCAGCATGAGGTGCTGCACTCAAGGGGACGCCAACCACTTCCAGCACGTCACCCCCAGCCCTTCCCACATCCCTGGACTCCCCATGTTGAGTCACACTGAACTATTTACAGTCTGATTTTTTTCACATCTCTAGCCTTTGCATGTGCAGCTGCTTCTGCCTAGAGCAATGATGCTCAATGGGGGTCAAATTTGCCCCTCGGGGACATATGGCAATGTCTGGAGACATTTTCTGATTGTCACAACTGGGGGAGAAGGGTGTTATGGGCATCCAGTGGGTGGAGGCCAGGGATGCTGCTTAACATACTACAGGGCACAGGACAGCCCCCCCCAAAACAAAAATTATCCTTTCCCAAGTGTCAATAGTGCTGAGAGTGAGAATCTCTGCCCAAAAATATCCTCCTTGATTTCTCTGCCTGGTGAACTCCAACTCCTCCTCTGTGAAGTCTTTCTCTGCCAACCAGGTCCTCTCCTCCAGATAAATATTGTATCTTTCTCACTTCCTCAACCACACCTCTGTTTTAGCACATCACACGTTAGACTGATTTTTTTTTCAGTCTGCCAGTGTGCGTCTACGCTGGAATGGGAGTTCCCCAAGTAAAGACTGTACTTTAGTACATTTTATTCCCATAGCCTGAGCCCGTGGGTGGCAAACAGTAGGCACTCAGATGTGTGCTAGATGAATGAATGAAAGACGCAGCTATAGAGAAACAAAGTATTTCTGAAGCAGATAATTCAGCTCCCTGAACCACTCCGAAAAGAACACTTTAGTTCTTCAATTCTGAGACACGTACATATACAAGCACACACTTCTCACTACGTTTCTAAAACTGGTCATTAACATTGCCGCATCACAATTTTAGAGTCAATATTTATAAACTATACTGATTTTTATAGGAAAGATTAGGTGTTCAAAATAAATTTAACCAAATGTCTCTAAATATTCTGCTAAAATTAACAAAATAGGAGCTGAGAAAATAATGGAACCCTAAAAATACTTAAAACATTTATTTTAGGAAGAAAAACCAAACATTATTAAAATGTATAATCTTGAGATAAGTGTTAAAGGCTTTTGAAATAACTGAGACATAGTTTTTTTTAAAGTTCTACTACACTAGGCTGAAGCAATTTACCTAACCAAGATTAAATAACAGGAAACATGCACAAACTTTCATAATAAAAAGAAAAAAAATGTAAAGCCAAACTTGCTGATAAAAACAAGATTATACATGAAGAATGGAAGACATATACAAGCACGGGCAAAATGCTAAGGTATTTTAAATAATAGGGTAATGAAGTCTCTGAGCTTCCTAACAGCACAGGAAATTTAAAAAACAATAGATAGGGAAAAACAAAACAATAATAGAGTAAGCTAACTATTACGCAGACTACAGAACTCTGCAGAGTAATTTTCGTAAATGGATAAAAACTGGTTCCTTACCTCCTCTTAGCTCCTTAATCTATTTCTTGATCAAGCTGACAAGATATTACACACAATGTTAAGATATCAAATATCTACTTTCAGATCAAAAGTCATTATAAAGCCCTTACGAAAGTAATATTGTCTCTCAAAAAGAGTATATAAAAATATATGCAAGTTACTGTTATGTTCTGTGCTGGCAAATAAATGGAATAAACCCTGTCATGTGGATTACAAACTCCCATCCTCATTCTAAGCTGTAAACACAGAACACAGCCTTGTTGCAGATATAGGTAAAAGCTCTCACTAGATTTTAAAAATTAGCCCTTAACGAGCTGTTGATTATAGAGAGCTAGAAACTGGATATGATTCTGCTAGAGACTGGTGTCGAAACACAGAAGAAAATCTGTAGCCCTCTCAGGGCTTTAGAAACCAGGGTCCCTGACCAAAGCAGTGATTTAATTTCACGGCTGCTGGGTACAGATAGCTGACATTACTAAATGCTACTCTAATATCAACTTGTTAAATGTGAATCCAGACTCAGCATATCAGAATACGAACCCAGACTAACTGGAGTCATGGGAAATATTTTGGGAGCTGTTTATTTATAAGTGAGTCACAATATACCACTATAATTAGATTAATATATAATTATTGATAAACACAGGATTATTTCTCAAACCCCATTATTGTTGTCACTGCTATGTTTAAAAAGCAACATTATTATTTTCCTCCTAGAACAAGCCCTTGATTTACCACTAATTGATTAGATCAATTTAGATCGAGTATGTGTTAAATTTAATGGTCACTATATTTTTTACAATACTTGTATAGAGACCTTTTAATAAACATTAGAAGGAGGAACAATTTAAAGCTCTTCAGCAAATGACACACTTCTGAACTATTTTATAATCTAATAATCTATCTGAAAAATATAGGATCTGCAGAAAGCCAGGCATTTGGCTGTTATGAAAAAATACTTAAATTTGCTTACCTAAGTTTTAATGAAACCAATAAAAGTGTATTTTTTAGCCACACAAAAGGCATTTAGTCACACATTATTAAAAAACATGAAAAGTACTATTTTTCAAAAGCATCAACAACAAACTATAATATTACCACAAAATCAACTATTTTAAGGATATTTCTATATTTATTTCTAGGTTAATTATTCCTTGAAGGTTAACTATTTCATTAAATGTAAAATAAGTTTACAAGGTACATATGAATTCAATTAGCAAACTATTAATGTATTTCTTCATAGTATCACTTAATTGCTTTCTTTTAGGAAACAAAACAACTATATTAATTATAATTTCCTAAGAGGTGGTTTTTTTAAGAAAGCGTTGTAAGTGGAATTAATAATTCTAAAACATAGATCAGAATTTGAAATGTGATCTTTATTCATCCTCAGTAAAGCAGTTGCTTATAGCAACATCTGGGTATTGGGTAACAATGATTATATTTATCAGATTTTCAGAAGAGAGAAAACAAACTAGCAATTACTTAATATTTTATCTGTCCAGAAGTTTTAAAAAAGATCTTTAATAGTGAAATTAAGTGCTACATAAACACAGATAAACAGAAAAGTTTTTCCCCCCAAACTATTATATTCCCTCATCTAGAATTGGTTTAGTCAGAAACACTTTTTAAATTTCTTGAAATCTGTCTAGATCTTCCAAATTCAGAAATTTTTAGAATCTACTTAAGTTTAAAACACTTAAAATACTTTGGGAAGGTCAAATTACATAAAGAACCGTTTTGGTTAAGATTCACTAGAGTTAAATTACTAATACAATACAGCAAAATTATCAAAATAACAAATTAATAAGGTAACCAGAAAATTATAGAAGATGCCTAGCAGTTGAAACCAAATTCAAAAATATAAAATTTAATATTGTTGAAAGAGGGAATTACATTTTAGAAGGCATTCTTAACTGGGAGCTAAAGAAAAATTGGGTGGAAACAAAATTCCTGTGGTTAAGGGTATATACAAATGCAAATGCCATTTATTTTCCCTCTGCTTTAAACATTCAGCATAATAGTTTTTACCCATGACCTAATACATATATGTATTTTAAAGAAACATTTTCTCTATGTTCACTTACGAAAGATCTTCACATTTTTATGCAGGCTTTTTATTGTTTAATAATTTAAGTAGCTTTCTATATTTTACTATCTTTTTCACAATGCTTAAAGGAGGGGGAGAATACTAAATGAGCATTTTTGAAGTAGGAATAAAATACAGAGTTAGACATTGAAATACTATGCCACTTGAGGGAAAAATCTACCAAGGTAAAATGTTATAAAATAAATTATTATTTAAAGCTTGTTTTATGCTACAGATATGTTTTGTGGCTTAAATCACTTTAGAAAAAAATTTTAATGCATATTTTCTACACTGGTAAAATAACAAATAGAGTGAAAAACTACGGGGACTTCTCAGCTTTACAAATATAAAGTTCATGACTACAAAATACTTGCAAGCTAAGAACAAGAAAATACATAAAACTACCAAGTTATTATACATTTTACCCAAATATTTCATAAAGCTATTCTAGTATAAATTATCATTTCCTGAGACCAAAGGGAACTTACCTTACAAGAATGCTTTAAAGAATTAGATAGTTTATTTGTGAAATCTCTGTTGCTGTCTCTTGATATATGATCAACTTTACCTTCATTTCCAGATGCAAATTTGATGAGTAATTGAGATGGTCCCCCCTTAGAACAGTTGTGCTTAAGGCTGGATAAACAGGAAACATTTGGATAAATTCCTCCCAATGAAATACTTCTTTGTAAAACAGCATGGTTTTTGTTTATCTGTAAATTTGGTCTTTCCAACTGCCCATTGATATTTATTTGATAATCTACATTTTGGGAAGATGGTAAACAAGATGTCCTATGCATAAGCTTAATATACTCTGAATCAGAATTAAGTTTAATTTCTGACATCTCTGGTTTACAATCACCATTTGCTGTTTCACAGTCTAATGTAGTTGCTTTTTGTTGGGTGAAATGCACTGAAACACAAGAGTATCCTTCAGATGGCTTTTCACAGACAGTCTGATTTGGACTATTATTTGCAATTACAATTTTCTTTTGTAATGAGCCCTTCCTGTGAAGTGGTCGTATGTCTCTTACTTCTCCGGGAGTACAGACCGTTTTAGATAACCGAAGTCCATTGACAGCTGTTGAAAGAAATCCCTTAGCACCAGTGCCATCTTCACTGTGGGCAATTTCACTAGGAGAAATAATAAACTGGTGGGAGGTTTGATAGGATCCTTTGCTTGGAAGAGTACCTGTAGTTGTTGGAGAAGCTGGTGGGGTATTTGAAGGACTCCTAGGAAAAATGACTAAGGATGAACAACGTTTCAGTGGAATCTTCGAGTTCCTGCTCATTGGCAATTTCATGATCTCTAGTCCATGATCCAAGTCATCCTGGACAAAGGGAACTGTACTTGTACTTCTTGAAAAAATTTCACATGGCGTAGTATTCCTGTTTGGCACACTTCTATTAGAGGTGCTGTCAGAAGATAAATTTCCACCAAAGAAGGTATCATCGGTTGGTGGAAAAGTATAACCACTGCTGTCACTGATGATACTGTTGGTGTATGAACCGCCACTGGTGACACTTGTGCATGACCCATAATCACTACCGTTGCTGCTGTAAGACCCATTCTCACTGGCTGGAAAGTTGCTAAGGCTACCACTGCAAACAGCAGAACTGCTTAATAGGTTACCATCATCCACGGCATTCAGCTCATTATCAACCACAGCACTGCCATCCTTCAAGACACAAGTAAATGAAGCATCGTCTCCATCAGCTAAGACATTGCTAGACTGAAGACATCCACTGTACCTTGTTGGTTGGAGTGAAATCTGCAGACAGCTGCTCTTTTTATGAACATTTTCAGGTGAAGGAACAGATGATCTTTCCTGAGACTTAACGTTTTCCTTTCCTAACGGAGCTAGTGCAGTCTGTCTGGGAGTCAGCTTCATCTGAACCACGTTAGACGCTGAAATCCGTGTTGGTCTGGTGAAGCCCAAGTGAACATGGCTATCCAGATCATCTCCGGAGGTTTCTGACAAAGGGTAAGTATTGCTTCTTCTGGCTGCAAAGTGCAATCGTAAGCTTTGTGCCATTTGTTCTCATTTCCAAACATGTTAAGGGCTGAAAGTCATAACAAAGATCTCTGTCGGTAGACAGGCTAGAAGCAGCTGCACTGCATCGAAAGAAAAAATCATTTGTGGTGCCTGAAAGAGCTCTTAAGTAGTAGTCTTTATCCTAAGTAAAACCTTAGAGACCAGATATCATAGAAAGAAAAAGACGGCCCATTCCTGAGACTGACGTTTCCAAAATGTCTTGAATTGCTTGTAGTCAAAATGCCTTCACTTACAAAGCACTTGATTTCCAGCGACCTTTAAGCTGAGCTCAGCCGCAGCACACTGCCTCAAACACTGCCAACCTTGTTTCAATTATACCTTCTCCAATTTGCATGAATGAGTAACACAAGAACAACAATCTTCTAGCATTTCAAGTCGAAACAGTATTTTTTTCACTCCAGCTCTACTAAATGAACATTTAACTCTGTGAATCACGGTGCGTAGACTTTCTCCAGCAGCGTTTGACCACTAATATTTTTACCCATAGGGATAGAATTACAGGAAGTTGGTAGGAATGAAACTCCATGTAATTGAGTATCAAATCAAGGATTGAATTTCCAAATAGTGGCCATACTAGGAATTTAGTCAACTTCGTAAATGTAGAAAGGAATACAGACTGTTAAATTTTTTCAAATGAGTAAGTTCAAAAAGTTGTATAAATTTGGAAATACCAAAACATCAGGGTAAATTAAAATCTCAGCGTTCAATCAAACAGATAAATATTTCAGCTTCCAAAACACTACGTACTTATAAAAAGTGAAAGCTTAAGGATCGAAATACAAAATTAGCCTAGTAATACTACTGCAAAAATTGAGCATACGACTGAGGAAAAAAAAAAGTTTAAGAGAAGCTGTCACCAAGCATTTTCTCCTGTAATTTTAAGGCCTTCCCAGCCAAGCAGTACAGTCTTTAAATGATGCCATTTATATTTTGACTATTAAAACTCTGCCAAGAAATAGCCTAAGCAAACATTCCATTAAAAATATATGCAGATTAGACAGAAAAACTATACCCCAAGATAGTCTGAGCACACAAGACATTTTATTCCACTGTCTCTGCAATTCATTCACTTAAGAGAGTGTTGTGGTAAGTAAAGAAGTCGAAAAAGGATTTAACACATCAAATAAACATATCTCAATGCCAATTCTGTTCTGAAAAACTCTTAAGAGCTCTTTGCTGGCCCCTACTGGCGCACTGAAACAATTCATTTAGCTGTTTGATATCTATAAAGTACAAACCATGCTGCGTATTTCTTTATGTAAACAGAGTACATACTTGTTTACATTTTTGAGTGCTAGCACTGCCCTAGAGGTGGAATTACTTACTACTGCTGATAAAGCTCCCGCAGGAGAGAACAACAGACTGTTTGTCCTTTTAGAGCTTATGATTTTGTATATATATATATTTTTTTCTGCTTTGTATTTATTTAACCTTTACTTTATTTTCAGTTTACTGGGTAATAAAAGTTTAATATTTTAATTTCTCCCCTAAATGTCATAGACCGAGGTTGGTATTCTACTTGAAAGAAACAAATTTATTTTTAAATAATACTCCAGGGTATATTTAAACCCCTTACCTGAATTTTACAGCTGGAACTCCAGTAATAAATATATACTGGCTCATTCATAGGAAAGTAAAAAGTAAAAGAGTTCCGTTGTTTACACCACATGGTTCTACACCCAACTTGTATTTTTCTAAGTAAGTTTTTTTCCTAAGTAAAAGCAAATATGTAAAACATATACTTGCACTTTGTTTCAAAGAGAAAACTCCTTAAGATAGATCTGTTCTCAATCACAATTTTCTAAACAGTGTTTTTAATCAAGTAAGACATGACGAAACAGAAATATGGAATTTATTAAATTTTATTTCTGACTAGAGTGAGATAGTACTATATTTCAGGATGTATAAAGTTAAAAACCTAGCAATAAAATTATCATGCTATTTTGGCTTTATATAATCTGTCTCCTTTTTGATTTTATAGATTTCAGTATGTATTCCCTATAATCTTCCTTCTTTGCAGAAGGAAGAGTCCTAAACTTTTCACTCTGCCTTCAAATAACTTCAGCTTTCCTTTTTGAATTAAGTTAGGGATCTGATGACTCAGAAAGTGGATCACTTCTACCAAGCTAATCAATGAGATCTAACTGCTCGTGCCTGTGGCCTAAAACTTCCATTTAACAAGCACATCTCCTTTGGCTGTTAATAGAAATAATGAAGCAGATAAATGTTTTCTCTTTGGTAACCTTCACCATAAGCATCAGTTTCATGTCCCCTAACTAGATTTTAAGCTTCCAGAGAGCGAGGACCACATATTTCTTCTGATGCTCCTGAGCTCATGCTGGGCAGAGTAAGCACTTAGTAACACCAGAGAGGAGGCTGGATGGATGGTGGACGGATCCCACTAGTACTTCTGAAGAAATACCAAAAAGTACTACAGCTGGACAAGAAGGAATGATGCTTGAAAAATCAGCAAAGAGGGCTTCAGTGAAGAAGAAGAAAGCTAAGAGAATCAAATGCACTTCCTAGCACTCTAGTTTGAGTTTAGGTTCTAGTGAGGCTGACTGGTTTGCTCTACTAGCTGTGGTCTGGGACGGCACAGGACTTGTCCCACTATACAGCAGTTATGGGCAGAACCTGGGGAACCTGGGGGGAAATGCAGCCCCTGAGCCAAACAGAGGCCAAAAGAGGAGCATCAACCCTAACCTCAAGGGGAGAAGGGCTGCAGAGGGGTGGCAGGCCTCAACTCGGAGGAATCTAGGCAAATCCTATAGGATTTCATATTCTGGAATGAAACAGATAATGTCTTAGGATTAGATTGAAGCTCGGGGCCCCACATCCTGAGATATTTGGTTATTGATTATCTACACAGAAAACAATGGGATTACTTACATGCTATGGGTAGGCTCTGGAAAACCCTCATCATTGACTAGAACTTTAACGGCCAATATCCACTGTGATGGTTAATTGCATGTGTGGACTTGGCTAAGCTATTTTGCCCAGTTATTAGGTCAAACACCCATTGAGATGTTGCTAGAAGCTATTTTTAGACGTGACTAATATTTAAATCAGTGGATTCTTGAGTAAAGCAAAATGCTCTCCATAGTGTGGTGGGCCTCACCCAATCAGTTAAAAGCCCTAAGAGCCACGACAGGTTGCCTGAAGCAGCAACTCGGCCTCAAGACTGTAACACAGAAACCCTGCCCGAGTTTCCAGCTTGCTGCCCTGCCTTGCAGATTTCAGCTGCATTAACCTGAATCTTACCTGAATCTTCAACCTCCAGCATTGCCTCACAGATTTCAGACATGCCGGCTTCCACTATCACATAAACCAGTTCCTTAAAATTCCTTAAAATAAATCAATCTCTCTCTTTCTTTCCCTCCTTCTTTCATTCTGTGTGTGTGCTTGTGTGTGTATCAATGAAAGATGTTCAGAGTGCTTTGATAGCCACTGTCTCATTTCATGTTCACAATACATTTATTGATAGATAGGGCCAATACTGTTATTCCCATTTTTTAAACATGAGAAAATATTTTCAGAAGGATTAAATAACCTGTCTTGGGTTACAAGCTCACACGCCAAATCACCAGAAGGACTATGACAGGTCTTCTGATTTGGTATGGAATCTATAACATTCTCATCAATGCATTGTTTTCTTTTTGCTTTCTTTATATATTATGTTTATAAGTCTAGAAATATCCAACTGTTAGTATCAGAAGCAACTCTTTTTTTCTTTCGACATATCACGATGCTCTGTATAGTGCTTTACACATTGTAAACACTCAAAGCATGTTCATGCACCGATCAGAGTATGACAAACATCAATTTTGGCAAGTGAAGAGATACACTACACCAAGGTTTCCCACAAAAAAGACTTGACAACTACAAGCAGGGTGTAGAGCACCAACATGAGCTGTCCCTCCTTGTGGACAATATGCCAGTAACTCGAATAAAATAGTTCACCAGTGATGTACCCAAAATCAGGGAGAAATTCACTTCAGTGGAAAAATAACACAGTAATACCATGACCCAACAATTCAACCCCAAATACCAATCTCGGAGATACACTCATATATCAGGAAACATAGCAAGAATGTCTATCAATTGGTAATAGCTCAACACTGGACACAACACTAACACCTACTAAGGAGGATAAATACATACATTACAGTATTTTAGCATTTGTAGACGAAGGGAAAACTACGCATCTGTGAAAATGAGTTATTAAGGATCAATGTCACAAACATAACACCAAGCAAAAAAGCATGTCACAGAGGAAAGTATACAAAGCACTGCTATTTTAATAAATTCAGAAATATGAAAAGGAAACTACTGTTTTTAGACGTACATATGTACCTGATAAAAATATTTCAATCAGCAAAGAAATGATAAACACAAAATTCAGGACAGTGGCTACTACTGGTGGGGGAAGAAAATAAGATTGGGGAGGGGTATGAGGGGTTCTGAAGATTTTGGTAATGTTTGAGTTCTTGAGTCATAAGTGTACAGATATGTGTCTTATTATTTATAACAAAGATTCATGTTATATCTACTTTTTTGTATGTATATTTCATGACTGAAAAAACACCAACACTAAATTTCATCTGGTCTTATCTAGAAGGAAAACAGATCTGGAGAGACAGGGGAAAAATAGAAACCGTTCCCTATTCTATTTAAAAAAAAAAAAGCAAAAATACAAACAGAAAACCAAGTGCTCCGCAACTAACTAAATCTGATAACCGAATCATCAACAGCCATCACTCAGCTTACAAACTGAGACTGCCAGGTAGTGATGGCGTCGCCCTCGGCAGCAAAACAGCACCGTTGCTTATTATGATGCTAACGAACAGATTTCATTGCAACATCTTCTGTTACTAGTATAGCTTTCACTTCTTGAGGAGGAAAAAAAAACGTGTTATGTACTCCAACACTAAAAATAGATACTTAAAAAAAAATCCAGTTTCTTTGTTAGCTACAAAACAAATAAGACTGTTTAATTTCTTTTTTGGTGTTTCTGTTTAATAAATGCTTCTGATGTGCTTTGAATATGTAAGACTGTTTTTGTACCTTCATACTCAAATCTTACAGGTTTAAAATATAAAGTATGATGCTGAAAAGGAGATTTGAAATAAGGTTCCAAAGAGACAAATTAGGAAAAGGATAGGATTTCAAGATAGTTTAGTGGGGAAAGTGGTGGGGGCGGGGGTGGGGGACAGGAGGGATAAAATAGGAATTTGGGATTAACAGATACATACCACTATACATAAAATAGATAAACATCAAGTATTTATTGTATATAACCTTTAATGGAAAAAATATGAAAACAAATATATGTATGTATGTGCATGACTAGGACATTGTGCTGTACACCAGAGATTGACACATTGTAATTGACTGTACTGCAATTAAAAAAAAAGAATTTATTGTATAGCACAGGGAACTATATTCAGTATCTTGTAAAAACCTAAAATGGAAAAGAATCTGAAAAAAATATATATATATAACTGAATCACTTAGCTGTACACCTAAAACTAACACAATATGTAAATCAATGATACTTGATTTTAAAAAAGGTAGTCTTTAGGAAATCAGGAATCAGAACTATCCTTTCATAAAAATAAAATCAAATTTAACTTTGCTTTTTCTCCCTCTAAGGGCTGACAATCCCTTAGAGGACTTTATGTCATCGGTGTAGAGAGGACAGCTTTCCTCTGTAGATGAGTGGGGATGAGGGGGTAGATGGCATGTTGTAACTGGATACAGGTAACCCCAAGAAATCCACTGGAGTGAGGGGGGGGCGGCTCCCTGAGCCTGGACTACCGACCAGGGTACAAGCATGGACATGAGGAAGGCAAGACAGAGACACAGGCTTTCCTGCCCTCTCCTCTCACAAGCCTTGAGGAAGACTGTGTAATCTGTTGAGAACTGACAATCAGGAGAGGTGCTGGGAGGAGAAGGGTAGAGAGCAGCACCAGGGAAGAGGGGAAAAGACTGTATCTATCCACCATTTCATCCAGAGTTCTCCATAACCAGCCCCAGAGCACCCCTCACCTCACAGGTGCCCAGCCCACTTTTCCTTCCTGCTCTACTGAACTACACACCCTTGCTTCGCAATTCACACTCATACAATGTTAACTTACCAATCGATTTTCATCAAACACTTCAAAAAGAAGTCGGTGCTCCTGCGGGTGGACCTAAGTAAGGAAAACACAACCTTTCTTTAAAAACAAGTGAATATCAGAACTATATTCAATATCTTATAAAATTACCTGTAATGGCGAAGAATCTGAAAAAGTACATATATATATACACACATATACACAACTGAATCACTTTGCTGAATATCACAAACGAATCCATCATTGTAAATCAACTGTACTTTAGTAAAAATTAAAAGAAAACAAACAACAAAAAAGAAGTGAACATCAACCCACAGACACTGAGAAATAAATGCTTGAAAATGCTCCCATTTCCTAATTCCTGTTATTTACAATGTATTTTACATCACACGAAATACTTAATACAAAAGCGCAGGCCAGTCACGTGTCACCCATTTCCTAATAGTTTTACTATAACAACAAATTGGTTGCTTATTTTTCCATTTTTTCTAAAATAGAATAAAAGAAAGTAAGATAAATTTTCAAGAAATTAAGTATCTGCAAGCACTTAAAATATAGATTAGATTTTAACTTATTATCAATTTTATGTACTCACTTTTTACTTATCAGGTTAGAACTACCCAAAGCGGATGTTGATTTTATGGAAACTAGTGTTCTGAATCCTTTCAGTACTGACTTGATAAAACCATTTGTCGTTCTATATAAAGTACACAAGCAGTCATAAAGTATACACTGAGTTTTCACTTACTGTTTATGTCTTACAGCAAGAGTAAAACTTAACATGTTGTTTTTCAAAGCCAATGCTTTAATTTTTGCTGAAATGTTTCAACATCAAGTTAAATATCTACTAAATATCAAACACAAAGGAAGTCTTTAATAATTTTTTATACCAGAAGTTCAGATGATGTATAAAATATTCTCACATTTAAGTTGATACTTTCCCTATGATAAATATACTACATTAAACACTGAGATATCTCAAAACTTTGGTTTACCTGTCAAAAATATTGATAGCCTTCAGATAAACGTCCTCTATGTGTGACAAAGATATTTAGATACTTAACCCAATGTCCACTCTCCCTGATGTCCTTCTGAGGACATAATTCTAATTTTACCTGCAGCAATGGGCCTGGGGTCCACTGTACAACTCTGCGGGGGGTGGGCTTTTTTTAAAATGAAGTATTATATAAGTTCAGTAAAGTATAAAGTTTACTAACATTAAATATACAGCTTGATGATTTTTCATACATGTATACTGTGGTATCATCACCCAGATCAAAATCTGGAACACTCCATTCTATTTTATGTACTGTTTTCTATGTGAACAGTGCCCTCTGGACTTGTTCAACATTGAGACTCTCAATACAACTCCCTAAAGGGGTTCCCTCGCACCTAGGGGCGACCAGAGAGGAAACCTACTGGCAGTCGTCGGATGCGACTACTGGGAGAGCTCTTGAAATGCAGCTGACACAGCTGGGAGGGGTGTCCCTTTTGTCCTCTGCATTTCTTTTTCCTGCGTGGAACTTGGTCAGGACAGCTGGCACCGCTCCAGTCACATGGTGACCAGGGAGCAACCATGAGGATGGAAGCCCCACTCAAGGGCTAGACGCCGTGGGGCTAGCAGAAGAGTGTAAGACAACAATCTGCTCTAAGAAGATGTCGAGGGAGTTTTGGGGAGGAGACGACACTTGAGCTAAGACTTGAAAGGTGGGAAGAATTTGAGTAAGAAGGTATAGAGGGCATTCACAGCAAGACATCACAGGAGCAAAGGCACGGGGGGCAGAATGAGCATGAGCTAAGAAGATTAGGCTGGTAAGAACATTTTTGTATTAGAAAATGGTAAAAAAAAAATTCCGTTAGTTAGGGTAGAGCCAGGCTGAGGGCACTGGTATCCAGAAAACGAATTAAGACTTGACTGGTAGGGAAGAAAATAAAGCTTTTAAAGGAAAAAAATAATAAGACATAGCTCCTATGTCATATTATTTTGTCAGTGATACACAAGATGAACTGGACTAGAGAAAGCGCCTGGAGTCCACAGGGACTGTGGCCCTAGTAACTCAGGCATGAAGCGATGAGAGATACTTAGGAAACAAAAGAAAACACTTTTTAAAGCGGTAAGGAGTATCCTTACAGACATCTGGGAAAGTCTTGCAACCATAAAGCAAAAACAGGACACTATAAAAAAAAAAGACAACTGGAGAACAAAGCAGTGGCATTGCTACTAAAAATGGCAGTTGAATTCAAATAAAAGCAATTTAAGGTAAATTTTTAAAAATCTTCCAAAATGTAGAACAAAAAGCTAAGCTGAAGAAAAATATGAGAGAACATAAAAAGAGGGTTTTCTGAACAGATTCAGTGAAAGAATTAAGCCCTAATGCCCTAAAACAGAGGGTGAGTAAGCTACAGCTTATGGGCCAAATCCAGCCAGGCACCTGCTTACTTAAATAGCACAAAAGAGTATTTTTTTTCCATTTTAAAATGGTTACATTTTAAACAGATATCTAAGTATCCACATCATAGCCTCAATTTTTGCCCCCGGCCTGTGACACCTACAATATTTACTACCTAGACCTTTATAAACATTTTTGCTGACTCCTGTCCTAAGACATTTACTGTATGTTATCTATTGATTTATCTCCTATATATCCAGGACAGCAACTGCATGAGACTGTCCTTGGACTATGTGAGGAAAATGTCACTCTAATCAACTTCTGGGTTCTGCGGTTCACCTGAGGAATTCTGACTGAGAAAGAGAGCAATCAGCCTCAGCAACCCTGCACCTGGCTGGGCTCCTCGAACGATGACATGGAGGGAAGGAAATCATTAAAGAAATTATTCACACAAAAATTTTCATAGCTGATGGGAACCAGTGGCCGTCTACTGGCCATACGTAAATTGGCTGTCTACTTATCTGTCATATGTGGAACTCAGTTTGGGACGTGGATGTGTGAGCTAGTCCACAGAATGGGAATAATGACCAGAATGACAAACAGGAGCAGTTAAACCGTGGTTCCTTCTGGGAAGCGGGGAAGCAGGGGAGAACATGGAGCCCCAGAGTCTGCTGCTTTCCATTACAAGTCCCTTTATCCGATCTCATTTTCAAGCTACGTGTGAATTCTTTGATGAGATGATTTTTTTAAATTTATTAAAAATAGGAGTAAAGCTATGGTCACAAAACCCTGAGTTTACAGGGTCATATTTATAGGAAAGATGAAAGCAGAAGAAACAAAAATAAAAATTCTGGCAATAAGCTTTTTGAAAAGTATGTTAAGTCCATAAATGCATAAAAGAGTAGAGAAAACACAACTTGCCAGCAGGGTAACCAAGTTTTCAAAGAAGGACAAAGGTACTGATAAATGTCAATTTATTCTATGGTGTTCGTAAAGAACCTGAAGAAATGTTCCTGGAAATTCTGCTGGTGCCTGCAGGAAAAAAAACAGTTCAGGCACCCTAAAAATTTAGTTTTACTGAGATATAATGTACATACCATGTAAATGACCCATTGAAAATGTACAATTCAATGGTTTTTAGTGCATTCACAGAATGTGCAACCACCATCACAATTTTAGAACATTTTCATCACCGCAAAAAGTAACCCCAGGCCCTTTAGCAGTCCCTCCTAATCTCACCTCAACTGCCTCAATCTCAGGCAACATCTAATCTATTTTTTGTCTCTATACATTTGCCTATTGCATTTAACATAAGTGGAATCTTACAGTATGTGGCTTTTTGTAACTGGCTTCTTTTACTTTGCATAATGTTTTTGAGGTTCACCCATGTTGTAGCACGTGTCAGTACTTCATGTCTTTTTTAACTTTTTTTTCCTTGGGGGGGGAGGTAGTTAGGTTTATTTATTTTAATTATTGATTTTTTATGGAGGTATGGGGATTGAACCCAGGACCTCGTGCATGCTAAGCACACGCTCTACCACTTGAGCTATGTCCTCCTCACATTTCTTTTTATAACTGAATAATGTCCCATTGTATGTATATACCCTCTTCTGTTTATCCATCCATTTGTTGATGGCCATATGGATTGTTTCTACTTTTTGACTATAACGAATAATGATGCTATGAACATTCCTGTACAAGTTTTTGTGTGGACATATGTGTTAAGTAGATTTTAAAATAAAACCTGCATTAAAAAAATAAATGAACCAGATAAGTATTTTCACAAGCATAAAGCATTATATAAATAAAAAATATCTTGGCATTTTATTTACATGTTTTATGTCTTTCTACATTGTTTCTCTACACAGTTAGTTATTTCTAATCAACAAATATAAATTACAGATACACAGCCATGGAAGAAAAACCCAAACAGTAAAAAAGATATACAGTACAGTGAATCATAAATCTCTCACCCTTTTCCCACCCTCAGGGAGAACAGAGTGAACAGTTTCTTAGGTCCTTCCAGAAGTGTTTTCTGCAAATACCAGCAAACAAGAGAGCTGTTCTGTTTTTACATAAATAGGTGCATCATATACACAGTGTTCTATACCTTTGTTCCTTTATTTAATGTTTTGACACTAACATCCTATCAATACACATATGTCTGTCTCTTTTTAAACAGCTGATGAGGATTTTATTACGTAGCTAAACCATAAGTTACTTAGTGCTTTGCTAATGGGGCATCCCATCCTTTCCCCTAGCTAACAGAATTCTGACTTTATTCAAATATTGGATGGTGATGTGTGTCAGGCTTACAGGCAGCTGCTCACCACTCCCGGGATTGACTTCTGACTCATCTAAGCCTCCGGGTAATTCTATTCTTCTTACCAATCACTAGGTTATAAATACACACACAACACAATTCTGGCCCAAGAGATATGAAAAAAGGTCTCCCGGGAAACTTTTGGAAAAGGGTTCTTCACTTTTTGAAAGAGACATGTAGGAGAAACTCCCCCTTTTCTACCTCATCATGGGAGGCTATGTCATCTGGAACTGCTGCAAGCTTCTCGTGACCGTGGAGAGAAAGCCCAGAGAATCCCCGAGAGGCTGGGTTCAACACGACTGTTCAGCTGCTGCAGTCACCCCCTTTCTGCTATGATGCTTGTGAGGAGAGATAATCAATGTGCCTATTGTTCAAGCCAGCTTTAGTTGTCACTTTAAGTCTTGAAGCTGAAAGCATCCTCAATGATACACTTCAGAATGGCCTTCCCTAAGTACCTCACACCCCACAAATTCTCTTACATCCCCTCAGATTCACTCCTTAGCACCCAGTGTTTTCCCCTTCACAAGGCTCAGCACACTGGCAATTACTCTGAGAGACTAGTTCATAGGGGCCCACAGTAGACAGTAAGCTTCACTGAGGGTAGGGACGATGGCCTCACAGTCACAAGCATTAGCTAACCATTCTACACATTTTTAGGGGTACCATACTTTATCAAGTAACTTAAGCCACAGTTGATGGGTAGGGTGACATCTTTTCCACTGGTGCCATGGTGGCCTAGGGTGAGACCAACAACCCTCTCTTAATTCTTTTTTTTTTAATGGAGGTACCAGGGATTGAACCTAGGACCTCGTGCATGCTAAGCATGTGCTCTACCACTGAGCCATATCACCCTCCCTGCCCTGCCCACTCCAACAAGAAGCATTAGTTAAGTGACTGGGGAATAAGTAGAGAAAAATACCACACCAATTTTTTGTATGTGTAAGGAGGTGGGGAAGTATACATACATGAATAAAAACACTTAGGAAAAAATACCAGAAAATCACACAATCAGTGATGGTTTAATGGAGATTAAATTATGGCTGATTTTTATTTCTCTTTATAAAAGTATCCATGGTGTACAAGTTATGTTGTTTCTGTAACATAACACTAATACATACGTGAACATATATAAGCATTATGGAAATAAAACATGATGAGTATGAATACTCAAGATACAAAAGGAGCACCATGGGCATACAGGGAATGGAGTGGGCGATCTTTTCCAGATGCTCATACACGATGCTGATTCTCAGAGCATATAACGTGTATTTCACACCTAATGTGTCGAACTTTTCCCCTCCTGTTAACTTGCCTCCCTTGGTCTCATGTGAGCAACCTTGAGCGTAAATTTTACTATCGTGTGCTATTGAGCATGAACTTCAATTTGGAGTCTTCCCTGTTTGTTAATCCACCAATAATAGTTCTCCCCCAAAAACTTTCTTTGAACCTCATGTTTTCTCAATGAGATAAAGGTTCCCTTCAACTCCTGGCCACAATTTCCATTTGGCTGAATGCCCAATACCCAAGTTTTTACTGTAATATCTCAACAGACATTTTTATGTGAATACATTCAATTGAAAACATTTTGTGCTACGTATAAATAATGATAAAAATGACAAAGAAGAAAACAGGAGCCCACATATAATTATGTCCTTTGTATAGCAAGTACTAAATCACCTTGTGTTTCCAGTTCTATATCCAGCTGTGATGAACTAGCATTGATTCACACAAATTTATCTAGCTACCGTTGCAATAAATTTGCAAATTTCTGATTGCAGTCTATGATCCCAGAATAAAGTAATACTGTCTAGAACATTTGGTAATAGTGAAGCTATGGAAAAAGAAACAATGAATAAAAGGCAGTAGCATTCTGAGCCTGGTTTATCATTTACAAATGACCTTCTTTCTCATTTTTGTGGTAACAGCTCCAATTCAAGAGCAGTACTGACTTTCAAATATCCTTTCTAATAGGAAATTAAGATCATAAAAATAATGGGAAGGTTTTTTATTACAATTTTAAATTGAAAATTTTTTACAATTTCAATTGCAATTTTAATTCATCTAACAGATATCCACATTATCTCTTTCTACCCATATTTTGATGTTCCTTTCATTACTGATACTGGCCATTTGAGTTTTCTCTCTCTTATTTGGGTTAGCTGTGGTACATCCATTTTATTAATCTTGTCAAAGAACCACCTTTAGTTTCATTTGTTTTCTCTACTTTTCATTCATTTTCTATTTTACTGATTTCTATACTCCTTCCCTCTACTTTTTTATTTTTTGCTTAAGGTAGAAACAGATAATTGATTTTAAGTACTTTTTCTTTTGTACATAAGCATTTAAAGATGTAAATTTCTCTCCAAGCAATGAATTAACTCACCCCATATTCTGATGTGTTACACTTTCATTACCAGTGAAAATGATTTATAATTTTCCTCATGATTTCCTTTTTGATGCATGGCTTATTTAAAACGTTTAATTTCCAAATATTTGTGGATTTTCCTGATATACTGATATACCCAGATATACACATGTATTTCCCAGATACACATTCCAGAATTCTATTCAAAGTCTACTGTAATCGGAGAACATACTCTGTTGAATCTCAAGTCTTTTAAATGTATTCAGACTTGTTTTACGGCCCAATAGATGGTCTATCTTAGGGAACGTTTCAATGCCAAAAATTGTTCTTTTTTTTAATCGAAGTATAGTCAGTTTACAATGTTGTGTCAATTTCTGGCGTACAGCACAATGTTTCAGTCGTACATGAATGTACATACATTTGTTTTCATATTCTTTTTCACCATGAGCTACTACAAGATATAGTTCCCTATGCTATACAGTATAAACTTGTTTATCTATTTTATGTATATGAGTCAGTATCTGCAAATCTCAGACTCCCAGTTTATCCTTTCCCACTCCCGTCCCTCCAGTAACCATAAGTTTGTTGTCTATCAATGTTAAAAAGAATAGATATTCTTCAGGTACAGGCATACTTTGTTTAACTGTGTTTCAAAGATTTTGCAATTTTTTACAAATTGAAGGTTTGGGGCAAACCTGTGTTGAGCAAGTATTTTAGTGCCATTTTTCCAAAAGCATTTGCTCACTTCATGTCTCTATGTCCCATTTAGCAATTCTCACAATATTTCAAACTTTTTCATTATTATTACATTTGTCCTGGTGATCTGTGATCAGTGATCTCTGATGTTACTATTGCAAGATTATGAGTTGCTGAAGGCTCTGATGATGGCTAGCATTTTTAGCAATATTTTTTATTAAGGTATGCATACTTTTTTTAGACATAAAGCTATTGCACCCTTTGTTAAGTATAGTGTAATATATAGTATAGTATAATCGTATAGTGTAAATATAACTTTTATATTTACTGAGAAACCAAAAACTTCATCTGAGTCACTTTGCTATGGTACACGCGTTATTACAGTGGTCTGAATTTGTAATGTCTCCGAGGTATGCTGTATCAGATACAGTGTTCTATCCATGAAATAGATAGAACTGTAAGTTGATAGTGCTGTTCAAATCTTTTATGTACTTACTGGCTTTTTTTTTTTTTTTTGGTCTAGTTGTTTTAGCAATTTCTGAGAGAGAAGTGATAAAATCTTCAATTATTCTGGATTTATGTATTTCTCCATTTAGTTCTGTCCATTTTTGCTTCATAATCTTGAAGTCCTTTCATCAGGTGTATACACAGGACTGTATGTCTTTCTGATGAATAAGTGCTTCAATAATCATGAAATCTCTCTGGTAATACTCTGCATTCTGAAGTCTGTTTCATCTAATGATATTACAGCCACAGCAGGGTTTTGTTTTGTTTGGCTTAGTGTGTGTATAGCCTACCTTTTCCTGCACTTTTACTTTTCACCTGTCTGTATCTCTATACTCCAAGTGAACAGCCTACAGCTGAATCTTGCTTTTTTTTTTTTTTGTAATTATTGAGACGGTTTGCTATTATCTTTCCATTTATTTTTGATTTTTTATTCCTCATTTCTTCCCTTTTGTCTTTTAAAGAATTACTAATCAAGTATTTCTTGGTATTCCATTTTATTCCCTTTATTAGACTTTGACCTACAATTTTTCATTTTGATTTCTTCACGGCAGCTCTAAGGATTACAACAGGCACCTTAAACATCACAATTACAACAGGCAGAGTGAAGCCACTTGGATCATGTTCAGATCTCCTCCCAGAGAATCTGCAGAGTTGACTGGCAGCCCCCGCTGACCACGCACCTCTGAATCTACCCGTTGGGTTCTCTTTGCTTGCTCTCAAAGACTGGGCACAGCAAGGGTTCTAGAGCCTGGCCATTCTTGCCCAACACAAGACTTCTCTAACAGACAACCTTTGCTGGGAAACTCTCCATCCGCCTGGATGGGACTTTCTCAGCACCGTGCTGCAGTGTGAGGCTCTTCCTACCCAAACTTTTCACCCCTCTCCTTGCACAGGTCTTAAGGCTGCATCATGATGAGAAGGCTCTCCCCATCTGTGTCCTTCCTGTCTGACCTTCACAGGTGCTTCCCCAATAAACCTCCTGCATATCTCATTCCATCTTGGTGTCTGTTTCTGAGAGGGCCCAAACCAACACAGATGGCACAAGTAGTGGGGCTCAGGACCAGCCCATGCTCACTCATCTGGCAAGGATCTCCCCATCCTTAGCAGAATGTGGGACACAGAGAATCAGTCTCTGACATAAGATGGTGGTCCAGTTCCTACAGATTTCTCCGGTGGTGTCCTGGGGAAATGAATGTCCTGGTGGAGGGGACACCCTAGCCAGTTTGATGTTTAAGGCACTTGAAAGGTAAGGGAAGAACAATGCCTACAAGGACAATGAAGTTGGCTAGTTATCACTGTGCTGTATTAATGACTTGCAGAGAGACACCGAGAAATTAAGGGCAGTTAACAAATGGCTAAGGGTTAAATCTGAGAGACAGAGGGCCTCTTTGGTAGCTTATAAAGAAGCCTGCACCTCCTAAAGTGGAAAAGAGGACAAAACTGACGAGCAGACTCAGAGGTGACAGGGCTGCAGAGCTCAGAGACATTTAAATGCTCAGTCACTGCGGGTCTATTACATTCATGTCAGGGCCCTGGCTGGGAAAACCTGGGACCCTGACATGTGGGACCGGAGGATCTGGATGGATGCTCCTGAAAATTTTGGTTCCACAGACCTCTGAACCCTCAGAGCTTGCAGAGTCAAGCAGCCCCACCCCTGCATAAGAAGAGCGAGCACATCCCCCGTGCAGGAAGACACTGCAGAGGCTGCTCCCTGTGCTCCCTCCTCAGGAGTTGCCCCCTCTTCTCTCCTGGTTATCAAGATAATAACCAGTGTCAAATCCCATCATAACCCAGCTGGGCCTGATATAGGATGAAAGAGACTGCATCTGGAAGAAGCTTCAAGAATTAAATAGCATGTTCTGGCTGGAGCCAGAGGAATACCCCTGGGACTATGACGCTTGATCAAAGAGGCAGAAACATAAGACTAGATAAGCAAGAATTTATTGACTTGAGGGCACTTTCTCAGGACAAAGGATTGAACATCCGGTCAAGAACCCCATGAGATGAGGCTAGCCTGCTGCTAGAGTGGCTCCTAGAAGCCTGAAAAAATAATGAGCCACCTCAAAATGCCTGAGTTGCCCTGGCATACAGCAGGGGGAGGAATAAAAAGGCCGAGCGAAGTTGGTAGATGGAATTAAAAAAATATATATATATACATATATATATATTTATATATATATGTGTATATATATGTATATATATATTTATATTTATATTTATATTTATATTTATATTTATATTTATATATTACATGAGGCCAAAATCCCTGCCAGATGCTTACGTTCCATGACTGGGCCGAGAGGACAGCATGAAACACAGTCACCAGGCATGTGTTGGTGACAGGGGCAGCAGCATCACCAAGAAGTGCAGTGCTGGCTCTCTTCCACCTGCCAGGACTGATGGCAGGAGAAGTGGTCACAGAGCTGGGCTCCTTAATAGCCACGGGGATGATCCTACACTTCCCCAGTAATGGAGACCAGGCAGTGGCGTTTCACTGCCAGAATCAAGGAGGCTACAGTTACTGTAATGACCAGCCAGGTCAGACGGGCATGAAGCTGACCTGACCTGACCTGCAGAGTGCAGAGCATGGCACCCCTAGGGGCAAAATGGGCAGGTGGCCAACAAAAGTGCTGCTTAACATCTACAACTGTAAGAAGGAGGAAGGAAGAGGCAGGTGGCTTCGGACAATTGCCCCAATTTAAAAATAACCCCTCGTCTAGTTCCCCAACCGGAGCCACTTTTCAGATCCCAAACCCACTGACTGAAGAAGTAACCTAGTCCTTAGGAGGAAGGAATCTGTCTACATCACTGCAGGAAGTGTATATTGTAATGACTCCTTCCTTCCTCCTCCAAAAGGACTATGGCCATTTACTTGGGCAATTGTATACTGGGGGAAAAGAATAATCAGATATACTGAGGACTGTTGGAAACAGAAAGCCAAAGCATCATCACGGCTTCCATAGTAAAGCAAAGATTTACAGGGATCAGATAACAAATGGAGTCCTGGCTAAAGTTCAGCTTACATTGAGTTCATTAGCTCTGTGGATCCACCCAATAGTCACTTCCCTGGTTTTCAAGTGTGCAGTTGGGGCTGACATACCAGAAGCTGGATCTCCTCACTGCCACCACCACAGTGAGTCCATGGCTGGTGGGATAGGTGCTATCATAGTGAGAAGGCAAAGTGCAAGCCTCTGGAACTGTCCTCCCTCTGGTCAAGACAGTAAATCTAAAACAATATTGATTAGATACTCCAGCAAAGCACAAGGAACAAAAGAAAAGAGAAACTGAACATCATTCAAATTAAAAACTTTTGTGCCTTCAAAGGACACCGTCAATAAAGTCAAAAGACAACCCAAAGAATGGGAGAGATTTTTGCAAATTTTGTATCTGACAAGGCACTTGTATCTAGAAATATAAAGAACTATGACAACTCAGTAACAAAAAGACAAGCAACCCAATTATAAAATGCACAAAGGATTCAATAGTCATTTCTCCAAAGAAGATACACCACTGGCCAATAAGTTCATGAAAAGGTGATCAACACTGTTAGTCATCAGGGAAATGCAGATCAAAACCACAATAAGATACCATTTCACACCCACTAGAAGGGCTATGATAAAAAGTCAGATAATAACAAGAGTTGCCAATGATGTAGCGAAGTGAGAACTCTCACACTCTGTTGGTGGGAATGTAAAATGGTAAAGTCACTTTGAAAAACAGTTTGGCAGTTCCTCGTAGGATCCAGCAATCCCACCTCTAGGTATATAACCCCCCAAAATGAAAATAGAGGTCTCACACAAAAACTTGTATGCAAATATTCACAGCACCATTATTCGTAATAGTTAAAAAGTGGAAACAACCCAGATGTCCAACTGATGCATGGATAAAGTATGGTTATGCAAATAATGGAATATTATTTGGCAATAAAAAGAAATTAAGTACTGATACATACATTATAACACAGTTGAACCTTGAAAACATACATTATGCTTAGTGAAAAGAAGCCAAACACAAAGGACCACGTATTATATGACAGCTTCTATGTGAAATGTCCAAAATAGGCAAGTCTCTTTAAGAGACAAAGTAGATTGGTGGTTGCCTGGGAAGTGGGGCAGATATTGGGGGAAAAGGAGGAGTGACAGATGGTGGGTATGGGGTTTCTTTTTGGGGTGATGTAAATGTTCTAAAATTGATTTTGGTGATGGTTGCACAACTCTGAGAATATACTAAAAACCACTGAACTGCACACTTTGGGTTATAATTGTATGCTATATTAACTATATCTTAATAAAGCTATTTAAGAAACAAACAAAAATATTGCAACCTAGTAGGAATGTCAGAGACTAGTACCACCACTAAAGACCTAAAGGACACCAGAATGGTTTCTGTAATACGTTCTTTGAATTCTCCAGTCTGGTCCCTGGAGAAACCAGGTAACAGCCTTAATCACCTGTTGGTTCCTGGAAACAAGGAGTCCAGAGTCCTGGGCAGCAGCTATAGACTATGGTTCAACAAGATCCTTAATATGTAGCCTAGAAAGCTGTGTTCCCTCTGGGGACTTGGACCTTTATTTAGCTCAGCAGAGCCCAGAGTTCCAGCGACAGGAAGCACACAGTCCTGCAGGGGGTCTTTGGAACTGATGGTAAGTGGGGTCTCTCCCACTTCTATTCCTTAGTTCCTGAGCCATGTATTCTGTTGTGAACACAGCCTCATGGTGCTTCAGCTGTGCCTTCACTAGGCCACCAGTGCTCTGTGAGGCTACCCGCTTCTGGATGGTGTGGGAGATGACGTGACCAATGGATACAATGGTCATGGGCTTATTCCTGTACCTCCTCCTCTGTGAACTGGGTCCCCTGGAAGGATGAAAATTCTGCATGGGTTTCTATCCCTACGGAACTCAAATTCTGAAAGCCCCCAGATAATCGTGCTGGCTGAGGTTCTGCAGACAGGAAAGGCAAACCCAGGTCTATAAGTAATTTCAGGACAAATTACTGAAACTTTCAGAATGGAAGGGGCTCAGTTTAGTAAACTAACCACAAAATGGCTATAATCATGAGGGTTAATGGTCTGTAGTTTTATTTCCTCATATAGTTTTTGGTATCAAGAGTAGTGCTGGCCTCATGAATGAACTGGGAAATGTTCCCTCCTCTTCTAGTTTCAGTAAGACATCGTGTAGAATTGAAATTATTTTTTCCTTAAATGCATGGTAGAATTTAACAGTGGAACTATCTGGGTTCAAGGTTTCTTTGTTGGATGGTTTTTAACTTCAAATGCAATTTCTTTAAGAGATATAGAACTTTTCAGGTAACTCTTTAGAACTTTTCATTTCTTATTAAAGTTTTGGTAGTATGTGTCTTTAAAGGAATTGATCCACTTCATCTAAGTTATTGAATTTATGGGCACAGAATTGTTTATGGTATCCATTATTATCCATTTAATGTTTGTTGGTTCTGTAATGATCCTACTTTCCAGTTTCTCAAGAAGGAACCTTAGATTAATGCCTCAAGACCTTTTTTGCCCCTAATATAATTTAATGATAAATATTTTTCTCTAAGCACTGATTTAGCTGCATCCTACCAATTCTGATGTTGTGGTTTTTTTAAATTGAAGTACAGTTACAATGTATCAATTTCTAGTGTACAGCACAATGTCCCAGTCATGCATATACATACATAAACTCATTTTCATACTTTTTATTAAAGGTTATTAAAAGATATTGACTATAGTTTCCTGCGCTATACAGAAGAAATTTGTTTTTCTAATCTATTTTTATATATAGTGGCAAACATTTGCAAATCTCAAACTTCCAAATTTATCCCTTCCCTCCCCCTTTCCCCCAGTAACCATAAGATTGTTTACTATGTCTGGGAGTCTGTTTCTGTTTCGTAGATGAGTTCATTAGTGTCCTCTATGTTGATGTTGTATTTTTATTTCATTCTGTTAGAATATTTTCTAATTCCCCTTGAGAATTCTGATTTGCTGCATAGATTATTTAGAAGTATGCTGTTTAACTTCCAAGTATTTGGGGATTTTTCAGATATTTTTGTGTTACTAATTCCTACTTTAATTCCATTATAGTCAGAGACCATATTTTGCATGATTTCTATTCTTCTAAAATTGTTGAGGTATGAGTTTTGACACAGTTTATTCAGTAAATATTCCATGTGCAATTTTAAAGCCTATGTGTTCTGCTGTTGTTGGGTAGACAGTCCATAAACGTCAATTAGATAAAGCTGATTTGATTACGTTGTTCAAGAAATCTATACCTTTACTCAGTTTTTTTGTCTAGTTATTTTAACCAATTACTGAGAGAACAGTATTTAGTTCTCCATGTATAATTCTCTTATTTTTCCTCAGCTTAAAATACCTTTACTACACTGTCATTTTCAAAGGATATTTTTGTTATAGAATTCTGAATTGACTGTCCTTTTTTTTCTTTGCTACCTTAGTCATGCTGTTTCATCACAGTTTCTGATGAGAAACCCATAGTTATTTGAATCACTGTTGTCCTATACATAATGTGTCATTTTCCCTGGCTGCTTTCAAGATCTTTTCTTTATCTTTGGTTTCAGCAATCTGATTATAATGTGTTGAGCATGGTTTTCTTTGCATATACTTTCTTTGGGTTTCACTGAACTTCTTTAATCTGTAAATGCATGTATTTCAATAAATTTAGAAGTTTTAGCCTATTATTTCTTCAAGTACTTTTCTCCACCAATGTCTTTTTTCTCTTCTCCTCAGACTTCAAATGATCCAAATATTAGACTCTTTTAACATTGTCTACAGGTCCCTAAGGCACTACTAACTTTTTCCAATCATGTTTTTCTTTTCTTTGGATGAGATAACATCCACTGATTATCTTCAAATTCACTGATATCTCCATTCAGTTATTATCAGGTTAATTTTCAGATACTATATTCTTAAGTTTGAAATTTTTGATTTCATTCTTTTTTTGTAGGTTTTATTTCTCTGCTGAGAATGCTTATCTTCCCATCTTCCCATTCATTTCAAGACTCTTTTATCTTTGTCATGAAGCATGGTTGTAACGGTTATAATAACTCCTTTAATAAAGGAGGGTTTTAAGGGTTTTACTAATAGTTCCAAAGTCTGTATCATCTTAGGATTGGCATTTGTTGATTGTCTTTTCTTTTGAGAACTGGTCATATTTTCATGACTTGTAGTATGCAAAATCATTCTGGATATATTTTGAAATATATATATATGGGGGGAGCTCTGGGTCCTGCTAAAATCCTTAACAGCTTTACAGTTGTTTACAGCACTGGGTTAAGTTCAAGGCCCTCTTGCTGCATCATGAATAAAACTGGAAGTGTTAATTTTTTTAAACACTCGAGACAATTTATAACACCTGAATATGTCTTTAATGTGATAATAATAAAAAGCCATGTTTAATGGAAAAAGGCTAGATGCATTCCCATTAAAACTGGGAACAAGACAAACATCTAACCCTTTTATGACTAAACATTATTTTACATGTGTCAAATAATGATATTCAAAAAAAAAGAAAATAGTAAAGTGTACCAAAAAAACCTCCCACACATTTCTAAGACAAATGCAAAAAAAAAAGAGTATAATAATAACATAAGTATAAAAAAAAAAAAAAAAAAAAACTCAACCACTTTAAAAACTCTCTCCAAGCAATACTTGTTCCACAGAAGCAATCAAAGCCAGAGGTTATCGAATTTGGAGTTTACTCTAAATGTGAGTATAAACCAGAAATTTAGCTTCATTTTTCTTCACATGACTATCCAGTTGACTCAATACTCTTTCCTCAAGAATCCAAAATTCCCAAACTGATTTCAAATGCTGTTTCTATGCCACACTAAGCAGAGTGAGGGAGACCCTTCTCTAAACAAGAGAGACCGGAAGCTCTCTAGTTGGTGCCGTTGTCTGGATCTTCAGTAACAGCTTCTCAAACATTTGCTTCAGCAACTTCTTCCCTTCAATTCACTTTATTAAAACAAAACAAACAAACAAAAATCCTTCCAACGTGGAATACAGAAGAGTGGCTTCTGTTTCCCTGACTGAAATCAAGTGTGGCACCAGAGAAGCCCCCTGAGAGGCTGGTGTTCCAGGAAGGGTCAGCTCTGTCAGATGCTGCTGCAAGCATGAGGAACATGAAATGAGATCAACGTGGCACCATGGAGGTCACTGGGGACCTTAGTGAGAGCAGTTTCATTAAGTGATGCTGATAGGAGACTAGAGTGAGAAGTAGAAATGACAGGGGCAGGCAACCCTTTTAAGAATGTTGGTTATTCAGGTGAAAAGAGAAGCGAGTCAACAGCTAAAGGGAAAAATGAGGTCAAGGACGTCAAAGGATGGAATGTACAAATGGGAGTAATCCAGCAGAGAAGGGGAGATTACTGATGTCTGGCTCTACCAATGCTGGTAGGGTGCTGCCTCTGGCTTCAGTAAGGACTCTGACAGACGGGCACAAGGACACACTGTCAGATTCAGGGCCCTCCTGGGAACCTGAGATAAGTGCTGATTGGAGCTTGCTCTTTTGGGACAGTGAGGTAGGTGGAGGTAGGGGGAAGGCAGCATGTGAATGAAGGGTGCACAAGAAGAAATGTATCCTCTTGTTGGTAGACCCTCATCATCTCTTTTCTCAATCAGTGTGTTTAATAAATGACTGGAGAGACACAAAGAATGCATTACCTTTAAGTAAAACACCAAAAACTGCAAAACTGGAATAAGATCGTCTCTGATCAGAATTAAATTAGAATAAGATAATTCCAGGTTTACATTCATCCTTTACCTCTTCATTACCTTACATATGTTTTTCATTATAAGATAAATGGTACCAGGGCCATGTCATCGTGGGGATACTTATATTTAACTCTTTAAAATTTCTACAAATTCTTACAAGATACCTTGTAGAATATAGGTGAGAAGTTATCATTCTAACCTACTAAGAAAAAAAATCTTAGCTGTTTGAATGAAATAAAACGCATACTTACTCTGAATAATATTTCTTCATTCCATTTTGGATTCAAGGTCTAAAAGACAATAAATATAGTATAACTAAATTTTTAAATATTTTGCTACATAAAAATAAAACATAGTATATTTAAAATTGTTTTGAATAGTGCTGAGTCTAACCTTTTTAATGGTTTTCGTTTGCACACTTGTAAAAATTCCATTCATTGGGTCATACAATGTCACTCTCACATAAGGATCACTGTTAAAATTAAAAAAAGAAGTTAATTGTTGCTTATTCCCAAACTCAGGTTACTCAAACTATAAAAATCACAGAATCTTCCCTGTTAACAATTTCTACAAATTATTTCCTACACTTAAAAGTAAGGGTTCCTTAGGCAGGGGTAAGTAATTATAGTCATTTTTGTACCTTGTTAAAAAGCTAAAATTAAAAAGAAATTTTTGTATAACCCAGTAGAGCAAAGATTTTCTCCTATGTCTTCTTCTAGAAGTTTATTAATTTTAGCTCTTATTAATTTTCTATATTACATGTGGTAAGGAAAAAGTTTCATTGTGTTCCATCCAGATAACCAGCTGTCCTAATACCATGTACTGGAAAGACTACTCTTTCTCTTGAATTACCTTAATGCTGAAAGCAAGTGACCACGTATGTGTGTATATGTGTGTGTGATTTCTACACTCTTTATTCTATTCCATTGAACAATATAACTGTTCTTATGCCAATGCGACTTTGTCTTGAATACCTATAGCTGTACAGAAATTCTTGAAATTAGGTAGCGTAAGCTCTCCAATTTTGTTTTTCTTTCTCAAAATTGTTTTCACTATTCTATGTCCTTTGACTTTCCGTAACAATATTGGAATCAGCTTATCTATTTCTCAAAAACAGCATGCTGGGATTTTGATTGGGATTGTGCCAAATCTACTCAATCTGGAGAGAAATACAACTCTGACAATAATGAATCTTCCAATCCATGAACATGGCTTATTTAATCCATTGATTCAGATCTCCAATTTCCCCCAGCAATGTTTTGTAATTTTTAGTGTACAGTTCTTAAAAATATTTAGTTAAATGTATTTCTAAGTTTTTTATTTTTACACGACTGTAAACAGAGATTTAAAAAAATCATTTCCCAAGTGTTAATTGGTTGATAGGATGTAAAAATACACCAACTAATTTTGGTACATTGACTTTGTATCTTGTGGTCTTGTAGTTTCAGCAGCTTCACTGAAGATTCCTTAGGGTTTTCTAAGTATATGATCAGATTGTTTAAAAATAAAAACAGTTTACTACCTTTTCAGTCTGTATTATTTTTATTTCTTTTCCTTGCCATGTTACATGGCTAGGGCATTCAGTACAGTGTTGAACTGAATATGAAAGCAGACAATCTTTCTTATTACTGAGTTTAAGCAGAAAGCATTCAGACTGTCATCATTGGGTATGATGTCAGCTACTGTTTTCCTCAGAGAAAACCTTAATCAGGTCGAGAACTCCCATCTGTCTCTAGTTTGCTAAGAGTTTTTTTCATGAAAATGGGTGCTGAATTTTGTCAAATGCTTTTTCTGCATTTATTGAAATGATCAGCTTTTTCTTTTATTCTATTGATATGGTAAATTACATTGATTAATTTTCAGATGTTAAACCAACCTTGTATTTTATTATTAGTTTGCTGAGAATGTTCATCATAAAAGGGTGTTGAATTTTGTCAAATGCACTTTCTAAACCTACTGAAATGATCATGTACTTTTTCTTCTGTTCTATATTAATATAATGAGTTACAGTGATTGATATTTTTCAAATGTTGAACAAACCTTGCATTCATAGGAAAAATCCCACCTGGTCATATATTGTTGCTATACATTGTTCAATATAGGGTTATTCAAATTTTCTATTTCTTCTATGATTAATTTTGGTAATTTCTGTCCTTGAGAGATTTTGTCTACTTCATCTAAGTTGTGCATGACTCTTTACTGGCAGAAGTCGTGCACCGTGTTCCTTTTTTGTCTTTTTCATTGCTATAGGATCTATAGCCATGTCCCTGATTTTATTCCCACTTGGTAATCTGCACCTTCTCTCTTTTGCTTTTCATCAGTCTAGTTAAAAGTTTAAAATTTTTATTGATTCCTTCAAGGAACAAGTGTTCAGTTTCAACGATTTCTATTGCTGTTCATTTTCTATGTCACTAATTTCTGCCCTTATCATTATTATTGTCTTCCTTCTACTTACTTTGGAATTAATTTGCTCTTCTTTTTCTAATTTCTTAATTTCAGAACTCAAATCATTCATTTAGATCTTACTCTTTTTCTAAGTTAAGAATTTTAAAACTATAAATTTTCCTCTAAATATTATGTTAACTGAATCCCACAAATTTTGATATTGCTAAATTTTAATTTTTGTTCAGTTCAAAACATTTTCTAATTTATCTTATGATTTCTTCTTTGACCTATAGATTGTTTATAATTTTATTGTTTTATTCTCAAATATTTGGGGGTTTTCTAGATATCTTAATGTTCCCGGTTTCTAACTTAAATCCATTGTTATCAGAGAACATTTCCATATGACTTCAATCTTTTCAAAATTCCTGGGACTTGTCCTACAGCCCTACACATGGTCTGTATTGGTAAATGTACCAAACACCCTTGAAAAGAATGTAAATTTTGCATTTGTTTGATTTACCATTTTCTGGCCCAGCATAATATAGCAGACAGACTCTAGGTAGCTCCTTTTTTTTTTTAAAGATAGCTCGTTTTATCCCCACCTCCTAATGTTCATGCTTTTTGTGTTCCTCTCCTCTTAATGTGGAAAGGACTATGTATCTTAACCAATACATGACAGCAGAAATGACAAAATGTCACATTACAAAAGATTGTAACCAACCATGCTAGGAGACACTCTCTCCTTTGACAGCTTTGAAGAAGCAAGCTGCTAGCCTGTGAGCTACCATATGGAGAAGACCATGCGGCGAGGAACTTAGGGTGGCCTCTGGCTGACAGCCATCAAGAAACTGAAGCCCTCAATCTAGCAGCCTGCAAGGAAACGAGTATTACCAACAACCCTGTGAGCTTGGAAGAGTATGCTTCCGCAGATAAGCTTCAGTCGAGACAACAGCCCTAGCCAATACGTGACTGCAGCTTCTAAAGCAGAAGAAGCAGAGGAGCTAGTTAAACGATGACTTCTGACCCACAGAAACTATGAGATAACAAATGTGTGTTCTTTTAACTGGCTATGTTTGTGGTAATTATGGTTGTGCAGCAATTGATAAATAATATGAATTTACCACGTGCACCTGAAAAGAACGTGTTTTAGTTCATAATACTGTCCAACTTTCTGTTTTCGTTGATTTTTTTCATAGTTGTTTTGTTAACTTCTGGGAGAGAGCTGTTAAGGCCTCCACCTATGATTGTGGAATTTTTTATCTCTCCCTTTAATTCTGTCAGTTTTGCATCATATATTTTAAAGTTCTGTTAGCAGGCACAAATTTGATTTTTTATCTTCCAGATGAATTTATTCTTATATTATTATGAAATACTTCCAAATAATTTTTTGTGTTGGAATCTATTAAAATATCCACGTCTTCATATGCTTACTGTTTGCGTGGCTATTTCTTTGCATTCCTTTTCCTTCAACTTAACTGTGTCTTTGTCTTTTAAGTGCATCATTTACAGACAGCATTTACTTGGGTCTTCTTTTTTATAATAACTTCTATCTCATATTTACCTTAGTCCATTAATGTTTAATGTAATTATTGATATCATTAGATTTGGGTCTTTCAAATTATTATTTGTTTTCTATTCCTCCCTCTCCCCTTTCTCTCTCTTTCTTTTTTGAGCACTCATTCTTCTTTTCCAGGTGTTTTGTTTAATTATTTTATTTTATAAAGAATTTCAGTTTTAAATCTCTATTGGTTTTTAATCTATACTTCTTTACATTATTTTTTAGTGGTTTATCTATGTATTACAATATACACCCTTACTTTTTATTCCACTTACACTTAATATATTATCACTCTACTAAAAATGGTTCATAACCCACACCCAGCCCTGTCCTTTACACTACAGTGGTTATATGTATTCCATCTACATATAATATAAATCCTACAAGACAATGTTATAAATTGGGATATAAATAGGCTTTTGTTTTTTTTTAAATTATGATGAAAAGAGTAAAAAGCCTTTTGTATGTTCCCAGATAATAACTGTTTCTGATGATCTCATTCCTTTCTGAGGATCTGAGTTTCCATTTGATACATCTGGTATCTAGGCTCTTTAGCTGGGAGAATGACCTTTATCTTTTATTATAGTGCAGGTCTGCCAATGATAAAGTCTCATCATTTTCTTTTATCTAAAAATGTTGTTATTTTGTCATCATCCTGAAGAACACTTTCACTGAATTTAGCAGAGAATTTTAGACCGACAGTTGTTATTCTATTGTTCCATTTTCTTCTGGCCTCTACAGTTTCTGGTGAGAAGTCAGTACTCAGTTGAATTATAGGTCCCTTGTGTATAATTTGTCATTTTCTGAGTTTCTTCTACAAGAATTTTTCTTTATACTTGGCTTTCAACAGCTTGACTATTACGTGCCTCAATATGTTCACCCTGGTGTTTAACCTGCTTGGTGTTTTATGATACTATATACATATTTGGGAGAAAAATGTGGCCATTATGTCTTCAAACAATGTTTTGCCTCATTCTCTCTCCTCTATTTCTAGGATTCTAATTACATGTGTGTTACACTGTGTGATATTATCTTAAGTCCCTGAGGCTCTCACTTAAAAAATTTTTTTAAATCTTTTGTTTCTCTCTCATCTCCTACTAGGGAATAACTTTATTGATTTAAGTTCAATTAACTTTCCTCTTCATCTCCATTCTGCTGTTAATTTCATCCAAGAATTTTAATTTCAAATATTCTATTTTCCAGTTCTAGAATTTTCATTTTTTATGGTTTCTATTTTCATTCCTGAGATTTTCTATCTTTTGACTTATTATAAGCATATTTTCTTTTCTCTATGGAGAATGTGTTTCATTTTTCTGGTTTTTAAGCAGATTATATAGTTTTGGATTATATCTTAGATATAATAAATGTTAAGTTGTACAGACTTTGGATTCTGTACTTTCTCTTTGATGAGTGTTTGTTTTATATTTTATTTTATCATGCAATTAATTGTCTTATTTAGATAAGAGCCACAGACTCTGTTTCTTGGGCAGCAACCCTGATCTCAGTTCAAATCTTTTGTCTTTAGCTGAGTTGCTTTGAATTTGCTATCACATGTGTGATTCAGAGTCGGCAAGAAATGCCAGATTTGGTGTGAGAATCTCCTCTCTGGTTCTTTCCCTTCCAGAATCCCCAACTTTGTCATGCTTTCTTCAGACTAAGTCTTCTGATTTCCCAGGCCATGAATATTATACTTTTTCCATGTTCTGATTCCGTGTGGCCTCAGACTAATGAATTAAACTGGGGACTCAGTCAGTGCAACTTCCCCTCCAAACATGGACTCTTCACTAGACTCCACCTGCTCTGTTCACCCCCTACTGCCTTTCAGTTGCTGCCTTTTGTAATATGTTCAGAGTTTATGGTTGCTATCTGCTCAATGGTTAGTCTGTTAGAATTTTACTTCTTCCCAGAAATAGAACTTAATAGTGTATCTTATAACTACCACTCTAAGTTATACTTTTGTCTAATTTCACAAACTCAGTATTTCAGATATCAAGGAATTTAGTAAACTAACTGGAAACATTATTCTACCTCATATAACAGTTTACTAATAATATTATTCAATTGTTCATCTACCCAAAGTTTAGAAAAAACTAATTAACAAACGCAGAGTTTTAAAATTACAACCGAACTTGCCAAACTTACCTAGCTCCCAAGATATCCTTCTTGGCAAGGCCTATTCCAGCAATAACTTTTACTCTCACAATTCGGGAATTTTCCTAAAATGCAAAAATTTATATTTTATTTTCATGTAACTTATAACTTATTTAAGACTTTAAATATATATACCAAATAAGGTAATCAGGACATTAAAATTAATCGGAAGAATCTTTTTCAGGAGTTAATTTGATTAAAAGTTATAGAAAAGAAAATGAAAACTGTATTATTTTTTGTAATGACTTGATGATCTACAAAAAAAAAAAAAGCCAAAAAAAAAAGCCAAAAAAATCATTACAGTAAGTATGAGTTTATCACTGCTTCCAAAAGAATCTAAAGCCAAATTATTGGAACTGATATGAATTTATCATTGTTGCTCTGTACATGAACAACACAAGATTGAGAGCTCATTTGTAATAATTATTTAGACAAGTAATTATTTTTAAAATCCCACTCACTAAACCATATATTAAATAAAACTATAATGTATTAATATTGTAGCATATGAAACATTAAATTTCTGGGCATAATAATACTATTATGAGGTTTTATATAAGAATATCTTACTTTTAAGGGCTACATACTGAAGTATTTAAGGCTAAAGTATGATAAAGTTGGCAACTTACTCTTAAATGGCTCAGCAAATAAAAAGTTAAACATAAGGGTGTGTGTGTGTATAGAAAAAAGGGAAATTAGCAAAAAATTACCAATCCGTCAATCTAGCTGAAAAGTAATTAGGTGCTCATTATACTTTTACTTACTGCTCCCTAAATTTAAAAATGTTCAAAATAAAAAGCTGGGTAAAAAATACTATAAAACAGAATACATACTTCAAAAATTAACAAGTAAGCAAAACTGTTAGATACAGAGACATAAAATTAATAAAAAATGCCAAAAAACTTTATAAAGGATAAAATTTGTAAATTACTGAAGAAAATAAAGAAAACATATACAAATGAAGAAATTTACTATGTTCATGGATGGAACTATTTATTATCTACTTTCTCCAAAATAACTTATAAATTCAATACAATTTCAATTCCCCTCACTGAATTATTTCATATATCTTAACAAATGATTCTAAAGTTCATAAGGGAGAGTGAAAATGAGTAAAGAACTAGACAATAATATTTGATCACTATCTTATACTATATATAAAAACAAATTCCAGATGCATTAAATTCTAAAAGTGGAAAAGAAAACTTTCAAAATTTCATAAGCTATTTTAAAATATTTTTGTCACTGGAGTAGGAAAGGATTAAAAAAAAATACAAACCCTAGTGGAAAAAGCTGTTAGGTTTGACACCAAAATTATGTCTCTTTTGTATGAGAAAAGATGCCATGAGCAAAATGAAAAAACAAAGGGACAAATAGGGTGGAAATATCTAAAATACATACCACTGACAAATTATGATTAAAAGCCAATAAGTGAGATTTAAATAACAAAATACTAGAAATCACAGAGAATGGCCAATAAACACATGAAAAGATCCTCAATTTCACTAATATTAAGACAGAACTCTAAAACACTGTTGGTGGGAGTATAAACTAAAGAATCATTTTGAAGAGATATTTGTCAATATCTACTAAAGTTCTAAATCAATAACCCAGGAATTGCACTTTTAGATATATCCCCTAGATAAACTCTCACTCGTGTACACAAGGCCATAAGTGCAACAGCATTCACAGTAGCATTTATAAGATCAACAAATGTGAAATAAAGATTGCCCAACAGAGAGCAACCTGATTCTGTTCTAAAATTATTCCATCAGCCAGGTGAATAGATAAAGATGTGGTATGTATATACCATGGAATACTACTCAGCTGTTAAAAAGAATGAAATTTTGCCATTTGCTGCAATATGGATGAACCTGGAGGGCACATGCTAAGTGAAATAAGTCAAACAGAGAAAGACAAGTGCTGTATGGTATCACTTATACATAGAACCTAAAAAATACAACAAACTAGTGAACATAATAAAAAAGAAGCAGACTTACAAATATAGAGAACAAACCAGTGGTTACCAGGGGAGAGGGGTGGGGGAAATCATAGGAGTAGGGGAGTGGGGGGCATAAACTATTGGGTATAAGATAGGCTCAGTGATGTATTCTACAACATGGGGAATATAGGCAGTATTTTGTAATAACTGTAAATGGAGAGTAACCATTAAAAACTGTATAAAATTTTTAAAAATAATAAAATTATTCCATTAACAAGTAGTAGATCATATTCCTTTCTGAGGAGAGGTCTGGGTAGGGGAAATATACGTATTATAGGGTATTGACCGCAATCTTCTTCCATTTCTAAATACTTAGAACCTCCCTTGTTTCTGGAGGTTTCAATGAAATATGATAACAGAAGAATTCTATGAGCTCCAAAGCCCAGATGACAAATTCAGATAACACAAAAATTCTTGACTAGTGATGCCAGATAAAATACAACTTTCCACCATCACCAAATATAATTAAACACATTGCTGATCTTGCAAGAAAGAAGGGAAATCCTCAAATATCAAATAAAAATAGATTTGAAAATCAGAGAGGAAAACATAAGCTGAAATTTCAGTTTTCTACAGGGATTGATTCCCCAAAATCTGAAGAGATTTATGAAACTACCAGTTTTTCCTGGAAAGTCACTGAATAATCAGGCCAATTAAAATACTCTATTGGCCGTAACAGCCAAATTCTCCTATATCAGTTGACTGGGAAGAGGCTATACTTTATTAAGTAGGTACTAATCTCCAAAACTGATTCTGAAAATTAGAAATCTTCTCTGTGATGACTTCATAAACAAATACAAACTTTTTCAAGTGGTAAAGCATAATCAAAAGGGAACTATGTTCAGTATCTTCTAGTAACCTATAATGAATACGAATATGAAAACAAATATGTGCATGCATATGTATGACTGAAACATCATGCTGTACACCAGAAACTGACACACAGTAAACTGACTATACTTCAATTAAAAAAACATATACAATAAAAGTTGTTAAACAAAAGTGCCCTCAGCAACTAATGTTATTTGATAATCTTCTCCTTTCTAAGTGCAGACGAGTGTTTATAATTTGTACATGACCTTAGCTGAGGAAAGAAATTACTATACTCTTCTAAAAGAGTTAATCCATAATTGTGACGCTCCTGATTTAAAAACCATCCACACTACTATACTCCACTGAAACTATCCCCTAGAAGTCTCCTGGAGGAAAAGGTAACAGGCATTAATTAAAAACAATTTCAGGGACTAGCTTACTCAAAGGCACAGACATTTAACTTTTAAACCTTATCCTTACATTTTCCACCACAAAAATGAGAATGATTTACTTTAGATGCTGTGGTTACATGATGTAAACTTACATTGATTTAAGAGTCTTTCAGAAAATTAAGTAAGAAATGCCACTTATTTTCATATTTGCATTCATTTAGCTTCATTTTGTAAATTTATGCTAGAAAATTGTCCAAACTGGTCCCTTCAACCACATGCATAAACAGAGATCGTATCTCACATCATCTTTGAAAATGATGGAGAACATTAATACTGCAACTAGAGACATAGCTCTCCAGTAATTTCAGAATCCTGATGCTAAAAGTACTATTAACAGAAATCTGAGGAGTACTCAGTGAGTCAAAAAGAAACAAAAAATTAAACATCTTTTCTTAATCAAAACGGAGACACTATCCTCAAACAGACCAGAGCTCTTCACTAAAGCTGGAACTTTCTCCTTCCACTCCTAAGAGAGCTTTGTTGGTTTTTGAAAGTGAAATGGAAAGGTTGTAAATTGTAGGCCAAGCTGTGTGGCTTTTCTCTATGACAGGGAGAAACACAATGGTAATGTGTTATCTATGCAGGCGGCTTCAGTAATTAAAAGCTGCTTTCCAAGGGCTGAAATTTTCTCTACAATTCATGAAAAGAGCTACTAACTACTCCTTAATCTGTCAACTCCACCCCTTAAAAAACCAGAAATAGGAAAGGCAGAGCTTTAAGTCTTTCTATCTCTCACAGGCCTTGGGAGAATTTCTGTTACTTCCTTCATCCTTCTCCCCTCCTTCCATTGCCCACCCCACTAGTCTACTTTTTTAAAAAGATATATCCTGTGTTTACTTCCCTCTGAGTTTTTATACTTGATCCCCTCTGCCTGGTGTATTCTTCCCCATCCCCTACCCCTTCAGTGTAAAGTCCTACATTGTCTGAGCAGATTCCTTAGAAATCATTAAAAATATAATTATTAATATTATTTATTGACAGAAAGTAATTATAATGTTAATTGGAAAAATCAGGATACAGAATGACATCTATTCTGTGATAATTCCGTAAAACATGCATGCAGATGGATAAAGACTGGAAAGAAATATGGAACAAAGAAAATAGCTACTCAATAATGAGATGATGAAGGTTTTGTTTTACTTCTTAAACTTTTTACAAAGTAAAATTTTTTTCATAAAAAAAGTTCTGTTCTTTCTTCAAAGTCCAAATGCCATGTTTTCTAAAAGTCTTGACTCATGTCAAACCCCTTCTCTTTGCAAGAGACTCAATCATGTAGCATCGACTACATGCTATCTTGAATCTGAGGCAATAAGCTAGATGCTTTTCTCCACTATTAAAATTGTGAGATTTTTGAAGCCCAAGAAACATCTTTTTGTTATCTTTGTACCTTCTATAGGAACCAGCAGAATAGCTGGGACATAACAGGGGCTGATAAATTCTTGATTAACAACCCTTTTCTGAAGTAGCTGCAAGTAGGAATAAGGTACCAAATTAAAAGTGAGGGAAAGTCTGCACAAACAGTGAGCCCTCGGCCCCCTTCCCTACTTAGGTCCAAGAAAACTGGCTGCCTGACCTACACCCACCAAACAAAAGATCAGAAGACTTCTTTCTGAGGATACTGAGGGGGGCAGGGGGGAAAACACTCTATGTGAGAATCCCACAATGAAATGGGAGGTTCAGATCATTCTACTGTGAAATACTCTAGTCAACAGTACTGTCCACTCATAAGGAGGGCATATGTCAGCCAATGAGGGAAAAATTGGGAAAAAGAAGACACGAAATTAAGGAAACAGTGGATCCAACACAGAAAAGCGATCCAGAGAATTCTCACAATGATGGCAAGTGGAATCCTGCAGATAACGGCTATCCAACAGGTGTAGCGTGCAGGCAGTTCATAGGGAATGTAATGTAGCAGAGGCTGTCTCCAACAAGTATGCAGAGAAGGGACTGGATAGCATTCGTATATGGGGGTTGTGTGTGTGTGTGTGCGAGCACGCACGTGCGCATGCATAGAAACACACTGAGTAGTTTCAAAGCTCTTTCAGTTTGCAATTTAATTTGTGATAGCTATATGGAAAATGAAAGCAAACATAAATGGTAAGTAATTATAACTACGGTATGATGGTTCAGATGTGAATAATAGTGTAATTACAAAGTGCAATAATATAAATACTAAATACTTAACAAAAAAATTGCTAGGGTGGGAGGAAGGGATGCATTTTTTAAAAAAATTTTTTAAGCAATAAATGCTATATAACTTCAGATAACCATATTTTCCAAATTAATACTGGAACCTAAGGTTTGATGGCAGTTTTCTTCCTCTGGTGTGTAAATTTACCTGAGACGTTTTACAAAAACATAAATGTTAGATCACCTTTACTGAAAACTAAACAAAATCAGAGCCACCCTAGTAAAGGTGGAGTATATATATGATTGCTATGTATTTGCTATGGATGGTCAAAATTCCTCTGGAGTTTCCGGCAGGAATAACCACGATACATTAAAATACCCAGAACTCTTAGATTTAGGAGAGAGTAGTGACTCTCAAAGTCTATTCCCTGAACCAGCAGTATGAGCATCACATGGGAATTTGTTAGAAACTCAAATTTTCAGGCCCTGAACCTACTGCATCAGACACTCTGTGGTGGGGCCAGTTTGAGCCTTGGTAAGAGATGGAAAGTGGTCTTCAGCCGAGAGGTTACTAAATGTCCTCTGAAGCTCTAGCACTTCTGAAAAAAGTCTGATTTAACAAACTCTCCAGGTAATTGTGAAGGATACTAAAATTTAGAACCACAGGAAAAGAGCGTGAGTATAAGGAAGGGAAGTGCTGTAGTTAATTAGCGCAGCTGTGAGAGTATTCCTCATTTTAAAACTGCAACTTTTTTATTCAGTCAGTACAACAAAACTTCCAAAAAAGCAACTCATCGTTACCTTACATTTTAACACTACCTTTAAATATGGCAGCACCATATATATGCTTATTTATACACAAAATATCTCTGAAAGGAAACACATCAAGTTGATATCCTGTATTTGTCGAAAACATAATTTCCACAAAAAAAGATCTGTAGATGAATGTTCATAGTAGGTTTCTCTATAACTGCCTAAACTTGGAAACAACTGAAGTGTCCATCAAAAGGAGAAATGGATAAACCTCTGGAAAATTGCGACAATGGAATACGACTCAGCAATAAAAAGAATGAGCTACTGATATAAACAACCACATGACTACTTTGAAAAACATTATATTAAACAAAAGAAGTCAGACACAAAAAAGTACATACTGTATGATTTCACTTATATAAAGTTCCAGAACTGGAAAAATGAATTCATGGCAATAAAAAGTTGCCCAGGAAGACTGAAGGAGGGGAGGTGAGTGGAAGAGGACCCAAGGAAACACTCTGGAGTAATGGAAATAGGCTGTATCTTAATTGGGTTGTTAGCTATAGATTTTGTTGAAAACCACTGTACATCAAATTGTTCATTAAGATCTGTGCAATTCACTAACTGTACTCCTTCCTCCTCCTGTCTGGAAAAAAAGTGAAATAAAGACATTTTCAGACAAAAACAAAAACCAGGAAAGTTTATTACCAGGAAACAGTCACTGAAAGAAATTCTACAGAATGTACTTCAGGCAGAGAAAAAGTCATCCCAGATGGAAAGCCAGAGACGCAGGAAGAAATGAAGATAAAACATGCAAAGAAAATGTTAAATACATGAGGGAAAAAATTTATGAAAAAAATAGTAACAATGTTAATGATGAGGATGATGGTGTGTGTGTAACAATGTTAATGATGAGGATGATGGGGGTGTGTGTGTGTGTGTTTGTGTGTAGGCTCATGTAGGCATTTAGTGAGTTTCCCTTCCACTTGGGATCCAATTCAAAATCCTTAATAAACAGCCTTCAGGCCCCACCTGACCAGATTCTGCTTTCCTTTCCTCTCCAGATTCTTTTCCTGACACCAACCGTCTTTCTCCAACACTGGAGCCTTCTCTGTGTTCTTGTCCATTTCATCTTTTGCACACAGTTCTATTTACCTGGAAGGCTTTTTTGCCCTCCTAGGCAACTTCTATTCATCTTTATGTCCTCAGCCTTTCCTCACACTCTCTACCCTCCTCCATACAAGATTAATTCACTTTCTTCTGTTAAATACTTTCATCTTATACTCCTTTTCCTTCATAACATTTATAACAACATTAGTGTGTGATTATATATTTAATGTCCCTCTCTCCCTCCAGGCTATAAATTCAGTAAAATCTGTTGTCCACCACTATAACCTCATGACTTGACTCAAGTGCCTTACACATAGCAGGTGTTCAACAAATATTTGTTAAGCAAATACAGAATTCAGGCACTTCGGAGGTCCACCTAAAAGTTCTAACAAAAATAGGCAGAAGATATGGAAGAACATAAGACCAGTTACAAATGAATTCTGCACATGCTCCATTCATCATCTTCCTGAGAAAAAAAACCTATTCTGTTCAATTCTTTTATTTGAGCAACTATTTGCAGCAGGACATTGGAAAGACCACACCTTTGGTACTAAAGGGTTCTGGGTTTCAATTCCAGATTCACTACCTTCTGGGAGTAAGTCCTTGAGCAATCTCAGATTTCCTATCCATAAAATGGGGATAACACCAACTGCTTTTGCAAAACTGTTGTGACAATTACAGCCAAAGTATGAGAACACAGAACCTGGAACCCAGCAAATAGCAAGCATTCAGTTAAAGGCAGCTATGATTATATTTCAATTGACTCTTACTCTGAAGGAAGACATTTTCATTAAAGCATCTATATGCACTGACATGACTGTTCACGTTACTTTCTTCTTCACCCCAACATGTCTCACACAGGGAAAGCCAGACATCTGGGTCAGGTCACAAGGCTATAATGTTGGGCTACAGACATTTATTCCACAAAAGCCTTATCAAAACTTTTTTCCATTTTTTTTGTGCTGTGTCTTTCTCCTGGCATCTATCTGTCAACCTCCTACCCTCTCCACTTATTTATCCACTTAAAACTCTGACAGGGTTGAGAAGGCAGCCAGACTAAATGGAAGCTTTGAGAAGGAAGAGATCAGTAACATCGAATCAGTAGAACAGTGGGTTTAGCAATTCAAATCAGCAATCTTACATGTCTCCAGGCACTGTAGAATATTCTGAGTACCAGATATAGCCAGGAGATAGGAGCATCAGCTGATTTAAATACCCCACTCTGACAGATGTCACAAAATTATGCCAAATAACCTGTAAGTGACAGGGCCAGAATTTTAACCTAGGCAAATTCCATTTTCTATACCGCTGCTCACCCTGAATGATGTATTATAAAGGTGCCTTAAAGATTCTATTCTTGTGTGATATATGAATTGCTAATAGTTAACCGTTAGAAAAAAAGTACTCCCTTCTCTTCTATTTTCTTCCTGGAGCAGAGGGGTCAATGGCCGGGCTACTTTAGGCAGAGTTTGTGGGGAGGAGGAGTCTCATGGAGGTGCATGGTCAGCGTGCTCACCAGCATGGAGCACTGAGGGAAGGGGGAGGTGCCATACACAGAGGCTTCAGTAGCATGCCCACTGGCCTGGGACTCGGAGGACAGGGAGAGAGTGGTGCATGGAGATGCGACAGCAGTACTCCCACTGGCACCCAAGGATGCAAGGAGCTGAAAGTAGGGAACAGAAGAGGCAAACAGAGGTGAAACCTGCATGACTGGGAAAACAGTCACACCAAAAACATAAGTACATGGATTGAGCAAATAAGTGAATATAATGAGGATAATAAAAGTCAGAATTTTCATTGTTAGAGAAGAAAGAACCCTGATGTATTAGATCTGAATTGGAAACACTGGTATGAATTAATGATTTTCAAATATATGTATACAGATTGATACAGAAATAGCTATAGATTTATGTGTTCACTTATATATGTATATGTGTACAGTACACGAACACTTTTTAACTCTCTTTGCTGAAACTGCTGAAGAGAAATAACATCCAGTAGCAATGAGCATACCATACACCCTGATCTTGGCTTCTAAAAACCATTTCCTACTAAATGTAAACAGTGTTCCTAGGAGAAACAGCTGATTCCAGACAGTGCTGGCCCAGGCAAAATACAAAATACAAAATACAAGCATCTTCTGCCAGAAAAGTAATAAAGAATTTCAAAGAATGACGAAGACTTGTCCCAAGAACACAGGAACCTCCTTGAAAGGCTCTGAGGAAAACCTCCACTGGCCAAACTGAGATAATTTGAACCATAAAATAGTCAATGATAGCAATTAATTACAACTTACTGAATGAGGTGGGACTGTACAAGTCTGCTATAACTAAACAAATGGACAAATAAATGGAGGAGAAAGGGAAGGCTCTTCTTACACAAGATGGAAGTAAAAGACAGTAGCACTTGATTCAGGTGGAAGCCATCAGTGGACACTAAAGCTGGTGGATGGAGAGCTGATGAATGAGAGGACACTGGCATAATCTCTGACTATGTCCCCACCAAATATAAAGGGAAAATGGTGACATTACCAAGAAGAAACCTGGCAGACACCAAAATTACCAACCAATCAAGGTTATCGTCCACGGTGATGAGACAAGCCAAAATTCTGTACCCCTAGATGTGACATACTGAGAAGAACACAGCACCATCCCCATGACTCCCACTCAAAAAAGTGTGGCCCTGACATGATCATGAGGAAACAGGAAACAGATCCAGGCTGAGGAACATCTTACAGGTTGTACAGCCTGGACTCCTGAAAACTGCCAAAGATAAGGAAGACTGAGGAGCTGACACGGATGACAAAAGACTGAAAAGACATGACAAGTACATGCGATGTGTGCTCCCTCCTAGATGAGATCTTGGACAGGAAAGGAAAAAGGGAAATTATCAGAACACTTGTCAAAAACTGAATGGGATGTCTGGATTGGATGGTAGTGTTTCAACAATGTTGATTTCCTGGCTTAGAGGGTTGGATGGCTGTTATGTATAAAAGTCTTCTTGTTTTAGGAAAATACACACTAGAGTATTCAGTGGCGATGGGGAATCATGTCTGCAGTTTGCCCTCAAATGGTTCAAAAAAAAGACCAATGAAAATGGCAAAAAGGGTTATGGACCAATTGTGAAATATCAACAGGTGAAGAACCTGCTTCAGAGGCCTTGGTGTTCTTTGTGTTGTACTTCCAATTTTTCTGTTCATTTAAAATGATGAAAAAGCAAATTATTAAAAATGAACTATATTTACCTACTTCTTTGTTCCCATGGAAACCCGCGAAAAATACTTCAGAATGCTGCTGGAATCAGAGAGCTGCAGAAAAGCAGTGATGGCAAAAACAACACGTGAAAGACTGGGTCAGATACAGATGCAGCTGCTGTGCACACTGTGCTTCTCCTTTGAGCGCAGTGAACAGAGGTTTGGGAACTTTGTTCCCAGGCTCGGTATGATGCCAGGGCAGGCAGGGTCTGCTTCCACTCGGTGTTAGTGGGTCTAGAAGCATCAGAATATGCACTTCTCAGTTACCCTGTTGTTTATGCATTGTTGCAGCTGTCACCATCAGAGGCATCCATACTTCTGTATGTGCAAATCGTACTCTCAGACCGGCAGTGGAGACTCAACCCTTTCCTCTTTATTTCCTTCCTTTTTTCCCTTGTCTCAGTCAGGTTTCAGTTGTAGGAAACAGAAATTACTCCGGAAGGTTTAAGAGGAAAGGAGCTCATATAGGGAATTAGGTGCTTCCAAAATCTTTAGAGAAGCTGGAGGGTAGGCTGTAGGCTGTGCCTCCAGAGGACCTAGAACACCTCAGAACTGGCCTACCCTGGAAGCTGCCACCTGTGCCCAAGGCAAAAAGGCAGGTAATCAGGACAGAGCCACCACCAGATCTGTTGACTTTAAGAACATACCCAATCTCGACATCAGAAAGCTGTCACCACCACTACTTCTGTAACTTCCTATCCATACTCGTAAGACAAGTTACCAGATACTGAAACACCTGTGCAGAAAAACGCAATGTCTACATGACCAAACTTGCCAACAGGAAAAGAACAAGAAAAAAAAGAAGTTCCGCCCCATTTCATTTCCACCTTCCCTCAACTAGGCGCACCTAACTGGGAAACCTATTTCATACCCCCTTTCCAGAATTTCAAGTGCAAAAGAATTTGGGAAACAAGGTGTTTCTACCCTGTATCTACCACACTCTTCATCACAGATGAGTGAGAGTTATCCTCTACTGTTGATCCCAATAGGCCGGCAGAGCAAATTTGGTATAAATTATCGTACATCACTGGCTCAGTTTGTTTGTTTTAATGGCAAAATTCTGTACGTAGAGCCAGGATCATCTCTCCTGAAAGACACGTGTATGTGGACAAAGAGCAAAAACTCACTGGTAAGTGACAGAGAGGTATGAGGACCTAAATTTCTGCATACTTCAATACTAGTGTGTTCCCACAGTGTGACTCAGAGGCTATTCAGCACATACTGGTTAAATTACAATTCTCTCACCATCTTCTATCCCACGTCTATTCATTTTCTTCCTTGTTTCAGTTTCAAATTTAAAATAAGAATCATCACTTCTTGCTGTAATAGAAGAGCTATCTCACTTTCAGTCAATAGCAAAAGGCTGCCTCATCTCAGACTAGTCTGTGATAGAAAATGACATAGCTGCAATGTTTTTCTTCTTAAAAAAAGGTAAGGAGAGCGGCTTTTCTAAGCCCTCTTTTACTTCTGTGATGGACCAGAAAACTAATGGCCAGGGATAGTGGTGAGATGGCAATCTCTACCAGGAAACAAGTGATTTTTGTCTTTCCCACGAGACTATGAGCCCCTGACAAAACAGGCGGACGCCGTTTTTCTCTCTCTGTGTCCCTGGTCCCCTAGCATACTGCATGACACAGAACAGACACCAAAAAAACGTCAGTTGATGATGAATAACCCAAATTACAATGGAAGAAGTGGAAGACGACACTTCATCATTCCGGCTCTTATCTTTCTATCTCACTCTCTTCCTCAGCGTGGACAAAGGGAACAGAGGGAGCTGGAAGGAAATTCGAGTCATGAGACTGACACCTGGGACCCCCAGCCCAGAGAGGGCCCCACACTGGGACACTGCCCAGAAGTACAAATCCTTCAGCCAGTTCAGGAAAATCTCAGTTTAAAGGGTGGAGTTTCTGGCCGGTAGCCCCAGTTGCTTACTGACCACCCACTGGCTGCCACGATTCGTTTTATCTCAGCTGGGCAGAAGAGTGATGTGAGAAGCAGAAAACTGAAAATACAGATTTGTACCAAGAGAGGGACAGGTAGTGAATGATACCTCTGGCAAGATGCTGTCTATGATCAATCGGCTCTGCTGGAAAGGAGTGAGATTGGAAATGTGGAACAGCAGAGCCCACCAGGGAAAGAAAGTCCAAGGCCAGCCTCATCTGGTTGGATGCCAGCTTGAGATGATCCGCATTGGACAGCTTACTGCAGCAAGCAGGGAGACCAGACTGGTAAGAAGAAAGCTCTCATAGGTTCAACACCCCATTCTTTTCCTCCGATCGCTTCCACAGAACAATTATGGGAGAGGAGCTAGAATATTATCTTTAGCCATCACTCTGACTCTTGTTTCTGAGGGACTGCCACCACTCTCCACCACCACTTTTCTTCTCTTCTGGTAGCAACCACTAAGAAATTAAATTCTAATTGCATCACATAATCATTCCCAAAATACTCTGAGATAACGTGCCTGCATCAACAAGTTGCCCGCTGTTTATAAGCCAAGAACTCTCAAGAGAAATGTGAGACACTTTGTAAGACATTTGAAGATACCAAGTTACTAAGAGAAGGCACTACTACAACATTGTTAGAAAATTTAAGCAATCAATCTAAATTAGGCTGAAGGATTTGCAGTTAATTGGGTCTAATCTTGATAACAGGTACACGTGACAGCTTAGTCAATCAGCAAGAATGCTTACATTTTCCCCACAAACTGAACGAGTCTCTGTTAGACTCGATAGCCATTTCATCTTCCACCCATTCCCATTTTTGAGACAATCATCAAGAACACAGGGAAGCCACATCTCATTTAAACTGGAACTGCTCTTCCCAAATGGCCCTATTTTTAATAAGCATAAGGCATAATAACCAGAATAAGTTAGTTAGCTGACAAGAGACAGTTTCGCCTTCTCAAATCACAGAAGTTACCTTTGAGTGAAGAGCTGTGAGAAGTTCATAAAGGTGTTTACGCTTTTTTGGCTTAGTTTTGTAAATATGAAGACCAGTGAAACACAGCGTGAACTTTGCACACTTGACACTTGTTGCTAAATTGAAGATTTAAAAAAATCTGTCTGATTGCCCACCCCCGTCTCCTGGTAGGGAGTTAAAAAGGATTTCAGATGAAAGAAAAAAACCCAAACAGCTAATGACAATGCACTTGGAAGTCTTCAGGTCAAAGTTCAGAAAGTTAAGCCCAACGGGCCCCGGCCAGAGCAGGCTAATCAGCAGCCGGGATGCCAAGCTCCAGGGAAAGTCGCCCCACCCCACCCCCGGAGCTCACGCACACTTGGCGGGGGGTGGCAGGAAGGGGCCGGCGGGCTGCTGCGCGAGCCCCCGCGCACTCACGCCGCCGGCTGCCTAGCCCCCCGCCTCATCACTTCCTGAGGGGAGCTGACAAGGAAGGCGGCGGCTTCAGCGAGGAGAGGGGTGTGGAGTCCACAGGCTCGCGAAGAAAACGGGGCTCCCTAAAGCAACCGCCCCCTCCCCGCCAGCCCGCGCGCGCCGGGCTGCCCCCGAGGTCCCCACGATCCCTGGCGCGCTCCCGGGGCTCGCGCAGAGGGAGGAAGGCGCTGACAGCCCACCCTCCGGCCGCCGCCGCCTCCTCAGGTCCGACTGATGGGCAGCGCGATGGGAAGCCCGCCCCGCAACCCCGCGGCCCCGCGACCCCCGCACCTCGTCCTCCGGGAGCCCGAACACCTCCACCGCGCAAGTTGCCATTTCCGAATGGTTCCAACAAACCGGACGCGCTCGCCCCCACCCAGAGTGGGAACTGCGGTGAGGAGGAGGAGGAGAGGGCGGAGGCGGGAGGAGTTGGAGGAAGAGGGGGCGGCGCTCCCCGGGCCGCAGCAGCGCCCCCGGCGGCCGGCCGGCGCTAGTGGCGCGAGGAAGCGGGGCGGGGCGGGCGCGGGAAGCGTGCGCGGTAGGAGGGCGTGCGTGGTGGGGCTCGGGTAGGAGGGGCGCTCGCGGCGGGGGCGCGCTTTCCGCCTCCGCGCCGGGAGGATGGTGGCCGACTCTCCCGCCTCGGGGAGCCGGGCAGCCCCAGGCAGCCCCAGGGAACTGCGCCAAGCTGGCAGTGGAGGCCGGGAGCACGGCCGCCCTTCCCCTGGGAAGGCAAGCTGCGCCTCGCCTCAGCAAGTCTCACTGAGATCCGCCGCAGAACTCGGCCTCTGACTAGCCGCCTGCGACCCGGGGCGCTTAATCTTAGCCTCTCCACGGGCTTAAACATCAGACCGCCTTTTCGTCGGTCCAGGCTGCAGATTCCAATAGAAGCTGGACCTTGGGACCGTCGGGTCCAGCCGGAGAGCGGCAGCAAATGGGGAGGCGTGAAGGGAATCTCATCATGCTTGGACTCAGGATCTGAAATTCTCTTCCTGTGATTTGTAAACACGGTGCCAATTAATATTTCCTGTCATATGGTATGTCCATCTTTAAAGCCTACCCATAACGTCCAGCTGCCAGTCTTAACCCTATAAATCTGCTTAGCTAAGGAAGCCTTGATCTGCAGCACCACTGGAAGGTAGTGAAGAAGGGGGAAATAAAATAAACTGGGACCTCCGGTGCTGTGCAATAATACGCTTATTTTATAGTCATGTCTGATGGGTTCAGATAGTTCCACAATCACAGGAAGTCCCCCACCAAATAAAGCACCCATAAAAGAGAATGGGGAATAACGAGCACTCATTGTCTAAGCCAGGATTAATCTCTTGCTCTTTTCCTACAGTTGCAGAAAGTTGTGTAACTCTAGAGTCTGGAAATCTAATTTAAATTTTCCTTAAGGAATCCAGAATAAACAATTTTAAGTGCTGAAAGGGGAACAAGACTATAGCCCATATTATTGGTTTGTTATATAAGATTTTGTTGTACTTTATGTTTGGCAGGGTGCATTTAATTCATATTATGTATCAGAATTCTATTAATATACTATCCAAATTTTATCATCTGTATTAGGGAGAAAGAGGTGGCAGTTAAGTAAACACGAGTGCAAAATTCCAGAATGCTCAGGAATTGTTGGCTTAATTAAAAATCTCTCATAGATTAATTTCTTTGTTTTATAAACTGTCACATACTTGTGTTTTTTAGTAGGCTAGGAATAAAATAATCTGAAAATATTCAGTATGCCCTTTTATTTGGGAAACAATACTTCTTCCTAAAATCTCTCTGATACACATTTTTATGTTTAACTTTAAGTAGGACATTTGTGTCATTTTAGGGCATTGTTTCAAAGGTATAGAAACAGCTTCCATCCTCCTACTAAAATTTAATGAATGGATGAGAAGTGTACACACAATGTAAAACTGGTAATAAAGTCAACCAGAAATCCCAGTAATTTATGTAGTAAAGCACCAGCTCTTATAGGCAGTAGGCAACAATGAAGATAATTCCAAAGACCGCTAATTTGACTGATGATTTCTTATTCCTTCCCTGTGGATCCAAAATGGTAATGAAGAATTAAGCAGGCAGTTACTGACATATGGTGAACTACAGTAATTGTTATTTCTCAGCCAACAGCTAGGAGAGGCCCAGTGCAGCTAGTACCTGGAATTATGAGGACGTTCAAATAGAGAAGGTGGTATCAGCTGGTGGTCTAGTAACCACCACTACCATGGAGAAAGCTGTGTGGAATGAGAAATCCCTCTTTAACTGGACATATTGTTCAACTGGGTGGTATACTCAAGAAGGTTTTTTGCCCACCTAGACTGCTTTCAATTGAGTTCATGTTGATTTGACTTGAATAACTAAATGTATAACCAGGTAAGAGGCATGTATGAAGAATGTGACATTGTGCATAATAACTTGTTCCAAGCCTCACACCCCTGCTAGGGATTGCCCCCAAGTGAAAGGCTGGGCAATTCTAGCAACCTCCAGTGGCATCACCGTGCTCCTCCTTGTTCTTGAACCTATCTTCCCTTCAAATCTCTTTTCACATGAGCCTCCAAACAGGTAACGGAGCAGTAAATGAATGAAAAATCAATAACCTCATCAAGACTTTCTAGTAGTCTATGTACCTAAACCTCTTTATCTCTGCCTGTAATGTTAATTGTAATGCAGAACTTGAAGTTGTTTTAAATTTTTAATTATAAACCCTTGGGATAAAAATTCCGGTGCTGAATAACCAATCTAACAAGGGTAACAATATAAAAGATACTTTAACGTTAATTATTCCTTCTGTAAAGAATTTTTAAAAGTCTAGTGTGAAAGTTCTCCTTTATTCTCTCTCACATAATATCTGCTGGCTGCCTCTCTTCTCTCTAATACAAGATGTTTGAGATCTTTAAGGTTCACTTTTTCTTCCTCTTCTTCCACCCTAAACTCCCTGTACGTCATCCATTGCCATTCCCCCATTGCCATAGTTTCAGCTACAGTCTTTGTAGAGCCTGTCTCAGACCCAGAATTCAGTAGGCCAAGAAATGTTCCTATTTAATATTACTATAAATGTTACTATCTAATTCTGTAATTGAGTTTAGTTCCTACTACAATTTTCCTGTCTGCTTGGTAGTTAAAAAAAAACCCAGTCGTAATCAGTTCACTCTTGTTTCTCGACCGTCCTTCCAGTAAGATTGATGCTAAGCTCTAGCAGGCAGTTGGGTGCAGCATCACCTTGGGGATGGAGGGCAAGGTCCTCCCTGGGCCACGCTGCTGTTAGTAGATGCATCCTCCATCCCTCTGGTCCTAGTTGTGGTCTCTCATTAGAGTGACATTGGGCCGTTAGTAATGTAACCCAAAGTAATAGGATTGAAAGGTAGATGGTATATTGTTCTATTATATAGATGTCTAGAGGTAGGCAGGCCAGGGTAAAGACGGCTACTTTGCTCCACAAAAGAAGTCAAAAATTCAGGTACTTTACAGCTGGCTGCTTTGCCACTTCTAAGTGTGGCCCTTATCCTCAGAGTCCAGAAACACATTTAAGCCTCAATCATCACATCCATGTTGCAGGCAACAAGACAGAAGAATGAATAAAGAAGGGAGATCGGGTCTCACGCTTGACTTTTAAGAAAGGCTTACAGATTCTGCTTAAACTCATGAAACAGATTTGAGTCACATGACTGTATCCAAATACAGGGTGGGCTGGGCAAATACAGAGACTTAGTTTTTCTCCTGGGAAGTCTTGTTGAGGGTCTGTTACTAGGGAGGAATGGATATAGGGGGAAAATTAGCAGTCTCTCCCTAGCACCTTTGCCCTCCACCATCCGAGGAGAAATCAGCACTCCCATCTATTTCTGGCATTCAGGCCATGGGCTTTTAGGTTCAACCCTGAAAACCCCTTCAGGTCCTCCAGCCTCTTTTATCTGCTCCTGGCCCTTCCACATCTTTCTGTGGCTGCAGAGACTTGGGACCTGTCTCCAGCCTAGCCTTTGCATTGCTTCTAGAGTATTGCTGCTCTTCCATGCTGGAATCAGGTGGGGATCTGGGCACTTCTGTAAAGCTTTCCATGTAAGACTGTACCCAGGACACAGGTCACCTCTACTCTTGGATTCCATGAATCTAACCCAGGGTTCTGTCATTCTCTAACCTGGAAGGAAAAATCCAGGTATGGGAAGGGAGTTCTCAGAACCTCTTCTCAGAGATGGTCACTGTCTAGTACTGTCCAACAAAGCTCCCTGCAATGAAGGAAATCTTTTATATCTATACTGGCAATATGGTAGCCACTGGCTCATCTGGCTGTTCAGCACTTGAAATGTGGCTAGTGCAACTAAGGAACAATTATTTTATTATTTAAATTTAAGTAGTCACTTGTGGTTAGTGTCTATGATATTAAACAATACAGGAACTGTGTCTAACATGTCCAAAATTGTAGAAACATTTTAAATTAAATTTTGAGTATGTACAAAAGAATATATAAAAACATGTAAAAGAATAACAATGAAGTGAACACTAATATACACATCACTACTAAAAGAAAAAAAATGTTACCAACAACTTTTTTGTCCCTTTCATGCCTTCCTATTCCCTGTCCTTTCCTCCACTCACCAAAAGATAACTCCTATTCTGAATTCTATGTTTACCATTTTCTTGGTTTTTTTTAACTCTTTCACTAAATGTATGTATTACTAAGTAATGCATTATTTTTGCTTCTTTTTATAAATGGGATCATTAAGTGACTTGGATTCTTTTACTCACCATTCTATTTGTGAGATTGATTTATGTTGATGGAGTTGTGGTGGCTGATTTATTTTCACTGCTGTGTAATATTCCATTGGATGACTTTACCACAATTAATCATTCTTCTGTTGTTGGACATTGGGGTGTTTCCAGGGTTTTTTGTTTGTTTGTCTGTTTTATTTTGAATCTATAAAGACCTTTTGTTATATTATTTAGCTGTTTCAAATGTTTACAGCATGATATTTAGATAAATTACAGTGGTGTCTCTGAAATATATTAATGGTTCAAAATTTGTATCCGTCGAGATAAATGAGATCACTAAACTTTTCCCAAAGGTGTATTATATTCAATGACAAAAATATCAATTTGAAATTATGGTTTTTAAAAAATCTGATCCTATCATACTCTTTTTAAAAATGAAATAAATTCTAAAAGTTTTTCCCCACTCAAATCCAAATACAGCATGGTGCTTCTTGTTTTAACTTTCTCTTCCTTGTCATGTTAAGGAGTTTGGACTTTACACTTTAGCAATGAGAGGCAGTGCTTCCCTTTTTTTCTTTCTTTCCGATGATTATTTTCTATTGTTTTGTTTTACTATTATGAATAATGCTGCTATAAACAGTCTTGTTTATAAATTTTTTTATGGAACATCTTTTAATGCGAGAAAGTAATTAAAGAAATGATGGGGACATGTCAAAAGGACACAGAGACAAGCTTGAAGAGGTTCCCACTGGCCAAACATGGACTAACTTAAGTACCAAAATAAATTACTATAGCAACAGATTATTATAATCCAATGAAAAATCCAGTAGTATGAGTCCACACTAAGGTAAGTTATAATAGATGGGTAAATTCAAAGTTTTGGCAGGTGAGGTGTTTATAGAGTTCAGTGTATCTTTCCACAAAATACATATTAATTACATAGGGGAAAAAAACCAGAAGACACCACTATAATAAAGTGATCAAAATGAACATCAGTAATAGAACAAATAAAAATCTTGCAACCTGATAGAATGCAATGAGAAGAAGAGAGCATGACTTCAGTGCTATTCCTGTCTGCCCTGAATCTAATCATGAGCAAACATCTAACAAATTCAACTTGCAGGACATCATAAAAAAATAACCGGCCTGTAATCTTCAGAGGTGTCAAGGGCACAGAAGTCAAAAAAAAAAATCTGAGAAATTATTCCAGAATTACAGAGATTAAAGAGATTGTACTAAGCAGGGTTCTCCAGTGAAACAGAACCAGTAGGATGTGTGTATGTGTGTGGGTTTGCGTGTGTGTGTATACATACACATATAAATTTATTATAAGGAATTGCTCACGTGATTATGGAAGTTGACATCTGAACTGAGGGCTGGCAGCCTGGAGACCCAAGAGAGCCAATGGTGCATATGAAGACCAAATACTGTCTGCTGGAGGATTTCTTTTTACTCAGGGAAGGCTAGTGTTTCTTTTCTATTCAGGCCCTCTGCTGACTGGATGAGGCTCACCCACATTATGGAGAGCAATCTGTTTCACCCAAAGTTTACCAGTTTAAATGTTAATCTCATCCAACACCCTTCAAGTTAACACATAAAATTAACCATCACAGACACATGACAAAATAAGGCAACTCATGATTCTGAACCCTATGGCTCTAAAAGATATTATTTGGATATTTGCTGAAACATTACTATACCTGAGGATTAAACTGTAATGTATGAATATTAATTGCCAGATTTTGTGGTACTGTGGTTATGTAGAGGAGAACGATCTTGTTCATAAGAAGTACATTCTAAGTATTAGGATGTGATGAGGCAGAAAGTTGACAAAGTTCTCTCAAATGATACAAGAAAAAGTTTCTTAAACTATACTTTCAACCTTTCTGTAAATTTGACGTTGTTTCAAATTTTAAAAGACGGAATTGTGCTGGTTAAAAATAAACAAATATCTCCCCTAAAAGGAACCAGGGCTCCTTGGAGAAATGGCTGATTCTAGGATTCAAGATGAGCCTGGAGCATCTTTTAGTGTCAGAAAAAAAAGAAGTGCTCAAAAAAAAAAAAAAAATCAATCCCACAATTATGGGGGTATGTCAGAGATCTCCCAATGGCCAAAGCTGGAACAATTTGAGCAAGAAAATAAAGTAGTACTGAATTATAAACAAAGTATAAAATAAATATACATGAGTCTGTATTGAGATTAATAAATGAATTAGTAAATAAGTAGGGGAGAAGAGACAAATCTTTGTGTAAAATTCAAAATAATGTATGCAGATACTCCACCCTCAAGGGGTAGGGAGCATGACTTACCTCTGCTGCAGTGTGGGATGAGCATAGTAACTGTCTCCCAAAGGTTACAGTATGGAAACGGGGAAGAAGGGGTAACTTCACAGTGGAGAAACCTGTCAGACACTGCCTCAGCCAGGTGATCAAGGTCAACCTCAATAGTATTAAGCGATGCTGATACTAGGTACCCTTGATAGGATGTGATGGAAATAGTGCTTTACCTCTGTGAGAGCAAAAACTATAACCCCAGTCTAATCACCAGAAAAACGTCAGACAGATCCCAGTAGACTGTCTACAAAATACCTGGTCAGTGCTCCTCAAAACTGTCAAGGTCCATCAAAAACAAGGAAAGTCACAGAGATGTGATGACTAAATGTAGTAATGAAGTGGGGTGTCCTGAATAGGGTCCTGGAACAGAAAACAGACATTGGGTAAGAACTAAGAAAATCTCAGTAAAGTATGAATTTTAGTTCCTAGTAATTGTAAAGGGGAAATTCAGCTTCTTCCTTTCTATGTAAGGAAAAACCCAGTTCTTCCCTATTGTGTTTCTCCCCTGTGAGTCTCCTTTACCTTTGCAGAGAACATGTCACTTCTGACACTTCTGGTCGCCAAGTGTGTGAAAGTTTTTCCCCATACCAACAAGCAATTCCTAGACACCAGCTGGGTGTCCTACAATTCTGCTTAATTCGGATCCTATTTATCCAGAGATAGTCTCAGATTCCACGGGTTAGGTTTCAGTCCTACAAGACTGCCCTCCTCCCCTTATCTCAGACGCCAGTCACAAGCCCAGGTCACCCCCGTGCTTCTGACAGACTGGCTACAGATCAGAGGTTCCAACAACCCCCTCCTTGGGTTTGATTAATTTGCTAGGGCAGCTCACAGAACTCAGGGAAACATTATGTTGACCCAGTTTATTGACGGATACGAGAAAGGATACAGATGACCAGCCAGATGAAGAGAGGTCTGGAAGGGTCCCAGGTGCAGGAGCTTCCGTCCCCATGGAGGTGGGGTGCCTCACTCCCCTGGTGTGGATGTGGTCATCAACCTAGAAGCTCCTCAGACTCCATGCTTTGGGGGTTTTATGGAGGCTTCATCACACAGGCATTCTCTCTCGCTAACTCCATTTTCAGCCCTTCTCCCGGCCGTCATCCAGGAGCCCACGCAGAGCTGCCTCACTAGAACAAAAGACACTCCTCTCACCCAAGAAACGATCACCCAGGGAATGACAAGGGTTTCAGGAGCTCTGGGGCAGGAACAGAGATCAAAGATCAATATTGGAACAAGAGAGGCCCCTAGTGTTCTTCTCACTTAGGAAATTACAAGGGTTTTAGGAGCTCTGTGCTGGAAACTGGGGGCAGAGATATATTTTCTACGATCTCATAATAACGCATCAGTGTTTGTTTATTAACTATAACAAATGCACCGTACTAATATAAGATGGCAATAATAGGAGAAAAGAGTGTGGGGTAGGTAGGAACTCTCTCTACTATCTTCACAAATTTTCTGTAAATCTGAACTGTTCTGAAAAATAAAGTTAAAAAAAATCGTAATGTCTTTCAAAAAGTTTTACAGTTTCCTCCACTATGGTCTTACACATATTTTGCTACATTTATTCCAACATACTTTACATTTTCCCCTGCTATTGTAAATGCAGTGTCTTTTTTTTTATTATTATTATTATACAGCCTAGCAGTTTATTGCTGGTCTACAAAAATACAACAGAGTTTTGTCCATTTATTTTGGTATTCAACAAACTTCCTGAACTTCATTGTGTCTAAAATAATTATTTTCACTTTCACTCTGACATTTAACATCTTTGAGTGACAATTTTGTTTCTTCCTTTCCAATCCTCTCAACTTGCATTTCTTTTTCTTTTTGTCCCATCTAACAGATAGACATGGTGATAAATAGCCTTATTCCTGGTTTTAAAGAGAATGATATTTGCAGTAGGGTTTCAGGTTTTGTTTTCATTTGGGTTTTTTTTTTTTTTCTATCCTTTATTTGGTTAAAAAGCTCACTTCTATTCCTAGTTCACTAAGAATATTGGTCAAAAATGGACATTATATTTTATAAAACAGTGTCTTCTGTATTTTTTAAGATGATCTTTTTTCTTTTACTCTTTTTGTGTGGGAAACTTTTGATTAAGTTACAGTAATTAGTTGTGGCTAATTTTAGGTGTCATGATATAGTCATTCCAGATTGTCACAGTCTTTTCAGGTTTTAACTCAATCAAATAATGATTTGTCTTTTTCTCCTTATTCTCTCACGAGTAGAATCTGAGTCCGAGGAGCTTACCTGTGGTCATGGCAACGGAGGAGGGTGCCTGGTTCCTTCCTGCTGTCCCTCTGCATTGGAATTTATAGCTGTTGTCAGGTCTCCATCGTTCTCTGGTTGTTGTCCCATCTCTAAGGGCTCTTCTGCTCTGCTGGCTCTCTCTCTACCATTTCCCACCCTCTTTTAGGATTGTGGAAACTTCTGTGTGTTCTCCCTGACCACTTTGGAGACAGAAATCTTGGGGGCTGGACTCCAGCACACGGATCACGCAGTGCTGTCATTTCTATTACAGGGGTGGCTGCTAGGCTGTGTTAGCAGAGGAGTGCTGTCTGGGGCTGAGCATCTCACAGGGACCCTGACAGGAGGTGGTGCACACATTTCCTCCCAGGGCACCAGCATTATTAGAGAATTCTATCACTGCCTCCTACTGATCGCTCAGCAGCGAGGATACAGGCAGGGAGTAGGGGCTTCTCTCAGAGACAGTCAATTATATCTTGTTTTCACCTCCAACTCTCTCTTCAGGGGAGGAAGACTGGCTCTTTTATCATCATTTATTCTACCGAAATCTGCTGCTAATGGCATCAACTTTGGCTGTTGGTACTCAAAATCCAAACTTCTGAGACTCAAAAAGCCTTTTTTTCTCAACCTGTTTTTCCTACTAGGAGATTCAAAACTCTTATTTTGAAACTTATAAATTGAACATTGACTCGTCTTTCTCTTTTTATTTCTGTAGTAACTCCTCCCCTGAGGGCAGTAAACATTGAAAGCACGGCTCACTGCTGCCCGAGGGCTGGGAAAGAGAAAGGGAAGCAGACTATTCCTGGAATAATAAGTAGCTATCAGCAACAAAATTGCACAATAATATTGTGCACAACTTCCACGCCCTTAGCTCTTTCCTAAGCTTGACACATGTATTTCTCACTAGCTAACTCTGCATGAGCATCTTAAAAAAAAAACCAAAAAAACCCCTCAAACTTAATAGATCCAAAGCTGGTCACCATTGTCCTATATTCTCTGTCCGGAAATGGCATTATTATATATTTAGTCCCAAAGGCTAGAAGCTTCTGAGTGTCCTCAAATTCTACCCAACCCCCCAACTTTTCCCACGCCTACTTTATTATATAATAGAAATTCTTCTCCCTCTAATCTCATCAGAGTATTTCATTTTACTGATATCACTGACTGAGGTCAGTGCACCACCATTCTCTGCTTATTGGCTCAGACAGGTAGATTACCCTTTGTCCTTCCTGAGCCACATGTATCTTCCAAGACAAAGGTTTGTGTGCAGGTAGTTTATTTGGGGCCATGCTCCCAAGCAGTGGTGTGCTTGGACTCAGCTCCTACTGGCTTCCAAGGACCGACTGTGCACACGTCTATCCAACTGCAGAAATTGGCAAAAACTATAAACCAGGATTCTTTTTTTCCCTGGAGAGCTGGTAATTAAATATCAACCAGCATACCACTGATCCTAGGGAACACGAGTGAGGGCTTGAGAAGAATGAAACAGCGAAGGGGTAAAACCAATGCAATGGTTCTTGAGTTACTGGCTTTGATCTCTATTATTAAGTTGACGTGGGGCTCGCTCTCACTAAGAACCCCTGACGCATAGACTGTATCTCGGAATTATCTTCCCAAGGAAGGCGTGTTTATCCACTGGCTTCTCCTCCCCACCGGCAGGGCTGCCTGGGAGGGCGCTAACTCTCCTGCACGCCCGGGTCTGCCTGCGTGTGGAACGGCCGAGCGCGCTCCTGCCGGCACCCCAAGCAGCCGCGGCAGGGCAGCCCGGGTGCGGAAAGGGGGAGACACGCCAAGCAACTGCACTGAGCGGCTGCCCAGCGACGGCTCCACGCAGCTGGCTGCCGCAGCCCGGGCTGCAGCCGAGGCCGGCTGAGAGGGTGAGGAAGAGAGCGAAAGGGACCCGACACAAGGCTTAGCAGGACAGGCTACGGTGCCCGCGGCACTGCCTGGGCTCAGGCTGGTGACTAACGTTCATCATTTCTCTTCTCAGCCACGCGGTTTAGATTTCCCCCACCCTTGGCCGGCACCTCAGCAAGTCTGAGTTGTTGCCTGGTGGTGACTCAGATTTTTATCCCCAAGGGCTATGAACTGTCAGTTGTGTTAACCTTATCAGGCCACGGTTGCTGTGAGAGACCATTTGCAGTTAGTATTGGACCTGCAAGTACTAAGATAAGTCCCAATGAATCCCCTGGGCTCCACACATTTTGGAGGGGGGAGGTAATTAGGTTTATTTACTTACGTAGTTTTTCAATGGAGGTACTGGGGACTGAACCCAGGACCTTGTGCATGCTAAGTATGCACTCTACCACTGAGCTATACAATCTCACCTCCTTCAAAATCTATTCCTGTTTATGCTCTCTTGGTTTCTTTGAGGTATAGTAATGGGAACAATTTTTCCTTCCAGAGCAGGGATTACCATTTCCTTATTTAGGCTGTGCTGTGACCTGACTCAGAAATGCATCCACTATGTATCTGAAGGAGGTGATAGGAATTTGAAGAGGACAAGCATCATTTGAGAGGCACCTGCCCCGTGTAATGTCTTTGCAGGGCCTCCAGGTGAAGGAGGACATTGGACTCCAGCAAGGGCAAGGGAAGTGCTTCTGCCAGTCCAGAGGGCTCAGGGAAGTCTGGGTGGGTGAGTTTCTGAGGGCTGCCATTGCAAATTACCACAAACTGTGTGGCTTAAACAGCATAAAATTACTCTCTCACAATTTTGGGAGACCAGAAGTCCAAAATCTAGGTGTTGGCAGGGTTGCACTCCCGGTAGAAGTTCCAGAGGAGAGTTGGTTCCTTGCCTCTTCCAGCGTCTAGCAGCTGTTGGTGCCCCTGGTTCGTAGCCGCATCTCGCTGCTCCGCCTTCACATTGCCTTCTCCTCTGTGTATCTGTGTTATCTCCCTCTGCTTCTCTCATCAGAACACTTGTGATGGCACTTGGGGCTCACCTGGATAATCTAGAATAATCTCCTTATCTCAAGATCCTTGACTTAATCACATCTCCAAAGATCCCTTTTCCAAATAAGTTAATGTAATCACAAATTCCAAGGATTAGGACTTGATAGGTTTGGGTGGCCATGATTCAGCTTAATATCAACAGTGTTTCAAGATTCTTGGGCTCTTCCAACCAAATGCCCTCTTCTAAGGTTTACAGGATTGGTCCCAGTATCTTCTGCATCAGAGCCCTAACTCTGGCATGACCAACCTGTTGAGTCCAGGTATTCAGTCATTCCCACCCTTACCCTTAAAGCTTGGACTTGTTTTCATCACAACCTGCCTTGGAGCTGCAGGAAGATACAGATCTTTTGAATGCTGCCATGGGAGATTTCTGACTTTCACCATGCCATAACCTTGCCCACGCTGTCTTTCTGCCTGCAGTGCCCTTCTGCCTCATCCTTCTTCGGAAAGCAGTCACTCATTTCAGATGTCATCTGCTCCCCAAAGTCTCCCACAATTCCCCCCAAGCAAACTTAGTTGCTCTGTTTTTGGCATAATCATAGACTTAAAAAAAAAAAACCAAAAACTTATTCTTCCCTTAAAAAAAAAAAACCTTACTCAGCTTTCATTCTTTAAAAAAATTACTCATACCTCTTTTACAGTAGCTAACACATTGTCTAATAAATTATATTACAGTGCTCCCCGAATTAGTGTGGGAATTCCTTGAATATAGGCACCGTGTGTATTATCTTATCACTGGACCTTGGTAAACCAGTCAACAGCTATGTGCTAAATGAATGAAAGTTGAAATACATTTCCCAGCAATGGAGGAAAATGCATGTGGAACACTCATGTTTTTACCTCATAAAATTGTTATATTTCTGGATTTTATGTTGATTTCTTAATGCGAATGACAATTCTACAATACACAAGCCATATCTATACCATGAATACTCTGTAGCTCAAAACATTTGAGCCAATGTTATTGTTTGCTTTCACTCTCAAAAATAAAGTGAACTTACAAAGAACATTTCGTTTTGTTATTAACCGTTTTTGAGTGATAAAATGAGAAAGGGGGGGTTAAGAAAAAATATCACTAGTTACTGCGAACCAGTATTTCTACAGTGACTTTTATGGTTCAGCTTTTATTTAAAATGAGTAGCCTTTAGGATTATAAATGATACTTACCTGAATTATTAAAAAGACAGAAAGATAACATTTTGAATTGCAAAATGTTTTATATTGTTCCCTAGAAGAATAAAAGACATTATATTTGAGGGTTGTTTTCCTAACTATTCTTAAGTATGAATTAGGGAATCTATCCATTAAAGTAAATTTCAGTTAAAGTTAAGAAATTGCTTCTATTTTATTATAACATATAGAGTAAAAATATTATAAAGGAGAATTTCTATACTATAATTTGAAACAACTCAAATATGTGCCTAAAAATAAAATTACCTCCATATAAGACCAAGAAGACAAGTTAGTGAGTAATTAGAAGCTCAGTATTTTATTCAAAAAGTGAAAATTACCCTATAGGTAATATGGTGTGTGTGTGTACATGTGCAAGTGGGTGTGAAATTTTGTCTTCTTTCTTTATCTGCCACATTCCTAAGGCAAAGAAATCTTTTCTAAATGACACACAGCCTCATATCTAAACCATTGAGAAAACTCCAAGTTTTCTTACCAAATGTAGATTAACATTCCAGTTTTGTTATTAAGAGACGGTGAATGACAAAATGGCTTGAGGGTTTTGCAGGAAACCACTTATAAATTTAGCTAAAGTTCTTATCTACCTTCACAAACTTGTTTAGCTTTCAACTGAAGAGACTCAAGTGCAGATAAATAATTTGTAAGCAATTTATTAAATAAAATTTTGCATTTGAATTCTTTCTCCTTCTCTTGACTCATTTTGGAGGCCCAAAACAAAGTCACGTCTTCTAAGGAGATATTTCTGAGGTTAAAACACTACCTGTCCAGTGTATAGTGAAAGTACAAAAAACAACTTGGCATCTCCTACTCAGAATACACATACAGAATCACAGAATTCTAGAACAAGTGGGCATGTTCCTCCCTGTACATGGTAGATGATGTTGAAGGACAAAAAAAGTATTTAGTGCAGAATAAATACAAAAATAATGTTCTTTTGGTACATTGAGACTTTTGGATCAGTTTTACATATGGAAATATTTTTACAATGGAAATATTTTTCCTATTAAGTTAAAAATTCATAGGAAACAATGGAATCTAAACAACCAAATTAATATCAATAAGGGAATAGCTTAAATATATTGTGGTACATTGATAGTCTATATTTCCATAAATATAAGGATATAAATTTGATGGGTACATAATACCACAGATTACAAGACAGAATGTGGAAGGAAAAAGAAAACAAGTTGCTGAAAAATATATACTATTTACTATCCACATCAAACCTGTAACAATGGTAATTTGTGGCACAGGGGGAGATTATTGGAATTTGGGGATTTGGTTAAAAGGGACTTTAGCCTTATTGCTAATGTATTAATTTTTTTGAAGAAGAATTTTTAATCTTTTTTATATTATAAAGATTAAGTTAAACCATGATTAAATAATACAATAAATAAAAATATTTTTAACTATACAATGCTACATTAATGTAAGGTTTAATATAAATATAAACTTATATTTATATTTAATATAAAAATATTGGGTAAGATTTGGGGTAAGGAGGAAAAGCACTTCAAAATTACTCCTGATTCTTATTTGATGATAATGTTGTAAGAAAATGATTTTATAATTACTAAGAATCAGAGGACTTTTCAGAATAGCTTAACATTTCTATTCAAATGAGGACCCAAATTCTGGTTCATGATGGCTCTAGGACACTGTCACTTAATGAGAAAGAAGCAAGAAATGAGTATTTAGACGAAAACTATTGTAAAATATGTATCACTTGCTTTTGTCTGCCCAACAGGTCTCCCTTTGGAGAACTTCCACGCTATATAATTCTGAAAGAATGCCAATCACAAGCTCTCACACCCTTGACCACAGGGATGAGAATGTGGTCCAAGCCAGGCCACTCTCTTCTGGGAATTTAAGTTTTAAGTGTGGAATCTAATAAAGGATTCAATAAGAAAAAAGACAGATTACTCAGTAAAATACTTAAATACTCCGCAAAGTATTTAACATACTTAAATAGGCGCTTCACAAAGGAGGATATCTAATTGTTCAATGAGCATTTGAAAAGAAGGTGCTCAGCATCATTAGTCACCAAGGAAATGTGGACCATCTCAGAAAATGAGAGCACCCCGGGGTGAAGGGGTGGTTAGTTTTTATGGGCTGGGCAATTTCATATGCTAACAAGTAGGAGGAGTATTCCAACTATTTTGGAGAAGGGATGGGTCCAGGAATTGGGCCACCACCCACTTTTATGGTCAGCCTTGGAACTGTCACCATGCCTGTCATGGCTCTGGAGGGTGTGTCATTTAGCATGCTAAAGTATTGCAATGAGTACCTAAATACATAATGTAATATTAACAGACACAAAGGACAGTAAGACAATAATAGTAGAAGACTTTCACTCCCCACTTATGTCATTGGACAGATCACCCTGACAAAAAAATCAATAAGGAAACACAGGCCTTAAATGACACATTAGACCAGATGGACTTAACTGATATTTATAGAGCATTCCATCCAAAAGCAGCAGGATACACAATCTTTTCAGGTTCTCATGGAACATTCTCCAGGATAAATCACATGTACCTCTAAGATCAGGTACAAGACAAGGATGTCCAATCTCACTACTTTTATTCAACATTGTTTTGGAAGTCCTATCTACAGCAATCAGAGAAGAAAAAGAAATCAAAGGAATCCAAATTTGAAAAGAAGTAGTAGCTACTGTTTGGAGATGACATGATATTATACCTAGAAAATCCTAAAGATGACACCAGAAAACTGAGCTCATCAGTGAATTCAGTAAAGTTGCAGGACACAGAATTAATACACAGAAACTTATTTACAAAATGGAAATAGACACACAGACATGAAAAACAAACTTATGGTTACCAAAGGGGAAAGAGGGGTGGGGAAGGGATAAATTAGGAGTTTGGGATTAACATGTATTCACTACCATATATAAAATAGATAACCAATAAGGATGTACTGTATAGCACAGGGAACTATACTCAATATCGTGTAATAAGTTACAATGGAAAAGAATCTGAAAAAGAATATATATGTATGTATAGATAGATAGATAGATAGATATAAATAACTGAATCACTTTGCTATCTACCTGAAATTAACACAACATTGTAAATCAACTATACTTCAGTTAAAAAAAAAAATCCAACCAAAGTCCAAATGGTGGAAGATTTGACTGCTAGGAGACCTTAAGCCTCATTATATGCTCATTTTAATACGTTAGCATGCTAAATGACACACCTACCAGCACTATGACAGGAAGCATGGCAGTTCTGAGGCTGCCCATAAAAGGCCAAAAAGTGGGTGGTGGCCTAATTCCTGGAAATCCCTACCCCCTTCCCCAAAGTAGTTAGAATACTCCTCCCACTCATCAGCAAATGAAATTACCCAGACTTTAAAAACTAACTACCAGCACACCTCAGGGTGATCTTAAAATCAATGAAGTTAGAACACTCCCTTACACCATACACAAAAATAAACTCAAAATAGTTTAAAGACTTAAATAAAGACCAGACATGATAAACCTCCTGGAATAAAACATAGGCAAAACATTCTGTGACATAAATCTTAGCAATGTTCTCCTAGGGCAGTCTACCCAGGCAATAGAAATAAAAGCAAAAATTAACAAATGGGACCTAATTAAACTTATAAGCTTTTGCACAGCAAAGGAAACCACAAGCAAAACAAAATGACAACCTACGGAATGGGAGAAAATATTCGCAAATGATATGACTGACAACAGTTTAATTTCCAGAATATATAAACAACTTAACAAGAAAACAAACACCCAATCCAAAAATGGGCAGAAGACCTAAACAAGCAGTTCTCCAATGAAGACATACAAATAAATGGCTGATAGGCATATGAAAAAATGCTCAATATTGCTAATTATCAGAGAAATGCAAAATCAAAACTACAGTGAGGTATCACCTCACACCAGTCAGAATGGCCATGATTAAAAAGTCCACAAAGGATAAATGCTAGAGAAGGTGTGGAGAAAAGGGAACCCTCCTACACTGTTGGTGGGAATGTAGTTTGGTGCAGCCGTTATGGAAAACAGTATGGAGATTCCTCAAAAAGCTAAAAATAGACTTACCATATGATCCAGCAACCCCACTCCTAGGCATACATCAGGAGCGAACTCTAATTTGAAAAGATACATGCACCCCAATGTTCATAACAGCACTATACAACAACCAAGACATGGAAGCCACCTAAATGTTCATCAACAGATGACTGGATAAAGAAGTGGTGGTATATTTACACAACGGAATACTATGCAGCCATAAAAAAGAATAAAATAATGCCATTTGCAGCAACATAGATGGACCTGGAGATCATCATTCTAAGTGAAGTAAGCCAGAAAGAGAAAGAAAAATACCATATGGTATCATTCATACATGGAATCTAAAAAAGAAAAAAAGAGGGCACTAATGAACTCATCTACAAAACAGAAACAAACTTGCAGACACAATAAACAATATTATGGTTACTGGAGGAAAGGGGGTGAAAAGGTATAAATTAGGGAGTTTGAGATTTGCAATTAGCTACTATATGTAAAAATAGATTAAAAAACAAATTTCTTCTGTATAGCACAGGGAACTATATTCAATATCTTGTAATAACCCTTAATGAAAAAGAATATATGTATATATATACACGACTGGGATATTGTGCTGTACACCAGAAACTGACACACTGTAACTGACTATACTTCAATTAAAAAAAAAAAAAAAAGCTACTGCTTTTCCACTAAAAATAGTTTCTGGAATTCTTATTATTTATTTTTCTGTAAATGGTTTCCTATTTTCTGTAGAGGTTTCTACCGATATTTTAATTGTACTTCACTAAATCTATGACTAAATTTGGAAGGATATTGTGTTCCTCACCACGTTAATTATTTTTACCCCAGAATGTGACACATTGCTTCTTCTATTCAAATCTACCTTTATTGAAATGCTGTTTTATTAGATCTAGTTGGAATTTTATTAATTTTATTAATGGCTTTGTATCTTAGCATGGCTAACATATGCTGGATTGCTCAAAAAGAATTTTGATGACACATTAAGGGAAAAAAAATCGGACTGATAGAAAGTTGTAAAACATCAAAAAAAATCTGAATAATGATACTAATAATCCTAATTAGCTTCACTAAATCCAAAATTCCCATGTCCTAAAATAATGCTGTTTGTCAGCAGAGTGATTGGCACATGGCAACCTTCTCCCACTTGAACTGACACCGACTCATTTCTAAGCTAAGCTGTTTTGTGGTTCACACCTCCCTAGGGTAGGGTTGCCAGATAAAACACAAGATAGTTAAATCTGCATGCCAGACAAACAACTACTACTTCATTTTAGTGTAAGTATTCCCAAGCTTTGAATATTCCTTGTTAGTCTGGAAAACAAATTTTAACTGGAGATTTATATCAATATCTACACTTCTATTTATCTATATAGGTATGTGTGTCTATCTAATATTTTCCTAAATCTGGCAGCCCTACCCCCAACCCTAGGTATTACCAACTAGTTTTATTTTCTGGTCTGAGTGATACACTGTTCACAATTAATGCGCTGGTTAGTGGAGATGAAGCTTTTGAGACCAGTCAAGTAATAAAAGGTACATCTTCAAAGCATTCAGTGGTTTGCAGTCCACACTTTTTCAGGATATAAAAGACCAGGCCAGAAGGCGCGAGTCCCCATGTTCGAAATAATCGTACAATTTTACTGAACTGATCGCTCCTGTTCAGCTATCCTGAGAAGCCTGATCTTTAGTATATCTACCTAAGAATTCATCCCTTCCGTAGCTCCTCCTGGTTCTCTCAGAATCTTCCTTACCTGTGCCTTCCAGGTTTGTTGGGGATCTCCAATACCAGCTCAAGATCACTCATGGAAACTTGTTTCCTGTGTTCCCGCTAGGCTGTCAGTGTGTCTGACTCCCTGATGCAGGCTGCAGCCTGTCTGTGGCTTCCGGCCATCGCTTCCTCCCCTGCACAGCACTCTCCCCTCCTCCCAGACACAGTCCCGTTCTTCTTTTGCCCCACATGGTCTTCACGAGCCCGCTTCTCACGTCAGAATGACTGTGGGAAGGAGACAAGACGCCCCTGATGCTGGGCGCTCGCAGCTGACCTTGGTGTTCTCCTGCTGAACGTAAGGAATTTCATAGAATAAACATCAGACAAGGCCCCTGTGACCAGGATGGATCAAGACAGAAACAAATCCACACTGTAATCATGTCCAACCACTGTCCAAACCACAAAATGACCACCCAAACGTGTCCTGGCTGACAGGAGTGACGGCTGCTTCTTTGCCAGTGATGAGCTTTAGCTTTACTCTAGTCCTCCCTCCTTCTGGGTAAGGTTCAGTAAGATCCACAGTCACAGAATTACCCCTGCTTCCCAACAGACTCCAACCAGAGCAAGCTCTTGCCTCCTTAATCTCTCCCTAAAAGGAACAAGAGCCCGAATCCTTTAGGAAGGCTTTTCAAACACCCATAGCTACTGAGGCACGTGCCATGGGACGCTTCTCCCCTCTTGTAGGAGTAATAAAGCCAGCTGTTCAACTGCAGGAGTGTTCCAGGTGCTCTTTGACTGGAGGGCACTGACAACTCCCAGCAACCCATGATTCAGCACCAACAGTCTTCAGGGTCACTCCCAGGGTGGAGCAAAAGAGGGAGGCCTTTTGTCAAGCCCTAAGCTGCTCTGTGTTCCCTACAGGTATTCTTTTCTCTGGCTCCTACCTCACAGGTGGGCTCTAGAGGAGAGTACAGGTCTACCCACCTGTCAGCAGTCAACTTTCCATCCCTTCCACCCAGGACCACCTGGCCATTGGGGGAGTAGCTCCACTTGGCTGTTGGTGGGTAGCCCTGCTCTGATGGTTTCACTCTGTTTCAGTGGGACAAATAAATATAGAATAACTAAGCCCCTGGGCCATTAACCATCTAATTGGAACTGTGGCTTTGTAGCTCTGTCCTCAAACTCTAGAACAACAACCTTTGTCTTGGCAGAAACACCCACTTCTCCATCAGTGATCAAAGAGCAAGAAGAATGCTAGGCTAAGCATATAATCGACCCAAAGTTGGTACAGGAATATCTATATTATTAAAGTTCAGGGGAAAAGGGTCCCCATCTAGCATATGAGGCTGAAACGAGCAGCTTTAAACACCTGCTGAAGTCTATAACTTTCACCACACAGATATAATAATCTCAAAAAAAAAAAAAAAAAAAAAAAAGGAAAGAAAAAAAGAAATGTCCAGTATCTGCCAGGCTTCCTTGGGGATCAACTCTGACCATCCAAGGAGCCAGGAGGTGAACCCTTCTCTCTCTGGCCTCAAATATACTCCCACCAAAAATTATCCATCCAAACCTAGCAGTGTTGGTTGAACTCCATTGTTTTTAATTACCATGGGCTGTTTTGTGCCTTTCCCATTGTGAACACAAGTCTTCAGTCTCTGTTAGGGGATGTGCTTTGTTTACTCTCCTTAGGACACTGCCGTTTGCTGTCTGGATTTAGTTTCCATCCCATGTTTTGCTGGCCACAGGGTCAGGAGCAGAGTCCAGCCTGCCCTAATCTAGAGAACCTGGTCTCCCCACCATGGCCCAGTGAACCCAACGCCCTTGCCACTGTCCCCACCAACTTCCATCTGGGCAGGACTCACCCAGTAGTCACGTAAAGGGTGGTACTAACCTTTTCCTCTGTTCTCCGTGAGCTTCCCTTGACTTTGTTGTTATGCTCATTCCTTCTCTGTTTAGATTTTCTTCCTATTCGCCACTTCTCTTCCTTAACTTACTAGTGTTTAATCAGAGTTCTCTAGCTTTAGTAGCATTCAGTTTTCACAGCTTTTTGGACAGGACACATCATATTATAGGATTAGTCAAAATTAAATGAGAGGATCTCTAAGGTCCGTTTCAACTCTACAGTTACGTGGTTCCTTGGAACACTGTTTTCCTCATTTCTGCCCACTAAATAAACAATTTAATTAGAATTTTCACTTTAGGGGATATTTTATTGACTCTGTTTAGAGTTAGTTTAGAAGACAGAATGCCAGGTCATAAACAAGTCTCTCAACCTTGGAAATAGAGAAATTCAGATCAAAGCAACAACAAAGTATTGTTTTTAATCAATCAAACTGACAAAGATTAAAAAATAACACTAATTTCCAGGATAGGTAAAACTGACCGTATAGTACTTTGGTACATCTTTCTGGAAAAGAATCTGAAAAAAAATGCACTAACATTGTAAATGTCCATATTCCACATTTAGGGATTTAAGAGTTCTTTGTATATTTTCTATTTACATTTTGCTGATAATAGTGATGTCCAGAATCTTTTCATTTATGTGTTGGCTATTTGAATGTCTTTTTTTGGAAACGTGTCTATTTAATTACGCTGCCTGTTTAAAAAAATTGAATCGTTTGGGGTTTTTTGCTGTTGAGTTGTATGAGTTCTTTGCATATTTTGGATATTAACTCCTGATCAGATAGATGGTTTGCAAATATTTTCTTCCCTTCTGTATGTTGCCTTTTTATTTTACTGATTATTTCTTTTATTGCACAGAAGAGTTTTAGTTTGATGTAGCCCTGCTGTATTTTTGCTTCTATTGTGTCTGCTTTTGGTGGCATATGCAAAATTCTTTGCCAAAAATCAATGCCAAGGGGCTTTCCTCCTATGTTTTCTTGTAGGAGTTTTATAGTTTCGGGTCTTACATAAATGTTTGTTAATGGAACAGGATAGAGAGCCCAGACATAAACACACACACTGAAGATTAGTTAATCTATGACAAAGGAGGCAAGAATATACAATGGAGAAAAGACAGTCTCTTCAGTAAGTGGTGCTGGAAAAACTGGACAGCTACATGTAAAAGGATGAAATTAGAACAGTCTGTAACACCATATACAAAAATAAACTCAAAATGAATGGAAGACCTAAATCTAGGACAAAATACTGTAAATTCCTGCAAGAAAACATAGGCAGAACACACTTTGACATAAATTGCAGCAATATTTTTTTGGTTCTGTCTCTTAAAGCAAAGGAAACAAAAACAAAAAGAAACAAATGGGATCCAATCAAACTTGAAAGCTTTTGCACAGCAAAATGAAAAGACAACCGTTAAATGGAAGAAGATATCTGCAAATGTTATGACTGATAAGAGGTTAATAGCCAACATATTTAAACAGCTCATACAACTCAACATCAAAAAAATAATAATAACCCAGTCAAAAATGGGTGTAAGAACTGAACAGACATTTTTCAAAAGAGGAAATGCAGGTGGTTAAAAGGCACATGAAAAGATGCTCAGCATTGCTACTATCAGGGAAATGCAAATCAAAACCACAACGAGGTACCACCTCACACCCATCAGAATGACTATCATCAAAAAGAACACAAATAACAAATGTTAGTGAGGATATGGAGAAAAAGGAACCCTTGTACACTGTTGGTGGGAATGTAAATTGGTGCAGCTAACGTAGAAAAACGGAGGTTTCTCAAAGAACTAAAAATAGAACTACCATATGACCCAGCAAGTCTGTTCCTGGGTATATCCAAAAAAAACAAAAACACTAATTTGAAAAGATACATGCACCCCAATGTTCATAGCAGCATTATTTACGATTGCCAAGGTATGGAAGCAACTTGAGTGTCCTTCAACACGTGACTGGATAAAGAAGATGTAGTGTATATATACATATACAATGAAATACTACTCAGCCACAAAAAAGAATGAAATTTTGACACATGCAACAACATGGATGGACTTGGAGGGCATTTTGCTAACTAAAATACATCAGACAGAAGGACAGATAATGTATGATATCACTTACATGTGGAATCTAAAAAAATAAAACAAACTGAATAAAACAAAATAGAAACAGACTCTCAGATGCAGAGAACAAACTAGTGGTTTCCAGTGGGGAGAGGGAAGGAGGGAGGGGTATAGGGGTAGGGGGAAAAATGTTATTATGGGATTATACAAAGTCATGTGTGTGAAACTTTTGAAAATTATAAAGCACTATAGAATTTAAAGACTCTTTCATTCAACAAAAAATACTACAATTCAATGAAACTGTATATATATATGTATATTTAAATACTATTGATTTAAAGTCTTATAATTCTTTTTTTCCTTCCCTTCCTTCCTTTTTTTAGGGGAGGTGCGAAGGGGAACTTACCTCATCAATGAGTTTGCATGAGGCTAGACTGCCAAAGGGCTGATTTCTTCATATTATATAAACCATACTATTTGTGCATTTAAAAAACAATTTAAAATCACAGGTAATTGTTTTCTCTGTTAGTTCTTTCTTTCATATACAATCTTCCAGAATGATAAAAAAAAAATTGAGGCTCTAGTCACAATTAGGTTCAACTGTCAGGAATGACTTAACATCTTCCTTATCCCCAGGAAGGGTGTGAACCAAACAGAGAACAACCATACAAGTCCAGCTGTTGGTTTCCACCATTCTGATTTATGGTGCATCCCAGCTCAGAACAGGAAAACAGCATGGTTTTGCACCAGATTATGGGAAGGAGAATGGGATACATTTTCTGGTTTCTTCTAGAAAGAGTTATTTTGCTTGAAGTTTTGTTTCCCGAACATCTAAACACCAACTCTCAAATATAAAATTCTAAACACCAAAGTCATAAATCATAAGGGATTTCTGAAGCATTCTTCATAACCATCTGGGTCATTCTTTCCCTTTACTAGCATGGATAATTTGGAGTTAATTCAGAGTTAATACCTAGGAAATAAATACCACATGATTTTCAGGTTAAAGGTGAGAAAAAAGGAGAAAGGGCAGTTCCTGTGCCTTGATGCAACACTCTTCCATCTGCAGAAGCGGCTGTAGCTCACAAGCGTGACTCATATGGGAACACTGAAAAGAGCACCACGTGCTGGAAAACAGTGTAGATGACAGGCTGCTTATCTCATTGGGCTGATGCAATCCTGGAATTTCCTGAATTGAAAGACAATTTAGAACCAGAGGCAGAGACCCTGGGCTTTTAGGCCTTTAGTTAATTCTGCCCCTTCCCCCTCCTTTTTAAAGCATTTTTCTGTTTCCGTCCTTTCTAATGTAGGAGGTGACCATTGCTAACAATTACACTGTGCCAGATGCTAATCTAAATGTTTAATTTTTTAAACCTTCTCAACGCTCTTACAAGGTGATCATCCCATTTTACAGACAAGGCAACTGAGATGCAAAAATTCTATGTAACTGTTTTAGGTCACACAGGAGAAAATGTAAGACTCTTCTCTTGGAGACCCATACCTGAGGGTCTTTGCCTTCAGTGCTCAGGTTGTGTCTAAGTCTTCCAGGAAGCCCCACTCTTAGAAAGACCATGCCCACTGAGCTGTGACAAAGAGGACGTTGCCGCCTCAGTAAACTCAGTGCTCTGGTCACCCATTTTTAACAATGAAATTGGAGCTTTTTAAAAACTATATTAGAATTTTATTTTTCTATGATTGTTTCAGATTGCTCTTAGTATTTTGATTGTCTTTAATGTTTTGGTAGAAAAGGGTCACCACCTAAGATCTCCCTGCTGCCCCCCACACCTTTCTAGGATTTAAAGAGTGGGATCGATTTATTTGGGGTTTTAAGATTATTTTCAGATAAAATCAAATGAGCAAGTCCAAATAATCTTTTATAGCTCATTATTTTGTTCTGGATTTAATACCAATATTTGCATAAATAAGAGATCAGAATTAAAAAACAGGCAAGGAATATGTTGGCTTGATAATTATCCAATTATCTTCTTGGGTGTCACACAATTCAAAATCCATACATCCTTCACTTCTTATCGTCATATAGGAATGGAGAAAACTACAAATGTGTTGTAAACCTGGAGTCCATGCCAATGATGGAGTCTATTCAGCCTTGGATACTTTTGGTATAAGACTTCCACCTGGCAGTCACATCCATCCAAACTACATATGCCCACTGGCAACTCACTAGGAAGGCAAGGAGCACAGAGTAAATATAGATCAATTGCCTACAGACTTACTACCTGGAGCCCAGGTGCCCAGAGCAGTGTCTCTAGCACCTCCTAGCCAGGAATGGAGTTAGATATTCAGAGTTAATACCAGTCTGAGGGTCTTTTACTACTTCCGTTTACTCTTGAGACAGAGTTCAACTCTTGCTCTCATGTGTTCCTGGAGTTACCAGAATGTTTCAAAGGTTAAAGTCAATGTTCTTTGACCTCACCTGTAGTGCAGGGTTTTTGCTCTGTTAGGGCCTCTGCCAAGTGTTACTTCAAGGTTTCTTTCTTATCTGTTGAGACTTACCTCTGTTTAAAAGAGGACAGGTCATACTAAACTAGTGGAAGATAGACAGAACTCTTCTATTAGAATATATATTCTAAGTAAGTGAAAAGTGTGATTTATAATCACACACACGTATATAAACCAGCACAACTGATGCTTTGATTATTGCTGATTTGAAGACAAATTCCTAACTCTCTTCATTCCGTGGTGACATGTAATCAGTACACTTACAATTTTTAACATGGAGGAGTACCAACAGACGGAGATACTGATGGGAAGTGACCTGATTTGTCCCCATAGAACCCTGGAAATGCTCAGGGATTACAAGTGCTGAGTGCCTCAGAAGGCAGAGGTTGAGGTGTGCGTGAAGAGAGAGTGTGTGTGTGTGTGTAGTGTGAGGAACAACAGCAGGAGGATTGTTTGAAAGTCTGTGTAAGCAAAAGTCACATTCCCAAGTTTCCAACCGCACTCTAGGTACTGAGGCCCCTGCACTTCCCCGAAACTTGCAGCAGAAGGGACGCTTTGGAGAAATCAGACCAGAGGCTCTGGACTTGAGGACACCAGGAATAAAGGAGAGTGAGGATGAGATGACAGATTTAAAACAAGCAAGTGATATTCTGCATACTGAAAGGTGAAACATTCTCCTTCCCTGCTGAGTTTCAGAGTAACAATAACCAGTCTTATAAACACAGGCAGGAGATGGAAAAGATGGACATTCTCAGGAAAAAATGTCTACAGATACTGACCTTTGGCATTACACAAAGAAAAAGGCAGCTGGCCACCTCACTGCTCTAGAGTAAAGACGACTGATCAACGAGGACTGTTCATTCATACTACTTGAATTATATATGAAAAAAGCAAATATACACACATATGTAAAAAAGCCTCGATACATACATACCTAAGTAGTTACATCTCGGAACAGAACAAGATGGAAAGGGCAGGATCTTGCTGTGTTTTACCACATGCCTTTAATAGTTACATAATATTTAAAAACTATAGACTAATAATACTTTGGTGAAAGTGATATAACATACAGCTTACAGTAAATTATATTATTTCTTATCAGTGAATAATTTAAGGGGTGCACATCTTAATGGAATACCACTCATATACTTGTGCTGGGACTGCTAATGGCACAGAGCTTCGTGGAGATGATTTCACACTATCAATCAAATCCAAAAATGTGCTTACTGCTGAACATGGAAATTCTTCTTTAGGAATTAATCCATGGAACCACTCTCCCCAATACACAAAGATATATGTATATGAATTGCAATGCAGCATTACTTGTCTATTGTAGAGAATTGGTCAAATAAATTAATAATATAAGATTAAAAAAAAAAAGAATTTACACCTTAACTTAACTAAACATGTTATAGGTAAAATAACCCTATTCCTTTCCAGGAGGAACTAGATTGCTCTCTTTAAGAATATTCCCCATCTATACTGTTGGTAGGAATGTAAATTGGTACAGCCACTATGGAAAACAGTATGGAGGTTCCTCAAAAAACTAAAAAAAGAGTTACCATATGATCCAGCAATCCCACTTCTGGGCATATATCTGGAAAGATGGAACCCTAATTTGAAAAAATACATGTACCCCAATGTTCATAGCACTATTTACAATAGCCAAAGCATGGAAGGAATCCAAGTGTCCATCAACAGATGACTGGATAAAGAAGATGAGGTATAGATGTACACAATGGAATATTATTCAGCCAAAAGTCAAATGAAATATTGCCATTTTGGCAACATGGATGGACCTAGAGATGATCATACTAAGTGAAATAAGTCAGACAGAGAAAGACAAATATCATATGATATCACTTATATGTGGAATCTAAAAAATAATACAAATGGACTTATTTACAAAACAGAAACAGACTCACAGACATAGAAATAAAATGGATGGTTACCAAAGGGGAAAGGTGGGGAGAGGGATAAATCAGGACTGTGGGATTAGCAGATACACAGTACTGTATATAAAATAGATAAACAACAAGGATTTACTGCGTAGCACAGGGAACTATATTCAATATCTTATAATAACCTATAATGGAAAAGAACTGAAAAAAGATATGTATATATAACTGAATCACTTTGCTGTACAGCTGAAACTAACACAATATTGTAAATCAACTATACTTCAATTAAAAAAAAAAAACTTCCCATACAGGAGATAACTGTTTAATGAAAGACAAAGAGATTTCCCCAATAAGGTATTTCCATGAAGACATCAGAACCCAGACAAGGGAAGCAGAAGACTGTCTTTCAGTGGATACATTACTCTTTCTAAATCAGCCTTGATATCTGCCATAAATGGCTATTACCTACCTAGAAATTCAAATGCTTCCTATTTAAGAATGTTGTTGAGCTATAGTTTGAGGCATTCACTTGAAAACTGTGGAATACTGTGCAAAAAAAAAAAAAATTAACAAGCCTTTGATAGACACATCATTTCTCATTAATTGCACAGAGTGAAGAGACATTTTAAGAACACATTATCTCTTCATCAGTATTAGGTCATGCCCCACGTAGAAATCAAGACCAGCCTCTGATACTAAATGGAGAAAATCTACAGGGTCAGGAGACATAGGTCAGGGCTTAATTATCCAGTTATTCAGTACAAAAAGTTATATGGATTATTTAAAGGCTCCTTTGAAGAAAAACTGACAGTTCTTTCTAGAATCTTCTTCTTCAGGAGTAACTTAATATTATGACCAAAGCGGAGATCTGAAAAAACTAAACTAAGTCTTAAATTTATTCTATTACCTCATAAATTTACCAAAACAAGTTTTAGTTCAATGATTAATCAATCCATATCTTTCCCTATAAAAATGACCTCCCAGTTTAAGTGGGGATTCTTTCTACTGAGTATCAGACTATGAAGAGATGTTAAATAGGTCAGAAGAAATAACCAAATTTGATAAGGAAATCTCTCAGTGCAGAAACTTTGATAAAGCCTTTAAACCTTGATTACATTTAACATCCATCTTTCCACAGTGCCTTGCAAGCCATGTCAGTGAAGAAGTGGTTCAACAAATATTTTGAAAGCCATGATGGCCTTTTTAAAGAAATACAACGGGTCAAAACAAAACTATAAAATTAGCAATAATTCTAAAGTATAACAAAGTCTCGGCATGTCTGTCAAGTTGTACTGAGGTAATGTTTAGAGACATTAACCTTGGACTTTTCTGTCTCCTAAAATTACTCTGTAGTTTTCCACTGGTTGGATAATGGCATCCACTGTTTGATGAGGGCGGACGCTGCTTACAAAGAAACAATTCCAATAGTTTAACTGAAGGACTGCATGAATTTTTAAATTCACACCTGGCAAAATAATCTGAAATCACAGTGTTTTGGATTTGTATGAGCCAAGCCTTTGACAGAGAAATGGTTTCGTTTTAAATTCAAAGAGGGGTTGGTTCCAAATTTTCAACCAGATTGGAGGATCAGACTTTAGGCTTTATAAAAGGTAATCATGGAGCAGTGAGCAATGCACTCTGACTCCTGGGCAGTTCCCTACCCCCAGGGCAGGACAATCAAAAAAGATTTTCTGGGGCCAGGAGAGAGGAATCAGAGAAAGAGGGAGAGAACTACAAAGTTAAATGCTTGAATGCGGCTACAAGAACCCAACCCTTCGTGCTGGAGCAGCCAGACCGGTGGTGGGGGGCCAAGCTGGTGGAGCTTGGGCCAGTAATCAAAGCAGAAGCCCAGCCCCCATTTCCCACATGGAGGGCACCCCTGCAGAGTGCCCCACACCACTACGGGTGGCCTCAGTAGAGTAAAAGTGGCACCATAATGTGTTTGAGTCTCTGGTTCCCCATGACCTGGACCAGATCTCTGAGTTCCTTGGGCCCAGGTTGACAGGCCAGGCATGATAAGTGGAGGGAGACATGGGATTGCTGGCGGAAAAAGAAAGCAAAGGATGTGGGATGCAATATTCAAAGTTTCTTTCCTGTACTCTGAGGGATGCAAAGACCTGAGCCTCCTATGAGAGGATAAAGATATGACGCACCAAGCAAAGTCATAAAGCAACTCGAGTCCTAAGTGTGGAGGCTTAGGGGATATTTGGAAAGACGGCTTGGGAGAAAGAGATAGGATTTTAAAGCTAGGCTTGGAGCAGAACCCAACGCTACTGACACAGAAGCTGAGCAGACCTGGGAGGTGCTGGGAAGCAGAGAGTGACAAGGGCAGGGCTGTACTGATCTGGGCAGAACCTCCGCTCAGGGGGTGCCCACAGCCCTTTCTCAGCCACAAGCCAAGGAGGACCTGGCCCCCAGCAAGGAGAAGAGGGATTTGGGTTGAGGGACCAGCCCACACTGTCTGCTGCTCTTAAGAAAATACAGGCGCTTACCTTGTTGATGTGAAGCGAGGGCCACCATGCACAGCCCTGTCGGGAGTATCACCCGTACAGACGAGGACAGAAGTGATGCCCCTGGGCTGTGTAATGCACATCCTGCACTCCTGTACTTTGGGCCTTGTCTAAAGCCTGTCTGAAGCTTATCTCCCACCAAGGGAGGCTCTGTGTACCTGATAGCTGAAGCTTCCTAAGAGGTGGGGTCAGTGGGAGAATGAAGGAAAGCCACTGATGAAGGAATGTGAGGATTTTACTTAAGACTGAGGCCACCCAGGTAAACCTAGAAGGCTTTTAAAGAAAGATGAAACAGATTGTATACAGAAACCTTCTGGAAGTGAGGACATCTAGACGAGAGTAAATGTCTTGGTGGAGACCATGGCTAACTCCTTAGAAGAAAGGAATCTGGAATTTTGAACACTATTTGCTAATTTTAAACCAAGATTTATTTTCTTTCCAAAAACGATACCTGTTGCCCAATGAGTCTTCAACCATGAGAATGGCCTTCACTGCTTTAGGGAAAGGCTGATTCAGCCAGAACAAAGAAGGCCACTGAAGGGTTGCAAAGCAGTGAGTGCATATGTGTGTTCCTGTAGTCTGTGTGCTTGAAGTCAGAGCAGGCAAAGCTGCCTGAAACCCTGCATGTGCAACAAGTTTAAAGTTTATGGTCATAATGACTAAGACACAAACAAATGTAAGCTTCTTTATTTGTCAATAAAAATAGAGCTCCTCATTTCCACAAATGTTGGGAAAACATTTCATCCTGCCCCTTTAAGGTAGCTCCAGTTTAAAACCTCATCTCTTTGGGAAAAATAACTGAAAGGTGGCAGAATATGCCAGCCCCAAATATGCCTTTTAGGCACAAGGGTTGTTTTGAGCTAAGGTAATTGAGAAGAATCAGGTCTAAGAAAAGTCATGGGGACATAATGCAGAGCAGGGTGACCATAGTTAAGCTCACTGGATGGCATACTTGACAGTAGCTCGGAGAATGTATCTTAAAAGTTCTCAGCACAAGAAAAAAAAATTCTTTAACTATGGATGGTGACGGATGTTAAGTGGACTTCTTGTGATGACCATAGCAATATATACAAATAACGAATCACTGCATTGTACACATGAAACTGATATACTGTTGTTAATTATACCTCAATAAAATTTTTAAAAAATGCTATTTGTCTATGAAACAGTTTTCTTAAAAAAAAAAAAAAGAAAAGAAAAGAAAGAAAAAAGAAAAGCTTCCTGCCTTCCCTCTATTTGCCTAAAAGCAGGACATAAATTTGCGAAGGTGCCCCTCCTCCCCCTCTGCCAGGAGGGACAGAAGCTAATCAGTGGAGACTTCAGACCCTGTCAGTCTGGAGATGACCCCGGAGGAGGCCTCTACACACAGCCTTTACTGCCTGGCCTTTGTCTCTCATTAGTTTCCCATATACTTTTCCGCCCCTGGAGATTCTAGGTCCTTTTTCTTTTTCTTGTCAGTGCTCTAAAATGCATTGTCTCTTTGCTAAGATACTACAGAAACTAAAGTTCTAACCAAACCTATGAATCCAAACTTATGAGTTCCTCATCTCTGGGGTCTCCCATGTGTTACATGTGTGATAAACAGAAGCTCATGAACTTCTGTTTGTTTCCTCCTGTTAATCTGTCATTTGTTATAGGGGCCCCAGCTGCGAACTTAGAACAGTAGAAGGAAAATTATTTTTTCTTCCCTACATAACCAATTTAAGATTCAAATTTCATTAATTCAAAATCAAACTCCACATTCAGGCTTCTCTGGGTCTCTCTACCCTTTGCCCCAGGGCTGTGCTCTGAGTGCAGGTGGCAAGTGGCCTGGGCCCGCACTGTGCTGTGGAGAGGGCTGCCTGGCCCACCTGCAGGCCTGCCGACCTCTGCCCCTGCTAGCCTAAGATGACACCTTGCTCAGCTAAGGGGTCTTATTCTCTGCTGTGTGCACCGGCAGCCAGCACCTGCTGGGACCGCCTGCTGTGTTGTCCTGCCATCACCCACTTGGAAGCCTGTGGTGCTGGCCCTGGCCTCCCTGCTCAGGGGTGTGCACTCCTCAGCTGGAACCCAGTCCTTCCCCAGGGACACCCCCTCATCCTGCACAGAGGCACGTGGCCTCTGGGGCTTGTCCAGGACACACATAACCCCAGAAAACCCACAGAAAACCACAATCACAGGCTGTTTCTCTGCCTAAAACCCCACCCATTGCTACTCTGTTGTTGGTGTCGGCTATTTTTTAAGGTGGTGTCCTTCCAAACTTCCAGACAGAAAATAGTGCATGAGCCCCCCTGCTCTGGGAATCTCAGGCTGATGTTCTTTATCCCCACCTGCTCCCATTCCCGGAGCTTGAAAATCCTGTGTTCCTCGGTCTTTTCTCCAAGCTCCTCCTCCTAAGCAGGGAAGGGTTTTTATTGCCTTTTTGTGTGACAGGAAATTGCCATGACCTCATGTCCTATACCCTATGGTTTATGTTAAAAACTCTAAACTTAACCATCCCTGCTTTGGGCCTAGAGATTTAAAGAGAACGTTTGGGAAGTTGAAAACAAAACAGAACAAAGGCAGGCCTGTTCTATCTCCAGTGGTTGGCCTTTGTAGTTGGTGTGTGCATTAGGAGCCTGCCTGCCGTCTAGTCCTTTCCTGTCCTGCCGCTGCCCATCTCTCTGGTCTGAGGGCCTGGATGCCTGCAGGTCCCCATGGTCCTGGCTCTGGCTGGGTTCAGCCCCTGGGTGACACTAGCAGGAGATGGGGCTGGGGATGGGAAGGGAGAAGTCTGAGTATGTCTCTCTGCCTCTGTGGTATGTCTGGCAGGAGCTGCCTTATTCCACTGCGGACCCTGCAACGATAGGCTCCTCCCTCTGTCCCTCCAGTCTTGCTGATGCTGCTCATCTCAGGGTGACTTCACCATCCACTCTTTGGCTTCTCATCTCTTCCATCTCCTGTGAGCCAATTACCTAAGTCAATTTTCCTTTACTGTAAGTTCTTATAGGGGTTCCTGTTTTCCTGGTTAGACTCTGACTGCACACCTGGCTTTCAAGACTCTTGCTTTTCACTGTTTACAGTAGCCAAGACATGGAAGCAACGTAAATGTCCATTGACAGATGACTGGATAAAGAAAATGTGGTATGTATATACATACACACAATGGGTTATTACTCAGCCATAAAAAAGAATAAAATAATGCCATTTGTAGCAACATGGATAGACCTGGAGATTTATACTAAGTGAAGTAAGTCAGAAAGAGAAAGACAAATATCAAATGACATCACTTATATGTGGAATCTAAAAAAATGAGACAAGTGAACTTATTTACGAGGCAGAAACAGACCCACAGACATAGAAAACAAACTTATGGTTACCAAAGGGAAAGGGGAGGGGGAGGGTTAAATTAGGAGTTTGGGATTAGCAGCTACAAACTACTATATATAAAATAGACAAACAACAAGGACCTACTGTATAGCACAGGGAACTATCTTTAATACCTTGTCGTAACCTATAATGAAAAAGAATACATATATATGTATAACTGAACCACTATGCTATACACTGGAAACTAACACAACATTGTAAATCAATTGTACATCACTAAAATAAAAAGACTTTTGCTTCTGAAATGGGCTTCAAGATTAAATAATGACTCTGCATTCCTGCTGTAAAAATCCTGATCCTTCTTAAGGCAATGGAGACTAAATTAGGGGGTAATGTGATCAAAGAAGTACAGAAATAAAAAGCACATTAATATTTTAAACACATCTCACCACCAAAGCATACACAATCATTGCATTCATTGTATTGCTACTTGAATAGACTTTTTTTTTTTTTTTTGATGCCCTTACATACTCATGTGGCAAAGTTCTCAGATGTTCCGTTAACCATGTGATCTCTCTGGGATCCTACACTTTGTCTCCGACCTCTTTCTTATGGAAGATTATACCCTGTTCAATAGTAAGTCACACAACCCACTCAGCTTCATGAAGGGATGGCATATATGCTCAGGTGTAACAAAATCAGTTTTACACACTAACCAAAACATGGCTGCAGAAAGGAGTTTGAGAACATCAGTGTGTAAAGACTGGTACTGACCAGTCCAACAAAGACACTAAAATCTGCATATCCAAAGGGGAAACAAAGAGATCACACAGATCAAACGTCTATGGGGCCAGACAGGTAATATAAATGGAAAAGCATGTCCTGCACATTACACAAGGGAGCAGGGGCACACGGAAACTAGAGAGGAGGTGTGTTCTTGAACGGGGAGGGGGTCTCTGCCTAGGTCAGGCTGACCGGGTAAGAATGGAGATCCCTTGTTATGAAATTTTACAATATTTGAACAGAAATCAGCAATCTAGATTGCATGTGACAACTTCATGATTTGTAAAGTAGCATCAACTAACTAAAAAATTTTTTAAAATATCATGCAAATCTAATAAAACATATTTCAAGCTAGACAGGACCCAACTCACCAGTTTGCAATCTCTGTCCTAACTGGACATTATACTTGGAGCAATGTACACTATGTGTTCAAATAATCTACCTTAACTCAGTAACTTTTGCGGATATTTTAGTTACATCCACAATGTGGTCGATTCTCTTGAATATTTTCATTCATATGAAACAAAAATTCTTTAATGGTAAGCCAAATTTTTGAAAATAGCCAATATAATATTAACATGAGTTACCTTTAATAAACAGAAAAAAATGGGGGAAATGAATTTGGGTTTATTTTTTATCTCTCAGTTTCACTACCTGCATACATGTTTCTTTGTGGAACATTCTAGTGGGTGGGAGGGCTGTAGCTCTGGGAGGAAGGGAGCCCCAGCTGGGCCCAAAGGAGGGGATGGGGAGGAGCAGAGCCTGGTTCACTGACTGGTGCCTCAGAGAGACTGGGGGCACCGCTATCACTGACTGAATTCATTATAATCTCTTCATCTCTGCATTTAAGGCGATAGAGTCCTACACTACATCTCAGGTCTTACCTCTTTGTGTTCCAAGATCACGTTTTCAAGCTTTTTTGCCTCTGGGCTTGTTTATCCAACGCTCTCCACCTCAGCCAGTTGAAATGTTACTTGAACTTCAAAACTCAAATGCTACCTCATCCAAAAGTCTTCTGCTAACATTTTGGAGTTTTCTTTCTTTAGAGTGTCCATAGAACTTTTTGTCTGTATTTTGACATTTATATTCTGCTTTGAAACACAGATTCTTGAGTTCTTGTCTTACGCGCATCAGACAACTAGGACATTTAGAGCACCAACTGCATCTTATTTTTGATCATTTGGAGTTGCCTAACGTTCAGCTTGGCACAAATTAGACACTGGAGCGGTCTGTCTTGTGTTGGTGAGAGGAAGAGTTCTCCATCTAGTGGTAGAACTGAAAAATTGCAAGCAACTTTTGCCTTCTCTAACAATTATGGTATTAACAGAAGACTGCCTCATAGATACTACACAGTGCTTCAACTTTTGTCTCTACTGAGGAGACTACTGCTACTTCTTAATCAGACATGGAGCTCCTTTATAGAATTTTTGATCAAAATAGTTCAAGAAATTTCTCTAGATGATAAAAGATGCTATAAACAATCAATAGATTCCTTTAATCGGGTAAGTTTCCTTTATCAGGCTTAGACAAGTGTTACCGCTGCTTTCTGACCCATGACATAAATATCTTGGAATAAATGGAGATATTCTCTGAACTCTTCTAGTTTATCAAACCCATATTTGTATAATTTGTGAACTAAAGGATTCTCTACAAGAGCTGTTTCTCACTTACTCAAGGACAAGTCCAGAAAAGTTAAGGTTAATACTCTGAACTGTAGGTTTATACAGAGCATGATTTCTGGTAGATTAGGACTTACCCAATGATGTAGAGGTCTTACCTGACAGAATTTCGAGTCAATTGCTGCTTTTATATTCCACTTTCTTCTTTCTCTCTTTCTCCAGGTTTAAAAGGATTTCAGGGGGAGAACAGAATCCCCCCCCCCCCGAAATTGGGTCCATGTGGGGTGATCTCAAGACTTGAGGAGTCTGGTAACTCATAAAACAGTTTGGAGACTCTATTTTAGTGTTTGGTATCATTCTTCTAAAATTGGCTTTCTAAAAATACAGAAAAAGAGAAGTTAAGGTGGTTTTGACATTAAGGCTAAAGTAAACATGATGATAAAATGCTCTCATAAGATTAATTTTTAAATTTCATGTATTTTATTTTGTGTACAGTCATTCTAGTTCTGTTCCTAAGCATAAATATCTGGTATTTGACTAACATTTTTGTGGTACAATGATAGATTGAAAAACCTTAGCCACAATACTTTGTGGCTCTTCCCATCAATAAGATGAGACGAGAAACTACCCAGTTCTCTGCTGCTTCCCCATCTCTTAAATCTGGGCTGACTGTCTGACCTGCTTTGACCAACAGAATGTGGTGGGAGTGACACTGTACAAGTTCTTAAAGACTCACCACAAGGAGCCTTGCAGCTCCTGTTTTTTCCTTCTGGGAACGCTGCCCTGAGACCACCGTGTAAGGAAACTGGTCTAGCCTACTGAAGATGAGAGGACCAAGGCGTCCCAGCCGGGAGCTAAGTCAGCTGTCAGCCCTGTGAGTAAGGCCGTCGTGCACCTTCCAGCCCAGCTAACCCTCTGCTGAATGCAGCCCTGTGAGTGAGCCCAAAACCTCTACATTTTGATGGGGGAAGCCCAAAGAACTTGAGCTATCTTTAGTCCATCACAGTATTTCTGTTGCATTCGTCTATTGCTTTGTAACTGGCTATCCCAAAACTTAGTGATTTAAAACCACCTCTGTGCATTTACTCACAGTTCTGGAATTTCGGTTTGCTGGACTTAGCAGGACAGTTCTTCGCCTGTGGCTGGGAAGGCTTGGAATTCAAGACAGGTTTTCCCACAAGTCTGGTGTCTCACTGCGATGGCTGGAACATCGAGGGCCTGGCCAGCGTGACAGTGTGATCAGATAAGATGTCTGTATCTGCTCTTTGTCCTGTCGCAGAGCTCCTGAAACTCTTGGGATTTTCTGAGTGATGTGGTGAGAGAAGGGTCTTTTGTTAATCACAGTAAGCCCCCTTCAACCATACCTGAGTTTATGTTAATGCGATGACTGGTGGCCAACGCCCCTGGATAGCTTCAGGAAGGGGGCTGGTCACTGGGGGAACCAATCATGGGACTAGAGGGTTGGAACTTTTAGTCTTACCCCCTAGTCTCCATGGAGGGGAGAGAAGCTGGAGACTGAGCTAATCACCAAAGGCCAATGATTCAATCAGCCATGTCTTCATAATGGAGCCTTCATAAAATGAATAACCTATGGAGTTCAGAGAACTTCTGGGTTGGTGAACACATTCATGTACCAGGAGGGTCCACACCCCAACTTCACAGGACAGAAGCTCCTGTGTTCAGGACTTCTCCAGACCTCAGCTCACATACCTCTTCCTTTGGCTATTCTCTGTATAATATCCTTCATAATATCCTTTCTAATAGGCCAAGAGTGGTAAGTAAAGTGTTTCCCTGAGTTCTGAGCCATTACAGCAAATTATCAAACCTGAGGAGTGGGTGGTAGGAACAACAGATTTGTAGCCAAGTTGGACAGAAGTGTGGGTAACCTGGGGACCCACTGCTTGTGATGGACATCTGAAGGTGGGGGCAGTCTCGTGGGACAGAGAGGGCCAATACTCTGGGTAAATAGTGTGAGAACTGAATTAAATGGTGGGACACCAGTTGGTGTCCATGGAGAACTGGAGAACTGCTTGTTGTGGAAAATCTACACATTTGGTGTCAGAAGTGCTGTGAGTAGAGAAAGTTTTCTTTTAGCCAGGCATCTTCCAGCTCTCCACCTCGGTGGCTGAATCTCTTCCCATGTGGCTCGGGGCCCCAAGAGGACAAAACTGGAAAGTGCACAGTCTTGTAAGACCTGGCACGGTATCACGTCTGTGGCATTCTACTTGTCAAAACAAGCCGCAGAGCCAGCCCAGATTCAGGGGGAGGAGAAATAGACTCCATGCCTCCATGCAGGGACAGAAAAGATTTTGTGGCTATCTTCAATCTACTGCAGTGCATCCTCTGGCCATAAATTATTTGCATTTCTCCCTTCCGCAAAACACATTCATCTCTTCCAGTACCTCCCAAGTCTCATCCAGTGTGGCAGCAGCTCAGTGTTCCAAATTTCATCCTTTGGATCAGGTCGAGATGTGGATGAGGATGCTTGGGTGTGGCTTTTCTCAATCTGGAAATCTGTGAATCAAAAATTCAAGTTATCTGCCACCATCAACGCCACCTCCCCTACCCCACATGCAGTGGTGAGAGAGGGATAAGATAACAGCATTAGATGCTCCCATTTTGGGGGAGGGGGCATTGAAGGCACAAAGCAGGCACGCACGGGTCCTCAGCAGTTCTGAAGTCCAGCTGCACACGTGTGGCCAGTGTCCCTGGCTCCAGATGCAGGGACTGTTACTTGACTGGGGCTTGTTTATGCTCCCCCCACACCACACCTCGCCAAGTTGCCATCAGTTTACCTTTTTCTTTTCTTTCTTGCCATTTCAAATGATCTTGCTTATGAATTTCCTAATGTGTTCACTTCTTTTCTTAATCCACTGTTCTTGGCTGCTGGCTCTGTCCTCTGAGACCTTTTTCCTTTTCAATGAGAAATGGTTCACCTTTGAAGCTGAGTAATTTCTCAGTCTGCTTCTTGCTCATGGGAAGGTGAGGGCGCAGAGGTCTCTACATTTTGAGTTGTCTTTGTTCCTTTAGTCTAAGAGTGTACAATTCCTTTAAAAATGCTGTGGATGTTCTGAACATTAAGTTATAACATACTCTGTTAGACAAAAGTCACACTCTGGTCCACACATCTCTTGGATATGGGCAGGCCCTCTCCACCCTGAGCTGTGAGATCTTAAAATAGGTCTTACAGCCACACCCTTACTTCGGTCTTGACTAAGGTCACATTTTGTTGGCAGCATCCTGAGGCCATTTATTACTTTGAGAACCCTTGGTGGCAGGAGAGTCTGGGATAGAGAAAGAGTTTTATTTTCCAACCCATCAAGCCCAAGGTAGCATATATTTTCTCTAAATTCTGCCTGAAAATCGAACTGCTCATTCATCTCTCCTTCCCACATTTTATCATAGGCAGCTACAAGAAGCAAATTAGCCCCTTTGGCATTCCACTTGGAAATTTCTTTTGGCCAGGTCCACAAGTTCGTTAAGCACATTTTCTATCTCACATGTTACCGTAGTCATCAGCTTCACCTATTTTTCCCCTACTTTACGACACAGATAAGCATCTTTCCAGCCTTCAGTTTCCTCACTGCCTTTGCCATCCTTCCAGCCTTCTGCCACGGCTCAGTCTCTAAATCATCTGTTTTAGGTTTCTGTTACGGTAGCACCCCACCTCCAGGTACAACCTTCTGCTTCAGTTTTCTATTGCCTTGTAATTAACCACCTCTATAATGACTAAAAACAGTGATTTATTGTTTCTCATGATTTTGTGAGTTCACTGCAGTAATGCGACTACATTCATTTAGGAGCTTGCTGGGGCTGGTATGTCCAAGGTGAGCCCTCGTCCTCTGGAAGCTGCCTCCATACGAACTCCCATCACATGCTAGTCTAGCCTGAGCCACTTTTCAGCATGGTGGCTAGCCTCCAGAGAGAGCGTTCCAAGAGGACAAGCCCCAGTGTGCAAGTACTTATCAAGCCTCCTTCCATCACGCTTGTCCCACTGGCCAGAGCAAGGCACACGATAAAGTCCAGAGTCAACGTGGGAGGGGAGGCCAAGGGAATGAATACTGGACGGGATGGTTTACTGGGGGTCATGGTCTACCGCACTCTCCAACTTCATGTCTTACTAGTTTCTCTTTTTCCCTATGCTGTATTTACACTGTGTTCCTTGCTGTTACTGACATGGAAATCTCTTCCTTGCCTCAATCGTTGCTTTTGATTTTCTTTACCTGGATCACTCTATCACCAGTCTTCAAATGTCTGTTCTTTTATAGTCTTTAGGTATCAGCCAAAATGTCACACCTCCCCTCCCCCTACCCCACCACGTTACTATCACATAACCTGTTCCTTTCTTTCTTGATGTTTGAAATAATCTTGTTTATGAATTTTCTAACTTGTTTGCTATTTTCCTCCCCCTACCAAAATATGGTCCCAGGGGGTCTTGTCTGCTTTGTCTGCAGCTGTATTCCCAGCACTTCACATGGGTCGAGCACAAACTAAGTGCTTAATAAACGTTTCTGAACGTATGATGAACAAACAGATAAATGAATGAAGTAATTAAATCTTAGTGTAAAGGAATTTGTAAGTAAATATGTTTATTTTGTATAGAAGCTGAATCAAAGTTTTAAACCATCATTGACTACTAAAAATCAGGAGTGACCCAGAAAAGTCTTTTTGAGAAAGGTGCTTAACAGTAGTTACAGCTTGCTGAAATATTTATAATAAATGAAATATTTGAGATTTGCTTCAAAATGATCTGGAGAACATGGAGAAATGAGTTGAGGGTACAGATAAAATGAGACTGTGAATTGACGCTTATTTAAGTTGGGCTAAGGGTACATGAGGGTTCATTATACTGTTCTCTTAACTCACATATTTATTTGAAATTTCCATTATAAAAAGTTTTAAAATTATATGTAGATTACTAAGGGACTGAAGAGCATTAGAAAGACTGTGGAAAATATTCACAACTATGAACTAATTTATTAATATTCCCACTTTTCCTACATTTTTTAGAAAGAGTTATGATGGGAGGGATTCTAAAGATCATCCAGGAATGTCATTGGCTAGATGATCTGAGGGTTATTTAGATGTTGCATTTAACCTATAATGGACCTTATTTTAAGATATTCCTGGAATTTTGCATGCAGAACAGTTTTCTGGAAAGCAAGTCATTTCCCCATTGATTTCCATTCAGTTTTGAAGACATGCTCTCATACCTCCCGTTGACTTCTCTGTCTGCTAACTATAGCTCAAGGCAGGAGGTGGGAAGTGCCACGCTCATGTAAGCACTGGCATTTTGCCTTGATCTGCGGCTCGAACAGGTATCTGATGCAACAAATTTTTCTGTTCCCTGCCTGGAACAAGAAGTCAGGGAGAGTAGGAGTTTGCCTCAACAGATGCCATCCTCAAGCTGGCAGCTCTTTGCCTGGCTTAGTTATCAGTCTGGGGAGTCGCTCATCTGTTGGCAGAATTCAATTAATAAGGTACTTTTAATTATTATGTATCTTTCATACAAGTCTTAATTTGGGAAAATCTAGAAGAAATATGGCTTCGTCCCTGGTATTAAGGAGCCTGCAGGGTCTTACAGGGCACAGGAACAAGTCTAGCCTTAAAGCATTATCTGATATTTTCCACCCAGAACTAGAAGATTATTATGTGGTTGGGGGCTGCCATACCCTGGCCATTCATTTAAGGAGTCAGGACCATGGGGCCAAAATCATCCAGCACAAAGCTGACTCATGAGTGAGCGATGGAATCAATGATGTAGTTACTGGGGCAGAAGACCAGGTGGCTGGTTTCCAAGCAGAGCATCAGGGTCTCGCACTCCTAGAGACCCCCAGATTTGCTATAACCAGGCAAATCCACTTAGGAAGACCATTCTGCTGGGCATCTCTGCCTCTGGAATAGCAATAAGGAAACACGTGTGAATTCGTTTTAATGGAAGTCTTTTTGCTGGGAGATTTGTCTTCACTCACAATTCACACACACCCTACATTTACTGCTGTCTGATTACAAAGATGGTTGGAGAAAGGCCAAAACACAGAAATGGAGGTGTGTGAAAGGAAGAGACCTGGGGTGAGAGAGGCCTAACAGTTTGGGGTGCCTTCAGCTGCAAGTAACAGTGAGCTCCAAGGATGGGTTAATTCACCCAGTCTCACCTCCCCACACAGCTTCATGTTCTCAGGGAGACCCTGAATTTGTAGGGGAGAAAGCACTGGGCCAGGGGCCAGGTGGCCTATGTACTGGTCTTGACTCATCAATTATCTCACCTTTCCAGACCCTGTTATCCCACCTCAACAAGGAGGGAGGGGTCCAACTTCTCTGAGATGTCAGGATCTAAAGGTCCAGGAACGCTGAGTGTGTAGCTCCTACGGGTCATGTGGGTCATGGATCATCGACAAGTGGGAGGAGCTAGTTCCTCACTTTGCAATTATGTTCAAAGCCCCAAACTGACCTTGGTCTTTTGGAATAAGTTAAATGAAGGTACCTGCCACAGTGCTCAATGAATGTGAGTCTCCTGTTTCCTTCCTACAGCTCAAGTCCACCTTCCATATGTAGGACCATCTCACACAGAAAAGAGAGAGAAGCAGTTGTGATTTGCAAATGCAAAACAAGCCTATGTCAAGACTTCCTTTAAAAAATAGCTTATTACATTGAAATATATATATTTGCATAGCATAATTTCACAAAGGCTATAGTAGACTCCAGTCACCAAAATAAAAATTAAAATACAAAAATGTTATATTCTTATTGGAATTCAGTTGGATTTGAGGATGTTACCGTTTATAGACTCACAGTAAAATAGTGGTTTAATTCAAGATTCATTTAATGCAAATATTTGAAGTCCTACCAGAAAGACCATAAGGCTATTGTCAAATCAGTTAAATTTCTGTTATAAGCAGTAAGGGTGACCATCTGCTGTGGTTGGCAAGCAAATTAACATACTTCAAAATGCAAATCCATCTTAGTCTACCCCTCCAGACCTCAAAGCAGGCATCTTGGCTATAGACAATTTAGATCTAACATCTAGTACTCCAACTACAACGATATCCAATGTCTTTAAATAGGCAAGAGATACTATATAATAAACGTCCTATTCATTTGTTATTATGAAGGATGACAATTTCTTAGCTTCATACTTTGTGCCTCATTGAGAAACAATCTGAAAATCACTAGCATCAATTCAATTAAGCAAACAAGGATTGTGCCCTTGCTATAGACAGGTCCCTGGGCTCCATGCTTTGAGGCATACAGTGAAAGGTGCCTTTCAGGAACTTCCAGTTTAGTGGGGGATATAGATACACACATGATCGCCCATACAAGGCAGAATACTATCAGAGAGGCCCGAATTCAGTGCCACAGGGGTCTCCTTATTTTACAGGCATATTTGGCAAAGACTTCCCCTAAGATGGCAGTAGGGGTGGTTTTGAAGGAAAGTACGCCTCAGTTAAAAAAAAAGAAATACAGAGAACAGCCTAAGCAAGACTTAGAGGCACAGGAGCGTGCTCTATTCAGGAGATAGCAAGTGGTCCTGTTTGGCTAGACGCACTCTGTAAGGTGCAGCTCAGAAAGTTGCGTGGGAACCACGGTGGGCATCCACTATGGTTTTTTTTGCCTGGCTTTGATTCTCCTTCTGGAAACAGGACCCTGATGTTCCCTTGGGAAACTATGCCTGCCCTCTTTTCAGCTCAGGAGAGTTGAAGGAACTGAATGTGCAGTGCCCTGAATACCCTCCAAGAGAGCTTAGACTCTGAGTTGTATATTTTAAATCTCTTATTTAATAGAATGGAGAATCAGAAAAATCTTTCTAAATGAAAAATATTCAAGCATACATAGAAGTTAAAAAAAACAAAATGATGAATCTTCATAAACCCATTCCATACCCAGATGAAACAATTATAGGCACACCTCATTTTATTGTGCTTCACTTTATTACACTTTGGAGATAATGCAGTTTCTCTTTCTCTCTCTTTCTTTCCCTCCCTCCCTCCAGCCTTCCCTCCCTCCCTCTCTCCTGTCTTTTTTACAAATTGACAGTTTGTGGTAACCCTGAGTTGCCACAAGTCTATCAGCGCCGTCTCCCCAACAGCATTATTTTAGAAGTAAGTTATGTACATTGTTGTTTTAGGAAAAAAATGTTATTGCACACTTAATAGACTACAGTATAGTGTAAACATAACTTTTCTATGTACTGGAAAACCGAAAAGTTCACGTGACTTACTTTATTGCCATGTTCACTCTACGGAGGTCTGAAACCAAACCTGCATTATTTCCAACGTACGCCTGTGCCATGATTTTATCATTCTTCCTGTATCCTCCTCTCTGTCTTTTGCCAAAGTATTTCAAAGTAAACCTTGGACATCTTGTATTTTCCCTTCTACATATTTTAGCATGCATCTCTAAAAAGTATGGACATTTTCTTACAAACACCTAGTGAGTCTTTGGAATTGACTACTGCTCAGTCCATAGTAAAAGCTCCCTATCTCCAAAATGTCTCTGTAAGCTGGCTTGTTTAAATCACGTTCTAAACAAGGTCCATACATGGAATGTGGTTTTTATAGCTGTTAAGTCTATTTTAACCTATAGCATCCCTCCTCATTCCATTTTTCTTTCTTTATGCTACTGTCTTGCTGAGGAACTACGTCCGTGGTCCCTTAGAATGCTCCCTGTTTCTGGACGGGTCTGGTTGCTTCGCTGGGGTGTTGTTTAACTTGTCCCTCTGTTTCCTGTATTTCTTATGAATAGAACTTCCCCATGTCTGCTTGTCCCACATTTACTAATAGGAATGCTAAGACTGACCAGTGGGTTCAGGTGGTGACAGCCTGATCCTGACGCTCCAAAATTTCCTGTCCATCTACTACATATTGCTTTCATCCAGTGACGATCTTTGTCTGAATTTTCTATTTCATTAGGGGATGCAAAGTGGTGATTTTCTAATTATACCATTCTTTCCACACTTGTTATTTGGAATTTTTCGCTAAAGAAGAATTTTCCCTGTGTCAAGTAGGGCTAGTTGATATACGAAAGTCAAGTTTCCTTATAATTGTCAATTTTCAACATACTATTAAAAATAACTTTACAAACTGCAAAATATAACAAATGCATAAAGCCACATAAAATAAGTAATACTTTAATAAATTATTGGAAGCAAACACCTTGGCAACCACTACCTAGGTAAGGAAACAGAACTTTGGCAGCCACCCCAGGAGCCATCTGTATGTCCATTTATTCTGATTTTTATGATAATCATTTCCTTGCTTTTTAAAAATATTTTATCACCCAAGTGTTCATCCCTAAACACTATAGTTAGTTTTCATCTATTTTTAAATTTAATATAAACTGTAATATGACGTTTTAAAAAAGTCTCTTTTAATCTACAAGTTCTCCATCGCTTTTTCTTTCTTCCTTTTTTTTTTTTTCCCTTGAAATTTATTTGTTAAAGAAACTCAACTGTTTGATCTGTTGAGTTTTCCAGACTCTGGATTTTACTGATTGTATCCCCATGATGCAGTGTTTCCTGATCTATATACTTCCTGTAAATTGGTAATTGGGAACAGAGACTTGGTTAGATTTCAGTTCCATTTTTGGAGGCAAGACTACTTAACTGTGGGTTGTGTTCTTCTGTTTGGGGGCACATGATGTCTGTTTATTTCTCTCTTTGTGATGTTAGTAGCCGTCAATGCCCATTGTCGAGATTAATTCATTAGGGATTGTAAAATGATGATATTCCAATTTTATCACTCCCTCATTTATTAGCTAGAATATTTCTGTCTAGATCAGCTCCCCCTCATCTATTATTTGATTACCCAGTGGTACAGCTCACATAAGAAAGGCAGGGTAAATATTTGATTCTTTCCCTCTACCCAACTTTAAAAATAATAACTTAGTGTTGCCTATCATCCTCAAAAGGTGACCAATTAATTTTTTAGGATCATTAAAACTCATGGATTTAAACATTTTAAGATTATCAATCCACTGAAGTTATTTTCCTTATTGAGTTTAAGTTGTTCTATCTTTGGCCAGTGGCAGCCTCTTTAAGTTGGTTCCTGTGTCCTTCGGGCATGACCTCAGTAGTATTTGATAGCTTCCTTGCTATTGTACGGCAAGATATTCCACGAGTTCATATTGATACTTCCAACACAGTCAGGACTGTATTGTTTTTACTTCACATCTTCTATCTTACATCAGTATCCCCTTTCTTGTGAGAATCCACATTCTCAGAGACCAGAGAATGATAGAATTAGATTATCACACAATTACAGTTTGCATAGTCTTACATTTTATCTACAGTCTTAGAAAAATCACCCATTTTACCACCACCAATAATACTGAAGCAGTTTAAAAAAAATGTTTGCATATACTCTCTCCGTTTTCTTTAGTTTTATCCACATTTTCACAGCCTATATCCAAAACAGTCTACTCTTTAACTCTCATGCAGTATGTGTTTTGCAAGTAAATAGGTATTTGACGCTCACCACCAGTCCTTAGGTTGGTATCTCTCTGGTCATCTGGATGTCTGAAGTTTGTTCTCCAGCCGATGCTTTAGGAAATGTGAGATGAAACAATATTAAATGCCTTTGCCCCCACAATGTTTCCAACAGAGGATGCCATCAAACACAGATTTTGTTTTGATTTGTTTTGGGCAAACTGATAGTTGAGGAGGGGTAACTTGGCATGGTTTTAATTTGTATTTCTCTTAGTATGAATCAGGGTAGGCATTTTTTAAATTATGCTTAAGGATCATTTCTTCTTTCTGTGAGCTGTTTGTCACATCTTTTGTCCACTTTTCTATGGGGTTGTTGGCTTTCCTCCTTTCCTCATTTTTAGGAGATTTTTCCTTATTAGGGTCATTACTCCTTTGTATGTGATATGGGTTATAAATATCTCTTCCTACTCTGTTATTTGTTGTTTGACTTTACTTATGGAGATTTAGGTATGTGACTCTACAGTATGTTTAAAACCTTCCAGGATTAACCCTTCACACATTGCTTTTTTTCAGATTTTTTGGGGGGCTATCATTGTTTATATTCTCATTGTAAGTATATATTCAATTTGTCTAGCTCTTGGAAAAAAAGACTGACATTTTTATTGGGATCATGTTAAATTTTTCAATAGACACAGGGAGAACTGATATCTTTATGATTTTGAGTCTTCCCATCTACGAACATGGTTTTCTCATTCCATTTGCTCCGGCCTATCCTGTGTCTTTCAGTAAAATGTGCTTAAAATTTTTTCCTCATTTAATTTTTGCATGTTTCTTTTTAGGTTCATGCCTGAATAGTGTATCTTTTTTGTTGCTAGCGTAAAAAGAGTCTTCTTTTGCATTATATCTTCTAGCTGGTTATTGCTGATGTATATGAAGAATATTGATTTCTGAATATCAAAGGCTTTTGAGTTAAGGATTTCAAAGGGGTCACAGTATAAAAATTATTAGAAGAATGAGAGATAATTAAGTATTTCAAGTGAGCAATGAGTCCATGTACCAGAGTAGGATCAGGAGGAAAAGGAAAGAACAAGGGGATAGGGACCTCGAAGGTACAGGACTTGGAAAGTAATCTGATGCTGAGGAGAGGTTGGAGGAAAGGGCACAAGAGCCCCCAACTGGGTGACTGCAGTGATGGTTATGTTAACAGATAATAAGAAGAGGAGAGGGTTGGGGAGAAGAGAACGAATTTCAATTTTGGGTGTTTAGATTTTAAGACTGGAAGTCAGGGAGAGATTAAGTCTGAAAACTTAGACTTAGAAGCCATCTGGAAGGGCTGTGGGAGGGTTGGAAATGATGAGGGAGAGAAAGTAGAATAAGAAAAGACAATGATTGAATGTGGAAGGATTTCTGTATGTCAGTAGTAGACAGAAGAAGCTGATCCCTGAAATAGACTGGCGAGGAGGGGTCTGAGGTAGGAAGTGAAGAATATAAAGTCATAGAAACCAAAGGAACAGTGACACAAGGTTAACCAATTATGAAGTGATTTTTGAGACAGCCATTTCAGAACTGCTATGAGGGTGAGGTAAAATTGTGAAAGATTAAATAAAGAGGTCTTACTGACTGGGGGTGAATCTGCATAGGACATTTAAACTCTTGTGTCTTTCAAACATCTGAAATCGAAATACAAGGTCCCATGATTTAAATAATCTATGTAGGTATCGGTTAAACAAACATGCTCAGGTGACAGTGACTCGGCTTAAATTTTATTAAGTTATTTCTTATGGCCACATAACCTAATTCAAAGTTCACCCCTTTGCCTGAATATACATTCTTACTTTACCTCCTGACAGATGTGATGCGTGTGTTCGAGGAAAACACAGCATTTTAGTGCTAAAAAGGAAAAGAATTCTTCCCACTCCTAGGTGAATGTTTGTTCTGTTATGTGGGCATGTGTAACAATCATAACAGCTTGTATTTAGGGCTTTATAGAATATTGTTATATCTCACTGAACTTCACAAAAGATTCTGGGAAGTAACAAGGACAGGGGTCATTATTCTTAGTAAAGTGCACAGAGGGGAAAAGGATGACAAAAACACATCTAGATCTCAGAAGTTCCTGACTCAGCCTGTGGGCATACGTTATGAGTCAGAACTGAGTGTAGGAAATGTTTATTCTAGCTGTCTTAAGCAGAAAAATACTTAAGGCAGGCAGTTTGGCACCTATACATAAATGAAAGAACAAGTTTTAGATTGTGCCTCCAGAAATGACTCCCAGGACAACATGGTAGAGTGGACCACTGGGGGACCAAATCCATACCTGGAATCACTCCAGAGATCAGGAAGCCAGACCAGGACTTTGCTGATACTGCTGCTGTTAGCATCACTGCCACCACCGGACTGCTTCTTGATAGTCACAGAACTGTTAAGTTGGTGCGGGAACATAAATCCCAGACACCTCAGGATCTCAAGAATGGACACTGGAACATTGCTGCTGAAACTCTTGCTATGAGCTTGCTTGCAAGAAAATCACACACACACAAAAAAATGGGTAGGAGGATAGCTTTTGTTTCATTTTCATCCTCCAGATCTTGCAAGAATGCATCTAATAGATGGAATGCAATTCATATCCAGAACCCGAGCTGTGAGGAAGTCTAGAAAGTGTAGCTTTTGGCTTCCCAGGATCTGCATACTAGGAAGAGGCCAGAACAGAAACTGAGCAAGCCATTTTACAGTATTTGCCAGAGCAAACCTTTTGTGTTGACATTCAAGATGTTGGCAAAAGTGATGAACAGGCCAGAATCATGTGGCACACCACTAGGAAATGCTCTCCAGATGAGTATCGTTACTAGTATCCAAATAACTTGTCAGGGTTATGGTTATAATTGGCAGAGCTGAGACTTAAACACAGGTCTGACAACAATGACAGAATGCCTTTCAACTTGATCCATTAGTTTTGTATAGTTGTTTAAGAAGCTTAGACTCCACCTGTACTTATTTTTTTTTTTTTTTTGCAGGGGGAACAGTTATGAAATATCAAATCTGTGGAAATATCAGGGCATTCTAAGGTTCTCTCCCAATTTGCCAATTCCAATGAAGAGGAGATGTAAGTTTGCCTTCCTTCAGGGAAACTCGTGGTGGCTTAGTGATTCCCATGCTCATTGAACATGCCACACTCCTGCTTAAAACCTTCTGGTGGCTATGTTGGTTAGAATCTGGATTCATGTTGAGTGACAGAAAACTCAAAATTATGACTTAAACCAGAAAGAGGCTTCTGTCTCATGGAAAACACATCCAGAGGCAAGCAGTCAGGACCAGCAGAGCAGCTCCCCTCTGTCATCAGGCCCTCAGGCTCCTTTTATCTTGTTCCTCCCTCATCCTTAGCACGTGGCTTTACCGCCGAACCCAAGGAAGCTACCAGAGTTCTAGTCATCATATTCACATCCCAGCTGGCTGGGAGGAAGGAGGGCAGGAGCACTGCAAAGACACACACAAACCTTTTGATTGTATCTTTTTGGCTGAGTACTTGGTAAGTGGTCCCCCTTAACAAGGGAAGCTGGTAAACGTAGACCTTGGCACAGATGGCTAGGAGAATGTGTATCAGTAGCAAACAGCAGTCTCTGCTACAGTGACATCACGGCATCCTGCAGTCCTGTTCTTTGTGCATCTTCCTTATTGTACTGTAAAATTTCAAAATGACTGACGCCTTCTCTAGCCTTGGCACAGGGACTGGCATATTTTAGACATTTTATCATTGTTTAACAGAACATTTTTTTGTCAAGTTTTTATTTCCTGATGAAATTTTAAAAAGTGGTTTATTTAAATCTAGTTTCTCTCTTGATTTCCCATACACCAGGGCATGTACTTCCAAGAACGAGAGAGGAGGGAAAAGAACTCAAATAATTGAGTTTTTAAAAAATACAGGTAAAAATTCAAAAGCAACAAAAAAATGAAAAGAAGTATAAGAAATATAAAACTCAGAGTCTAAATAGAAACAAAATCCCTATAAAGATCAAACTTAATTCTAAGTATTAAGCCAGAACGAAAACTTCAAAGAAGCCACCAAATCAAATTACTACAGCAGGTAATTTGAACAAGTATCTTAAGTACAGCATAAGAACTAGATCTCGGAACCAAGTTAATTCCGGCTCTACCTGTTACCCTTAGCAGTTTATCTCTGAGCTAAAATTTTCTCACTTGAAAAATGGTATTTTTTCAGAATTGTTAAAATGAGAAAATGAGCATATATGCAAAGTGTTTAATACAGGGTCTAGTGCAAGGAAATATTGTATATATAGTAGCAAGGCTGTTCTCACAATATATTTCATTTATAAAATCATTTTCCCTTCCTTCCAAAAAATTTAGTACTTCTTAGAAATAAAGTCTATCTTGAAAATGGCGGGGTTTTTTGTTTTTCCATTTCTCCCCTTACAAGCATATTATAGCTCCAGGGCTGGTCATATACATAGTTTTAAAAATTTCAGATTATATACTACTGATAAATGATCCCACCTGCAAATTAATTCTAATTATTTAAAAATTCATTTATAGCAATATATACCAAAATAAATCTCTACAGACTGAGCAGAATCAAAGTTTTGGTCTTCTATTATGGTAACAGATACTAAGGGCATTTGCATTTACAATACGCAATAATGCTTGATTTTTCAACTCAGAGAGGGAAGGCAGGATTCCAGTTAACAGTTTAAACTGGTTAACAGGCTACTTCTAAATGTAGCCCTTACTAAGAACCTTCTTTTGCCCAGTTATTGAATCTTCTAAGTCTGAATTCTCAGCTCTTTCCTTCTAGGTAGCATGTTATCTATACTTCTAATTGGCACTTCTCAAAGAACATGTAATTAGTTCTTCACAAGACTATGAGTCTCTCTCAAAGGTGGGCACAAGATCTTAGGTCCTGGTATCTTTTCTAGGTTATAGAACTCATTTTAGGTGGTTGACCACATGCTCCTGGAAATGGGCCCTTCCCATAGCTATAAAAGGTGAATCAAGAATCTAAACTAGTTGGTTTTAGGGTGGGCCTTTGACCTTGTTTTGTATAAAGGGACTAAGTGTGGGGGAGGGAGGTGGAAGTGGGTTGGGAGGGAGTGCCTAATGGGAGAGTCTGGGAAAGATTTTTCTTTCTGATAAAACGCTGAGAGCTGCCCTTGCCACCTCATTTGGGGTGTATGAAGATGCAATATTTGGAGCTGTGGTAGACATCTTGTGACCATGAGGCAATAGACACACGAAAGCAAAGCTGAAGAGGGTGGTACAGGAACACAAGAGTCTGATTCTTGATAACACTGAGTCATTGAATGAACCCATGCACCTCCCTATCTCCATAGCATTATGTTAAAATGAGATATGTCCTTATGGTTAAAGCTAGTGTTAGGTTTTCTCTTACTTACCGCCCAAAGCATCTCAGGTACTACACATTTTTTCCTCTAGAATTTCCTACTGGTTCCATGATCCATATCCAGTGCTTATTCTTGACCATATTAAAAAAAAGTCTCCCCTTGTCACTGAGAATCCCCCTAAATGAACGATTTTAAAGTAACATCCAGATAGCTTGCTACTTCTTTTATTTTATCTTGAGTGACTGCTGATTGTCTTCCTCAGGGTTAGTTTTTCTTCAGGTACTTTGGAATTTTAGTTTGCAGCTTCTTTACGAGTCTTCCTGCTACAACTGTTTCCACCACCTGTCCACACTCAGGGCTCCAGTCCTGTGGTGATAGTGGGGTTATCACGGATCTAAGCAGATCTGTATACACAAGGGAGCATGCTGCTTGGCTCAGGGCCTGGCCCTGGCTGCTGCTGCATCTTACTCTCCTTTCAAGAGCGAGGAATCTCCATGGCAAACCCTGGCTTCTTATTTTTTAGGAGCTGAAATTTATGGCTGCTCTTTCCTGCTTCCAGACTTACAGCCCAGGTGCTGGCTTACAAGTTCAGTGCACTTATCACTTTGTACTTCTGGTTCACCAAAATGCCTATGTTGCTTTTGGACATAGCTGTGCTTTAAAATTCCCTCCACTTTCCTATTATTTTTTCAATTCAAAGCTTCCAAAATATCCACATCTAGATACTCCATGGGCGAACACTTTAAAGCAAACAATACATGTCAATGAGCAAAAGGAAAACTTTTGTGGGGGGGGACAACATAAAGGTCTATGCCAAGTACCATTCTCTGGTAGTAAATTCTAAGTGAACAGCAGAGTTCTGATGAACGAAGTATCTGTGCAGCCTTCCAGGTTAGTAGCAGAGAACAGGCTAGCAGCACTGTTCCTCCTGGTGCTGATTTTTTTCCTATTGCCTTGAATTTCAGGAGATCAAAGGAAGAACGGCTTCGGGTCTGTTTATAAAACAGCATGCGGCCTATATAAAGTAGATCCCATAAATCACCTTAAGATCCAGTCAGTTTAATATAAAATGTTTTTAATTGTTTTCGAAAACATTTAAAAAACAATTTTTGAGCACTTTCAATAAAAAAAGAGAACTGAAATGCTACTGCAATATTCAACTACCGTAGTTTCAGCAGGTACAACAGACAACAAAACACTGGGGAGATCTTGACTTTCTGCACTAAATGAAAACATGAAACAGGGCTTGTTTTTGTCATTTATGGTGTAGTAAAGCACATTATAGTACAGGACTATTATATGAACCTCGGATGCACTGCACAAAAAAACACTTTCCTTCTTTTCAGTTCAAAAGTCAGTGCTTATTGCAATTATATGCAAAATTATTTACTTCATGAAGTCTTATCATGATAAACAGTATGCAAAATGTTTTAAACATCAAAACGATGAAAATAATCTGAGAAAAGAACATATTCAACAACAACTAAGCAGAATTAGTAAACATAAAAAAGTAACTAACTTGTGAATAACTATGCTTGTCTGGTTAACACTGAACCAGGTTCAATACAGCCAAGGGGGAAAAAAAAGTGGTTACAGGAATACCTAGTACTGTACAAGATAAGCCAATAACACTCATGCACATTTTGTGATCATGTATTAACATGGTGAAGCAAACTAAACTTAATTCTTCCTGCTGTAATATTCTCAGGTAAGAGAATAAGAATTAGAAATATCTCATTGAGATCAATGCACATTGCTACATAAGACAATTTTATCTGTCACTTTGATGACATTTTGTCTTTTCATAATGAAACACATTTAAAAAGTTTAATCTGTGGACTGTATTGGTTGCATTTATCCTAAGAGATGTGCCTACCACAGGTTCAACAAATTTAGTGCAATATATGAACCCCAGAAAGTTTGCTGGACGAATTCAACCAAATTTAAAGTGTTTGCTGCAATACTGTACAGGGGGTTAAAAATCCTCCAGTCTATATTTTTATCAAAAAAGATTTCCATTATTTTTATATTAGTAGGAAGCTAATAATGTAAACAAGGGATTAGAATGGCCTCAAAATCTCCTTTTCAGAGTATTTCATATAGAAAGGCTCCCATCATTTGTTAAAAGAAATCACACAGTTTCCTTTGGGTATTGCATACTTTGGTGTGCAGTAGTGCTGTGTCTCAATGTACAGTGAAGAAATAACTAGCATCAAGAAAAAAATATCTAACAGATCATTAAATCAAGATAACAGCAAACACACACAAATGCCAATAACTACGACATATCAATATATAAACCTCTGAGCCAACCCTAGCACCAATTATTTATCAAAATATGTTAATACCCTACCTTGCAAATTTATTGAACAATGAAAACCTTATTAAATTAAACCCTTCATCACATTTGTTAAATATTCATTGATTGTAGTCTTCTGATTGGCTTACTAATTAAGGTAAAGGAAAGCTTAGCTAGGTTCAAGGTAGCATAGCAATGGTTTAATGTTAGCTTTAAAAACTTAATGGCAATTTTTAAGTCTATTTGAAACTGATCTTGAAACTTACTTTTATGAAGCTGTCAACTAGTGAGAAGATTTCTGTCAGGGTGAAATTCATAAATAATTATTCACAAAACAGAATGGGAGCCATAGAGAGAAACATTTTAAAACAAATCCTGAGTGCTTATTTTGCAATTGTGGTTATCACAATAAATAAATTAATAAGCATGTTATAAAATGCTCTTCTTCTTCAAGTACTATTGATATCCCCTTTGTTTTACCAGAGATATAAAGATTTGTGGCTTCAGACCTCAGGTGGCGAAATGTTTTCCGATCCGATTTTTATGTTATCTCCTTCCTGGCCTATTTGTTTTTCGAAGGGACCTCATGATCAAATTGCATTTCTAAATTCAGGAGGAGTGAAGGAGTCAGTCACTAAACTGAGGACTTAGAGAATACTACAATTAAAAATCTTCAAAATAAATCTTAGAATTTTAATATGTGCATGCAGACATTGTGATGAAACTAAGAAAATGCTTTTATTTCCTTCTAAATTCTCCTATCTCAACTACCAAATAATAAAACATAAAATATTTCCTAATACATTTGTATTTATTCCACTAAATTACAATGTTTGGAATTATCTGTTGTGTGTGCACGTGTGCATGTCCCTGTGTGTGTTAGCTCCACATTAAAATCAACATTTTAAAATAATACTAATGCAAGGTCACAAATATAAATGGCTACTAGTATTTCCTTTTAAAATGTTTAGTGCAGCTTTTGCTTTCCTTACATTAATGTTTAATTTTCCATTATTTTCTCCTATTTAAGCCCTTCATTCAGGTGCAAATGGTACTGAAGTCCTAGAAAGTCCTACAGAGATTTTTTTTTTGTCATCCTACAGTAGCTCTATGCTTCAAGCCTAAATACTTATAATAACCTGAATATTATCCCTGTTTCAAGGAAGACCTTCTTGTCTACAGTTCACTTTAGCTATGATTTCATATCTAAAAGATAATGCCAACAACAAAAAATAGCCTATACCTAAAATCAATGGTTTCCTCTAAAATCTGTGCAGATAAACCAATGAATTAAAATGAACTTACACAAAATAAAGATCTAGACTGCTCTTGTAAAAGCCTGTGAGTCTTCTGTTTACTAGCAAACAATGTGATTAAATGGGGAACGTTATAAAATTTTAAAACCTAATACTTGTTTTTCTACAGCCTACTCTCTTCAGAAACTTGTTAAAAGCTGAGGCGAGTCTAACCGTTTCCTACTGAAGAAGAAACCACTTCTGCAGCAAACTCTTTTAAAATGTCACAATTAATAGTAAGTGTTTCTGCTGCGGGAGGCACTTCCATTAAGACAAATACAATACATATGTCTTTAGATACAGTGTGCTACATATTATAAAACACAATTTAACCCAACATTTCAACAGTAGGATGGTCCTTGCTTTCTATCCATTCAAAACCTGATGAAGTCATAGAGCTCATGGATTCACTGCAAATTTGCTGAAACAATGGGTCGTTCTTTAATTCTTCCAGTGTAGCTTCATCATCTTGTCCCTGCTGACGACCTGGATCAAACAGTAGATTTGGGTCTAAAGTGTTCAAATCACTGATGCCTGAGAGTTCAGAAGACAACCTGATATCGCTAGAGAAATCAGACGCAGGATTAGTGAGATCAGATGCTACCTGACCTACCAGCTGCTGGTTGGCTTGCAAGCTGTCTCCACTCAACAGGTCTTTAACAGTGCTACTGAAATCCAATTGTTGCTCTCCAATTTCTGATTGTGCTTGATTATCTCCAGGAGAAAAACTGATCTGATCGGTGCTATTACTTTTGGTGAGGTAAGATGGTGTCTGGAATTCATAAACAGAAGTGCTGGAATCGATCGTATTCTGCGGGTTGGCACTAGGAAAGACAGGGGAAGTTTCCAAAATCTGCGTGAGATTCATCCGGGCTGTGTAATTGGAGGGCAGGTTGTTCATGCCCAAACCTCTCACTGCATCATCATTGTCAGAATCAAGTTTACTCAACAAAACATTGGTTATTTTTTTACTGTTTGTTTGCTTCTGAAGAGCATTCGGGAAGGCTGTTTGCATCATGACTGTCAATGGAACTGATTGACTTCTTTGAGCTATGTTGTTGGCACATGCATCTGTGTGAACATTTGTGAAAACATGAACTTCTGGGGTTACTGGACTTCCAAAGGGGGTCACATTAGATCGAGGGATATTAGATAGGGGATAGAGGGTGCTTCCACTAAGATTACGTTGGCGATGAACAGCAGGGCTCACACTCCGGCACCTGAAGTTGCTGCTGGCAGATGAATTAGTTCCTTTATTATCAAGAGGGGCGGGGACCGCAAAACCCTCCTGTTTGTTGGTGTTATTTACAGTGGCACCTTGATGCTGCACAGGAGAGACAGGAGTCAAACGACCAAAATGAGTGTCGTGCTGTCTGGATTGAGACTGGTAAGACTGTCCAGGCACAGCAAAAGCGTGAGGTTTCCTGAAACGGTCTTCTACTAGTTCCTGATAGCTTGGGAGAATGCCATGGCCAGAAACTGATGAGTTACCAACCCCACCATACCCATTATTCATCCATTCAAGCTTGGTTTTGTCAGGGTGTGTGGCCATGGGTCTTTGCATCGGTTTCACAGGGCTACTTGAGACAATGCTGGCATCGTGATACGCCATACTGGAGCTTATTGGGGTAAATGCAAATGGATTCCTGCATTCAACAGGGCTGGGAGGGACACTACTGCTGCAGTTAGAATGTGGAGTACCAATGGGTGTGTGCCGGCTACTTCCTAAAGCACTATCCACAGGTGTGGTCTGGGCTAGCCTGGAGCAAGGGCTCTCTCGTGACAGACTCTGAGACCCAGCAATCATTTCAGATGTTGGGGTTGGCGTGGGGGTGGGGGTGGGGGTGGGCGTGGGGGTGGGAGTGGGTGTGTGGATTGGAGTGCCGTTGCTATGGATTGGATGATAGAAGTGGGCACTGGAGGCATGAGATGACATCGGAGCTCCTGGCGTTACTGACTGACTCTGAAGGGTCATTCCCATACAGTTACCGTAAGAATGCGAATTGTTCATCGACATCTGCTGCTCCATGAGCACCAGCTCTTCCACGATACTATCTTGTGTAAGTTCATCATCAAAAGGAAAGTAGCTCTCATTTGTCTGGGAGACAGAAGGCTCAAACTCCTTCAGTTCGGACTGAAGAGGTAACTGATCTGAAGACTGTGCTTGTATTTGATTCAAAGAAGATTCTTGCATCTGGCTGTGCAGCTGCTGGGAATACGTGTCCTGTGGCATTCCTTCTAATTCCCAAACAGATTTCTCTAAGTCGTTGATGTCAGAGTGCTCGGGAATTGTCATAACACCGATATCCTGCTGTTGTTCACAGCCGGCAGATATAAATTCAGAATCCTTAGTGACCTGTTGCCATTCGTTTGGATTAAAGCTGCCATCTGATTTTGAATCACTATCCAAGAGAAAGACACTGCCTTCAAGCTTTACTTTTACGTCTGGAGATGATGATGGCGTCATTTGCTGTTCTGAAGCTGAATCACTGGTAACAAGAGCAGAATTCAAGGGCTGATTTGCTACTATGTGTGAGTTGACATTTGTTGATATCTTGCTAGGAATCTGAGCACCTGCTACTGAACTTTCTGTTTTCCCTGAATGTGGAACCTTTTGATCCTTCTTAACACTGCCTGGTTTCTGACCTTCGGTGACAACTGCAGAAAGCTGTTCCACTGTTGGTTTCTTTACAGGAGGCACCTGGGACTCTTGCAATGCAGAAGATAGTCGCTTTCTTGGACTTTTAGTGCATAATTTAGGGTCTTTATTTATTGAGTCACCATTAGATGGTGAGCTGGTGCTGGTGAAAGCTAAGTTCTGAGTGGCAACTGAGACAGTGACAGAGCTTTGATTATTGCCTGTTGAAGTGCCTGGCAGAATTTCATTACAGCGATTTTTACATTTGGTCCTCTGGTCACAGACCTTAGTTGCTTTTATTTCACTGACACCTTCATTTGAAGGTTTTTGCACTCCTCCATCTGTATGACTTTTCTGCCCCGTAACAGCGCTGGGCGTTGTTTTGGGTGCGTCAGCCCCGTCAGAGTTCTCTTGGCACTGCACAGGGTGTTCATCTGATGACGCTTCAGGTTCCATTTTGACCTCCACAGCGGATGTTCCCCCGGTGCTGCTGGTCCTGGATCCAGGAGACTGCAGTGAAACCACAGAACCATTCTTGATCTGAGGAATGGTCTTTGCTTCTTCTGTTGTCCCTGTAGCGCTATTTACCGAGGCAGAATGTTTAAGAGGGGCACTGTTGCTGCTGGGTGTGAGGGATATTGCCGTCATTTTCACCACATTCAGAGAACTCACGTGTGAAGTGGGCACAACAGCCGTTTTGATGGGACTGCTAGTAAAGAGGACAGTGGTTGGAGAGCGGATGGTGAGTGCACTGGTGTTGGCTGGTTTGGGTAAGATCTGAGGGTAGCGGTGCCGGGCAGAACGATCCCCACCAGGACTGGCTGGAACATTCTGAGGAGTCTTTGGTGCCTGTTTCACAGACTGCATGTGCTGAGTGACCACCTGTACATTGAGGGGAAGAACTTTACCATCAGAGGAACTCATTGGACTTGGTGAAGTTACCAATTGCCTGGTTCGCTGGACCTGTTAAAAGGTGGAAAACAAAGCAGGTTTAACAAGTCTAGACTATGATCGGTAACTCATATATTCGTTATTATTAAGGCATTCATTACATGTAATGCTAAAAGGAAAAAAAAAGACAGTTCCCATGTTAGGTGAGAGTTCTTCTAAAGTAGATTCTATATAACCAGACACATACCTATTACAATAAATGCAGCACAGTGCCATATAGCTACCAAATACAATAATATGTAAGAAGAATATTGAGATTTCAATGAAAAACTTCACATCTGTGTTGAATACTTGCCAAAACAATAATTTTTAAGGTTATAGGGAGAGGAGATAAAATCTTGAAGAAACGTGCAACTCTAAAGGTATCCAACTAGAGTCTGTGCAAAGATGATTCACTCACTCACAGGGGACACTGTCTTATAAATGCATCTACCTTCGACATTAGTGATAAACCACTGTGGATGAGGTCTCAGATAAAACTACTGCCTCGCATGTTTGCTCTACAGTGAATAGTGCAACAAGAGTATGGTTCCTGGGTAGTGGGTTTTAATGACATGATGATGATGATGATGATGATGATGATAACAACAAGAACAAGAAAAACAACGTAAAATATCTCCTTAATAATATCATAATAAATAGCAACATAAAATATCACCTTGCTTTAGCGTGATGCACTCTCATTAAAATTTTTTTTTTAATTGATGAACTCTGATTTTACAAGCCCTTCATCATCGCCTCACTTGTGTGAAACAGGAGGAGAGAAGACTATAACCTTGACTTGTTGATGAAGAAAGAGACTCAACAGCTAAGGGACTTCCCTGGGGTCCTATGGCCAGCAAGCCAGAGGTAGGTCTATGCTAGTACATTACCAACCCACTTTACAATTTTGCTCCACCTGAATGTTAAAAAGAAAAAAAAATTTAAACCAAAAAAGGCTACAATCGTGTCATCTTTGCTTAGCTAGAGATGAAACAACTCTGACAATGACGCATCTCTTACATAATAAACCTCTTGACTGGTTACGTGTGTACTTACATGTCTTACAATTTCACCTATGTTCGTTTCATAGCTCACTTTGTAATCAACAACGTACATCCTGAATTAAAGATAACCGACTGAACTGAAATCTGTGCGTGGTCACAAAATAAGTTTACAACTGTATCTACATCTGTATTCGTCTCCTTCTCATGTGCCACTCTGCATTAAGGAACTGACTTTCTACCACCCCAGTAAGGCCAACACTAATGATATTACCGGAATGGGACTAGGGACAGCTGCCACAACGATACCAATAGGCTGAGGAGAGAGGATTGCTGGATTTCCATTAGAAAGACTCGTCACTCCGTTGGCTGTAGCGCCTTCTGATTTTTTTGCTGAGGATTCTCCTGGCAAAGGGGATTGTAGTTTCTGTTCTTGCTGCTTCTTCTGTATTTTCCGTTGCAATTGCTGTTTAGCATCAATAGGAGATGGCAAAGTCTTCACTTGAGGCTGAAAGGAATTACTTTCAGCTGTAGGTATAAAAGCAGAAGGCTGGGTGATTCCTTTAATTCCTGAAAATAAACAGAAAGGAAAGCTAAACACTCTTTTCTAGAAGGCGGTTACAACTCACTTTCTTTGACTATGTTGCCATCTACTGGACAAAGCAACCAAACCCAGCAAATTTTAATTCACAATTTCTTTATAAAGCACAAATATTATTAGACTTCCAGTTTATAAATGTTTGTCAATATGGTTTTAATTGACATCTTAAAATATGGTTCAACTCAGGTGACAGTTGTAGTTAAGTCAGCTATAATAGATGAAGATTTCTAAGAGGGAAGTAGCTGTGTCATAAATGTGCAGAAGGTAAGATAAAAAAATGCCAAGACAGCAAGTTTTAACTTTTTATTGGTAGAGACCAGAAAATCTCCCTTCCTCCTCCTCTAATTAAGAAATGCATGCATTTTTATGATTTTAATATTCAGCTCACAAGGGGCACTCAGTAAATATTTGCTGAAATCATCCATATCTTAGGGAAAAAAAAAAATCACCAGGGGAAAACAAGTCTTTAATTCTACTAGCACGTTATGCAAATAGGTATTACAAGTCTAAATGCTACTACACAATTATTCCAGTAAGACCCAGGAGAAATTAAGGAGAGTTTCTGAAGACTGAGGTTAAGATATTCTGAGAAAGGGTTACTGAGAGAAATTTTTAAAGCGTTAGTAAGATCAAAACTAAGAAAAAGGAATGATAAAATAAGCAAGGGATAAATTTTAATTTCAGAAAAATTGATTATGTAATGCAATTAATTTTTCAAAAGCTCACTTCACATTTAGCGTGTGGCACTGAGATCATTAGAAAGTCGGCCGAGTTCAGTAAAAGCAGTGGAGAGAGGCAAGGGGAGGACACTGCTGACCTGCTGGCACACCCTGCCCTTCTTTCCCCGGGTTCTGCTTTTCCCCTTCTGTTAACAGCAACAGCTTGGAGTGGGAGACGGGAAGGAGAATGTGACTGTAAACTCCTACCCCCACACTGACTCCTCAACAAGCCCTCATTTTCTGACTTCCCCTTTATCACCTAAGTACGATTTTTTTTTTCTTCTCAAGCCCAACTCAGATTGCACGGCCGCTGTCTGGCCTGCAGCCTCGGCTCTGGCTGCTCCACACCTGCACCCTGAGAGCCTCTGCCAAAGGCTCTAAGCTCTCTGTCTTACCCCTCCTGCCAGGGTTTCTGGACAGAAACGAGTTCCAAGCAGCTGACTTACCGAAGGACATCTGTAATACAACCTGTTCTTAATATGGACACTATATTTATAAAAAACCAAATTCACCTTCAAAGGATGAAGATTATTCACTATCAGAGGTATTTTTTTAAAAAGTGGCAATGGCTGAGAACAAAATTTCAAGAGATTCTAAAATACTGAGTGACGACACAACTGTCAAAGTAACAGCCTCCCAAGCTGTCTACTTTGAAAAAGGGCAAACTCCTGTTTATAGGTGTGATTTTTAGTATTTCTGCTTAAATAACACATCTTTCTTTAAACTTACGCCTTAAAAATCCATTCATTCTACATTTCCTTCAGTCAGACTACGTGAATAATGTGGGAAATAAGGAAGACAGAGATGTTTCTTCACCCCATGAGAACTCCCCAGTCCTCAACTTGTTTTAAGTACTTTTCTAGGTGTTAGCAGGGGTAGAAGAAAGAAAACACAGAAAGGTTTTATCTTTTAAAACCCCATTTTGCTGAAAGATAAGAAGACAGTACGACGTAATGGAGTTAACCTGGGTTTTGGAGACAGACAAATCAGGATTCAAATTCTGGCCCCACTACTTCTCTGACTATGGACAAATTACTTTATTTCCTAAATTTGTTTCCCACTCTGTAAAATGGGACTAAATATTACCTATCTTATAGGACTGCAGAGGGGATAAACGAGGAAACACATATGAGCTATCCAGCTAGACCTAAGGCTGCCCAAGCATGCTCCTGGCTCCTATGTAAGCATAAGTGAACAGATTCGGATCACATAGTTTACACCTAGGTAGGAAAAATTATGTTGAAGCTCTTGTAAAAGGTTATTTTACTGATGTCATTTATGGTCCTGAACTGGCCATAAAATCAGAGAACAGAATAATCTCTCTCACACACATACCACAAATACTTAAAGCTTCTGATAAATATAAGAGAGAAAAATGATTTCTTATTAAAATGTTGAAGTTAAGATAAAAAAGTAAAGTTATTTGATAGTACAATTATAGTTCTGGCTGTGATAAATCTACTATTTCATATTATTACATTTTCCCATAGAAATTATAATTTCCTAGAGTAGTACCATAATTTATTCACTTTTTAGGTTTATGAGGTATGATAGAAATAAGACATTTAAAAAATTTTATCAGAAGAGATACTTCACACAGCTATGAAAGTTAGGAGTGAGTCATTTATTCCAACAGTACTGTTATTCCCAAAAACATCAATTCTAAAGTTCCTATCTGAATAAAAATACTCATTTGAATACACATTAAAAAAACTTCTTGCTATTTTACAGTAATGCTTCATATGGTTTATTTTTTGTGAGACTCAGGTACCTTCTACATTGTTCAAAGGTCATTTGACTTATAGCATTAGTTTTTGGGATAGAAGTCTTAGCAAATAACTTAAAAACTTACATTTTTAATTTGTAATATTTAATTTATTAATTTAGATACATATATACTTAAAAATACATGTATACATATTCTTTAAATTTTAAAACAGTAATGGAAAAATTAATAAACTATCAACTAGGAAATCTTAAAACTTTCGTATTTCAGCAGAGCAACATACAAAGCTACAGCTTTAAGCTTTATAATGAAAGAACTGTTATTTTTGTCTGCTCAACAAACCCATCTGAATTTAGTGTTGAGTGAACTCACACAAACACTGCAAAGACAAAGTTCTCTGGCTAAACTCTTCTTTTGCTACCAACTCTAAATATAGTAACACCCTGTCTATTTTCAGCTTGTTAATCATTTTGTACCTGGTGGTGCTGCTGCCATTACAGTTAGAGCTGCCATCGACTTGGTGCCTATATAGTGACTCTTTACAAGGAAGCGGGCTAATTCCAAGACTGTGTCAAATGGCTGGCTTAACACCTTCTGGGCCCACTCACACACAAGACGGCAAGCAGAAGAGATAACTTCCTCGTCAATATTTTGAAGCTGCCCAGAAGGCTCTGCTCCTTCCAACTAAACAAAGGAAAAAGGAAAAGTTAACTTCTAAAAGAAAGTTCAGAGAAATTAAGTTGAAGCACATTCAAGATACATATTCTTAATTAGAAGATACAATCTGAATCCGTCTGGTCAAAGTAGTACGAGGTGACTGGTGTTGGCAGGCATACTAGAGCCTTGCAAATAAGAGGCCTGTGCCTGTGCCCACTGGTGCACAGCCATCAGCAGCACCGTGAATGTAACACTTAAGCATACACTGTGAGACACATACGAAGACTAACAGAGGTTTTGAATTTTTCTAAAAGCCTTTTCTGACATCACAAAAACAAACTATGCCATGAGCCATATTTTCTTTTCTGAAAACATTTATACTATACATGTTACTCTATAATTTAAATTTTCCTCTTGACAATGTATATCATTTACGTATCTACAAATCAATAACTTTAGATCTATCTTTTTTCCCCTTAATTTCACTAGCCATGTTGATATAAGTCACATATGCTAACAATTTCCAGACACTACTGAATTTTTTGGCTCATTTACTTTGTGAAAGGCACAGTTCCTGGTGCCTGGTTCTATTCCAATGAGACTATGCAATATGCATTTCCATGCTGGTAATAAGGTGCAATTTTACTTACTAAAAAGAAAAGGCAGAAATTCTTACCCCATCTCCAGTTTTGTGAAAATCAAGATTGGGCAGTGTTGGCATATGAACAAAAGCTTTTTTTCTTAGTCCACTGTAGCAATATGTAATAAATGGTTAAGGTCGAAAGTCCTCTAAATTAAACCAGCTGTTTACATAATTAGCACTTGAAAAGTAAGCGTATATGAAATAAGGATAAAATCACCTGAGATAGGGTCTACTTTCTGAGTTTTTCAGTAAGAGAAACCTTAATATTAGAAAACTCAGGACACTTTTACTCTTTAGAAACTGGAACAGTCTGTGTAGGATGTTACCGTCCTAAGTGAAACAAAATGATTCTCATCTGTTATAAATTTTATGAATAACTGTTCTTAATAAGCTGTGCCAGCCACCAGTAACAAACAGGTCAGAAGGAAAGGAATATCCAGATGGAAACCTGGCAGGGAGAAGGGAAACTTTAGCCCAGGGCACTGGGACAAAAACAACTCTTCAGAGTGTCACAAGGGCTTTAACCTTTTCACTTCTCTTTTTCCACTGAAACACACTGGATTATCGCCTGTAACATGCCAAAGACACAACAAGACATTTTCATTTATACTCAGGAAACAAGACTAGGTCATGCAACAAGGGGTTAAAGAACACCTGAAGACTGTTAGAAAAACAGTCTTTCCCCTCTCCTGGCTCATCTCCTCTACAGCAGAATTTTTATACTTTGAAAAAGGCCAACAGCTAAGCAGAGAGAAAGGATGTATTTCTAACATGATGCAGAGACCCTCAACTTCACAATCTTCTCCCAAGGGTCGAATGAACTTTCATAAATTCTTAATTTTCATTTGCTTACTTCTGTTTGCTCCTAAGTATTTCTCTATCACAAGAGGGACCTTTTATATGCCCTAGATGTAATTTTAATACAGCCATTAAATGGTTAGATGAAAAATACTTTAAAGAGAATACTAATCTTCCAGTACAAGTTCCACAAGAAATTTTTTTGAATATTGCATATTTTGTCAAGAAGATTCCTATGTTTCTAACATCAAGGAAGGAAAGAAGATAAGCTAACATTTTTCTCCATTTTTACTGATACGATTTACAATTACTGTACTATGGTTTGCCTCAGTAATTCTTATTAAAGAAAAAAAGATCAGACCATCAAGAACACATTGCAGTGACAGAGTAAGGTGAAATCTATCACAATCCTAATAACCACTATTTGTTATTTCCCTTGCAGTTTAATAAGTATCTGGGAAAACAACATTTACAATTATTCTACCAAGTACTTTTGAGTTGTTTGTATTTGTTGGTTTGAATTTATTTCTAAATATAGTGCTAGCTAAACTACAACAGCAGATGTTCTGTAATAAGTGAGAACTTAAAGAGATGACTAAGAACCATTCTCGTAAAGGATATTTAGATTTGCCTCTCGTGCCCAGACGACGTGCCTTCATGTTTGGAAAGACATTTTTCATGATCTTTCCAAAGTCAGCAGCACTTAATGGATGGTAACCAAGATTGTCACAATAGCTCCTGCAAAAGAAGGAGGGACCAATTTAGAGAGCAACAGAACTCAGAGTTACATAAGCACAGTGCTGTTTCAGTCCAATGTGACCCCTATGACAAAGGGAATAAACACAACTTCAAGTCGTTCGCCACAATTTTCACTCGATGCATGATCATCATTCTTTAAAGACTAGCTCAGGTTTAGTTGGCTCGTTTCATCTTCAAGGTATACAGTATCACCGCTTTTAATAGCATTCAAGAAACTTGCTGGAAGAGATACTGGCACAAAGTTTTCCAACGACAACCCAACTGCACACTCTGAAATGAGTATATTCAGACTCAACCAGAAGGCTATACGTTTTCACATATATATCAAACTTACATACTGGAACAATTTCCTGTGTAAACATTATGTCAGACATTAGAGACAAAATTATTACATGGTTTAGAATAGAAAAATGATATGATATATCAAAACTAAGAGACCTTAGGGATCATCTATACCAACACTCAAATTTCACCAATAAGGGAAAAAAATGAAGACACAGAGAAAGGTTCCAAAGGTCCAGTGTTCTCACCCCTACAGCTCCTATTACTGTCAGGAAAAAAGCACTTTGTAAGGCAGTAACTTCAAGTGGGACCAGGGAACCAAGCCAACTCTTAACTACTACTGGAATCAGGTATTCTGTTTTTCACTAGAGCTTCCAGTCATAGGTAAAAGGCCAAGCCCAGTTCAGCAGCAGGAAAAGGCCACATTTTGCTCTAGCTACCAAGGCCTTCCTCGTAACTGCTGGCCTTTGGGAGAACCCCTATCTGAGAAATACCATAGAGGAAGTCAGAGGAATTCCAAAGAAATTCAGTCAAATCCCCCCACCTCACCCCCTATTTCAGCAGCAACCAGAGCAGCTTCTTGATGAAGAGGTCATGCAGTGGAGAGCCAGAGACAGAGCTTTAGGATGAAGAAGGAAAACCCCTGGAATGCTTGGTGGGCAGGGTACAGTGGTATCCTGGACTTGAGTTCTTACAGACTGCCGAATATCTTGGCATATTCTCAAAGTGACCTGAACTCAAGGAGTCAAACTGGTAGAGTCTCAGGAGAAGGCAGGAACGCCTGGGAGCCTTAACACAGAGAACAGGGGTAGGTCTAAAGACAACAGTATTTTTCTTAATTGTGCCCTTCCTATCCCCACACCAAGTACCAGACACTTCTACTGGGGGTGGGGGTGAGGGGAAGGAGAGGAGTTGCCCAGCAAATGCATTCCCAACAATGCTGAAGAGTAGGGAGACGGGAAAGGACTACTCTGTACAGAGAATTCCCTCTACAGGGAATATGGGATACATCATATTTAAATTGAGACTAAATGTGGTATTTCAAGTGGTTCAAGGGCCAAGGTTTAAAGTATAAAGTAATGGAGTGACTATTTTGGGGGGGCTGACAATTTAAATGAATTGCGTCAAATCAGAAATGTTGTTTCCTCCACCTAGAATGTTACTTTTCTTACCCTTCAAGACCCAGCTTAAATGATGATTTTGAACGGGTCTTCTGACTTCCCTACCCAAAGCAGTGCCCTCCTGCCACACCCTTACCATATTCCCTATCTGTGTACTTATTTCTCTTCTCATGACTTATAGTTATGTGCCAGTCAATGTGTTTGTTGTTTGTCTCCTCCATTAGTCTGCAAGCTCAGCCAGGGCAGTGACCATATCTATCTGGTCCACCAAGGTATTCTCTGAACTAGAAACAAGATGAAAGAGTCACACTAAGCCCACCTGTCATGTTAAACTTTAATATGACATGTAATTTAAAATGACTTTAATTGTGACTTAATAAGTATGTCATGTTAAAAATGACAAAAAACCTTAAAGAAACACATAAAACAAAAAGAGCAAAAAAGAAAACACTGCTCACTGGCTCCTATGACAGCACTGGCAGATGGGCCTAAAGAAACTGCAACCAAGTAAAGAGAATCAAAGCAAGGAGTCTAATGAGAGATACAATATCCATTCTAGTCTCCCTCTGTGATTTTGGTTTTGATGCTTTTTCATATTAGTGTATCAAAGTTTTCTCCTTTGGCAGAAGGGGCAGGTGGAAGGGTGGCAAAATTCAGGATCAGGATGATCAACGCAAAATGTGCTTGTCACACAGGAGTAATCCTGAGTGTGATTTTAGAATGTGACCATCTAATTTCATCTGGTTTTTAATTCTTATTTATTCCACAAGAAGAGAGGAATTCACCTTTTGGAAAAATGACCTTTTTTTTTTTTTTTTCACAATGACCTTATTTTTAAAATACTCTTTAGTAGATAAATATAAAAGTACTTTTCAGACATATAACTAACTCAAATTAGACCTCCTGAATCAAACAGCAGGCAATGTTAAGAATAAACCTGCTTATGATTCAAAACTCTGTACTGTGACATCTTATGCATCAAAGAGAAAATAAGGAGAGCCTCAATTTTAAAGTAACACTAACAATACCTGAACAGGTCATCAATTTCCTTAATTCTGTGAAATCTCAGAACTGGAAATGAGTTGTTGTATAATTCAACTTCCTGCTGAGTGTAGAATAATGGGTTACCAAATGTTTACACGTTCCTTGACGGGGAGGGCTCTGCACTGTGAAGGGGCCTATCCAATTTTCAGTGGTTCCAATTTTCCAAGAAAATGAATTTCATTATTACAACCTCTTCCCCACTGAGAAGTTCTAAGCAGTCAATGACTGTTTAATATAATCATTTATAGGCTGTCTATTCACATTTTTGAAACTATTGCTACATAACAAGCCATAGGTCATTCCAGGTCATGAGGAGACCTTGGTTATTTACATCTTGTTTTCTGACTTCATAACTTTAACTGCAGGTTGATCAAACAAGATATGGTGTCAATTAACACCTAACTCAGCGTCAGATTATATTTATGCAAGATGCAAAACAGAGGAAGGAACAGAGGATATTTTGTTCACAGGATAACTAACACTCTAATGCCATTCTTAAAATGAGATTTTTTTTTTGGTCTTACTCTTTTTTAAAAGTTTGCTACACAGACTTTGAAATTAAACCTAACATTCAACATGGCCATCAACATGTCACTCAAAGTCGTCAGCAGCAAGTCAATCTTTAACGTTTACTCATACCATTTATAAACAAACTGTACATTACGGTAAGGTAAAGGTAAAATTTTGTTTAAAAGTACAAAAATACAAACAGAATAAAAGACTAGTGGCAAAAGATAGTCATAGGATACATAACAATACATGAACTTTTTGGACTGTTTTGTATGTTACATCATTTAATCCCCCCAACAACCTTGAGGCAGGTTTTTTTTTTTTCCCTCCACAAGGTTTTTACACTCCTTTCAAGACACTTAATTTCAAAACTACTATAAAGAAGCCCCTATTTTCTTGCAGAAGTAAAAATCCTCAACATTATTTATGTGAAAATGTTCACACATATTCCAGTATATATAAAGTATATGTGTTATCCATAGTGTCTAAATGCCAGTTAATGATGGTGACAGTAGCCCTTGGAATACAACTAAGTTGCCTCACTGCAACAACGCATCACGACCTACAAAAAGACTGATGCAAAAGGTTATCCTTACAGTATCATGTAGAAAATAAAGGAAAATAGCATTACATGTCTTTGAAATGTTATAAAGTCCAACTACTTTTATGTATAAGAATATGCTTTCAATTTGTGGTGTAATTCTCAGCTATGGACTCCTACAATTCAAGGCATGCTACTGTCTTAATGTATGAGTTCAAGATCCATTTTTTAAACCCTTTGACCCTCTTCACCCATCTCTCCCACCCTCTACCACCATCTTCTGGTGATCAATAATACATTATCTGTATCTATGAACTTGACTTTTTTAATATAAAATTTTAGTTTCAACATATGAGGGATCACATTATATAAGTCTTCCTGTGTCTGACTTATTTCACTTAGCATAATGCCCTCTAGGTACAAATGCTGCAAATGGAAAGATTTCATTCTCTTTAATGGCTGAATAATATTCCACTACATATATGCACCACAATTTCTTTATCCATTCATCCACTGATGGATACTTGGATAGTTTCCATAGCTTGGCTATTGCAATTTTTGGGGCATCTCCATACTGTTCTCCATAGCAGTTGCACCAGTTTACATTCCCTTTCACAGCACAAAGTTTCAATTTTCTCTATATCCTCACCAACACTTGTAATTTGTGTTGTTTTTTTATAATAGGTATTCTGACATGAGTGAAGTGACATATCTTTGTGGTTCTGATTTGCATTTCCCTGATGATTACTGATGTCCAACATCTTTTTATGTACCTGTTGGTCATCTTTATGTTTTCTTTGCAAACTGTCTAATCAGACCTTCCAGCCCATTTTTAAATCAAATTACTTTTTTTTAAATTATTGAGTTATATGAGTCCTTTATACATTTTGGATATTAACTTGTCAGATATATGACTTGCAAATATTTTCTCCCATTTAGTAGCTTGTCCTTTTATTTGGTTGATGATTTGCTTAGCTATACAGAAGCTGTTTAGTTTGATGCAGTCCTACTTGTTTAATTTTGCTTTTAAAAATTTTATTTTTGGTGTCAGATTAAAAAAAATCATCACCAAGACCTATGTCAAAGAGCTTGCTACCTATGTTTTCTTCTATGTGTTTTATTATTTCAGGTCTCATGTTCTAGTCTTTAATCCATTTTGAATTGATTTTTGTGCATGGTGTAAGATAGGGGTCCAGTTTCATTCTTTTGAATGTGGCTGTCCAGTTTTCCCCAACACCATTTACTGAAGAGACTGTCTTTACCCTCACTGTATAATCCTGACTCCTCCGTTGTAAATTAATTGACCATATATGTATGGGTTTATTTCTGGGTTCTCTATTCTGTTCCTTTCAACTATGTGTGTGTTTTTATGCCAACACCATACTGTTTCAATTACTACAGCTATGAAACAGAGTTTGAAGTCAGAGAGCGTTGATGATTCCAGGTTTGTTCTTTCTCAAGACTGCTTTGACTACTTGAGGTCTTTTGTGGTTTCATACAAATTTTAGGATTCTTTGTTCTATTTCCATGAAAAATGCTACTGGAATTTTCATAGGGACTGATTGAATCTGCAGGCTATTTTGGGTAGTATGGATATTTTAACAATATTAATTCTTCAATTTATGACCACAAAAAGATCCTTCCATTTATTTGTGTCTTCTTCAATTTCTTTCCTTGATGTCTTGTAGTTTCCCAGTATACAGGTCTTAAACCTCTTTGGTTAAATTTATTCTGAGGTATTTTATTCTTTTTGACAGTATTGTAAATGGGACTGTTTTCTTAATTTTGCTTTCTGATAGTTTACTAGTATATAGAAATGCAAAAGATTTTTGTGTACTGATTTTCTATCCTGCAACATTACTGAATCCATTGATTAGTTCTAACAGTTTTTGTTGGGAGTCTTTAGGGTTTTCTATATGTAACATCATGTCACCTGCAAATAGTGATAGTTTTACTTTTTCTTTTCCAATATGGGTGCCTTTTATTTCTTTTTCTTGCCTAATTGCTCTGGCTAGGGCTCCCACTACTAATGTGAATAAAAGTGGCATGAGTAGGCATCCTTGTCTTGTTCCTAATCTTAGAGGGAAAGCTTTCAGATTTTCAGTACTGAGTACGATGCTGGCTCTGGGCTTCTCATATACAGCCTCCAGTACGTTGAGGTACTTTCCCTCCATAGCTGCTTTGCTGAGTTTTTATCATAGATAGATGCTGAGTTTTGTTAAATGCTTTTTCTGCAGCTATTGAGATGATCATATGATTTTTATCTTTCATTTTGTTAAAGTGCTGTATCACAATAACTGATCTGTGAATGCTGAACCAGCCTTCCATCTGTATAAGAAATCTCACTTCACATGGTGTATGATCCTTTTAATGTATTGTTGAATTCAGTTCGCCAGTATTTTTTGAGAAGTTTTGCATCCATATTCATCAAGGATATTGGCCTGTAATTTTCTTTTCTAGTGGCAACCTTGTCTGTTTGGGTTCAGGGTAACGTTGGCCTCATAAACTGAGTTTGGAAGAATTTCCACCGCCTTTCTGTTTTTTGGAAGGGTTTGAGAAGGATAGGTATTAATTCTTCTCTGAATGTCTGGTAGAATTTGCCAGTGAACCTGCCTGGTCCTGGACTTCTGTTTGTTGGGAGGTTTTTCATTACTGATTCCAGCTCCTTTCTAGTAATCAGTCTGTTCAGATTTTTCTATTTCTTCGTGATTCAGTTCTTGGTAGGGTATATTAGGAATTTATCCATTTCTTCTAGGTTGTTCAACTTGTTGGCATGTAACTGTAGTCTTTTATGATCCTCTGTGTTTCTGAGCTATCAGTTGTACTATCTTCTCTTCATTTCTGATGTTACTTGAGTCCTCTCTTTTTTTCTTGGTGATATTGCTAATGGTTTTTCAATTTTGTCTTTTCAAAGAATCAGCTCTTATTTCCTTTAATCTTTGATATTTCCTTCCTTCTACTAACTTTGGGCTTTGGTTCTTTTTCTAGTTCCTTGAGGTGTAAAGTAAGGTTGTTTATTTGAGACTTCTCTTGTTTCTTAAAGGAAGGCATTTATCACCATGAACTTTCTTCTCAGAACTTCTTTTACTGTATTCCATAAATTTGGTTATATTCCCATTTTCATTTGTCTCAAAGTATTTTTTGATTTCTCTTTTGATCTCTTCTTTGATTCATTGGTTGTTCAAGCAGCATGTTGCTTAATTTCCACCTATTTGTGAATTTTACAGTTTTCTTCATATAACTGATTTCTAGATTCATACCACTGTGGTTGAAAAAGATACCTGATATGATTTCAATTCTCTTCAATTTACTAAGACTTGTTTTGCGGCCTTACATATGATTTATCCTGGAGAATGTTCATGTGCTCTTGAAAAGAATGTATTCTGTTGTTTTTGAATGGAATGTTTTTAATGTATCTGTTAAGTCCATTTGGTTTAATGTGTCTTTTAAGGTTGATGTTTCCCTACTTATTTTCTCTCTGGATAATCTATCCATTGATATAAGCGGGGCATTCTGGTCTCCTTGATGGAATGTTAGTCCATCTGATGCTGTCCCAGAAGTCCCTTAAACTATTTGGACTTTTTTCCACTTGCTGCTCTGATTGGATGACGTCTCCTGCCTTATCTTCAGGTTCCTGGATCTTTTCTTCTGCTTCATCTAGTCTGTTGTGGAACCCTGCTAGTGTACCTTTCAGTTCAGTAATTGTTCTTCAGCTCTGTGACTTCTGTTTGGTACTTTAACGTATTTTCCATCTCTTTGTTAAAGCTCTGACTGTGTTCATACATCCTTCTTCCCAATTCACTGAGCATGTTTATGACCATTACTTTGAACTCTTTATCAAGTAAATTACTTATCTCAGTTTCACTGTTACTTGGCTAAGGTTTTATCTTGTTCTTTCATTTGGAACATGTTCCTTTGTTTCTTCCTTTTGCTTCACTGTGTTGGTTTCTATGCAGAAAATGAAACCACCACATCTCCCAAGCTTGAAGGAGTGTAGGAGATGAAACTTGTTCAACCCTGTCCTAGGTCTTGGTAGTCCCTTAAACTTCTGTGCTTGTCAAAGCAGTCTATTATATTTTTAATAGTTTTCAGTAGTTAAGTATGTACCAAGACCTGTCAGTGTCCCAAAAGGGAGGATCTCAGTACCTAAAATCAGGCTGACTGGAAGCCAGACCCTCAGGCAGCAGTTTTTAAAAGTATGCAAGTATATACAGTCCTGTGGGACTGCAAGCATAAGCCCTGCTGGCCACCAGAGCCAAGCAATCTGGAGGTGTCCCCTAGGCAGTTGCAAAACTCAGGGCTCCTGACGCGTGTATCCACTCTTTTCTGTCAGATACCAGAAACGGAACAAGGCAGAGGGAAAAAGCCAAGACTGCATCCATTCCTTGGGCATAGCTTTGTAGGTAACTAGACATATGCCAAAACAGGAGGCTGCCCCTTAGGCCAAAGCTTGAGGAAAGCAAAGAGGCCTCCCTCACAGAAAAACTTGGGTGTGCCCCAAGTCTGCTATCAGTGCAGTGCCTTGGGGATGATACTTAGCCAAAAACTGTCTTTCCAATTGCCACATTCCTTTCGAATGATGCAGGAATTCAAGGTCCCCTGGCCACCAGAGCCAGTTGATCTAGGGGTACCTCTTGGGCAGCAGTCACAAAAACCAGAGCACCGGATGTGTGTAATGCTCTTCTTGGGAACACACTGGCACTCAGGAGTGTGGCAGAGGGAGAGAAGGAAGATAGCACCAGCCCTCTGAGGTCTTCCAAAAGGATTATAATCAGTCCCTAAATGCATGCTTAACTAGCAGCCTGCCCCTCAGGCTAGGCTGCAGCCATGACAGTTGGCTAATAGGTCTCCATCACAGGAAAAACAAGTTCTTGGATCTGTGACGTTGCTGTGCCATGTAGGTGGTAGCTGTTTAAGAACTCTTTTGCTGTGGGTTATAATCCTGTGGGACCCATGAGTGTAAGTCCCACAGGCACCAGTCCCATACTATGTACAGATGTCCCCTGCAGCAGCCACAATAATCAGCGTGCCAGAAAAGGGTATAAGTTCCTTTCTGAGTGACTCTGTTTCTTACAGTTCCATTAGATCAGGAAGATAAGCTCCCCTGGCCTCCAGAGCTAGACAATTAAGAGGTGTCTCCCGGCTGGGAGTTGCAAAAATCAGGACACTAGACGCATGTAATAGCTCCCTTCTGGGAGAGACTGGTATTCTGGAGCACAGCAAAGGGAGAGTGCAAAGATGGCACCTGCCAGTCTCTGTCCCTGGAGTGTTCCAGATATCTCCTAGATGTGTCTTAACCTGGATGGCTGCCCCTCAGGCTGATGCTTCAATACAAGCATGTGATTCTCCTTTACTTAAGTCTGGGCAAGACAGGCTGCTTCTGAGCTGGGCTCTGGGGCAAGTGAGTCCAAGTGTGTGGGCCCTTCAAGAGCCATTTGTTAGAAACTTACAGTCTTGTGGGTCTTAGGATGTGAGCCCACTGGTTTTCAAAATTAGATGTCTTGGGGGCCTGTCTCTCAGATACAGGTCTTAAAACTTGGGGTGCCTGATGTGGGGCTTGAACCTTTTGATCCTCATGAGAACCTCCAGGATTCCAGTTCCCTCCTGATTGTGGGTTGCCATGCCATCGGTAAGGTTTACGGTGAGACTGTGCCTGAGCCTCTCCTACCCGCTTCCATGTGCTTTTCTTCCTGTTTGCCTGAGGTGTAGTCTTCATTCAGTCAGCCTTTAGGTTTTTTAAAGAGTTCCATATGTAGCTGTAGACTCAGTGCGTCCATGGTAGTTCAAGATCTTCCTGAACCTTGAACTGTTTTCCCCAGGTATTTTTTTATTATACACATTTTGTAGATAAGAAATTTGCATAGAGAGGTAAATCTGGAAAGAATTTCATCATCCAGCCTAATCCACTCATCTTACAGATGAGAAACTTTTATTACTAATTAGTGACTGTAAGCAAACTGAATGCCTGGAAAACAATCAAGATTAGATCATTAATTTTTCCTAATATTTATAAAAAGAATTTATTAAAAATTATTAATTTCTATTAAAATCCCTTTTCTTACCAAGACCTACACTTTTATTAATATTCATGTATTATAGATGATAATAAAAGATACAGGATTTTAGGAAGGCCCCAAAGACATGGCAGAATTATAGTCCCTTACAAGTATTAAGCAAATAATACATTTGCTGAGTAATACATAAATGAGGTGAAAGTAATATGGTCAAACATCTAGTCAGCTTAAGCTTTGGAAAATATAACACTTGTTGAAATCCTCCCGTAATCTTTAGGTGCAATTAGATCGAGACTCCAGAGAGAAAACCTCCTGAAAGGGCCTGATCTTGATTATAAACAGATTTGATTCTTCTTATTGTTCCATGTTCTGGGCAGAACAATGACACACAGCTGAGTCCGAGCCATGGCTGAAGTCCACCAGACTCTGGCGTCTGGCAGGAACACTCAGAGAACACCGCAGAAGTACACAGTGTAACGTGCACGATAGTTTGGTGTCCCAGAGAACAGCACAGCTGGAAAAGCACTGCATTAAGTCTGTTAGTTAGTTATATACCTTCTAGTCTAGGCCCAGAACAGAAAGTAAGAATTGTTCATAGTACTATAAAGCCAAGCTTAGTCTAAGATCAAATATCACTTTGAAATTCAGGTGATAAATTTTATTTTTATGGTAAGTAACTATGTAATAAACAATATATCTGAAAGATTACTTTGAAGTCAACAAAATGAATTTAAAGAAGAGTTACACTATCATGGATACATAAAAAAATGATTATGTATGACCTTACTAACCAGATCTTTTCTTCCAACTTGCCTTCCCTTTTTTATGGGATTATTACCTAAAGTGACTTTGGGTAATAATCCCACAAAATAGATTCAGTCATGCTGAATCATGATTTATATGTCAAGGGTCTTATTCTGAAGTTTATAAATTACTAATAAAAGAACATAAGCTTCAAGGGTAGTCACCTGATAAATCCTCCCTATTTTAAAAAGAAATGTGTGTCAATTTTTTAATAATAATAAAAAGTAAGTACTTCTGCTTTTATTATTTCTTAAGAAAGGCTTGATTTCTCACTATTGCACATAAGAGGGCCATTTAAAATAACAATTCTTTTGGTTAAGTTGGATTGTTTTTTTTTTTTTAATAAAAAAATAACTCTGTATATAATGCAAACTACATTGGTATGCTTACTTTCATTTTTAAATTGTCTCAGTTTTTCTTTGTTTTAAATTAACTTCACATAAAATGGTCAGATTTTATAGTGTCTGCCTATAGATTAAGAATGAACAAAAACACTGAAGCAATGAGCACTGATTCAATTAATTCCTGATGAACCATTTTTGTTCTGTTTCCACTTAAATTCAATCTTATTCCACTAACAGTTCTTCAACAGTTTCAAACATTTCTGAAATCATTTTAGTAAAAGGATAAATTCAGTTAAAAACGAGGTGGTCTGCATTTAAAACCCCCCAAACAAACTCCAGCATCATCTTGTGTATTTACACCATTTTATACACGAGGAAACTAAGGAATAGAGAAGTGAAGATGATTGGCAAGGGCAGTTCATCAGTGGGCGGCTCTTTATCTCACTGATGAACCAAGCAGAGTTTTATGCAATTGGTATTCAATACGTATTTGTTGACTGGTGGCACTGCAACATGTTCAGAAGGTTCCTTCTAAAGAACATCAGTCAGTCTCCAACTTAATTTGCTGCATAAAGTCTCAAATCAATAAATACATAGAGCTATGATGGATGAAGAATGGCATTCTAGAAACTATGTCAGCATAAAATGATGAGTGTGATATACTTACCTGCCCTTAGTGATTATAAAGGTAAAAATGAACAAAGACGTAGATAGGTTCTTCACAAAAGAGGATAATCCAATTTCCAAAAAAACTGTATTAAAAAGTCACTCAACTTTACTAGTCATCAAGGAAATGCAAATTAAAACCCACATGGGGAAAAAAAAAATCTAATGTCCATACACAGTAGAATGGAAGAAATTACGGTATATATTCATAAAGAGAATACTAAAAAGCAATTAGAATGAACCAAAACTACACAAAGCAAAATGCTTCAATCTTACAAATATAATATTGATTACTGCATAATTTGATTCACATAATTTTCAAAAACAAGCAAAGCTAATCCATGGTGTTAGAAGCCAGGATAGCAGTTTCTCATGGCAAGGGTGGCATGAAGGTGATGGGAAGGGTAGTACCCAGAGGAAGACACTACGGGCCTCTGGGACGATAGTGATGCTCAGTTTCTTGATCGGGAAGCTGGTAAAAAGAGTGTACTCACTATGTGAAAATGTATCCAGTTGTACACTTACGAGTTGTGCAGTTTTCTGTGTGTATGTTACACCTCAATGAAAGTTACATAAAATACTGTAAATAAATGCTATGAAAGAGATATAAGTAAGGTGCCATGTGGTCACAGAGCAGGGAGTAATTTGAATTTAGGTTACTAAAGATATAATGGTATATGGAGAAAGTGAATGTAAATTAGGCCTCAGAAAATAAGGAGATTTATTCACACGGGTGCTAGTGTGGGAGGGGGATGAGGCAGACCTACTTCATGTGGAGCAAAGAGTGTGAACAAAAACTGAGAAGAGCAGGGTGTGTTCTCGAAATCCTAGAAGTTCAAAATAGCTAAGGCACAGGATGAACAGCGGGGAAAAAGGAAGGAGGGAGAAGAAAATTTCATACAAAAGAAGGTTTATATCAGGTAAGGCCAAAATGCTGGACTGTGGAAGAGTCTGAGTAACAATTGCTGCCACACATTGAGGGCTTTCTATGTTCAAGGCACTGATAAACATTCTATATATGTATAGTTTTAAAACGTGATAAAAATAGTATGGTATTCATATATTTCACAAAGGGAAAGAAAGCAAATTGAACACTAAAGATTAAGGATTGCCTACGGCTACAAACCCCACATCATAAATTAGGACTCAACCTTAGATATGGCTAGCACCAAAGTCCAATCTTTCTCTACTGTATAATTCTTTCTCTGAAAAGTAAAAGGTTTTGAACTTCATTCTGTAGCAATAGGAAATATCAAATAAAATTTAGGAGTCTTTTTCATAGTTTATGCTTTTTACAGACTTTTAAAGAAAGTCTTTATAGATGTTTTCATCTTCTATGCTGTAAAATTTTTATTTCTTTATTGAAATGGCTATTCCATTTGCTGTACCATTTCAGTTAACCTCAATGAAGTGTGGCAATTAGAACTGCACAAACGATTTCTGGTCCTTTAACATTCACGTTCTTCAATTCTACAGTTTTGGTGACATCAATGAAAGCTACATAGTAAAAACCACTAAAATTCACTTCTCCATGAAACAATGGAAAAACTGGCAAAGCTGGTCACTAACAACTTTTGAGAACTGTGGAAATTAACCCAAGGCTTACATCAAACTGGGGAGCATTTATCCAAGAAAAATGGCTGATTTTTCAGTAAGAACAGCTTTAACCTGCACTAGTCTGATACTCTTCCATTCTCCAGTAGTAGCCTTGAAAAGTAACAGCCCATATTCCTAGTTCAGCCTGGTGGTCACCAGAATAAACGTAACACAGCTAGAGCGCTCTCCAGCCTTCATTGCTAAGATTCATTATTTGTCTTGTGTGGTGGATTCTATGTGAGACCCCACCTACTGGCTTTATCTGACCTGTGTTGGAGCCTGCCCACTGCAAAATGCTTTCTCCTTTGTGGGAGTGGAAGGGTGAGGGAAAAAAGTTGTTAAAAAAATTATAGGCAAGTGTCTTAATTTTGTGGCAGCCTGGGACAGTGGCTATCAGTTGGGACAAACAACAGACTAACCAAAAAGCTTAAAAGGTAAAGCTGGGAAATAAGATGTCCACAGAAGCTTTAAAAAGCTCCAGTGTATTTCTGGGAATCTAGAAGACCAATCACATGCAAAGAGCTGTGTGCATTTCAAGACATAAGAAGTTCCTAAGCTCTAAATCTCTTGCTCAACTTGAGGCTCTGCAAAAGTAGGAAGTGAAGGCTAAGGAAGGCTTGTCAACTGCTTGATTGAATGTTTACGGTGTACCCCAATACATACACAGAGCCGTTTGGCAAAGACTGATTTATTGGTTCAAGTTGTTTAAGGAAATCTCTGTTCAATCAATAGCTGACCGTTAAGCAAACTGAGTAGAGACTTCAGTGGCCACACAAAAATATGACAGAATTCATCACTAGCAGATAGGGAGTTATTTAGGCTTATGTGAAAAGACACTAAACAGTAACTTGAATCCACAGAAAAAAATAAAGAACACCACTAAAAGTAACTACCCAGGTAAATATAAAATACAGTCAAAATGTATTTTTTGTTTGTAACTTCTTTATTCTATCTGATCTAAAAGACAACTTTACATAAAGTACCAAATATAAGTCTGTGTTGAATGGGTACACAATGCATAAAGATGAATTGGGGGGGGGAGATAACAGAGATACATAGGAGCAAAAGTTTTTGTGCACTTTTGAAATTAAGTTGGTATTAATCCAAACTAGTTTTTAAAATAAGATATTAGCTGTAATCTCCAGGACAACCACAACAGAAAATGACTTAAAAATACATATAGTAAAAGAAAGAACAAGGGAATTACAATGGTTTGCTAGAAAATGTCTATTTACCACAAAACAAGTCAGTAATGGGGGAACTGGGGAACAAACAGACATAACACATATAGAAAACAAATACAAAAATGGCAAATGTAAATCCTATCTTATTAGTAGTTACATTAAATGTAAATGGATTAAACCTCCTGGTGAAAAGGCAGGGACAAGAAGAATGGATTTAGAATAATCTACGATCCAACTATGTCATCTACGTACTACAAATGTATTTTAGATTAAAAAACACACCTAGGTTGAAAGTAAAGAAAGAGATATAGCATGCCAAAGGTAACCAAAAGAAAACTGAAATGTCTATATTAATAGCGAAGAAAAAGACTTTAAAACAAAACTTGTTATAAGAGATAAAGATATCACTTCATGACAAATGGGTCAATTCATCAAGAAGATATAATGATCATAACCTGTCATGCACCTAACAACAGAGCTCAAAATACATAAAATAAAAATGGACAGAACTGAAGAGAGAAATAGATAATTCAACAATAATAGCTGGAGATTTCAATATTCCACTTTCAATAATGCATAAAACTAAGCAGAAGATAAACAAGGAAACGTAAGACAAGCAATAGTATAAACCAACTAGAACTAACAGACATCTATAGAACACTCCACCACCACCAACAGAATATACATTCTTCTCAAGTGCACATGGAATATTCTCCAGGACAGATCATATGTTAGGCTATAAAACAAGTCTCAATATATTTAAAAGGAATGAAATCATAAAAGTATTTTATCCAACTATAATGGAATGGAATTAGAAATCTAACTGAAGAAATGGAATTAGAAATCAATAACTGAAGGGAAATTCATAAATATGTGGTCATTAGAAATAGGTCAAAGGAGAAATCATAAGAGAAATTAGAAAGTATTTTGAGAAGAATAAAGATAAGAGCACAACATACCAAAACTTATGGGATATAGTACAAGCAGTGCTTAGAGAGAGATTTATAGCTGCATATGACTACATTAAATAAAGAAGAAAGGTCCCAAATGAATAATCTTCCACATTAAGAAACTAGAAAAGTAAGAGGAAACAAAACCCAAAGTAGGCAGAAGAGAGGAATAATAAGGATTGGAGTGAAAATAAATGAAACAGGAAATAGAAAAACAACAGAAAAAATGTAACAGAGCCAGTAGTTGATTTTTTGAAAAGATCAACATAACTGATAAGCCTTGAACTAAACCAACCAAGACAAAAAAAGAGAGAAGGCTGAAATAGCTAAAATCAGGAATGACAGGAATATTACAACAAACCTTATGGAAATAAAAGGGACTGTAGGAGAATACTATGAAAAGCTCTATGCCATCAAACTGGATAGCCTACACAAAACAGACAAATTCCTAGAAAGATACAAACTACCAGAATGGACTCAAAAAGGAGAAGACAATCTGATCTATAAAAAAGAGACTGTATTAGTAATTTTTCAAGTACCCACAAAGAAAGGCCCAGATCTAGATGGCTTCACTGGTGAATTCTACCAAACAAAGATGAATACAGATCCTTCATAAGTTCTTACATAAAAACAGAAGAGGGAAAACTTCCAAACTCATTCTGTGAGGCCAATCTTACCCAACTCCAAAGCTAGACAAAGACATCAAAGAAAGAAAAACCCAGACCAATTATCTCATGATTACAGACATAAAAGTCCTTAACAAAATACTAGCAAACTGAGTCTGTCAGCATTTAAAGACATAATACATCACGACCAAGTGTGACTTATCCCAGAAATACAAAACGTATTCAATGTACAAAAGTTAATCAAAAATGTAACATACCATATTAATTGCATAAGAAAAACAATCTGATATGATTATCTGAACAAATGTAGAAAAAGCATTTGATAAGCTTCAGTATCCAATAATCTGGTAGTAGACTGTACGTCTCTCAACCTGACAAAGGTCATCTATGGAAAACCTACAGTTAACTTCATAGCTAATGATGAAACACTGAAGGCTTCTTCCTTCAAACTGGGCGAAAGACAAAGATGTCTGCATTCACCATTTCTATTCAACACTGCACTGGTAATGCCAGCAGAGCAATTAGGCAAGAAAGTGGAACAAAATCCAGATTAGAAAGAAAGAGGTAAAACCATTTCTATTTTTCAGATAACATATTCTATATAGAAAATCCTAAGGAATGTACTAAAAAAAAAAAAAAAACCTATCATTAGAGCTAATAAACTAGTTCAGCAAAAGGTTGCAGGATACAAGACCAACACATAAAAATTAGTCTTAATTCTATACAAATCAAAAATGAAATTAAAAATTAATTCCACTTACAACATCATAAAAAAAAAACCCTTAGGAATAAATTTAACAAAAGTGCAAGAAGTATACATGAAATCTACAAGACATGCTTGAAAAAAATTAAAGATCTAAGAAATGGAAATATATCCTATGTTCACGGATTGGAATAAATAATATTGTTAAGATGGCAATACTCCCAAATTGATGTACAGATTCAATGCAACCTTTATGAAAATTCCAACTGCCTTCCTTACAGAAACTGACAAGCTGGAAATTCAAGGGATACAGAAGAATCAAAATAATCTTGAAAAATAATAAATTTGGAAGACTCACATTTCCCAATTTCAAAAATTACTACAAAGCTAAAGTAATCAAGACAGTATGATACCAGCATAAAGAAAGATAGATACATCAATGGAATAGAATTCAGAGTCCAGAAGCAAGCTCATACATGAATGGTCAATTGATTTTCCACAAGGGTACCAAGTCCACTCAATGGGGAGGAAATAATCTTTTCAACAAATGATGCTGGGACAATTGAATACTGGATATCCATGTGCAAAAGAATGACTTTGGATACCTACCTTATACCATATACAAATATAAACTCAAAATGCAAAGATGCAAATGTCTGAGCTACAACTATAAAACACTTTAAAGTAACCATAGTGTAAATCTGCATGACCTTTGATTAGCCAACAGTTTCTTAGATATGATACCCAAAAGCACAAGGAAGCAAAGAAAAAATAGATTGGATTTCATCAAAATTAAAAGTTTCATTCATCAGAGGACATTATCAAAAAAATGAAGAATGGCCACAGAGTGAGAGAAATATTTGCAAATCATAATATATCTAATAAGGATCTATTATTCTGAATAAATATAGAGTACTTACAACTAAATAATATAGACAAATAACAAATAAAAATGGGAAAAGAATAAATATTTCTCCAAAGGAACAAACAGTCAATAAGCACAGGAAAAGATACTCTCAGGGAAATGCAAACCAAAACCATGAGCTACTATTTCATATGTACTAGAATGGCTATAAAAGAAAGTGTTGGTGAGGATGTGGAGAAATGCAACCCTCCTACATTGTTGACAGGAATATAAATGGTGTACCCACTTTGGAAAATAGTTTGGTAACGCCTCAAAGTTAAACACAGAGTTACCATATGATCCAGAAGTCCCACTTCTAGATATATGTCTAAGAGAAATGAAAACACATGCCATGCAAAAATGTATAGACAAATGCTCACAGCAATCTTATTTATAATACCCCAAAGTGTAACCAACTCAAATGTTCATTAACCGATGAATGGAATTTTCTGAAGTTAGGAAGCAATAATTAAAAATTAGACACTTCAATACATTAATTAAATTTGAATAATTTTTTATATATTTTTCAAATTAGTTTTAATTTCCGACCAACAAAACAGCTATTTGATAAAAGAGCCCATCTAACATGCAATGAAATAAACACAAAGGGTCTTGATTATTATCATTTTGTTACAGTCAGATGGCTAATTTGGTTAACCAGCTTTATAAAAGAGGATCGAGTGTATTAGCACATTAAGTACTTCTTTGCTGCTAGTTTATCAGTCACATAACTAATAAATACCAAGAAAAAAACTAAGGACATTTAAGGTTTTAAAGAAATTTAAAGTATCAGTGATATTCACTATTATCAATATATATTTAGATCTTCCATGCTAAAAAAAGTCTCCAAGGGTCTCCAGAGAATGCAGAGTATCTGCATGAACAATCAAAAAATTTCGCAGATGGAGTAATAACTCCAATGAACACTACTGACATTTTGGGGGTGGGTTAATTTTTTGTTGTAGGGGCTGTCTTGTGCTTTGCAGGATGTTAAGTAGCACACCTAGCCTTTTATTCTGCCTTAGGCTGTAAGGATATTCATTTAAACTGTTAAAAGTGTTTCCTAGGTACTAGGTTCCTATGGGGATTTAAAATTAATCTGGGAGGTCAGAAAACTTGAGACAGTTACACAATCATATGCTGTGTTACACTGTAAAATGCCAAAGTAAATGAAGAAAAATCACATGCTTAAGAAAAAGTTAATGTAGGAATAAATGCTCCCACCCCTCAAGGCACAGAGTAACAAGGGTCAGGAATCATCTCCCCAGGTAGTAACATAACACTTCGGAAAAATTTAAAAGGAGTGGGTGGTAGTTAAGAGATAGCAACAGATGAGGTGGGAATCTCAAGCCCATTTGGGTGGTAAGAAGGAGGGGAAAGGGGAACATAGTAGTTGTGCAGATTTGTTAAAAGTCTGCTACCAGAATAGTCCATTTCTCCCTTCTCTGTGCAAGGTCCAGAACTACTACCAGTAGGCAGTCATGCTCCCTAAGCAGAAGTTTAGAAGAATCCTTCTGAAGAAGAGAGTGATGTCTGGAGAACATATACTCAGAAATCTCTTAAAATAAAGGTTGGTCACCTGAAAGTAAAGCCCAACAGCAGGCAAGCTCGGGCTTGTCTTTAAAAATATGAACAGATAACAAAGAGCACTAGACATGTTGAAGAAAATCTCCAACATGAAGGAAGACAAAAAAAATTAACAATAAAAACTCCGAAGAGAGAGTGATTATGCAGGAAACGAAATAAAGACCAAAAAATGTTTACATCTCCATGTGTTAGGTAACTTCTACCCAAATTACAAAAACACAAGTCCTTAGTAATTTTATGTCATGGAATTTATCGTACTGATCTACATACGTGTGTTCATTCACAGCAGAATTGTTAGTGTTACCAAAAGGCTAGAAACAACCTAGATGTCCATCAACTGAGGTCGAAATACATAATGATTCATGTGATAGAATGAGATGAAGCCATCCACAATTAAGAATGACTATGATTATTTAATTGTAATTATTTAGAGGCATACCTAAGTGATACTGTAGGTTTGGCTCCAGGCTACCACAATAAAGCAAATGCTGCAATAAAGCAAGTCACACAAAATTTTTCATTTCCCGGTGCATATAAAAGTTGTTTATGATATACTGTAGTCTGTTAAGTATACAATAGCACTGTCTAAAAGACAATGTTCATACCTTAATTAAAAATGCTTTATTGCTAATAAATGCTAGCCATTACCTGAGGCTTCAGTGAGTGGCAGTAATAATATCAAAGATCAATGCTCATTGTAACAATTATAATAATGATGAAAAAGTCTCAAATACTGTGAGAATTACCAAACTGTGACACAGAGACATGAAGTGAGCAAATGCTGCTGGATGGTGCCAAGAGACTTGCTTAACACAGGGTCATCACAAACCTTCAATTTGTATAAAACAGTGTCTGTGAAGCCCAAAAGAGTGAAGCACAGTAAAACGAGGAGTGCCAGTGTATTAGAATAGTTAATAATTTATGTTCGGTTTTGCAAAGATCTCAGGATATGTTGATGGGTGAAAAAACGCAAAGTACAAAACCATGTAGATAGTGTGTGAAGAAAGGGAAAAGTATGTAATAGTGCTTACTCGTACACTATTACCAAATACTGCTGGAATGATAGGAAAAAAATAACAGGAGCTTTTGCCTAGGAAGATTAAAAAAACAGATGGCTGAAAGGCAAAGCTGAGATGGAATTTCTTCCTTGTTTACTTTTTATGCTTCATGATTTACAATTATGTGAATATAATCATTCAAAAATTAAAACTGATAAAATTGTAACTTCTACTCCAATAATTCCACTTCTAAGTACCAATGACCCTTGAACAATATGAGACTGAATTCCATGGGTCCACTTACATGCAGATTTTAAAAAGAAAGAAATACTACTGTAGTACTATGCCATCCTGCTTGTCTGAATCTGCAGATGGAGAACCACGGATACGGAGGGCCGAGTGTGAAGTTGTAAGTGGATTTTTGGCTGCACAGGGGTCAGCACCCCAACCTCTGCAATGTTCAAGGGCCAACTGTAGTCTAACTTTCAGTGTTACTTTCATATAAGCACCAAGATACACAATTAAAAGCTGCTGAGTATAGTATTTTTTTCAGTATCAAACAAATTGGGAACTACCTATGTGCCTATGAATAGAGGGCTTAAACACCCCCCCACACACACCCCATGGAACATTTATATTATGAAATACTGTGCAGCTGTAAAAAAAAAAAGTGTGTAATAACTTTACATATATAGATAAAGAAAGCTGCCTAGGATATATTGCTTAGTGATAAAAGTAAGAACAATATGTATAGTTCCATTTTAATTAAAAAAATTTATGACTGACAGAACTCATATGTACAGAAAAAAAGAACAGAAAGATAAACCTGTTAAGAATATTTAAATCTTGGGAGGGTAGTGCAATGAAGGAAGGAATGAAGAACAATTTTAATTTGATGCTATACTTATATAGACTGTTTTAATTTATTATCATGAATATGATTATGTATTATTCACATAATTAAAAACAAATTAATTTAAATATCTGATAAGGGGTTAATATTCAGGATATATAAAGAACTCCCACAACTCAATAACATAAAAACAAACAACTCAATTAATAAGTGGACAAAAGAACGTGAACACATTTCTCCAAAGAATATATACGAAAGGCCAATAAGCATATTTGTGTGTAACATGCTCGATAACACTAATCATTCAGGAAATGCACATCAAAACCCCAATGAGATACCACCTCACACCCACTAAAAATGGCCATTATCCAAAACCCCAGAAAATAATGTGTTGAGAATGATACGGAGAACCCTGTGCACTGCTGGTGCAGTCATTACGAAAAACATTATGATAGTTCCTCATAAAATTAAAATAGAATTACCATATGATCCAGCAATTCCCCTTTTGAGCATATACCTCAAATAACTGAAAGTAGGGTCTTGAAGAGATACTTGTACATCCATATTCATAAAAGCATTATTCACAACAGCCAAACGACAGAAGCAACCAAAGTACCCATCAGTGGAAGAACGGATAAACAAAATGTGGTGTATACATAAAATGGAATATTCTGACACGTGCTCCAACATGGATGAATCCTGAGGACGTTATGCTGAGTGAAGTATGCTAGTCACAAAAGGAGAGTGCTGTGTGATCACACTTATGTGAGGTACTTGGAATAGTCAAACTCAGAGACACAGAAAAGCAGAATGATGGCTACCACGGGCTGGAGGACGAAGGAGGGAATGGGCAATTACTGTTTAATGGGTAGAGAGCTTCAGTTTTGCAAGAAAAGAATTCTGTGCCTGTATGGTGGTGTGGCAGCACAACAACATGGGTACACTTAGTACTACCCAACTCAACCTAAAATTGGTTATGATTTTACATTTCACATGTGTATTTTACCACAAATAAAAATAATACATGAAATATTATACTATAAGCAAGGCTTAGTGCAAGGTTTTAAAAAAAAATTATCTATTTTTTTAATTTTTCCTCCCTTTCTTAACGCACCTGAGTTCTAAAGTCACTTACTTCTCCCATTAGCCATAGTAGCTCATTTTGGATGGCAACATGTAAAACCAGGCTAAGGACCACAAGTGGTGGAGTCAGGATTTAGAAGGAGCCTGGATCCCTGTTGATACTACACAGCTGGTGAAAGGAAAACTGAATTCTTTCTTCTTGCATCTACTGTTCCCTGGATGTTCTATTATATAAAAATGAACTTGATCCCTAATGGATGAGGCTAAAAAAAAAAAAATCTGCTCTCACTACCTTATGCCGCTATTTCTCATTACTTTTTATTTTTCCAACCCTTTAAAAATCAGTCTCTACTCAAGGTCTTTACTTACCACCTATCTACTTTTTATGGCACTGAAATCAGGCTTCACTCCCTAAGACAATAGGTAAACTGCTCTGTAGATTCCAGCGGCCTATTAATTGACAAATAATGGACTTTTTTCTTATCTTCCTCTTAGACTGCCGGAGACAGGAGACTGGAGTGAATTCCCTTCTCAAAATAATCTCTTTTCTCACATTATGACGCAAAATTGCTTTCTTGTTTCTGTTTTAAATTCCTTCTCATTTTTGGAGGGCTCTTGCTCCCCTAGTTCCTAATTCCTGAATACCAATTCTCTCCTTCGCCTTGCAGTTTCTCACTTTCTGACATGTTGTTTTATTGCTTAAGTTTCCAGTGGCCCTGAATAATCCACATATGGAAGAAGTCTAACTTTTCTGGCCTAGTTTCTGATACCTTCTCTTGAACTCTGATTATAATCCTCCTGCATTAAGTACTGCACCTTCCACCTAGAATGCTCTTCTGACTCCCTAGTCTGCTACGTAAACTTGTTTGCACAAAAGTGACCTCTTCTGTGATGCCTCCCCTCAAACCACCAAGTTGAGCTAGTAATTTTTTCTTTGCACCCACTTATTTATTGGCTTATTTCTCCTATTTGAGGGCCAGGATTGTGTGTATATAGTGCTTGATGAATTAATGCACTCAAATTAATTTATTTTTAAGTCATTTATTTTAATTTGTTGATTGCAGTAAAGCACTATTAATTTCTGCCACGATCTCTTTGTCCTCAGGAGTGGTAATGCTGAAGTTGTAATAGCGTTAGCTAAAAGTAAAGTACTCAGTGCCTACCAATCGCCACAAGTCACGTTAGGGGCAGACAAAAACGTTAAGGTATTAAGAGCGGTGAGGAACTGATAACTGAAAGATTCGACATACTGAATAACTGGTTTCATGGACACGCAGTTTACATGGCTGGAGTTATTGGAAAGGACTGATTTTAAATTAGGAGACTTGGTTTGTAGTCTCACGACTGTAACATGTACAGTTGGTGTGATTTTGGACGAGTCAGTGAGCCGTCTCTACAAATACGTCAAATAAGAGAACTAGTTCCTTTCCCGATATAATATTTACAATTCTAGCTTTATTCTGCCACTGCGCTACCAGTGCTCTTTCTATTAACTACTGTAAAGAGTTGAGGAGGGAAAGAGCAAATGAGGACTCTCTGAAAGTACGAGTGGTCAGAAGCATAGAGACGACAGACTATCAACTCTGCCCTTAAGAGTCAAGTCACTGGAAACACAAGTAAAAGAGAAAACTGAGATAAGGACTGCTGTGAGACAGGCCACACCAAGGAAGCAAGAAAAAAACCGAAACTTAACCTGAAAAATAGTAACTTAAAGGCTAGACAATGTATTTAGGGTACCAACTCAGACATTAAAACTATTAATGCAAACTTAAATGATAAAAATCTTAAACTGATTTATATCTTAAGGCATATTTAATATCCATATTTACCTGTCAGATGTGAACAAAAAATTAGTAATGCCAAAATTGATCACTTTTATGTTTTAGTTTACTATTTCCAATCAGTTAAAAATATTTAAAATACAATTAAGGCTTGGCAAATACTACTCTAAAATTTTTAATTTTAAAAATAATAGCAGTTGGAACAAGTTTCTAGAGGTAATAGGGATTAATGCAAAAAGAGCCCAGCCTTGAAGTCAGAAAATGCAGTTTCAGATTTGTCTAGAGCAGTTCACTCTCTGTATCATAAGGACCTCATCCATAAACCAGAAATAATATCTACCCTGCACATATGCTTAAGCCTGACCTAGATTTTAGGTAGGTGAAAAACATTTATATGTCTTTTAAGTTATGAAACGTTCATTATTTTAAAGCTCTTAAAACAAATACGTTACTAGAATCTATTTCTATCTTCAAGGCTGTACTAAGAATTTAACATACATTAATTAATACAACAGAAATTACAAACTTTATTAGAAAACACAAAAGTATCACACATACAAAGCTAATGATTATACACAAACTAAAAAATTAAAACAATCATATTCCTTAAAATATCAAATAGATTTTTTTTTTTAAAAAAGCATATGAAGAGAACATTTGTGTACCAGGAAACACTGCAGCCAAAGTTGTCAAGTTTACAAATCTGAACATTTGTGGCTCTACCCAGAATGAAAGCAAACAAATTTTCAGGAATGCTAAAACAGGCTATATATTAGTTAGTAAGAACTCCACTTAAGATTAATGCTCGTGTTTCTCTATCATGCAGCAGGAAAAAGCAGCAGGAGCTGAGCTGTGGTTGCTGCTGCCTCTGTTGCTAAGTGTTTGCATACACCAGAGTTTTGGAACTGGTTCATCCCACCAGCTTCTTCTATCAGTCAGATATTAAAACCACGGACAATTTTAGATTAAAAACTTTAGAAACATAACAGTGAAAACTGCCTAAAACAAAATGACATAAATGGTAAGAATAAAAGGATGGACAAATACATACATATACTAGAAAGATATCCAGAATGGGTTGCAAATACTGATATCAAAGGAGAATTTAAGACAAAATACATTTAATATGACACAGAATCATTTTTTTGTTGACAATAAGCAAATACTATAATAAAGATACATAATCATGAGCGTTTTTGTCTAACATCCCCAAGATCTTTGAAACAAAACCCATGAAGAATACTACGAGGAACTGCGACAAATGTCACCTTTGTAAGAGATTAACACACTACTCATGCTCAACTAATTAAGCAAACAAAAGAGTAAGAATTTTTTACAGAATCGAGGGATTTGAAAATCATAGGAAAGTGGATTTAGTGCTTATCAATATATAGTCAATATACAGTGTGAATAAAGAGAATGTCTAGAAATATTTGTAAAAACTGATAATGTAGCTAAAAGTAAATCTCAACAAATGTAAAAAATCAGAAATTGAGTAAGCCACATTCTTTGACAGAATAATAAAACTAGAAATTGAAAAAGTACAAAACCAAATGGAAAAAAACCCAACTCCCTCAAGCACATGAAAAGTTAAAAAAAAAAAAAAACACTTCTAACTATTTTGAGTCAAAGAAGAAATCAAAGTTATAACCACACACTATTAGAAAATAATCGTAATTGTAACAAATTGTATCCATACCTAAGGAATACGGCCAAAACTATAGTAAAAGGCAAATTTGTGGATATAAATATTCTTATCTTAAATATGAAAAGAATGAAAACGAAATAAGCATTCCATTTAAAAAGGAAAAAAAAAAAACCCAAGAAAATCAGGATAACAAAAATAAACACACCTAAAAACGAGACATCAGACAAAAAAATAAAACTGACATATTAATCTTAGTTTTTGAAAAAAGAAAACCAATAAAAATAAACTACAGCTAAGTATATAATTTGAAAAAAAGAGGAAAATTCAACTGAACAAAACAAGAAATATGAAAAAGGATGTAACAGATAAAGAAGATATTCAATTTATGAGAGAATAATATATGTATTGCTATACTAATACACTTGAAAAATCTGAATGAATTCCAGGAAAAACCAATTACAAAAACTGACTTATGAAGTAAAAAAACTAACCAAAAAAAAAAAAACAAAAAACCCCACAAAAATATTGTCAAAGAATTACCTCCAACAAAGGCTCCAGGCCTAGATGGTTTTATAGTTGAGTTCTTTAAAACTTTCAAGAACAAGTAAGTCCCATGCTATATAAACTGTTCCAGAGCACAGAAAATTAGGGAAAGAGTTCCAATTCACTTACGAAGCTGGCCTAACCCTGATATCAAAACCTGACAAAACTAGCACAAAAAAAGCTAATTACAGACCAAACTCACTTATGAGTATAGATGCAAAGATCCTTAATAATATACTTGAAAACAGAAATCAACAGTATGTTAAAAGATTACACATCTTGACAGGAAGAGGGAATACTAGGAATAAAAGAAGGGTCTACGTTAGGTAGTATCTTTATATAATATATCCCATCAATAGGTCAAAGTAGAAGCACTGAATAATCTTCACAGATGCCCAAAAAGCATTTGATGAATTTCAATATCAATTTCTCATAAAACAGCAAATAAAATCTTGGTCAATTATAAATGATACATCCTTAACATCAAAGAACTGTAAGAGGAAATGACACCTATCATTGCTATTATTTAAAATCAGATTAAAATCAATTAAATGTAATTAAATAAAGAGAATAAGGAAGATACACAGGATAAACTGTAACCAGAGGGGTCAAAAGTAACAATTGGAAAATTAGGATTAAACAAAGTTCAGTAAATATAAAATGTGCAACATAAATACTAGTCTACAGATATCCTACAAACCAAAACCAATAATAAAACAACAGTAAAATATATTTTTCATAATATAACACAATAAACATTTGTAAGGAATAAACTGAAGGAAAATAAGTAGACTTAATTGAAGGAAAAGTACCTAAAATTTTACTAAAGGGCACGAGAAAGATGTTAATTAAGAAGCATACTTCTAGCCCCAAAGTTAATTTTTCTAAAGTAAAATTTCACATTAATGTTTTCTAAATTGAAATTCCTTTGAAGTTTCTCGTTTTAAAAAAGTTAGAAAACTGATTCCAAATTTTATATGGAAAAAATTAATTGGTATGAAAATAAAATCATGGAAAAATTTGAAAAACAAGGATAATGAAGGAAGAAGAATGGTCCTCCCAGCTTTTTAAAGATTTAATAGCTAAAATACTTAAAAGTGGTATGGTACTAGAATAAGAATAAAAAATACAAAGGAAAAAATTAAGTCCAAAAGACTGTAGTAAGGTAAAAGTTACATGATAGATAAGTACTAAGAGAAAAAAAAAAATCAGCAAATAAGACTCAGATAATTAATTAACCATTTGGAAAAAACTAAAATTAGCCCCTTACCTTATGGCATTTATCAAAATAAATGTATCATTTAGTCCAGATGGATTAAGGGTTGTATGTGAAAAATGAAGTAAATAATATCTAGGAAAAATACATGTAAGTATTCAGCTGCTAGTGGTATGGGGAAGTTCTTTCTAAGCAAAACAGCAGTGTCACAAGGTGCAAAGAAAGTACACAGACCAGACTACTTACACAAAAATTAAAATTAAATAATAAACTAGTTTTGAAAAAATGTTTACATTTTTCATAGTTAATATCCTTAATATGTAAAGGTTCATAAGACAGCAATCCCAGTTGTAATAATCTAAATTATATAGTCAAAAATGTTCACTGTAGTGTTATTTCTAATTGTTCTCCCATTCAACTTTGTAAACAGTGGGGTCAAATTTGGTTGAACATTAGCATGAACATTATACATGACAAGAAGGCATTTTCTTTTTCACACATTTATGACCAACTGCTAAAACTTTCATGATGAATACATATTACTTTTCTAGTTAGAAAAATAAACACATTAATCATCATTTTCATAAACACATGTGATTATCAGATTTCAAAAGTTTCAACAAATATAAAAGTCCAAAATGGTCTGTAAATCAAACTGTCTTTGCACGCTGAAACTCCCTTAAACCTTTTGATTCTATTAATATCTTAAATTGGCATAAAAATACCGTTAAAAGAAACCACACTGTCTTAGATTATATCTTCATTTTTTTCTCTCAAAGGAATTTTGATTTTATTGGTTATTGAAGTGATTGTCACAAAAATATACCTAACCATGACTGCAATGAATTATACCAGGGTCAATATGCAAAAGGAATAGCTTAAAATAAAGGTATATTTCATATTAATAATATTTTTTTCAATGAATATTTAGAACAGTTACAATTTAAGATTTGTCATTCTACATTAAGTTTTATTCAGGAAACCTCATTAAGGCACTCCAAATTGGAAGATGACTAGTCTAAAAGGCGTTTAGGAAAGGACAAAATTTCTCTAAAAATCTTTACTGGCAGGAAGTGTTATTTATGTCTAATTGAAATCTTTCCTTCTGTAATTTAAACCTCCTGTCATTAAAAAAAAAAACATAGCTATATTCCATTTTGCTTTCTTCAAATAACATATTAAAAAAATTTTAAGCAGCTATTTCCTAATACTTTGATCTACTTCTTGCCTGTCTCTAGTCTTCCTACATTTTTCTCTCAAGTTATTTAAATCCACATAGCAAATTATGGTTTTAGGCAATGTACAGTCAAATGAGACACTAGCTTGGAGCTCCGACATGCAGTAATTCTGTGGAAACACAAACATACTTCCCTCTGAGCACATGGACTGCTACTAACAGACGTTACTGTGCTGTGTCTCTTCCACTCATATTATTTGTATGCACACATACTGATTGAATACAAACACATTTACACATGCGCAGCTTATTTACTCACGCAAGGTGGAAGTTCTAGACAACTTTATTTCTAACTACTCAACCTATCCTACCCACTAAGCTTGATAGCACTCCAACTTAACAAGTTCACCTTCTCACCTATTATGAACTACTACTCATGGAATCTGACTTCTAGCCTTGTATTCAACAACCCTGACAAATTTTGGGATGCTGGAAGAGTCACCTAACTTCCTTGAGTTTGAATATTTCATCTCTACAATGGGGATGGGAGTGCACTAGAAGACTTACGAAGTCTTTTAACACTGAAATGTTATCAAGGTCAGGGATCAGATTCCTTTCTAATTACTCAATATTAAACTAGTGCCTACTATGTGGAAACACTGTGTAGAATACAACAGTAAATAAAGTATATTTTTAGTGAAATGTTTTTTGAACTAAAATATCCAAACTCAGTTGCAGTCCTGTAGTATAGTACTGCACTGATTATACAAAGAGACAATCATTAGCATAATCCTTTCAAATTCCATGAACAGAACTGGTATTTCTTTCCTAGTCACATTATTATCAAAAATTTCCCTTACTGATTACTTCCTGTTTAAACTCTAGTCTAAGTCATTTCTTTTTACCTCAATTGCTCTCTACTGAATTACAAATTAATTGCTCAAAATTGGAGCTCTCATTCCGTGCCCCAGAATGATGTTAAAGGCTGGGTTCTCTTTTGTTTAGGAAAAAATCTTTGATCAGTGAAAAAAATTGTAAGAATTTACAGGGACCTTAGAACATAATTTCATAGAAAAATATTATAGAAAAATACAACTATGCCTTGCCCAAAGCAGGAAACTTTTAGGAACTTAAGGACTGCTTTAATGGTTCAGAGTCACAGTTCCGCAAATGCGGCATGCTGCCTTTAATGGTGATGCAAAGGGTGTGCAGTGGAAGGACATCACTTCAAAAATACATGACTATCCTGGGTTCTCTTATTAACTCACTATGGAAATGTCTTGCATTAATTTGCTTGATTTGCCTTTTGGGAAAGTCACAAGACATCTTTCGAAAACTATTTCCTCAACATGTCCTATCTCAGACAACTTTTAGAATTTTAGACCTAAAAGAAACCTCATACTTCTTCAAGTACCTCATTTTACAGATAATGCAACTGACAAAGAGTGGTTAAAACACATGTTCAGATCACATGAGTTTAAGAGAAGATCTATTCTCTTGATCCTCAATCCAGGGGTCTTTATATCACACATTTGCCTGGTTTTAATAAACTTTTAATAAATTTAAATTTGCTTCTTTGTAGTTTCATAAGGCTATCTTTCTTTAATTAACTTGAATTTAGTGAAAAATTCATGCTTACTATATATATTTTCATATTCTTGATTAGGGCAGAAGCTGTGTCCTATTCATTGTATCCTCAGAACTTATATCAGGGTCTGAGATGGCACGTAGCACGGTATTCAACAGACTGCTGTAGATGGGGAGAATGAACTTTACAGACTTGGATTACATGCACTCTTAGCTTTAATCTTCCTGAAGAGAAAAAATCTAAAGCTCTTCAGTCTAACTTTCTTCCCTTGATCATTTCAGACATTTCTCTTTAGGTTTTCTCCAGCTCCATTATGTTTTTTTAAAGTGAGGGAATCAGGATTTTGAATGAGGGGAGAAAGTTTTCTTCCTAGATACCAATAATCTTCCCAGTAAGTGAGTGTAGTTCTTTGCATCATCTTACACTGGTTAACAGCAACACTTATTTGACACCTTTCTTCCAAATTGTATAAGAACAACAAATAGATGCTCCTTGGTTTAATGTTTCAACACCCAGAAAATTTTGGTTTACTTTACTCTGCCAGAACAAATTCCCTCTTCCAAATCAATTATAAAATGTTAAACAAGACTAGATTTAGCATCTATTAACTTTTCTCTATTCAGAAAGGCCCATTACCCTCTATATTTTTGTTTCCTGTGTTTAAATAAATTATCTGTACAATCAAAATTATTTGAGTGTCTTATAGGTGCAAGTTACTGAGCTCCTTCATCTACGAGTGAGTAATTCACAACATTCTAGAAACTCACTTTTTCCTCAGGTTAGTACAGAGAAGTATCAGAAAAGTTTTGGATTCATGAAAAAGGCCTTTAAGAAGTCTAAATAAAAAACATGTTTTAGGTTTTCCTTAAGCACTGATTTATTTATTGCCTTACTGTCCTGAACTCTATAGGAATCCTCTTATTTAGCAACCCTACCCTCAGACATCTCTCCTAACATCCAGAAGAACCCCAGACAAATCCTTTTATTCAGTAATCCTGTCCTTTATTACATATGCTACCAGAGAAGCTGAGAGATGGAAGGAATCTTAGAGATTTCTAAGTTAAACTCCCATAAACCAGCATGATATTCACCAACGGTAAGACAAATCATTGCAGCCAAGTATAGTACTTAAGCTCTTTAAAACATCAGCTATTTGACATAATACTTACTTGTACTCATCATAGACTTCCTGTTTGGGCAGTGAAGTCTCAGGATGTTCCTCTAGGGTATTCCGAATCCAGGAAAAGGCATGCATTTGCTGTGCCCGACTAGATGACATGGCATTCTGATCACTAATCATAAAACAAAAACATGTTTTAGCTGAACTAGACAGCAATTCATTGATAATTTTTGAGTCAGGCCCAAGTGTTTCACTAAAGGATTGTGTGTAAACACACTATACAAGGCCAAACCAAACTCAGGACATAAAGTATATGCCGTTATCGAAATACAAATTGTCCACCAGGGGCTGTGAGCCACTTTCATAGCTAGTGTCCTACTGAAGTTACTGCCCTGTTCTAACCATCCCCATGGTCTCTAAAGTGGCAGAGGTGATGGAGTACTGAAAACAAGATATCTGTTTTGGCCAAAATTACCTCTAAGGGGATATTTGCTCACTTACTTCCTGTTCATTTGCCTAAATTTACCAAATCATCGAAACTTTAAAATGAAAGTCAGAGGGAAAATTGTTTATTTTCTACCTGCTTAGCATTAAGTACCTACCTTGAAATTTCACTGAAGCACTCTATGGCTCCAGAACGGAAGTCACACTGGAGTGATCCTTAAAGGACAAATCTACCTCTATGGTCCCTCCTATAACTGGGCCTCCTTTACAGGCCAACACCTCCACTAAACATCATACATTTTTATTAAATGGCAGTGTCATTTACAAACTAATTCCATGAAAAGGACATCTAAGATAGCATGAGGGAAGCTCCCCTACTGATTCTGACATTCCTGTCAGCTACAAAAGCAGTAATTTATGTAATTCCAAAGAAATTTATAAGCAAGTTTCTTAGACAGAAAACTATTAAAATAGTCACAAAAATTTGGTCTGAGGAAACAAGCAACAAATTTTTCATTCCATTTCTTTTTGTACACAATTTTAAAGTAATAGAATGTTAAGTATAAAATACATGAATGAAATGAATTCTGAGAAATACTTAAAGAGGATAAAGAAATTCTTTTAAGAACAGAATGCAGGAACCAACAACTTCTCTCTCTATTTTCTAAATGAGATTATTAAATATTTTTCTAAACAAAGCACAATAATACGCCTAAGCACTTAAAACATCATACATTAATCACAAATTCATGTTATACAGGCAATTCACTTTTTTATATTCTGTGATCTGCTTACCTGACAGCATCTAAAAAAATTCTTGCATTTTACTACTCACATTAGTTATCTGTTTTTTCTTTGGTTTTCTGTTCAATTTTCAAAATCTTCCACACTGCATAAATATATTGATCTGCTTATAAAACATACTAAGTAAAATCGCATTTTGCAGCATTTACCCAGGTATGTAAATGAATCAGCAAAAACTATGGGTAAACACTTAACCAGTATGATCAAAGACTAAAAAAAGATCTATTGTTTTGCCATTCCGTTTTGTGAAGACGTTAGGAAGAGTGTAAAATAATGACAACCACAACACATACACACAAATACTGTAACTAAGGCAGAGCTAAGAAGAAATATACCTTTTCTCTCCATTGCTGAGACCAGAAGGCAGCTGAAGGTAGAGGTAGAGTTTCTCTAGGTCTGTAAACTTCTCAACTTCTTGCTGGTTAAAAGGATTAAAATGAAAAGATCACTTAAAAAATTTTTGTTTCTCCCTCAACAAAATTTACTATCACCTCCCTAAAAAATACTGACTGTTTAAATTTAAACCAGATGGAATGAATCATTTGCCAAAGAAAACAAAATCTAGGCTTTTTTCTCATCACTAAAATAATACGGTTGCTTGATACATTTATTGCACATAAAAAGTTGGTTAATAAGAGAAAAATGGTACTTTACTATTAACTCTTATATTCTAGGTATAAATAAAATCATAGACCAATGCTCAGACAAAAATTTCTCATTTTAAATCACAATTAAAGAAGGAGGGTTGTACAATATTACGGGAGAAGTACTAGACCTGGAGTCAAGAGACTATTTATTAGTTGGTCTAGGCCTAACCATTTAACTGGTTACGAGGCTTCCACGTGCTGGCAAATCTTCCTTAGAAATTTAAAATGAATGAGGATTTCTAGGATCCTTTTCTAATTCTCAGAAGCCTAGAACATGTGACTGATGATGCTACTGTCACCTGGGGTGGAACTGAAGTTTAAAAAATACAGCCATCCCTCCATATCAGTGGGGGATTGGTACCAGGAACACTCCTCAGATACCCAAATCCACGGATGCACGAGTCCTTTACATAAAACAGTGCTGTACAGTCAATCCTCCTTATCCACAGGTCCCTCCATATCCAAGGAATCACGTTCAATCTAGGATTGGTGCCACAAATGTGGAATCCTTGGATACAGAGGGCCAACTGTACCAAAGCACAACCAACAATTCTTTCTACATTATGCAGATGTAATTATTCTCTGACTCGCAACAGTGGCTACTATTTGGAGAACCTACTTGTAAAATCCTCTATCACTACTGTTCTGCAACTATGTCATTTTTGTCTAGAAATGTACCCTTTAAAATAATTTCTGCTATACAGAGGACTGTAGTTTTCTTTCCCGGCTGAGTTTGCCACAGGATAGCTTTAAATGTGCCAAAAATCCTACTGCAGTAAAAATATAATAGAATTTTGGTAGCCTAATTCATTACAATTAAATTGCATTGAAACTGAAAATATGGACAGATTATTGGCATTCGTGGTAGCAGAATTTATTCTTACATAAAGCACAGCTTAAACACAGATCTAATTTTTAAAAAAAAGCTTAAAATGATATAATTTAGCCTATTCTTATTCTCACCAGAATTCCTCCACAAAATAGTTTAATCTTAGAATTTATCCATAGGATGATTTAATCTATCAGTTACATGCAATCAACACCCAAATCCACATCGTTTTCATTCTACTGTCTATGGAATATTTTCCAATTAGCTCTTGTTCTAAGACCTAATAGATTTACCAGCAATATCCTGTAAACTCTCCCCTCAACAACAACAAAAACACACACACACACAGGCATTTCCTTTCTCAATTGTTACTTAACACCTTATTGTCTCTAGTTTCTCAGTGTTCTGTTTTGGAGTCTGCTTAATTTTGTTGCTCTGAGTGTATTCTACTCTAATCCTTTACTTAGCCCTCTTAACTCCACCATGTTCTTCCAGTCTCTTTATTTTCCCAGCCACCATATTAGTCTAAGTCTTTAACTTTCTTTTAAAAATAAAGGAGAATTCATTTACTTGTTTATTTATTCATATATTTTATTTCCTGCCATGTTCCACAAATGATTTACGGTAACTATGAACTTATACTGTGTATCACAACCTTTACAAAGACTGGAAACAGACAGATGAACAACACAATTGTCCTTGCCCTTAAGGAACTTAACAATGACTCTTAAATTACTAAAGATGTCTAACCACCTGCTTTTCCTGCCTCTTTTTCCCACTTGAATCTACCTAAAATATAGTTCTTAAAATACTTCTTGTTGAATATTATTAACATCACCCACTTAATCCCAACAGTGCTTGTCATATTAAATCTAAAATAGACTGTTACCAAAAAAACCGCATCATTATGAGCAGCTATAATTAATAATACCGTATCGTATATTTGAAAGTAGGTAGGACAGTATATCTTAAAAGTTCTCATCACGAGAAAAAAATTTTTTTAGCTCTTTATGGCGATGGATGTTAACTATTGCGGTGATCATTTTGCAATACAGGCATACCTCGAAGGTATTGCGGGCTCAGTTTCAGACCACTCCAATAAAGCGAATATCATAATAAAATGAGTCACACAAATTTTTCTAGTGCATGTAAAAGTTATCTTTACCCTATACTACAGTCTATCAAGGGTGCAACAGCAACGTCTGAAAAAACAATGTACATATGTTAATAAAAAATACCATATTGCTAAAAAATGCTAACAATCATCTGAAAATGCAGGCTTGCCACAAACCTCTAACTTACAAAAAATGCGACATCTGCAAAGTGCAACAAAGTGCAATAAAATGAGGTGTGCCTGTATATACAAATACTGAATCTTTATGTTGTACACCTGAAACTCCCGAAGTATTATGCCAATAACACTTCACTTATAAAACAAAAAAACCCACCTCATTTTTGATGACTAAGAATTAAAAAAACTTAATACTGTTGGAGAAACCTTGATTTATATATATTAGACCAAAGAACAGAGAAGAAATCCCAGAAGGGATTCAGAAGATAATCCAAGTTAGAATAAAGTGCCAAAAAGACGGCTGTCAGAAAAATAGTTTTAAAAAAGATCAAACCCACTGCCTTTCACCCTACCTTTCAAACAATGAAAACTTACTATTGTCAATTACTATTTCATTTGTTACGTGGGACTCAGCACACAGAAGGAAAAATTTGGAGAGTTTACTAAAACTGATACCAAAATTCTATGAAGCAAATGGGAACAAAACGATTCAAGTGTTTAGTGATGGCATTCCAGACCAGCAAGGCACAGTTCACTTTGAGGATTTTTGGTTTTGGATACACTTGTCATTTACAGTTGTTTTTTTTTTTTAAAGAAAGAATATATTTGAGCCATATAAACAAATAAAAAGTTATTACATAAGAAAAACTAATGTGACAGTTTATGTAAGTACCTAACATAGAAGCATGCTCTTACATCTAAAACAAAAAATAAAAAGTAACAGGTACTCTCTCTATATATTTGATAAATGTGCATTAAGGAATTCTGTAATATAAAACATTTAAAATGTGGAGAATACTTTTTCAAGATACAGAAGACAACTGTTAAGATAGGCACATGCACAACTCTTATAAAAACGTGCTTATGGAGGATGTAATTCAACTGAGCACTCTTTTCTCAGATGTGCAGAAGCTATGAAATTGTTAATCACTGGATACTGTCTCCCACTTTTGCATTGTTTGAGTTATGACACTGACCGGTATGAATTACGAATTACACAATTAATTAGTTTTTTAAATCTGCCAAGGTTCCATGTAGAATGCATCTATTTAATATGAATACTTAAAACAGCAACACTATTTGTATAAAAGTCATTTCTTAATATTTTTTCCTTTTTTATAAAAGGCACTGTAATCAGAAAACACTTATTACAACAAACAGTGCTCTGGAAAATCTGAAACTCCAAATCACTGGCTTCTAAAACAATTACCAGTGGTATAGAAGACCTTAACCTTACTTGATTAGCAAGGCAAGAGTATCATGTGGCAAGTATGTTAAACATCAGATTATCTGATATACTTTGTAAAGATTTAAATGTCAAGAATAAAATTTTTCTGTTCCATATTGAGATTCACTGCTTGTCAAAAAGAAATTTGTTTGGCTGAATTTCTGAAATGAAGGACAAAGTTACTCTATTTCTAGAGCATTAGAAAAAAGACCAACTGCATAAATTTTTTTAAAATTATAATTTTAAAATTCAGCCATAAAAAGGAATGAAGTATTAATAAATGCTGCAACATGGAAGAACCTTGAAAACATTATGCTAAGCGAAAGCCAGAGACAAAAAGCCACATTTCAAGTGCTTTCGTTTCTTATGAAATAACCAGAGCAGTCAAATCCAGGGAGAGAGAGAGATTAGTGATTGCCAAGGACCGGAGGAGGGGAGAAAGAGGATTGACTGCTTAATGGGTTTCCTTTTGAGATGATGAAACTGTTTTAGAACTGGGTAGAGGTGATAGTTACATAACAATGTGACTATACTTAATATCACTAATGGTAAATTTTATGTTGTATGTATTTTACAACAATAAAAATTACAGTTTTTAATAGAGCTTGGCGTATCTGGTAGACATATCTGAATATCTGACCTGACACTTCAAATGACAAACATCAACATCCCTATTCATTAGACTTAAGTGTCTTATTTTCTTGAGTTGAAGAAGTCAAGTTCTCAAAGCAAAGTTACTGAAAATGTTTCCAAGTTTAGGGGGAACCTCAAATATAATCTAGTCTGTTGAATGAATTAAGGTGATAATTTCCCACTACCGTGGTTGCAGATCTTGCCTGAAAACTTACGAGGACTTCTCTCTCACACATTTCAATCTTTGCAAGAAGATAGCCAAAAGGAATCTTTGAACTAAAGTTTGATTTAGATATCAAAGACATTCCAGCAAACCACTTTGGAGAATTTTGGGTAAAAAAACCTCCATTTACTCCCAAATAAACAGACCTGGTGTGTTAATCATCCCATTTATATAAGCATAACATTTACATAGCTGGTTTTTCGGAATCTTTGGCTATGAAAACAACGCAATGTTACTGACTTAATGTTGCAAATGACCTAGACAGTGCTTTACTCTTTCACATCCTGGACAGAAAAGCTCGTAGCAAACAGTAAGATTCAATACTCACTTTGATATAATGTGATGCAGAGAAAAATAAAGATGTAAAACAAAATACACAAGATCAAGTTACTCTGGAGGGTTGAGATGGAGTCTGGTGTTCGAATCCTACCACTCAATGCCCTTTCCCTCTGAAGCTTTGGCTGATAAAGACTATTCACACAAGGGACTAGCATTAGGGAGCTATCTAATTCTTTCTATGAAGTGTAAGTAGAGTGGTGAAGAGAACACGGAACAGAGACAGAGGTCATCAAATATTCCATCTGCTCACCTACATTTCTAAGCCTCCTTTGCTGTTAGCTTAGGGTCATGAACTGAGCACAAGTAGTATATTTTATTTCTCAGCTGACAAAGTTAATAATCAGTGTGTCACCTCCATATCCTCTCCCCCACTCTGTGGAGGCATGTGTTTCACTGGTGAGGCTACAACGTGGCAATGTCTGTCATGTGGGTTCCTGAGTGACTATGTGGAGCAGAGTCCTTTAATGATTTGTGCTCTGCACATAATGTGAATGAAAATAAGCTCTTCTGGTTAGGCCACTGATATTTCAGGCTTCCTTTGTTATGGCAGCATAGCTTAGCCCATCCTGATTAATACAGAAAGTAAGACCTTTCCCTCTAGCACTTCCAAGAGAAATGAAGGTATCTTTTAGACATGCAGATAAAAACGTGAGGAGAGGAAACGGGCTCCTCTCTAATCACAAAAGGCTCCATTCACTCATTTTTAGAATAGTGTTTAACTTATTTTAAAATTTCAAATTATACAAAGTATCAAAGTAGGTACACATATATCACTATCCATATTTAAAAGATGCTAACTTTTTGCCCTATTTGGTCCAGAATTCTTTGACTTTTAAGTAGATTATACAATAGTGTTATATGGACTAAAACTAGTTTATTCATTTCTCTAATGACAGATAATTAGCTATTATAAAGTTTCATTATTTCATAGGGGGATGCAATGAAAATTCTTATCTGTGACCTTGTGTTGTGTCCTTGTGCAAGGGTTTTTTCCTACGGCATGCACCAACCTAAAAGTAACAGTATTTGCTCATCTAGGATGCACATCTTCAACTTTGTTGGGTATTCCCAAATGGCTCCCCCAAACTGTTATATCGATTTATATTTCCAACAGCAATGCTATAATTTCTCTACATCCTTGTAAAAACTTAAGATATAAGATTTTAACTAACATTTTAAGTATGAAAAAGTATCTTGTTGCTTTATTTTACATTTCTTGACTGATGATGAGACTGAATATCATGCTTTATCATTTGAGTTTACTTTAATATAATGGCCATCAAATTGTATCATGCATCAGAATCACCTGGAGAGCTTGTTGAAGATTACAGAGTTTCTGATTCAGTAGGTCTGAGCAGGGACCTTAAGAATCTGGATTTCTAAAGAGTTCTCAGTGATGCTGATACTGCTAGACAGGGTCACATCTGAAGAACAACTGCTCAAGAACTACACATTTTAAAGTGGGGATATTTATCATATAGTCTGTATACTAATCTTCTATCGCTTACAACTGCTAATACCTTCTCCAAGTTGTAGCTTGTATTTGCATTTTGTTTTTAGACTCTTGAGATGCAGAAAAGCTCTTAGTTTCCTGGCAATCAAATATACCTATTTTTTCATTTATAATCTATGCTTCTTGTGTCTTATTTTGAAATCCTTTCCTATCTCAATGTCATTAAGATGTGCCATATTTTCTTCTTAAAGTTTGGTTTTCCACATTTAGGTCTTTAGTATTTAATTCCACTGAAATTTTTTTCTATAAGCTATGAAATAGAAACCTAATTAAAAATTTTTCATATGGTTAGCTAATTTTCCTACTATAATTTACTGAATAATTCACCAATTCCCTTCTAATTTTCATGCCACATCTATTGTGGGATTTTTGTTTATTAAAGGTTAAAAATAATGCCACTTTGACTTTCAGTATTTAAAAACAACTTTCACTGAGTTGGAATTTAATTGAGAAAAAAATCTGACAACTTATCCTTGAGAGGATCACAAAACAAAATGTATGATTCATTGATCCTTCTTGAATTTGTGAAATAGACTTTTCATGTAAGAATATTACCCAGTAAGTGATTAGTACAGTAATAAAGTAGCTTTGATGGAGTTTTTAGAAATGTGAGGCTAAAAGACAAGTCTTCTACTAATAAATTAATAGTTAATAAGATAAAGGACCTATATTATATATTATAGATGAATAAAGCAGCTGCTACTTGAGTCTGATAGGTGGACCTTTCAAATCTAATCTATCTAAAACAGCAGGATATAGTGGTATACGATAGAGAATCAGAAGTCCTGGACCTGAGTTCCAGATTTGCCACCCGTTAGCTCTGTGATATCAGGCAAGATGAGCATTAATTTTCAAGTCTGTAAAACAGTGACAAAATGCCCATAAAATTTTTGTAAGGATAAAAAGCAATTTATAAAATTTATCTATGAAAGGTATTACTATTACATAAATATTATTCTGAAATATATAATTGCTTAAATCAGGTTCTGGCAAAGGAGTTTATAATTCAAATTCTATCAACAAGTATAGACTATTTTATTTGAAAAAGCAAGGTATCTTAAGAAATTCAGGAAATATTTAGCCTGTTTTTTAACCTCCACTAACTTAAGAAATACACAGTAAGAGCAAGGCTACTAGGTTTTATACGTGAGCATCAGACTTGGCCACAAGTTACTGAAGACAATGTTCATGGACTTTCCTTAGGATAAGTGCAGAAAATGCAGATACTACTCCCTCCTGAGCCATCAAGATGAAATCGAAGTTAGAAAACATTTCTGACAACAATTGTGATAGTAGAGAGAAAGGAATCAATCTAAGCAGAACAGGTCAGAAACAAAAGCTTTTCCCAGGCTGGACTTGGAAAAATATGCGTAACTTTCCACCTGTCTTCTGTCACTAAAAAACCTCTGAAACAATATTCTACATTTCAAAAACTGACTTAATTTTTAGTGTTTCTGCTTGTCCGCTAAGGACATCTTCCTTTGAACTGTCTAAAACATACCAGATAAAATACAGAGAACCAGGCAGAATTTTCATTGTTTTATTATTAGAACTTGAAAACAACCTTCAAGGAGATGGTAAGGAAATACGTTCCCACTATTTACTGGCATAGGATACAGTTACAAGGTAGTCTGAGTGGAGAGATTTGCTCCTGTTTTTAAGGACCCTCTTGAATCAGGTTTACCCTACAATTTCTCAAATATTATTAAAAAAGGATTTCTTCTGTTTGACATAAATTTCTTTGCAGTGATGTGTTTCTTACTATGAGACTTTCCTCTTCAGTGTTACTCGTCTTCTTTTAAACAAGGTCACAAAACTAGGGAAGGGTTGATGCTTATAAAGACGGCAACAATTAAAGACTTAATTCAGAAGCTTTCACGCAAATCCTTGATGGATCATTATCTTTATTTCCAGAAGAAGCAGAAACTCTTTCGTTAAGATGTATAAACACCTTTCCATGAATTAGTCAGGCTAACAAAGGCAGAGTTCTGATGGAAGATGACCAACCAGGGTAACATGTCCATAATGAGTTCTTCAAACCTTACTTTCAAACTGGTATCAGAAAAAGGTTCTAAAAGAAGCTGTAATTTATATTTGTACTTAGAGTAGTTAGCTTAAAACCCAGAAACTTAAATTCTCTAGCTTGACTGTTTCTTCAGATAAGTTACCACGTATGGAGGGAAAATACATACAATGACAGGATAATCATATCCGAATTCGTCTGCTCTTGATTTTGTAAACTACAAAACTACAAAAACAAAATGAAAAACAAAATGCGAAAAATCCTAATTTTTTTTTTCCTGTCAGGAGACACTGATTCAAGACCACAGTTACTAAAAGGCCTCTTTCTTCACCAGCACCACTGACAGAAGGATGGAAAGGGGGGAAGTAGACTCTTATTCTACAGCCTTTTTTTAATTTATGGAAACAATCAACATACCTGATATTACATTCTCTCAGGCCCCAGCAGTTGTGAAAGCTGTCCTTCCACAGGATTGAATGAGGAAGACAGAGAAAAAGGTCAAGGTATGAGGACTCTATTTTTTAATGCTTTTTGCTTAGAATTCTTAGTTTGCAGCAATTTTTAGTTTTCTAAATCACCATGAGAACCATGTGGTGATTTTTATAAGTGTGCTCTAAAATGTACTCTTCGATCTTTTTTTAGGACTTAATAAAAAGGAAGCTGAATCTCTGAAACCGAAATAATGAATAATATGGCAGCAAATACCACGGCTACATAAATGCCCAAATGACTAAAAAAAAAAAAAAAACAACGGATAAAATGCTGAGACAAGGGCATATTGCTAGGGTTTGAACAGGCAGAGGGTACATAAACCTATAGATCTGAGTCTCTTTAAAATAAAATTCAAATGAGAGCCATCTCTAAGAAGAATACTTATGCCCATAGCTAAATTCTACAAAAAGTGAACATTATGGAGTGATCAGGTAATATTTTGCTGGCTTATTTAGGCTAAGATTATCATCAATGTTTCCGTATGCTGTTTAAAAAAACCCTATGGCTCCACTAGTGATTGGGGATAAGGGTGGGGGCTGTAGCAAGAAGGTAAGGTTAGATCTTTTCTTTTTCTTTTTCTTTTTTTAGCATGGAAAGAAAGGCTAGTCCCTGAAAGTCCAGTTACAATTATGTTTCCAAAAAGTTGAATTTGTCCTAATTGATTCTGCAACATTACAAAGCTACAGTCTCAACAAAGGTGTAGGCCATGAAGACAAAGAGTTAGCTCTTTAATTCCTATCTCTACTCCTAGTAACCTTTCCTTCTTTTTCTCCTTTAGCTTACTTTCCTATAAGTTTGAAATTACTTAAAATGCAAAGAAAGAAAAAACAGAATACTATAAGAATTCATTTGTTTTCTATCAGAACACATTTTTGTGTATTATGTCATTCTCTGAATATAAAGATACTAATGAAAATTGAATTCCTTCAGGTAATGGGTGAGAGATTGACACTGTATTCTTTTCTATTCTTCTCTGTGACAATAAAATGAATCTGAAAGCTAGCTGACAATGTTTAGGGCATTCTTTACAATTATGAAAGAGAAAAGTAACCAGAACTCAAAACTGGGGCCTTAGTAGCAATTTAGTCCACTTGAGTTCCTAAAAGGAGAAAAGCCAAAAAAACTAAACACATTATATTATCCTCCCATACTAAAAGATAAAATAACTCATGTACTAGATGTAAATAAAAAACAATAAAAGGTTCAGAGTCCTCTAAATGAATGGTGTGGCCTTATAGAGATGATTTTTTGTGATACTCAAAAAACAAAACCAGCTGTTTAAATTTAGCCCTTTGTCAGCATGCACTCCCCCACCTCCCCTGCCAGGGCAAGTAAAATCTATACAAAAATGCTCTTTTGAAAGCTACTCATTTCTTCTCTACCAAGTGGCTGAAAGGAAAAATTCAGATTCTGAGCTTGGTTTTCACGAACAGTCACCCTAGTGACACGTCACATGATAAACCGTATTTTCTATTCTAACAATAAGCTTAAAAAAAAACACAAAACTTTAATGAGTTTTAATTAGATATTCCAAACAAGATGTTTAGTTTCAATCAAGACTGGGTCAGGAAGTTGACCTTGGCCATCATTTAGTATTCATTACAGCAAGGATTTAAGGTGAGAAAACATGCTTTCTTCCATAAAGGAGGAAAGGGAGAAAAGAAGTCTTTTCAAATTGTATACACCTCATACACACCTCCTTAATAACACGTATCTCTGGAGGGCAGGAGCACAGATGTGCCTCTTGTTAAAAATTATTCCTTGAACAAGTTACTCAAATTTATTTCTGGGAGTGTGTTATCTATCTTAGAAAGCCCCACTCTAATAATATTAGTTTGGTTCTCAGAAGCAGATATCCTACACTCTGTTTCACATACCTTTTAGCTCCCATCCAATCACTTCAGCAGTAGGCACAGTAAAAGAATTGGCTTCTAACTTAAAACATTAGCTATGGGACAGATTTGAAAAGTTTAAAAAATTAAATGCGATTGACTCATTTATTCATTCATTTATCCAGTGCTGAGTGCCAACTATGCTTTAGTCATGCATGACCTCATATTTCAGTACCAGGGAGAGAGAAAAAATTTAAAAGTAAAACATCTGTTACATGATAATGATAAACGCTATAAAGAAAAAGTATTGGTAGGGGGTACAATTTAAACCAGAACGATCAGGAGAGGTTTCAGCTGGAAAGTAAGAGGATAAAATGTTTTGTACCAATAGGAAAGATTCTCAAAAAGGGTTATCATTAATTCTTTGTTCCATTCTACTTTTGCTTTCTCCTGACTGGTTGTTGTAACGGCCAGGCAAGGCAAGAACTGACAGTAAAGAATCCATGTTACTAACAGACAAAAACAGAGGCTGTCTTCTCACTATTTGTCCTCATACACACTATTATGGCTCCTTCAATCCTGTAAAGAATAGCTCTCAGAAACAAACTGTGGTTACCGGGGGAAATGGGGGGTGGGGAGGGATGGATTAGGAGTTTGGGATTAACAGATGCACATTACTGTGTGTAGAATAGATAAACAACAGGGAATTAATGTATAGCACAGGGAACTATGTTCAATTTTCTTGTAATGAGCTGTAATGGAAAAGAATCTGAAAAAAAATATGTATGTACGTGAATTGCTTTGTTGTACACATGAAGAAGAAAAAGAATGACTCTCAGAAAAATTTCTCCCCAAAAGAATCTAACACAGATGTCACAAACTCAAATGCCAAGCAGGTAATGCAAATTATTAAAGTGAACTAAAGGTAAGAAAAGTATCTATGTTGAGGAACTAAACATATGGCAGGGACTAAGAAAACTGGAGAATATACATCATGTGGAAATAAGGATTCAGTGTCCTAAGTTTTCAGAGAAGCCAGATACCTCATTTTTCTGGTGAACTCTCCCAATTTTAAAATTTAAAATTTGAAATATGCCAACTAATTTGAAATTTAAAAACTGTTAGTGTGGGACAAATGAAATACCTCTGTGGAACAGATCTAGCCTGTAGGTCTCCAGTTTAGCTCCTCTGGTCTCCAGGGTCGGGGCTGACTCCTTCCATGACCATGAGCACTAGGATACTTGATTAGCTGCACCAGTCCTGCTTGCTACTACCATTCAGTCCACATCTGAGCAACTGAATGTTTTAAAATCCAGGGTCTCTGGAATGTACAGCACTTGGTTTCAGAGCAAGCCATACGAATAAGAAGCCAGAAGCAAAAACGCAATGATACTAAAAAGGCTATACTCAGGAAAAAATTCTCTATTGCAATGTTCCAGATATGACCCTGGTGAGGGTGCAGGTACCACTGAACCTCCAACATTAGATACCCGTAATAAATGAACAGACTTGCTATGGACAGACTACTTGCCCTGCTTTCCCCTTGCCTGTTTCTAACCAACTTTATTACTATGTTCAATAGGATCTTTGAGATGCAGTAGTTAGCACCTCTGTTGTGATTCTCTTTTCAGGTCTTAGCTTTTATAGTAGACAACTTCTGTGTGCTGAGAAAGTTGGTTCTTAAGATTTACCTAATAATAGGCTTTGGTGTCCATTACAGGAGGAAAGTTTTTAAAGAACACAGACTGTTAATTTTTGTTCATTTCCCTGTGAAGGACAAATACCAGTCCAGCATGGGTGGGAGGCAGAGAGCTGAAGGATTCTTTAATCGGCACTCAGAACCCAAGATATACTGACTATTGATCCAACACAGTTTCACCCATTCAAGTTTCTACTGTACTCCTGTGCAAGAGGACCCTATGGGGAGCTCTCCCCTAGAGGAAACCTGCCTCACTACTGAAGAGTCTGAGTGATGGCGTCTAGCCCCTCCAGAAGGAATAGGCATTCTGGCAACCACACATCACTTTCAACTTCTCTCTCCCAATCGTAATCCTAGAAAGCCCTCCTTTGGTCAACTCTCATGCATAAGCCCTCTCCCGGTAGAGTGGACTTCAGTCAGGAAGCCTTTAGACTCATTTATGGCAAGGAACTCATTAAACATGTTCAATTTTCACCCAGGTGAGTTTACCTGGCCTTCCCGGCACAGAGCATAACATGCTCTGTAAAGCAGATGCTTTATTAGGCTGTGTGAGGTCACCAAAAAAGGCCAATACTTCATTTTTTAAACCTCGAAGTAGCTGGCGATACATAGGAGTCCTCTTAGAATACTGGTCAGTTAGAGAGCCCTAGAAGTAAGGCAGTATGCTCTGCCTAAGAGGTTTAAAGTATGGATTTAGATGGATTTAAAATAAACTGACCCTTGAACATGGGGGCTGAGGAAGCCTACCCTCCCCATTTGAAAATCTGAGTATAACTTCACAGTTGGCCCTCCATATTGCAGTCACATTTGGGGATTCAGCCAACCACAGATCATGCAGTGCTGTAGCATGGTATTTAGCAAAAGAAATCTGCATATAAGTGGACCCAAGCAGTCCAAAATTGTGTTGTCCAAGGGTGAGCTGTACTCAGCCTCCCTTATTCCACCTTTTAAGCCTTCAACCTCTCCAGTTGAAAGGAAGAAAGTAAACAAAGACTGTCTCCTCTTATCTCTATAATCTTATTAGGATCCTTGCTGAATTGCCTAGTGCATGATAGAAACATTTTTCTCTGGCTTTCAGCTGATTTGCTGACAAGCTGAATGTTACCTCTTTTAATAATGACATTGGCTTTTCCTAATGGGAACCAAAATATATGGTCTTCCCCCCCGCCTTTTTTATCTTTTGTTAGTTTAATAACTTCAAGGCATAACTAATCAATTTAGGGGACCTGAACATTAGAACTGGTGGGAAGATTGCTTCCTGGTGGCAATACACACCTAATACACAGTAAGATAAACAGGAAGTTCTCAATATCCTTATAGTTCCAAATGGTAACATGGGAAATAATTTCTCTTTCTAGTGTAGAAACTTGGCCTATCAATTTTACTGAACACTCCCCAAATAGTGGGCCTTCCTTTGAACACCAGTTTCATGACAACTTTTATGAGGGAAGAAAGTCTGGAACATAGTGAGTATTTGTTAAGATTCACAATATACAGCAACATTTTAATAACAGCTCTTAAGATACTGTTGAACCCAGAGTTCATGAAACATATTTGACTTTAGGAACTTTTCTGCATAACATATTAACACCCTATGGAAATATTCTTCCAAGGACCGTATTCTGGGAAACAAAAACTATTACTTCCTCTCTTTCTGTGGTGACTCTCACCAAACCCGGCCTTTTCTGCTCCAGACATTCAGGATTATTTCTCTCACGCGTTAAGATTGCTATAGCTTTCATGGAGTCCAATTTAACTGAACTAAATAAGGGGAATAAGTAATACGGAATGAGCAGCTTTCAAACTCTGCTGAGGCCTACCTGATCCTCTGAGGTTGAGTATGTCAACAGCAAGATTTTGCCTTGACTGTCAAACTGGTTACGAAAAGTATAACTGGATCAGCTCTACAAATCTACAATATTATAGATCTAAAACTGTTCCAACTCATGAGAAATTTAGTTTCAGTCACATTGATAATTATTCAAATTAAGTAAAAATCAACTGTTGCATTAAAATATTAAAAAACTTTACTCACAATTATGTTACTAAAAATATTTTCATTTGTCTTTGCTGATAAGCAAGGAAAATACTAGGCTCTAAAAATAGGACAGATACAATTTTATGTTCTTCACTTCTAGTGTCTTTCGTAGTCCCATAGTCTTCACAACTGTAATCAATTCAAACAACTAAAATCACTTTAGCTCTTTCGTTTTAGAGAGCATATTATGTTTTTTAAATGGCATTCAAGAAACCTGCCTGCAAAAAAGAGACTGCATTTAGAAATATTGACTACCGAAAAAAGATAATGAGGGTAGCTTTTAATTTTTTCTTTTCAGATTTCTTTTCAAAGTGGATAATTACTTTTAGGAATATTTCTTAACTTATAAGAAGAAGTAGCAGAATTTTTTTGAAATTCATATATAATAACCTCGTATTTAAGACACTTAAAAAGGATATATATATATCACAGTTTTTAAAAGTCTGGCTCTGGAGAAAGACTATCTGTATTAAAAGCCTAATTCTGCGAATTAGTAAGTTTTATGACTTGAGTAAGTTACTTAACCTGTCTGAGCCTGTTTCTTCATTTGTAAAATGAGGATGATAACAGATTAACCTCATAGGCAAATTATGAGGACTGAATGATAAAATATGTAAAGCACTTAAATGGCACATGGTAATAAATACTTAATAAATGCTAATAGTAATAATGACAAGTACAAAGAAACTCTGTTTTGAGGGCGTTATAGGCATATTATACATTCTTTTTGATAATTACTATTTGTGGATAATCATTCTGCAAATATTTACTGAGTATCTTCCATGAACTAGACACTGAACTAAGCACTGGGGATACAAAGACCATAAGACACAGTCTATATTACCAAAAGCTTATTTCTGGGGAAGAAAACAAATTAATCTGCTAATTACCATACCATATGGTAAGCACTTAAATATGGGTATAAAGTTTTTTGCAAGGTGCATGAAAGCAGGAGTCCTTAACATGAGAAGGTACAGCAGATAGGCTGGACTCATATGTATACTGCTAAACACCTTCTTCATTGTCTTCCTCTGGTAGAGAGGCTAGAAAACAAAATATTCTACCCTTGTTTCCCTTGCAGCTAGGGGCACCCCTGGAGGTTGAAGTCCCTGAGGTGGGTTTTGGGACTAGAAGTAGCTGTCCTGAAAATAAAGACAGGGCTTCCCGAGAAGAAAGTCCTTTTGCCGCCCTCCCTTCTTCCTGCCTTAGTATTTGGATAGAAGGCACACAGAAGTGCAGCAGCCTTCAATGATGTGACAGGACAAAAGATGACAAGCAAAAAAGAAAGAGCCTAGGACTCCAGTGACGTTGCTGAGTTACTGCACCACTCTTGAATGCCTAACTTTGGACTTGTTAGATGACACAAACTCTTATTTCTTTAAGCCACCAATAGTTGCGGTTTTCTGTTATCTGCAGCTGAAAGCATTCCTAGTAGATAAACAAGCTTTCCAAAAAGGTTTCTGAGTCAAGTCCAAAAGGAGCAGGAGTTTTCCAAGTGAAGGAAATCTGAGAAGGGCACAGCTGGCAGAGGAAACAGCATCTCCAAAGGCCTGGAGGGGGAGGCAGCATGGAGTGTTGACACTGGCAGCTGTTCCACAATATGTACCTTCTGGCTTCTTGGACAGCTTCAGCCAGGTGATCCCCAGCTTCTCTATCTTCCACTCTCTATGCTGGAGGGAGTCAGTACTCTCCCCTCAGTGGTTCCATATGGTAAGCATTCATTCTTAAACAGTAAGTTCTGGGATGATGAACGGAAAATGTGATCCCTGCCTAATGTTTAGACTGCCAGAAACATAAATTGATGGCAGTTAAGTCAGTCAGAGCAACGTTATCAATTTATACACACACAACCCCCTCAACTGAAGCCACCACGTGTGCTGACTGTGCCAGGCCCTGTGTTCACACTGCAGGCACACCCGGTTTTACTGAGCTTCCCTTGGTCGTGCTTCACAGACACTGTGTTTCTTACCAACTGAAGGACCACGGCAGCCCTGCACTGAACAAGTCTACTGGCACCATTTTTCCAATACTGTTTGCTCACTTCTTACCTCTGTGTCGCGTTTTGGTAATTCTCATAGTGTTTCAAACTTTATCAACATTATTATATTTGTTATGGTGATCTGTGATCAGTGATTGATATTACTGCTATGACTTGCTGAAGGCTGAGATGATGATTAGTACTTTTTAAATCAACAAAGTATTTTTAAATTAAGGTATGTACATTTTTTAAAAGATATAATGCTACGGCACACTTAATAGACTACAGTAGAGTGTAAAGATAACTTTTACGTGCCCTAGGAAACCAAAACATTTGTGTGACTTGCCTTACTGCGATGTTCACTTTACTGCAGTGGTCTGGAACCAAACCCTCAGTATCTGAGGTGTGCCTGTAATTATCTCACTTACTATTTACAGCAATTTAGTGGGTTAGACACTATTACTATCATTTTTTTAAAAAACATAACTAAAGTAGGTCAAAACTGTCCAAAATCAGACAATAATGGCAATTGTGGTGGGCAAAGATTCAAACTCAGGTCTGTGTCATTCTACAACTTCAGATCTGGGCCATTCCGTTATACTGCCAGTTTCCCATAGTTTCTGACCTATTTGTCCCACTTCACTTGCTCAAATTCTTCCTGAATCCATGCAACAAAGTTTTAGTTCCCCATCTGTGATCTGGGGATGAGAGCTGGTTATCTCCCAGGCTAGTGTGGAAGGAAGAGGACTACTAAGCCAAGTAGAACAGCAGAGAAGAGGACAATGCCGGGAGGGGGGGAGGTCTTTCCCTCTAAAGGAATAAGACAAGCTTCTGTCCTTACAAGCAAACTGTGAAGTAATTCCAACAAATTAATTCAAATATTTTAACAAGTGTATGGTCTCTAAAAGGTCTGAACTGAAGGTGGCAACACTTCTTTATATTTTAAATTGTAATATGTTTAATAATTGATTTATTAGATTATACTCATTCATACATTTAACAAATATTTATTGATCACCTGGCATGCACCTGGGGATATTCCAGTGAATATGGTCCTACACTCAAGAAGCCAAGAACAAATAATGCTAATTATGATTATCACAGAGGTGACTACATGATACAAATAAAGGTAAGCATGGTATAGGACAGAAGATGTATCAGACTCAGACCTGAAAAACCACAAACAACTTTCCAAAGGCGGGTGGCATCTACGACAAATCTTAACAACATAACTAGGTATAGCAGAAAAAAAAAAAGGTGGAGAGGATAGTCTAGACCAGAGTTCTCAACTTTAACACTATTAAAAAATTTGGGCTGTTAAGTCTGTTACGAGGTGATATCCTGTGTTTGTAGGATGTTTAAACTGCATACTCGTCCTCTACCCACTCAATGCTGGAGAAGTCTGAGTGTGAAAAACAAGTATGTCTCCAAACACTGTCAAGTGTTCCCTGGGGTGCAAAACTGTCTCCAGTTAAGGACCACTGTTCTGGACCTGCACTATTCAAAAAGGTTGCCACTAGCCACTTTGGGCCACTTAACTTAAAACTAATTAAAATTAAATTAAATTAAAAGTTCAGGTTCTCAGTCATACTAGCCACATTTCAAGTGCTTAACAAATAGCTCCATGTGTCTAGGGGCTCCCGTATTGAACAGTGCGTATATAGGACAATTTCTACCACAGTGGAATGTTCTAGTGGACATTGCTGTTCTAGACTGAGAGAGTGTATATTCCCTTCTCTTACTCCACAACCGTAAACTATAGCTTGCGGATAGTCTGTGGACTGAGTAGAAAAAGATGAGGTCAAACAAGAAAAGTAAAGTCTAAGTACAAAGGGTCTTCAATACCTTAAGAAAGAACAATAGGGAGACAGTGAAAGGTCTTTAGCAAGGGTATAAAATAAACAGATTCACACTTTATAAAGACGATCGTGATGATGCTGTGAAAAATGGAATGAAAGGGGAAAGATGAGAAACGGAAAAATAGTTGCAGTATTTACAACAAGTACAGTGATCTGGATTAACGCAGTAGCAGTAGGGACCGACAAAAATGGAGCCATTACGAAGGCAGAACTGATGGGACTTGGTGACTGACTAGATGTGAGGAAGGTGAGAAAGAAGATAAAAACAAGAATGACTACCCGGTTTTTAGGTTGGATGAATGAGCACATTCACTAAGACAATACAGTAGAAAGAATAGTAGTCCTCCAAGATGCTCATGTCCTAATCCTCTAATCCCCACAACCTGTGAATCTGTTACCTTACATGGCAAAGGGGACTTTGTATATGTGATTAAATTAAGGACTTTGAGACAGGGAGATTATCCTGGATTGCTAGTAGGCCCAATGTAATCACAAGTGTCCTGATAAGAGGGAAGCTGAGGGAATTCTGACCACAAAAAAGAGACGTGTCAGGGCACTCCAGTGTAAGAAGGACTTGAGTAGCCTTTGCTGGCTTTGAAGACATAGCCACTGAAGGCTAGGAAAGGCAAGGAAACAGATTCTCCCCTAGAGCCTCCAAAAGGAACACAGCCCTCCCGACACCTTCATTTTACCTGTGAGTCCTGTGTCAGACTGCTGAACTACAGAACTACAAGATAATATATTTTTGTGGTTTTAAGCCACTACATTTATGATACTTTGTTATAGGAGCAATAGGAAACAAAAAGAACTAGGTTCAGAATTTGGAATATGATACAGTAAGACTGGTTCTAGAGAAGCTGAGTTTGAAATGCCTATGAGGCATCTTAGTAAAACTGGTCAGCTGATAACAGTGGCCTATATGGGTCTGGAGCTTAAGCTGGGGATGTATAATTAGGAATCATCAGTGTACTGAGATTAACTGAAACTATCAAAGTAGATGAGATCACCATGGGCAAATGTAGACAGAATGCAGAGGACTTAGGTCAAGGAATAGAGGGCCCTAAAGCAACTGGGAAAAAACAGCGTAAGATGTAACAGGAAAATCAGGATAGTGTGGTATCTAAGGCCTTAAAAGAACAAAAATGAACTAAACAAGGAAGAGGGGTGAGTAAGAGAAATGTCAATAGAGTCAACTGAAAAAGGGTTGTCAGGTTAGGGTCTGAGACTGTTCATTATTTTTAGCAACAAGAGGTCATGACATCCTTGATAAACACAAGTTTCAGAGGAGTGGTTTTTAAGAGAAGACTTGTTACTGGGGTTGAAGAATGAATTGAAGGTGAGGCAAGAGACTGAATTCAATCAACACTTTGACTGAACTTTTTTGACTTTCTTCTTCCAAGAGAAAGGAGGAAGACAGAGTGGTAGCTAAAGAAAGGTTGTGGGTTTCAGGAAGTATTTTTTTTTTTAATAGATGGAAAAAATTAAGCACTTAACCATTAATGGGAAAAGGCCAGTAGAAAATGAGAGAACAAAATCACAAGAGGAAGAGAATAAATGTAGTGAATTCTGAGACAGGAGGAGATGGGATTCGGGGCCTAGATGGAGGAGACCAACCTTCAGATAAGCAGAAAGATATTTCTTCTGCTGGGAGAAAGGGAAGGAAGACAACATACAGAAGTGAGAAACTACCAAGTTGAGAATAAGAAGTGGTTTTAATTGTGTGTAATGCCTACACTGCATCTGACCATTTCCTCAGAGAAGGAGGAGCTGAGATCATCTGCTGACAACTGGAGAAAAAGAAGTGAGTTTAGGACAGAAGTGGATCTACACTGCAAAAACGATGAAAGAAAAATTATCTGGAATTCTATACTCAGTGAAAATACCCTTTGTAAATGAAGGGAAGTTAAAGGCTTTTTTAATATAAAGTAACCCTGGGAGAATTAATCAGTAGTAGACCTACACTACAAGAAGATAAGTAGCAAAATGGTGTAATACACTCAATCATACAGGTGATTACAAGACAAAGCTTGTCAGACTGGTTAAGAAAGACACAAACATGATGGTAACAGCAGCAACAACAACAACAAAACACTTTAAAGACTCAGACTGTTTAAAAGTAAAAGGATGAAAAAAGATATGGCACACAAACATTAATTATAAGAAAGATGGAGGGGGCAGAGGTAATATCAGACAAAGCAGACTTGAAAGCAACAAATGTTACCAGAGATAAAAACAGAAATATCATAATAATGAAGAATCAATTCATGAAGAAGAAATAACAATCCTAAATATTTATGTTCCTATTAACAGCTTCAATACATGAAGCAAAAACTGACAGGATCAGAGAGAAAAAACATTCACAATCACAAGTATGAGATTTTAGTATCATTCTCAGTAACTGAAATAACAAGTAAAAGAAAATCACTAAGGATAAATATCTCTTGAAAAACAATAACCAACTGGACCTAATTTATTTATTTATACACACACACACATATATATATATATATATATATCTGTAAGTATTTATGTATTTATAAGTGTATATATATACATACACATATTATATATATATACTTATAAAGAGCAGTCCATCCAAAGACAGTAGAATATACACTCTTTTCAAGTACATAAGAAACACTTTTGCCTGGGGCTGCTCTCATGACCTATCCCACATGGATAGTAGTGCTGCCAGAATGATGCTGTCTGTGTTTAAACATAAAAAGGAAAACATAATGACAATGAATCAAATAATAGGGAATCTTAATAAAAATAGAGAAACTAGAACACAGAAAAACATAATCATAAAAAAATAAAGCTTCAGGGACTGGAGGGACAAGAGCAATCATTTCAATATATGTATAATGGTAGCTTCCTAAAGAGAGGGGAATCCAAGGGAGAGGAAAAGTATTTAAAGAAATAATGGCTAAAAACTTCCCAAATCAGATTAATCTACATATGCAAACTCAGCAAACCCAAAGCAGGATAAACACAAAGTGACCCATACTTACATATATAATTGTTAAAATGTTGAAAGCAAGAGTAGGTGGGTGAGCAAACAAAGAAGTGAATGAATTTATGAATCAAACTTGATGGCATCATGTACCAGAAAACAACATGATTAATGACTGTCTTCTCATCAGAAACAATAAAGGCCAGAGGCAGCAGAATAACACATTCAGAAATGAAAAACAGGCAAAAACCTGTTAACCAAGAATTCTGTATCTAGCAAAACTATCTTTCAAAACTGATGGCAAAATAAAGACATTCACAAAAAAATACAGATCAAGAGAATGCATTATGAGCAAATCTGCCTTTATAAGAAATACTGAAGGAAATCCTTTAGGCCAAAAGGAATCATTCTTAATTCCTGTTTCTCCCTCCACATTCAATACATCAGCAAGCAAGGCCCACTGGCTTTATATCCAAAATATGCCTTGAATCCATCTATTTTTTTTCCTCGTCTTCCACTGCCATTATCTGAGAGCCTTGAATTCCCATTTGGACAGTCTAACTGGTTTCCTGCTTCTACTCTTAACCCTCAATAAGCCCATTTTCCAGCAACAGCTAGGGTATTGAAAAGAAAATCTAGATCACACTATTCTCCTACTTAAAACCCTTCAATTGACTTTCCATGCAGTGAATGAAATCCATACTATTTGCCACACCTAAATAAGTCCTATCTGAACTTTCTTCCTATCATCCTCCCCTTCCTCCATTAGTTCCAGCACACTAGGTTCTGTGGAGTCTTCAAATGTCCCAGACTCATTCCTGCTTCAGAATTTTTGTACTTACTGTTTCCTTTGTCTAGTTTGTGTCACAGGTAGATCATCTCATAAAACTGGCTTTCTATTCAGGTCTCCTCTCAAATGTTATTTCCTCAAACAGACTTCCTAATCACCCAATCTAAGGTTACCCTACTCACCATCAGTTGTCTCCTTTTGTCTTTTAAAAATTTTGTAGCAGCATTTATCTTTATCTGAAGTTTTAACGCTTATTTATTTTACCATTCATTTAATGTCTAACTCAGTAAAACTTAAGGATAATGAGGATAGAGATCTTACTACTTGTTTATCAACCACATATAACTTTAAAACTTAAATGCTAAGTATAAACATTTCTGAACTCCTGAAAGATTAAAAAAAGCTTTTTGTTTTTATTTAGTATTTTATAAATGCCATAATTCATAAATTATACCAGTCTTCTGCCTCAATTTTCTCAATGAAGAGGAAAAACTGAATACTCCAACATTATCTCAGATACTGAAAAAAAAAAAAAAAAAAAAAAAAGCCAGGTGGTCTTAGACAGGATCTGTATCTGTCTCGTTTACCACTGTATCTGACACCCAGAACAGGGTCTGGCACAGAATAACTTTGCAGTAATTATTGAATGATAAAACAATGAGACTCTTGAGAGTTGGGAGACAGAGAATGCTTGGGGGGTGGGGGTTGGCAATGTCAACCCTCCATCCCCAATCACCACCTTCCTAGGTCTTAAGAACACTACTGAATATATTTTAATAGACCTAATTTCTTGAAGACAAGGAAACATGTCCTTTTAATTCTGTATTCCTTATATCCAACACTGGCAGACAGAAGAAGTTCAATCGTCATTTTTTGAAGTAAACACAAAAGCATCAGTTTCTTCATTTGTAAAAGAGAGGTAACAAGATTATCTACTTCAGAGGGTTATTGAGAGAGAGTAAAAAAAAGGCAATAAAGAGTAAGCAAAAAGAAAAGGGGAAAACATCCCCACAAAGTCCTCTTTCCTAACTATTAGGTTAGAAATACACAGAAGAACTGATCAAATTACCGCTTCTCCTGTAAGTATTCTTGTTTATTCACCTACCTAGAAGCAAATAATAATGCTATAACCTAATAAGATCACATACTATCTCAGCACCAGACACTATTGACCTTGCCTCCCAACAAGAAAAGTTATTAGCTTACAGGGAGGACCCAAAGCTGAATAAGAAAGTTCTGATGCCACAAGCAGAGAAAGAGGACTACCTGCAGTGACGCTGTGGGGATCTGACAGTGTGGAGTCACCGAGTACTCTATGCTGAGGAAGTATTCCATTAATAAGGATTTCAAGGAAGAAGTAATTTCTATTCCAGTAGTCTCAGTAGCCACATACTCCTTCCCTTATGTTTTGAGAAAAATCTATAGAACTACAAATACTATCTAAACTTAAACTATTTTTGTGGCTTTACCTCCTGAAAGCCAGCAACTCAAAACATGAAAAGTATATTACAACTAACCCATGAAGTATTTTAAAAAGCTTTCATTAAACAAATTCTTAGAGTCTGTAAGTTTAACCTAAATGTAAGCTGTTATTGTGTCTTTAATTCCTGAAGTCTAGCAACCCAAATATGAAAAATATGCTATCACAACAAAACTAACCCATAAAACATCTTAAATTTTTTCTTTAAAAAATTATTTGAGACATTAGAACAGAAAAATATACATCCAATTTATTAAATGTTTAAGTGAACTTTAGTAAAGGCCAGTAAGTTTCAAAAACATGCAATTACCTCAAGTTATGATTTCATCATTGATGAGATACTATAAGAAAGTATTTAGATAGATTATAGCCAGTTCACATCTAGGGCTGTAATTAAACGTCAAATTTTATTCACTAAAATTGAGTTATATTTAAAATAAATATTTACTCAAAAATAATATTTGTTAATTTAATCGGAAAAGTCTTATTACAATAGAACTTTAAGATTAGTTATTTTACTTACCAAAATGCAGTCCACTTTAGATTGTATAGTTTTGCTAAAAAAAAAAAAAAAAAGAAAGTTAGGTTAATAAGAATGATACATTTATTAAATAATTGAAATATTCTCAAACAGACATGGTAATTAGTCATCTGTACTATGCAAGAAATCAGTAAAACTCCTTATTAAGATTAGGCATCATAACCTAACACTGCATTTTTCACAAGCAAAATAAAAATCTATTTCCCATTCATTGTACTAAATTCAGTCCTGAAGCATGCATGATCAGAATATTTTTTGAGATCACCATTACAGTCACCTTATTGTTATGCTGTATCATTATAACAGATGTTTCGAATAAACAATTAAGTTTTAATGATACATAAAAGTACAGATTCATTATTACATACAGAAATAGAACACAAAGTTTACAATGAGTTATGATTTTTACTGTGTGCTTGTCACTCTGGACAATTTGACTAGCATTTAAAGGCCATAATGTGGTAGTGTTATCTGTATTTCTAGAGACCTGTTACAAAGTAGACTCTCTTTCCTTCCTTTCTTTCTAGTCCTCTCTCATTCACACACCCCTCAACACACACCCAAGAAAGGAATCCCTAGACGTAAAAGTAATAATAAAGATTAGCTAATACGGTAATAAATTGGAGAGGGAGACTACATTTAGAAATAAATAACACAGAAATGCCACTCTGTATCAATTTAACTGAACTACTGAATGTAACTGAATTATTAACATAAAACACAAATAAACCTGGCACAAAACAATTGAACTGTCATTTGGATTTTAACATAAAGTGCAAATGCAATGAAATCATGCAAAGTTCAGACAGTTTATGTACAATCCTTAAAAGATGTTACAAACCAAATTATCTTCCATAAAAGGTTCTAGAGCCAAGTAAATGTAAAGAAAGAAAAAAGTGGTTATTTTCTTTTGTATATAGCTATACAGTTAGTCTGTAGAGTAAATAAAAATGAATATTTAAATCTCAATTCAGTTAATACAATCAATAATCTAAAACTTTATACCTGTACTTAGATTTCAAATTTCATTTTTGAACAAAGAACAAAGTATGACTGGATTAAGTTCAATTGCAAAGTTCAGAATGACTAAAAGGAAAAGTAAATGATACTTCTAGCTAAGAGGAACTGAAATTCCCTTCTCATAATCCCATAGAAGATTTTTAGAGATTTTAAATCTTTTGAGCATTTGTATAGCTTCTCACTCATTAGCAGCTAAAGTGTGATGTTTTTCTCTCTTCTTAATAACTCCCATAGTTTCCCTGAGATAAGAGGGTAATCTATAGATTAAGAATTGCTGCTCAAAAGTAATATATCAGGAATCCAATCATTTCTCATCACCTTGATCTAAGCCATAACCATTTCTTTTCTAAAGTGCTACAGTAACCTTCTCACTGGTCTCCCTGCTTCTATCTTTCCATCCCCACCACCAACCCTGTGGAATATTCTCAACCAAGTGTCTAGAGTGATACAGACTGATACTAGTTCTTTGCTCTTTGTCTTTATCATGGCCAAAAAAAAACCCTGCATGACTCGCCCTCTGCTATCTTTCTAATCTCATCCCATACTAGTCTACTCTTCATTCATTTGCCACCTGCCACACTGGCCTCCATGCTGCTTCTCAAGGCAGGAGTAAGACCTTGCACTGGCCTCTTCTGTCAGCCTCTAAGATGCTTCTCCCATAATTTATCTGTTCACTTTCTTCACGATGTGGCTCAATTTTACCTTTTACAGACACTTCTTCCCTGATTGACTTCCTCAAGTAAAATACTCTCCCCATCACTCTCTATCCCTCTTACCCTGCTTTTTGCTTTCCATTATTGTACTTACCAAGAGTCTATTTTTATTAATTTATTTGTTTACTGGCTATCTTCCTTGACTATGATTTAACCTCCAGGACAGCAGGGTTTGTCTGTTTTGCTCACTGTTCTACTATTATCTAGCACACGTTAGATGTTCAATAAAATCTGCTCAATGAATGACTGGTAAAACACAAATTCGGTCCTCCATATGAAGAAAACTCTGAAAACCTGGGACCACTTTAGAAAGGCTTTTTAGAGAAATTCATATGAAATTGAAAATGTAATTTTTCTCAAATCATAGATCTAAATATTCCCCTTCTACCAGAAACTCACTGCTCTACGGGCTTTCTAAAGAGGATGACCAAGTCTTTCTATCACAAACAACTTGGTAAATCTCTAAAAAGAATATATAAAAGACAACCTTTTAAAGAATTAACTTACAAAGTAAAATGAGAGCACTTCTAAGCTAGATTTAAACCAATCACCTAATCTAGTCTATTGATTACTTTTACTTCATACGTAACACAAACAGAATATACAGAAGACCTTTACGTCCCCTTTATTCCTCTGTCCAGGCTCACATACCTCCCTACATTCCCAAAGACAACCATCATTAATCTGATGTACAACCTTCCCTGCTGATATTTCAATACTTGTATTAGATATACACAGTATCTACAAGCAGCATATACTATTGTTTGGTGAGGCTTTTAAATGTTTACATCAATGCCATTACATTGTATATATTCTGCAAATGTCTTTTTTTACTCAACATTGTTTTTGAGATCTTTCCATGTTGATACACTTAGATGAAGTCCATTTATTTTAACTGCTGAAAATTATTCCACTGAATGACTAGATCAAATTTATCCATCCATTCCTCTATTGAAAGCCAATGATGTACTTTGCTGTTTTTTTCTACAAACAATGCTGCAAAAAAAATCTTTGTATGATTCCTGGTATACACAAGCAAAAAATTTTCAGTTATAAATATAGAAGTCTATTTTCTGGGATTCATGGATGCATCTTTTCAGTTTTATTATATATCACAGAATTCCTTTTTCAAGCACTTGTATACATTTATACTTCTCTCAGCAGTATATGACAGGCCCTATTTTCCTATTGCCTTGTGCAAAGAAAAAAACCCCAGATATATGTCATATGACATTTATTGATATACGTAATACATATATTAAAAAGTTGCCATTCTAATGAATAAAAAAAAAATTAATTTGTTAAATCCCAATTACTAGCAGTTGTTGTGTACCTGTTCACCTGTTTTTTGATCATATAGGTTTTCTCCTCCATAAATTGCTAGTTCTTGTCTTCTGCCCATCTTTAAGTGGAGGTGACTTATTAACTCTTATTAATTTCTTATTTCTTATTAAATTGTAGTAGTTCTTTATACATTCTGGATACTAATCCTTTGTTACATACACTTAACTTTGTTAATGACATTTCTTAATGATATCTTTCTAAAGCTTAAATTTTTGATTTAGTCAAATTTATTAATTTTTCCTTTATGATTTGTGTTTGTTATAAGAAATCCGATCTAGCTAATAAAGTTTTAAAGATATTCTGTATTTCATCCTAAAATTTTTGAAGTTAATTTTTTGATCTTTATTCTAATCAGAACTTATTCTTATTTGGCATTTTATATAAATATATACATATGTGTGTGTGTATGTATGTATGTACGTATGTGTGTGTATATATATATTTCCCCTCCCTCATCTGGCAAGCCAACTGTTCCTTATTTTGTTACGCCAACTTTACATAGATGCTTGAATCTCTTTCTACCTTTTCCTCAGTTTTATAATTAATCTACTTGTCTGTACCTGAGCCAACACCAGGTCTGAATTTGGATGACACTCCTTGACTATCTGCAGAACAGCCTTCATAATTCTTCGATCTTTAATTTCCAGGCGAGTTTTTCATTTTTCCAATGTTACAGAATTCCTAAGATTTTTACTGAACTGTACTAATGTTTACAGATTGAACTGGGGGAGTGATAATTTGAATTTATTCTTGTCTGTCCTTAAAATGTCATGTAATTTTCTCTATGTCTGTTGTTAGAGTTCTAGGTAGCTTGTAGATGGTATCATAACCTGTATGTTTTTCTTCTTAATATATTTTCTAATTGGTTTTTGCTAAAGTACATGCTAAATGTGCAGAAAAACTACTGGTTTTCTACACTAATCTTATACGCAGCAGCCTTCCTGTACTCTTACTGGTTCTAATAGTATGTAAATTCTCTTGTAGATAGTAATTTCACTTATAATTAATTAAAATATTTTTCTTCCTTTCCACTCTTTATGTCTCTTCCCCCTGCCCTTCTTATCTAATTACTGTGGGCAAATCTCTAATGTAATGGTGAAGATTAGCTGTGATAGCAGACATCCTTGTTCTGTTTCCAAAATTTACTATGATGTACTGTAATTTTCCATTTAGTGGATGTTTTATAATTTCCTAAAATATTTCTTGAATATTGGATGTTTGATTGACTCAACTTTAAAATAAAATAATGCTTCAATATTGTAACATTCTGCTTCGAATAGTTAAACTTTCCGACACATAACAACTATATACTACGGACAAAATACAAAACAAACATTAATGTAAAACAGAATGACCAAAAGCAGCTAGCAACTGGAGAGAACTCATCCTAAAAGAAGGACCTACACTGGGTAGGATTTGTATTTATAAGGCTGTTGCCTGAGGGCACTTATCTGCCCACACAGGAATAATCACTCAGGACTGACGCAGAAATCTGCCTCTTGTCTGCTGAGGAATCAGAGGACAAAGTCTGGGGCTTCCAGAGCCACTGCAAAATGAAAGATGAATCCCAGAAATGGGGCCACAAAACTCCTGTAAAAAAATATGCCCAAATATTTGGATGACCTTCATTTGGGGAAAACTTCAAGGTTATCAGTAAAAAGCAACAGCTGAAAGGTGTAAGGGTATGAGTTGAGACTTCTGTTGCTATCGAACAGATCATGCTGGCATTAGAATCCAGCCTTGTTAACTGTCTACCTGGACAAAAAACAAAACAAAACAGAACAAAAAAACACTCTATCAGAGAACAATAACAGAATCCAAAGTCTACAAGGTATCACCCACAGTATCCATTACATAAGCAAAATTTATCAGAAGGAAAAAGGAAAAAGAGACCAAAAGTCAAGGAAAAAAGCATCTCATAGAAACCAAATTCCGAATGATCAAAACATCAGAATTAGCAGACAAGGACTTCAAAACAAGTACTGTAAATTTGTTCAAGTATTTAAAGGAAAATATGGTCATAAAAATGTACACATGAAGGGAATCTCAGCTGAGAAACGGAACCAAATGGAAGACCCAAATGGAAACTCTCAAACTAACAAGGACAACATCTGAAGTGAAAAATTCATTGGATTACCTTAACACGTTGATTGCCACGTCACCCAAATCTGGGTGACAAGTGTGTTTCCTCAGAGGCACCCAATCCACAGTGGGCAATCAACATGTTAAAGGAGATTAGATATAGCAGAAACAGGGTCACTAAAATGGTAAATAAATCAATACATCTTACTGATTCTAAAGGAAAAAGAAAAAAGTTTTCAAAATAATAAACAGCTTCAGAGATGCACAGTACAATATCAAGTGATCTACCTAGATACAATTGGAGAAGATAATAAGACAGAAAAATATCTGATAATGGCCAAAATCTCCCCCAATTTTGTGAAAAACACAAACTTACATATCCAAGAAGCTGAAGAAATTTCAGGCAAGAGAATTATAAAGAAAATCACAGAGACACATAATAGTCCAATGAAAACACAAAGAAGAAAAGCAAATCTTAAAGGCAGCCAGGGTAAAGTAACATTACATATAGTAAAACAGTGGTATGAATGATAGCTGACTTCTATATAGTCAACTGATCTACAACAGGAGTATCAAAGCAATTCAAAAGATAAAGGAAAAGGAGGGAGGTTATAGCTCAAGCAGTAGAGCGCATGTTTAGCAGGCATGAGGTCCTGGGTTCAGTCACCAATACCTCCACTAAAAATAAATGAACCTAATCCCTCCATGTTGCCAAAAAATAAAATAAAAACAATACAGTAGTAAAAGATAAAGGAAAATTCTTTTAACAAAGGTTGATGGAGTATATATACATATATATATACTATTGAACATACCTGACTCTATAGAAAAATTTGACTTGAATCATAAAATTAGCCACAAAAGTTCAAATTACAAAGTGTGTAGGAGAAATTATAGGAGAACATCATGATCTGAAAATATACAAAGATGTCTTAGGATACAGAAGTAATAACCATTAAAAAATTATACTTCATCAAAATGAAAATCAACTTCTGCTCACCAAAAGACATTAAAAAACAAACTACCAACCAAAAGAAAATATTTGCAAAACATGTATCTGATGAAAGACTCATGCTCAGAATATACAATGAATTCCTCGAATTCAGTAATAAAGACAGATAAGCAAATTAATAAGTGAGAAAGCAACTAGAATATAGTTCACAAAGAAAGGATATACAAATGTCCAATAAGCAAATGAAAAGATGCTCAATATCATTAGTCACCGAGGAAATGCAAATTAAAATCACAATGATATACTAATATATTCACAAGGATGGCTAAAATTAGAAACACTGAAAACAGCAGAAGTTGGCAAAGATTTGGAGCAATCACAGCTGTCATTTCTGGTGGAAATATAAAAAGTAAACCCACTTCGGAAAAAGTTAGTAGTTAAATATGAACATATTCTATAACACAGCAATTCTATATCTAGGTATTTACCCTAAAGAAATAAATATGTGTGTCCACAAAACAGACTTGTACAAGAATGTTCACAGAATCTTTAGTCAAAATGGGCCCAAACTGGAAACAATCCTGGTGGCAGTCAATATAAGAATGGATAAACAATGTGGTATATTATGCAATGGAATACTACTCAGCAATAAAAACAGTAACAACAACTTCTGACACATGGAAGAACACAGATGAATCTAACGGACATTACACTGAGCCAAAGACACTACCCAGAAAAGTTTATTCCATTTATATGACATTCTAGAATAGGCAAAATTAATCCAAGGTGAAAGAAAAATTAGCAAAAGTGGCTGTCTTGGGATGGGGGTGGCACAAGGCTGACTGGGAAGGAACATGTATGGACTCTGTAATATACTGCCCCATTTCCTCTTTTTGGGAAAGGCGGACTGTGGGAGTGCTTCCAGCAGAAAGTCCTCAGTTGTCACTCCCCTATGGGGACAGCTATGCTGAAGAAAACTGCACTCCCCAAGGACACATCTCCTTCCAGGGACAGTCCACATCCAGAGGCTGATCAACATGGGGGCAACCAAGGCCCAGCTCTTTGTCCCAAACTGAGAAAACCCTGATAGGTCATTCCAGCTTCAGAACTCTCTGCAATAGCTTAACACTCTGCTTCCTAACAATTCCTTCATAGATAGGAGTCTCAAGAGCATTCCCTAATAAAGTGATTCTTAAAGTATGACTCTTGGACTAGCAACGCCTGGGAATAGTTAGAAATGCACATCTGTAGGTCTCACTCTAGACCTAGTGAATCAGAAAGCAGAAGCCCCATCTATCTGCAAAGACCTTTGTATCAGCTTTTTGTGCCTTACTCTTAAAAGATACTCAGACTGGTATACAATTGGGGAAAATCTCTGGTATGGAAGACATCATTCCCCTTAAAAGGGGGGCAGGAAGTCCCCACTTGGAAGAAATAAGACCATGCAAGAAGGAAAAAAAAAATTAATCCTTACAAAGGTAAAAAAAAAAGTGGTGTCTTAGAAATCAAAGCTATTGGGCTAAATTTCTTCTGTTTGTCCTACCAGATCCACTTCCCACCCTTTGCAAAAGGAGGCTGGCCTTTGTGCATTGTATCTATATGGCTTCCTTCCCCTGTGGTTTCCAGTGGACTGATATGAGTTGCTAGAAGGAGTTAAGATAGTAAAAGAGACAGGAGATGTTTAATCCACCTGGCTTTCCTCTCTAATAGGCAATAAGTTAGCGGTTGAGGTACTGTGGTTCTTAGCGTCTAACACCTGTTGACTCAAACTATTAGCATAGAACTTCAATCAAAAATGAAAATTAAATATATAAAATTTAAATGAAAAATCTCAAAGCTATCAAATAAGAAATGAGATTATCTATTGATATATTTGGAATTAACAATTTTTTCACCATTTTCGACTACTTAAGTTTAAGAAAACTTCTTCAGCAGCAGGAAAAATATGCACAAAAATATAGTCATCATTCGATAATGAACCACTGATGCACATTTGAGCCTATACTTTTAAAAAGACAGATAATATTTGACTTTTTAATATTTCATTGTTCAAGTGTTATTAATTTTCGTTTTAAATAAAACTATTTTGTTGATTTTACCTGCAAATAACTTATGTTCAAATGATAATGTATATTTAAAATATTTTTGTAAGTTCTTTGACATCTAAATTGTTGATAATAGATTATACTTGATATGCATTAAACTTTTGGTCTCATTGGTTTTTTCCAAAAAATATTACTTCTGTAAACATTTTAATAGTATTTTGGTATTAGACTTAAATAAAATATCAAGGCCATAATTTTGCTGTGCTATCATAACTACTGAATTTATGAAGCATGCTAATCATGAATCTTCTAAATCTTTTCATTCAAGCTTTGTATATCAAGTCAGATCACCAAAATATTCTAAAGTAAAGCTTAATAAATGATCAATGGAGTATGAAAAAGGGGAAAACACACCGGCAAGGAGAGCATATAAAAATTTAAGGGAGAGAGATACAGTTTGAGAAAGCATATTTGTTTTCCCTAAATCAAACTACAGGCGGAAGATGGGGAAAACTTTTTTACCCCTAGGACTACACAAAAGAGACAGTAAATTTAGGAAGTATGTGTTTAGAAAAACAAAAACAAATGAACTTAATCTAAGTGTACTTTACCTCACAGAAATACTTCACAAAAATACCCTGTAATATTTCCCTTTCTTTAGACTTAGATATGATACAATAAATAAATTAACAGTCATGGGCCAAACATACATATTATATAATACATTGTAAGTAACAGAATGCCTGAAAGAACACTTAGAGACTTTGCTTGCTAGAAACATTTCAGAACCTGTTTCCCCAGTTTCAACAAATTGTTTATAAACTGTTTAATGCAGATAATATTATTCTAAAACTCCCACTCATCTCTTCCAACACCAGTTTGGCCTCTATACTAAAGTTCAATGCTATTTCTACATTTGGAGTCCTCAAATCTGAATTCAGAGTGACTCACAATTCCTATATACTTGATTCAAAATTCTCGTGCTACAGAAATAGAGAGCTGTGAATACTAGATACTAGACTTCACCTACAGAAAATCTGAGGTAAAAGTGGAGGTACAGTGTAATGTATTAACAGTAACAAGCTTTTGCATTCTAGTCCTGCCAAGACAAATCAAGCTCCTAGCTTCTTCTCTTGTAAAAATAATTCTGTTAAAATATATTAAGACTTTAGATCCTTTGTGTGGATTATGACTTAGCTCACAATCCATCATATAAAACATATTTACCTTACACTTGTCCATAATGAGTATTTACTTTTGCTTTGCTCAAATGAGAACAAAACAAAATTTCACGTTTTAAAAAACAACCATAGTAACAGTGGCTAATTCTATAAAGGTTAAGGTATAGCCAGAGAAATATAAAAAAGAAAACAGAAACTACCCTGAATCCCACTATCTAGACATTTTGATTCATTTACTTAGTAGCTGTCTTAAATATAACTGGAATCTGTTGGTGAGGATGTGGAGAAATTGTAATCATTATACATTGCTGGTGGGAGTGATATGGTATAACTATTGTGGAAAACTTTGGTATTTCCTCAAACAGTTAAACACAGAATTACCATATATACAATCCAGCAATTCAAATCCCAGGTATATACCCAAAGGAATGAAAACAGGCATTAAAACACCTGTATATAACTATTCATAGAAGCACTATTCACAAAAACCAAAAAGTGAAAAAAACCCAAATGTCCATCAGTAGATGAATGGATAAACAAAACGCATTAGAGTCACACAGTGGAATATTATTTAGCCACAAAGAAGAATGAGGTACTGACACACACTAAACTTGTTGAAGGGCACCATGGACTGTGTCTATATAAGTCAGCAAACTTAATCAATAAAACATGTGTGTGTTTTGATGGCTCTGCTGACCAGCCAATCCCCCATCTCTCTTTCTTCTCAGGACTCCCTAATCCTTAAGACATAGTAATGAAATTAGGCCACTTAATAATCCTACAATGGCCTACAAATGCTCAAATGAAAGAGTCCCATATCCTTCACTTAAAATCAAGAGCTAGAAACAATTAATCTAAGTGAGAAAGAAGCAAGGCCTCTTGTGCCTAACAGTTAGCCAAGTTGTGAATGCAAAGGAAAGATCTGGAAGGAAATTAAAAATGTTACTCCAGTGAATACATGAATGAAAAGAAAGCAAAACAGCCTTATTGCTGATATGGAGAAAGTTTTATTTGTCTGGAAAGACGATCAAACTAGTCACAACATTCTTTTTAGCCAAAGTCTCATCCAGAGCAAGGCTGGTAAGCTCTTCAATTCTATGAAGGCTGAGAGCAGTGAGGAAGCTGCAGAAGAAAAGTTTAAAGCTAACAGAGGTTGGTTCATGAGGTATAAGGAAAGAAGGCTTCTCCATAACATATAAGTGCAAAGTAACACAGCAAGCACTAATTACAGAAACTGCAGCAAGCTTATCCAGAAGATCTAGCTAAGATCATTAATGAAAGTGGCTACACTAAACAATAGATTTTCAAGAGGAAACAGCCTTATATTGGAAGAAGATGTCATCTAGGATTTTTATAACTAGACAGGAGAGGTCAAACCTGGCTTGAAAGCTTCAAAGGACTAGCTGATTGTCTCATTAGGAGTTAATGCAGCTGGTGACTTTTAAGTTGAAGCCAATGCTCAATTTACCATTATGAAAACCCAATGTCCCTTAAGAATTATGCTAAATCTACTTTGCCTGTGCTCTAAAAATGGGACAACAATGCCTGGGTGGCAGCACATCTATTTACAACAAGGCTTACTGAATATCTCATACCCTCTATTGAGAGCTATCGCTCTAAAAAAAAAAAATTCCTTTCAAAATATTACTGCTCATTAACAAAGCACTTGGTCACCCAAGAGCTCTGATGGAGATGCACAGATTCATGTTGTTTTCATGCCTGCTGACACAGTAACCATTTTACAGCCCATGGATCAAGGAGTCATTTTGACTTTCATGTCTTATTCTTTAAGAGATACATTTCATAAGGCTATAGCTGCCATAGAAAGTGATTCCTCTGACGAATCTGGGCAAAGTAAATTGAAAACCTTCTGGGAAAGATTCACCATGCTAGATACCATTCATCATTTGAGTTTGGAAGAAGGTGATTCCAACCCTCATGGAAGACTTCAAGGGGTTCAAGACTTTAGTGGAGGAAGTAACTACAAATGCGGTGGAAACAGCAAGAGAACTAGAATGAGAAGTGGAGCCTGAAGATGCGACTGAGCATCTGCAATTCCATGAGAAAACTTGAAGAGATGAGGAGCAGCTTCTTACGGATGAGCAAAGAGTGGTTTTGTGAGATGGAATCTATTTCTGGTGAAGATGTTGTGAAGACTGTTGAAATAACAGCAAAGAGTTTAGAATATTACTTAAACTTAGTTGATAAAGGAGTGGAAGGGTTTGAGAGGACAGACTTCAATTCTGAAAAAAAGTTCTACTATGGGTAAAATGCTATCAAACAGCATTGCATACTACAGAGAAATCATTCATAAAAGGAAAAGTCAATTGATGTGGCTAACTTCATTGTTTTATTTTAAGAAATTGCCACAGCTACCTCAACCTTTAGCAACCACCACCCTGATCAGTCAGCAGCCATCAACATCAAGGCAAGACCTTCCACCAGTGGAACAATTATGACTCACTGTAAACTTTGGTGATGCTTCACATTTTTTAGCAATAAATTATTTTTTAGTTAAGGTATGTACATTTTTTAAGACATAATGCCATTGCACTTAATGGAGTACACTACATAAATACAATTTTATATGCAATAGGGAAGCAAAAATTCATGTGACTCACTTTATTATGATACTCGCTTTATTGCCATGGTCTGGAAAAGAATTTGCAGTATCTCCAAGATATGCCTGCCTTATAAATGCTTGTTAATTATATTATAAAACTCATTTTGTTGGTCTGAACATTAAAACTAATTTCAACCAGAAGAATTAAATCTATCACCACTCTATAACTTTTGTGTATAATTTAATTACTGATCATATTATTAAAATTAACTTTTCAACTTCTTAGTGACATTACTTCATTCACTGAGTTAATATTTTTTCTTATTATTTTTTAAATAGGAAACTTATAAAGGATAAGAACACTCATGTACCTGCAAGTCAGTGTAAACAAATCTTAATATTTTGCCTTCTTCCTGTTAAGGAAAAAAACTTTACAGATAAAACTGAAGCCCCTATGGGCCCTTCCGCAATCTCATTTCACCATTCCTTTACCATTCCCGTAAGTGTTTATATTTTTACTACCAATGTTGAGTATATTCATAAAACTATATAAAAGTTTTGTTTACTTTATAGACATGCAGTTATGATACATGTAACATTCTACCTTTTTTTCCCCTTTTAATTAATAGATTTTAGAAGTGTATCTGTTTTAATTCACTCTAGTTTATCCATTTTAACTGTTAGTGTTTTGGGTTGAATATATCCCTCTCACCCGAAAATTCATATAGTGAAGTCCTAATCCTCAGTACCTCAGACTATGACCTTATTTGAGGATAGCGTCTTTACAGAGGAAATCAAGTCAAATGAATGAATCAGTATTTGGGAAGATCCAATCCGATATGACTGGTATGCTATAAAAAAAGGGAAATGTGGAAACAGAAATGCACAGAGGGAAGACAATGTGAAGACACATAGGGGGAAGGCCATGTGCAAGCCAAAGAGAATGACCTAGAACAGATTCTTCCCTCATACCCCTCAGAAGGAATCAATCCTGTGAAAACCTTGATTTTGGACTTGTAGCCTCCAGGACTACGAGGAAATACATTTCTGTTGTTTACACCACCGAGTCAGTGGTACTTGGTTACAACAGCTCTAGCAAACTCATACATACAGTACCCATTGTTTGAACATGCCACTTTTTATGTGTTCTTTCACTGAAGGGCTTTTATGGTATTTCCAGCTCTATTTTTATAACACACAATATTGCAACAAACATTTGGCACACAGATCTTACTATACACATTGCCAAGACTTTTTCTCAGACAGTCACATACACAAACATACACAGATAAACTTTGCAGGGGAATTCTGGTATGTTGCTCTTCAACTTTCTAATTATTTCTAAATTGCCCTTCAAAACACTCCATCAGCTGTGTACAAGAATGATTTCTCTCTCTGTTCTCTCTCCAAAGTGTGGTAATGACAGACTTTTGCCAATCTGATGTGTGTGAAATATTTTTGTTGTTTTAATATGCATTCTCCTATTAGCGAGGCTGAACATCTTTTCGTATTTATCAACCATTAATCTTTCTTCTGTGAACTACCTTCTCATATCCTTTACCCATTTTTTCTATTTGGTTGCTTGCCAATATTATGATTTATATAATTCACTTAGTGGAGTCCTCTTATACTTTAGATAGTAATCCTTTGCCAATTACTTGAATTACGTATATCTTCTTCACATTTGCAGCTTGTTTTTCCTTTTATGGCACTCCCTGTTTTACAGACAGCTTTTATTTCAATATAGTCAAATTTATTGATAGTTTTCTTCATGAGAAGTGCTTTTGGTGTCTTGTTTTTAAAAAGGCTTCCTTATCATGAGGCCACAGAGACTTTTTTTTTTAATGTTTCTTTTCACTGTTAGGGGGTTAAATTTCCCTGGATTTTGTGTGTGATACAAGGTTTTTTCATATAGATAACCTTGCAGACAAGGCCCAAGTCTTATTAATCTGTTTCCTAAGTCTAGCACTTTTCCTGGTGCACTTTAGGCAAATATAAATGTGTGATCAGTAAAAGCAGAAATAGAGGGAAGAGAAAGGGAGACAAGGCAGGGATGGGAGTGTGGGGAAAAACTATTCAAATCATGGTCCTTTGTGCAAACTAAATATCAGAACCATGTAACTCACAGGGTATTAAAACAGATTTGGGGGTGTTCTGCAGAAAGATGAACTTTTCAGAACTCTGGAATGCTGAAGGCAAAGATACTGCTCATGTGTAAACTGGGTACTGATTCTACTTTCTCTCTCTCAGATGAGAATATGGCCTTGCTAGTGGTTAACTGGTTCAAAAATCCAGAAAACCATAATGCTCTGTAACTATCACTTGATTATTACGTTAAGTCTCTGCAGAATGTTCATGAAAGCCTAGGTGCAGAGGGCAAAGATACACCAAGAATTTGATGTACTAACTCTAGCTGAGTTTTTTCCTATAGGAAAGGTAGCTATATGCACCCTAGGGAAGACAGAGACTGGAAAAGCTTTTAAAAGATAAGCTGCATTCACTACTATTCAGAATAGTCATGTGGCTTCTACATTCTTAACTCAATTATCCAGGAACAATCAACAGATTGGTGAACAGTCTCCTCCCAACCAACCCTAACCTGAAAGTCAAATGTGGAGAGGGAGGCACAAGAGAAAACAAAGGAAAAGAGGACCCAGAATGACTTTCATCTCAGTGGCCCTCAACGGAAAATAGCCCCCTAGAGCAAAGTTATGATATCCAACTCAGTACGCAGAGGAAGTATGTTGCATAAGAGTAAAAGAGAGTATTCTTGCTTTAATACTGAACCATGTCTACATTCTGAACCATATATACATCTATTGACCAATACAGAGGACATAGAGGGGAAGAAAAATACGCTAAATAGCACCATGGGAGTGATACCAGCAAAACCCAGACTGTGGGAAACTCCAGAGGACAAATGTCCAGTTTCTTCAACAAATAAAAACCTACAAGGAAAATTTTAAAAGAAGATCTATAGATTAAGATATCAACCAATAGCAGTGTATGGATGCTGATTCAAACAAACTATAAAAAAAAGACAAAACAAAATGAGATGTGGAAATCTGAACACTGTATGCTTGCTAATAACAAGGAATTACAATTTTTGGTGGGTTAATCATACAGCTATATTTATTTACAGATGAAATCATATGATGTCTGGAATGTCCTTCAAAATAATCAATGGAGGGTACAGACAAGGTTTATATACATGTATATGATTAGCTATGAGATTAGCTGAAGCTGAAAAAGGACCTGAGAGTTCACTGTATTTTCTCTCCTTTCGTATACAATTGAAAAATTTCAAAATAAAGTTTAGAAAGGGGGAGCACTTAGCAGATCTTTTTCAAAAGAAAAGCATATGGTAGGTCCTACAGCTAAGAGAAAGGTCCAAGACCCAAAGGCCTTCTCATATTGATTTAAACTCTGAAGTACTTAAATTCTATGAGAAGGCTATATAGAAAACTGAAGAATCACAGATTCAACCACTATAACCAATGTCTACTGTTACTGTTAATCAGTATTTACTAAACAGACATTGAGTGATACTGAAAAGAGTATGTTTACAGTAGAGTCAGCCATCACTATCCGTGGGCCAACCGTACTATGTCAATCTATATAAGGGACTTCAGCGGCACAGATTTTGGTATCCATAGTGGGTCCTGGAACCAATCCCCCACAGACACTGAGGGATGACTGTATTAGAAAGTTTAGATGATAATGGCTGATTTTCATTAAAACTTTCTAATCAGTTATTTTCCATTTTTTGCTGTTCTTCCACATACAGGCAGGTATCTTTCATTATCTGATTGCTGATTGTTCCAAATGCTAAATTTATCATTAAATTTGCTCTAAAAGGACTGTAAAAATCAATACTTTGGGGAAGCAGGGTACTAAACAAAATTTGGTATTCTCTTTAGTCTCAATCTATGCATCTGAGGTTGATAATAAAAGTTCAAATAGTCAATAGGATTCAAATGTGCAATCAAATAGTATGAAAGCATTTGCACATACAATACACCTTTTAAAGTTAAAAAGGCCCCTTTAAGGAAATTTATGTAGTAAGAAACACCACAATATGTGTAGCGAGAAAAAAAACATGTTTCTTGAAAGAAGGAACACCAATTCTGCCACTACTAGTGATATGTCTGTTGCTTACATGAACTGTTTTTTCCTTGAAGTATGACACCTCCTCCAAAGCTTTTTGTCAAGATTAAACAAAATGATTTACATAAAAGCCATATTACAATAACAAGCAAGTAACAGCTTGTTAATAAATGTTAAATGAAGCCAAATCTAATCTAACCCCTTTTTATTTATAGTACAGAAGCTAAGGACCAAAAAGGTTAAATGGCTTGTGCAAAGTCACACACTGATTTTCCTTTGGCCCCATTATCTAATAAAAATGCTACTTTTATACCTGATAATAATGCCTCTATTTTACATTGATATTTTACTTAAGAAGAAAAACTCAGCCATGTCTCATCATTTTGGAACTTCCTTCTCCAAAAAGCATTAGGTATTGCCAGTAAGTGAGCTAGATGAAGGTTTTGGCTAGCTCCCAAGCCATACACTCTTTGCTGGGCTTCAATGCCCTCTAGTGCTGATCTGCAGAGGCAGCCTCAGGTTCCAAGGATAGGCAAATTTACCTGGTCTACAGAATAGGTAACAATGCCCATAAAAATAATGAAATGAAACAAGAGACAGGTGCATGCACATAGAGACCCATCTATAAGGATGACTCTGCTTTCTTGGGGAGGTGAGACTTTGAGAGGTTTTACTTTCTTTCCAAACTTAAAAAAACTTCTTACATTTTTAGCTCCTGTTTGAACTTTTATAATAAACGTACAACTTTTAAAAACATACTAAAACATGGAGAGAATAGTATCATGTAAATAGGACAGTGGGGAAAATTATTCTTTTTCCCCCACTGCATAGTTTCAGAAAAAGAGTTACATAGCCATGCAGCTTCATATCTTCTTATATTACATTACGAAAAAGCTGGGTCTGAGATAAGACAGATCTTTAAATTGAAATAAACATGGAGATAAAGGTAAATGACTTCATTTTCTTTGGATGGACCTTATGTATCACCAAGAGTTGACATGTGTGTAAGTCTTTACTAACTAAAAGGCTTTAAACCAACTTACAGTATTCATTATTTAATGGATGCTTATCTGTGACTCTAAAGGAAGGAAACCAAAGTGAGGACAACTACAGAGGTCCGAACTTAAAATGAGATTTCCTCTAAGATGGCAGACGCAGGCAATGATGCTTGATGTGCAGATCAGAAACCGTGCTATTGTCTCATATAAACTGCTACAACAATATTTCTTAAAACTGTAGTTGAAAAGACACTTAGGGTATACTGCCTTCTTGAGACATGACTTACTACTACTCTTTTCCAGATTTTATTGGGGCTATAAAGGGTTCAGTATCCTAATATCTGTTCCAAAAAAATGAAGCCACCAAGTTCAATGTCCTATTGTCCTGCATTTAACCTCAAGAATCATAGGACTTTTGTCATAATAAAAGGCAAAAAAACATAAAAAACCAATCTGATAGTTAATACTAAAATTATTTCCCCCAAAGCACTAAAAGAACCAAAAGCAGAGAGCCTGACCTAAAAATGCTGTTCCAAACTATAAAGCAGAAGGTTATCTAAGGCAATCAAAGATTGTCAATGCTCAAATGATATTTTAGAGAGGAAGATACTAAAACTGATATATTAAAGGCAGAATAGTTATCAATGGAAATAGGGAAAATAATTTATTAATGATACAGTTAGTAGAAAGGTCTATAGCTTTTTTATCTTTCTCCCTTTGCTTACAGCATTATTCCATATAGGAAGGTCTGGTAAGAATCTCTTCCTGGGACAGTTCAAAGAGACTTACAGGATGAAGAGTCATTTGATCTCAGGTCAAAAGTTTTCAAAACAAAAACAATTCTTCTCTGGGCCAGAAAGCTTTACAAAAACCTAAATACAAGGTTCAAGTCTTCAAGACCTGTCAGTTCATAGGAAAAGTGTTTGTAGACTCACTGTCCAACAGAAATATAATACAAGCCACATAATTAATCTTAAATTATCTACTAGTCACATTAAGTAGAAAAAAAAGATGAAACTGATTTTAATAAAACATTTTATATTAATACATGAAAAACATTACCACTCCAGGATTTAAACATAAAAATCATTAAAATATTTTAGATCTTTTCTTCATACTACTAAATATTTGAAATCTAGCATGTATTTCATACATAAGACATCTCAATATGATTTAGTCATATTTTAAGCACTCAATAGCAACATGTAGCTAATGGCTAGTGTACTGACAGTGCAGGTCTATGGCACAATATGTTTCATGGGCTACATTTAAAAGAATATAATAAAGTTTGATGGCTGCCTCAGAAATGAGCATTCAGAGACAAAACAGGTCATATGTTACTCTTTAATTGTATTTACTCCTTAAAAAGTATATGAAACAGTCCCATTCCTCAGCATATATCTGGAGAAAACCATAATTCAAAAAGACACCTGCACCGCAAAGTTCACAGCAGCACTATTAACAACAGCCAAGACATGGAAGCAACCTAAATGTCCATCGACAGATGACTGGATAAAGAAGATGTGGTATACATATACACAATGCAGTATTACTCAGCCATAAAAAAGAATGAAATAATGCCACTTGCAACAACATGGACGGACCCAGAGATTATCATATTAAGTGAAATTAAGTCAGGCAGAGAAAGACAAATATGATATCACTTATACGTGGAATCTAAAAAAAATGATACAAATTCTATATACAAACAAAAACAGACTCATGGACATAGAAAACAAACTATGGTTACCAACGGGGAAAGGGTAGGGGAGGGATAAATTAGGAGTTTGGGATAAACAAATGTACATTACTGTAGATACAAAATTGATAAACCACAAGGACCTACTGTATAGCACAGGGAAATACATTCAATTTCTTGTAATAACATACAATGGAAAAAGAACCTGAAAAGAATATATACGTATTTATGTATACGTAAAAAAAAAGTCCTCTCCTTCAAACTAATTGAAAAGCTAAATAAGTGTGGAACATTAAGTAAAATAATAATTTATTATGAAACCTAAGAAAAATCTGTCAATCTTTTAGGTAGACTGCCTTCATAATACATGCAGAATAATTTCTTTTCTAGACCTTACTAGGGCAGGGAAGTGATCAGTATCCCAATATCTGTCCCTACCAAAAAAGTCACTAAGCTAATATCCTGTTTCCTTCACTTAAAACCAAGAATCACAGACACAGATGATAAACCATTTATGTGTGTAGTCAATAAGGGATTATAACATAATACAAGGGGAAGATACTTGTCAAGTTAAAAAGAGTATGACAAGGTTAGGAGCCAGCCATCTGGAATATCTGACCATCTGGAAGAGAGAACTGCCAGGTTAGTAAACATAAGTGACATACTACTGGTATTTAGAGATGCATTTTGTTAAGGACTGTTTCTCCCAACATAAATAGGTAGCCCATGGGAAAAGCAATTGATATTCAAATACATTTAGGAATTACTGAGTTAAATAAAATTAAACATTATTCTAGGTTCCTTCATCTCTGTAATACAGGACTGTTCATGGACCTTAACATGCTATCATGCACTGTTTCCATTTAGGGTGAGTTAGAAGGAGGGCTACAGTATATAGCATTTCCCAAATAATTAAACAAAGAAATTTTATTGTCACGGATCATCTTCAGAAACTAGTATCACACATTGTAAAATAACGATCTAGAAGCACAGGTAAGAAAGACAACTTCCACAACCCCTGGGAGAATCAGTGCTAGAGTAAGGGCTTTAAGAAAAGAATATACTGTATTGTTGGGCTAAGCTTTGAGGGTCTTCTTCCTAACAATATTCTAACATAAACTCTAAGGACTATATTATCAGGAACATCTTTTTGATTTGCTCAAGGATAAAAGCCAATAATCAATCTTTAGAGCTATAATAACCACCCTCTTCCTATATCCAAGTCATAATGGCTATGAAATATAAGATTAATTTAATCAAAACCCTACCGCCTCCCCCAAACCTTATTTTGGCCTTTATGCTCCTGCAAAACAAAAAAGAAACTTTATGAAATCAAATGGGAGTGAGGGTCAAAGATTCATGATTATAAGCTGCTGCAGCTGAAATTTGGCAGGTTTAAGAACTTTGTGAACTTTACGGCACAAAGATAAACAAGTAATCAGAATTAATATACACAGAAACATTTGAAATAGCTACATTATCTAGAATGAAAAGGGATCTAAAATACCTATAAGGGTGCCAATTAAGACAATAAGAGCAAAAATAGAGTTACTTCCCCAAAGGAAGGAGATTTTCCTATGGTTTATGGAGGTTATCACTGGTAAAACAAAGACACTCCCCAAAATATTCTGTGATCTCTCCACATCCTGAATCTGGGTTAAATGCTTCTCTTTACAAGATCAAAGGAGAGAAAATAGAAAATGAAGGTAAGACTTCACAAAGTATTCAGGACAGACAGTTATAACCGTCATAAGCAGAAGACACTTAATTTTTGCCAGTCGGGTAGGTGTAAAAACGTTATCTTGATTTGTCTTTCCCTAAACACTAACAAGTCTGAGCATGTTCTAGTGATCTTGTTTTGTTTTGTTTTTTAAACCATGTTTCCTTTTTATAAAATGCCTGGTAATTTTTTTTTGCCCAGATTTCTATTTGCTTCTTTCTCTGTCTTAGTAATCTGTATGACTTCTTTATATATTTCAACTACTACTCTTTATGTTACATTGCAACTATCTTCTCTCAGTTTGTGATTTATCCTTTCACTTTCATTACATACACACGAGATCAATAAAACTTTAGAATTAAATATAACAGAAATGCTAGGGATTTCTACCAAACATTTTAAGAACACAGTCTTTTCCAGAAAATAGAATAGGAAGGAAAACTTCGCAATTCATTTTATGAAGCTGATATTACCACTGCACTGGCAGAGTGATAGACACATAGGTCAATGGAACAGAACTGAACAGCTAAAATCAGACCCATTCACATGCTCATCTGACTTTTGACAAAGGTGAAAAAGCAATCCAATGGAGGAAAGACAGATTTTCCACAAATGGTGCTGGAGCAATTCCACAGGCTGAAAAATGAGATACCATTTAACAGCCATTAGGATAGCTACTACTAAGAAATAAAACAAGTGTTAGCAAGGATACAGAGAAACTGGAATCCTTGAACCATTAATACTGTAGCCATAATTATAATTAGTCCTGGCATTTGGTGTTGCAAGTTCCTAACTTTGTCCTTTTTAAGGAGCATCCTGACTATTCTAGGCGATGTTCTCTTCCACAAAAAGCTTAAAATCAGATTCTGTTTTATTGAAAAACACTATTTTGATTAAAACTGCATTGAACTTGTACAATTATTTGGTAACAAATGAAAAAAGTCTTTATAGTAGTATTTATTTCAATGAACATAGTATGTTTCTCCATTTACTTAGATCTAAATTAATTACATCTTTCAATAGGGTTTTAAAAATCTATTAAAGACTTGCACATCTCTAGTTAGACTAATTTACAAGAATCTATTTGTTTTTGTTATCAAATATTTTTAAATTTTATATTTGTGTATAAATTTTTATGTAAAATACAAATGACTTGCTAGACTTTTAATTTCAATAATTTTTACGTAAATTACATTTTCTATACAAGTTAATCTATAGTAAGTTTATTTCTTCTTTATAATTATTCCTTTTACTCATTTTCTTTTTCTGAATGTACAATGTTGCTAAGAGTAGTAATAAGCATCCTCATCTTGTTTCTCATTTTAAGAGTGTTTTCAATCTTTTTCACTAATAAGTTTTTTGTAGTTTCTTTGTAGATACATTTTACCAAGTTAAGGAAGTTCTCTTCTATTCCTGGCTTGTTAAGAGTTTTATCATAAACAGATATTGAATGTTACTAAATTATTTTCCTACATCAACTCAGATAATCAAATAATTTACCTTCCTTCATCTATTAAAGTGGTCAATTATATAGGAACAGATTTTCTAATGGGCTTTTACTCTGTAATTAAACTCAAGGTTGCTAAGATATATTACCTTTTTAAATACATTTTTGGCTTCAATTTTCTAATTTTTGTTTTGGACATTCTGTTCCTATGTTTGCATGGGACAGTAAAATTAAAGGCCATTCTTAATATGCTATCTGATTTGGGTGCCAAGATTATACTAGTCTCACAAGATGAACAGGAGTGTATGTTAGGGACTGCTGTATAATACATTACTTTAAAAATTAGTGGTTTAAACCAACAAACATTTCCTTTCTAACAGTTTCTGCATGTCAAGAACTTGAGAGTGGCTTAGCTGGGTGGGTTCTGTCTAAGTGTTTCTCATGAGGTTTCAGTCAGGATGTTAGCAGGAGCTGCAGTGTCCACTTTCAAGACTGGCCCAATCACATGTTGGGAGGCCTCAACTCCTCACACAGGCTTCTCCACAGCCCTGAGTGTCCTCACGGTAAGTTAATGGGTTATGCCAAGAATGAGTGAGGAAGAAGCTGCAGTGCCTTTATGAACTATTCTCTGAGGTCCCACACTGTCACTTCTGCTTTTTGCTGTTAGAATTGCATCAATAGGTCCAGCCCTCACTCAAAGGGAGGGAATTAGGCTCTGCCTTTTGAAGGAAAGAGTATCAAAAGATTTTAACATATTTTACAATGACCACAGAGTATTCCCTCTTTTTCTAGTTTCCAAATTTGTGTTAGATTAAAATTACCGGTTCCTTGAATATTTGGTAGATTTCATTTATAAAACTATTGGGACTTGCTATTTTCTTTGTAGGCAGTTTTTAAAGAAGTGATTCAACTTCCTTAATGGTTAAAGGGCAATCAGCTTTTCTATTATTTTATAATAGAAATATATTTTATAATTTGAAGTTTTTAAATAATTTATTCACTGCAATTTTTAAAATTAACTGACATAAGGTTGCTTACAATTTCCCTTATTTTGATCTCTGCTGCATCCATAGTTATGTCTCATTTTTCATTTCTAATATTATTTCTATGTACTTTTTTCTTAATTCATCATTTCTGAATCTTGAACATTTAAAAGGATTTTGCAAGGAAACCAACTCAGATGTTGGATCCTATCATATCTTAGTTTTCTATTTAACTGATTTCTACTCTTACCTTCATTACTTCCTTCAATTTTCTTCTGGTTAATTCTGTAGTTCATTCTTCATCTTAAATTGAAAGCTTAACTCATTAATTTTCAATTCTTCTTTTTTCCTAGTACAAGCCAGGAAAGCTACCAACTTCTTTATTAAGTACCAGTTAGCTACATCTAATAGCTCTGATAGAGAATCTTTTATTATCTAGTTCTCAACAGTTTCTAATATTCACCATGATTTCTTCTTTGAAGGTATTTTTTAAACTGCTAAATATAAGGTGTTCTCAAACTTATAAAAAGAGTTAAAGTGAAGAAAAAAGTACAATGAATAACTATGTATGTTAGATTCAATAATAATATGACAAATTTATTTTCTCTTTCTACATATACACATATTTAATATATATATTTATATAAATAACACACATTTTGCTGTACCACTTAAAAGAAGTTAGAGACATTAAGACACTTGAACCCTAAATAATTTGGCATGTATCTCCTAAGAATAAGGACAATCTCCTAAATACCCACAATTCCACTATGTTACATAAGAAAATTAACAATAATTCCACAATACAGCATGTAGCCCACATCCACGCTTTCCCTAATTATCTCAACAGTGTCTTATAGAGCTTTTATCCCACAATGAGATCAAATCCAGGTTCATGCATTGTAAGTTACTCTATTCCTTTTTCCCCTACAATATTTACTTTTTGAAGAGTCCAAGACAGTTGACTTGAGAATGTCACATACTCTGGATTTCTGTGATTGCTTCCTCTTGATGGCACAAGTGAATGCAAGGAGTATTCCACCAAACATTTTAAATTATGAGTTAATGTCTGTACAACCTGAGCACCAGTCAGGATGTCTGAGAATACACTGAATGAACAACACAGTGTGTAATAATTTGATTACAGCTTTAATTTGACCCAAATTTGGCAATACACATAATTGGGTTTTGGTGGCAAAGTATTCAGGCGTGAATACTAAATAGCCCATATAAATGATTATTACCAGTATTTTTTTTACTCAACCAGCGTGTCAGTTTTTCTTTCATCTTTATTATTTCTCCAGTAATGAAATAGTAGCAATGTCTATTACACATAAGCAACAGCATAGAGTTTAACCTTCAGATTCAATTATTCAAATATTAAAAAGAGATCCAATGTTCCTTGTTCCTACCTTTCTACTTTGTACAGTCATGACTGTGACAATCTTTCTGTACACCCTCCCTGAAGAGTAGACTTTAAGGAAGTCCTTCAATAATTCAATGACTACAGACTATTCCACATTATTAGTCCCCTAGGTCTTGAATTCAAAACAGAAGAAACAGTGTCCCTAGGCTGTGAATAGTCCACTTGGAAAACCACAGCTGGCGCAATGCACAGCCAGGCTGATGACCTGGGAAACTGAAGAAAACACAGTGAGCCTGGTTTATGGAACTATAGCATCTGGGCCTCTAGAGGTGAGGAGGGACAGTAAAGTACAGTTATGCTCTATTTGGAAAAAAAGCAGAGACCAAACTTTAACAGCATGTGCAGTAAGCAACAAGGAAGCTCTCTTCACCTCGGTCCAAAACAGATAAAAAAATTACTAAAACAAAATAAAACAGAAACTCTCCCATATAATAATGCTATCATGTATAGAGTGCCAATACACAATAATCTATATACATTGCTTATAAAATGAGGTACAAAGAAATACAAATTGAAAAGAAGAACCATAATTCAGATGTAGATCTTTCCCACAACAAACCTACATTCTCACTATTTACTGATACTGGATGGCAAAAAGACCTAACTGCAAAATTATTAGAGAGTTAATGTACATTAAAATAGTGAATAAACAAAACGTAGATGAGTGAAGGAATTCAGTTCAGATGAAAAAAATTAGTGAGTATGATGACACTGGGAGAAAAAGAGGCTGACAACATAATACCCTTCTGAAGTTTATTATAAAAACCTAAAATGTGATAATCCCTCTGTTGTTAACTGGCAAGACTACAATATTTACTTTTATTTCTTCTTTAGTTTAATCATTTCCTGTATCATGTATACTGATGCTCCATTATATGGCACAAATATGTATTTTAGGTTTTTATGTCTTTTTAATGAATTGCCTTTTATCATCCTGAAATGTCCCATCACTGGTAATGCTCTTAGTCTTGAAGACTATTTTGTCTAATATTAATAGAGCCACTCCAGCTTCCTCATTAGTGTTTACATAATATGTCTTTTTCTAACGTTTCACATTTAGTCTGTATCTTTAAAGTCCATCTCCTGTGGACAGTATATAGTTGGGTCTTGCATTTTATCAAGTCTGAAAATCTCTGCCTTGTAACATACAGTGTTTAGTCCATTTATACTTAAGGTAAATAGTAATATGGCTGTCTTTGCTTCATTTAGTATTTCTTAGTATTCTATTTTATCATCTCAATTGGCTTTTCTGGCATACCACTTTGTTCAGTGATTGCTTTAGGGATTTGCAACACTATATCCTTAATCTATCAGTCTACCTTCAACTAATATTATATTATTGCATCATCTTGTAACTATGTAACTCTATCTTCCTATTATCCCTCTGCTATTGCCCCAGGTTTTTTACTTGTATGTTTTATAAACCCACAATTAACACTTCTTTAAAGAGGTAATTTTTGACAGAATTTTATAGATAATAATAAACCAGAAAAATGTTATTTATATTTACCCAAATAAAGACAATTCTGGCCCCCTTCATCCTCTCATTTAGAGTTGAGTTTCTCACAGGTATGTTTCCTTTAGCATAAAGGACTTACTTTAGTATTATTTGTAATAAATTATGATGGTGATGAAAATGTCTTTATTTTGCCTACAATGCAGAAAGATATTTTTGCTGGATTTATAATTCCAGCTACAACTATAAAACTCTTATAAGTAAACATAGTAAAGCTGCAATTTTTTTTTCTTTCAGTACTTTAAAGAGTATATTCTATTGTCTTTTAATTTCCATTATTTCTGATGAGAAACCAGTGTTCATTTCTATTACTGCTCGTCTATGTATAATGTAATGTGTTGTTCCCCTTCTCTACTTTTAAGGTGTTCTCTTTATGTTTGGTTTTCAGCAATTTGACTTGATGTATTAGTTTGGCTTCCTTTGTTTTTATTGTGCTTGGAGTTTGTTGACCTCCAAAGGTCTGTGACTTTTCATGAAATCTGGAAATCTTTCAACTGCCATATCTTCAAATATTTTCTGCTCCAATATGTCTTCTCTTTCTGGAACTCCACTTACATACATGTTCTACCACTCAATATTGGCCCATGGGTCACTGAGGTTTGCTCATTTTTTTTTCCTCTCCTTTTTCTCTCTGTGGTTCAGTTCACTGAAGTTTTCCTCTGCAGTTTCCAATTTGCCATTACACATATTCAGTAAATTTTTCATTTCATATAATGAATTTTTCTGTTCTAGATTTTTCATTTGATAATTATTTACATTTCAATGTAAGACATTCTTTATCTATGCACATGGATCATGTCCATCTTTTTCTTTAAATGTTCCTTGAACGTATTTACCAGAGCAGTATTATCTGCCTGCTAACTTCACATCTTTGTCATCTCTGGGTCTATTTCTGTTTTTTTCCTCTAAAGATGAGTTACATTTTCCTGCTTCTTCATATGTCTAGTAATTTTTACTGTAACTGGACATTGTGGGTACTAAGTTGTTGGGTGTTCAGAGTTCCTTCAAAGTATGTTTTTTCTGGCAGGAAGTTAATGTACTGGCAGCTCAACCTGATTCTGTTGAAGCTTAGTTTTAAGCTTTGTTAGAATGGGTCTAGAATAGCACTTAGTCTATGAGTAAAGTAGCCTGGGTTCTAAAACATAAGACTTTCTAGGGTCTCAACTAATGCCCAAGGTGCTCAGCAAGGTCCTTCCAATCTGACTGGTTGAAATTCTGTCTCTTAGCACTGTGTGATCTTCAGAACCTCCTGTTGAGATTATAGGTCCCAGTAGTTGTTCTCTGAAGAGAACTTCCCTGCACATGTGGAGTTTACTATTCAGCCAAAGAGCCTGAAAACCCCCGTGGAAATTTCTGAAGCTCCTTCTCTAAGTAGCTACTTCCTTTCCAGTACCCCAAGTTCTAGATGTTTCAGTAGCCATGTACTCCAATCATCACTGCTTCCTCCATCTCGTTAAATCTGTGGTCTCTGTCTGGGCTCTACTTCCCTGAGGTGCAGTGTGGAAAGCCAGAGTGAGTTCATCTCTTGGGCTTTCCTTTTCTTAAGGATCACAGCCCTTACCAAAAAACAAACAATCCAATTAAGAATTGGACAGAGGGCCTCAATAAACATTTCCCCAAAGATGACATACAGGTAGCTAACAGACACATGAAAAGATGTACAACATCACTTTTCTTCAAGGAAATGCAAATCAAAACCACAATGAGTTATTACCTGACACCTGTCAGAATGGCTATTATCAAAAAGACAAATAACAAGTGTTGTCAAAGATGTGGAGAAAAGGGAACCCTTGTGCATTATTGGTAGAGTGTAAATAGGTGCAGCCACTGTGGAAAACAGTATGGTGGTTCCCCCCAAAATAAAATACAGAACTACTATATGATCCAGAAATTCCACTCGTGGTCCTTATGCAAAGAAAACAAAAACACTAACTCAAAAATATATATGCACCCTTATATTCATTGCAGCATTATTTACAATAGCCAAGTTATAGAAGAAATCTGTGTCCACTGACAGATAAATGGATTAAAAAAAATGGGGAGATACACACACACACACACACACACACACACACACACGAATACTACTCAGTCATAAAAAAGAATGAAATATTGCTTTGAGGACATTACGCTACGTGAAATAAGTCAAGCATAAAAGGACATATACCATATGATCTCTCTTCTTTGTGTAATCTAAAAAATACCAAAAACTAAGCTCATAGATACAAAGAACAAATTGGTGGTTGCCAGAGGAGGTGGTGGTGGGGAGGCAAGTAAAAGGAGTCAAAAGGAAAAAAAAAAAAAACAAAACAAATGCCAGGGATAGTTCGAATGATTTACCACTGTACTGTCAGAACTAAACTATGCTTTTCATAGTTTGTGAGCAATTAATATTTGCTGAATGAATGAATTAGTCAATTCTTGGTTTAAAAAACAACAAAACCTCCCTTCTATTATATACTTTATGTTAAATAGAGGGAGTAGGAATTGAATGCTGCAAAAATAACCTATAAAACCTATGTGTTTCAAAAATAAGATTTGTAATAACAAACAAAAAGGATCACAGCCCTATGCTTAGCCCTATAATGCTAAGAAAAGCCCCAGTTACTTCATACTATTTTATCAAGTTTTATTGTTGATTATAGAGAGAGGGTAAGTTCAATATCCGTTACTCCATTATGGCATGACCTGGAAGTTAAGATGTATTAGAATTAATTTTAAGTACTTTTAAAAATTATCTTAATTTATATTCATTAAGAAAATTGGGAAAGAGAAATGAAAACAAAACTTTTAAAAACCAAGACATTCCACAAAAAACCTCTGCTAACTTCTGATGTACTTTCTTCTGCTTATATTCATATATTGGTATATACGTATGTAAAATCTTTTTAAATATTAGGGTGAAATTAGTTCTATATTTTGCTTTTCCCATTTAACATTGCATGGTGGGCATTTTCCCAAGTCATTATATGTTAACTGGCAACACGGTCTTTCTTGGCTATACAATAAAATCTTGATGGTAGTTTTAAAATAATAATAAGCATTCTCTTTTTGCTGGATATTTAGGTCCCACCATTATAAATAAATGCTGTGTCTAAGGATACCCACATGGTTCACTCTATAATTCAGGACTTTACTCAAACGTTAACTTGGTGAGGGTTCCCTCACCAACCTACTTAAAACTACAATCCTCTCCCTGACATACATACCCTCTTTTTTCCTGTTTTACTTTTCTTCAGAGAATTTACCATCCTATCATATCACATAGTATACATATATATATTTTAAATTATATATTATGTCTCCCTCCACTAGAATGTAAGCTTTATGAAAGCTTTTTTTTTTTTACTATTTGTTTACTGCTATAACCTAGAGTTTTAAAAGAATACCCGTCTAACACAGGTACTTATTAATATTTGTTGAATGAATCATTACATGACTACTAAAGAAGGATACACTATATAACATGATTTAAACTAGACCAAAACAAAAATTATTTATAGGAAAAAAAGAATCAAAGAAACAAGTCTGTCAGTTTTCTGTAATTAATACTCTGTTTTTAAGATATTAAAAAAAAAACTTTTTTTTAAAAAAGACAGTACATTAAGATTACATATTAAACAAGAATAAATGTATTTAAGTAAAAATGGACTGCAACATCTTTCTGACTAGTGATTCAAACTGACAAATTCTTACTTCTATCAACTTAAGACCATAAATATTTGCTAACATAGCACTGTGGGAGATACAAAGATGAATAAGATATGGTTGCTGCCCAACAGGGGCTCAACATCTACTGGAAAATAAAGACATACATAGTAAAAAAAATACAGTACATGCAAACTGTGATAAGTACTATACTGGAAGTACAAGGTAAAATGGGGGGAAAGGAACACTGAAAAGAATACAGTGAACTGTGGTACCTTAATTATGGTCTTGAAAACTGTCTTTAAATATGTAAAGGGAAAAGGGTGGCATTATTGCTGAAGGGTAAAACCAAAGCCAAGGCAAAGAAATGAAAGGCTATATGACAGATCTTTAAGAGAACAGCAAGAACTCCAAAACACCTATCAGGGAAGGGGTGCAAGGTAAGGACATCTTCCAGGGCTAGGCACATATAACCTAACGTGTGATTGAGCAGGACCTAATACAAACAAGATGTGGTGGGCCATGTCATCAAGTGAAACAAATTGAAGGTATTCACATTAAAATTTCTGTAAAATGTTATAAAAAGCCCTATGCTAGTCCCTGGTAGAGACACTGTGTAAGAGAAAGGAAGACAGAGTAGATAAGCCAGAAACAAATTACGAAGTCTTTGGACTTGATCTGGAAAGCAATCTTAGAAGAAACATTTTTTAAAGTAAAGTAAGTAAGTATTTCAAAAAGGCCCAAAAATACATAAAAAGAGGGAAAGTATAGCTCAAGTAGTAAAATGCATGCTTTCAGCATGCATGAGGTCCTGGGTTCAATCCCCAGTACCACCTCTAAATAAACCTAATTACCTCCCCACCTGCCAAAATAAAAATAATACAATAATAAATAAATAATTAAATATTAAAAAAAACAACAACTAAAAAAACACATTAAAAAAATTAACTATTTTGAAAATCACCCCTACCACCACTCCCAACATTATTGAAAGGCAATATTTTGGTGTGTTTTTCTCTCACTTTCTTTTCTAAGATTAGGTTGTATGTGGGTGTGTGTGTGTGTGTGTGGGCATGTGTGTGTATGTTTGGTTATATGTGTGAAATTGTGTAACTATATTGCTTTTTTTTATCCCGCTAACAGTCTGTCAAGAGAATGTACTCATTTATTCTCCTTAAACACTTTTAATAGGAGCACAACCATTTGAATTTCATTCTGTTCTGATCTGTTTTTTAATTTGGACCAAGAGGTAAAAAAAACATTATGTTTTTCTGTTTTTCATTTTAAGTAGTAAAATCTTTTTTTTGTTTTTTTTTTTTGGTTTGTTCTGAGATGTCTTCTAGTATTTCTAATAGAAAAAAATCCTTCACCACATTAGAAGTTCATTTCAATTTTGTTCTAGTCTTTATTTTATTTAAAAAAATTTTTTAAATGGAGGTACTGGGGATTGAACCCAGGACCTAGTGCATGCTATATACGTACTCTACTACTGAGTTATACCCACCCCCTAGTCTTTCATTTTAATCGTGTTTTTTTTTCATTTAACTATTTATTTGTCTGCAATTGTGTTGAGCCTCTAAATTTAACCCAATTGCACTAATATCATTTCTTAAATAATCTTCCTACTGATTTGTGGTGTCTCTTCTATCATTTATTTGTATTATTATTAAAATACAACTTGATTATGATGCTAAATTTACAAAGAGAATATGAATAATGGTAACAAACAAAATTTCATTATTAAATATTATTGAATGTAACAGTTTTATATTTGAAACTCAAGGGATGAATTGCAATCTAAAATAGCCAAACTACACAGGTCCTAAATATAAAGTTTTGTTTTGTTTTTTTAATCTGCCACAATCACTCCAGAGCCCATTCATCACTTCAAGTTATCACAAAGATTAAACACATGTAACATCAGCTATATAATCAAATAGGAAACATACTGCAGCACTGACATCCCAGAACAATTTTCTATAAAACTGGGTTTCTCTGGGTAGGCTTCAGTTTTAGTCTCTCACAGTTCACTGTCTTCACCCAGGACAACAGTTGTCTGAGCAACCTCTAAATTCTTCATACCGCACTGCCAATGCTGGAATACACATTTCAACTTACTTTAAATATGATTTTAAACAACTGTGGAGAACTTATTCTATTATTTAAAGAAAGCAAGACATAAATTGCATGTCTATCCAAATAGGCTGAAACTCTAGAGAATTCACAACATTTCACATCTCACTTCAAGAGTTAGGTATCCCAAAATGTCCTTTTAGCTTAATTCCTGTCTTCAACAGGGAAGAAGTTGGTAGCATTATACCTGGAGAGTAAAGCAAGTAACCATCAGCCTAACACAGCCCTTCCTTCTGTTATACTTGCCTGATGACTCACACCTTCTCTACAGTTTATTACACTGTAATGATTTTGCGTAATCTTTTCCATAGCAAAGGTTCACCACACTTTTCTTTAGAAAAATCTGATCAGACTTCCAAAGAACCTGATAAAGAAATATAAAGCTGTCAACTTCTCAGAGTCCAAATTTAAGAAGACAGTTTTACTATATTATATAGGTAAGTGTTTTTTTTTTTAAATCATGGGGAGAGAAAGGTGATAAAAGAAAAAAGTAAAAGAGGGGAGAAAAGGTAAGAATAAGAGAGGACAAAACAATAGAACGAAAAGGGGACGGAGGAAAAAATTGAGGGAGACAATCTAGGAGGTTCTGAAATATCTGTCATAAACACCTTGTACTATATTAACATGAGTTCTGTGAGGAAATAAATACCTCTCCACAATTTACTGGAAATTAACTCATGTCCTGTTTTATACTAGATGATCCACATTTACAAAATACAAGTTTAAAGAAGTAAATGTAACAGGCCAATGCAAATATTTTGGGACCACAGAGACTCTGTCTAAAGTAATCACTAGAAGGAGAGGTGAGGAACTGGTGATCATTAAAACTAAGAGTAAGCACAAGGGTAGACATCCAACATTAATTATCCTGACGGAAGTCACCTAGAGAAGAACAGAGAGCAAGGAACAGCTTTGGGAAGAGTGACAAATAGATGCTACATGCCAACTTCAGAGGTAGAGTGAAGGGAAAAAGGCAGAAAGTGATGAAAGGCACTGAGAAAGCAAATGCAGACTGTGCTAGAAGCAGAGATGGAACAAGAAAATGATGTAGAGAGAAGAGAGAAAACAGTAAATACTTAAACACTGTGTTAAAACTGCTCTTCCACACAACAAAAGTGTAACCCTGATGTAAATTATCCACCAGTATTCAACTCCATTCAAGTCTCAAAGATTTCCTTACCATTATGGTATATGTGATGCACAGAATGAAAAGCTATAAATAGTTGTGCATATCCTGTATGAAACCTTCCAGAGAGAAAGAGCATAAAAACAAAACTGCAGCCCCAAAGAAAAGTGGCACCCAACACTGGGATGGGAGTGAGTGTGGTAAACCACCAGCCGAAGAACAAGAGAGAGCTTTCTTTCTGTTTGGAGGTTCTTCAGATCCGTTTTACATAGGAGACACTTTTTGGAATTCTCTGTTTAAAAAACAAAAACAAAAACAAAAAACACAACTCTAAAAATCCCCTGGGAACAAGAAATAGTGAATAAAAGCTTTATCACACTCCAAGGGAAAAGAAAGACATGAGAAAGACTTTTTAAAGAATTTAGATAGACATAAAAACATGTGTTTAATTAATCTTGAATTCCCTGGAAATACCTTTCAAGAAAGATATCACATCACCCCAAAATCAAGCTTTAGGGATCAGAGCTAAATGCACAGGTTATCAACGTGCAGACCTTCCCACATACTCTGTTTTCTGTAAGTCAGGCTGTACTAATATGACAAGCCAACATTTCCAGAGGCTAAAAATAAAGAAGTGGGGCAGTGATACCACCGTCATTTTTTTCTCCTCCCCTACATTCCCAATGAGAAATTACAAAGAAATTAAATTTCTATTAAGAGCATTGAATATTTCTTCACAATTAAACATTATACTATAATATATATATATAACATACATATAGTGGTAAAATCTACCACTGAGGGAAAAAGGAAAATGTAGGTGAGTTTCAGAAAAATGTTTCATACTTCAAGCTAAAAAACCAATCTGAGAGCATAAGAACCAATTTGAGTTCTGATAGAATGATTTATTCTTGGTAATGCTGTCTATATTAACACTAAATTAAACACTCAAAAAGGTTATCACTAAACAGAAATTTACAGTAAGCTATACTTTTATACTGTTGAAAAAGGTTTACCAAGAAAACAAGATTTTTAATGGTAAAAGTACTAAAGTCTGCTATTGTTATTTATAACTTTTACTACACTTAGTAACTAAAACTTGAAACATGACATGCAGGTTAGACAGTGGAAGGTGAGAGGAGGAATAATAGGAAAACCACACCAGACCCCCAGCTGAAGTGTAAGGGAAGTTCAAGGCATAGTTACCCAGTTAGCTCCTGTAACCATGAATGCATTCACTCTGCACTAGGGAGGTATCTTTGAGAAATACAATCCCTGTCTTTATGGTGCTAGTATTCTAAGAGAGGAGACTCTGATATTACACAATTAGCTTACTACAACTGTAATGCATGGGAACAAGAATTAGAAATTAGAAGAAGAGTGATATAAGGACCTAACATACCTTAGAGATTCAGGAAAGACTGTTTCCTTTTAGGAGTTAACTGAGTTGAGCTCTGAAGGATAAGTAGAAACTTACCAAGGAGGGGACTGGGGCTGGGAAAGCACGGACCAGGCAAAAGGACTGCAGATGAAGGCAGGCAGGAATAAGGCCAATTAGAGATCCTAGAACGGCTTACTAACTAGTCTATTAAAACCATTATCTAAACGCAATTACTTTAACAAGAGTTTAAGATTTCAAAAATAGTAATTCACAGAACTCTCACCGCAAAATAAAGCCAGGAGTATAGTAAGGCTACCGGATTGTTATAATGATAATCATTTGTACCATTCTTTAAAATACTACCTCTATTGTTAATACATAGTTTCAGTCTAGTGGTTAAAATAATTGAATATATGTAAAATGTTTTATACTCTAATTCTCACTTTTTACTAATTTAGTTAGGTCATTTATTTTAAACTGCTGATAGTTCATCACACTCCAATAGACAGATTATGAACATTTAGTCTCTTTATGGAGACTCTTTAGATGGAAAATCTTTCAATGTTAGTAGTAGCACCTATGACATTGTACTTAATATGCAAGTATATCACACTAATCAAAGAGCCTAATATGTTTCATAATTTTTTTTTTTTTACTATTATCACAACTCCAAAGAAAATGGTAACTGTTTATGACCACGAAAACACTTACTTAAAGTTTTTGGAAAATACTGAAAAGTGTGTAAGGAAAATTAAGCCACTCATGGTTAACTGCAACACCCTGAGGCCACCATCTATGAACAATTAGAAGTATTTACTTCATCTTTTACTCACACATGCATGCACCTAATCCAGTACAGCCTTGTCTCCCTGTTTCTGCCTTTGCCCCTCCAGTCTCTTCTCAACACAGCAGTCAAGTGAGTCTTTTAAAACACCAATAGAGTCACTCTTCTGCTCAAAGCCTTCCAATAGCTCCCATCTCAGAAGAAAAGTCTAAATCGTCGTGCTTACTAGACCTGCAAGGCCCTATACAGATCTGCCCCTCCTTTACCTCTGACCTCACTTGCTATATTCGGATGCACTCCACCAGCTGGCCTCCTTAGGGCGGCCTTCTCACGACCTTTGCATTTGCTGTTCCCTCTGCCTGGAAAACACCTTCAAATATCATCGCAGTTCCTTCTACCACAGTACAGTGATTCAGTATCAGAATCAGAAGCAATCACACAGTCTTACAAACAGATTATGGGTTAAAGTGAAAAAGTTATTTGAATTTTATTGTGGCTAAAGAGTAACAGCTAACATTTATTGAGTACTTACCATGTGTCAGAGTCTATACTCAGTGTTTTATACACATTATCTCCTTTAATCGTCACTACAACCTTACAAGGTAAGCACTATTACTATTTTCATTTTACTGATAAAGGAAACAAATTCAAAAGGCTAATTTCAGAAATTAAGGCAACTAATTTCAGAGTGCCTTGAAATAACTTGTATCACTTCAGTGGAGTGTCTTTTTGTGATTCTGATTATTTTCACTTTAAAACTGTTAAATATATAAGATTTTTTAAAATAAAAGTTACTCTATTTTATAAGTCTTTATGCTTGGCAAGGAAATTAATTTTCTAACCATCTTAAAGAGAAAATTAATTTAGGATACTACAATTACCTCACTGGTTCAGAAACATGTTACAGAAAAAAAAGTCACATCTGACATATTGTGCTCTATAATTATAAATACATAAAGCTGAAACATCTAAAAATGTGTGCTGTAGGAAGACTCACTCAAGTACTCAACCAGTTATGGAGAAGCCCAAGGCAATACTTAGAATTTTTTTTTTTTTTTTTAAGCAGTGAACATCTAAATAGAAGCAAACTTTTCAGCATATCTAAAGTAATGAAGGACTGGCACATAAAGACAAGGAAAGGTTGCAGAGAAAAAGAATAGAGCCAAATGCAACTTCATCTTTGAGTTTCTAGAAACCCAAGTCCTATTGTTAAGTCTCATCAGCATGTAAAGCAAACACACTACCTCAAATGCTCCTCCTGCCTTTGAATTCCCCAAATTATAATTAAACAAATCACCTTTCCACTGCTAGTCAATGCAGTCAATATAATTCACTTTTCAACTGCTTAAAAAATGTTAAAAAAATTAAAACATTTAAAATTATCATGGTGGTGATTGCACAACTTTGTAAATATACTAAAAACCACTGAATTGTACACTTAAAACAGGTGAATTTAATGGTATGCAAATTATCTGATTAAAGCTGTGTAAAAAAATCAATCTACCTAAGAAATGCTCAATAATTACTTGTAAAATTAATTCTAAATGGAAAAAATTAAAGTTTATCCACAAAACTGGGCACAAAATACGGCTATTCTCCCTTAAGCTTTTTACTCCCTTAAGTTGCTCACCATTTGCTTGCAACTTTTATAGTAAAGGTTCTCAAATTCCATGTTACAACACATTCCTGATATATGTTACAAGCAATTGGTTACTAAATGATAAAGTATGTGAATGATAGACAACATATAGTTGGGGCTTATTTTTTTAATCTACTCTGACTGCCTCTGTCTTCTAATTGGTATATTTGGAACATTCATATTTAAAGTGATTATTGACACATTTAGATTAATACGTACCATATCTTTAATTGTTTAGTATTTCTTGCCCTTTCTTTCTTTTTTTGGTTTGGTCTTTTCCATTTTCTGCCCTCTTTGGTTTTATTTGAGCATTTCATATGACATTATAACATTACTGTCATTCATTTCACTTACCCATAGCTATAATCAACACATAACAGTATTTTGAACAAACCACTATCTGTTAAATCAATTAAAGAAAAATAAAAGATTTATTTGATCTTCATTTACTCCTTCCCATTCTTCCTATCTTTGTGTAGACCTGAGTTTCTGACCTACATCATTTGCCTTCTCTTTGAAGAACTTTTTTTAACATTTCTTAAAAAGCAAGTCTACTGATAACAAATTCTCTCAATATTTGTTGGTCTGAGAAAGTCTTTATTTTTTCCTTCACTTTTGAAGGATAATTTCCCTGGATACAGAATTCTAGGTTGGTAGTTTCCTTCTTTCAGTGCTAAATATTTCACTCTAGTCTCTCTTTGCTTGCTTGATTTCTGAAGAGAAGTCTAATGTAATACTTGCTTTGTTCCTCTGTAGGTAAGGTGATTATTCCCCTCTGGCTCCTTTCAAGATTTCTCTTTGTCTTTAATTTTCTGCAGTTTGAACATAAACTGCTTAGGTGTAGGCTTTTTTGGTTATTTGTCTTGCTTGGTAGTCTGTGAGCTTCCTGCATCTGTGGTTTGGTGTCTGTCATTCATTGGGGAAAACTCTGCCATTATACATCAAATCTTTTTCCTATTCCTCTCTCTTTCTTCTTCTGGTATTCCAGTCATGCATGTTATACTTTTTACAAGTGTACCACAAGTGCCTGGATATTCTGCTCTATTTTTTTTTACTCTTTTTTCCTCTTTTTATTTTAGTTTTGGAAGTTTCTATAGACATATCTTCATACTCAGTAATTCTTTTGTCAGTCATGTCCAGTCTCCTGACGGGCCCATCAATGGCATTCTTTGTTCCTGTTACAGTATTTTTTATTTCTAGCATTTCCTTTTGGTTCTTTCTTAAGAGTTTTCATCTCTCTGCTTACATTCCCCATACCCATGTTCTTGCATGTTGTCCATTAGAGCCCTTGGCATATTAATCATAGTAATTTTAAAGTCAGTCTGATAATTCTAAAATCTGTGTCGTATCTGAGTCTGGTTCTGATGCTTGGTTTACCTCTTCAGACTATGCTTTTTACCTTTTAGCATGCCTTGTAATTTTTTGTTGAAAGACAGACATAATATTGGATAAACAGGACTGGAGATACACAGACTTTTAGTGTGTGGTTTTATGTTCATCTGGCTAGGAGTGAGGATGTGTTAGTTGTTTGCCACTGCTGTGGTGTGTGAGGCTAAAATTTTCTGTAATGTCCTAGTTTTTGTCTCCCATGTTAACTTTGAGAGTACCTATAAACTCCTTAAATAAGGCCCGAGGCTTACGGTTGTTTCAGCTGTAACTCCATCATTATACAGGAGCCCTACTCATGTGGTAGTAAAGTTGCAGGGAGCAGGGTCATTCTACTGTCCTGTGATTAGGCCCCAGTCTTTCAGTAAGCCTGAGTCAGGTATTCCCCTTCTCCCACATCGAAGACTAGAAGGGGCTGAAGTTGGGTATTTTCTTTCCCTCGGGTCAATTAGGCTTTGGTAAAACTTGAGTGGTTACGCTCTGGTAAAATAGTTTCCTTTGAGGCAGGCCTTCCTTGTTAAAGAGAACAGAGCGCTCTGGGTGTATTTCAAAATGGTTACTTATCTCCTTTTACTCTTGTGAAAAGAGGAAAAACCTCACCAACTCCTGGGTTATACATCCCATACTTTCTTGCACGTGTAGTCACTGGTATTTTGTGTGTGTGTGTGTGTGTATGTGTGTGTGTCTTTCAACTGTTGACCAGGGCTCAGTGCAATGATGACTATGCATTATCTGCTTAATTTTTATTCAATTCATTTAACTACTGTACAACTGCTGAAACTAAAGATTTCAACTCAGTGGAAATCTTTTACAACACAGTGTAAATGATGCCACAGCAGAATTGGATTCAGATACCATAAAAATTAAAATAAAGGAGTTACTACCTGGGGCACTCAAGGATCGATAATACTAAACCTTTGCCACAGAGATGACTTGGGCTTAATATTTATTAGAAGACATCTCCTCTAAGCCAGTGGTTCACCAACCCCAGTACCTATCAGGATCACGTGAAGGGATGCTAAAACAAAGACTGTGGGGGAACCCCCTGGGTTTCTGTTACAGTAAATCTGAGGTGGAGCCCCCACATTTACATTTCTAACGAGTTCCCAGGGAATGCTAATATGATCACTGCTCTAACAAACCAAGTAGTGTCATCCAAATACAATTTTAAAGCTTAGAGGGTCTTTTAAAATATAAACTAGTTGTTGTATCTCTGAAAGAGTATCTATCACACATAAAAACAAACAAACAAACAAACAAGGTTCTACATCAGATAAACAGGTCCAGCAGACTAGCCTGTTTATGAATCTGAAACACTTCAGGCCTTTGAACTGTTTCCCTGTTTTAGTTATTCTCTCCTCACTTCCAGATAAATACACCTCCCTTGGTTATTTGTCATCTTCAGCCAAGACTCAACAAGTTACCTTAGCCTTGGGTCTTGGGTCCTAAAACAAGGAGGTCAAATCTTCCACCAGGACCAAACTTTAAAACAGCTGTCTCCAGCTCAGTGTTAAGGGAGTTTTCAATTCCAAGCTTATCTCTTGGGAACTAAGGTGGGACACAGCTCATCAGTCCACAAAACCCTACTAAGTGCAGCTGGCCCTTGGACAACGCAGGGGTTGGGGTGCCGACTCCTGTGCAGTCAAAAGTCCTCATCTAACTTCACTGTCACCCTCGGTATCTGAGGCCCTGCATCTGTGGATTTAACCAACTATGGCGGGCGTAGTACCACAGCATGTATTTACTGAAAAAAACTCCACATATAGTGGACCTATCCAGTTCAAACCCATATTATTCAAGGGTCTACTACTACTGTATACTCAGATATGAAAGGTTACTGTACTATGTAGTAGTCATCTGCTCAATATTTTTAAAATGAGGGACACAATGGCTCTCACTCGGGATATACATCACTTTTTAACCTAGATATACAGAAGATATTTGAGTAGAACTAAAACTCTAAATACATGATTATCTCAGTTTCATCAATACAATTTCTCAAAAAAATAAAATCAACTGCTGTTAAGTCCTCTAGTCTGTAAAATGCAGCATGAGTTTAATAACTTGTCTGGGGAGAAAATTACTGCATTAAATATATCAAACACAGAAACATTAATATGTAGGAGGATAAAAAGTACCTCTAAGAGTGTAGCAAACAAAAATAGGATTCAGTAGTGCCAACTGCGGGATAAGAAATAAAAAGATGCAAAAGGTGTTGCCCCTAGCTTCAGAGAACTTGTTGTTAAAGCAACATAGGAAAAAAAAATTAAGAGTGATTAAGTGCTTAATTGTACAGATCTCGCAGACTTGCCACCAGTTTGTGCATTCAGTGTGGGTTCCTTTTACTTTTTGATACTGTGTTGTATGAAACCCTTTTTGCCTCTGGAAAAAATACGAGGTCATGAAAAAGCCAATGTGGACTAGGGTGGCTAAAGAATGTTTCCTAGTACAATGACTTGAACTACGACTTCAAAACAGTTACAACACGCAGAACTACAACTTCAAAACAGTTACAACATGATTAAGTAGGATTTGGAGACGGGAGTAGAGACGCCACAAAAGATGGGAAGCAGGAATGAAAGCAGAATCACAAAATAAAAGGCAAGTAGTGAAGTGCCTGCTGCACTGAAGTGGAGCTGAATGCTGATGAGCAGCAAGAAATAGGGTTGGACGGATTACAGGGGGCTAGATTACACAGGCCTTTGAAACCCGACAGACATCTTTAGACATGATATGGTGGGCAAGATGAAATTACTGTAGATTTTTAGACAGGAACTACATAAAAAAAGGATGCTTTAGAAAACTTATTTTGGCAGCAATATACAGCATAGTTCAGCAGGGGGAAAAGTCAAGAGGCAGAGAGCCGCTATTTTGCTGCTATAATAATCCAGGAGTGAGATGGTAAAGCACTGAGCTATGGTCTTGGCACTGGAAATAAGAACACAGGGAGAAACTTAAGTGACAAGACAAACTTGGCAACACATTAAAATATTGGGCATGAGATGAGAGAGACAAATCAAATATGAAACCCACATTGCTAGCCTGACAGAATGAAGAACAGTGGTATCTACTACCAAAAACCTAGAACAACTGGAGAAGCAAGCAAATGGAGGTGGCAAGGCATCATGGCGTTTCACACATCATTAGTGTGAAAACGCCAAGGTGACAGTGGTTGCAACCTGTATACTAGTGAATGAATGAGTAGATGTTGTTAGGGCTGTCTCATCAACCTATCTACTTCTTGACTTTAGCAAGGAAGTAAAAAGGGAAAAAGAATGGATGGCTGAGAAGTAAGTGTTTGGATATGCACAATTAGAGAGCATCCAGAGGAAGGAAGCAGAAAAGATAAAACATTAATCAGAGGTAAGTTCCCTGAAAACAGGGATCCTGCATCCTTGCTCATGGAATCCCCAGTGCCTGGCAGGGCAGCTGGTACCAAGGTGGACCTCAAAAAGGAATGAATGATAACTTCCAGGGTGTGAAGGAATCATAAGAAGAAGAAAAGTTAGAGATATAATGAAAGATAAAGACTGAAAAAAGGCCAGAGTTGCAAAAGCAGGAAGTCAGACTGCAAGAGCTAAAAAGGACAAGACAGAGAAAAGACCTGATGGAAAGACAGAAGCTAAAGGGAAGAGCAGCAGGGTAGACACGGGCATTATTTTACTTGTTTGGATATTTTTCCGAAGTAAAAATAGTGCTTGCTCATTTTTTAAAAATTGGAGAATACAACAAAGCAGAAGGGAAAATGATGTCTAAGTGCACAGTTAACACTTTTAGAATGTGTATTCACTCTTACTCCACCAAAAATATGAGTGGGCTTACATGTAACAGGATAATAACTGAGGGACTGGAGGGAGGGAAAGGGATAAGGAAAACAGTACAGGCTGGGGTAAGATTAGCTAGCAATGATTGTTCTATTTCTTAAACCTTTCCTTAGTGGTCAGAAAAAATAGTACTTTTCTGCTATAATTGTTTCTATTGTTGAGAGGAAAGATTTTTGCATATTGGTTCACAGCTTGTTATTCTTCCTTCATTCACTCACCTAATAGCTTTTTTTCTTATGACTGTGAATGAACACTTTAGGTCTCTGAGAGATCAACTGTTTGTTTTACTGCAAAACCTCCCAGGTTCTTTGCTGCTGCTTTAAGGAACTCCTAAGCATGTACCAAGTCACAGGAAAAGCAGTCTGTGGAAAAGAACAGTTTGCTGACAGAAATGAAGTATATGTTAAAACAAATTCCCGAAATATGCAGACACAGGTGAAGCGGAAAACAAACTGCCTCCAGTAATAGAAAAGTACATGTTAGAGGTGCCAAGAAGGAGAAGCCAAGATAAGGGCTGAAGGAGGTACATGAGGGACCCCATATTAAACATTGTGATCCTCTTCATTCACTGAGTCAACTCTGGGTATCTAGTCCCCTTTCAAGATTGCCATAGGAACAGTTCTGGTCCTCTGCCTCAGTTCCACCCACCCTCATCCTTTTCTTTTTCATTATCACTTTCATTCTTGCTTCTACCTTTGTACATTAAAATTTAGATGAAAGGATTGTGACTGGTGATAACCCCACTCCTCGGTCAAGCAAATTTTGTCCTAAGCTCTAGTTATTCTCATTACTGGCAAGGCATACTGTCATCAACGACTCTGAACCTAATTCTTGTTCTTGGGAATAAAGATCTCCCAGCAAACAAATTGTTCAATGTATCTGGACCAATAGTTCATCCCCTGATTTTTTTGTTAAGACCACAATCCTGAATTTTGCCAGTAAAAATGTGTCCTCCCTGAATCCCTCTCTCATCTAATTCTGTATTCGTTTATACCATCAATTATACCATCACTGCATTTAACAAAATTTACTTCTGTTAAATTCAGTTGATGAGGCATACAACTACACACCAAGGGGGAATATTTTGAAGGCAGAGCTAGAGCCTTATTACTTTTTAATCTTCCTATGCCTATATGTAGTAGACATTAAAATAAATGTGTACTGAATTCAGTTTTTCTTGACCACTTCATTCCGTGAATACAGGATTAGTTGTTGACCTTCTCACTTCTTTGAAACTTGTGTGCACAGAATTTGCCCAAACAATGCTCGATAATTTCTCCTATTTCAGAAAAAGGGATCATGCATTTAATAACTTGACAGTTAAATTTTTATCACAGGTTGCTTATATACAAATGCAATTAATAGAACTAATGAATGCAATCAAATTAGTGAAGTAATTCACTTACATTTATTGAAGCATCTTGTTGGAATACATTTCTCAACCTTCCAGAAGCAAGATATCACTGAAGTGACACTCTTATCCAGTTACATTTAAAAAATTTCATATACACTGCAAAAACAATGCCAAGTTCTTGGCTACCCCATATACAAATAATATTTTACTGTCATACTGTAAAGTATTTATTATGCAGTGATTGCTTTGTTTCAAGTATATTCAGTCTGTGAATTCCTATAAACTTTACATATTGGAAAATGAAAATGTTTTGTTTAAATTTAGTAAAAATTCACTAACATGGATTCATCTCAGGTAAGGCCAGTGTAAATTACTGAAAAAAATTAATTTATACAACTCAGATCATTCTTCCCTGGAAATTGGAAGAAATTTCAAGAAAGCAGTGGCATATGAGTTGGACCTTAAAGTTAGACACCCATATTAGCAGGAAAAAAGAGAAGGGTTTTCAAGGTAACAGGCAAAAAGACCAGCACAGGCATAAGCAGAGAAACAAGATAATGAAAGCAAAGAAAAAGGGTTATGGATAATACAAATTTAAGTAGCCACTTAATACAGTAATCCCCTGTTCCCAGCTTGTAGCTACTTAGCAGCACAAGGTGATCAAAGTAGGAAAGCTGCAGAAAAATAAAAAGAACACAAGTAAAGAAAGCAAACCCAAGTGTTCTCCATGCTTGGTTTGTGTCCTAAAGTTAGGTACCATAGATGGCAACATCAAGGCTCGAGGGAGTCGCCCTCCAAGATAACCAATAGTTCTTATGTTTAACATATAACAGTATTCAAATTCCAAAAATGACAGATTTCAGAAAGAAAAGGGGAGGTCGTTACAGGGTACATGTATCATCATTTCTACTCCCGTGCCCTTGGTAAGCATCGCTCATCCATCAGACTTGTAGCATGCAAGTTCACACCAATTTGTGAATCCTGCATTGGAATGAGTGTAAAAGTATCCCTTACTCTCCAAACGCAGACTATGAACAGGTTCAGGTAATTTTTTTTTTTTTTTATTTTAAGGTAAGACTACTTGGAGGAGATGGTATTTCACACTATATGGACTCTTGCTTCCTACAATTCCAAAACATAACTGATTGGAATCTGTCACTCTGTCCTCTCACTCTTCAAATTCAGAAGCCAAATAGAATTCAAATAGCAAGGATTATCTGTATGTTTTCAGTGTGTTTTAAGATGTGAGGAATATACAACCTCACCTCCCACACAGCTTTTTGTAATATATACAGGAGCTACTGTAATAGATGCCTGATAGAGGCATTGTGCTTAATTAACCAAACCTCATTGTCTTCTATTACCTCTTATGAATAGGAGGGATATAGTCCATGAAAGAGAAAAAAGTAAATGTCTCAAGATAGAAAATTTAAAGCACTTTTTAAAGTTTTTGTTCATGTAACTTAAGGTTAACCACTATGTTAATCTCACAGTCAGCAATTAAGTGCATTAAGGCCTCAGAGCTGATTGTTCCTTATTATCCTGCCCAGGGCAGGAAGATTCTTCCTCTTTTGGTCCATGCTGCTCACCTGAACTTTCAGAACCCTCAAGGAAGCAGAAGAGAAAGCAACCTAAAATAGCAAATGTAGAGAAATTTGTGGAAAAGGAGGCTCTGGACAGAGTGGTTTAGGTTGGTCAGAGGTATGGAGTAACCATCTTACTGTCCTGTTCTTTATGGTACTTATAAACAACACTGTCACAACTACGAATTAAAACGTCTATCCTCGATGAAGAGGAAAAGTTGTGAAGTTCAACTCAACATTAAGTTACTCTGAGAAGAATACACACCTTTCTTAATTACATAATCAAATTTACAATATAATATTCACTACTGCCTTAAAATATTACATTATTACTGTAGGAAAAAAGTTCCTATGTTAGGTGCTTAGAAGTATTGAGTACCTCTTTATAAATTAAACAGAACAATCACATAAATAGCCCCCTAGTGCAATCTCTCAGCTAGCAACTAGTAAACTCCCCAACAAGAGGGATTACTGCATAATCTTACATATTTTTGCATAATCAACTCCTCTAAGAATACTTTAAATGCAATACATGCTCAATAAATGTTTGCAGACTGAATCTCACACAACAGGACTCTTGCACAAGGTAAGAATAAGTGAATAACACCTTCAGGTATTCTTCTTGGCTAACACCCAAGGAAACACCGATAAAGCCCAATAATCTGTCCATTGAAAACATTCTGCTGATTGCTGGTTAATTCTGTTAGTCTTTCACCATATTTATGGTATGCTTTATTATTTGCTGCCAATATTAATTTAGTAACAGTGCCACAGAAATTTACGTTAAAGGAACTTGCAAGGTCATCTAATACAAACCTTTCTTTTTACAGACAAGGAAACTAAGGTTTACTTCTCCCACAATTTACGCTTTTGCACTTGTCACCTCATTCTCTGGTCCTCTAACTGAATAAAAGAGATTTTATTGCACATTTTTGCTTAGGTTAGTACTACAAATAAATGGGCATTCCTCAAATGCCAGTCTCTAGGATTGTACTTTGTGTATAGTAGGTACTCAGGTGAGTACTTACACACTGTTTTTGCTTAAACTGTTCAAATCTGAGTATATGACAATGCTCATTTTAATTATTTTCATTTGTACAATTTTGGTGTGCAACATTATTCTTCTGTTATAAAAAGTGATTTCACGTAAGTTTTTATTTAAAGCATACCTTTCATAATAAATAAGACACTTCTGTCTTTCCTACCTCTGTGAAGCTCATTTCCTCCAATAATACCAAAAACTAATAGTGAGACAGAAACCAAATCAGTTCTGCACATTACACCATTCAAAACACTTCCCAATGGGGAGAGCAAATTGGTCAATTATTTACACACACACAAAGTCATTACCTAAGTTAAATAAGGCCATAAAGTCTAGGGGCTTGAAACTGCTTAACTTGCCTTTCTGATCAACAGGGAAGACAATTTCATCAGTTTCAGATCAAGGAGGAGAGCAAGGAATTGCCTTCTTTCTGGAATCAGAAACACTTAATGCTGGGATGTATCATCTCAGTTGGCCTCAGTACAGACAAGCAAAAAAGATCCCAAGTCTTTAATACACCTGGTATGGAAGATGAATAAGCTGAACTCAGGGCAGGTAGCATGTCACTAACTAATTAAAATATTCAAAAGCCAGTTGACGTACTAATCAGTGTCTAATTTTAAAGCAAAAGGAACATCCTGGGCTTATGGTTAAAGTTAACCCTAAAGTTATGAGCTTTATAGTAAATGTTTCCCATTGCAGTTAAAGGAACAATAACTATCTATCATTCAGAGCTAATAAATTGCCTGGCCCAGAACCAAGGACAAAACTGAACTACTGAGTTCTATGATAGGGGACAGAAATCAGGACAAATATGGTGTTAACTAAGAAAAACTTATGGATCACCATACTTTGCTCCACTGTAACTAAGAAATAAAAAAGTTTCTAAAAATTGCTCAACTTGGGTTTAAATTAGAATTTAGGAAATATCCAAAATGGTCCAAATACATAATCCTACTTTGATTATAAGTCTAAGTCTCAAATGTACCAGATTCAGAAGCCTGTATGACTTACAGGACTAAACAAAGACAAGGAACTCTGGCCCCAGCACTGCTTCCAGGATTTAATAAATGAATCAGAGGAATCCTATAGCTTCCCTGTCATTCAATTCATCTCTTTCCATAAAGCATGTAGAATAATGACACGTCATATAGGACTGTTTTAAGAAATGGTTTATAAGGTCTTACTTGCAAATAAAGAGTTATAAAAATAAAACTAACAATTGGTAATGACTAATTCTTTTAAAAATCTCTGTATTTGTTTGTTGAGTAAACACAGTATTAGAACATTTTCTACAATGAAACATCAGGGGTTTTTTTTCAATTTCTAAGTAAAAGTTTGTTGTCTGTGACAGTCTAATTTCAAATATGTTAATCACTCTCAACCATGTAGGTATGATTATTCTTAAATATAACTAATCAAAAAAAGGCAGAAGAGATTTCAAATGCAGTTTCTTCCACAATAATTTTATTCTCTCTGGGTTTCAAGTAAAACTGCCTTAAAAAGGAAAAGAAAAGCACTTTGCATATTTTTTTTTTTTTGTCTAAACTAAGTAGATATTCTTTTTTTAAAACTATGAAGACACTGGGAGATAGGAAGAGGGGAAAAAACCTGCTTTGGTATTCTTTTTTTAGGTAACCAAAGAGTGGTGCAATGTAGCTTCAAGAAGTTCGCAGTAAGGTAAGTATGTGGCTTTGTTTTAGGTTGCCAGTATGAGTCTTTATTTAGAAAAAAGACACTAATTACTAGTTTTCTTCTTCTAACGAAAAGTGTAAATTGGAATTCTATTATTTTTATTATTTACAAAATACAAATACCATTTTTGCAGCATATTCAGTATTAAAACACACCTCTGCAAATAAATCTCCTTTCAAGTGAGCAGTATAAGTCACCTGGAATTGTCTACAGAGTGAGAATGAGGAAAATCAAGAAGGGTGCAGGCTTGGTTCATTGGACTTAAGCTGAAGATATTTATAAAGGTATTACACAAATATTACACCACTATCAAGTTGTCAAGTTAGTAACTTTATTTTCTAGAACTCTTTTAAAAATACATTATATTTCCAATTCTTACAAAAGATGGCTTCTGATGTCATTAAATACCATGATTTCTACTCTGAATACTTCATATTTTTTCCCAAAGACTCAGTTAAGGCTTGAAATGACCATGGTCATATTTTTACCAAACAGCATTTTGGTTTAATAAACAGAATAAATTATGAACTGAGATAATAAATAACTCATTGTCCAGCTAAAGGCCTACATCACATACTATATTTATATTTGTAAGATAGGAAGACAAGTACAGACTTGTTTGTGATCTGCAAGTCCAATTATTTAGGAACTATGGTCAACCTAAATGAAAAGCCCATTTGATAATTATTAAATGCCACATTTCCATTTAGTGTAATTTTTAATTCTCATTAGTAATGATACCAAAGGTTGACATAGTAATACAAAATTGATAATCTTCCAAAATATTAGCAAATGATAAAATAATTGATAAAAAGACAGTGTTGCTTCAAAAAATGTGAAATGAGATACCTAAAAACTGCAATCTTATCCATTAGAAGTGATTGTAATTATACAGATAGATAGATAGATACACATATACACACACACATACATACTATTTCTTAGGAGGAGATGGTAGTGAAGGAGTTTTCCCTTTCTAATATCTTTATTTTACATAGTCGCTTGATGAATAATATAAATCCAGTCCACAGGGGATATGAGACTATGTATTAAAAATATTTACTAACATTGTTTATGATCTATCAACATTGTTTATCCTTAATTTTTAAATATAAAGAATAATTTTTGCAAATAGGATTTCTAAAGCTGAAAACTGAATGCTAGTAAGTATGACATTACAATTTCAAAATGAAGACCTAGTTTGTACATTTGGGGACTAAGGGGTTTGTTGCTCATTATTTTTTCAGAGCAAGTATCAAAAACTGAAGTACACTGTACTTCAGAAGTTTTCCTCACATTAAAATCAGTAAAGTTGAAATGGATGTGTAAATACAAATTATGAAAGAATTAAATCACATGACCTACCAAAATGAGCACTCCACTATCATTATTACTCAATCACTTCAGTCAGTTGCCTATACAACTTACTCTTATTTTCAAAATATAAAGTGAAGGTTCCTTACCTTTATTGCTTTTATAATAAATTAAAGTATACACTACTAATGAAACTTTTAATTAAATCTGCCTTTCTTAAAAAAGATTTTAGTCCTTCAATTTGTATTTCCCTTACCTGAATGTAAAAATCAAGGTGCTTAATTCAATTTAATGATGATTTCAGAGATACTGCTGAGAAGGGTGGCGGGCAGGTAGGGAAAATAAACCTAGTTTCTGGAAACCTTGATGGTAAGCAGGAGATAAAGCATCTCTTTCTTTAAATTACAGCTTTAAAAAAAAGGGTGAGAGCATCCATTGAAGAATAAAGTCTTCCGCTCTCCCTCTCCCTCTCCTTCTCCCTCTCTCTTTCACACAAACACACACACACACACACACACACACACACACACACACACACACACACGAGAATTCTATTTATCTGACCTATTCTAATTGTCAAACATGACGACTGTCAACCCTAAAAAATTCTCCTTTAAAATATTTAAACTTCATTTAAAAATTAAAACTGAAAGCAAGATACTCAGCTGCCAACTACTGTGTAGTATGAAACTATTAAAGCCTTCAATGACCTACTTCATATAAGCATCATGACAATATGGACATATGCCAAGAAAATAATGAAAATTACTATGTAGGAAACCTTAGTTTTGTATTTAAAAGTTATCACTATCTTAAAATGTGTAAATACTATGCTGCAATGCCAGTTGTTTTATGATTCATTTATTTTTAGATTGCAATATTAAAAATTAAGAAGTTTTGATATTTCAGTAATCATATTCAATGACAGACATGCAAGATTTCATTTTTAAAAATCAAAGCTTCTTTTTTTACACCACATTTAATTCTATTTTTAAACTTCTATTTAAAGGCAGTCTCTTAGACCAAATTCCAAATATTGCTTTCCATTTTTAAAATAGCACTACAGTTTTCCAAAAATGTCAGTTAATGAAGAATCCTACAAAAATAATGCAAGTTCATGTTCAAAGAATATTTGCAATGGCACTAACAGGAGACAGACTTAACTCAGTGTATTTAATTATTAAAAGACTATCACTAGTCTCTCAGAGTTTAATCTAATAATGAAATATTGGAAATTCTCATACTAGAAAGTACAGGAAAAGGAAAGGGTATTTCATCCATGGTTTCTAAAAAAAGATATAGAAAAAAATGGCAAGCCACTTATTTTAAATTAAAGACGTCTTTTCAAATCAGAAAATCACTTTACAGTGTAAACTACCACCTTAAAATAAAATATCAAATACTAAAGAAACCCTTTCTTCATAATCAATGCAAAGAATAAAATCCCTAGAAGAGAAATTTAATCTCAGAATAAGGAAGGCAAAAACACCCAGAAACAGCAGCTAAACCAACTGAAAGGAAGACACATTAGGTTTTGTGCTGCATGTTAATATTCTTACGCACAGTGTCTGGTGAAAATTCACAATACACTTCTTCCTCCCTGTATGACTGCAAGAAGGAGTAAACACATTTTACATTCCTCAGTCCTAAATTCATGCTATCATAATGCAATAGGACTTAATTTCGACCCATATTTCTCTTATACATAAGTGAAAGACACAAATAACTTATTTATCTGCACTCACAATTGAGGAGGGGGTAAAAGCATTTTTTGACTCCCGAGCCCAGGGGCTGATGCAAAGTCCCCACACCTCCAGAGATCCTAAAAATATGCACCGACTCTGGATACCCACATTCAATGAATGCAGCAGCCTCCTCCTTCGCTCCCCGCCCGCCGCCCCCCACCCCCTTTGCAGCAGAAATGTGCCTGGGCTTTTTTACCCCAGCGATGGAGGATCCTCTTACCAGATGGAGTTCTTGATCCTGTGTTGCAGCGCGCTGGCCTCTGTCCCTGGCAGCCCAGGCACAAGGGCTGGCAGAGCCACCCCCGAGTTGGGGGCGCTGGGGGGAAGCTGCTGATGGGCATCAGGCTGCTGTGGTGGCGGCTGTTGTTGTTCCTCTGCCATCGCTGCTGGAGGGGTGGGAGGGAGGGAGGGAAGATGGGGGCGCGGGGAAGGGTGAGGGAAGAGACGGGGAGGGGAGGACGAAGGGGGAGAGGAGGAGGGGGAGGGGAAGAGGAGGAGGAGGAGGAAGGAAGCTGGAAAAGCTAGGCCTTTACCCCAGGGCTCGAGTGAGTCGCTTTCGCCTGCCGCCTGGGGGACATCACCGGGGAGACCAAGCAGGCTCCTCACGGCCGGGGCGCTTCACCGCGGGAGAGGCATGGCGGCGCCCCTCAGCCCCCCGCCGCCGCCTCCTGTCAGCGGCTGAGGCTTGGGGGGTGAGGAGGGGGCGTCTGAAGACGAGGTGGGGGGGCGAGGCTCCCCCAAATCCAAGAAGAACGGTTGCTCAGGGACTTCGCGGCCCGCCTTCCTTTCTTGCTCCCGGGGCTTTCTACTCCGGAGCCCCGCGCTGCTGCAGCCCCAGGCTCGGCTCCACGCCACTCCCCACGCCGCCGCCGCCGCTCGCTCCCGGACCCGCCGCCGCCGCCGCCGCCGCGGCCGCCGCTGCCCTGCCAGCCCCGGAGGCAGCCCAGTGCGCGCAGCCGCACTGCGGCCCGGCGCAGACGGCAAAACACCTACCGCTTGGCCGCGGGGGGGGCGTGGACCAGTGTGTGCGGGATACGAGCGCGGGCGCGGGCGCGGGGGGCCGGGAGGGGGGCGCACGGGTGCGGAGGGCGGGCGCGGGCCAGCGGGGTCGGGAACGCGCGCCGCCGGGGCCGCGGAGGGGACTGGCCGGGCTGGTGGAGGAGAGCAGGAAAACGAGGGGGAGGTGCTGGCGAGAGAAAGAGAACTTGCGTGAGGAGAAGGAGGAGGAGAAACCAAATTTAATATTTGGCGTGGAAATGTGTTGGGTTTTTTTTTTTTTTTTGTCTTTTTGCATCCTCCAAGCAAGTAAAGTGAAATCAGTCAACATTATCACCCCTTCCCTCGACAAGCAAGGATTACTTTCTCCCTGGGTAAACGAAGAGAATTGAAGCAGGTAAGAGGATAAGCTGACTTTTCAGAAGCCCCCAAAGAAGAACACCCGTTGGAATTAACCACCCTTTAGGTAATTTGGTCTTGAACGGAAGTCGCAAGTCAGGAGCTGGGTTGAGTGCTCCTCGGTCGGGCATTCAAAGCCCTCCAAATCTGGCCCCACTTTAGCTATCCAATCATAGCTGCCTCCATCCCCCTGCAAGAACTCCCAGCTCCAATCAGTGAAGTCTCCATGCCATTCTCCACGCGCAGCAGACTCATTCTTCCTTCGTGCCTTTGCTCATGCTGTTCCTCTCACCTCCCTCCCCACCCCACCCCCTTTCCAGGAATGCCCTCCCACCTCCTCTATACCGCTCTCCAGCCAACCCAGGCTCTCAAGTCGCGGCTTGTCAGGGTCCCTGGCAGCCAAGGCCCCTGCCTGCCTCGGAAAGAAACGCGTGTAGTTCTCGTAACATGGAGGCTCAGGCTCCAGCCACGAGCTCCTTCCTTGGAAGCCATGTGAACCCCTGGACGCGCTCTCTGCTTCCCACCTCCCACCCCGCCTCATCCTTGAGAGACAGCTTTGCCAACTGAGAGTAAGACTTCCTGCCAGAAACATGCAAGTCCCCTTTAAGAGCAGAAGAATTGGCTTTTCTAGGTGGGGCTGATCAGGGAGGCCTAAACTGCCTGGGTGTAGAAGACAACAGCCAAGGCCTTTGGCACCAGATGGAACAGCTGCTCAGCTCACGCTGACCTTTATCTGGGCCTGTGGGTGTAATGAGCTCTTCAGCTTTAACTTTTCTGACCGTTTCTATCAGGTTTCTACCTGTCAGATTCTCTGGCCACTTTCCTGCAGTGCTTGGACTTTGGGCAGTGAGTCTCTGCCACCTTTTAGACTCCTCGTGGGTGGGGAATCTGATTGGCTTGTGCTTCTTGGCCTTTGGAGTTCTCAGTTCCCTGCCTTGGCCTGGAACCTTTTTGCTTTTGCACCACTGTGCCCTCAGTCCTGACTCATGAACTCCATTCCCAGATTCACCCTGAATTCTTGCACATGGTGGGAGTAGGGGGACTAGGAGGGAGGAGGGACACCTGTGTGCAAAACAGCTCCTCCATGAGGATTCTAAGCCCCTTGGAGTCCTTTGCACCCTAAAACCCATAGCACTAATTTTGTCACACAAACGAGGCCCCTTTTCCATAACCTAAGGTTACTACTAGCTTAGTCACTTTTGGAAAATATAGGTTGTTTATTAATTCATTTTGTATATATATCCTTATGTCCTATGTAGACAGTTTTTTTTTTGATAGATGTGGTGTTCACTAGACAGAATCTTTTAAGAATTAAAATAGCTAATGTTTGCTGAGCACGTTCACTGTGCAAGACCTAGCACTTTCCATACTTTATAGTTATTCCTCCCCAAACCGTATAATGTAGGTACTATTCTCCCCTAGTTTACAGATGGAGCAGAAGCTTAGAGGGGTTAACATCTTAACGTTACCCAGTGAGGTAAATGAGGGAGCCAGGATTTGAATCCTGAGATCTAATGCCAGAACCTACAAGCCATGCTGAAAGTGAGGTTCTACTGAAAAACCTTCAATGTATATATAAGCTCTATATCCTTGGGGAAGATGGAGGAAGTAAAAAGGCATTGCGGAAAGTTGCCAAATCCCCCAGGTTCTAATTTTTTTACCTTGCTAAGAGAGAATGATGGCTCCACGTTGCCACACCCTGGGAGGGGGAGACCCTAGGGAGTGGGAGATTCATCCAAGAAGGGTAATGTATCTGAGACTTGCCAAAGGCCTTAAGAAAAGGAAACTGAGAGCCAAGACGTTTCTTTAAAAATTCGCTACTGGTGTCACACAAGCTGGCTTCCCAAGTGCAACTTCTGGGTTTTTTATAGGTTCCATGAAAGAGTGATGCCATCCCAGCAGCCACTAGAGGGCACAGCAGAGCTGCAACCCCGAGCTGCCCTCTGGCGGCGGTGCTGACGAGAGGGTATTCTTGAGCCTGTGGGGTCTTGATTCAGGGGCGGACAGGAGGTTGGAGGGGACATCTGGGACTCTTTTAGGTTCAACCAGCAGTAGGAGGGGTGGCAGACTGAAGAGGTCTATTTGCCAGAATGGACATCCTTGCAGGGAGGTTTTAAAGGGTCAGCCCTCACTGCTCACTTAACATCTGGGAGTAGAATGTGTGTTTTGTTACTGTCTTCACAGAGGACCGTGAATAGAGTTAGGCCTCTGGGAACCTAAAAGAAGTCTGATGACGTTACCCGAGTTCTTGGATGAGGACTCAAACCTAGACACCTTGCAGTGTAGCAGTGTAGCCATGGTGCTTCTGAAATTGTCTGTATCCCCTCTGGTTATGAAACCCTGTACAAAGTTCCCTCTGGGACCCGGAATCAACGTCGCTCATTTATTCGGGCCTTGACTCAGTGAGGAGTAATGGAAAACATTACAGTAGGCATGAATTTTCAAGAGAACACACTAGATTTTGAGCTTATAGATTTCCCAGAGTGTAAGTCTACTCACCCTTTGAAAGTAAACTCCTGTGGAAAATTTTGAGAAACACTGATGTTGTGTGAAAGAAAGCCTCCAGTCTGGGAGTCAAAAAACCTAAGGATTCAAGCCCTCTGTTTCCAGATCTATAAAAATGAAAATCATGATCTACCTCACAGGGTGGTTGTGAGAAACAACATGTAAGGTGATATCTAAACCAGGGAAGTGCTATACATAGAGAAAGACAGTCTGCAAGGTGGATTGTGAGCACCTTGAAGCTAGTGGTTATGTTTTATTTATCCTGGTAGTCCTGGGACACAATTCCTTACTCCTAGGTGTTTGGTAAATATTTGTTGAATTCAAAAGTTACTTAACTTTCTTAGTCCGGTACATCATACCATCTTGCTCTCTTATGTCTGTAAACCTTGTCTCTTTTGTGAAATTAAACTTTTTATACTGTCTGGACTGTAGCACATACATTTATAATACATTTATTATATTTGATACATAAAAGAATCAGGCACAGAAAACATAAATAGATTAAATATGTGGGTAGATTGATAGATAAGCCCTGGTCCCAACTTGAAGTGTTTTACAGTCTGGGGAGTAGAGAGATACCTCTTAATATATGTTACACAAGGTTTTGAGTATAATGGAGGGAGGGATTGGTCCTGCTCAGGAAAAAGAGCTATGTGGAGAAGGCCTCTTGGCTAGCGTTTGAGTGGGGGTCTCCTTGGGTGAATAGAAGTTCAAGAGGCAAAGGACTGAGGTAAGATGGTTTCAGGTCAAGGAGCAGCATGAATACTGGTGTGAGGCCAGGCAGGAAGGGGCACCTGGGCTGAGCCCGTGATGCAGAGCCCAGCGCAAAGGAGTGTGCAGGGGAGGGAGGCATAGGGCCGCTTTACAAAGTGTTACTCTGTGTTCTAAGTTACAGTTGTTCTGACAAAAGAAAGATGAGGCCTGAAATAAGCTTCATCAGAAGTAAACCTTGGTTAAGTGCTTAAATGTAAGTTTAATTTCCACAAATTATGGTGGTTTACAGATATGGAAAAGATAAGTTTCTACACTCTTCTTTTTTCCTCCATTAAAAATGAAAATGAAGCATTCCCTCATCCTCTTTTCCTTTGATCATTACTTTCTCGGTCTTCTTCCATTGCAAACTTTTCCCTCTAGTTGCTGCGAGTAGGATAAGTGATCATCTGCCCATTATTGTTGAAGGGAATAGGGAAGGAAGGCTCCCCCCCCCCCAAATTATTTCTCCGTGTCACAAAGTGATGGTTCATTTCTCTGGGCTAAGCTGTTGCCTTTCAAAATGCATGTAGTCCTAGGGAAGCTAATATATTAAGTTCCAATGCCGTCATGTGATTGAGTTTTCAGTTTTTTACTAGCATTAGAGGGAGAAAGGCGAGGGCAGTGGGAAGAAGACAATGAAGAGGAAGACAGATTGCAAAAGAGGGAGTTTGGAAGGTTCAAAAACCAAGTGCATATTTGCAAATTTAGATACATTTTCTCCATGCCATACTTAACTAATGTTAGTATGATGTGAAAATGTGAATTCTCCTGTTAGAGCACAAATACTCCATTATGTCATTAAAACAATGGTTTAAGGCAAAGAAAGTAACCTGACTTTCCAAATACTGGGCAAGGCAGCAGGGGGTTAACAACACTGTCACTACCTGGCTATGTGACCCTATCTACACAAGCCATTCTGTCGGGTCCCTGTACGTATCTCTAAGGATTAGTAGGATAAAGTTCTCATAATGTACTTGGCCCTTCAAGTGAAAGGCATTATGAAAATGAACGCCAGGTACTGCTTTGATTTCACTTAGAAATTTTCCCCTGTGGTTACAATACACATGTGTATGTTGTGACCCATGTTCTCTTTATACTAAAGAAGGGTAAAGTTAATATCATCTGTCTGAATTTTAAAGGAAATGTTTACTTTTACTTGGGGTCAGAAAGGTCCCAAGTAGAAATTTGATATCTTGGAAATTCCGGCCAGCAGCTGCTGTGAACAGAAGCTGGTAAAGTAAAAGCATATTTACCTAACCCTAAAAGTGACAATGAAAAGATACCAGAGCCAATCCTACAATGAGGAGGTCAGCACTGGTGCAGTCTGAACTTGTGGAGTCTAATCAGTAATCCACAAAGTCTATTATCCCTCAGTTCATTTCAAGATGCATTTAAATACCTTTTATATACAAATTATTATGCTGAGACCTCAGAAAGATTTAAAAATAAATGGTAAATACAGTATTGTTCAAATCTTCAAGAATTTCAAAATCTAATTGGAACACTAGACATATCAGCCAACGTGTATTTTTAAATGTGAAGTTAAAATACATGGGACAAACAAACAAAAAATAAACGTGTGACAGGATAATTTATTAAGCTATGAATTTGGTTTATGTTCTCCTTATATTCTTCACCACCCCACCCCACCCAACCCCTGTTCCAAACAGGCTTCAAGAGAGTTTTGTGTTTTTAGGCAGAAATAAGTTGATGGGAATTCTCTCTTAGACAACTCCAGGGGGCACTGTTCACATTGTAATTGAAGCCTCCTGGACCACAACTCCTGAGAATGCACTGTCCTTGTTATCCCTGGAGTTGTGCTCAACAGTTTACCTTCCAGGTATCGTGCTCTTAGAGGAGATTTTGCTAAGGGTTAAAGAGGTAGGGGCACCTGGGGAGTGAAGGAAAGGAGGAAAGAGAGAAGGAAGGAGGGATTGTGGGTAGGTGGAATTACTGCGAAAGAAAACTAAAAAAGAATCAAAGGTCAGAGTGTCAGTACTGGGGACAACAGCCTTGTTTTGCTGAAGCCCCCCAAGAGATAGCCAAACCTTAGATGGATGCATGATGACCCTACGAAGGATGGATCCCCCTGCCACTGCCACCATTTGTCCCTCAGCAGAGCTGTTGCTGGGCTTCTAGGGACCACGTCTCCCTGAACAATGAAGATGTCAAAGTTCACCTTCCCCCAGATTCTAGGCTCAACATCCATCTTCCATCTTCCAGACTCTACTGCTTTCCTAGGGAGGAAGGCAGGGAAGCCCAGTGGTAACTGGGATTGGGTTTCCTTCTGCTTCAGCAGAATTAAGGGTAGGATCACTTAAGTCAGAGGTGAATTGAATTTGATTTAAACAAAATAAGGAAATGTGACATTGATTGCACAGCCCAATTTGTCCTTACAAATTGATACCTAGCTAGTGGTGGATACTGTATACAAAACAGTGTTAAGTGAGAGGGAAGATGGAGAATCACAGTGAATGGCACAGCAAATAACTGCTGAGGGAGTTAAGAGAAGGAAAAGTGTGGAAGGAGCTCCAATGAAGGGAGGTGGCTTCACGAAGGACTTCGGACATAACTAGAGTGTAAGGAGAGGGAAGGAGTTTAGGAAAGTGGGAGAAAGAGTGGAGACAAGGCAGAAGGGACAGGCAGTGTGAACAGAAGCAGGAAAATGAGCGTGACTCTGAAGAGAAACAGGAGACTGGCCTAATGGGGGTGAAGAGCTGATGATAAAGGTTGCATAGGGTACCAGATTCCAAGTCTGTGCTTCTGTGCTCGCTGTGCAAGGCAGGGATCCATCAGGAAACAACTAGTAGAATATATTATAAATTTCTTGTAATATTATTATGATCATATATTTGTCATAATATTTATTGTAATTATAATATATATTTTAAAGAAATTGGCTTACGTAATTGGAGGGGCCAACAAGCCCAGTTTGTAAGGCAGACCAACAGGCCAGCAGGCCAGCAATTCTTGGGCATCAGCAGAAGCTGCAGGCCACAGGTGGAATTTCTTCCGCCTTAGGAAAAACCTTAGTTGTACTTGAGGCCTTTCACTTGATTAGGTGGAACACCCTTGGAATATCAAGGATAATCTCCTTTACTTAAAGTCAGCTGACTGTAGATGTTAACGACATCTAACAAAATTCCTTCACAGCAGCACCTAGGTTAGTGTTTAATTAAATAAGTGGTACATTAGCCTAGCCAAGCTGACACATAAAACTAACAATCACATTAACTCTTTATGTCATCCCTGGGGTATTTGAGAAGAGGAAGAAGTCTTCGGACTTCCTTCTTACGGACCTCAGGAAAGATCATTACCTATGAAGTAGGCCAACTTGTCTCATTCCTGGGATATGTTTATCTTCTGTGCTCTTTTTGTACACGAATGTACTTATTCCCAGGGACTTTCTAGTTTTCTTTATCCTTTTCCCTCACTGCCATTACCTGAAATTATGCCAAGTGAGTACTATGGTTTGCTGTTAGTATGATTTTTTTTAATCTTTTATCTTTTGTTTTTCCTATTTATAATACCTCTCATTGTATCTGTTAGCATCATTCTCCTGAGTTGGTCAAGCCCTCAGGTTGCTGCTAGCTTTTAAAGGGCTCTATTTTTTTATTGTTTATATATATCTTTATTGAAGTACAGTCAGTTTACAATGTTGTGTCGATTTCTGGTGTACAGCATAATGCTTCAGTCTTACATGAACACGTATATTCATTTTCATATTCTTTATCATTAAAGGTCATTACAAGATACTGAATATAGTTCCCTGTGCTATACAGTATAAACTTGTTATTTATTTTTATATATATTAGTTATTAACTGCAAATCTCGAACTCCAAATTTATCCCTCTCCACCCCCTTCCCCCCGCTGGCAATCACAAGTTTGTTTTCTATGTCTATGAGTCTGTTTTTGTTTTGTAAATAAGTTCATTTGTCTTTTTTTTAGAGTCCACATATGAGAGATATCATATGGTATTTTTCTTACTCTTTATTGCTTACTTCACTTAGAATGATGATGTCTAGATTGATCCATGTTGCTACAAATGGCATTATTTTATTTTTTATGGCTGAGTAGTATTCCTTTCTATAAATATGCCACAACTTCTTTATCCAGTCATGTGTTGATGGACATTTAAGTTGCTTCCATGTCTTGGCTATTGTATATAGTGCTGCTGTGAACATTGGGGTGCATGTATCTTTTTGAATTAGAGCTTACTCTGGATACATGACCTGAAGTGGGATTGCTGGATCATATGGTAAGTTTATTTTTAGTTTTTTGAGGAATCTCCATGCTATTTTCCATAATGGCTGCACCAAACTGCATTCCCATGAGCAGTGTAGGAGGGTTCCTTTTTCTCCACACCCTCTCCAGCATTTATTGTTCATGGACTTTAGAACGATAACCATTCTAACTGGTGTGAGATGATATCTCATTGTAGTTTTGATTTGCATTTCTCTGCTAATTAGCAATATTGAGCATTTTTTCATGTGCCTATTGGCCATTTGTATGTCTTCACTGGAGAATTGTTTGTTTAGGCCTTCTGCCCATTTTTAGATTGAGTTGTTTGTTTTTTTGTTATTAAATTGTATGAGCTGTTTATATATTCTGGAAATTAAACCTTTGTCAGTCGCATCATTGGCAAATATTTTCTCCCATTCGGTAGGCTGTCTTTTTGTTTTGCTTATGGTTTCCCTTGCTGTGCAAAAGCTTATAAGTTTAATTAGGTCCCATCTGTTAATTTTTGCTTTTATTTCTATTGCCTGAGTAGACTGTCCTAAGAGAACATTGCTAAGATTTATGTCAGAGAATGTTTTGCCTATGTTTTCTTCTGGGAGGTTTATCTCGTCTTATATTTAAGTCTTTAAGCCGTGTTGAGTTTATTTTTGTATACGGTGTGAAGGAGTGTTCTAACTTCATTGACTTACATGCTGCTGTCCAGTTTTCCCAACACCACTTGCTGAAGAGATTGTCTTTTCTCCATTGTATATTCTTCTCTCCTTTGTTGAAGATTAATTGACCATGGGTCTGTGGGTTTATTTCTGGGCTCTCTATTCTGTTTTGCTGTTCCATATGTTTTTATGCCAATACCACACTGTTTTGATTACTGTAGCTCTGTGGTATTATCTAAAGCCTGGATTATTCCTCCAGCTTCATTATTTTTCTTCAGTATTGCTTTGGCAATTCTGGATCTTTTGTGATTCCATATAAATTTTAGGATTATTTGTTCTAATTCTGTGAAAAATGTCATGCATAATTTGACAGGGATTGCATTAGGCAGTAGATTGCCTTGGGAAGTATGGCCAGTTTACAATATTGATTCTTCCAATCCAAGAGCATGGGATATCTTTCCATTTATTTAAGTCATCTCAATTTCCTTAGTCAATATTTTGTAGTTTTCCCTGTATAAGTCTTTCACCTCCTTGGTCAGATTTATTCCTAAGTATTTTATTGTTTTGAGTGTGATTTTAAAAGGGATTGTTTCTTTACTTTCTTTTTCCTGCTATTTCATTGTTAGTGTAAAGAAATGCAACTGATTTCTGTGTTAATCTAGTACCCTGCTACCTTGCTTAATTCTTTTTTCAGCCCTAGTAGTTTTTGTGTTGAGCTTTTAAGGTTTTCTATATATAGTATCATATCATCCACATATAATGACAATTTTATCTCTTCTCTTCCAATATGGATCCTTTTATTTCTTTTTCTTGCCTGATTGCTCTGGCTAGGATTTCCAAGATTATGTGGAATAGAAGTGGTGAGAGTGGGCATCCTTGTCTTGTTCCAGATTTTAGCGGAAGGCTTTCAGCTTTTCACTATTGGGTATTATGCTGGCTGTGGGTTTGTCACAAATAGCTTTTATTACATTGAGGTATGTTCCCTCTATATCCACCTTGGTAAGAGTTTTTATCATAAACTGGTGATGAATTTTATCAAATGCTTTTTTTGCATCTGTTGAGATGATCATGTGATTTTTGTCCTTTCTCTTGTTGATGTGGTGTATCACGTTGATTAATCTGCGTATGTTGAAATCTTTGTGGCCCTGGGATGAATCCAACTTGATCATGGTGTATGATCTTTTTTATGTCCTGTTGGATTCTGTTTGCTAATATTTTGTTGAGAATTTTTGCACCTATGTTTGTCAATGATAATGGCCTGTAATTTTCTCTTTGGTGTGTCTTTGTTTGGCTTTGGTATCAGGGTGATGGTGGCTTCATAGAATAACTTTGGGAGTATTCCCTCCTTTTCAGTCTTTTGGAAGAGTTTGAAAATGATCAGTGTGTGTTCTTTTTGTATGTTTGGTAGAATTCCCCAGTGAAGCCATCTGGTCCTGGACTTTTGTTTGCAGGGAGGTTTTTTATTGCTAATTCTATTTCATTTCTAATGATTGGTTTGTTCAAGTGGTCTGTTTCTTCTTGATTCAGTCTTGGTGGCCTGTAAGTTTCCAGAAACATGTCAATTTTTTATAGGGGTTGTCCAATTTGTTTCCATATATTTGTTCTTAGTATTCTCTTATGGGGTTTTTTTTGTATCTCTGTGGTATTGGTTGTAATTTTGGTTTAATGTATTCTTGCCCATCAGGTGATATAAATCCACGCTGCATATCCATGGGAGGATAAACTGCATAGTCACAAATTCTTAGAGAAAGTTTTAATCCCCTCTATTTTTCTTCTTCTCACTCCTCCTCTCCCTCTCCCTCCCATCTTTCTTGTCCCTTCCCCTCCCCCTTCCTCCTCCTTCTCTTCCTCTTTCTTCTTTTTCCAGCACCAAAATAGTGTTCTTTGTAGAGACTTCCCTGGAAGTTGGAATTAGAGAACATTTACTTGTTTTATCCCTATCTTGAGAGTATAGCCTTTTACAGCCTCAGTTTAGTTTGTGTAAATCTTCTACTAGACTCCACACCTCCCACTAAGAATTTGACATCTGTCCCCAGCACCCTTCAAGTATGCCAAACCAAATTCAAGTTTTCCAGGAATGACAAAGCCCTCAGGCCAAAAGTGGCTTTGGTGTTGTTTACTTGTCTCCCTGGATTTCAGCTTTCCCTTTTATTTTGGCCTGGTAGTTCCTTATGATCTGGTCAGTTCTTTAATGCTCTTAATTAAAACATATATATTATATTCAGCATTTTTTGGTGTTTTCAGTAAGAGCATTAGTTCAGATACTTACCTGACATGACACAAAATTATATTCCTCAACAAATTCTTTATTATGAACACATTAGTTTTGCAATTTAAGAAAGTTATGGGCGAAGCCTTAGGTTATTTGAAGAGCAAGTAAGTCACAAGATAATACATGATCATTACGAAAAGAAGAAATACAGTGATAATTATTTCCTGTAAATTCTGAAGAAGATGAAATCACCAGTTTGAAATAGTTTGACAAGTTTAATGGCAGAAGGTGATTTAAAGTGCAAGGTAGACCGGTAGATTTGATGTAATGGGATAAAAGATATTTCATTAACTTTCATGGCTTCATCTTTATTTAGCTCATGATCAAATCTGTGTGACTGGAAGCTATGTTGAGATATGAATCTATGGGGTTTTCATCTCTGTATTTCCCTTCTCCACACCTCTCATTCAAGCATGTAGCCCTGTGATCATTGCCTCCAAGGAGGTATGCAGCAGGAGGGAAAGCAGAAATAGGCCACAAGTCTCCTTGGCTTTTTCATTCCAAAACTGTAAGCCCTTAGGGCAACTTAAAGAGGAAGTTAATAAGAAGTGGGGATAAAATTCCCAGGTGTAAATGGCATGTCTCAGAAGAAACATGAAAGAACAAAGATCTACCTCAACAAACAGATATTGTCTTGGAGGGTAGGAATGAGAAGATCTGTGAGGTCCAGAGCTTAGACACTGAGGCACTGGTTCCAGCTAATACAATCAGGGAGACAGCAGGAAGAAAGCATCAGAGAGAAATGGCTCTTGGAGCATCTAGACAGATGGAATGTGGGCAGTCTGAGATAGATTCCCAGGCACTAAACTGGCACAGAAGCATCAGAGATCTTCAAGAATTGGAGGGACGATGGAGATAGGACAGTGGACTCCTAGTGGGAACTGTGTAAGTTCCCCTCTGTGCCCTGGCACCGTGTAAGAATCTGAGATTATGATACAATCCAGGATGAAGGATGCCCTTCAGAATGGCTGAGATCACCTTTCCTGTCAGCCCAGTGGAATGGAGTCAGAAAGTAAGTCAGGACCAGAAAGTAAGTTGAAATGTAAAAAAAGAAACTGAGTTGTGTATCGTATCCAAGCTGGTGACTGACATCCAAATTACTACATCTTCATGTCTAGTTATGACTTTTTCCCTCAAGTTCCAGCCAAGAGCTTACTGGAAATTTCTCATTGGGTATTCCATTATCACCTCAAATTTGGCATATTTATTACCATACCAATAATATTACCACTGAGGCAGAGCCAGCCACAACAATTACCTCGAGACTCTTCTTCCTGTAATCAGGAGAGAAACCCAGGGACGGGGAAAAGCAATATGGGCAGAGTGTCCCTTATTTTTACTTAATATCAGAATGTTTTCTAATTTAGCCCAGGTCAAGGAGGGTGTTATGTTCTTTTAACATAAGGCCGAAGTTTGCAATAAATAAAATCGAAGTTATACCAATAAGAGAAATAGAAATCTTTTGTGTGGACAGATGTGTTAAAGAAAATTAAACTTCAAAGTTGTTGGTTGTTTGATTATGATTACTGGGGAGAATCCCAGCCACGGATAGAGTGGAAACTTTCTACACCTGTTCTTTTCCCAACTTTTCATGGGACAAAACTGTTAAGAGCAGTGAAGGATCTGAGATTGAACCCTACTTGCATGTTGAAAGTTAGCCTTAAAGTTTCTGGGAAGCTGTGTCAGAGATAAAGGATGTTTTACTCATGGCAAGCAGATAGCATGAGCTTCCTATTTCCTTTGGTTCTGCTTCCCCTTAAGTCCCATAAGGGTGATGCAAAGTAGATTTTGTGCATGTAGTAGGTGTGTATCAGGTCCCAAGAAGGGGTTAGGAGTTGAGTTCTATAAGGACAGGTGGCAGACTCCAAAGAAATGGAGAGGCAAACACTGCAGAATGTACAGATGGAAATAGAGTGGTTTAAAGATAGGGAAATTTTCATAGTGGGGCGGACGGCTGGGATGGGGAGCTTCTAACTACTACCTAAAGATCTAGAGGGTGAAGCCTCATGTGGAAAAAGAGTAAATTTCAAAGACCAGGACCCAATGCCCCATTTTCTACTCCCACCAACCACTTAGCACTCATCTCAGTAAAATATCTGTACTCTTCCATTTGATTGGGAGAAGGTAGGTGCTGCAGGTTGGGTCCTCCAGGATGCAAACTCTGAGTTAGAGTGAAAAATGTTTATTACAGAATACCCTTGGGATTAATACCTGAAGGGGAAAGAAAAGAAGCAGGTAGAGAGAAAAACCAAACTGTAATGCAGGACTGAGGACACTTTGGCCAATGCCATGCAGAGCGCCAGAGCTAATTGTCAGAGCTGTCTTATTTGGGGTGGAAATGTTGGGGCCTTGTATCTTAGTAGCGATCAGTCATTGAATGCGTGCCATCGGGAAGGGTTGTGACCTGGGGTGAGAGACCTTACTGCAGCTAAGGAAATTCTGGAAGGGGCTAAGAGCTGGGTCCACAAAAGCCAGTGACTGAGCAGCAAAGTCCTTCTCTAAACGGGGGTCTTAGTGTCACATTTTTGTGTCCCTCTCTATATACCCTCTGCATGGCCCAAATCTACTTCTTAAAATATGACTGGAAAGAGGCTCCTCTAGGATTCTGACAGGCTTCTCCTGCTGGGGAAAACTAAGAAGGGGAATGTTAGCAAGATGAACTACAGCCCCCATCATTGCAGCTTGTCTCAGTCCAGATGCCTGTCATCCTCAGGTGGCACCTCTGCTGTTTTTGAACATGACTCCCATGTGAGAAAGGGGCACTATTCTTTAGGATGCTGCCTTAAAGTGATATCCAGTAGTCCCTGAAATATTTGGGCAGTTCCCTTTCCCCAGTGCATATATATCTGTAAATGGCCATAGGGCCCATTAGGGAAAAGGCTTTACCGTGTACGTTTGGTCTGCTGTTACAGGGAGCTGCACCCTCTGGGTCCAAAACACTGGTTCAATTTTGAAAACTGGGCAAAAGGTCATGAGGTTTTGTTGGGAGAACTGTCCTCGGCCTCCTAATTAAGTCATCCTTGATTTCTTCTGATGGTACAAGTTGAATAGTGCATTTGGTTTTGTCCATCTGTTTTGTACTAACCATCCCCATAACTCTGTGGGTCAGTTCCTCTTGGATGCCAGTCTGAACTTGCCATTCACCGTAATAATTGCATCAACCTAGCTTCTGATCATTAGACACTACCACCTGGCCTCTATCATTGTGGGGCCTTACCATCCCTATTTCCGTGAGTAAGCCTGGCACTCTAATTGTCTCTCCTATCAAGAGCCCAGGCATGCAAAACAGAACCAACACTGAAGTTTTCAAGTGATGCCTGTCTTCCTCTCACCAGCACATCCCTTTATGGTCTTGGTAACTTGTGTATCCTTCAGGTCTTCGCATTGAACATAACCATTTGGGGGAATTTGTTTTTTGTTTGGTACAGTGTATCTACCCTTGTGCCTTTCAATCCTTTTTTCCATCTGCTGCAGGGATTCTGGTGTTTTGACCTCTTTTATACTGGACCGTCATTTTTTCCATGCTTCTATGTGCTATCCATTTAGTGAGTTCACGCTCTCTCTGGGGACCCTTGCTGTATTGTTAAACTCCATACTTTAGGATTTAATAAATAACCCCTTTTACAATCTTTTGTTCTAATCCTCTTAGTCAAGCACTCCAGGATATGGTCCCATGTATACTTCCCCAGCTCTTTCCAGCACATGCTGGCTCGCTCCTGTGTTTCCTTTCTGTCCTTATTAGTCCCAACATGTCCCCAGCTGGGACTTGCTGAGGTCCCCAGCTGGGGTTTGCTGTGATCCCCACCAGAATCCTCCCCCAACTACCTACCTTAAAGATCCTTAGAGGAGCACATATTGTCTTGCAGGAGAGAGAAATCTGCATTTTCTTAAAGCAAGAGAGGCTTGGTAGCTCTGAATAGGGAGGGTTGGGCTCTTTCTGCAGGCTGATGGCTTTCAGGAAATCTGAGAATATTTTCAAGGGTATCAGCTGAAACTTCCCCACTCCAAGTGTTAAGGTCCATTTCTTCCTCAGATAGTTTTTTGACCTGTCCTATTTGAAAGTTGAACTTTTTTGGAAAGTACCTACTTTAATAATTAAGTTCTGGGCCTGGTCCCAGGTTTTCTCTGCCCTCCTGCTGCAGGAAATGAGAGCCACTTTATATGCTGCTAAGGGGCCCCTGGTTTTCCACTTGACTCTCAATTGTGTTTTAATTGCTCTCAGCCTTTTATCTTTTGCTAGAGCATCAATGCAGTTTAGCATTAGCTATGGAATTCCATTGTCCTAGTAGTTACTGTTGTATCCATATTTCTCAGATGTCTAATACAGCAAACCAGCTAGGGTATTTCTTTCTCCTGGTCTGCCTTCCCAGCTCACCACTAGTGGAAATTTGGACCATTGCACAGCTCCCTGCTGCCAGAGGCTGTCTTTGCTTCATTTACTCTCAGTGATGGCATCCTCATTACCAAGCAGGTAGTGAATGAACTAACTCTAAACCCCCATCTCACTTGTTTTTCTTAGACCACTCCTGGCACTGGTTATTGCAGGTTAGGCTTTCTGGGAAGCACACTGAGTTGGAGTTCAAGATGCAGGATGGTCATTAGGAAGTGCCACTGTGATCAGTACCTGTGGAAGGGAGGGAAGAGGAGGAGGGTTAGGCAGAGGGAGACATTGAGCTGTCTTGATAGTCTTGACAGAACCCATGGAGGAGTTCTGGAGCTAAAGTAGTCATCAGACGTTTCCTGTATTGGGCCCAAATGGCAGGGCCTTTGTACCCCCTTGTTAACAAGTCATGGCTGTGAGCAGCCCTGGAAAGGGCATGACCTTGGGCCAGGCACTATCTGTAGCTGAGGCAGATCCCGTAAGTGCTGACAGCTAAAGGCTGCCTGCTGACAGCACCTCTAGCAGCTGGAGTTACAGACTCTTTCCATGAAGGGGGATCTAGATGGTGTGGCCTTGATAGTGGGTGAGGCAGTAAGTGAAGCATTTAGGTGGGAGCCTCCTCCTCCATGATATTGGTAGGCGTCAGCACCACCTTCATGGTGTGTTATTGGGTATCGGATTAACCACCCACATAAAACAAGCCAGCTAAAGAAAACCTAGTGTTGACCCCATGACCTCCTCTCTTGCCCCCTAATTAATTTTTTTTCAATTAATGGTGCCATCAGTATCACAAGCAACCATACTTCAGATGACAGTATCAGGACTCATCCTTTTCCCCTAACATTTCCAATCAGTTAGCAAGCCTTTTTTTTTTTTTAATTTTTTTGGTAGTAAAATATACATAACATAAAATTGACTTTTAACCATTTAAAAATATACAACTTAGTAGAATTAAGTATCACAATGATGTGCAACTGTTACCACCAGTTACAGAACATTTTCATCATCCTGAAAAGAAACCTTGAACCTGTTAAATAGTCACTCCCCATCACCCTCTTACTCCAGTCCCTGGAAGCCACTAGTTTGCTGTTGGTCTCTATGGATTTGCTTAGTCTGGATATTTCAAATACATATAATCATGTGATCCTGGTCCTTTTTGTGTGTGGCTTATTTTACTTAGCATAATGTCTTCAAGGTTCATCCATGATACATGTTTGTATCAGTACTTCATCCCTTTTACTTGCCAAATAATATTCCACTGTATAAGTAGACCACATTTTGTTTATCCATTCATTATTTGAACATCTGAGTTGGTTCCACTTTTTGGTTATTATGAATAATGCTACTATGAACATGTTTGTACAAGTTTTTGTTTGAACACCTGTTTCCAATTCTCTTGAATATATACGTGGGGGTAGAATTGCTGGGTCAGGTGGTAATTCTATGTTTAACCTTTTTAGGAACAGCCAAACAAGCCCTGTGTTTTCAAATGGGTTTCCCATCCAAGCGTTCTTTCTGTTTTTGTTAACATCAGTAAGAGGTGGTATTCCCTCATACTTGAATAACTTCAAAATTTCTTTACTGTCATTAATCCTCCTTCTAATAGTTCTGCTTCATGCCATCACAAATCTTCCCAAAACGAAGCTTTAATGACATCGATTCACTTCCTAAACACCATCTAGCACTTCCTTTTAACTCCTGGGTAATATCCTAATTCTTAGGTTGGCATGTAAATTCTCCACATTTCCATTCCAGATTTAACTCTCACGCTTCATTCTCTAATCTTCCAGATAAACTAGTTCATTTGTCTTCTAAACACATTGAGTGTTTCCAGTTCTTCTTGTTTTCTTGAACTACATCCTCATTCCACCTCAGGCAGAGATGGGCCATGACCCATCCTTGACTTACAAAGCCATTGCTATTCCCAGTTTGTCCCACCTCTGAACTTCCAGAGCATTTAAATCAGTTTGGGGTTTGATAGTGTTTGATTAGAGAATGTTACAGAACTTCTGGAACAAAGAATTTATTCTCCAGAAAATATTACACAATTTTAAACAGGACAAGATTTGGAGGGAGGGGAATGATTTTATGTGAAAAGGAGAAAGAAAACCACCAAATCAAATTAATGATAGTGGTTAAAATGACTTAAGTTTGGACTTTTTTGTGGACTGTTATGAAAAGAAAGAGATTTCTGAAGATACATGCCAGCGCTAAGGAAAAATTCTTCTCTTATTTGGTAGGTGATGTAACAATGGGATATATAACCCTGGACTTAAATCTGACTAGCAAAGACTGAGGATAATGTGAGATTGGAATCTCTGAAGAGAGAGACCATGTCCTCTCCAGTTCCGCTGGCTTTGCAGCTGAAAATGGGATTGTCAATGTCAAACATTTCTTTTGCTTTAAGTACAGAAAATTGAGTTATGAATACTAGGGCTAGAATATCTATAAGGAATGTGGTTCAAAACATATGAGAGATTCTTATAAATATAAAATTATCACTATGCAATCCTTAATTATTTCATTGGGAAAGTGAGATAACCAGCATATAAAGAAACAAAATTAGCTATATGGGGAGCTTTGTGATAAGCTCAGGCTTTAAAATAATCTAAAAATAATAGAGGGAGTATTACATAATTCAAAGACAAACAACCAAATGTGGCATGAATCTTTAAGACCAAAGGCTGGCATTCTAATGGATAAGAAGTGCTAAAGACATGAAAAGTGCTCCTTCTGCCAGTTTCTTTTAAGATGTTTAGATGATTGGATTAAAATAACTGAAATGACACACTTTAACTGTTGGAGACAAGTTAAGCAATATTTACTAAAGAAGATAGGGCTCTGTAACTCCAATTTTCCTTCCATTTTGTCGAGCGAACAACATTCAAAGGTAGAACTAACTTAAAGTGGAAAGAGATTAGAAGCCTTTGGTAAGTAAGGAAATGGTCTTAATGCACCTTGATGCTTTAGATAAATTTAGAATTCTTCATTTATAAAAATGGTAATGTAGATTGAGTCACTTTTCTAAATACACATGTTGAAGATATTCTGGGTCACAGCTGTTGAAAGTCTGAGCAGGAGAAGAAGGATGCCGTTGGCTTCAGTCATGACCACAGAGCGTGGTACGGAGCTGAGGAGCCAGTGCTCGGTTTTGCTTGGGTTGAGAGGAGCACTGACACTCCGTTGAGAAGACCGTTTGGTCTCACGTGCAATCATTTGATGGTAAGTTGATTACATGAGATAACGTCCATGTTTGAAAGAGCAAAAGTTCATTCTAGCTATGATTGTTCTGTGTTTGGGTGTGTCTTTCTTGTTCATAGAACCTAATCTAACTGTACTCTTTGAGGGCTCACAGACTTTGATTTATTAACATATCCCACATAATGTCTCTGTAGAACAAAGGACCCACCTTATGGAAAAGGAGATGAGACAACCAGTGTATGAATATAGAACCCCACTGGTCCTCCCACATACAGCCCAACCCAGGAGCTGACAGCTTGATAATGTGCTGGAATGGCTTTTTGAAGCTTTTTCTGAGGTGCTAGCTGAGAAATGACTCCTGGGTGAGAAAGGAGCACTATTCTTTAGAATGTTTTATACATTTCAAAGTGATGGTTATTACATGGCGCTATGTCTCAGGTAGTTAGAACACATAGGTTCAGGAACTAAGGGGTAGAAATAGTACTATCCCCACTCAGCATCACTCCCAGTGACCCACTTGGAGAATTTGTCTTCTTGCCCTTGCAGCTTTAGGATCTGTGGGTTGAGAGTTCTAAATTCCCAAGGGGGTTGGTCCTTCCGCCAAGGAACATACAGTCCCTCTAACCTTAAAGCTCCCTGGTCACTCTGTCATCCTTGTCTCTCCACAGCAGCTGGTAGGCAAAGAAAGTAATGACCACACTGACAGGGGTAGTGACCTCATCGCTATGAAGAGGTAGAACCGTTGATCGATAAAGGAGCAGGGAGAAATGGGTGTGGTGTTCAGCTGATCTGCTGTGCCATCTCTCAGTATTCCCCTGCCTGATTGTAACTGTAAATAGATGGAAACAGCCACCATAGTCTGAGAAGGGCCTTGACCCCGTTCACTATGAGGGTCCGAGTTACTGCACCAGGCTAACCTGGATCAGTGGAAATGCTCGCCAGTGGGGAGGGGAATCTGGAATGAGCAAAAGAGGAGGGGGATGATGAGGATCTGGCTTTGTGATGCATAGCAGCAGAGGGCTGAAGTCTGTCTCCTTGACCTTCCTTTTGCAACTTCCCCCAGGGTTGTGAGCACCAGAACGCCAGAGAAGCTGTGTCTGGGTCGGGTGAACTCACGGTGACGGGCAAGCTGATCTGAGCAGGGCAAGGTGTGGACTACAGTCAGTGCTCTTGGTGGCCCATACCCCCCTTTTCAGGTCAGCACATCTATCCTTGAGCTGCTGCCAGTGTGGCTGATTGATACTGGCTCACAGCTGCACCCAAGTCGCCAGAATTGCCTTGGGCCATGAGTTGCTGACTCATCCAGTCATGCCTGCAAAATGATACCCGCTACTCCCCCATGGTGATAGTGGCCCAAAGCCAATAGCTGACTGATAAGGAGGTGCAAAGCCTCTTCTCAGGGTGGGTCTGTTCCGAGGTGCAATCAGCATCGAAGCACCTAGACCGTGGCTAGGCTTCAGCTGAAACCATTTCTTTGCCTAGCGTCTTCTCCAGCTTCCTGGTAGCTTTCTGTTGAGAATACTCCTTTAGTGAATCACTTACACAGGAATCCTTTCTCAAGCTCTGCTTCTAGGGATCCTGACCAAGGCAGTCATTTCCAAAAAGAAAGTTCCTGAGGAAGAATTCCGATCGGCCTGGTATGCAGTAAAGAGTTAACACTACCCAAACAGGGGTCTGGCCTTTGCCCTCAACTACAGGGAGGTGATCCCAGGTGCTTGGAATGATCTGCCTGATTGGAGTATCTTGGCCCGGGGGCTTTGGCCCAGGAGTTATCAATCTAGAAACGTGATTTATGATGAGGGCTTTGGCCCATGTGGTTATCAGTTTTGCCTCTGGAAGGGACTAGAGATTGAAGATATCAGCCCAGTCTCCAAAAGGAGCTGGAGAGTGAAGGTCAGCCATGCAGGCAGTTTGTGATGGAGCCCCAGGATAAACTCTATGCATCAAAGATTGGGGTGAGCTTCCCTGGCTGGCCATGCTTATTGTCAAACACCGTGGCCAAAAGGAGTTAACACAGTGCATGGCCTCCTGTGAGAAGGACGCCCAGGAGCTCTGTATTTGGACCTGTCCTAGACTCTGCTGATTTTAGTCCCTGTAATAACCTGTAACTGTGAGTGTAGCAGCTTTCAGTGCATTCTGAGTCCCTCTAGCAAATTAGAAAAACTGAGGGAAGTTTTTGGAATGCCCCACATTCACAGCGGGTGTTCTAAGCGACAGCAGTCTTGTGTGGACACTGTTCCTCCTAACTGTTCAGTTGGCTAAACTCTCCTGCCTGGCTTGGGTCTCATCCCCAGCTCTGGAACCATCACTGGGGCCAGGTGAGTGGAGGGCAGCCCGCCAGGACATTTGATTGGAGTTGGGAGGGAGGGGAGCTGGTAGCATGGACTGACAAAAAGATATTTCATTTCAGCAGCGTTTTTCTGGGACCTGGAATCTGCCCTGCTCTGACATGAGTTGCTTCTCCAGTCAGATTATGGCCGATGCTGCAACTTCCCTTTTTTCTCTTTCCTGCATCAGAGACAGACACTCCCCTGTCACCCCTAACCTCGACTCTCCTCTTCCTTTCAGACGCCCAATATATGCTTGTTGTTTATTGACACATCTGATACTATTTTGCTTGGAAATCGGTGGTATCTTAATATTGAAGCCTTCTTTATCTGATGCACAAATTTCCGTATTACAACTCCTGTACTGAGTGTCTAACATTAAAATGTTCCTTGACATTGAAACTTCTTTGTGAATAAATGTAGTATGGCATCCATAGCATCTTTATCATTGTTAAAGGTCAGTGGTAATTTTCTTCTAACTTTTTATTACCCTAGAGAATAATATCACCTCATTCCTTAGTTTTTCCTATCATCAGATGTTAGCTCATGTCAGGTGTTAGTTGATACTGGGAGCTGGAAGGAGACTCCATGAGCATGACCCAAAGACAGGGAAATTTGACTTGGAATTTGAATACTAGCAGATTTTAAACACGAGTTCTATTTCACTTAGGATTAGTTTAGGAACTGGGGTAATACACCTGTAGACCAATTGGGAGAGTTAAAAAGGCAGACACTAAGAAACCAAGGTGCAGATGCAGAAGGGTAGACTTTATCTAAAGATTTCACTAACATCTGAATGAGAAAGGACCGGTTAGCGTTATAATGTCACAGTAGCGAAGGCTGTATTTCATTTCATTTTGCTATTTGTATAATCATGTAGGCTTAACTATTCATATAAATGAATTTTTTTGAGCTAACTGGTAGTAACTGTATATACTTTATTTCATAATTTAAGCTTATTTGTTCTCAATGCTTTCTGGAACTAGACCCAGTTCAGCACCTTATTAGCTGAGTGGCTGGGGATGCTGTACTGTAACTCTCTGAGTCTTCATTTCCCACCTGTAAAATAGCAATATGCCTCACTGCCTGGGCTGTTGTTGAGAGTATTATAGATAATTTACGAAAGGCACTTGGCCCAATAGAGGTGCTTCTATTAGCTCTCGTAACATTTTGTGTTTAAAAAAATTCTCCCGAAGTATCCTCAAGGAGGCTCTGGTGCCCTAACTGGTGTATTAATTAAGCAGCATCCTTGAATGTATCCAAGTACAAACCGTTCCTTTTGGGTTTCCATCCTTTCTATATCATGAATCACTTCTTGAGGACTGAGCTTTTATTGGCTTCTGCCTTCTCAGGCTCTGCTCTTTTGAAGGCGCCAGTACCTTCAACCTGACAGTCAGTCTCACCAGCTTCCGAAACACCATCTTGCAGCCATTGCTTTTTTCTGTGTTCGTAATGAGCAATTGTTTATCAGATTCAAACCGGAGTCGTTGAAGTATGGGATTAGTCTTACTGCTTTAAGCCTGTGTTTCGTGCATCCTGGCTTCTCAGATGCCCCAGGGCCCCAGCCTCTGCTCATCCCTCCGTGTTTTTCCAGGGCATTTGACCAGATTTCTGCCTCAGTTAACTGTCCAGGATTCAAGTTCCCCTTTGGAACAGGGGCACTGAAACAAATCCATGTGGATGGGACCCAGCTACCTGCTCTTGGGGTGCTGAATCCTGTGCTTCATAAACCAAGGCTATGTTAGACTTCTGCTCCTGAAACCAAAAGCCACTACCTCTCCTGACTTAATTATTTTCTACTTCCTATACCCTTGCCCCCTGGAGTGGACCACATTTCAATGTTCGTCTGAATCAGTGAGGAATTTGCCGTTTGAACACTAGTTTGCTGCCCCATGACCCAACCTATAAGTGGATCTGTTCCTCCTCCTGCCCATCCTGGATTCAGGCCCCAGTAAACCTCAGGGTCAAGTCCATACAAACCTCAGCTCTGCTAAATGCACTAAGGTATATCTTTCTAAAAATTCACATAAATTACATTCCATTTGGTACTTTGTAAAGCTACCTACTGTCTACTGTATTACATACGTGCTTCTTTTAAAATCTTCTAATCATCTAATTTTGTGACAGTTATTTGAGTTTGTTACTGAGTTTCAAATTCCATTCTGTTTTAGAGCCCTAGGAAAATTGCACACATTGCTTTAATTAGTATCAATTTGGTTGTCAGATTTTCAAGATGAAGCCATTGTGTTTCAGGATTATTTAAAGCTAGGGCATTAAAATAACTGGGGATTTTTCAAGAATCACTCATTATGACCCAATTTTAAAGTTATTTTAAATGTAACACTAAAAAGAATCATTAACAAATCTATATTCTCTTTAGGCTACAATATCTCATAGTTATATAAAAAGCTAATTGCTAGCCAAAGGTATCACTTTTCATCGTGTAAAATGTAGTGTCAACTCAATCGTCTGCATCAGGAGAAACAGAGGTTGAGTAATCCAAAAGGAATTTCTATTTTATCTTTGGGATGTTTTTGCCCTTAAATTTGAATATAGGTGAGTTTGACGTCCAGAGAATTCAGGTCAAAATAATGAAGCTATATTATAAATATCTCAAATCAGGAAGCTGATGAGTTTTGGGGGTTGTGTGTGTGTGTGTGTCTGTGTGTTGCTCTCTCAGGTTTAAAGAAGCAAGTTAAGCTGAGCTCTGTTCCTCGCTGGAAGATGAGAATATTGAACACAGATGTTAAATCATGGATCTGGGAAGAATTCAGTGGCAGATTAGAAGCTGCTGAAGTAAGGATTTTTAGATCCCTACTGGGAAACAAACAAACAAAAAAACGGAAGATAGATTATGTCATAGGAAAAAAAAAAACAATTACAGAAAATACTGCAGAAATTCTGTAAAGAGAACAGGGAATGACATCTGGCCAAGTATTATGGCTTAGACTATACCTACCGAATTCTGCATCTTGCATGCCATGGAGGTAGAGGTAAATTGAAGAAGGAAGTGAAATAATAAGCTAATGAAGTAAAAACTATTGTCTTTGGAGATTAGGGCATTTCATGTGTCCTGGTATGTAAGAAATGCACATTATAACAAATATATGTATTTAAAAACAAACATTTTGTATTGTTTGAATAATTTTTTACCTTACACATCTTTTACTACCTGACAACAAATTTGAAAATCGATACCTTGAATTTGAAAATATATAGAATTTGACAATAACAGCAAATGTTTCTCCTAATGACAGGTGCCTAACACACTACCTAGCTGGCTTAGTTTGCCACAGAATTTCTAAATTGAAAGACAGCGTGCTTTGTTTACCTTCTCCAACTAGACAGTTCCTGCTTTAAGGTCAATTACTGTGTCATAGTTCTTTATATCCATCACAGGAAAACGGTTTGCATATGGTAGGTGCATTTTTTTTTGAACAAATGAAGGCCTGAATATGGATTGCATGAATACCTCTGACTAAGTCTGGATGCCCAAAATAACACTAACACAGCAAATTTGATCATTTCGGCCATTTTAATGTCCCAACAAATTGCCTCTACTGTGTGGATTGTGTGATCTGCAAGAGTTATTGTAATTTATTTCATTTATATCCCACCTCATTTACCAAAAAGCATTTAGATGGCACCAAAATTGCTCTGACTGTGCTGCCCCATTTAATTTTAAAATCTGAATCATTTTTAACATGTGTCTTGTGCTATGTATGTTGGGTTTTTCTTTCATAGTGGTTGATGTTTTGGTAAAACTTTATTTGCCTCTTCAGATGTCCTGATCGCATTTAACTATGTCATGTCATCTTTGTTGTAAACATGTATAACACAGATTTTATATATATAAAATCTCTCACAGGGAATAGCCCTTCACATTTCTAACTACATCTATTTTAATAAAAGAAATTGATTTACTGGTGTGTACCTAGTTAGGCTTTTTAAAAAATGACTCTTTTTTCTGTTTCTTAACAATCATATAGATAACCCTTCAGGAAAACTAATTTTTAACAATAATAGCTAACATTCATTCAATACTTGCTATCTTCCCAGCATCATGCTTGGCTCTTTAAAATGCCTTATCTTATTTAATTTTTATTGTAACATTTTAATAGATGTACATAGAATTTTATATTAATTTGTAAGTATGATTATACCATACATGGTGGGATGAGCCTGAGGTTCTGGCTGCTTCTCCTTCACTGCAAGACAAGAAAGAGGAACTTAGGGAAACCACGGAATGAGCTTAAGTTCTGTTCCCTGCAGTCTGGAGGACATGGAAAACGGGTGTCAGAATTATACTTGAAAAATCTAAGAGATGAGGGCTTAAGAGGAAGTGACTGGTGCTGTAGCTGGGAAGTCACTGCCCTTTTAGAGTCTTTTACAACAAGAGTTGTGATGTTTCCCATGGACCAGAGCTGGGTGGGTAACGTGGAGGAAGTCAGCCTGGGGTTGTCTTAGGCTCTTGCCCAAGAGGAAGCCTCTGCAGAAGGAGACCAGAAGTGGACCCGCAGGTACCTCGGGGTGTGCAGGAAATCACAATTGACTAGGAGGAAATAGCGATGGATTTGAGATATGCAGCAGCGGTGGTGGTGGTGGTAGTGGTAGGGTTTACAGAATAACCCAAATATCAACTAGGAGAGAAAAAGCCGGATTTAAACATCTGCCAAGTCTAAAAGGAGCTCATAGTAGCCAGCAACAGCATCAGTTAAGAAGTTTCCTGCCTTGCTTTCCTCTCCTCTCCCTCTGAACTTGAAGAGTAATAAAACTGTGGGACAAGCAGTAGAAATGCAATGAAAAGGAAAAGTGAATCATATTCCTTTCCCTGAACTTCTGGCTTCTCTGACTGCAGGCTGCCCTGGGTGCTGCAAATCTGAGCCAGATCTAGGGAGGGGAAGCCTAAAATATAAATGAAGTTTATCATTTTGATCATTATGTAGGAATAGAATTTTTTGGTTTGGTCCTATATGTTTATTTCATTATTTCTTAAATTGAGATATAATTGACATAAAACAGTATATTAATTTCAGGTGTACAACATGATTTATATATGCATATATATTTTGCATATATTGCAAAAATGATCACCAAAATAAATCTAGTTAACATCCATCACCACGCATAGTTACAAATTTTTTTCTTGTGATGAGAGCTTTAAAGGTCTACTGTCTTAGCAACTTTCAAACATACAGTACAGTTTATTAACTATAGTCAGGGTGCTGTACATTGCACCCCCGGGAGTGCCACCTTGTTTTTATTCTAAGTTTCTAGATCTACTTCTGTCAACAGATTTCTTGTTATCAATACGGAAAATTATCTCTAAGCAGTCCCAAGCGGCTTCAGTCACTTCCATACTTTTCCTTCAAATTAAACATCTGCCTTAAAAGAAAAGTCACTTTTTGACCTTTCCTTCTTTATTTATCCTTAATAGAAATATACTTCGATTAGTTAGAAATCTAAATTGTATACAGCTTTTAACTTTAGTATCCAGGTTTCTTGGATATGATTTCATGCAGAAAATGTAGATTTGTTTAAAGATCATAAGCCATTTTATTTTTTCATATACTTCTCTATTCTTCCAAATTATCTACATTGGGCCCACATTATATAATCGGAAAAATAAGTTAACTATCATTTTTTTTTAACCTTAGCTCTTCCTCAAGCTATTTCCTCTATCCTTTCCTTTAGTGCTGACCTTGAAAAAGGAGCCCGCGTCCATCACTGCTTTGACTTTTCCCTGCCCACACACTCTAATCCTCCCAGCACTGGTTCACATCGCTAATCAAACTGCTTCTTAGAGGCCACTGTTGTCCAGTCATAAGATTCAAAGGCTCTCTCTTGGGCTTTATTTTTCTGGATCACATTTGGGACAGTGCTTAATCCACTGCCCAGTAACTGCCCAGTAACTAGTCAGTTCTTAATATATTTTAATTCTTTTCTGACAAGAATTTGTTTAATGCTATTGATTAAATGCAGAAATACCTAGTACTCTTCATCTGCATGAAAGATTGAGTCAAATGAAAATTTATGCAGTCCAGTTATATCTGGTTTACCTGTTCCTAACACTGCACAATAAATTTCAACTGTCTTTTTCACTCATATCCTGGGCCTGGGGCCCTATATTTTAGAAATTCAGAGAAAATCAACTCTGAATAGTTGGACTTCATTGTCATGCTTACTGATATAATTATGTATCTGAATATAAAGTAAGTTCTGGGGATGTAATGTACACCATGGTGACTATAGTTAATAAAATTATATTGTATGTTTGACAGTTGCTAAGAGAGTAGATCTTAAGAGTTCTCATCACAAGAAAAAAATTGTAACTATGTGAGGTGATGGATGGTAACTAAACTTACTGGGGTATTCATTTTGCAGTATATACATATATCAAATCAGTATGTTGTACACCTGAAGCAAATACAATGTTGTATGTCCAGTGTATCTCAATAAAACAGGAAAAATGATAGAGTTTCCCAGCAGGAAAATGGCTAGGTCAACTGGGACTATAAGCCATGATGCATACCTGCCCTCTGTCTGTATGAAATCAAATGAACAGCAATGAAACTTAGGGGATATAAGAAGTTGTTAACTGAATTAAGTTGCCTCCAGATTACAAGCCACTGGTCTCTTGTCTCAACTTTTATTTTCCACCCTCCTCCCAAGTTTATTGTCTGGAATGGCCCCTAAGGAGAGACTCTATCTGTGGCCTCACTTTGAATTCCACGTTCTTTACCACCATTCCTCTCCCCAGCCCAACAACCTGGACAGCTGTTTCCAGTTTCCCTCACTGGCAACCCTCAAGCTGTCCCACCTGACCACTGCCAAGGCTGACAGAGATAAATGTTGTTAAACCCAGAGCAGGAGATAACCTCAGCTCTGTTATCTAAATTTAGACTGATGGGAATGGAGCCAAGTAAAATTTATTAAATGCCTACTCTATGCCAGACATTTTAAAAAAATAACAGTTTTACTGAGATATAAATCACATACCAAAAAATTCACCCTTCTAAAGTGTATAATTTGGTGGGTTTTAGTATATTTGTAGAGTTGTGCAATCATCACCATTATCTAACTTTAGAACATTTTCGTCACCCCCCCAAAAAACCTCGTTCTCCTCCAAAACAAAGCATACACTCCCCAGTCTCCTCTCCCCCAACTGCTGGAAACTACTTGTCTGCTTTCTATTGCTGAGGATTTGCCTATTCTGGACACTTCGTATAAATAGAATAATGTATAGCCTGGTATATTTTGTGGATTCCTTAGGATTTTCTACAAACAAGATCATGCCATCTGAAAATTGAGATCGTTTTTGTTTCTTCTTTCCCAGTCTGAATGCCTTTTATTTATTCTTCTTGACTCATTGGTTGCCCTGGCTAGAATCTCCAATACAATGTTGAAGTAAAGTGTCCAGAGCAGACGTCATGTTCTTGTTTCTGATTTTAGGAGAAAAGCATTTAGTAATTCACCATTAAGTATGATGATAGCTGTGGGGTTTTAATGGATGGCCTTTATCGAGTTAGGAATTTCCTTCTATTTCGATTTGTTGGATGTTTTTATTCAGAAAGATTGTTAGAATTTATCATTTTTTTCCTGTCTGTTGAAATGACCATGTGGTTTTTATTTTTTATTCTATCGATATTAATTAATTTTTCAGTGTTAATCTGACTTTGTGTTCCTAGGATAAATCTCACCTGGTGTATAATCCTTTTACTATATTGCAGGATTTGGTTTGCTAGTGTTTGCTGGTATTGAGAATTTTAAGCTCCATATACATAAGGAATATTGGTCTGTAGGTTGATTCTCTTGTGGTGTCTTTGATTTTGATAAAAGGATAATACTGGCCTCATATAATAAGTTGGGAAATGCTTCCTTTTCTTCTATTTAAAAAATTTTTTATTTTTTATTGAAGTGTAGTCAATTTACAATGTTTCAGGTATACAGCAAAGCGATTCAGTTACACATATACATACACACACATATATATATTTCAGATTCTTTTCCATTACAGCTCATACGTGAAATTGAATACAGTTCCTGTGCTACACAGTAGGTCCTTGTTGTTTATCTATTTTATATATAGTAATACGTATAGAGAAGATGTTTACAAGATGGGTGTTAATTCTTCTTTAAAAGCTGAGTAGAATTCATTGGTAAAGTATCTGGGCCTGGGTGGATTATTTTAAATTACTAATTTAATATCTTTATATATTATGATTCTCTTCAGATTTTCTATTTCTCCTTCAGTCAATTTTTGTAGTATGTCTTCCTAGGAATATGTTCACTTAATCTAGGCTATTGAATTTGTTGGCAAACAATTTTTCATTCCCTCATAGTCCTTTTAATTTTTTAACATGGTAAATGTCTCCTATTTATTTCTAATATTAGTAATTTGAGTCTCCTCTCTTTTTCTTTATCAGTCTAGCTAAAGGATTGTCAATTTTGTCGATCTTTTCAAAGAACTAAATTCTAGTTTTGTTGATTTTTCTCTATTGTTTATCTGCTTTACATTTCATTTATTTATACTCCAGTGTTTATTATTTTCTTCTTTCTGCTTGCTTTGGATTTAGTTCACTCTTCTTCTTACAGTTTATTAAGGCAAAAGTTCAGGCTACTGATTTGAGATCTTTCTTCTTTTTTAATACAGGTGCTTACAGCTATGAATTTCCATCGAAGCATATACTTAGCTATGTTCCATAAGTATTAGTATGTTGTGTTTTCATTTTCATTCATTTCAAAGTATTTTCTAATTTCCCTTGTGATTTATTCTTTGCCAATTATTTATGAGTGTATTGTTCAGTTTCCTACATCTGAGAATTTTCCAAATTTCATTGTTATTGACTTATAATTTTATTCCATTGTTGTTGGAGAACATACTTTGTATGATTATAATCCTTTTATATTTATTGAGGCTTCTTTTATGGCCTAACATAAGATCTTGTTGCCGAAACACAGCCTCCATACCCTGCTTACCAGATTGAGACTCGAGGACAGAGCTTTGCATGAAGTAGAAAAGGCAGCTTTATTTCTTTGCCAGGCAAAGGAGGTCACAGTGTGCTAATGCTTCTAAGACTGTGAGCCTGCTGAGGAGAAAAAGCAGGGGGTTTTATAGTAAAATTTCAAGAGTTCAATGAGCAGATGTAGTTTCCATAGAGATAAAATACAGGGTAAGAAACTGTTGCAAAGTTGTTCTTGTTTTTGCAAATGGTCCCTTTCCCTTTGCTGGGTATGAAGTCCACCTCTGGCTTTGGGACTCTTCTAATAATCTTGTACCTAGAACAAAGGATGCCTAGGAAAGTTCCATGGAAAAGTGCTCCAGGAAAAAACGTGTGCAGTTGAAAGTTAGGTTGATAAATGCTTTTAGCCTTTTAATCAGGGTAAGGCCTGGGACCTGCTGCAGGCTGAAGCCTGCAGCTCAAACAACAGGATACAAGGAAACCACAAGAGGTCAAAAACAACTGCAGACATGCCCAGTTGGGGCAAGTTATGAACAAGATGCACAAAACACCCAGCTTCCATTTCTGAAGTGTCAGGGTCAAGAGAAGGGCACTGGGGTCAAAAGCAGGGCACTGAACATAAGCCCTCTTGCAGCACCAGGAGGGGGTTGGGCAGACCACCCAAGCCTCCCTTCACTCCAGCCTAACTCTGGTCAGCAAGAGCATGAGAAAAGTCCTTTAAACCATCATACAGTTAAGCAGTTACAAACACCATTACAGATATCAGATGGTCACCGATGACGACAGTAGGGTCCTGCTCAGTTACACTCATTTCTTGAGAATGTTCCATGTGTACTTGAGAAGCATGTGTATTCTGCTGGCTTTTTTCCACATAGTTACTATGCGTGTGTTTGTGTGTGTGTGATGAGAACACTTAAGATCTGCTCTCTTGGCAGATTTCAGTTATACAATATAGTATCATTAACTGTAGTCACCATGGTGTACACTGGATCCCTTGGACTTACTCATCTTACCACTGAAAGTTTATACCCTGTGACCAGCATCTTCCCATTTACCTCACCCTCCAGCTTTTAGCAACCAATGTTTTACTGTCTGGTTGTATGAGTTCAATTTTTTTTTAGAGTTCACATGTAATTGAGATCATATAGTATCTGTCTTTTTCTGCCTGGCTTATTCCTTTTAGCATAATGTCTGCTAGGTTCATCCGTGTTGTTGTAAATGGCAGGACTTCCTTCTTTTTTATGGTTGAACAATATTCCATTGTATATGTGTATGTGTATTGGGGCATATATATGGATGTAGGGGTGTATATATCTGTGTGTTTATATTTCACATTTTTTATACATTCATCTGTCAACAGATACTTAGGTTGTGTCCATGTCTTGGATAATTTGAATAATGCTGCAGTGAACATGGAAGTCCAAGGGCAGGACTCTTGCTGATTCATTTTCAGGTAAGAGATCTCTTCCTGGCTTGTCGTCTCACTTTGCCTCCCTTCTCACTATATCTTCATATGGCCTTTCTTCTGTGTGTAGAAAGGGCATGAGCTCTCCAGTGTCTCTTCTTATAAGGACACTAATCCCGTCAGATCCTTATGACCTCATTTAACCTTAATTACCTACTTATAGGCCCGATCTCCAAATAGTTACACTGGGGGTAGGGCTTCAATACATGAATTTGGGGAGCACACAAACATTCAGTCCATAACAACCCTTAACACGATGGATATACATAGTCCTTGAATAAACTAAAGAAGGACCACATTAAGAATATATGCCACTCAAAATACCTAGGAACTACCAGGTGTCTGGAAACTACCATCGCAGTTTGTTGGCATGTGGGTATATGTTGATTATTTTATTCACTCTGAAAGAGTAAAAGGAAGAGAGAATTCATTCACAGTGAGAGCCAAGAATTCTCATGCTCAGAGAAGGTACCTTTGGCTACCACTGTTTTGTGAGGTGAGTTCTCATGTGGCATCATGAGCCATGTTCACCTTGACTTCAACCTTTCTAAATGTGGCTGGAAGACTCATAGCATGAAATTTCTGTGAATCTGTTTTCTTGGTGAAAGAACAATGTTTCAGGGTCAGAGTGAAGAAAAAATTCAGAGAAGAGCAAGATGCCTGACATTCAGTTTGCCACTGTGTTGGATTTCTTCCATTTGTCCCTCCTCTCCACCCTTTACCTTGTTTTTTTTCTCCAGAAGGCTGACCTATAAGGACCACATCCATGGGCTTCTTTGTCCTTTAGTTTTCACTTGAAGACAATTACCTAAATCCAGGTTCTGATAGAGATAGGGTCAATCGCTAGAAACTGGTCACATATCCAAATAGAGCTAGATGATGAAAACCAGCAAGATCTGAAACTGAATGAGCTGGAGCCCAGAGGAAGCTGATGTGGGCAGAGACCTTCAGAGTAGATGGAGCGATTCCCAAGCCAACTTGCATAAGGCTGTGGCAGTTCTAATGTAGTTTAAACCTTGATGGGTGTGGGCCTCTAAGAGCTTTTGTAGAAGCAAGAGAAGAGCAGAGTCAGTGCACTGGGTTCTTCGCAGTAAGAATTCAGACAGCAAGCAACATATCCAAGTATTTAAGTCATCACTGTCTTGCATAAGAACAGACAACTGCTTCAGTCCAGCCTAAGTCATTATAAAAAATAATTCAACTCTTACACTAACTCATGAAGACGAAAGTCATAGCTATGAAGGAAGAACAATGATTTTATTTGGATCTGGATGTTAGATGACATGACACAAACTACAAGTCACTTTTCTGGAGTGAAACAGAGATTTTATAATTCTGGAGTGAAATATATTAGATTTTGAATTTCCAGCAACATCATCTAAAATATTACTAGAGCCATAAAGTAAAGGGAGTAGTCATTCTTCAGGGCCATCACAATTGTCAAAATGAAAACAGAGCCCATGCGATTAAGTAGGGCTGCTTATAAATGGCTATGCTGGGCTAGAGCTGGGGATGACGTAAAAGCCTTACAATTTTGTCCAATAGGGGGACCCATTTTCAGTTCAGGCCATAATCCGGAAGAAATTCTTTCACCTCAGGGAAATGATGTATATAATATATTGTGTGTAACCAGATATTATATGGTAACCCCACTTGGCCCTCCAGCCTCAGACACCTCTCCCTCTGCTGCATGTCCTGTTCTACTCTTGATAGGGACATGTGTCCTACATCTGAATACCAAGACCGCCTCATGTTCCGTAAAGAAGGAGGCCAGAAAGACAGGAGTCCTGCAGGAACTTCTGTGCCCAGAAGATGGAAGAGGGCAAGAAGGCCAGGATTCCTCCCATGGGGAAGTGGAACATGACTTAGTTTTTCACTTGTTTTTATGTGATGGGAAAGATAATACAGAAAAGCCGGCCAGGACAAGCCTTGTGGGTACAAGAAGGAAGAGAGGATTCATGCTGCACGTGTTTATTATGTGTGACCTTTGGTGCATGATGGTTCCATCCGTTATGACAGGTGGTCCAAACAGACTCCTGGAATCTGGCTCATCAGTCTTTTCCAGAGGAAAGAAGAAGCGTGGAGAGAAGGAAGGCTTCCCTAAGGGGCCCTTTGGCAAGCTACCTGAAGAGCTCAATTGATGTTTCACTTTTTGTCCTAGGTATTAGCTGGAATGAACAGAAGGTGCCTCTCCTCCTCAGGAGTTTGTTGCATAAACATAAGAATGATAAACACAGATGCCTTCCTAGAAATACAACGCCATAAAATCACACAGCTGGAAGGAACCTTCGATAACATCTAATGAAATCCAATTTTCTCACTCATGTCTGGAGATAGGGAACCTCAGGCCCAGAGAAGTTAAACGAGTCCCACAAGGTCATCCAGATACTTAATGGTGGGAACAATTATGGGGTTTACTATAGCAGAGGTAGAGTTGACTACAACTCAGTGTTTTATTACGAGTAAGAACCATATAAGCCAATAATACCCTAGCTCACTGGCACACAAATGCAATAGCCAGAAGAAATAAATTAAACCAAAAGTCGAAAGGAAACAAGGTATCCACAAATTGTGTTGCAGAACCAGTCTAATTCCTTATACATGACGTATCTCTCTTATCTCTGCCTCAAATGGTAGTTTACTTAACCTGGTGGTAAAACTGCAAAACTGTACGCTGTCCCAAGAGGTAGAGAATTACCAAGGGCGTTAGGAGATTGTATTATCTGATTTTCTGCACTCTGGTTATTGGAATTGTTTTTGTAAATCTAAGGGTAGGGTCCACCTAGCCCAGTTAAGGCTTATTTAACTCAGGATTTTGTAAGACTAGTAGTAGATGTGTTGAGAATGACTAAACTCACACCCTGGAATATGAACTAGCTACCTTTTAATATATCTTTTTATATATTCCAGAACTGAAAATATTGTAAAGCAATGGTTCTTAACTTTGGGGGGAACTTTTTGAGAATCTGACGGATATACCTTCCAGGAACATTTGTAGACACAAGAATTTTTAGTTATAATTCTCAGAAGTGACATAGACCCCGAAGTCCAGCCAGGGAGCCCAAGATAAGGACCTCTACCATGTAATGAGTTCTGATACCATGTTTCACTTCCTCCTTCAGCCCTTCTGGCTAAGGGATTAGTCTCTGTGCTGGTCCAGTCAGCATGGCTTTCTTGCATCTCCTTCTTGTTTGCCCACCCTTCTTTTTTGGGAGGGAAGTATCACTCTCTCGTTTCAGGAGCCTTAGTACTTATCATTAGTTTCTATATTTGTGAAAATTCAAGTTCTACCCTCAAGTTCAAACTCCCTTTATGGGTGCATTGTTTTCACTCTAAGAGGCATTACAAAATTCTGGTCTGCCAATTTTGCTTTGATACTAGGAAAGACTTTGGTTCCTTTCTTTGACCCTATACCCCTCTCTTTGTCTGTCTAGTTTCTCAGGGCTCCATATTCCCTCCAGAGCTGGCAGGATGGGAGACGAAGAAATCTGTATTATGTGTGTATGCTGTGTATCACTAGGGTAGCCATATATTATAATCAAAATCAGTATCCTCTGGGAGTAAAGAAGGTGCTATCAATACTTATACCTGGATGTCCAGCCCTGTCCTGGCAAACCAGGCCGTATGGTCCCACTAGCCTAAGATTTAAGTGCTGTTTGCTTTCCCTTTGCCCTTATTGTTTGGGCACACATCTCTCTCGGGGCTCTCGTGAGGAGTGACTGGAACTTGGAAATGAAGAGGCCTCCAAGGTGAATTCTGAGCTAGAACCCAGTGTAGCCCCTCTAATATGCATGGGACAAAGCCTAAGCAGATGTGACTCCTGAGTAGTTGTTGAAGTGACTTTGCAATTAGAACCCACCGGATAAGGTAACCCCTGGTGGTAATGCTGCAACCACAGCAGACACAGAAACTCATCTGTGGGCTTTCTTGTTATTCCTTCTTTGTATTTCCTGCTTCTAGAAAACCCAGTCTCACTACGTAATTCATGGGTCAGAGTTCCTACTGGGTGTGAATGATAAGTGGGTGTGAAATGGTCAAACAAGAATACACCAGGGCCGCAGTAACCAGGCTGGAAGTTGAACGCTAGCACTTAAACCCTCCTATCACAGGGCACATTCAAAACACAAATGTGGCAAACCAGAGAGTCAGGGGGACAGCCCAGAACACTCAAGTGAAGAAGAAACTTCTGCCTGAACCAGGGAGCACAGACTTAGAGACAGGGAGCTGCAGGAACTGAATTTTGCTGGCATTTTGCTGAGATCATCAGGATTACCTGCAGCAATTCAGTGACAATGATTCTGTGCTGAAAAGCAGCTTTGGGCATTTGTAAATTCAAAGAAAAAAAATACTGTACTGGTATTAAGAGCATTACTTAAAGAAGTAACTCTGTGAGAGGCAGGAACAGATATTTGGAAGGGAATGAACAGAGTTCTGACAAAATAGGAAAGGAAGAATCTGAGCTAAGCCATACCCGGACAGAAATTATTCTTGCAACCACCCCAGCTCAGGTTTGGCCCTGGGAGGCTAGATCACATTTCCACAAAAGCTCATGCAGAATTGATTGAACATGTCCTTAGTTCAATTAACACTCTTTCAGTCAAGCTCAACCAATTATTTTCCTATCAAGCACTGATTTGAATAACTCCTGTAGATATCAGCACTAGCTGGACCTTGAGTAATGGCTACAGTCAAAATTCTAGGGTCTAAAAACTACAGGGATAGAGAAGAGATAAGTGATTATGGGGTTGGGGAGGGTGGGAGAAGAGGATGACCACGAAGGAGCTGTACCAGCAAGTTTTGGGGCATGATAGATCTGCTTTATAGCTTGGCTATTGGGGTGGATACATAACTCTAGGCACAAATATCAAAATTCATAAAAGTGCACATCATAGGAGGATGGGTATAGCTCAGTGGTAGAGCACACAAGGTTGTGGGTTCAATCCCCAGTACCTCCATTAAAAAAAAGTATACATCACAAAGAATGAATTTTACTGTATGTAAATTTTAAGATAATTTAAAACCTTTAATATAAAAGACAAAACCATATAAGCAGTCTCTGTGCTCAAGCCCCCTTCTTGCCATTCTAGACTGTTGCTTTTTAATTTTTAATTGAAATATAGTTGACATGCAATATTATGTTAGTTTCAGGTGTACTACATAATGATTTCACATTTACATGCATTATGAAATTATCACTGTAAGTCTAGGCACCATCTGTTCCCAATATACTGACCATATTCCTTACGCTGTATATTACATCACTGTGACTTATTTTTATATCTGGAGGTTTACCTCTTAATTCCCTTCATTTTGCCTACCATCCCACACTCCTCTCTCCTGGCAACCAGCTGTTTATTCACTGTATCTTCGAGTAAGTTTTTATTTTGTTTTATTTGTTTGTTTTGTTTTTTAGATTCCATGTGTAATTGAAATCATTCAGTATTTGTCTGTCTGACTCATTTCACTTAGCCTAATGCCCTCTAGGTCCACCCATGTTGTCACAAATGGCAATTTTTTAATGACTGCGTAATATTCGTGTGTGTGTGTGTGTGTGTGTGTGTGTGTGTGTGTGTGTGTATCACATCTTTATCCATTCATCTATAGATAGGTACTGAGGCTGCTTCTGTATCTTGGGGTATTGTAAATAATGCTGCAGTGAATGTTGGAGGGCATATATATTTTCAAATAGATGCTTTCTTTTGGGTAAATATGAAGTAAAATTGCTGGATAATATGGAAGCACTATTTTTAATTTTTTGAGGAACCTCCATACTGTTTTCCATAGTAGCTGCACCACTTTATATTAACACCAAAAGTGCATAAGGGTTCCCTTTTCTTTATATCTTTGCCAACGCCTATTGTTTGCTGTCTTTAATTTATTACTCTTTTACTTTTTATTTTGGGGAGAGGTAATTGGGTTTTTATGTATTTACTTATTTTTAATGGAGGTGCTAGGGATTGAACCCAGGACCTTGTGCTTGCTAGGCATGCACTCTACCGCTGAGCTATACCTTCCGCACTGCTGTCTTTTTGATATTAGCCATTGTGATGGGTGTGAGGTGATATCTCATGGTTTTGATGTGTATTTCCTTGATGATTAGTGACATTGAGCATCTTTTCATGTGTCTTTTGGTCATCTGTATATCTTCTTCGGAAAATGTCTATTCAGGTCCTCTGACTATTTTTAAAATCAGGTTGTTTAGTTTTGTTTGTTTTGATGTTGAGTTGTGTGAGTTCTTTGTTTAATTTGGATATTAACCCTTTGTTGGATATATCCTTTGCAAAGATCTTCCATTCAGTAGGCTGCCTTTTCATTTTCTTGAGGGTGTCCTTGGCTGTAGAAAAGCTTTTTAGTTTGACATAGTCCTACTTGTTGATTTTTGCTTTTGTTTCCCTACCCTGAAGAGACACATCCAAAACAAAAAAAAAAATTTCTAAGACTGATGTCAAAGGGTACTGCCTATTTCTTCCGGAGTTTTAAGTTTCAGGTGTTACATTTAAGTCTTTCATCCATTTTGAGTTTATTTTTCTATATGATGTAAGAAAAGAGTCCAGTTTGATTCTTGTGCATGTAGCTGTCCAGTTGTCCCAACACAACATACTGAAGAGGCTGTCTTTTCCCCATTGTATATTCTTGCCTCCTTTGTCATAGATTAATTGACTATGTAAGTGTGGGTTCATTTTATTGGGCTTTCTATTATGTTCCATTCATTCTATGTATCTGCTTTTGTGCCAATACCATACTGTTTTGATTACTTGTATTACGGTATTATGGTTTGAAATCAGGGCATTTGATACCTTCTTCTTTCTCAAGACTTTTTTGGCTATTCAGGATCTATTGTGTTTCCATACAAATTTTGAAATTATTTGTTACAATTCTTTGAAAAATGTCGTTGGTATTTAGATAGAGATTACATTGAATCTGTACATTGACTATGGTAGTATGGTCATTTTAATAATATTAATTCTTCCAACCCATGAGCATGGTATGTCGTTTCATTTATTTGTGTCAACTTCAATTTCTTTCATCAAAGTCATATAGTTTTCAGAGTCCAGGTTTTTTACTTCCTTGGTTAAATTTATTCTTAGGTATTTTATTTTTTTGATGCAATTGTAAATGGGGTTGTTTTCTTAATTTCTTTTTCTGATAATTTGTTGTTAGTGTGTAGAAACACAACAGATTTCAGTATATTAATTTTATATAATTTTATTAATTTTATAAATTTTACAGCAAATTTACTGTATTTGTTTTATCAGTTCTAATAGTTTTTTGGTGCCATCTTTAGGATTTTCTATATATAGTATCATGTCATCTTTAAACAGTGATAGTTTTACTTCTTCCTTTCCAATTTAGATCCCTTTTATTTCTTCTCCCTGTCTGGTTGCTGTGGCTAGGACATCCAGCACTGAGTTCAATTAGAGTCACAAGAGTGGGCATCTTTATCTTGTTCCTGAGGAAATGCTTTCAGTTTTTCATCTTTGAGTATGATGCTGGCTGTAGATTTGTCACATATGGCCTTTATTATGTTGAGGTATGTTCCCTCTATAACCACTCATTGGAAGTTTTTAGCCATAAATTGATGTTGAATTTTGTCTAAAGCTTTTTCTGCATCTATTGAGTTGATCATATGATTTTTATTCTTCACTTTGTTGATGTGGTGTGTCGCATGATTGATTTGAGGATATTGAACATTCCTTGCATCCCTGGGATAAATCTCACTTGGTCATAGTGTGTGATTCTTTTAATGTATTGTTGAATTTGTTTTGCTAATATTTTGTTGAGGATTTTTCCAACTATGTTCAGCAGTGATATTGGCCTGTAATGTTCTTTTTTTGTAGTGTCTTTGTCTGGTTTCAGTATCAGAGTGATGCTGGCCTTGTAGAATGAATTCAAAATCATTCCTTTTTCTTCAATTTTTTTGAAATAGTTTGAGAATAATAAGTGTTAACTTTTCTCTAAATATTTGTTAGAATTCCCTTGTGGAACCATCTAACCCTGGACTTTTGTCAGAGGTTTTTTTGCTTACTGATTCAGTTTCATTACTGGCAATTGATCTGTTCATGTTTTCTATTTCTTTCTGATTCAGTCTTGGGAGAATATGTTTCTAGAAATTTATCCATTTCTTCCAGGTTTTTTATTTTATTGGTGTATAATTGTATGTAGTAATCTCTTATAATCCTTTGTATTTTTGTGGTGGTGGTTGGAACTTCTACTTTTCTGATTTTATTTTTTGGGGGCCTCTCTTTTTTTGTTGATGAGTATGGCTAAGGGTTTAACAATTTTATTTCTCTTTTCAAATTACTAGCTCTTAGTTTCATGATCTATTTTATTTCTTTCCTTCTACTGACTTTGAATTTTATTTGTTCTTCTTTTTCTAGTGCTTTTAAGTATAAGTTCACTATGTTCATTTGAGATTTTTCTGGTTTCCTGAGGTAAGCTTGTATTACTATAAACTTCCCTCTTAGGATTGCTTTTGCTGTGTCCCATAGACTTTGGAATGTTTTGTTTCAATTTTCATTTGTCTCAGGTAGTTTTTGATTTCATCTTTGATTTCTTCATTAACTCTTTGGTGGTTTAGAAGCTTGTTGGTCAGCCTGTAGGTATTTTGTGTTTTTTTCCCCCATTTTCTTCTTGTAATTGATTTCTGGTTTCATATCATTGTGATCGGATAAGAAGCTTGATAGGCTTTCAGTCTTCTTAAATTTGTTAAGACTCATTTTGTGGCCCAGCTTGTGATCTATCTGTAGATTAGTCCATGTGCACTTGAAAAATATGTGTATTCTGCTGGTTTGGGATGGAATGTTATATATATATATATGAAGTTCATCTAATCTAATGTTTTGGCCACTAGTGTTTAAGGCCACTGTTTCCTTATTGATTTTCTGTCTGGATGATCTGTCCATTGATGTAAATGGGGTGTTAAGAGTCCCTTATTGCATTACTGTCCATTTCTTTCTTTTTGTTTGTTAATGTTGGCTTTATGTATTTAGGTGCTCCAATATTGGGTGCATATGTATTTAAAATTGTTATATCTTCTTGTTGGATCAACCCATTTATCATTAGGTCATGTCTTTGTTTATATCTTGTTACAGTCTTTGTTGTAAGGTCTATTTTGTCTGTTGTAAGTATTGCTACTCCAGCTTTCTTTTGATTTCCATCTGCATGGAATATCTTTTTCAATCCATTCACTTTCTGCTTGTGTCTTTTGATTGGAGCCTGTAGGCCATTTACATTCAAAGTAATTGTTGATAGGTATGTACTTATTACCATTTTGTTAACTGTGTTCTGGTTGCTTTCTTGTTCCTTTTTTTTCTCTCTCCCCTTGTGATTTGATGACTATCTGTAGGGTTATGTTTGGATTCCTTTCACTTTTTTTGTGTGTGTATCTATTGTAGGTTTTTGCTTTGTAGTGAACATGGGGTTCATATATAACACTATATATATATATATATATATATATATGCTTATTTTAAGTTCATGATCCCTTCAGTTAAAACTCATTCTAAAAACCCTGCATTCTTACTGCCTCCTGCCACATTTAGTATTTTTTGACAATATTTTACATCTTTTTTGTGTATCCCTTACTACTTATAGTGGATATAGATGATTTTACTACTTTTTATATTAAAGTATAGTTGTTGTACAATATTATGTTACAAGTGTACAATATAGTGATTCACAATTTTAAAGGGTTATATTCCATTCATTGTTATTATAAAATATTGGCTATGTTCCCCATGTTGTACACTATATCCATGTAGCTTATTTTATACCCAATAGTTCTTACCTCTTTCTCCCCTGCCCTATACTGCCTCTTCTCCCTTCCCTCTCCCTACTGTTATCCACTAGTTTGTTTTGTATGTCTGTGACTCTGCTTCTGTTTTGCCATATTCACTAGATTGTTATATTTTTTAGATTCCACATATAGATAATAACATACAGTATTTGTCTTTCTTTGTCTGACTTATTTCACTTAGCATAATGCTCTCCAAGTCCAATCATGTTGCTGCTAATGGCAAGATTTTATTCATTTTTATGCCTCAGTAGTATTCCATTTTGTGTGTTTATCACATCCTCTTTATACATTCATCTGTTGATAGACACTTAGGTTGCCCATTGGTGTGAAGGGTCAAGTCCCCACACAGGTGGCTGTGTGGCCTGGGGATTCTTGGAACTGGTGCTGGTGCACTGGTGGGTGGGTCAGTCCCCAGTGCTAATAGATTAGAGGAAAGACTCCAATGTAGTGCTTGCCAGCACCAGTGTCCTCATGGTAGAATGAGCTCCCCAAATTGCTGCTGCCAGTGTCTGTATCCCCAGGGGGAGTCCCAGTTCCCTCCTGACTCTCCAGGAGGCTCTCCAAGATCAGCAAGTGGGTCTGAATAGGCTCCTTCCAAATTATTGTGCTGGGAATCAGAATGTTAAGATTTTATGTGTATCATTTAAGAGCAAACTCTCTGTTTCCTACATCCCTTGGCTCTTCCATATGCAATCACTGCTGGCCTTCAAAGCCAGAATTCAACGCTGGGGGATTGTCTTCCCAATTCAGGACCTTCAGACTGGAGAGCTCAATTTGGGGTTCAGACCTCTCGCTCCTTGGGGAGAACCTCTCATTACCAACCTAGAGGTCTGAGTCTCAATTGTATCACATATCCACCTTTCCTACCCCTCTGATTGTGGTTCCTTCTTTATATATTTTGTTGTGGAAAATCTTTTATGCTAGTCTTTGGCTTGTTTTCATAGATAGTCATTCTGTCAATAGTTGTAATTTTGTTGTGTCCATGGAAGTAGGTGAGCTCAGGGTCTTCCCTATTCCACTATCATGGCCACCAATCCCTCTCTAGACTGTTGCTTAACAAGTTTATATCTTTCTGATGGATAAAAAGATATATCTGTCTTTTCATGTGTAGGCATGTTGTAGGCCATTAACATAGTAGAAATAGAATATGAAAGTATGTAACTTGCTCCATCAAAATTCCCTTATACAGTAGTAAGTAGAACCTTGAGTACTAAGATAGCTCAACATTTGTGCTAGTGGTGTAAGAAAGAGGATATATGTGGAGGTAGAGGAAGGTGACATATGAACAGAGTCCTGAATGAGGATCAGTGAGAATTCCTGTGTGGACAGAAAGGAGTAGGCAAAAGGTGGAGAGCAGGCAGATCATGTGGATTCTGGCCTTAATGAGAATGAGTTTTAGTTTAAGTGTGGCAGGAAGCCATTGAAAATAAGCATGGGAATTATCTGCTCTTATTTGCATTTGCAATGTTAAGCCAGAGGTGGGGTGCTGGCCAGGCAGCAGAATAAATTTTTCCCTCTCATCCACTCCTCCCACACTAAAACCCACCCTACCACCACTTCTGCACAGCTGCAATGGCTTTCATGCTTCCCTACATGCCCCCAAATATCCTTTCTCCATATAGCAAGCAGACTAAGCTTTTAAGAAATGCAAAGCTAAATTATAGATGGTACAAGTTCAGGTATTTTTGGAGAGCAGTCCTTCCTGAAATTGCTCACATCATATTGTTGTGTATCAGAAATTTACTTTAGAATAGCTCATTATGGACAGTGTGATATATGTGTGTATAACTTTAATCTACATCCTAGTCTAATTAACACTGAGTTAGGTATACATAAATCAGTAGTGTGCAAAAAAAGAAAAGAAAAAGCTCACATTCCATAGGCAGTATTCCTAATATCTTTAATCCACACAGAGGGCTTGTTAATTAGCATAATACATGTTAGAGATCATTTTTCATTGTAAAATAAGTATTCAAGAGATAGGCATTGTCTAGGGATATTGTAGTGTCCCTTACATAATTGCATGAACAAGGATAAGGTATGAAAATCTGGTGAACCCATTAGTCTCTACTCTTTGGAGTGGCCATCTGTAATCAGAATTCCAGTTCACCCTGTGTACAACCCCTTAAGAAGGATTTTGTGACCTGACTTCAACTAGATTATTAGTTCCATCATGTTGCATCTGCCGTGAGTGACTCTTTCATGCAAGTTACTTGCTTGAGTGCTTAAAAGGACAGAAAGCGGGAGTTTTGGTAAACTTACACTGCAGGTGGTGTGACTGTTCTTACTCCTGCTTACTGATAAAAATGTGTACATGTGGCAGAATTTGACCTAGAAGTTGATGGTGTTATAAAATCCATGTGATAGATTGTGGGGGAAGAAACCAACATCCCTCAACTACCTGTAACCACTGGAAGCTTCCAGTAGAACCTACCTAATGATCAGGAATAATCATACTGGCTTAAGTCAATTTGGAAATACACCAGGTATGACAGCCTGCTTTTTGGGGGCTTTGTTTCTTTGACAGATGACTACGTGCTGTCTCCTTCTATGTAGCATTGAGTACCACCCTTGGAGAAATACAAAATGATAGTGCTGAAAGTAAACAAAATTGTATTGTCTGCTTGTTCATGTTACACATTGAGAAATTAAGGCTCGGACAGATTAGTTTACATTCTCAAGGTTAATGCACAAGCTAGTTAGTGGTGAAAGGGGACTAGGTCGTGAGTCTTCTGACCAAGAAGTCTCATTGTCACACTAATGGAGCCATATTTTCCAAACCAAAACACACAAGATACGTGATCTGTTAAGTCTGGTATCACGTATGGGGATAATAAGACGAAAGACTTGGGGTTCCAAAGGTGCTAACAAAACACCCCCGTTCCTTTCAGGCATCCTTATTGCTCTCTACTTACCCATGTTCTCACTTCTATGATTCTATATTTCCTAATCTCCTTTAACCACTCTAGGAAGTTACTCATTAGCAAAGTTGGGGAATCCAGCAGTATTACACATCGACTCTTTCTTCCCATTTCTGCACCCTCTCATATTGTAGGCCAAGAAAGAAGTGTGTTTCCTTTTGCTTTAAGGATACACAATGAATTTTCCTTCTGTCCAAATGGACCACTTCTTGATGGTCTCTGGCTTACGTATTTCAAATAATGGAAACTTGTATGAAACAAGACTTATTTCATGGTCTGACTATACCCAGTGTTAATAATGTCAATTTTTAAATCAACATTTTTTTTGGATCCAAATTTAGCAGAATCCTACATCTTTCCCCACCTCTATGTTTTACCATTTGCACAAGGGGCTACAGTGATCTCTTAACTCATATCTGAGGGTCTAGGTATGAACATATGGCTCCAAATAACCCAACACTCCAAGTATCATTAGTAAGAAAGTATAAATAATTTCCTGATATCCACATAGTTTGATTAATTAGACTCAAGAATTAGAGACTCTCCAAGTTGAAAGGAGTGTTAAAGATCCGTCAGGCCAACTGTCCCTGTCAAGAGTTCATCCAGGTTCTGCCCATACACTGTCACTTCTCACTGACTGCAGTGCTCTTTTCCCAGAGGCAGTTTATTCCAACTAGAGGTATCTTTAACTGCTAGTCAGTCCTTATTTGAATAGAAGTACTCCTCCTTGTGACTCCCACTAGGCTCTTTTTCTTCAGCTTCATTAGTATCCTGATGAATACATCAATTTTTCTTTTACTTATCAGCCCTTTAAATATTTGAAAGCAATTTTCATGACCCCATCACAGCTTTAAAACAAACACTTGTAGACAGATATCTTTATTGAAGACCACAGAATGAACTCTTAACTTTTCTTCTGATTGTGTTTATATGTCTGATGTATAAAACATCATATATAAAATGTTTTTTAAACTTTTATTAACTTTTTACATAAATAATCTGAGTTTTAGTAGAAGTATTTGAAAATTATAGGTAAATATCTTAGTATGAGGGTGCCCAGAAACAGATGAGACAAGGATTTGAGTATAAGCAGGTTTTTTGGGAAATTCAGAATACTTTATGGGTGTGGAGAAGTAATGCAAAGAAGAGCAGCCAGCCAATGACGGTGTGTTATTAAGCCAGCAATCACAGAGGGCAACTAAAGAGAAATCTCATGGAGAAACCCTGGGAAACACTGCGAAATAAATGCCTCAGAATGATGCCACCTCAGGGATGAGCTACTAGCTCAGCATTTTCAGGCTATCCCCAGACCAGCTGTCTTCTGCCGCTCTGGAATAAAAAGCTCTCAGGCACAGGGGAAGCCATCAGAAACTGGTTGAAGTACTGCATGGGGCTCTGACAGCATGTGGGATACTCAGTAAAATAATGATAATTATAATTATTAATGATTAAAATTTTGATGTACTTCCCTTCAGATTTTTTCTGTATGTATGTTTCTCTGAATATAAATGATCATAAAATAGGGTCATTCTGCGGTATTAACTTGCAGCCTGCTTTGACACTTAGTAATACCATATATCACATCGTTCTATGTCAATAAATATAAATCTGCTCGTATCATCACTGATGATGATACACTGTACCATAATTTATTTAACAAATTCTCTGGTCGGACATTCAGATGGATTCCAGGTTTGGCTGTTCTTAAGGGAGATGCTTTATTTCAGTCTCATTTAACATTGAATTTATGCTTCGTCAGTTGCCAGTTAACTGTATGTTTATTATGATAATGTGCTTAAAAGATATAAATAGTGTTAGAAAGAGTACTGTGGATTCAAATGCCAATGATCCATACTTGCTTTGCAGTTTAGCAGTATTACTTAATTCAGGTAAGTCTGAATTCAAAATACTGTTATACCTTGTGATTATATCACTAGAGACAGCCATTTAGGTAACAGAGATTCAACTTCATGTGTTTCATTTAATACCACTACCACAACTTAGGATCCTTTTTTTTATATTTATGAAGACCGATTTGGATTTGATCTGAGTACCACCAGTCCAAAGCCATCACGACTTTCCATGTGCAGTTGTAGAGTTGGAGTAGTTTCTATGCTCCTCAGAGCATGTGTTTGTTAGTTTATAGCAGTGTTAGATTATGCACCATGTTCCCATGATCTCAGCTTGTTCAGTGGGTGTGATATTGTCTTAAGGTAGGTTTCCTGGGAAAAAGACTGAGATGGAGATTTGCATGTGGGAGATCTAATGGGGAGTAGGCTCAGAAACATTCTGAGAAACATAACTTCACTTCATCTGGAGACAGCTTATCCTGGATGCTGGTTACTCTTTTTTTTTTTTTTTTTTGGCTGAAGAAAATTTCAAGAAGGTTAGGAGGACAAATTCCAAATCCTGACATTGCATTTGATCTTTTTAAAAAAATTTTTTTTAGCTGAGGTATAGTCATTTTACAATGTTGTGTCAATTTCTGGTGTACAGCACAATTCTTCAGTCATACATGAATACATATATATTCATTTTCATATTCTTTTTCACCGTAAGCTACTACAAGATATTGAGTATATTTCCCTGTGCTGTACAGTATGCATTTGATCTTAAAACTCATCATATCTCTCCTTTTCCACACAACCTAGATTTCCTTGATATTTAACTGGCTCTTCTGCTGGGCGAGTGGCTTGTCAGATGGGGCCACCTAGACTCCCTTCCTTGAGGGATCTAAGTCCCCAGTTACCATGTCTGTCTTAGGCTGTGGATGCTGTATTTGTCCATTTGCTGTCAAAATTGACTAGGGAAGTTATCAAGAGACATTCCAGGGATCAATTAAGTGCTGAATGGTCTTCCTTTCTCCCCATCCTATAACACGACACTACCTCATTCAAGTCAATTACCCTGCAAGTATAGGGGCTCTTTTCCTTGCCTGCCAGCCTGTTGGCACAAGGACTCCCAAATGACCATATGGTGGACATATATTAAAATTTAATGCAACTCTTATTACTGTGTTCCTTTTTGGAAGCATTTCCCCTATACAAACTAGAACCTGTAGGCCTGCAGAGCATGGAGTTGCAGAGACAGAAACTTTCCCCTAGTGGGGAAAGTTATTCCTGCTTCCACAGCCTAGGTTCCTCTGTTTGGAAAATATTCCCAAACAATGGCCATTGATCTGTGTCAGCCCTATCCTGAAGAATCATGCCCATCCATGCCTAGGCCCGTGATGCTGTGCTTCCTTAAGTTAGTTCCACTTCTTTATCAGGCCTGCAGGTTTGGAGGGATACAGTATGTGATAGGACCAGTGACTCCCATGGTCCTGGGTTCACCACAACATGGGTTTTGTAAAATTCCTCACTTGGTCTGAGACAGTGAGCTCTTGTATAGTGGCATTGTCTGAGGCATTTTGAGCAGGAAAACTAGACCCGCACCTGAAATAGATGTCAATACTTAATTTTGAGAAGATGTCTCAGCAAGCTCCAGACCATCAGACCCCTAAAAATTCACTGGCATGAGTAGGCATGAATTTTCATAGGTTTGTCTCCTACACTCTGGAATGAATGTGCCTTACAAAGGTGTACGGAATACTTGCCCATTTCTTATGCGGTAAGTTCAACTAACATGGTGTCTCTAATGTCAGAAAACTGTATGATGTTCCGTGGGAAGTCCAGGTGGTCCAGCTGTTTTCCACTACATTATATGGAGTGTAGAAGTGTTAACGTAGCTCTGGGGCAAGACCATTAATGTACACTATTGTCCATTCCACATAAAGGCAAGCTGCTTATTCTCCTCCTGCTTGCTAGGTATTGAAAACACACTTGGCAGATTAATATCCACATACCACTTACAGAGGCTGTGTTAATCTGCTATAACCAAGATATCACATCCATCATAGTTGCTACAATTAGGGTTACTACTTAGTTAAGTTTGAGATAGTATCCTCTTTGTATTTTGGAGGGCAGACCAGACAATTACATATGTATATAATGGGTACCTTCAAGCCTGTATCATTTATGTCTTTGAGAATGGTGCTCATCTCTGCCAGTCCCCCTAGAGCAGTATTGTTTTTGATTTTACAGTCTTCCAAGGATGGGAGGGCAATATCAGGGGTTTCCACCCAGTTTTTTCTATTATAGTAGTTTTTCCTTCATAGGTCAGGAAACAAATGTGATGGTTCTGCCAGTTGCCAAGTATGTCCATTCCAATTATGTATTTAGGTACCAGGGACATTACCATTAGATCATTTTATATTTATTTTAATCCTTGGAACCTATGGAGTCACTATGAGGTGGACTTGGGCCAAGATTCCATTTATTACTCAACCTTCTTATTCTAATAGAATTCTATTGCTTATTCTAACAGAGGTGTCTTGATAACATTTTGGGCCATGGGGTGTTTAACCCAGTGTTCATTCAGACCTTATATTCAACGTTGCTCAAAAACTTGTATATATTCCTTTTCCTTGGTTAATAATTACCTGAGTAAAATCTTTTGGGTAAACCACTGTGGCACACACTTGCTGTTGTATTGCAGTGTCCTTCTTCAAGGGATCTGGCCTCCCTTAATTGATGGGTTCTGAGAGTCTGAGAACTGTCTTAGATCTGGAAACTAGGCAAGGGATCATTTCTTCCCACTGGGGCAGCTGACCTCAATCTTTTTCTGATCCAGTAATATATCACTGATTGATTGTTTATATTAAGTAATAACACTTGTTGGATCTCATCTGTCTTGCTCCTGGACACATCATGTTCTGTTACTCATCTCTATGGGTTACTGTGAGTCAGGCTTCCCTAGCTGCTGTTTCCTTGCTACCCAGGAGAACAACTGCATCCACCTTGCTTCTGACAGTTAGGTGCTGCCACCTGGCCTCTCCCATTCCAGGGTCATACCATTGCTATTAGGGAGCCTAGTTCTGTTATAAAATGTCTTAGTGTCAGCCTCTTCTTACAGAGCACCCATGCTACTGAGCATCTCCCTGCTGCTGCAGCCCATCCTCACCATTGCATTTTGTATTGCCCTGGTAAATGGAATGTCTTCAGGGCCATATCAAGCAAAGCCATATAATTACTTATTGAATTTTCCACTTCATTTAACATAAGCCATTGCTTTTTCCAAGCTTCTAAGAACCACCTCAGAAACTTACTAGAACTGGATGTCAAGATATCTTGCCAGGGTGTTAAACCCAATGTTACAGGTGAGTGCCTCTATATCAGCAACCTCCCTTAGTCTGCTTTGTATTCTGTTCCCCTTGACTCACTGTCCTCAGGATCTGCTTCCTATGATCACGGGTTTTTGCCACTGCATGTTACTGAGATGCTACATCTCCTTTGTCGCTCGCTTCTCTTTTACCTTAGCTCCCCAATGATATTGAGGATTTACTCTAGTTATTGATCTAGGACACAAGTTGGTGGCAGATCCTGAGAAGGACAAGCATTGCTTTGTAAGTCACCTCCCTATTTGAAATACCTGCATATTCTTCAAGCAAAGCAGCACTTACCTTCTCATAAGAATGAATGGGGCATCTTTGCTGGCTCAGAGGGTTCAGATATATATACCAGGGGTTCAAAGTTCTGAGCTGGATCTACCAAGCAGATCTTTACCCTAGTCTTAGGGTCTCATTCCTTCCATCTCAGGGCCGTGGCTTTGGCATAGGGAAGCTTCAACGGTTGAAAATGCAGTGTTTTCTAAAATTCTTCTGCTCTTAAGATTAAATCCTGAGCCATTGATGACTTTAAGTGCTACCTAGTAGAATATTTAGTATTTACACTTTGCTTTTACTTGATGAGTGATCATCCTTAGCCTATCATTTTTTCACTTCCAAGCATTGATGGTGTTCAGCAACAGCTATGCAATTCCACGGTCCTCGTAATTACTACTCCCATATCTCTCAAATGCCAGAGATATTGCACAAGCCAGCACATCTCCTTCCAGATAATATCCCAGTTAGCCACAATTGGAAAGCCTTAATGATTTTACTGCTGCAGCATACCAGGACTGTCAACACTACCTTCCAGCAGCAATGAGGTCCTCATTGGCAGCTGGCCAGCAGGTGATTCAGTTCCTGAATACCATCCTTAGAGTGCGCTCCCTAGCCCATTCCTAATACATTCTGGGATTCTCTAGAATCAGAAGCTGAGACAAGGATTCAAGTGCAGATGATTTATTGAAGGAGTGCACTTCAGGAGAAAACCTAAAAGAGATAGAAGGAAGCAGGATAGGAAGAGGGGAAAGAGCCCACGATGTGGTCACAGGTTAAATGTGACTTAATGGGAGTGAACCCTCTGGAATACAAATCACACTGAGAGTTTCCCCCGACTTGAAGCAAGAGGGCCAGGCTTTTGGACTTTTAGATCAGTCATTTACTAACACCCCAAGCACTAACCCATGCACCTGGAATGCCTCTTTTGTAATTTTAGCAATGAGTTGACATTTGGAAAACTTTTTAAAAAACAGTAGTTGCAGACCCATCCTGCTGTTTCCTTTCCTCCAAGATTTCCTGGTTAATTTTATTGGCAGCTAGTACTAAAACCAAAAGTCTGGAGCCCCTTAAATGTTCCCACTGGCCTAGCTATGATATTTAAGAAGCAAAATAACACTATTAGTAATTATTATTATTTTAAGAATTGATGAAAAAGCTGAGTCTGTGAAAGGTAGTGAGTGGATAAGAATATGCAAAAGAAAAAATTAATATAAAGTATATAAAAAGATAACCATAAATACAAAAATGTTAACTTTAATAGGAGATCTTTAATGTTAATTCTAGGTAATCCTGAGAGTGAGTGGTAGGCAAAAATGCTGATAATTTTAGAAGTAAAGGTGGAGAAGATAGTTCTTTCTTTAAAAAAGTGTTATGAGTTGATTTTGATCCTCTCAATTTATCATATGTGCCTGTAACCAACCTTTTAAATCAACTATATACTTTTTGACAAGTGAGATTTTCTATTACATTGACATGGATTCCATTTTATTCTCATCTTTGTATTGAAGCCCAGAGTCTGGAATGTTAAAAGTTCAAACATGAACCTTCAACTCAGAACTAAAATACCAATCCTTCTCTTGACTTGGTGCTATTATTGGTGGTGACTTTTCTTGTGACCCCATATAAATAATAGCTAATAATATGCAAGGAACTCTTCTAACACTTTAAATTATTGCTCTTATATTTCACAGTAACTTTATCAATTAAGAAGTGTTATCCCCATTTTTCAGATTAAAAAACTAAGACTCAGGTTAAGTGAAAATGTCACACAGCCGGTAAACAAATGAGCCACATAGCTATCTCTGCTCATTTTAGAAAATGAAATTCCAAGATAGCCGGTTTTAAAAAATAAAAAAATTAAGGATAATTTTCTTTTGTTACAGTTACCTGTTTCACTTATAACAACAATCTTCTGTCTCCCTGTCTGTGGTCAAGAGAGGAAGTATAAAGCAAACGTTATGGTTCAGAGCATTTGGTATCTATTAAAGAGAAAGAAAAGAGAAGCTCTGTGTGCTGGAGAGAAGTTGGTGTTGTGGGTGGGACTGGCAGAAATAAACACACCTAAACACTGGCCCAGTGCAATGAATTCCTATGCCTTTTTAAAAATTACTTTTTAAAAATCCTCTGTATAAGAAAATAAGCAAGAGGTTACATTGGACTGAAATACAATCCTCAGGGACAAATGTAGCTTCTATTATATTGTGTATACAAAGCCTAATAACAAAATAATTGTTTCCTTTTTTCTTTAAATTAAGAATACATTTGGAACATACAAAACAGATACAAGAAAGTTAGATTCCTCTTCATTAACAGAACTGTTTATTCTTGTGCAAAATAACGTCTTGACCTCATCCACAATACCTGCTATTAATCCATTACTTCAACTCAGTCTACTCATTAAGCAAGGTGGGTAGCAGCCTAGTTTAGAGAAAATATCTCCACCTTGTTTACTTGTTTATTGATTTACTTAGTTACTCATCTCTCTATTTGAATTCATTACTTTCTTCCTCATGTAAGAGGCAATCTTATAAATGCAGATACTCCTAGGGGAGCTTTTTGGATCTCCTCCCACAGTAAGAGATCCCCACTGAAAAAAATATAAATTGGGTGCAGGAAAAGGAATTAGTGGTGAAAGAGTAGATATTTTGGAAGCATCAAACGGATAGGGCAATTTTCTATGACATAGTTGAAGGCAGGAGGCTATAGCCATAATAGGACAAGGTAAAGAAGGCAGGATTTGCAATGCCAGTCAACTTGTAATGTGTGCCAGGAGGAACTGTGTTGATAAGGATTCTGAATATACATCCTAGGTACAGAAGGACTGTGTTTCTTAGCTGATTAAGGGAGAAGTGGCCGCACATACATCAGCCAATTCCTATCACTTCAGTGGATGTTTCCAGAGCAAGAGCTTCCTGGTTGCAGGTAGCAGGAAAATTAGAAGAAAGAAACCACCAAGGTAAGGCAAAGGTTGAGATAACATGACCCAGATTATAGTGATATTGTGAAGGAATCAGACCCAGAAAAGACTGTGGATAAATCTGTAATAGCTTTGGAGCTAGGAAAAAAAAGAGTCAGAACTGCTACTCTAAAGACATTCAGCTGGACAGCATGTTGTAGGCAACACTCGATGACTGTGGCTGGCTTCTGGGCCTTATCCTTCCTACTTAAACATGAAAGACAACCTGGGAAGGGCAATTGGTCATGTAGGCTGAATGGAGTGTCCACCAGAAGTGGAAATCAGGATGCATGGCAGTGCCAAATGCAAATTTAAGGATGCCTAACATAAACATTCCTTGCTTGCCCTTTCATAGACCTTTCTGTCTCTTGAGATATAATAGACATTAATAAATACTCAGGGTTTATCTAGAAAAACAAATGTAGTGAAGGACCTCAATTCGAAAGATGGGTTCCAAATGGAAGTCAATTTTGGGACTGAGGCTGAAAGTACATGCCTGGAGAGATGAGAGAGGAGCAGGGAGGTGCAGCCCAAGTGTGATTTGGGGTATCTGACTTCATTCTTTGAGGGATGTGGGCTAGATAGGTTTGCCAGTATTGAGCAGTGGCTATGTTAAGATGTATGTCTGACTCTTGCCAGGAATGGGCCAGGGTAGGATTGTGAATGGTGCTTCCTGGAGCCCAGGCTAGTATTTATTTCTTTCCAAATCATTTAAATGAATCTAGCCTGTTCATGAAAGGAGCATTTGAAGCCCATAAAAGACCCTCTTTCACCTCCAAAATTACACCATCCCACTTTCTATTTGCTACTCTGACTTGTTGTCTGAGGTCTCGAGTTCTCCAACCCATTTTTCTCCTACTAGTCCCAGTATTCCTCATATTGACCATATTGATTGATAACTCTTTTGGAATAGGCTTTCTGACCCAACCATATATTTTTCTCAAGGATGTTTGCAATGCTTTCGGAGGTAGGAGAGACTACCCCCATGTAGTCTCTTAGCACTTACAATCAAGGTTTTTTTTTTTTTCTTGATTTTCCCATTAAAAGGGAGAGAGCATACAGTTGTTCAGCTGTAGATTTCTACTTGCAGGAAGATGCAGTAGATGTACCTTTTTCCTAATCCTCCCACTAAATGCAACTAAAAAATTCTGAAAACTATATATAAAATAAACATAAGAAGACCTGAAAGGCAGATAGAAGAAGGCAGACAAGCTATGTATATTGGGACCCGAGGAATGGCATGATGGGGAGTTCCCTGGATTTTCTTTTTTGCCTCATTTATCCCAGACCTGGAGCTAAAGAAGCCAGAAACCTGAAATGCCAACAAGAACAGACAAGGTTCATTTTATGAAGCCAGTGTTACCCTGATATGAAAACCAAAGACAATACAAAAACCAGACAAAGACAATACAAAAAAAGATATCCTTCTTGAATATAGATGCAAAAATCCTTAACAAAATATTAATAGAATTCAGCAATATGTCAAGAGAACAATAAACTGTGAACAAGTGGATTTTATCCAGAGATGCAAGACTGTTGTTCCGTATTTGAAATTAATCAATGCAATCTACTTTATTAACAGGTTAAAGAAGAAAAATCAGATAATCATTCCATCAATACAGAAAAAGCATTTGACAGATTTTACATTGACCTTCATTGACATTCATGATCAAACTCAGAAAAGTAGGAAAAGAGTAGAACTTCCCCAACTTGATTAAGAGCATCTGTAAACATCTACAGCTAACATTATTTTTAATGGTGAAAGGCTGAATGCTCCTTTGCTAAGATCAGGAACAAGGTGAAGGAGTCTTTTCTAACAGCTCCTATTCAACATAGTATTGAAAGTTCTAGATAGTTCAATAAGGCAAGAAAAGAAAACAAAAGGCACAGAAATCTTAAGTGAATTTAAGATTGAAATAGATGAAACAAAACTGTCCCTATTTGCAGATAATATATTTGTCTTTTTACATAGAAAATCCTAAGAATTCTACAATCTTCTAGGACTAATAAATGATATTATCAAGATCTCATAGTGGAAGACAAAATTACAAAGGACATTGTACTATTTCTCTATACTAGCGATGAACATGTGGGTTCTAAAATAAAAATACTATTTACAGTCTCTTAAACAATACTAGATATAAATTTAACCAAAATATGTATACAGCCTGTATACTGAAAACTACACAAGACAGATAAAAGAAATCAAAGAATCTAAGTAAATGGAAAGACATACTATGTTCATGGTTTGGAAGAGTCAACATAGTAAAGATGTCAGTTCTTCCTCCAGCCTAGTGTCCAGTTTAAACACAATTCCTATCACAATCCTAGCAAGAGTTTTTATAGATATAAGGTAATGTTAATCTTAACATTTTCATGGAAAGACAAACGGAGAGTATCTAGAACAATTTTTAAAAGAATAGAATGAGAAGACTCAGTCTACCCAATTTTAAGACTTACTATACATCAATCAAGGCTGTGTGGTAGTGCTAGACAAAGAAAATCCTAAAAAAAAAGTCTGCTCTTAGCCAGATGATCAGGAATGAAGCAGCACCGCAAGACAAAACAAAGACAAAGAAATCCACTCCAAGACACATCATAATTAAATACTACTCAGTAATAAAAAGAAATGAATTCCTGATACATGCAGTAACCTGGATGAATCTCCAGAGAATTATGCTGAGTGAATAAAAGTTGGGACAAAGTCATTGAAATGGAGGATAGATTAGCTGTCACCAGGGGTTTAGGAGGGACTGGAGTACTAGGAAGCAGGTATGTGTATAGAAGGGTAACATGAGGGATCCTTGTAGTGATGGAAATGTTCTATATCTTGACTGTGGATTGTAACGTATCATAGTTTTATAAGATATTACCATTGGGGGAAACTGGATAAAGGGTACACAGGATCTTTCTGTATAATTTCTTACAACTGCATGTGAATCTAAAATTATCTCAAACGGTTCAAGTTTTAAAAGGAGGGGATTAAGATAGTTTGGGCTGGTTCCTGCTATGTCATGGAGATTTTGTGAGGTATTCCTGCGGATGGTCTGTTAGGGATAGAAATTACTGGGCAGTAGTGGGTAGGAGAACTGGGATTCTAGCTGCTGGGGACCCAGAGAGAAAAGTGATTTTATTACCATTGGAGAATTTTTTGTTTTATTCTTTTCTAGGCTAGTGGTTGGGAACACTTGGTGCACAGAGTTTTGTAAGAGCATATAAATAGAATTTAGTAGATTTTCTTCAGATAAATAGTCCATTGCTGTATTTACTTTCATTCTCATGCACTTAAGCAAATGCTTATTGTGTAATTTGTTTAGGGTTGTTCAACATAGCTTGTTGGTGTGGTGGGGGAAATGATGTTTGTTGAAGGAGGATATGAAATTCAGATGCTGTATCTTAGATAAAATTGAAAGGAAGAAAGAAAAATTCAGAAATAAAGGATTTGGGTGTATGTCATAGCTAGATAATTCAGAAACAATTAGCTGCAGTTATGTCGTCTGGTTATTTAAGGAACTGACAAATTTACTCTATGTTTTCCCATCCTTTAATATTCCTTTCCAGTGACTGGCTAATCACTTCTGTTTCCTTCTTCATCTATCGAATTTCCTCTTTGAAGCAGAATGTTTAGCTGTATGCACTTTGAAGGAGAAGAGGTGAGAAAACATCTCCTTTCTTTTTAAAAGATTTTTTTAAGAAAAAACTTTTCTTTATTCCTCCATTCAACTCAGTGGTGCAAAAGGGGAATACTTTTCTACTGTAGATTGGGTTCTCTGTGCTAGAGGTCTCTGCTACTCGCTGTGACACTTTGCTGTTGTTATTCTCAAACAAGTGTGGCAAAGTTTCAGAGCTGGAGTACAGGAAGTCTTTCTATAGTGATGATCAGGTACTGTCATCATTCCTCACTCCACCTAGGCTGTGATCCAAACACCTGGCCTTGGAAAAGCATGAAAAAGTAGCAGCCTGGAGAGCAACCCAAAGATGCCTTTAAAGACTTGATACCTATAGAGAACACAGATGCTTTCAGGAGGAAAAGAGTGATTCCAGAATGGGTACAGCCTCCAAAGTTTGAGCAATCAAAACTATGGAAGGTCTTCAAGCTATAAAGCTGTTAGTATTTGTAGAGGCTGTTTGATTTTTAGAGTCCAAAAATGTATCCATCACTGGTATGGGTACATACTGAAAATTTCTGACCTTTTAGAAAACAGAGATACTGAAAAAAATTGCAACAAAGTTGGCAGTCATTTAGCTCAGTGTTTTAGTTTGAAAAGAACACAGATGCTCAAGGGACTTGATGAAATGTGATGCAGTGGAGCTGAGTGTAGTGCAGGAATAGAAACGGGACAATAAGGAGGATAGGGATTTCTGAGGAAGTAGAAAACAAGGCTGTAAGAAATTTTGCTTTACAAAAACTGACACTGGAAAATCATCCTCATTCATTTGTTAATTTGTTTGTTCATTTATTTATTCCTCCATCCAACAACAAAATATTTATCGAGTCATCATTATGTGCTAGGCACAGAAACCAAGGAAGCCCTTGAGTATCATGTTATTCTTTTTGCCTCTCTCTGGAGCTACAGTGTCACTTTCTCAAGGAAGTATCTGCTTCTTTCCATATTTCTTCTGTAGTTCTTCATAAGGCCTCTAGGCTCTCTTTTTGACAAGAAGTGTTAGCCTTGACTTCCACTGTTAAATGACCTATTCTTTGGAGATTTCTTGGTTCAGATACCCAAGAGAAAATCTGATTGGCTCGGTTCACTTATTTGCTATTGGCTATGTCATAGGGTCTTGCTAGGTTTATGCATTGACTGTCCAATCCCTCTCTCTACCGTGCAACCTAGTCAAAATAGCTGTTGCCAAGGGAATGACAGGGCATAGTCACCTGGTATTAAATAGGAGGTCTGAGCTATAAGTAGGGACTATGAATGAGACAGGCAACAGGAATTACTACCCAATATGATGTTACCAGAAATTGGTCGATAATGAGGGAAAACTCCCTTGAATCTTTTTAATGCTTCAAGTGATATTTTTTCTGCTTCATTCACTCACAACCTCCAATTCACATGGATTTTACCTCTAAAATATTTTTCAACTCCTCTGTTCCCGTGAACTTTGTACTATTACTTCTCTAAATCAGGTTCCCTCGATGTGCTTTCTTTAATATCTCTCTCGGATCACTACACTGGCTTGAGTTTCCTGCCTCCAGTCTTGCTCCTTCAAATACATCTTCACTGAGTAGCCAGAGTGATTTATGTAAGTACAGATCCCACTATGCCATTTTCTGTATAGCTCTGTATATGTAGAGACTCGTTAATTGAAATAACTTGAGAATGTTCCTTATAATCCTAAAAAGCCCAGGTCAGTGCTCCTCAAATTTAAACATGCATACCAATCTCCTGAGGATCTTGCTAAAATACAGGTTCTAATTCCATAGGTATGGGGTGTGTGAGATTCTCCATTTTAGAAATTCCCAAGTAAGACTGCTGTTGTTGATCTGTGGCCATGGCCAGCACTTTGAGTAACAGGGGCTTAGATAACACCTCTTCTGTGTGCTACGTGCTAAGTGAGTGATCACTTGTACATTCCTACCAGGAAATAACATCTATAAAAGATTATTTCAGTCTTCAGAAATTGAATTTTAACCCTGGAGAAATCATCTACTTCCATGTTGTCTTAATCTGCTCAGGCTGCCATAACAGAAATACTACCAACTGGGTTGTATATAAACAATAGAAATGTATTTCTCACAGTTCTGGAGGCTGGAAGTCTGAGATCAGAGTGCCAGCATGGTTGGGTTCTTGAAGCCCTCTTCTGTGTTGCAGGCTGCTGACTTCTCATATTCTTACATGGCAGAGAGTAAAGAGAGAAAACAGTGTTTCTTGGTGACTCTTATAAGGGCACCACTCCCAATCTGAGAGCTCCACCCTCGTGGCCTCTGTAATCCTAATTACCTCCCAATGACTCCACCTCCTAAAATCATCACATTGGGGGTAGGGTTTTAACATACGAATTTTGGGAGGATACAGACATTCAGTGCATAACAAATGTCTCAACCAGTGCCAGAATCTTTTCCTATAATATCCATAATGTATGGTCTTATTCAGCCTCTGAGTGAATGCTTATTAGTGATGAAGAACACACTGCCCTGTAAGACTTTCCATTCTGCTGGTAAACAGCTTGGATTATGAAGCCTCATAAAGGCAGAGCCTAACTATAGCGAGGCCTAATCTAAATGTGCAAGAACAATGAATCACAGAAAATTTAAAAATAATCATATTTACCACCTATTGATTGTCACAACAATCCTACAATCTGGATTTCACCCTTTTACAAATAAAGAAATTGAAGTTCAGGGTAGGTAAGTTATTTACCCAAGGTTGCACAGCTATTAAATGGTGGCAGAACCAGGAATCAAGCCCAGATCTGTCTGAGTCTAAAATGGGTGTTTTTTTGCACAATACCGTGTTGCTTTCAAAGTACAATTTTGTTTCAAATACTTTAAATGTCTGAATTACCAAAATAGTTTGTTAGCCAGGACCCCTGCACACAGTTTCTCATTCACTACTGTTGGGTGAATTTTCCTTAAAAATTAAATAAAAAATTACAGTACTACTCCCAGGTTCAAGAGCCTCCACTGTTTTCTGATTATCATTCACCCCTATTACTCACTGCTACCCACTGTAAACCACTGTTCGGGCCATTCCAGTCTCTTCTTACCTTCCCTCCAAATCCAAATGATTCTTTTGCTTCCCAATGCTTGCCAAGTGTTACAGATTCTTTAAGGCCCAGATCAAATCCTTCCTTCCCCATGAAGTTTTCCCTTATTTCTTAAGATTTACAGGAGTTTTCCCTTCTTGAATTCCTATAGCATCTGTTACATATTTTAGCCCTTCCTCAATCACAGATTATATAATATTGTTGTCTTGACTTTTGCATTTTTTCCAGTCTTATTTTCCCCGACATCATTTAAACATTTTATGAACTGTTAACATATAGCTTTATATGTAATGGATTTTCCTGTCCAGCCCAGTTTTCACCTCTGAAATAGCAAGTATTTTGTTTTTATATGTTTTATAGTTGGCTATACACATAATATCAGAACAGAATTTTTTTTCCTTAAAATTTGTACTTTTTGCATTTCTAAGGATTAAATTCTGGTTTTGAAACACACTAGAGGAAAATAAATCACTATACTGGTTATAAAATAGAAATATTACTCTAATTAAAAATTTTGTTGTTGAAAAAGCAATGGAGTTGGGGTCATAAAACCTGGCTTTTAATCCCAGTTACTGTTAATGGGTGATGTAACCTTGAATGAATTTGTAAATCTCTCTAGAAACTGATTTTCTCATTACTAAAAGTGAGGAACCTATGCCAAATAATGTACTGCTCTAAAAATTTTTGATTCTGTAGTACAATTTAATCTGAAATGTTAAAAAATACTTTATCTTATGTAGATTGGGGTTGTATTCTAGGTAATGCTAAGAATATCTTAGACACAATTTCCAAATTATGTTTGCTCCATGTATACATTGAGCTGAATTCTTGTCAGCTACCCACACCCTCCCCTCCAATAAACCTTTGCTCTATCTAGTTATCAGCTCCATATTATTAAATCAACTGTGAATGTTTATTCAGGTCACACTCAAAGTGATGAATATTGTTGGATAAAAGATCCAGAATTCACAACATGCTTTATATTCCTGTTTGTTTTCACAGTGTTTCCATAGCTAAATGCTCTGTTTTATACATTCTCATTACCCTGAAACATTATTTCAAAACACATGTGGTGACTACACAGAATTACAAACATCCCTAACTTTTTTCAAATATTTGCAGAATTGCATTATGGAAGACTAGCCTTGAATTTGCAAGTTCCATTTAAAGTAGAAGAAATCAAAAGCATTGTTTATTTGAAAAGTTCATCACAAAATACTTTCTTACTCAAGAGAGACACTGTGAGTGCCATCCAATGACTTGACTTACAAGCTTGCTTTTAGTCATTTTGTAGGTAACAGGTATGATCTGAAAGACACCTAAAGATTTGTATTATCAGGGCAGAACTTGAAGAGATCTCTGTCATTGAGGGATGACAGATCAAAGTATGGTGCAGCTTTTCAATCAGACCCAATAATTATTGCACATAAACATTGGCACGGAGAAATTTTTGAATAATTAAAGCTAAGGCTCTGCAATTGTTCAGAAAGGGCTATGAGTTTAACACACTGTTGTCTGACCTCATCTGACATTAATTACACAATGTTTGAAAGTAGGGAACAGCTGTGAAAAATACATCACGGAGGAATAGGGGGGTGTGAACGTGGCTTGTTGTTTGCTGCCAATTGTCAATCTGCTGGGGAAGGAGAGCATCCAGAAATCATCTCTCCCTCCCAAAATAGATTATATATACGTATTCAGTTAGGGACAGTGGCGAGATGGAAATAAACTTTTCTTGACTATTCATTTTATTCATTCAGTATGACTCTTATAAGAAGCTGACTTTTTATTGAAGTATAGTTGATTTACAATATTGTATTTGTTTCAGTCATACAAACTGTATAGTGACTCAATATTTTTATAGGTCCATCCATGTTGTTGCAAACAGCAGAATTTAATTCTTTCTTATAGATGAGTAATATTCCATTATATATATATATATATCTCAGATCTTTATCCATTCATCTGTTGATGGGCACTTATGGTTGTTCCTATATCTTGGCTTTTGTAAATAATGCTGCTATGAACATTGAGATGCATGTATCTTTTCGAATTAGTGTTCATTTTCTTTGGATAGATATATTCAGCAATGGAATTGCTGGATCATATGATAGTACTATTTTTAGGTTTTTGAGAAGCTGCCAGACTGTTTTCCACAGTGGCTGCACCAATTTATATTCCCATCAACGGTGTACTAGGGCTCCCTTCTCTCCACATCTTTGCCAACATTTGCTATTTGTAGACTTTTTGATGATTGTCATTTTGACAGATGTGAGGTAAAACTGTCACTATTTACAGATGGCACGATACTATTTATAAAAAACCCTAAAGTCTCCTCCAAAAAACTGTTAGAGCTAATAAACGATTCAGTAATGTTGCAGGATAGAACATTAATATACAGAATTCTGTTGCTTTTCTATCCACTAGTAATAAAATATCAGAAAGAGAAAAGAAAACAATCCGATTTAAAATTGCATCAAAAAGAATAAAATGCCCTAGGAGTAAATTTAACCAAGGAGGTAAAAGACCTATATTCTGAAAACTGTAATCCAAGAGCATGGGATATCTTTCCATTTTTTAAAATCTTCTTTTATTTCCTTCATCAATGGTTTATAGTTTTCTGTGTATAATTCTTTCACATCCTTGGTTAGATTTATTCCTAGGTATTTTATTACTTTGGGTGCTATTTTAAAGGGGGTTGTTTCTTTACTTTCTTTTTCTGTTGATTCATCATTAGTGTAAAGAAATGCAACTGATTTTTGAACGTTAATCTTGTAACTTGCTACCTTGCTGAATTCTTCGATCAGCTCTAGTAGTTTTTGTGCGGACCTTTTAGGGTTTTCTATATATAGTAACATGTCGTCGGCATATAGTGACACTTTTACCTCTTCTTTTCCAATTTGGATCCATTTTACTTCTCTCTCTTGCCTGATTGCTGTGGCTAGGACTTCCAAGACTATGTTGAATAGGAGTGGTGAGAGTGGGCATCTTTGTCTTGTCCCAGATTTTAGTGGGAAGGTTTTCAGTTTTTCACTGTTGAGTAATATGCTGGCTGTAGGCCTGTCATATATAGCTTTTATTATGTTGAGATCTGTTCCCTCTGTACCCACTTTGGTGAGAGTTTTTATCATAAATGGGTGTTGAATTTTATCAAATGCTTTTTCTGCATCTATTGAGATGATCATGTGGTTTTTGTCCTTTCTCTCGTTGATGTGACGTATTACATTGATTGATTTGCGTATGTTAAACCACCCTTGTGTCCCTGGGATGAACCCCACTTGGTCATGATGTATAATCTTTTTAATGTGTTGTTGGATTCTATTTGCTAATATTTTGGTGAGGATTTTGGAAACTGTAAAACACTGATGAACGAATTTGAAAATGACACAAAGAATTGGAAAGATATTCCATGTTCTTGGATTGAAAAAATTAATATTGTTAAAATGTCCCATACTACCCAAAGCAATCTGTATAGATTTAATGCAATCCCCATCAAAATACTCATGACTTTTTTTTACAGAACTAAAACAAATAATCCTAAAATTTATATGGAACCACAAAAGACCCTGAATTGCCAAAGCAATTTTGAGAAAAAAGAACAAAAGTGGAGGTATCATGTTCCCTGACTTCAGACTATCCTACAAAGCTACAGTAAGCAAAACAAAAATTAATGGAACAAAAGTTGACTTCTCTACAGCATATGATTGTATAGCATTGGACTGCTTTATTTCCTAAAACTTAAAAATATTTTTTCTTGCAATAATTTTAAAGCAAGTAATTTCAATAAACAGGTTTTACTTAGGCATCTGCCTTTTTCATAAAATACTGAAGGGCTAATCCATATTTTAATAACAGCACCTTTTTCTACAGGTGAAGAGAAAGTGAGAACTTTCCCTATGTGAATTTTTGTTACAAAGTCCTTTGACAACTGATGCTGGAAAACACATTTAAAGTTTTTCTACTAAAGCATAAATTAAGTTGGTTCTGTAGATCTTCTATTGCCCTGACTGGACTGGACTTGTTTTCTTTTTATCCATTTATAACTACTTTATGCATTTTAATATATATTTGATTTATTATATCGTTTGCATTTGTTGAGGAATACTCAGATTATATAAGCTTGTTTTAATTAAATTAACGTATATGCTGTTGTTTTTGGTTCTGGTTATTTCCCTTCAAGTCAGCCATGCTGAAAAATCATAACTTCCCAATGAGGCCGCAAGGAAATGTTCAGCTTTGAATATTTTTAATTAAAAAATGAAAATAACAAATTATTATTCAATTTCTGATATCTCTATAAAACTATTGGGAAAAAATATAAAGCCTTATCAGCACTCTAAATTAATAGAGAGCACTTTTGAAAATTATAACTTAGAGCTTTCTGAGTTGTGAATAATAGCTTCTTTTAAAGTTACATGAGTTTAAAAGGAACCAAATAATTATTAAAAGAAATTTTTGACCATGATTAAAATTATGATCTTAAATGACTTATTTAAAATAAAATGCAACAAAAAATGGGGGGAAAATCTAGCAAAAAGAGATGATGTGGTAAAAATTTAAAGTGACATACATAAAGAAACTAGCTTGAGGCAATTCAGTTGGTTGGCCCTAAGCTTCAGATTTTTGGATATGGGCTGATTCAAATGAATAATGCAACTATCTTTTGGCACCAGATTCCTCCAATATATTGTTGATGGTAATTGCCTTCTACTCATTTCCTTGTAACGTGGCTTCTAATTCTTCTGCTTTACTATACATATCCTTCCTGAGGCCAGCAGCTTCCTTCTTGCCAAATCCAGAGGACTTTTCCCAGTCTGCCTATTCCCTAGTCTTTCCATTGTATTTTAGATGCAAAGTGGAGTCAGAAGCATGGAAGAAAATTCTGGAGAAAACAGTAGAGCACTCTTAATAAATGCTGCACAACCACTACTTGATGATACAGAGGAAAGTACCATATTCAGAAGGATGGAAATCTATGACAGTTGAAAAGTGATTCAAACAAGTCAAACTGAACATGATGAATTTTTAGGAATGTCTTAACCAATCTATTTTTGTCCAGCAAATAACTTACACATAATAAAATTCACCCATTTTAAGTGTAGGGTTTAATGAGTTTTGGCACTTATATACAATCAGGAATTCACCATCACAGTCAAGATATAGAACATTTACAACAACTAAAAGTTCTTCATGGCTCTTTCCAGCCAATGCCTTCCTCCCTCCTCCAGTTCCAGGCAACAATCGATCTACTTTCAGTCACTGTGATTTGCCTTTTCCAGAATTTATTGTTAATGGAAATGTGTAGTATATAGCCTTTTGTCTTTGATATATGTTTTCATTTGTCTTGGGTAATTACTTAAATTGCTGTGTTGTATGGTAACTTTGTATCTAACTTTAAAAGACACTGCCAAATTGTTTTTTATATGGTGTGAAGTGTGGATCAAGATTAACTTTTTTTTCATATGGATTTATAATCGTTCCAGCAGCATTTATGTAAAAGCCTGTTCTCTGGCTCCACTGAATGCCTTTGCGTCTTTATTACAATGTGTGGGTCTACTTCTAGACTTTCTTCTGTCCCATTGACCCATGGGTCTACATTTTTTGTTGATACTACACTGTCTTGATTACTGTACTCTTAAAATTAGGTACTGTGAGTCCTCCAACATTGCTCTTTTTTCTCAAAATTATGTTGGCTAGTCTAGCTCCTTTGTCATTCTGTATAAATTTTAGAATCAACTTGTTGATTTCCACAAAAATCTTGCTGGGATATTGATTGGAGAGAATTGACATCTTCACAATATTGAGTCTCCTAATCCAGGAACATGGAATGTCTTTCCATTTATTTGGTCTTCTCTGATATTTTCCATCAATGTTTTACAGTTTTCAGCACATAGATTTTGAACATATTTTGTTAGACTTACGCTTAAGCATTTCATGTTCTTTTGGTCCTAGTGTAAATAGTGCTACATTTTAAAATTTAATTTCCAATTGTTCATTGCTAGTATGTAGAACTACAATTTGTTTCTGTATATTGACATTGTATCTTACAACTTTGCCAAACTTAGTAAGTAGTTCTACAGATTTTGGGGGGTAGATTTTTCAGAATTTTCAAAATATACAGTCACATCATCTGTGAACAGAAACAGCTTTATTTCCTCCTTTCCAAGATTGATTGATTGATTGATTAACTTACCTCATTGATTATCTTACCTTATTGCACAGGATAGGACCATCATTCATAATGTCCAGTTTGATTATGAATAGAGTAGTGAAAGTGGAAATCCCTGTCTTGTTTCTCATATTAAGGGAAAGCATTTGGTTTCTTATCATTAAATATGAGGTTAAATGTAGGTTTTTTGAGATGCTCTTTATCAGGTTGAAGAAGTTCCCTTCTACTCCCAGTTTGATGAGAATACAGTGTTTTAGTCTTCCTTTTTAAAAACAAACACCACAAAGTAGGCATTATTATTAATAGGAATCTTAGAGAAATTATCTATTTAGACCTACATACATTTTTATCATTTTATTTGATTACCGTTCCCCTGGCATCTCAAAATATCCCTCAGGTATTACTTTCTTCCTGAAGTACATCCTTTAGAAGTTCCTTTAGTATGAGTATGTGGGTGGTAAATTTCTTAGGTTTTATTTATCTGAAGATATCATTATTTCACCCTCTCACAATGTAATATTAGTGACTGCATACACAGTTCTAGACTGAAATTATTTTCTTTGATCACTTTGAAAATATAAATTTTTAAAACTCTTACAATAAGATTCATGAAGATGAAAATTTCAATTGTGTAAAAAGAAGAGGGGGCTTATTGTGAAAATTTGAAAAATGAGTCATCTGAGTCTGTCTAGCTGATTGGCTAGACGTTCTAGTCATCTGGCTCTATAATTAAAATCTTTGCTCATCCTGGCTGTGGTTCAGCATCACTTGGTGCTGCTTCAAAATAAGCATCAGTGGTGCCAATTCTGGATCCTGTCTCAGCGGCTAGAACATTCAGGACAGTGGCAGCATTTATAGTCATCTCCTATTTAGCTGGGGCCCATTTCGTCAGTCTAATCAAAGGAAACTGAGCTAGAAGATAACCAGCGATAAAGGACCCCTGCCTCCTTGTTTCTTGAAATAGAGTGCTTACTTTTTTCTCACCCAGCCTTACCCTTTCCTCCATGTCCTCTACCCATCCACATCCCTATGTCAGAAGATAAAAGTTTACCCCACCGAATTCGGGGCTAGACAAAAGGCAGCCAGTCATTAATGATTAACTAGTGATTAGTCATCAATCATACTTGATCCAAATTCTCATTTATAGTGGGGCTTATTATCCTGAGGTTTTACTCAATATTTTATTGTCCTCTAGCTTACACTATTGCTATTAAAACATCAGCTTTCAGTCTAATTGCTTCTTTTTAGGTTGTTTGTCTTTTTTTCTCTTCAGCTGCTTTAAAGATCTTTTCTTCTTTGGTGTTTTGGATTTTATGACAGGTCTCAGAACAGGTTTTAAAATTTATCCTCTTTGTGACACTCTGTGCCTCTTGAACCTGTGCATTCATGTCTTTCCTAAATTCTGGAATATTCTAAGCAATTAACTTTTGTATTACTGTTTCTCAATTCTAAAAATATGTCTGTCTTGGAATCTGATTCTTTGTCAGATCTTCTCAGTCTAACATCTATCATTGTTCAACATTTCTTTCATACTTCTCATGTCCTTGTCATTCTCTGTTCATTATCGATAATTTTCTTAGATATTTTATGCTTTATGAATTATCTGTGTCTAATCTGCCATTTAATTGATCCACTGAGTGTTTAATATCTAAAAGCTTCATTTGATCATTTGTCATGTCTACTTGGTCATTCCTCATAGTCTCTCATTGCTTGTTCAGCATTATGACTCTTTTCTTTCTTTAAATATTTTCTAAATAGATATTCTATATTTCACAGGTGATACAATTTTAATGTCTTTCTTGGGGTTTCTAAATATTTATTATTTCCTCTTATTTTTCACTAGTGGTGACTTGTCTCCTTTATGTGTGGTGATTTTTGATGGTGAATTCACATTTTCTTGATCTTAATCCAGGAATCTAGTGGGATTAATTAGAGATATTTTTGTCTGAAGAGGATTTGTGTGATTCTGCTAGGAGCCTGGGGGCACTACCAGTCTGGAGCTACTTTAACCTTTTTTAGTTGGTTTAATTGCTTAGAGCAAGGATCTCGGGTTCGGCTTCTTCATATCACTGTTGACCTAAACACAGACTTTGTTTTCCGAACACTGTTCTTTTGTGGGCATTTTCTCAATCCATCCTTTTATTTTAATTGCCTATTCACAGAATCAGTTTGTTTATTTGAGGGGACAAAGAGCTGGAGGAGAAGATGTCAGCAGGACACACAGACATTTTCTCTACTTCCGTCAAGTTTTCAGCAATGCATGGATACTTGTTTGTTTTAACAGAATCTAGTTGTTTTGCAGTACAAGGGTGCCCCCAGATGATTTAGTTTACAATTCTGTTGCAGCAGCAGAAGTCTCTTTTAGCTTATTTCTAAAAACAGACTTTCTTTTTTTTAGAACAGAATAAGATTTACAGAAAAATTGAGACTGGAGTGCAGAGTTCCCATATATCCTATTATTATTAACATCTTAACATTTGTATAGTACATTTGTTAGAATTAATGAACCATTATTAATACACTGTCAGTAAGTCCCTAGCTTATTCAGATTTCTTCGGTTTTTAAACCTAATGTCTTTTTTGTTCCAGGATTCCATCCAGGATACCACTTCACATTTACTTGTCGCATCTCTTTAGGCTCCTCTTGGTTGTGACTGTTTCCCAAACTTTCCTTGCTTTGTATGACCTTGATAGTTTTCAGAAGTACCAATCAGGTATTTTGTAGGATGTCCCTCTACTGGATTTTTCTTTTTTTTTCCTGTAGTAAAGTATATGTAATATAAAATTTACCATTTTAACGTGTACAGTCTGGTGGCATTAGATATATTCCTAATGTTGTTCAGTGATCACAACCATCCATTTCCAGAACTTTTTGATCATCCCAAATAGAAACTTTGTATGCATTAAAAAATAATCCCCTCTCTCTCCGTCCCCTGTAACCTCTACTCTACTTTCTGTCTCTGAAGTTGCCTATTCGAGGTACTTCATGTAAATGGAATTATACAATATTTGCCCTTCTGTGTCTGGCTTATTTTACTTAACACGTTTTCAAGGTTTATCCATATTATAGTGTGTATCCAAATTTCATTGTATGTATATTCTACATTTTGTTTATCAATTTCATTTATTAAATCCAGGAGATTTTTGTTGATTCCTTGCGATTTTTCCACAGACTCTCGTGTCCCCTGCAAAGATATTTTATTTCTTCATTTCTAATCTGTATGCCTTTTATTCCCTTTTCTTGTCTTATTATTAGCTAGGACTTTAGGTGTAAGAGTAAATAAGCATGGTGAGAGAGGATATCCTTGCCTTGTTCCTAATTTTGGGGGAAAGCATTCACTTTCTCACTATTAAGTACAATGTTAGCTATAGGTTTTTTTTTGTAGATTCTCTTTATGAAGTTGAGGAAGTTCCCCTCTTCCTAATTTGTTGAGAATTTTTACCAGGAAGGTTGTTGGAGCTTCTCAAAAGCTGGCTGCATCAATTTATATGATCATATGGTTTTTTTCCTTTATCCTCTTTATGTGCTGAATTATACTGATTGATTTTAGAAGGCTGAACTATCCTTATACCCCAGGAAGAAACTCCACTTGGTTGTGTTGTATAATTCTTTTTGTACACTGTTGAATTCAATTTGCTAGTATTTGTCGAAGACTTTTACATTGATGTTCACGAGAGAGATCAGTCTGCAGTTTTTTCTTATAATGTCTTTAACTGCTTTTGGTATTAGGATAATGCTGGACTCATAGAATGAGTTAGTAACTGTTCCCTTTACTTCTGTTTTTTAGAAGAGATTGTGGAGAATTGGTATCATTTCTTCCTTGAATGTTTAGTAGAATTACCAGTGAAACGATCTGGGCCAGGTACTTTCTTTCTTGGAAGTTTACTGACTCATTCCTTGACTACTCAGATTATTTCTCCTTGGGTGAATTTTGGTAGTTGCATCTTTCAAGGAATTGGTTCATTTCATCTAATTTATCAGATTTCTGGTACAGAGTTGTTGATAGTATTCCTTTACTTTCCTTTTAATATTCATGTGTTAATTAATGATGATCCCTATTCCATTTCTAATAATGGCGTTGTATGTTTATTTTTAAATTTTTCTGTGTATTATTATGTTTTAACATCTTAAAATACCTTTCTGGCTGAGGAGAGACACCTTGGCCTAGCCAATTCTCAGAGATAGCAAAGGAGCGTACCTTCAGTATGCTAACTGACCAGTGCAAAGTCATACCTCCTCTATCTGGCCTGCACACCTCAGGGGGCAGTATTCCTATGGCACCTGCAAGGGTCAAGTTCCAGGTAACCAGGGACAGCCCCAATAAACTGAAGCCTGCTGAAATGATTCAAATTAGCCAATCCTGAACTGTTTACCCTGCCTTGCCTTTTCTGCGGGCTAGCCTAGGTTTTCCCTTCACTCATGTTTTCTGCCTTCTAACCACCCTGAGGCTTTCCTGTGTAGCCCCTAGTAGGCTGTGCCTCCTATTTCTAGGACCTATGAGTATAGTAAACATTGCTTTCCTGAGCCTCTCTTGTGTCTTCTCTTGTGGTTACACCTGATGGACCTGACTATCACATAAAAGAACACAAGTAATTTTGTATCTTCTCTTGTTTTCTTGGTTAGCATGGCTAGAGGTTTACTGATGTTATTGATCTTTTCAAAGAACCAGATTTTTGCTTCTATGATTTTTCTGTATCATTTTCCTGATTTCAATTCCATTGATTTTTGTTCTAATTTTTTTATTATTTCTCCTCTTTTAAGCTTAAATTGCTTTCTCTCATTGCCTAAGTTGTAACCTTAGATAGTTGATTGTAGATTTTCCCTCTTTTCTGATATATACATGTAATGCTAAGCACTGTGTAAGCACTGCTTTCACTGTATCTTACAAGTTTTGATTGTATTTTCATTGAGTTCCAAATATTTTTTTCTTTCTCTTGAGACTTCCTCGACCTGTGTATAATTTTATAGTATGTGTTTAATTGCGAAATATTTTGGGATTTCCCAGTTATTTTTCTGTTATTTGTTTCTAGTTTAATTCCATCCTGGCCTCAGAAGATAGTTTATATAATTTCTATTATAGGTTGAATTGTGTCTCCCGAAAAGGTATGTTGAAGTCCTAATTATTAAGCACATACCCCTCCCCTTAGTCTATGAATATGACCTTATTTGGAAATTGAGTCTTTACAGATGTAATCAAGTTAGGTTGATGTCATTAGGGTAGATTCTTATCCAATATGACTGGAGTCTTTATGAGAAGAGGAAATGTCATGTGAAGACAGAGACAGACAGGAAGGATGCTGTGTGATTACAGAGGCAGAGACTGGAGTCATGCAGCTCTAAGCCATGGGATGCCAAGGAGTGACAGCCACCAGCAGAAATAGGAATATGCAAGGAAGGATTCTCCCCTGTAAGTTTCAAAGGGAGCATGGCCCTGCCATCACCTTGATTTTGGACTTCTAGCCTCCAGACTGTGAGACAATAAATTTATTTTAGGCCACCCAACTTGTGGTACTTTCTTACAGCAACTCTAGGAAACTAATATAATTTCTATTCTTTTAAATTTATTAATGTGGATTTTACGGTCCAGAATGTGGTCTACCTTGGTGAATAGTCCATGTGACCTTGAGAAGAATGTGTATTTTGCTGTTGTTGGATGGAGTATCCTCTGAGTGTCAATTAGGTTAAGTAGATTGATAGTGCTGTTCAAGGCAATTATATCCTTACTAATTTTCTGCCTGTTTAAACTATCAATTACTGAAGAAGGGGTGTTGACATCTCCAAATATATCTGTGGATTTATCTATATCTCCTTGCAATCTTATTAGTTTTTGCTTCATGCATTTTGACACAACTGTTTGGTTCATACACATTAGGGATGGTTATGTCTTCTTGGAGAATTGACCTCTTTATCGTTGCATATCCTCTTTATCCCTGATCGTTTTCCTTGTTCAACTTTGAAATTAATATAGCTACTCTAACTTTCTTTTGATTAGCATTAGTATGCCTTAACTTTTTACATTATTTGACTTTTTCATTTTAATACTTTACTTTTAATGTTTAACAACTTGATTGATACAGTTCACATACCTACCACTCACCCATATAAAATGTACTATTAATTGGCTTTTAGTATATTCACAGAGTTGTGCAACCATCATCAAAATCAATTTTAGAACATTTTCATTATCACTCCCCCCAAATCTTATAACCCCTTAGCCAATCTCCCCCATCACCTGCCAGGGCAAGGCAACCAGTAAGTTACTTTCTGTCTCTATAGATTTGCCTATTCTATTCTAGACATTTCATATAATACGTGGTCTTATTAGAATGGAATCACATAATATGTGGTCTTTTGTGAATTACTCCTTTCACATAGCATGTTTTCAAGGTTCATCCATATTGTAGTATGCATCACTACTTCATTTTTTTCTGGTGCTGGATAATATTCCATTGTATGAATATACCACTTTTTATTTACCCATTAAATCATTTCATTATCATTTGGGTTATTTTCACTTTTTATCTTTTCTGAATAATGCTGCTATAAACATTTGTGCAAACTTTTTGTGAAGGTATATGTTTTCATTTCTCATGGGTATATAGCTAGGATTGGGTTGCTGGATCATGTAGTAACTCTATGTGCAAATTTTTAAGAAACTGCCACTGTTTCCCACAGTGCCTGCACAATTTTATATTCCTACCAGCAGTGTTTGAATTTCTCCACATCTTCCTCAACACTTGTCCATCTTTTTGATTATAGTCAGCCTAGTTGGTTTGAAGTGCTATCTTATTGTGGTTTTGATGTGCACTTCCCTGCAGACTAATGATTTCGAGCACCTTTTCATGTGCTTTTTGGCTATATGTAGATCTTCTTTGGAGAAATGCCTATTCAGGATCCTTGCCCACTTTAAAAATAGCTCTTTATGTATTCTAGACACAGACCTCTTATCAAACGTAAGATTTGCAAAACTTTTCCTTTCTGTGATTTGTCTTTTTACTTTATTTATGGTATCCTTTAAAAAGAAGTGTTTTTAATTTTGATTATGTCTAGTTTATTGATTTTTCTTTTGTTGCCATTTCTAAGAAATCATCTTTAAGGTGATGAATATTTATATCTATGTTTTCTTTGAAGAGCTTTATAGTTTTAGCTCTTAAGTTTGGGTCTTTGATCCAATCTGAGTTGATTTTTGTACATGGTGTGAGATAAGGGTCCAACTTCATTTGTTTATATGTGTACATCCACTTATCCCAGTACTATTTATTGAGAAGACTATTCTTTATCCGTTTAATGGTCTTGGCAACCTTGCTGAAGACCAGTTGACCACAAATGTGAAGGTTTATTTCTGGACTCCCAAGTATATGACAGAAAAACTGGAATTTTTGACTGCTTACTGTTTCAGGCACAACTCAACACAAATTCATTGACTCCTTACTGTTTTTTTTGTGGGGGATGGTGGTAATCAGTTGTTTTTTATTAAAGATGACAGTACTGGGGATCGAACCCAGAGCCTCCTGCATGCTAAGCACGCACTCTACCACTGAGCCGTACACTCCTCCCACCCCAAACCGTTTACTCCTCATAGTAACTCTGTGAGTTACTAGAATGGGAGTAGTACTCCCACTCTACAGGTGAAATAGAGTGATTTGCCCAAGCTAGTAGTGGCAGACCCAGCACGTGAACTTAGGCAAACGACTTGAGAGCCTGAGCTCATAACCATGCTATAAGTAAGTGTGGGAAACCAGAACTTGGAATTCCTTTAAACAAAACAGGTGGAGGTAAAATTGGCCACTAAGTTTTGAAAACCACAACAGAGTAGGGTCTTTACTAGCTTGCTTCCTCCTGAGTATAGAAAAGAACGTGTCTTCCTTCGTGGAAAACTCCTCCATCGCCAACTTAAGAATTGATAACTCAGCGCACTATACTGGCCTATTCGGTTCCTGAAGCAGGACAGGTGTTACTAGTTAGCACTAACCACGGAGGGGCTGACTGCAGCGCCCACCCCGCGGCTCTCAGCTCCGCCCCAGCCTCTCGCTGTTCGCTACCAAGGGAGGGGGCGTGGTCAGAATCTTTCCCAGGAGGCTGCCCGAGTTGTGGTAACTCTCGCGGGAAGAGGCGTCGTCGCCTCGGTAACGGCGTCGTGGAGGCAAAAGATGGCGGGCCGAAGTATTGGCCTCAGGGTCTGTTCAACTCTGCATTTCTGGGTAGCGGCTCGGTACCGGGCGGGCCCGAAGACGCCGAACCCCGTTCAACCCTGAGTCTGAAAGTGTTTGTCTCTTTTATAGAGTCGGAGCGTTTCAGGGACTCCGCTCCCGCCACGCGTTCAGCAACCTGCTACACTTCGTCGGGACCTCCTCGCCAAGGAGGAAGAATATAAGTAAGAAACTCGGCGGTTCAGCTTCTCCTTTGTTTCTTTCACGTGAACGAGCTGCTTACAAGTACTTTTCCTGGTGACTGACTGGATCTTTGGGACCGCTCACTGTCCAACATTTTCTTCTCATCATCCCGTTCCCTTGCCCTTCTTTACCTTTTTAACTTGAACTCGCCGGAGTCCTAGTAGGTTTTGGAAGTGGGAGAAAATTTAACCCAAGCAAACGAGTTCGTCCGCAAGATGATAACTGCTATAAGTGGTTCGGATAGCAGGAATTGCCATGAATAGTTGAGTTTCTAGTTTAAGGAATTCCACTTGGTTTCAGGTTCCTAGAGTTTACGTTTTAGTATAAACGTTTTAGAATTTCTTTTAGGTTTGATTTCGAAATTGAAAGCGTGTATTTCAAGATAATTGGAATTACCGTTCTCATTTACATTTGGTGGGGTTGGGAGGAGGTTTTCTTTCCTTATCGGCTCTCAGTGTAATTACAACTACCCTCACAACACGTGCATTTATTCTTGGACCACTCCACTTTTCATCCCCCAGTTTTCACACAGATGCCAGAGATATCTTTTAATTTGATCTTGTAACTCCCTTGCCTAAAACTTGGCGGTGGTTTCAGATTGCACTTTAAAACCTCTGTCAGATCTAGCTGCTGCCTCCTGTTTGATCTTTTTGCCTACCAGAGTGGCATTCCTTGACCATGCTAAGTAAGCTCCTCATTCTTCTTTTTTTTCTGTTTGATTAACTTTTATTTGCAGGTAGCATAACTTGTCATAATCAATTCATTTATTAGTTTACTTTTTGTCTGTTTCCTTCACTGGACTGTGAGTTCCAGAGTTGGAGACCATGTCGTTTATTTGCCATTATATATACCCTTACCGAAAATATATATATATTTTAACAATTCACTCCTTTTTAGTTTAAGTTAATTAAAATTTGGAAAACCTCGTGACAATTCTTCAAATGGTTAAATACAGAATTACCATATGATCTGTGCTTAAAATTAAAACATATGTAAAGTTAAAACTGACGTGTATTGTCTTTGGATAAGCTAGACACACGCCAACTTGCCATAGCCTGTGGAAAGATAGCCTTCCTCTGCTTGGTGAAATGGGCCTATTACTCCAGGTAAAGAGTGTACTTAAGCAACAGGTCTGTTGTTCATAACAGTTCTGAATCAGCTGTGTTCAATTCAGAACAGTTACTTTCATTACCCTACACCAGATAGCACTAAATACATGCATTGGTTAGGTTAATTCGTTTGATTATTTAAGGGTCTGCACTTGACCCTCCTGTGTCATTAGGGATATGATCCTGCTTAAAGTCAGATTTCTACAGGAGCTAATCTATTTTAGCAAAAGTGGTTTTATGGGAAAGGCTCCCAGTTGTTACTCGTTCTGTTAGGTGTATTCTGAGGTGTGCAAATCTGAGGCATTTGAACAGAGTAGCTCTTGGGCTCTGCTTGAAGTTTGTAGATCACTATGCACAAGAGTAAAATGTCTGGCCATTCTTAGAGGCGAGAGTATCAGTTCATAATAGTGTTTTGCCACATGTTGTCTTGATGTTAAGCACATGTGGATATTGTTTCAATCATATTACTACATAAAAGCCTTGCATATGTAATTTCTTAAGGTACCTTATGGTTTTTGTTGCTATAATGAATGGCTTTTTTGCTTACTGCATTTTCTAATTGGCTAGATGTATAGAAAAATTACTGATTTTTGTATGTTGATCCTATATTTGTATTTATATAGATACAGATTTTTAGCTCTGCTGAACTTATTCTGTAGAGTCCCTTGGGTTTTTGATAGACAGTTTTATCACATGCAAATTATGATAGTTTTGTCCCTTTACAATTTTTTGTGCATATTTTTTTCTTGATCTGGTTAGAACCTCCAGTGCAATACGGAATAGAAAAAATGATGATTAGCATCCATATCTTGGTTATGATTTTAAGGAGCCCACTTTTAATAACTTATTACTACATTTAAAGTTTGCTATAGAGTTTTGGTAGATTTTTTTTTTTAATCAGGCTTAAGGCCACATTCTCTTTTTTTTTAATTGAAGCATAGTTGACTTGCAATAGTATACCCTCAATTCATATTTTGAAATAATGTTAAATCATATCAAAACTTTTTTCCCCCAGATTAACTTGGGTGATGACATTTTTTTCACCCCCTTGTTTAATATTTTAAAATACTGAACTACAAAAGCAGATTTTCAGTTTTCTTTTAAAGACAGCTGGACTGATTGCTTTAATTTTACATAGGGTTTTTTTTTTTTTTTTTTTTTTTTTGCATCCATGCAACAAAAGTGAAATTGATCTAACACTTTTTTTTTCCAGTTCTTTCTGATTTTGGTACCAGCATTATCCTAGCCACATAAAATAAGCTGAATAGTTTTCCTTTTTTGTTTTGTTCTGTTCTTGGAAGCTGCTTGTAATCAGAAATCACTTGTCCATTGATTAAAATTGTGAAACTGGGTTTTGTTTTTTTTTTTTTTTGGCCTGTCAATTCACTTTCTTTAATAATTATTGCTTCCAGAGTAAATTTTGGTGATTTGCTACTTTTTTAGAAAGAAAAGGGACCACTTTGTGTATGTTATAAAATGTGTTAGCATACATTTATTCTAGTTATACTCTTACGTTTCAAGTCTTGACTCTCTATCATACACAAACCTTCTTTTGGGGACTTTCTGTCTTGCTGTATATATTTTACTGGTCTTTTCAAAGAATTATTTTCTGCTAATATATGTGGTTTAAAAATTTTTCATTAGTCATATCTTTATAATTTCTATCTTCTAATTGTGATGGACTAATTTTTTCTTTTTGATATATATCTTTTTATTTTTTAAGAAATACATTTAATTTCTGTATATTTCTTTCGAAGTACAGCTTATCAGTATTTAAGCACCTGTTTTGGTATATATTTCTTTTGTGGTTATTTAGTTTTAAATATTTTATGATTTTCATAGTGATTATTTTAGGAATGTGTTTTTGGTAGTTCCCAAGCATATATTTGCTTGTTTATTTTATTTTTGTTGTTTTAAAATTCATTTTTAATTGCAGTATGGTCCGAGACTATATATAATATTTATTTTCAAAAATGTATTGAAACTTAGTTGTGACCAGGTACTTGTTCAATTTTTGTAAATATTCTGTGTGTTCTTTGATAGAAAATCTATTTGTTGACTAGTATCTTAGATCAAGCTAATTTTGCTGTTCATAACGTTGGTTTCCTCACCATTTTTTCATACTAATTGTATTGGTTTCTGTTAGAGGTGTACTAAAATCAACTATAATCATAATTTTAAAAATTCTGTAAGTGTGTCCATTTTGGGGGGCTACATTGTTTGATTTATATAAATCCTCTAGATGAATAATTCCTTTCATTATTATGTAATATCTTTATATCTATTTTCATTCCTTTATTTTCAAACCTTTAATATCATTTAGCTTTATTAAGAACATTCCTTTTATATCCTCTCTGATAATAAGTGAATTTATATTATTTTGTTTATTAATATGAAGTTGTTTTGGCCTTCTTATTTTTTGTTTTCCATAATATGCCTTTTCTTTGTTTCTTTTCTGTCTTCTGTTGGTTGAATGAGTTTTTGTTGTCTTTATTTTTCCTTTACTAGTTTGGAGAGACCTTGGAATGCTTTAATTTGGTTTCTGTAGTCTGCCAAGTTAGATAATACTTATTTCCTCTTTGTTTTGAATACCCTCTACCTATCATTTGTATATTCTGTGCTGATTTATTACCATGTTTTCTCGTTTCTTTGTATCATGATTCTTTTTTTTCTAAGTTCAGTTTCCTCTTACTGCAGCATAGACCATTCATTGTTTCTCTCTGTAAAAATCTGTCTTAAATTCTCCAGTCCCATCTGAAATTTTTGTTACTTTGCGCTTAATCTTCAGATACAGTTTAGCTGAATATAGAATTCCAAGTAGCTAGTTTTCCCTCACCGACAGTCCATTAAAAATACTGTTTCATTGCCCATTGCCAGTTGTTGAGCCATCTACTGTCAGCTTCTTAGTCATGAAGGTAGAATATTTTTCTCTCTTGTTTTTAAATATTTGCTTTGGTAATTTAAAGAACATTTTCCTTGTCTTTGAAGTTCTGCAGTTCTGCTATGATATGTACAGGTGTAAATTTTTCTTAATTTTGCTTGAGATCCGTCATATCTTCATTTCTGGAAGATTCTCAGCATTAGCATTATCTCTTTTTTAAAAACATCATATTGTCTTTGTTTTATGTCTCTTGGTATATTCTTGAAACTTCACGTATTTGTCATCTTTCTCCTGTTTATTGAGGTATACTTGATTTATAATATTAGTTTCAGGTGTATAACAGTGATACAAAATGCTTATTAATTATACTCCATTTAAAATTATTACAAAATATTACGTATATTTCCTGTGCTAGAAATATATCCTTGTAGCTTATTTATTTTATGCATAGCAGTTTTTACCTCTTAATCCTCTGTCCCTATCTTGTCTCTCTCTCCTTCCCTGTCTCCATTGGTAACCACTAGTTTGTTTTCTATATATGTGGGTCTGTTTCTGTATTGTTAAACTTACTAGTTTGTTGTATTTTTAGATTCCACATATAGGTGATAATACACAGTATTTCTTTCTCTGTCTGACTTATTTCGCTAAGCATAATACCCTCCAAGTACATTCATGTTGTTGCAGATGGCAAAATTTCATTCTTTTTTAATGGCTGAATGGTATTCCATTTTGTGTGTGTAAGTGTGTATATATATTTTTATTATATTTTATGTATCTATTTTTATAGATCACATCTTATCCATTCATCTGTTGGTGGATACATGTTGTTTCCATGTCTTAGGTATTGTAAATAATACATGAACATTGTGGTACATGTATCTTTTTGAATTAGTGTCTTTGTTTTCTTTGGCTATCTACCCAACAGTGAGATTACTGGGTCACATTGGAGTTCTGTCTTTAGTTTTTGAGAAACTGCCATACTGTTTTCCACAGTGACTGTACCAATTTACATTCCTACGAAGAGTATACAAGGGCCCCTTTCCTCCGCATCCTTGCCACATTTGTTGTTTGTTGTCTTTTTGATGATGACCATTCTGACAGCTGTGAGGTGATGTCTTACTGTAATTTTGATTTTCATTTCTCTGATGATTAACAGTCTTGAGTATCTGTTCATGTGCCTGTTGGCCATCTGTATGTCTTCTTTGGATAAATGTCTATTCACGTCTTCTACCCATTATTAAATTGGGTTGTTTGGGGGTTTTTGACACTGAATTGTATGAACTGTGATATATGTTTGGATATTAAACTCTTGTTGGTTATATCATTTGCAAATATTTTCTTCCATTCAGTAGATTGTTTTTCATTTTGTCATTGGTTTCCTTTTCTCTGCAAAAGCCTTTAAGTTTAATTAGGTCCATTTTGTTTTTTTGTTTCCTTTGCCTTAGAAGATAGATACAAAAAATATTGCTGTGATTTGTGTCTTAGAGTGTCCTGCTTATGTTTTTTTCTGGAGTTTTACGGTTTTCAGTCTTTAATCCATTTTGAGTTTATTTTTGTATATGATGTGAGAAAATATTGTGATTTCATTCTTTACTTGGAGCCGTCCAGTCTTCACAGCACCACTTATTGAAGAGACCGTCTTTCCCCATTGTATATTTTTGCATAAAAAAGAATAAAAATACCTAGGAATAAATCTAAGGACGTAAAGGACCTGTACTCAGAAAACTGTAAGACACCGATGAAAGAATTTGAAGATGACACAAAAAGAAAGACTTCATGGATTAGTAGAATTAATATTGTTAAAATGACCATACTACCCAAGGCAGTCTACAGATTCATTGTGATCCCTATCAGAATACCAATGGCATTTTTCACAGAACTAGAACAAATAATTTTAAAATTTGCATGGAAACACAGAAGACCCTGAATAACCAAAACAATTTTGGAAAGAAGAGAGATGGAGGTTTCACACTCCCTGCTTCAGGCTATACACAGCACATCTCTTCAAATATTGACATTTCCTCCTCCTCTGGGATTTCCTTCTGCCGTGTCTATTAGGTAGATATAAGTCTGTCTTTGTCATATAGTCTGTCTTCAATGGATGTTAACCTCTCTTTTGTATTTTTATCTTTCTGTTTCTTTGTGCCTCCTTGAAGGTGATTTCCTCATATTTATCTTCTAATTCATTCATTTCCTTCTTCAGTTCATTCTGTAGTTCAATTTACCCAGTGAGTTGATTTTTTAATTTCAGTGACTGCTTTCATTTGTGTAATTTCTATTTGGTTCTTTTCCAAATTCAGTGTTCTTTGAATATGTGTCTAGAATGCTTGGTTGTTGTATAATTGTTTTTATTCTCTTTTTTTAAAAAGAAAAATGTTATTTAAAATTCTTTCTCAGATTGTTTTATTATCCTCTGTTCTTAGGGTACAAGTTTTGTTACATCTGCTGATTTTCCCTCTTGGGGACTTGTTTCTTAATGCAATTTGTTACCTTTGTGAAGTCATCTTTAGCAGAATTTGCTTTCTGAGAGAGTTCATATGTTCTAGATGAGTAAATGTCCCTAAGGGTGGTTTTGTATTTAACTTTATTGGTTGATTAGAGTTTTCACTGGCTCTCAGCCAACTTTTCTATATTAAAGTTTTGTCATAGGGTCCCTAAACCATCTGGTAAGATGAACTTGCACTGCAGTCTTGTGTGCTCTAATTACTCACAAGAGAATCTTTTCCCTACGTGGCTCTAGTTTCATTTCCGTTCACCTAAGGTTACGGTTAGTGTTTTTGTCGTCTGTGGTTCGCAGGTGTAGCCCTTCATGATGCTCTCATGTGCGTCAGTTTCTAGCTGTTGAGCTGTTTTGGCTTCTGTTCCTGTTTACTGCTCTCATTTTGAGTTGCTGCTTTATTTTTAGTGCCAGGGTGTTTTCCTCGCCTGAGATTTGACTTTAACAGTATTTCCTCCATTACGTTTTATCCAGCATTTCTATGGGTTTGGAAGAGAAAAATAGCCTTTTGAGTTATCTCAGTATTTGCTATATTGTCCAGAAAGTTCCAATGGTTCTTATTAGGGAAATGTGAAAAATCAGGTAAAGGCATCTTAAATACAACTTTAAGTCTTTGTTAGATATTTTTCTTTTGATTAACTCATTCTAAGATATCAAAATATTTCTTGAAAAATCAGGTAGTTTTAAGAAGGGATATCATACTGCTTTTTCTCTTCCTGGGAGTTGAGGGTGGTCATCACTGGTTTGTGTTACTTCTGAATCACATATGTAAAAAAACAAACAAGATATCTGATTTTAAAAATTTCTTAGTATATTTTCTCTATAAAACTTAAGAAGGGCCTCGAAGGTCTAGAAATGTGACCTGTGAGTAGAATTAAAAAGATATATGCTTTTGAAGATGTTTATTAAAGTGTTAACTTTTGAAACTGAGAAGGGGAGTTGAACTAACAAGAGGAACAATTTAGTATATTATCTTAATTTCAACTTATTAGAATATTTCATTGCCATTGAAGGCATTAATTATAAAGACTGTATAGAGATAAACATATTCTATCTATATTATGGAAAATAGTACAAAATTGTGTATATACTGCAGATGAAAATTAGAAGGGAATATTAAAAATAAAAATTGGATATGGTGGTAGGATTATGAACAGTTTTTCCTTTAAAAACAGTTTCCTTCAATGGCATTACCATTCTTACAGTTGTAGTGGGGCCAAATAGTATTTCCTTTCTTTGCTAGTTTCCAAATAGAATGAAAAAGAAAAGGACTGCTAGGTAAAGCTAAAAATAATCACCTCTATTTCTGATGAAACTGATATTGAAGTGTCTAGCCAAGGTGTGAGCCACTTCAGGTCTGCTCACTAAACCCCGGATTTACCTCCCCAGTCACAGGAACCCCAGATGAAAACAGGCCTCTCCCCAGCTCTGCCCTACTCCTGTTCTCAGTAGGAGTTGATCCCAAGAAGATGGAGAGTGGAACTGAGTTGAACCCACCCAGTTTATTCTTCCCAAATAAGTCATTCCACCTGAAGGGCCAGAGACAGGCTAGGAGTTACACTATTGAATTTCCACCACAAAGAAGAAAGAATCATGGGGATTTGGAGTTAAGTTTTCTAATTATGCTAACTCTAGTTATGTTAATTTTAGAATAAAAATATCATGTGTATGTTTTGGCATTTGCTGGTTCACTAAGTGTAGTCACAGAAATGTAATTACTTTTTCTTTTATGTTGCAGTCTTCAGTATATTCCAATTACTAAATTTTTTTCTGCTTTTAGGCGTTTAAATGCAGAATTAGAGGCAAAAACGGCTGATCTTGTTCGACAAGCCGAGGAAGTAATAGTAAGTAAATGTACAATTATTAGTAGTTCTATGTAAATACTAGTTTTTTTAGTTTTTATTTTGATGTATAACATTCATACAAAAAAGTGCCCAAAGCATAAATTTTCTGCTCAGCGAATTATCATAAATTGAACATCAATATATGCATAGATATGTGTATATGTGCATGTATATGTTTTTGATAAGCACACATTTTCTAAAAGCCACTGAAAGTGTTTTCCATTTAGATACTCCAATGATCTTATTAATAAGGACATTAATATTTAATAGTATTTCCTCCTATTTTAAGATTAATATTTGAGGATAGCTATATAGAATTAGTACTGGTAATTCAGTAAGAGAAGAAATGAAATGGTCTCCAGACACAAGTTGAATAAAAGATAACAATTATCACTAACACTCAGATGGTAATTTGTTTCTTAAACTCAGCAGTTGGATAAAACTCAAATTCTTAGGGCTAGAACACAATCAGATTTATAGTCAGGAAAAATGTAGCGAGGTTATCTCACTAGACAATAAAAGCATGTTTTGCCCCATTCTGACTACTAAAGTGGTTATTCCTATTTTAAGCGTTCCTCCTTAAATGTCAGCATTCCCACTATTGATAGGATATAGTAGTATTCCTTAGAGGAATAAAGTGGTTGCTTTCAAACTGTTTTCAGTTTTTAGTCTAATTTAATTATAATTATCTTTCATTTAAATCACACCCCACCCCACTTTGGAGTTGATGTAGGCAGGAAAGGGTAAGCAGTATTTTATTTTAATGCCTTATACACATCCATCATTGTTTGTTACGTTAGGAATGAGAAACGTATAACCTTTCAGGTAATATATTTAGATAATAGTTACAGACTTTGCTAGTTGCATTTGTAATTATGTATTTTACTAAAAAATAAATATATTTATTACATCTTTTAGTTTTTGTCATTGTCCAAAGAGCAGGGAAATATTTGAACAGAGAAACCCAGTACTGGAGTAGAATGAGGGATTCATCATGTATTCTGCTCAGAGTCCTCAAATGGATATAACTTTTGCCACATTGAATTTTTGTTTTCTCACTTTCATTTCTTGATATATCCAAAAGCTTTCAATCTTGGTGCTTCATTTTTAGCACTTTCATTTCTATGTGGTCTTCTTAATGTTGAAGTTTGCTTGATTTGAGACAAGTTTTTCTACCGGTTAAATAGATTTATGTTTTCAATTCTTACTGATTTCCTTTGCATGTTACACAAGATGCAAGACTCTAATGTAGTTGGGAAGCAGGAGTCAAATGAGATCATATAAAGGCACTGACATTCTTACGATTTTCCCTTAGAATTGACTTTCTTAAACGAGAATGAGTGAAAGGTGAAACTACATTGTCAGAGACCTTAGTTTTATACCATAGTTTTTAGAATTCTGTGCCTTGATTTTATAGAAATTTTGGACAACTCTGAAATGATTAATGATCAGAAAGGCACTTGAATATATCCTAGTTTTGTGGGGTTTTTTCTATATGACTTATCTTTACTCATTTAACTAGAGAGATCAGCAAGAAGAAAGATCTAAGTCTATTTCAACACAAATTAAATCATATGAAGAGGAAGATGATTACAGTTTAAGGTAAGTAATTAAATTCTCAAATACCTTAAACATTTTTTTTTTACTGGATAAATGCTTGAAGATTTTTTTTTTAAATTAGGGTATAATTGATATACATTATATTAGTTTTAGATATGCAGTATAATGATTCAATATTTGTATATATTGTGAAATGATCACTACAATAAATCTAGTTAATCCATTACCATAAATAGTTACAGAATCTTTTTCCCTTGTGGTGAGGACTTTTTAGATCTACTCTTTTAGCAGCTTTCAAATATGCAGTACAGTATTATTAACTATAGTCACCATTCTGTACATTACACCCCCATGACTATTTTATAATTGGGAGTTTGTACCTTTTGACTTCCTTCACCCATTTCACCTACTCCTAACTAATCAGCTTCTGGTAACCACTAATCTGTTCTCTGTATCTGCAAGCTTGCTTTTGCTTGTTTTTAGATTCCACATATAAGTGAGATCGAGTAGTATTTATCTTGCTCTGACTTATTTCATTTAACATAATGCCCTCAGGGTCCATCCATGTTGTCACAAATGGCAAGATTTCATTCTTTTTTATGGCTGAATAATATTCCTGTATATAGGTACATATCTCACTTTTTTTAACCCATTAATTTGTTGATGTACATTTAGATTGTTTTCATATCTATTTTAAATAACATTGTAAATAATGTTGCAGTGAACGTCAGGGTACATATATATTAAAAAATCAGTTTTTTTTTTAATTTTCTTTGGGTAAATACTCAAAAGTGGGTTTGCTGTATCATATAATAGCTCTGTTTTTAATTTTTGAGGAACCTCCATACTGTTTTCATAGTGGATGCACCAAATTACATTCCACCCAACAATGTACAAGGGTCCCTTTTTCTCTGCAGTCTTGCCATCTCTTGTTATCCCTTGTTTTTTTGATAATAGCCATTCTTACAGGTGTGAGGTGATACCTCACTGTGGTTTTGATTTGCATTTCTCTGATGATTAGTGATGTTGGGTATTTTTTCATGCATCTGTTGGCCATCTGTGTGTCTTCTTTGGAAAAGTATCTCTTCAGATATTTTGCCTATTATTTAATCAGATTATTTTTTTTAAATTGAGTTTTGTGAGTTTTTAAAATATATTTTGGACAGTAATCCAAATCCTTTATCAGATATATGAGTTGCAAACATTTTCTCCCATTCAGTAAGTTACCTTTTCATTTTGTTGATGGTTTTCTTTGCTGTGCAGAAACTTTTTAGTTTGGTGTAGTTCCATGTGTTTATTTTTGCTTTTGTTGCCTTTGTCTTTGGTGTCAAATCCAAAAAAAAATCACTGAAACTGATGTCAAGGAGCTTACCATATATGTTTTTCTTGCAGAATTTTTATGGTTTTAGGTTTAACATTCAAATCTTTAATCCATTTTGAGTTAATTTTTGTGTATGGTGTAAGATAGTGGTCCGTTTTCTTTTTTTTTAAATGTGGCTGTTCAGTTTTCTTATCACCATTTATTGAAAAAAAGACTGTCCTTTCTGCATTGTATATTCTTGGCTCCTTTGTCATAAATTAATTGAGCATATATGAGTGCGCTTATTTCTGGGCTCTTTATTCTCTTCCATTGATCTATGTCTCTGTTTTTATGCCAACACCATACTGTTGTGATTACTATAGCTTTTATTATAGTTTGAAATCAGGGAGAATACCATTTTGTTGGATAGTGTATGTGGACCTGTTATTATATAACATCTTTTTGCATGTAAGTATTAGGAATCTATAATTTGAAGAATAATATAATACATAAAATACTAATGTTTGGGGACTTACACCAATCAGACACACTGTAAATCTTTTGCCTATACTTTATCTTGTTTAATTTTCAAAGTAAATATTACTGTCTTTATTTTAAAAATGAGGAAACTGCAGCTTAAAGAAGTTCAGTAGCTTGCCCAAGGACCTATAGATGGTATGTGATTTTACTGCTATCCAAACTACAGTTGGTAAGATTTCTAAACCTGTCTTCACATAATAGATTACTTTTCTATTAAAATTCTATGTGAAGATTAGGTAAAAATAAATAAACTAGTAAAAAATAAGATATATTAGATGACTTTTCCCTTGGATTTCTTGTGAAGTTTAGATACGTCAAGAAATTAGGGAACCAAAAAATACTTAGGAATAAATTTAACAGGACAAGAACAGGCTCTGTTTGAATAAACCTGCAAAATCTTATAGCAGAGGCATTGGTGATCACCAAATCTTCTTGTCTGTTGCTATGACAGAAGTCAAATTACTCTCTTCCAAGTCTAAGCAGAGTCAGCTTGAAACTCTCGCTGCCTCTTCCTCTGCCACGATAAGTGAAAATTTAGTTGGTGAAGCCTCCCACTGGTAGACTGTGTACTCATGCAGAACATGTGGGAAAAAGGACCCTCTCTCCCTCTCTGTTGTTTTGAGTGTGTTAAGCCATTGAGATTTGGGGGTTAATATCCTAGCCTATCTTAACTAATATAGCAATTGGTACTGAGAGTCAGGTGCTGTATAACAAATAGTCCAGAAGTGTGGCTTTAGCTTAGTAGTTAGGTGGTACCAGCAAAGAAACTGATTTGGAGGCTGGAAAGATAGAGGAATATTGTTCTGTAGTGGCAATAAATTCAGTAAGACTGTCACCTTTCATAAATTAGAAGGTTGAACAGATGTCTGATGAACTCTAGGGGAAGAGGTTGGAAAACAGTGTTAGTAGTATGTGCTGTTAATATTAGCTGTATTTAGCATGGTATTACAAGAAAGAGACAAGCTTGGGAAAGAATTGGCTGTTTGGAAGCAAGAATGAAAAAGAATGTGGAAATTCTAGGAATTAGAGACCATGTAATATTGGAAAAGTCATCTGCTTCTAATTTTGATGAGGTCTAATTTACCTTTTTGTTTTTTCTTTTGTTACCTGTGCTTTTGGAGTCATTCATATCTAAGAATCCGTTGCTAAATCCAGGGTCATTTAAGATTTACCTCTGTTTTCTTCTAAGAGTTTTATAGTTTTAGCTCTTACATTACATCAGGTCTTTGATCTGATTTGAGTTAATTTTTTTGTATGTATGAGATAAGGGTCAACCTTCATTCTTTGGCATGTGGATATTTGTCTCAGCATCATTTATTTGAAAGACTATTCTTTCCTCCATTGAATGGTCTTGGCACCCTTGTCAGAAATCACCTGACTAGAGGTTTATGACATGTTTTTATTTTTGGACTCTTAGTTCTATTCTGCTGATCTGTATATCAGTTCTTAGGCCAGTATCGCACTGTCTTGATTACCTTGTTTTGTAGAGTTAGCTGCTTTTAGACCTCAAAAATTATGAGATAAAATCGATAAAATGTTTGAGGAACAAAAGCCTGTTAAAGCTCATCCTTGAGGCAAAGATCAGACTAAAGGTAGTCTTCACAACTACTGATAAAACTTTCCAATGGGTTAAGGCTTTTCGGGCCAAGGATCATATTAAATGGCACCTTGTGAAACTATCCAGTTGGGTACAATGGCTTAAGGCGAAGATCTAACTAAAGGTAAGTCTCCTCATGGAGGCCTGACAGCCTCAGAGTAATCCATTTTTAAATGGAGGTTTTTTGGGGAGAAGAAGGGAGAAGGAGAGGTGTTCAGAGTAAACAGTCTTGAAAAGAACTCTTGAGTGTGTTAATGGCACATGGAACTGATTGGAATCAATATGTAAGAAACCCACGAATTTTTGAGAGAGTTGTATCAACAAAGAAACTTTAAGAGTAATGGACTAAAATAGTTTGTGATTGTTTAAATCTTAAAATAGCTATTAGTCCTCTCAGTCTTCTAAGATGAAGCAGCCTGTGAGAGTTGCACACCCCTAAGAGAGTATAATGTTTAAACACCTTAGAGGCCTTGGAAACAAAAAAGAAATGTTACTTAAGTGGCAGTATATTTGACTCATATTTGAAACATTGGGACATTATTCACTTACTCAAAAACAATTATTGCATACAATCCAGCAATTTCCCTCCAGCTGTATACCCAAGAAAAATAAAGACATAAGTCCAAACAAAAACCTGCATGCAAGTGTTTCTAGCAGTTTTATTCCTAATTGCCAAAAATTGAGAACAACTCAAACATTCATCAAATGGTGAATGGATAAACAAATTATGGTATATCCATGCAACTGAACACTACTTGGCAATTAAAAGCAATAAACTACTGATACAGCAACCACAGAGATGCTGAGTGAAAGAAGCCAGATTGATAATATATATCTTGTATGATTTCATTTATTTGACATTCTGGAAAAGGTAAAACTAGAGGGACAGTAATTGGATTAGTGGTTTTGTGGGACTTGGGGGGAGGGATTAACTACAGAGGGGCAGAAGGGAATTTTTTGGGATGATGGAAATATTCTCTGTCTTGGTTGTTGTGGTTACAGGACCATATAAGTTAGTAAAAATTTATAGAAATGTACACTTAAAAAGGATTTATTTTACTATGTGTAAATTATTATCTCAGTAAACCTGAAAAAAAATTTTTTTTGAGTACTATTAGTGCCAGGTCAAAATAAATTTTGAACACAGTAGTGTACTGGTGGTACAATGGTGAGTGAACAGACCAGGTCCTCCTCCCAAGGAGTTAATGCCTCATGTGTTGCTTTGTATTCAGTAAACAAAAAGATTGAAATGATGGTAACAACTGCTAATCCCTGGTTTCTGTTGAAGCAAGTGAGAGACTGATTTTACAAGCATGGAAATAAATCTGTTGATTTTCTTTTACTAAATTTTTCTTAAGTGCAAAATGGTGATGACACCTCTGTTTACCTAGACCCGGTGGCCTTTTTTTTTTTTTTTTTTTTTAAATGTTACTGTTTGAACAGATGGCTTTTACCATGTAAAACATGGCACTTGACTATTGGGAATTGCTGAAGATGGAAGGTAATCCTGTAAAGAGACAGTCCATTTTAAGATGGAACAATGATAATTGACCTAAGTGATTATAGTCAGGCAGTATTTATTGAAATAGGTCTTCAACATCCAGGGTTACTCTAGGAATATAATAGGGAAACCAGGCTTCAGTTTCTCGATAGTACAGCATAAGTGTCCTTCAGTCTGCTGGAAGCAAGGTTTACCATACAAATTATTTTAATCATATTACAAACTTCCATGGAGAAGTTTAACAAAAATAATCTGAATACTGTGTTTTAGTTCATTTTTCATGGAAATACACTAACAAAGTAATAGCACTCTGCTAAACCTGAGGGAGACAGAACTGTTAAATGTCTGTTGGTATGATGTGTAGATGGTGGTGGGTGGGGGGAGATGGAAGATGCAGAAAATGGAAGGAAATGGCAAGTATTAATTTAAGATGAGTGTGATTAAAGAGGACACTTAAAATGTGTGTAAAATTTGGAAACTTGTCATATGTGACAATGATTCTTTAGTCTCAGTAATTTTAAGACATATTGAAAGCCTCTTTTTCCCTCCCAGAGTGATTTGTAGTTCTTTAAGAGGCTGTATTTAGTACCTATCTTAAATGTATCTTTGTGTTTAATATTGAAAAAAAAAAACCTATGTATATCTAGTAGGCATAGGTGGCATCTGATGGAAAGTAATTTTGTTTTTATGTTCTCTACTTTGGTTAGGAATTCTCAGTGCATATGATAGAGTTTTTGGATTTTTTTTCCCCCAAAGCAATGATAGATTATGGACTGACGTCGTAGATATTTAGAAATATTAATACATGTGTTGGGGATGATCTAGAAAATTGACCAGGGGTAGGCAGGCTTTTCCTATAAAGAACCAGATGGTGAGTATTTTTGGATTTGTGGGCTCTGCAGTCTTCATTGCAACTACAACTTGGTTGTTGTAGTGTGAAAGCAGCTGTGGACAGTGCAGACCCCCATAAACATTCCTTGTTTTAAACTACAAACGTATTTTGAAAACTTTTTGCATAAAAGTGAATTGTGTTTTAGATGTGCTTATATATTTAGCAAATATTTATTTAGTGCCAATTTAAGAGCTGTGTGCCAGGTACTATGCCAAGTACTAAGCATAGAGCAGTGAACAAGGCAGACATGGTTCCTACTCTTATGGAGTTCGTAATGTGATGGGGAAAACACACATTGACCAAGTGTTTAAATGCATAAGACAAAGGATAACATTTGAGTAGCCTCAATAAAAAGCCATGTGGTGAATCATTTTGTAAAATAGATCCCTGTGTGTAGCCAATAATCATTCCCTATGATTACCATTCGTTAAAATTAGTGCTGCATTTTCCTACAAAAATATTGGCATTATAGTATATCTTCTCAAAGGCAAATTATGTAATCAAAGCACTTTTCTGGTTTGTGACACATTCAAAATAAATTAACATATGTGTAATTAGAATTATAGTGAAGTCTATTTGATAGTTATGTATTTTTCCTTCCAAACATAATTGCTGTTGAGTTTTGTTATGTCTCAGTTTATATCACCTTTTATTAATATGATCTTTATTTTTTATCTGTAGAGGTCCATTATTGTCTGAAGGGACAGTTCATTTACATTCAGAAACTAAGGTATGAAATCAAACTTTTTGTGAATGTGATTACATTCTGTAGAATTTAGGTTGTTTTTTAGACTTTTGCTAGACAAAACAGAGAAGGAGTATGACTCTAGAAATAGACTACGAGTCTTGCTATTCAGAAGAGATGCCTTTATGAAATGTTGCTCATAAAATAAATTGAATCCTTTTTTGTCTCTTAATTTCCCTGAACAATTTGGAGATTCATTGGAAAAAATTCTGAGTGAAATTAGTCTGTTATCTAAGAATTTTTAGTTTTCTCCCTGAAGCCCAAATTTACTAGATAGAAGATCTGAAAAAGAAAAGTATTCATATATAAAGGTGATTTGAAAGGTTCATTCATTCAAATATTGAATATTAAATATTCATCAAATATGTTAAACAGTGTAGAGATCTCTGTTGCAGGTGTCGGGCCTGCTTGGATGTACGAGTTCCCATGGGAGTGTAGACCCAGGGCACAGTTTACGTGGAGGCCTGTCTGAAGAACAGTCAGTGAGGAGAGTAAAACTCTGTGAATTGGAACATCCCCTTGAACGTTCCACTAGCTGGCTGAATATCCTTGAATCTGTGGGACTTGTTTTCTTACATTTGCATCACTTAGTCCTAGTGATAACTAGGTCTTTTCCAGCTAAACAGTTCTGGATTCCTTCAAATACAGTTTGGTTAATTCTGTGACAGTAGCAGTTCTTCTGCATAGCAAACTAGCAGTTCTGTGTACCATGAAATTGCTTTCCTTGGCAAGGGATTAGAATCTAATTAATTAATCAGTAGTTTAAATTCTTTCCATGTAGCCAAAGACCAAAAACGTTGATACAATAAACAAAGGTCAAAACAAACTACACTCTTCAAGTAAAGGAAAGAAAAAAAATTCAAGGTATAGTACAGTTTTAAAATTATTACTTTTTTTAGTTTTATAATTCACAGTACCATTGTTTTTAATTATTAAGCTCTTTCTGTTTCTCCAGATCTTTTTATACCCAAAATATACAAACTTATACCATACATATCTTATCCAATTTAATAATTTAAAATATTTTCTACTCAGAAATGTCTTGCAGCAGTTAATGAACATTTTGTATTATTCTCATAAGCAAAATTGCCACATTTCAAATTTTTTAAATGTTATTTTTAGTTCAGTATTTTCTTAGAACTGAGACTAGAACCTTGATATCTTTCTTTGCCTAGTTCTCTTAAATAGATTAAATAGTCTTACACTTTTTGAACACCATGCATTATTGTGTATATTGAGTTAGAGAATGATTTTGGCATGCTCTAAGACTATGGTATAGTTATAATTTACATTCTGTTGTCTTTGGTGTTAAAGAATTCAGGAATGTGTTTAGTATTTTAAGCATAAAAGGGGGACTCAAGAGGCTCTTTAGGATGGATAGTAGACCTAGAAAAGGAGGGTCACACCTACAGTGGATTGTACCAATCAGCTTCTTATTCACAGTAAATTACTAAATTTATATGTCTATTGTGTACCCAGATTGATAAGTGCATTATGATTCTGGAAAAAATCTTTGCTAGTTCTTGTGTCTTTTAATTGGCTAAGTAACATATTTGTTTTTTGAATAAAAGAGAGAAAAAAATAGAGTGAAAGGATAAAGAAGAAAAATCTAAAATTGATAGAAGGAAATTGAACGTACACTACATACATAAGTACATACACATACATAACTGGAAAGAGTTATCTTATTTTCAGACTTCAAGTTTACATTTTAAATAAAAGGATTGCGGGGAGGGTATAGCTCATGCTTAGCATGCATAAGGTCCTGGGTTCAACCCTCAGTACCTCCTCTAAAAATAAATAAATTACCTTAAATAAAAGGTTGTTTTTCCAAAAAAAATTCTAAAGCCTTTGCTTATGTATTAAATATGAGTTAGGCTTTAAAGTAAGTAAAAAGTTAAAACTAAACGTGTGGAAACAAACTTGATGGGTTAGGCCTGGCCCATATCTCAAGCCTTTTGAAGTGACTCTTAATTCATATTTCTTCCTTTCTTAAAAAATATCAATTTTTTAGTAGACTTTGACCCTGCTTAGAACTAGTGTTTCTTTTGGTGGAAAAAAATGTAGAGTTTGAGCTAAAAACTGTTGACTCTGTAATTCTTTCTCAAGAGATGTTATTCTTCATTGTTTGCAGAATTATGGCTAGAACGGTACCAGTTCTTACAGTTCTTCTCCAGTGGCATGTAAAATTAAAAGCCACAGGCTGGATTTGACCTAGGAGAACAAGTTCAATACTCTTAGTTTTAATTTTTGCTTGTTTTGGAAGTGTTGGGCTAAAGCAAAATTTGGGTTTTTTCAGCATCAGTAGACAATTGCACAATGGTAAGGCAGAGAGAACTCATTTATAGATGGGAAAGGAAGGTGGGAGGGCTAGAGTATACAAAGACTTTCCATTAGCTGAGTTGTTTGCCAGGGCGGAAGAGGAGTCTACATGCTTTTGGGCTCTGCTGGTGTCACAGGGTGTGTAAGCTCCCCCCTTCTGGTCCTCTGACTGTTTAATTGAGGTTTTTGTTTATTAATTTTTTATATTGGCAATATCTAGACTAACTGGCATCATAAAGCCTTCTCTAGCTCTGTGGTTCTGTGATTCATAAAGATTGAAAGTCTGCTAAGTGTCTTGTAGTATAAGCCCTTAAAAGTATCAATTGTAGATTTCATCATAAATTTAAAATTTACAGTAATTTTCATCTGCTTTGTTTTTGGATAATAGTCATCTTGGAGTCTTAGCTCCTTTTTATATTAACATATAATACACAGTGTACATAAATATGTTTTGTTTTGTTTTGTTTTAGTATAAAATTGAAATACTCTGATGTACAAACTGCCAATGATGTTGCCATTCCGGAGGATTTCTCAGACTTCTCTCTTGCAAAAACAATTAGCAAAATTGAAGGGCAACTGGAGGAAGAAGGCTTACCTGATGTTATAGATGATGATATTTTTTGTGGTGTTAGTAAAGACATTGGAACAGGTAGGGGTTTTTGTTTATTTTTATCCTTACATCACAATTACATATTAGGAACTATTTTTCTCCCATTTAAGACATATATTGTGATGTCTTGCATTTGTTTCAGAATCATCTAGTAAGACTTAGTGGTGGGTGAATGAGTGGGATTATAGATGAAATAAAATTGGCTCTGAGTTAATAATTGTTGAAAATAGGTGATAGGTAAGTAGGGTTTCATTGAACTAGTCTCTCCACTTTTGTATATGTTTGATATTTTTCATTATAAAAAGTAAAAATAAAAGAGGCTATCTAGTATTGGTTTCATTGACCACTTTTCAACTCAGGTTAAGTGGCCCATAGCTTATCATGCAAACACTGAAATACTTTTTTAAAAACCAGATTTCTTTGAGTTCCTTTCATTTCATGTTACTATATTCTACTTATTGCTATGTTAAGTCAACACATATTAAAGGATAACTGAGTTATTAATGTAGCATCAGATAAAATAAACAAGTTTTCTAATTAATAATCTTTCTTATAAACTCATTCTCTGTATACCACTAGAAAAAAAATACTAAGTTTAGATCATCTAAAAACATTGTTAGTTACCGGTGAGACCTCTGAAATTAGTGAATTATGAGGAGCCACCTATGCTAATGTAAACCAAAAATGAGACAGTTGAGTATGTATGAACATAGTTAATGCTGAACTCTAATTAATTGTGGTTCAGGCAAACCACTTAGCCCCTCTGTAATAGCATAGCAATTTCTTTGAAAATATAGCAGTTTGTATTAGATGATCCTGAAGTTTATCTTTAAAGTTTTCTGATTCTATGAGGATCATAATAATTTACATGTGTAATGATTATTGTGCTGCATGCTAGTCATAAACAATTCATTTATGCCTTTATTACATTTATTGACCTATGTAAGCCTTCTGGGGGCTAATTGTTAGGAGCGAAGGTAAGTGAAAACGGAAGTTACCTTTATGCCTCTGTTAAGATGCCTTCAAGGACACAATGGTCAGATGTTGGCTGTTTTTTCAGTACACAGTCACGCATGGCCTTGTTACAGAGCTCCTCCTCCCAGGTACAGGGAATGAGCACAGACTGCCTTAAATTGCTGCTTTTTTTCTTTTCGCTGAATTGCCTCTGCCACTTTGCACCCCTCTCTTCTCTTTTCAGAATCTTTGGCTTAGGTATCTTGCCTTTTAGGGGAGTTTTCACTTACTCCACATGATTGCCCAGAATGACTGGGTTATATATGCAGGAGCAAAGAACAAAAATGTAATTTAGTAGCACAGACTGCTTTGTAAAACAGAGATTGGAGTGGGAGGGGAGAGGAGGTTAATGCTGTGGACCTCCAGAGACTCAGCTCCTTACTGGTAACACTGAGATTAGAGTTGGGGAGAGAAAGAGATGGGACAAGTTGTGCTCTCCCATTGTTTCTTCCTTCTTTTCCCCTAGAGACCAAATGCTGCAAACTTAACGCTTCTAAGTTTATCATTTCCTTTCTATCCCCTGCTAACCTGGAGTTAGTTGCATCAGGGGCTAGAAGGATTGCTGAGGCTAGAGAAATCTAGGTGGGTTGGAGCCAACCATAGTTGATCAGCTCCGTGGTGACACAGGAAACACTTCAGAAGGAGAGCTTTGAAACAGGAAGTGTGTATGGAGATTTTTATGCTCTGCAGGATTTATGCTGACAACTTCTCAGAGACTCTTCAGAGTTGTTTATTCTAGATAAGCTCCATGAAAGCAAAGTTTGTATTATAATGTCCGTATTATGCCTGGAACATCTTTTAAATGACTGAATGAATTATGAGTGAGTTCTAAGTTCAGTTTTCACTTTATTTACTTTTATAGGCCTAAAAACCGCAAAGATTTACTTACACTATAGAATAAAGAAGTTTTGCTAGCAAGGAAGTACCAAAAGTAGAGCTTAATGAGGGTTTGTGGGAGCAAGCTTTGGCAGTAAGGTATTAGTGTATTTTTTTTTTGCTCTGAGACATAAACACTACCTTTTAACTTCTGTGAAATCAGAGTGTATGTTACAGTCAGTGGCATTTTAGAATCACAGTGGCTGATTTTGAGGTTGAGTTTTGCTAGGGAGGATTTGTGTTTGCCTCTGTCAAACACTTGGGGGCATTACCAACCTGAGACCACGTTAAATTCTGTTTGAGGTGTTTTGGACCACCTTGGTAAATATGAATTCAGTCTGCAAACTTCAGTGAGCACTGATGTGTGGTTCCCATTCTCAGGGAAGCTTTTTGGTTTTTTCCCCCTTTTTTTACTTGGCTCCAGTGTTGAGATGTGAACAATTCCTTTCTGTTGGGTGGGTTTTTCATTTACCTTTACATTAAGGGTGTTTAGTGCCTTTAATATTCCCAAACAGGAATCTCCTATTAGACTCCCATCCTGAGCACTTTTTCCATGATAAAATAGTGGTCTTACAATTGATGGCATCTTAGATTCAGTGAAAGACAATAAATATTATTATTTAAATCAACAGAAGCACAGATCAGATTTCTAAAGGCCAAACTCCGTGTTATGCAGGAGGAATTGGATAATGTTGTGTGTGAATGCAATAAAAAGGTAAGTTTTTAAAACCTCTCAAAATAAATGCTGTAATGTTCAAAGATATTTGAGGAGCAGTTTTCAGTTTTATTTTAAAATTAGCTTCATTGAGGTATAATTCACAGTTAAATTTTAAATTCAAAAATCATAAATATTGCAGTTTATTCTGTTCTGAGATGTTGAATTATCACAGAGCTGAAGAATTTTAAATACTTGTTAGCAATTAGAATGCACTATATTGGACTTAAGTGTAAGCTATTAAACTCAAATATAACATCTGTCTTCCATTTTTGAGGATGCAAATGGAAGGTAATTTGATTTTCTTGGTGAAATGGGTATAAATATCTCATCAAAGATTGTATGAAGCTCCTTTATGTTTTCTGCTCTATGCTTGGTGCCAAATCTTGTGTTTTTTCACATAGTCTATAATTCTATAACTATAGGAGGATGAAATTCAGGATTTAAAGTCTCAACTGAAAAATTTTGAAGAAGATTGTGTGAGACAGCAGCGAACAATTAATTTACAACAGTCTCAAACGGAAAAATATAAAGCTCTTTTCGAAGAAGCAAACAAAAAATGTGATGGATTACAGCAACAGTTGTCTTCAGTAGAAAGGGTAATAATTTTGCTATTTTTCCTAACCTAATGCCAAAGATGAACTAAAACTAAAGTTACATGTTTGCATAGACACTGCTTTTCATTGTTTAGTTGCTTTGTTAGTATTTACTAAAAACTCTTCCCCCATTAATAGGAGAGTGTTTTTTAATAGCTTTATTGGGGTATAATTCATATACAGTATCTCTCACTCTTTAAACTGTACGTTTCAGTGACTTTTTGTCACTGAGTTGTGCACCTGTCACCACTCTAAACATTTTCATCACCCCAAAACACACCTCATATCCTTTAGCCACAGTACCTCCACCCTGTTTCCCCAGTCCCCTCCAGCCCTAGGTAACTTCTCATGTCTTTTCTGTATTGATCGATTTGCCTATTCTGGACATTTCTGGATATGTGGAATCGTATAGCATGTGGTATTTAGTAACCGGCATTTTTCACTTAACCAAATGTTTTTAAGGTTCATCCACATTGTAGTATGTATCACTACTTCATTGCTTTTTATACAGTGATATTCCTTTTTATAGAGCATATGAATATAACACATTTTATTTATCTGTTTATCAGTTGATGGACATTTGGGTTGTTTCTACTTTTTGACTGTTTTGAATAATGCTACAGTGAACATTCATGTACAGGTTTTTGTGTGGACATTTGTTTTCATTTTTATTGGGTATATACCTAGGAGTGGAATTGCTGGGTTAAAACCCTATGTTTAACCTTTTGAGGAGCTGCAAACTGTTTTCCAAACCAGCTACCCCATTTTTACATTTCTACCAGCAGTGTATAAGGGTTCCAGTTTCTCCACATGTTAGACTGGGGGTACCAGTCCCCCACACATACTGAAGGATGACTATACATTTCTATGAGTTTTGACAATTGCATAGTCACATAACCATCCCTACAGTTGAGATACAGAACACTCATAATCCCAAAAAAGTTCCTTGTGAATTTAGTCAAGTCCTCTCCCTATTCCCAGCCTCAGGCAGTCACTGACCTGTTTTTGATTCTTATATTTTGGCTTTTTCCAGAATGTCATATAAATAGAATGACACAGTAGCCTTTTGAGTCTGTTTTTTTCATTTAGCATATAGTGTTTGAGATTCATCCACGTTGTGGCCTTTTCTGTTTTATTGCTGATTGTCACTTTGAATGGAAAAAACACATTTTGTTTACCTACTTATCTGGAAAGAAAAATTAATTATAGCATCTAATAGTTTAAGTCTATGCTGTCCAAAATGGTAGCCACTCATCATATAATGGCTAGTCCAAATTGTGACATGTTGTTTAAGTGTAAATGAATGTCAAATTTTGATAATGAAATACAAAAAAAAGTAAAACCTCATTAATATTTTTATAGTGGTTACATGTTGAGAGATAGTATTTTGGATTATATTGGGATAAGTGAAATATGGTACTAAAATTAATTTTACCTATTCTTAAATTGGTTACTAGAAAACTTTAAATTACATATGTAGTTTGTATTATATTTCTATTGCTCTAAGAAGTAAAAGCAAGAGGTCAAAGAAAAAAACGAGCTGTTATATCTGGGAAACAGCTGTTTTAATTTGTCATCACACTTTGCCATTTGTCATCGTACATCTGGGCTGTGGTCATATCACTGCTCTAATCTCACATAATTTTGAAACCTCGCCTGCATCTTTGATACTTTTCTTATTCCTGGCCCTCACACCCAGTCCTGTGATTCTTTCATCTAAATGCTTCTCATTCACCTCTTCTTTTCAATTCCTTTTGCCACTTCTTGGTTCAAGCTATCATCTTATTTCTGAATCCTCCTCACTGGTTATTTTATGTCTTTTCTCTTTTCCTTTCCATTGTATCCTGTGCTCTGTCAAAAGATTAATATTCTTAAAGGACTACATTGATTATAACCCTACTTTTATACGGGCAGAAAAGGAACTACCATTTTTTGAGTGTTGTGTGCCAGGTAAAACATTTTACAAAAGGGAAACCAAGTCTGAGAGGTTAAGCAAACTGCCTGAGGTCTTAACAGGATTCAAACTGTGTTTGTCTGACTCTGCAAATCATGTAGACTCTCCAACTCCCCAAAATTAAATGGACTTAAACACACAGCTGTTCCAAAATCTCATTGATTTGAAATATTTGAAACTTTTAGTTCATGGTGAACGTACTAACGAATTATGATACATTGGCTACCTGAAGATTTTTATGAAAACTTTCAATGGCTCTGAACTTCTCGGCTTGAATTCCTACCTACCTACCAGCCAGAGAGTTATAACAACTCATGAGTTACGTGGAACTTAAGATTGACTCTTTCTTTGCTAATTCCATTCATTATTTATATCTCTGGAAACAAATCTCAATGTACAGTTCACAGAAATACAAAAAACAAAGCTTAAGTTTGATGTAGCTGCTTCTATAAACCTGCAAAAAACCCAACTATTAAAACATTGTTAGGTATATTAACTTATTTTAGCTGCTGATACTAACAGGTAGAGTCATTTTTAAAATATAAAAACAGAGCATTTTACTTCATCTTTGGATTTGGTTTTTTTGTTAGTAATCTCTGTTTAAAGAATAACTTAAATACAATAAAATATACTTGTCTTTTTTTTTTAACATTTTTTATTGATTTATGATCATTTTACAATGTTGTGTCAAATTCCAGTGTTCACAATTTTTCAGTTATTCATGGACATATACACACTCATTGTCACATTTTTTTCTCTGTGAGTTATCATAACATTTTGTGTATATTTCCCTGTGCTATACAGTTTAGTCTATTCTACAATTTTGAAATCCCAGTCTATCCCTTCCCACCCTCCACCCCCCTGGTAACCACAAGTCTGTATTCTCTGTCTGTGAGTCTATTTCTGTCCTTTATTTACGCTTTGTTTTTGTTTGTTTGTTTGTTTTTGTTTTTGTTTTTTAGATTCCACATATAAGCGATCTCATATGGTATTTTTCTTTCTCTTTCTGGCTTACTTCACTTAGAATGACATTCTCCAGGAGCATCCATGTTGCTGCAAATGGCATTATGTTGTCGGTTTTTATGGCTGAGTAGTATTCCATTGTATAAATATACCACATCTTCTTTATCCAGTCACCTGTTGATGGACATTTAGGCTGTTTCCATGTTTTGGCTATTGTAAATAGTGCTGCTATGAACATTGGGGTGCAGGTGTCATCCTGAAGTAGATTTCCTTCTGGATACAAGCCCAGGAGTGGGATTCCTGGGTCATATGGTAAGTCTATTCCTAGTCTTTTGAGGAATCTCCACACTGTTTTCCATAGTGGCTGCACCAAACTGCATTCCCACCAGCAGTGTAGGAGGGTTCCCCTTTCTCCACAGCCTCTCCAGCATTTGTCATTTGTGGATTTTTGAATGACGGCCATTCTGACTGGTGTGAGGTCATACCTCATTGTAGTTTTGATTTGCATTTCTCTGATAATTAGTGATATTGAGCATTTTTTCATGTGCTTTTTGATCATTTGTATGTCTTCCTTGGAGAATTGCTTGTTTAGGTCTTCTGCCCATTTTTGGATTGGGTTGTTTATTTTTTTCTTATTGAGTCGTATGAGCTGCTTATATATTCTGGAGATCAAGCCTTTGTCGGTTTCACTTGCAAAAATGTTCTCCCATTCTGTAGGTTTTCTTCTTGTTTTATTTCTGGTTTCCTTTGCTGTGCAGAAGCTTGTAAGTTTCGTTAGATCCCATTTGTTTATTCTTGCTTTTATTTCTTCTAGGAGAAAATTTTTGAAATGTATGTCAGATAATGTTTTGCCTATGTTTTCCTCTAGGAGGTTTATTGTATCTTGTCTTATGTTTAAGTCTTTAATCCATTTTGAGTTGATTTTTGTATATGGTGTAAGGGAGTGTTCTAGCTTCATTGTTTTACATGCTGCTGTCCAGTTATCCCAACACCATTTGCTGAAGAGACTGTCTTTATTCCAATGTATATTCTTGCCTCCTTTGTCAAAGATGAGTTGACCAAAAGCTTGTGGGTTCATTTCTGGGCTCTCTATTCTGTTCCATTGGTCTATATGTCTGTTTTGGTACCAATACCATGCTGTCTTGATGACTGTAGCTCTATAGTATTGTCTGAAGTCTGGGAGAGTTATTCCTCCAGCCTCTTTCTTTCTCTTCAGTAATGCTTTGGCAATTCTAGGTCTTTGATGGTTCCATATAAATTTATTATGATTTTTTCTAGTTCTATGAAATATGTCCTGGATAATTGGATAGGGATTGCATTGTACAATTAAGACAAGTATATTTTAACGATAGTCTATGCTTTTGGATTGGAAGAATCAATATTGTTAAAATATACTTGTCTTAATTGTACAATTCATTGAGTTTTGACAAATTTATACATCCTTGTAACCACCACCACAGTCAAGATTAAGAAAATTTCTATATGCCACTGCCCCCCCCCCCCAAATTTCCTTTGTGTCTCCTCCACTTAAATCCGCAATCTCTAAGCATGGCCACAAGCAACCACTGATCTGTATTCTTTCACTACAGATTAGTTTTCCTTGTTCTAAAATTTCATATAGATGGAATCCTATGTATGTACTTTCCGCATCTGTATTCTTCAGTGTAATGTTTTTGAGATTCAACAGTCTTGTGTGTTTTATGGTTCATTCCCTTGTATTGCTGAGTAGTATTTATGGATTTACTACGTTTCATCTGTTTACCAGTTGATGGGCATTTTTGTTTCCAGCTTTGGACTGTTTATAAGAAGTAAAGCCACTATGAATTTTCACATACAAGTGTTTTGTGTAGACATATGTTTTTGTTTAGACATGTTCAGTATCATTCATGATATTTCATAAGTACCTAGGAATAGAATTTCTGGATATTATGGAAGGTGTATGTTTAACTTTCTAGAAAACTGTCAAACTGTATTCTAAAATGATTGTATCATTTTTCATTCCCACTAGTAATATATGAGCGTTGTAGCTACTGTGTATTCTCACTAACACTCAGTGTTGCTATTCTTTTTAGTATTAAACACTGTAGAGGGGTTAGGAGTGGTGTCTCATTATAGCTGGATTTGTATTTCCTTTATATTTATTGATCTTGAGCAACTTTTCATAGGCTTATTGGCCATTCATATATCTTCCTTTGTGATGTGTCTGTTCAAATTTTTTGCCCAATTTTAAAATACTGGGTTGTAGTAAGAGTTCTTTATGTTTTCTTGTATAATTTCTTTGCTAGGAAGAATATGTATTTTGAATGATTTCTCCCAATCCTAGGAAGAATATGTATTTTGAATGATTTCTCCCAATCTGCCTTGGCTTTTTTTCTTAACAGTATCTTTCAAAAGGTAGCAGTTTAAAATTTTGATGAATTCCAATACATTGTTTTTTGTGAAGTTTTATGCTTTCTTCAGTCCCATTCAAGAAATCTTTACCCACCAATTTAATTAGTGTATATAAGTATATTTGGATTTTCCATTATTTTTTGAGTCAGTTTTGGTAATTTGTGTTTTTTAAGAAATTTTTCCAACTCATCTAAGTAGTCAAATTCATTGGCATAAATTTGTCCATAATATTCCTTTATTGTATTTTTATTTATATTATGCCTATAATAATGACCCCTGTTTCATATTTGATATTAATAATTTATCCTTGTTTTATTCTTAGTCTAGTTAATTACCAATTTTATTGAACTTTTTCATGAATCAACACTTGACTTCATGAGTCTTTTCTACTGTTTGTCAGTTTTTTATTTCATTGATTTCTAACCTTTAGCATTTCCTTCGTTTTTAATTTTCATTTTTTCCTTCATTGTTATTTGGGCTTAATTTGTTCTTATTTTTCTGGATTCTTAAGGCAGAAGCTTAGATAATTGGTTTTCTACTTTTCTTCTTTTCTGACATAAGTATTTAAAGTTATAAATATTCTCCCACAAATTTTGATACTGTCTTTTTTATTTTCATTAAGTTCAAAGTATTTTCTAATTTCCTTCCCATTTTTCTCAACCATTAGATTATTAGATGTGTGTATTATTTAATTTCTAAATATTGAGGATTTTCATGTCTTTTTGTTAATTGATTTCTAATTTCATTCTGTGTTGTGAGAACCCACTGTGTATGATTTTGTTGCAATTAGTTATATGGACCAGCATTTGGTCTCTCTTGGTAAATACTTCATGTCCACTTGAAAACCACATGTGTTATGCTGTGTTGAGTGGAGTTTTCTGTAAATATCAGTTTGGTCAAATTTGTTGACAGTATTGTTCAAGCATTCTAAATGCTTACTGATTTTCTAGTTCTGTCAGTTATTGAGAGAGCAGTACTTGTGCTGAATTCTCTGACTAGAATTGTGGATTTGTTTCTCCTTTCAGTCATATCAGTTTCGGCTTCATGTATTTTCAGTCTCTGTTTTGGATGCCTGCACATTAAGGATTAAAATAGTGTTTTGATTAGTACCCCTTTATAATTACGACATACTACTATATTACAATATCTTAAAATATTCGTTGTTCCAAAGTCTACTTTTTCTAACGTTAATTTAGTAATTACAGCTTTATTCTTAATGTTTACATGTTATATCTTTTTTCATCTATTTACTTTTACTCTGTTTTATACTGAAAATGTGTTATAAGAAATGGCTTTAATTGTGGTTTTTGCTTCTTCATTTACTCTAACAGTATCAGTCTCTGTCTCTTAATGGTATGTTCAGACCATTTACATTAATGCAGCTTTTGATGTTTGGATCTAAGTCTATCTTCCTATTTTTTCTCTATTTTCCCAAACTGTTCTTTGTTACTTTTTTCTCCTTTGAATTGATTATTTTTTATTCAATTTTTCTCCATTATTAGCTATATCTAATCTTAGACTTAAGGTTTATAACATACATCTTTAACACATCACAGTCTGCCTTCAAATCATGTTATACCATCTCATGTATAATACCCTCATACCTATTTCTTGTATTCATTCTTTAGATTCTGCTTGAAACAACTACCCTCTCAGTTTTTGTGGTGCCAGTTTGGTAGTCTCATTCTCTGTTTTTATTTCTCTGGAAAAGACTATGTTTTTCCTTATTTAAGAAAACCTTTTTATTTGACATGATTATAGATTCACAGAAAGTTGCAAAAATAGTACAGAGAGGTCCTGTGTACCCTTTGCCCAGTTTTCCTCAATGGTAACATCTAACATAATTATAGTATAATCTTAAAATCAAGGAACAGACATTGGTACAATCCACAGACACTCAGATTTCACCAGTTTTGAATTCACTCATGTGTGGTTTGAGCCCTTTAACTTTTGAAGGGTATTTTTCACTAGGTATAGAATTATCAATTGATCGTTTTTGTTTTCTTTTGTTACTTTAAAGCTGTCATCCCATTGTCTTCTGTGTTGTAGTTTCTCACTAAAAGTCCACAGTAATTCTTTTCTTACTACATTTGTATGTAATGTGTCCTTTCCTCCTGCTTTTAAGATGTTCTCTTTGTTACTGGATTCCAGCAATTTCATAATGATGTGCTTTGTCAGTTTTATATGGGGGGGGGTGTATTTATTCTGCTTGAAGTTTGTTGAGCTTTTTTGAATCTGTAGGTTTATAGTTTTCATCAAATTTGAAAATTTGGGGCCATTATTAATATTTTTCCTGTATTCCCTACCTCCCTCCCCAACCTGAGTCTCCAGTTATACTTCTGTTGAACTTCTTGATGTCATCAAACTGACAATATCAGTGATATTCGGTTATTGATGAGCTGTTTTTGGCCTTTTTTTCTTATATTCTTTGTTTGGATAGATTCTATTCCTATATCTTTAGTAACTGGTCATTAATTTTTTTCTTTGTAGTGTCTAATATGCCCCTATTCCTAGTGAGGAAAATGTCCACTTTGATATATTATTCATCATAAGTTCCATTTGATTCTTCTTTATATCTTCATCTTCTCATTGTATTAATTTTTTGCTTTAAATACTTGTATATAGTTAAAATAGCTGTTTTGATAGCCTTGTTAGCTGGATCCATTATATTTCTCATTTATGTGTTTGTTTCTATTGACTGATTTTTATTCTCCTGGATATCAGTCATACTTTCCTGCTTTTTGGCTTGGTTAGTGATTTTTTTTTTTTTACCAGATGCTAGATACTGTGAATATTATATTGTTGAGTGATTGTGTTTAGTGTGCTTTTTGAAGACAGTCATGGGTTTTGACAAGTAATTATTTGCCAGTTAAATCCCTTTGAGGCCCATTTTTAAGTTTTACTAGAATGTGTCTAGTGCACCTTTCAGGAGTAGTTCAGCTCTACTCCTAAGGCTTACCCTAAAGAGACCTTTCAAGATCTCCACCAAATTCCCCAGAGGACCCCTGAAGACTGTCCATTCTAGCTGGTTAGAGTTCAGATGTCTTCCTTCCCTTTGTGAGCTATGGGAATTGTTCTGTGTACAGCTCCCTAACTGTTCTTTGTCTGGCCCTGTTGAGTTTCCCTGTATGCAGGTATGGCCTAGTCCTCTGTAGACTCCAGGTATCTCCTATGTAGATTCCTGAAGCTCCTTCCTAATGTAGTTCTTCCTTACTTGAACCTTCATACAAATTCCCAGCTGTCTCAGTCTCTTCCAACTCTGATCTGTCTCCTTAACTCAGTGAATTCCTGGGCTCTGCTTGTATTTTCTCCTTGCTTGTACCTTGCTGTACAGTGTGGATATTGCCTCCCAGCAGAATGCTGGGATGATAAGACTCATTTGCTTCCTTTTTCTCAGGAATCACAATCCTAATGTTTTCCTAATGTCTCTAAATAGTTATTTAACATATTTTGATAATTTTTTCTAGTTGTTTACAGTGCATTTCTTATGTAGATATTAATTATTTCTTCCTTGTCAGAAGCCTTAATCTCTGTTTTATTTTGTTTTTTGGTTAAATTAAAATTAGTAGTGCATTCCAAAAGTTTCTCTGACCAGGGATCATGTCATATGAACACTCTTATCATTAGTAACTCACCTTTTAAAAAATAATCTGCTCTTTTGTTAAATTGCTCCAGGTAAAATTGAGCTCTGTGTCATTTCCTAAAGATGCCTGGTTCTTGCTTTATTCTTTCCTGCTTTCATAGTAGAAGTCCTTGAAAGCAATTCTGACCTTCTACAAGTCATTCTCATATCTTGCAAAGAAAGCTTTTTTCATTTTTGCCTTTATGTATCCTGCAAAACCATTATATTAATGGTACCTTATCTTTGTTTAATATTGTATATCTGTCATACACATATAATTGTTGTGTGTTCTCATTTATATATATTTTATTACATAGCTGTACCCATTCCTTCATGTTTATTCTCTTCTCTGGCTTAGGTACCATGGTACACAACTTAATTATGCTCTGCATATATCCTTAATTTCCCTACCAATGAAGTGTGTGGCAAAACCCAACCCTAGTTCTAGCCAATTTCCCCTCTCCTGTTTGCCTATTCATGAGCAGTGTATTAAGACTGAACAAAAATGTACAGCCCAGTAGATTGGTCCTACTTAAATTTTATTTACAAATATCAAGTGGAATACCATTTTCCTCTCCTACTTTCTGAGAAGACAGTTTCCTCTCCCACTTTCAAAGGTGATTTTAAACAGGTGATTTTTTTCTTCTTAAGTTTCCAGTACCTCTTCCAGTCTTAGCATTCTGAGTCCATGACTTTCCCTCTTATTTTACTAAGAAAATAATCAAAGATAATTCTTCTTCATCCTGTCACTAAATCTGTGACACCTCTTGGTTTCTATACCCATCTCCTCTGCTCTCCCCCCTCATTACGGTGGATTACTGCCTCTTCTGGCTAATGCTGATCACGGTGCACTGAATCCCATACCATCTCTCTTACTCAAGGACTTCGCTCCTACAATTATCATGCCTTTCTCTTGCAAAAATCATATTTACTCTGTCCATGGAATTATTTGCATTAGCATAAAAACATGCCATAGAATCTCCAATATATGTATTTTTGAAAAGCCTCCTTAGATCTCATATCTACCTCTTGCCCGGTATCATTGCTCTCCTTTATAGCAGAACTTCTTAAAATAATTGTATATACTCAGTTTCTCTATTCTCTCTTGAAACTTCAACAGTTAGGTGTCCATCTCTTCTCTGCCTCTGAAACCATTCTTAACAAGGTCACTAGTAATCCACAGTGCCAGTTCTCATCAGTTCTTATTCCTCAGTAATTTATGTCTCAGCAATATTTGACAAAGTTGATTTCTCCCTCCTTGAAACACTATTGATTTGGCTTCTGAAGCATCATACTTATAATTTTCTTCCTCATTTTCCGGATTTCTACATGTTGGAGTGCCCAGGGCTCAGTCCTTGGCTCTCTTCTCCTTACTGTCTACATCCAGGTCTGAGATGCTCTCATTAATTTCCATGGCTTTGTATTACCATCTATGTGTTGGGAACTCCCACGTTGCTGTTTCTTTCTCTGACCTTTCTTTGAGCTCCAGACTCTTCATCTTACTGTCCACTTAATATCTCTACTTGGTTTGCAGAACATCATATGTATGCTTCCCTGCCCTCTGCAAACCTGCTTCTCTTTTTCTCCCTCTCAGTAAAAACATGGAGTTGTTCAAAATCCAAGAGTCATCTTGATCCTTCTCTTTCCACAGCATCATTAAGTCCGTCAACAAGTCCTGCCAATTCTGTCTTCAAAATGCATAGAATTAACTGTTTCTCAAAAACTCATTACTTCTACCCAAGTCCAAGCTACTATGTTTCACTTGTACTATTCCAGTGACCTCCTAGATTGGTATTGCTGCACTCAGTACCACAGTAGCTAGAATGCAGTTGATGCTTGAACAACTTGGAGGTTAGGGGCACACACCCTCTGCACAGTGGAAAATCCCCATATAACTTACAGTCGGCTCTCCATATCCCTCGTTCCTCTGTATCTGTGATTCCATATCCATGGTTCCACATCCACATATTCAACCAATGGTGGATCGTGTATTAACGTAGTATTTCCTGTTGAAAAATTTCTGCCTGTAAGTGGACTCAGGTAGTTGAAACCCATGTTGTTCAAGGGTCAACTGTTAAAAACCTTAGGTCACCATACATACATACACACACAAACACGCACATACTTATCCTACTAAAAATCCTCCAAAGGCTTTCCATGTCATTCAGGTCTTAAGACCTAAAACTGCTGTGTCACTCAGCTGAAGCCACACTGACCACCTAAGTGATCTTTGAATATATTAAATGAATTCCTGCCTCAGGGTCTTTGTCTTCATTGTTCCTCCAGTCTATAATTCTTTCCTCCAGATCTTTACATGAATCATTTCCTCATTTGAAAGCCTTCCCCTAACCACTGTATCTTTTTTTTATTGAAGTGTAGTCAATTACAATGTGTCAGTTTTCTGGTGTATAGCATAATGTCCCAATCATACATATACATATATATATATATATATTCATTTTCATTAAAGGTTATTACATGGTATTGAATATAGTACTCTGTGCTATAAATTTGTTTCTTATGTATTTTTATATTTAGTAGTTAATATTTGCAAATCTCGAACTCTCAAATTTATCCCTTCCCACCCCCTTTCCCCCGGGTAACCATAAAATGGTTGCTATGTCTGCAAGTCTGTTTCTGTTTTATAGATTAGTTCATAGTGTCCTTTTTTTCCTTTTCCTTTAGAGTCCACATATGAGCAATATAATATAGTATTTTTCTTACTCTTTCTGGCTTACTTCACTTAGAATGACAGTCTCCATCCATGTTGCTGCAAATGGCATTATTTTATTCGTTTTTATGGTAGTGTAATACTCCACTGTATAAGTATATCACAACTTCTTTATCCAGTCATCTGTTGATAGACATTTAGGTTGCTTCCATGTCTTGGCTATTGTATATTGCTGGTGTTAACATTGGGGTGCATGTATCTTTTTGAATTTGAGTTCCCTCTGGATATATGCCCAGGAGTGGGATTGCTAGATCATATGGTAAGTCTGTTTTTAGTATTTTGAGGAATCTCCGTATTTTCCATAGTGGCTGCACCAAACTGCATCGCCACCAACAGTGTAGGAGAATTCCCTTTTCTCAATACCCTTTCTAGCATTTATCATTTGTGGACTTTTGAATATTTGCCATTCTGACTGGTGTAAGGTGATACCTCGTTGTAATTTTGATTTGTATTTCTCTGATAATTAGCAATATTAAGCATTTTTTCATATGCCTGTTGGCCATTTGTACATCTTCACTGGAGAATTGCTTTAGGTCTTCTGCCTATTTTTGGATTGGGTTGTTGTTATTAAGTTGTATGAGTTGTTTATATGGTCTGGAAATTAAACCTTTGTCAGTCACATCATTTGCAAATATATTCTCCCATTCAACTGGTTGTTGTTTTGTTTTGCTTATGGTTTCCTTTGCTGTGCCAAAGCTTATAAATTTAATTAGGTCCCATTTGTTTATTTTTGCTTTTATTTCTATTGCCTGGGTAGACTGCCCTATGAGAACATTGCTAAGATTTCTGTCAGAGAATGTTTTGCCTATGTTTTCTTCTGGGAGATTTATAGTATCTTGTCTTATGTTTAAGTCTTTAAGCCATTTTGAGTTTATTTTTGTGTGTGGTGTGAAGGAGTGTTCTAACTTCATCAATTTACATGCTGCTGTCCAACTTTCCCAACACCACCTGCTGAAGAGACTGTCTTTTCTCCATTGTATATTTTTGCTTCCTTTGTTGAAGATTAATTGACCATAGGTCTGTGGGTTTATTTCTGGGCTCTCTGTTCCATTGACCCATATGTCTGTTTTTGTACTAATACCATGCTCTTTTGATTACTGTAGCTCTGTAGTATTGTCTGAAGTTTGGAAGGGTTATTCCTCCAGCTTCGTTCTTTTTCTTCCGTATTGCTTTGGCAATTCTGGGTCTTTTGTGATTCCATATAAATTTTAGGATTATTTCTTCTGTTTCTGAGAAAAATGTCATGAGTAGTTTGATAGGGATTGCATTAAATATGCAGATGGCCTTGGGCAGTATGGCCATTTTAACAGTATTGATTCTTCCAATCCAAGAGCATTGGATATCTTTCCATTTCTTTAAGTCCTCCTTTATTTCCTTAGTCAGTGTTTCGTATTTCTCCATGTGTAAGTCTTTCACCTCCTTGGTCAAATTTATTCCTTGGTTAAACTTATTACTAAGTATTTTATTGTTTTGGATGAGATTTTAAAAGGGATTGTTTCTTTACTCTCTTTTTCTGCTATTTCATTGTTAGTATAAAGAAATGCAACTGACTTCTGTTTGTTAATCTTGTATCCTGCTACCTTGCCGAATTCTTTTATCATTTGCTGTGGCTAGGACTGCCAATACTATGTTGAATAGAAGTGGTGAGAGTGGGCATCCTTAACTTTTTCCAGATTTTAGTGGGTAGACTTTCAGCTTTTCACTGTTGAATATTATGTTGGCTGTGGGTTTGTCATTAATAGCTTTGATTATGTTGAGATATGTTCCCTCTATACCCACTTTGGTGGTTCCCTCTATACCCACTTTGGTAAGAGTTTTTATCATACATGGATGTAAGTTTTATCAAATGCTTTTTCTGCATCTATTGAGATGATCATGTGATTTTTGTCCTTTGTCTTGTTGATGTGATGTATCACATTGATTGATTTGCATATGTTAAACCATCCTCGTGTCCCTGGGATGAATCCAACTTAATCATGGTATATAATCTTTTTTATGTGTTGTTGGATTCTGTTTGCTAATATTTTGTTGAGGATTTTTGCATCTGTGTTCGTCAATGATATTTGGCCTGTAGTTTTCTTTTTTAGTAGTGCCTTTATCTTGTTTTGGTATCAGGGTAATAGTAGCTTCATAGAATAAGCTTGGGAGTGTTCCCTCCTCTTCAGTGTTTTGGAAGATTTTGAGAAGGATTGGTATGAGCTCGTCTTTGTATGTTTGGTAGAATTCCCCAGTGAAACCGTCCAGTCCTGGATTTTCCTTTGTAGGGAGGTTTTTTATTGCTGATTGTATTTCATTTCTAGTGATCAGTCTGTTCAAGTTAACCACTCTATGTTAAATATTATGCCCCTTCCCTATTGTTCTGTCCTCTTACCCTTTTTCTTCATAGCCCTTATCACTACCAGATCTCACCCGTGAGTATGCATGTATGTGTGTGTTTATCATCTGTCTCTTCCTCTAGAGTGCAAGCTTTATGAGAGGAGAACTGTGGTTAACTATCGTGTGTCCGTCATGTGGAGTAGTACCAGGCATGTAGTAAGTGCTGGATAAATGTGTTGAATAGGTAAAACCTTTTAGGTTTTTTGCCCATAAACCATATAGTATTACACCCAATTTCAGATACGGAAACTGAGTCTACAACAGCTGGCAGGTTTTCTGACTCCAGGTCTGTTTCTTTTGGTACCTCAGTCACTTGTTTCTAGAACCTTACCTGGTCATTTATTTGTCCTCATCTGAATCACTGTGACAGTTTGTGTTCCTCTAAAGCAGCTGCTGCATTTGTCTTGCGCTGTGGTTTCTGACGCACACCTCTCTCTCACACTCCCCCAGTGCCTTATGAGTGCTTCAGAAATGGAAGAATCCCAGATTATTCTTGGATTTCATAGTATTTGAGTTTTAAACTTGATTTTCTTTAAGCTACTCAGCCTTTTCTTTTAAAACTAATGTAAACTTCAGGGGTTGATATGTTTCATAATTTTTTTTTCACTAGCAACATGTAAACTTAATTTTTTTTGGTAATAATAAATTTACTTTAGGAGCTTGCATCTTGAAAATACTCAGTATTTGTATTTTGTCTGCATTTTGTAAAAAAATTCTTGAGTAAGATTGAAAACAGAAGTGTTTTCAAGTTTTTGATAAGGTTTCCCCTTTCCTTAGTGGATTTACTCATTTAGGAAGACTTTATTTCGTACTTTACTATTCTTCTGTCTATCTTTTTTCTTTTTCGCTTTTCCCAAGAAGTGGAGCAGTATTGATTCGGGGGTAGGGAGGCATCATATGGTAAAGGGAGGTTTTCAGTTTTCTTTGAAGTAGGTTACAGAGTCATCAGCAAGAAAGAGAAGGGCAATTCCATATTCTTGTGAGAAGAGGCTGAAATGAGGCAGCAAGAACTGTGGCCTTGGTGGCTAATGAGAATCTCTGCCTTTTCCGTGTGAACAGTGAGAGAAATCAGGCCGCTCTCAGTGTCACTACCACCCACAAAGCTGTGAAGAAGGCTGGTGAGAGCAGATGGTATCCAGACAGTTTGATTTGTTTAGAAACCTGCATAAAGAGCAGCACGTATTTTGTTTTGTTTTGTTTTCCCCTTAATTACTCAGAGCCAGGGAGATCAGTTTTCAAATAAAACATAGTGATAACAGCCAGGAGAAAAAACTATTAAAGCAGAAAACAGACAACTGTATCTTTATCTGCATCATTTCAATTGCACGATATTTACTGAGTATCTGTTTTGGTGTAATGCTCTGTACTAGGCATTGTAGGGGATGCAAAGAAGAGTGAGTTAAGTATTACAAAATAAATTAATTTTAGTAAACATCTCATTAATGCCTTTTATATGCTGCTGAAGTGCCAGAACGTAGAAATGAAAGTAGTTCCTGTCCCCCAGGAGCTAACAGTACAGCGAGGGAAATGCAGTCAGTGGATAGTTTCAGTCCCACACAAGCAGGCACTGTGATATATGTATATCAAGGTGCTAGGGAAGCTTTGAAGAAAGGACACTTAATCCAACCTGGGAGGATAGTGAGGAAGATAAGGAAGGCTTCTGGCAGGAGGTAAAACCAGAGTTAGTCCTAGCTGAGTCTTAAAGGATGGATAGGTGCAAGCCAGGTAAAAATGAGGGGTAGGGAGAGGTCAGGGCAGAAGGATGAGCATGAGCAAAGGGGCAGAGGCCAGAAGCATAATGTCTGTCTGGGAGAGATCCAACCAAGTACTGCTCACGTAGCCGCAGGTAACATTTGTGGCAGGAGTTGAGATTATGGTGCCAGCTTGTGATGGAGTTTGGAGGTTTTCCTGTACATGTTTCTTCCTGTGTGGCCTATAGACTCTCTGCAGCAGCATCTCTTAAGATATTTGCAGAAATGCAGGTCTAAACCCACCCCAGAACAGGGAAAATACCCATAAAATCTGTTGTTTTTCCCCAGAATTGGGATTTTCCTATATGGCTAATGTAGAATGCATTAATAAATATTTAACAGATTTTTTTAAATGATAGATTTTGTCAGGTTTACACACAGTATTTGTGGGAGAATTTATGTCTCACATTGGTGTTTTGGGAGGTTCCCAGGAGAAGAACTATAGTTATAAAGAACTGTTTATGAAATAAATATAAAAAACATGTGTTACTGTATCTTGGGATGGATAGAAATTTTCAAACAATAAGTAATTTGAAAGTCTAATTTGTGACTACATCTTTAAGGCTGTATTTTTCTATAGCCAATTCAGAGTGAGAATTCCCTGAGATCTGTGTCACTCAGTGCTCAGCCTCTGTCCGTGTGTGTGTGTATGTAAAATTTGGCAGAAAGCAAGGAATATAGGAATGGAAAATGTTGCAAAATAGTAGTAAAGGGGTCTTAGGATCTGTTTATAAATGTTCTGTGTATCTCTTTTACTGTACAGGAATTAGAAAATAAAAGAAGACTGCAAAAACAGGCTGCCACTAGTCAAAGTGCCATGGAAGTTCGCTTGAATCGAGCTCTGGAAGAAGCAGAAAAGTATAAACTGGAGTTAAGTAAATTAAGGCAAAATAACAAGGTATGGAAAAATTGAAGTTTTGGTAGTGATCACCTTTGGTAACTTTCTCTTTTATGTAAGACTCAAAAGTAAAAGTTTTAAAATTACACTTCTTGATGTTATGGTGACTGTTTCTCTTTTCAGGTGAAATACACTCATTAGCATTATGTACATTCTCAGTAAATTAGGATTATATTGCTTGTACTTTTGCCACGATTGGGTGATGGCACAACTTTTTAGAGGATTCATTTATTTTTTTTATCCAACAAATCTTTATTGTATGCCCATGGGGTATGTGGTGGAAAAAAGTCTTGTATCTCAAGTCTGTAACACCCTTTTCTGAGCCTCAGTTTGCTAATATATAATGCAAGGGACTATCTTACAGGGCAGTGGGTCTCAAACTTGAGCATTTATCAGAATCACTGGAGGGCTTATTAAAACAGATTCCTGGGCCCCACCCCCAGACTTTCTGATTCAGTAGATTTGGGGTGAGACCTGAGAGTGTGTGGTTTTAACAGGTTCTGAGGTGATGCTGATGCTGCTGATTCTGAGATAACCACCACTGTTACAGAGTTACTGTGAGGATCACTATCATATCCCTAGCATCTAGCCAGTGATTGGTATAGAATTAACACTCAGTTCCTGAAATATCTTTCGAATAAAGGAAGGCTCAGATACCAATGTGTGTGAAAGCCTTTTGTACACTCTGTAAATATTGGCTGTTAGTTTTTGGTTTGTGTCAACCTGAAAGTGATGCTCCATTGGAATCTCTCCCTTAGGGCAATACTTAATTATTTAACAACGCTGTGGATGATGAATTTAAGAGCCCCCTCATTACATACAGAGATGGTATTAATTTAGACTAAATTAGTTTACAGTTAATTTGGACATAGAACTAAACTGATCTTGGTTAAGTCCTCCAACATTTTTAACAAATGCAACTATATTACAGTGACCATAGAGTTTTAATATATCTTCTTGTCAGATGATTTTGCTAGCTGTATGATTAGACTGTGTTCACATTTAAGAGCTATCAGTACAAGAGTCAAACTTGCTAATAATTATGTTTTGGAGTATTATTTCCAATTTGGTGCATTCTAAAGGGATTTTGAAGAAACTAAAATGGAATGATCATGTATATGTCAGGATTTTCTCATTCTGGTTTCAGATTTGATGTCTTATTTTAGCACATACATTAGAGAAGTAGAAAGAAAAAACATGTTTCCATGACAACAGATGACTCCTATTCTAGCCAGCCATTTTGCAAATTCAAGTAATGAGGACTTGTGTGAACAACTCAGTTCAAAACCATCAGTGCTATAAAAACAACTTAGATACGTAAAGACAGACTTCTGACCCCAGGTCTGCATTTATGGTGATTGATTTAAACACAGTGGTGTAACAGTTTATGTATATATTACTTGCTATTTACTGTCAAGTAGACATTTTGAGATCAGAGTTCTTAAATGTAACTTCATATTTCTGAAAAAATATGTGTATGTCTTAGGTTTTTGAGTTTTTAATCATTTTGCCTTGTCTCTAACTTTGAGGGATGTTCTCAAGATAGGCAATAAGATTTTCTTCAGAGTCTAATCTGTATATGTTTTTCCTTTGTGAGCAGTTACATATTTTTTTTCTATTTTAATTCTTTGTACCTTGCTTCCCATTCTGATTAGACATACTATTAAAGTTAGATAGGCAGGTAAAATTATTCAGGTTTATATGTTTAAAAAATAGTAAGGTTTCCATAAAATAGAACAAGATTGCCTCACAGTCATCAAAGTTAAAGATTTATTTAAAAAAAATAATGATAAACTTATTCTGCACAGAGCTTAGGAAACAGATAAACTGGCTTGAGAGTAAGAGTAACTTTTTAAAATTGAAGTATACTTGAGATTTATATAGTTGTTGTGTTAGTTTCTGGTGTACAACAGTGATTCAGTTATGTACATATATATTTATATTCTTTTTTCACTATAGGTTATTACAAGCTATTGAATATAGTTCCCAGTGCTATTCAGTAGGACCTTGTTGTTTATCTATTTTGTATATAGTAGTTAGTATCTGCTAATACCAAACTCCTAATTTATCCCTCCCCCCTACTTTCCCCTTTGATAACCATAAATTTGTTTCTATGTCTGTGAGTCTGTTTCTGGTTTGTAAGTTCATTTGTGTCATTTTTTTTTAGATTCCATGTATAAATGATATCATATATTTGTCTTTCTGTCTCTGACTTACTTCATTTAGTATGATCATGTATAGGTCCTAGTATGATCATGTATAGGTCCATCCATGTGCTGCAAATGGCATTATTTCATCCTTTTCTATGGCTAAGTAGTATTCCATCGTGTTTCTATGTATGCGCGCGCCCGCACACACACACACACCCACCTTCTTTATTCAATGGACATTTAGGTTGCTTCCATGTCTTAGTTCTTGTAAATAGTGCTGCTGTGAACACTGAGGTGCATGTGTCTTTTTGAATGAGAGTTTTCTCTGGATATATGCCAAGGAGTAGGACTGCTGGATCATATGGTAACTGTATTTTTAATAAATGTCCACACTGTTTTCCATAGTGGCTGCACCAGATTACATTCCCACCAACAGTAGAAGATTCCCCTTTCTCCACACCCTCTCCAGCATTTATTAGTTGTGGACTTTTTACTGATAGCCATTCTGATTGGTGTGAGGTGATATCTCATTGTAGTTTTTACATTTCTCTGATAATTAGTGACATGGAGCATCTTTTCATATGCCTTTTGACCACCTGTATATCTTCACTGGTGAAATGTCTGTTTAGGTCTTCTGCCCATTTTTTGACTGGATTGTTTGGTTTTTTGTTATTGAATTGTATGAACTGTTTGTATATTCTGAAAGTCAAGATCTTACCAGTTACATCATTAGGTAGTCTTTTCATTTTGTTTATGATTTCCTTTGCTATGCAAAAGCTTGTAAGTTTAATTAGGTGCTATTTGTATAATTTTGCTTTTATTTCTGTTGCCTTGGTAGACTGACCTAAGAAAACATTGCTGCCATTTATGTCAGAGAATGTTTTGCCTATGTTCTCTTCTAGGAGATTTATGATGTCTTATGTTTAAATCTTTAAGACATTTTGAGTTTATTTTTGTGTATGGTGTGAGAGAGTGTTCTAACTTCATTGATTTACAAGTAAGAGTAGCTTTTGAAATACAAAGTCAGTCAACTTAAACCAGATGCTGCATGAATGCAGGAACCCTGTCTCATTCACTGCTATGCCTCAGTGCCTGGAACATAACTGAAGGGAGGAACAATGAAGACAACCATGTGATGGTTTTCCTGGGCATTTGATTAGATGGCTGCTTGAAGTCCATTTAAAATCTGTCACCAAGTACATGTTATTTCATTTAGAAACATAATTTCTAATTCTTCATTAATTTATTTAGAAGTATTTATGAGGGCATGCCAGGTACCTGTGAGATGTTTCCTAGAGGCTGGAGATATAAAGGGGATAAAAAACAAATGTGATCCTAGTAATCATATGCCTTATAGTGGAGAATTTGGATGTTACTTAGACAATACATCAAGCAAAACTAAGCTGCAGTTGTGATAAATGCCATGAAGGAGGGGACATGGTGCCTTGAGCAGGTGACCAGGTCAGTGAGTCCATTTTTTAAAATTCTAAGCTAAGATTTGAAGAACATATAGGAGTCATGTACCAGGAGAGAGATTATGGACAGAAGAAATGGTATATAAAAAATGGTTCTGTGGCAGGAAAGAAGACATGGTAATGAAAGGCAGGGATGGGTGTGAAGGTTGTGTTGCAAAGTGAGGCTTCAAACATAGGTAGTGGGCAAACCATCTGGGTCCTTTAGGCCGTGTTAAGTGTTACAGATTTTATCTAAAGAGCAGTGCAAAGCCACTGCATGGTTATTTTGAAAAAAGATGACAGGAGACATGGCATTATCAGATACACATCTGGAAAGTACAGTGGTCTTTTGGTGTCCGTGGGTGCTGAAGTCTCTCATATAAAATGATGTAATGTTTGCATGTAATATACCCACATCCTCCCGTACTTTAAATCATCTCTAGATAACGTGTATTACCTAATACAGTGTAAATGCTATGTAAATAGTTGCTGACACATGGCAATTTCAAGTTTTGCCTTTTGGAGCTTTCTAGAATGTTTTTCCCCAGAATAGTTTCCATCTACAGTAGATTGAACCCATGGGTTTGGAACCTGGGTATACAGAAGGCCAGTTGTGTTCCTTTCTTTGTGGAGAATCAATTGGAAGGGGGCCAGAATGGACACAGATAGACTGCTTAAGTGTAGCAATGTATTATGACTCACTATATTGTACACCTGTAACTTACATAATATTATACAGCAACTATACTTCAATTAAAAAAAAAAAGAGTAGCAATGTAAGTGAGAGCTAATTCTGTAGCTTTGACTAAACTGATAGTTTAGAAATGGAAAGAAACCCAAAAGCAAAAAATACTTCTAGGAGAGAAAATCACTAGGACGTAATGATGGACTGGATAGAGATCGTGAGGAAGGGAAGCTTAAGGAAGATATTTTGACTTCTAGTCTTTAGAACTAGACAGTGCCATTCACTGAAATAAGAATAGAATAGGTTTGGGGAAGAAGATTGAGTTGTTCTGGAGCAGGTTAAGTTTGAAGATATTCAGAGAAATCGCTGGGGAGATGTCAGGGTCTAGGGGAGAGGTCTGCAGAGACAGAGCAGAAGCCATTAGTGTTCACTGGGAAGATAGCATAGAGAGAGAGGGGAAAGAAGCAAGGGTGTAGAGCTGAGCCCAGAAGAATTCCAGTATTTCAGGAGTGATCAACAGTGTTGAGAGGTCAAGTTCTTGGGGAGCTGAGAAAACTTTGCTAGATATAACAACACAGAAGTGACCTTGGACAGATATGTTTTGGTAGAATGATAGGGAAGAAGCTAAATTCAAGGGGGATGAAAAAGCAAATGCAGGTAAGGGAATGGAGACAGTGGATGTGTGTAATTCTCCCAAGAAGCTTAGCTAGAGGATAGAGCTGGAGGAGCTGGGTGAAAGAGTTGGCTGGATTTTTTTAATTGAGTGATTTTACAGACAATAAAATGTGCACTTTACATCTGTAATTCAGTGAGTTTGGGCTCTTACACACTTGTGTAACCACCACTTCAGTCAGTATATAGAATTTAGTTTTTCAGTATATAGAATATTTTCATTACCTCCAGAAAATTCCCTGTATTCCCTCTCCAAGTACTACATCCTCCTCTTAGAGATACCACTAGTCTGGTATTCTTGTTCATGAATTTCATATAAATGGAATTGCGTAGAATGGTTTTGACTGGCTTCCCTCACTAGGCATAGTGTTGAGATTCATCCATGTTGTCAGTTTCTTTTTTCCTCAATCAGTCTTATTAACCAGTTATCAGTTAATCTTTTTCAACTTTTGGTTTCATTTTCTCTTTTGTCTGTTTTCTGTTTTCACCGAATTCTCCTTATTACATAGTTTTGTCTACTTGCTTTGCTTTTTAATTTGCTCTTTTTTCAGTTTCTTAAATTGAAGGCTTAGATCATTGATTTTCAACCTTCTTTTCTAACATGGCATTTAAAAACTACAGTTTCCCTTAAAATGATACTTTAGCTGTTCATTGCAATTTTTAATTTGCATATCTTTAAGTATATGTATTTTTATTTCTTTTTTCACATTTATCATGGTATAATTGACATGTAATAAACCTGGACATATTTAAAATATAAACTTTGATGATTAGTGACTACATGTATACTTATGAAAAAAATCACAATAGAGATAATGTTGATCATCCCTCAGAGTTTAGTTGTGCCCTTTTATAATCATGCCCTTCTCCTGACCCCCATCTCCAGGTAACTTGTTCACATTTTCTAGAATTTTGTATTCTTTTTAAAAATGGGAATTCTTTCATTCAGTATAATTTGAGATTCCTGCATGTTACTGCATATGATAGCAGTTCATTTTTAATAATTTTACACATAAATATTCCAAACTGTACCACCTGATGATGGCTATTAGGGTTGTTTCCAATTTTTGGATATTACAAATAAAGCCTCCATGAACATGTGTCTTTGTGTGGGCAAATGTTTTCATTTCTCTTGAATAAATACCTAGCAGTCAATTATCTGCATTGTATTTTACATGTATGTTCAACTCCCAAACTGTTTTCTAAAAATGGTTGTTACCAGCTTACATTCTGAATGGCACTGTATGAGTTTCAGCTGTTCCATATCCTCACCAACACTTAATATGGTCAGTTTTTCACATTTTAGGTCTTCTGATAGGTGCCTAGTGGTGCCTCATATTATGGTTTTATTTGCATTTCCCTAATGACTAGTGATGTCGAGCATGTTCATATGCTTATTTGCCATCTTTCATACAGTTTTAGTGAGATATAATTGACATACAGCACTTAGTTAATATCCATCACACACACACACACAGAAAAAGGGAAAAATATTTTTTCCTCTGGTGATGAGAACTCTTAGGATCTCCTCTCTTAACTTTCAGATATACCATACAGCAGTGTTGACTCTAGTAATCAAGTTGTATAACACATACCTAGTACTTTATCTCATAGCAGGAAGTTTATACATTTTGACCACTTCTTCCCATCACCTCCTGCCTCTGGTAACGACATATCTTATCTTTTTCTGAGTTTGGTGGGGTTTTTGTTTCCGTTTTTGATTCTACATGTAAGTGAGATATACAGTATTTGTCTTTCTCTGACTTATTTCACTTAGCATAATACCATCAAGGCTCATCCATGATGTTGCAAATGGCAGGATTCCTTCTCTTTCATGACTGAATAATATTCCATTGTATATGTATACTACAACTTCTTTATCCATTCATCTGTCAGTGGACAGTTAGGTTGTTTCTATGTCTTGACTATTGTAAACAATGTCGCTGTGAACTTTGGGGTGCGGATATTTCTTTGACACAGTGTTTTCATTTCCTTTGGATATATTCCCAGAAGTAGAATTGCTAGATATATGGTAATTGTATTTTTAATATTTTGAGGAATTTCCAAAGTGTTCTCCATAGTGATTGTACCAATGTATAATCCTACCAACAATGCACAAGTGTTCCCTTCTCCACATCCTCACCATCACTTGTTACCTCTTATTTTTTTGATGATAGCCATTCCAACGCTTGTGAGGCGATAGCTCATTGTGGTTCTATTTTGCATTTTCCGGAGGATTAGTAATCTTGAGCACCTTTTCATGTACCTGTGTATCTAGAAAATTGTCTATTCACATCTTTTGCCCATTTTTTAAATTGGATAATTTGATGTTTTTTGTTGTTGTTGAGTTGTATGAATTCTTTATACAGTTTGGATATTAACCTTTTCAGATATATGGTTTGCAATATTTTTTCCCATTCTGTAGGTTGCCTTTTTGTTTTGTTGATTGTTTCTTTTGCTGTGCAGAAGAAGCTATTTAGTTTGATGCAGTTCCACTTCTTAATTTTTCATTTTGTATGTTGTGATTTAGGTATCCTACCCAAATATATCATTGCAAAACCCAAGTCATGGAGCTTTTCCCCATGTTTTCTTCTGGAAGTTTTATGGCTTCTATTCTAAAATATTAAGTTCCTATTCCATTATGAGTTCATTTTTGTGAGTGGTGTAATTCAGGACTAGTTTCATTCTTTTACATGTGAATATCCACTTTTCTCAGTACCATTTACTGAAGAGACTATCCTTTCCACATTGAGTATTCTTGGCTCCTTTGTCAAAAATTAGTTGACTGTACATGCTCTAGGCTCTAGATTGTTCTATTGGTCTATGTTTCTGATTTTATGCCAGTAACATACTATTATGATTACTATAAGTATACTGCAGCTTGAAATCAGGAGCTATGATTCCTCCCACTTTGTTCTTTCTCAGGATTCCTTTGGTTGGCTATCTGGGGCCTTTTGTGACTCCATATAAATTTAGGATTTTTTTTTCTAATTCTGTAAAAAATGCCATTAGAATCTTGCTATGGATTGCACTGAATCTGTAGGTGGTCTTGGTAGAACTGACGTTTAAAAAATATTAATTCTTCCAATCCGTGAACACAGGATACCTTTCCATTTATTTGTGCCTTCTTTGATTTCTTTCATCAGTGTCTTAAAAGTTCCCATTGTGTAGATATTTTATGTCCTTGGTTAAATTCATTTCTAAGTATTTTTCTTGATGTAATTATAAATTAGATTGTATTTCTTTTTCAGATAATTTGTTATTATTGTATACAAACTACTAATTTTTTTGTTGTTGTTAGTGGAGGTTCTGGGGATTGAACCCAGGTCCTTGTGCATGCTAAGCACACATTATTCTACCACTGAACTATACCCTACTCCCCGGTTTTTTAATGTTAATTTTGTATCCTGCAACTTTACTGAACTTGTTGATGAGATCTAATGGGTTTTTTGGTGGATTCTATAAGATTTTCTATATATAAAATCATATCACCTGCAAACAGAGATAGTTTCATTTCCTCTTTTCCAGTTCTGATACTTTTTTTTTTTTTTTTGCTTGATTTCTCTAGCTAGGAATTCTAGTATTACATTAAGTAGGAGTGGTGAGAGTGGGCATTTGTCTTGTTCCTGACCTTGGAAAGTTTTCAGTGTTTCACCATTGAGTATAATTTTAGCTGTGGGCTTGTCATATAGGGCCTTTTTTTTATTGAGATACTTTCCTTCTCTGAACTTAGTATATTAAGAGTTTTTATCATAAATTGCCTGTCATTTCTTTTTTTTTATCTCTGAGAATATTGGAAGGATAAAATTCTTGATGTGCTATGTCTTGAGTGCTTCCTTAAATTATAGTAAAAAATTACGCTTCAAAAACCTGCTTTTTAAATCACCTGCTGATTATTTATATGAAGATAATGCTACTAAAATTAGAGCTAAATTTTCCAAAAAAAGAGTTTTTATCATGAATGGATGTTGAATTTTGTCAAATGCTTTTTCTGTGTTGAGATGATCATGTGATCATCTTTTCTTTCATTCTTAACATGATGTATTATATTGATTTGCAGATAATGAAACATTTTTGCCTTACTGGGATAAATCCCACTTGATCATGGTGTATGATCCTTTTAATGTATTGTTGAATTCAGTGAGCTTATATTTTGTTGAGTATTTTTGTATCTATGTTCACCGGTGATACTGGCCTGTAATTTTCTTATTTTTGTGGTATCTATCTGGTTTTGATATTGGGGTGATGCTGGCCTCAAAGAGTGAATTTGGAAGCATTCTTTTCCCTTCAGTTTTGTGGAGTAGTTTGAGAAGGATAGGCATTAACTCTTTAAATGTTTAGTATAATTCATTTGTGAAGCCATCTGGTCCTGGTCTCTTGTTTTATTGGGAGTATTTTTTTATTACTGATCTGAGTTCATTACTGATAATTGGAGGTCTATTCATATTTTATATTTCTTCCTGATTCAGTCTTGGGAGAGTGTACATTTCTAGGAATTTATCCATTTTTTTTATAGATTGTCTATTATTGGTATATCACTAAGCAGAGTAATCTCCTTTTGTCCTTTGTATTTCTGTGGTGTCAATTGTAACTTCTTTTCATCTCTCATTTTGTTTATTTGAACCCATTCTCCTCCATCCCTCCCTTCTTTGCCTCCCTCCTTCCGTCTTTCCTTCTCTATACTTTAGGTTTTGTTTGTTCTTCTTCCTAATTCCTTTAGATGTAAGATTAGGGGTTTTTTTGTTTCCTGATGTGGGCTTGTATCACTGTAAACCTCCCTCTTGGAACTGCTTTTGCTGCATCCCACAGATTCTGGATCATTGTATTTTCACTTATATTGTCTCCATGTATTTTTTAATTTCCTCTTTGATTTCTTCAGTGACCCATTGGATGTTTAGTAGCATATTGTTTAGCCTTTACATTTTTTTTTTTATAGTTGATTTCCAGTTTCATAGCATTGTGGTCAGACACTTGGTATTATTTCAGTCTTTTAAATTTGTTAAGACTTGTTTTGTGGCCTAGTGTACAATCTGTCCTGGAGAATGTTTTATGTGCACTTGAAAAGAATGTGTATTTTGTGGCTTTTGGTTAGGATGTTCTATATATCTGTTAAGTTCATCTGATCTAATGTGTTCTTTAAGGCCCACGTCTCCTTATTGATTTTATGTCTGGATGATCTGTCCATTGACGTAAGTGGGGTGTTAAAGCCACCTACTATTATTCTGTTACTGTCAATATCTTTGTTTATATTTGGTAATATTTGCTATCTGCATCTAGGTTCTCCACTTTGTGTGCATAAATATTTACAAGTCTTGTATATTCTTTTGTATTGATCCCTTTATCATTATGTAATGTCCTTCTTTGTCTCTTGTTCCCGACTTTGTTTTTCCATCCCCTCACTTTCAGTCAGTGTGTCTTCAGATCTAAAGTGAATCTCTTTGTAGGCAGCATATATATGGGTCTTGGTTTTGTATCCATTCAGCCACTTTATGTTTTCTGATAGGAACATTTAGTACATTTACATTTAAAGTAATTATTGATAGGTCTGTACTTACTGCTATTTTGTTAACTGTTTTGGGATTGTCTTTGTTCTTTTTTGCTCCTTTTTTTTCTCTCTTCATTTGTAATTTGATGACTTAACATTATATTGGATTCCTTTATCTTTTTTGTGCATCTATTATAGATTTTTGTTTTGTGGTAACCATAAGGTTTATATTAGCAACATATATAGAAAATTATTTTAAGTTGATTTCTTAAGTTGAACACATTCTGACAACTCTGGAGATAAGCAATCTACCCAATAAAATGTTCATGGTAATGACCATAAAGATGCTCAGTGTGCTAGAAGAATGGGTGAACACAGTGAGAATTTTAAAAAGGAGTTAGAAAATATAAAGAACCAACAGAGCTGAAAAAATGCAGTAACTGAAAAAAAAAAAAAAAAAAACCACTAGAAGGAATCACTAAATTGGATAATACAGAGAAATGGATCAGTGACGCAGAAGAGAGAGTAGTGGAAATCATCGAAGTTGAATAGAGAAAAAGGAAAAAGAATTTTTAAAAAATGAAGACAGTTTAAGAGATTTCTTGTAAACATCAGACATACTAATGTTCACATTATAGTGGTCCCAGAAGTAGAAGAGAGACAGAGGCAGAGAACCTTATTGAAGCACTTGTAACTAAAAACATACCCAACGTAGGAAAGGAAACAGACATCCAGGTCCGGGAAGAACAGAGAAACCCAAACAAGATCAACCCAAAGGGATCCATACCAAGATATATTATATTGAAATGGCAAAAATTAAAGAGAGAATATTAAGAGCACAGGGGAAAGCAACTAGGTCCATATAAGGGAGCTCTCCCATAAGACTTTCAGCAGAAACTCTGCAGGCCATTGGGGAGTGGTGCAGTATATTTAAAGTGAGGAAATGAAAAAACCTGGAGCCAGGAATGCTCTACCCAACAAGGCTATCAGTCAGATTTGAAGGAGAGAAAAGGAGTTTTTACAGACAAGCAAAAGCTAAAAAAGTTCCACATAGTCTGTTCCATTGAGCTGTATGTCTGTTTTCATGTTAATAATGCAGTCTAGATTATTACACCTTTATAATAAATCTTGAAATCATGTAATTTTTTTTAATTAGTGTTGACATTAGCTTGTCTTTTCCATCCTTTTATTTGTAACTTATTTGTATCTTCTCGTAGGCAGCATATAGTTGAGTTTACCTGTTGTTTAATCCAATCTGACAGTCTCTGACTATTTAGGAGGTTTAGACCATTTCATTTAATGTGATTATTAATAATGGTTGGGTCTGATTCTATTAACTAGCTATTTCTTTTATTCACATATGTTCATTCTTTCCCATTGTTTTTCTCCTGAATATTTTTTAAACATTTCATTTTGTCTCATATCTCCACTTTTTGTGTACAGTTTCTAATTTATCAGATACACCTTTAACTTATCATTGTCTACCTTCAAGTAACAGCATTTTATGAATAATGTAAGACCTTTTCAGTGGTATACTTCTCTCCTGCCCTTTTTGCTACTGTTTTCATACACATTTTACTTACACTAAAATTCCACACTATATTGTTAAATTTTGCTTTAGTGATAAGCTTTCGTAAGTAGTGCTTCTAGGAACATTGGGGTGCATGTATCTTTTTGAATTAGGGTTCCCTCTGGATATACGCCCAGGAGTGGGATTGCAGGATCATATGGTAAGTCCATTTCAGCCTTTTGAGGGATCTCCATACTGTTTTCCCTAACGGCTGCACCAAACAGCATTCCCATCCACAGTGTAGGAGGGTTCCCTTTTCTCCACACCCTCTCCAGCATTTATTGTTTATGGACTTTTAAATGATGGCCATTCTGACTGGTGTGAAGTGACACCTCACTGTAGCTTTGATTTGCATTTCTCTGATAATTAGCGATATTGAGCATTTTTTCATGTGCCTATTGGCCATTTATATATCTTCATTGGAAAATTGCATGTTTAGGTTCTCTGCCCATTTTTGGATTGGGTTGTTTGTTTCTCTCTTATTAAGTTGTATGAGCTGTTTATATTTGCTTATGGTTTCCTTTGCTGTGCAAAAGCTTATAGGTTTAAGTAGGTCCCATTTGTTTATTTTTGTTTTTATTTCTGTTGCCTATGTAGACTGCCCTAGGAGAACATTGCTGAAATTTATGTCAGGTAATGTTTTGCCTATGTTTTCTTCTAAAAGTTTTATATGTGTCTTGTCTTATGTTTAAGTCTTTAAGCCATTTTGAGTTTATTTTTGTGTATGGTGTGAGGGAGTGTTCTAACTTCATTGATTTACATGCAGCTGTCCAGTTTTCCCGTCACCGCTTGCTAAAGAGACTGTCTTATCTCCACTGTATGTTCTTGCCTCCTTTGTTGAAAATTAATTGACCAAAAGTTTGTGGATTTATTTCTGGACTATTCTATTCCATTGGTCCCATTGGTCCATATGTCATTTTTATACCAATAACATGCTGTTTTGATTATTTTAGCTTTATATTATTGTCTGAAGTCTGGCCCAGACATGGAAACAACCTAAATGTCTATCGACAGATGAGTGATTAAAGAAGTTGTGGTAGATTAACACAGTGGAATACTACTCAGCCATAAAAAATAATAATTACATTAGCAGCAACATGGATGGACCTGGAGATTGTCATTCTAAGTGAAATAAGCCAGCAAGAGAAAGAAAAATACCATATGATACCACTTATATGTGGACTCTTAAAAAAAAAAAAACTTATTTCCAAAACAGAAACAGACTCTCAGACATAGGGAACAACCTTGTGGTTATCCTAGCGGGAGGGCAGGTGGGAAGGGATAAATTGGGAGTCAGAGATTTGAAGATACTAAGTAATTTATATATAGAATAGATAAACAAGTTCATGCTGTATAGCACAGGGAACTATATTTAGTATCTTGCAGTAACTTATGGTGAAAAAGAGTATGAAAACAAATATATGTATGTTCATGTGAAAAAAAAAAGTTAATGAACTTTCTTAATTAAAAAAACCTGTATATGACATATAAAATTAACCCTAATTTTTTGAAGTGTACAGTTTAGCAGTATTACACACATTCACACTGTTGTGTAAACAAATTTCAGAATTATTTTTTCATCTTGCAGAAACTGCAAACCTATGTCCATTAAAAATAATTCCCATCCCCCTCTCCCTGACCCCTGGCAGCCACTATTCTACTTTCTATCTCTATGATTTTGACTACTCTAGGTACCTAGTAAAAGGGGAATCATATACTATTTGTCTTTTTTGTGACTGGCTTATTTCACTTAGCATAATGTCTCAAGGTTCTTCCATGTTGGAGCATGTGTCAGAAGTTCATTTCTTTTTAAGGCTGAATAATACTGCATTGTATGTAGGTAACAGATTTTGTTTATCCATTCATTGGATAAAGCAACCTGGGTTGCTTCCCCCTTTTGGCTATTGTGAATAGTGCTGCTATGAACGTGGGTGTACAGATCTCTCTTAAAGACTATGCTTTCAATTTGGACATTCACCTAGATGTGGAATTGCTAGATCATATGGTAATTATGTTTCTAATGTTTTGAGGAACCACCATACTGTTTTCCATAGTATCTGCACCATTTTATATCCCCAGCAACAGTGCACAAGGGTTCCAATTTTTCCATATCCTTGCCAACACCTGTTATTTTCTGTATTATTATAACAGCACTGTCACACTGTTATTTTTAATATTCTAGACATTAATTCTTTGTCAGATACATGATTTGCACATATTTTCTGTAGATTGCTTTTTCTGTATTGATTGTGTCCTTTGATGTAGTCCAGTTTGTCTGTTTCTTTCTTTTGTTGGCCTGTGCTTTTAGTTTCATATCTAAGAATTAACAACCAAATCCAGTGTCACGACCATTTCCGCTCTATTTTTCTAATAGGTTTATAGTTTTAGGGTTTATATTTAGGTCTTTGACTAAATTTGAGTTAATTTTTGTATATAATATGAAATATGAGTACAGCTTCATTCTTATGCCAAGGAGACACCTAGTTTCCCAGCTCAATTTGTTAAAGAGGCCATCTTTTCCTAGTGAATGGCCTGGGCATCCTTGTCAAAAATCATTAGACTTTATATGCAAGGATTTATTTTGGATCTATTCCATGGGTGTATGTATGTTCCTTTATGTCAGTATTACACTGTTTTCATTACTATACATTTGTAGTAAGTTTTGAAACAGGAAGTGTGAGAGCTTCAACTTTTGTTCTTCATTTTCAAGATTGGCTATTTGTGTTCCCTTGAGATTCCATATAAATATTAGGATGTATCTATTTCTGTAAAAATGCCATTGGGATTTTGATAAGGATCATACTGAATCTATAGATCTCTTTGAATAGTACTGACATCTTAATAATGTTAAGTCTTCCAATTCATGACCACAGAATATTCTTCTATTCTTTTGTCTTTAAATACTTTTGGCAGTGTTTTGAAGTTTTCATTGTAAAAGCATTTTACCTCCTTGGATACTTTTATTCCTAAGTACTTTATTCTTCTTTATAGTATTATATGTGTAATTGTTCACTTCTCTTTAGGAATGTTCATTAGTAGTACATAGACACACAGCTGGGTTTGTTGTGTGTTGATTCCATATTCTGCAACTTTGCCAAATTAATTTATCCTGATGGTTTTCTAGTGGAATCTACAGGGTTTTCTACATACAAGATAATGTCATCAGTGAAGAGATAATCTTGATTTGGATGCCTTTTATTTTTCTTCCCTAGCTGCTCTGACCAGAACTTTCCAGTACTAAGTTGGATAGAAGTGACAAAAATGAGCATCCTTGTCTTGTTCCCGATTATAGAGGGAAAGCTTTCAGTCTTTTACCATTGAGTTTGATGTTAGCTGTGGGCTTTTCATAGATGGCTTTTATCATGAATCTTGAATTGAAGTAGAATCCTTCTGTTCCTTGTTTGGTGTTTTTATCATGTTTAAGTGTTGAATCTTGTCAAATGCTTTTTGTGCATCAATTGAGAGGATCATGTGAGTGTTGTTTTTTTCCCCTTCATTCTGTTAATGTGGGGTGTTAAAATGACAGGTTTTCATGTTCATCCTTGGCATTGCACAAATAAATCCCACTTGGCCATTGGGTATAATCCTTCCTACGTGTTGTGGAATTCGGTTTGCTATTATTTTGTTGAGGATTTTCGCATCAGTACTTCTCGGGGATATTGGTTTGTAGTTTCCTGCAGTGTCTTTGTCTGGCTTTCGTATCAAATTACTACTGGCCTCATAGACTGAAGTGTTCTGTCCTTTTCATTTTAGGGGGAGGAACTTGAGGATGATTGGTATTAATTTTTCTTTAAATGTTTGGTAGAACTCATGGGTGAAGCCATCTGGTCCGTGGCTTTTCTTTGTTGGGAGATTTTTGATTATTCCTTCAGTCCCTACTAGTTACAGGTCTATTCAGATTTTCCTGTTTCTTCATTATTTGGTTTGGTAGGTTGAGTTTCTAGGAATTTATCCATTTCATCCAGGTTATCCAACTTTTGGTGTACAATTTATCATGATACTCTCTTATGAACTTGTAATGCCTCCTCTTCTACTTACAATTTTATTTCTGTAAAATCAGTTGTAATGTCCCCTTTCATTCCTGATAATAGATATTTGACTCTTCTCTCTTTTATTCTTAGTCTAGGTAAAATTCTGTCAATTTTGTTGATCTTTTCAAAGAACCAACTCTTGGTTTCACTAATTTTTCTCTACTGGTTTTCTATCCTTTATTTCACTGACTCTGCTCTAATCTTTATTGTCTATTTTCAGCTTTGGGTTTAGTCTTTTTCTCTAATTCTGTAAGTTGTAAAGTTAAGTTGTTGATTTTAGATCTATTTTTATGTAAATATTTACAGCTGTAAATTTCCTCTTTAAAACTGCTTTCATTGCATCCCTTAAATTTGGGTATGTTGTGTTTTCATTATCATTTGTCCAAAGATATTTTGATTTCTCTTGTGATTTCTTCTTTAACTCATTGGTTGTTTGAGTATGTTGTTCAATTTCCACCTATTTTTGGATTTTCCTAATGCTACTGATTTCTAGTTTCATTCCCCTGTGAACAGAAAAGATGCCTTGCATGACTTCACTGTTTTTAAATTTACTAAGACTTGTTTGTGGCCTAACACATGATCTGTTCTGGAGGTGGGTCCATGTGCACTGTTACGCTGTTGGGTGGAATGTTCTGTATGCCTGTTGGGTCTAGTTGGTCTATAATGTTGTTCAAGTACTTGTCCCTTATCTTCTGTCTGGTAGTTCTTCTGTCTATATTCTTTATTGAAAGTGGGGTATTGAAGTCTCCTACTATTATTGTAGAGTTATCTATTTTTCCCACTAATTCTGTCAATGTTCCTGTCATATATTTAGTAGTTCTGATGTTTGGTGCATATGTATATTTATAATTGCCATAGCTTATGGTGAATTCATCCTTGTAATGTCCTTCTTTGTATCTTGTAACTGTTTTAAGTTAAAGTCTATTTTGTCTGACATTATAGCCACCCCTATTCTCTTTCGGTTACTGTTTTCAGAGGTTCGTTTTCCATTCCATCATTTTCAATCTGTGTGCCGTTAGGTCTAAATTGAGTCTCTTGTAGACAAAATATAGTTAGACCTTGTTTTTTAATCCATTTTTCACATTTTGGGGGAGTTTAGTCTATTTACATTTCAAGCTATAACTGATAGGAAAGAACTTCCTATTGCCATTTTGTTCATTGTTTTCTATATGCCTGAAAGTTTTTTTGCCTCTCATTTAAGTGTCTTAATTCCCAAAGGGTCTCAGTCCTGCTGCTTCTCAGGGCTTTAGGTATTGTGTTTTATTCCTCTGCCCACAGTCTCTTGACACTAGTTTCCCATGGTTCTGCAGACCCCTTGCAGTTCTCATGTGCAACAGTGCCCACCCCTGCTTTCGGGAGCCTCCAGCCAGGTATCTAAACTATGCCACCATTCCGTCAGTGCTCTGAGTCAGGTGAGACATAAACCACTCAGGCAGACCTAAGACAAGTCAGAATGCCACAAGCAAGTTCCACTCTTTTATTTGCATCCTGAGGAAAAAGCCACGGGTTGGGGCTTCCTTCTACTTGGTCTAGAGGGTGAGGGGAAAGGGTAAGTGCCATGAAACTTCATACCATTTTGAATATGGCTTTATCTTGGTTATGTGTTTAATTGGTTGCTGCTGCTGCTCAGTTGGTTTTAGAATCCTCACAGTGCTACATTGGTCTGTATATTGTACATCAGTGTTTCCATGGATGTTTCTTGGGAGAACAAGCGACTCAAGTTTCCTAATCTGCCATCTTGCTGACATCACTCTATTATCATTTTAATATATATTTTTTGAGCTACAGTTGATTGACAGTATTAGTTTCAGGTGATTCAAAATTGTTATAGATTATGCTCCATTTAAGGTTACTATAAAATATTGGCTATATTCTCTGTTCTGTACAGTGTAACTCTGTAGCATATTTATTTTATACATAGTAGCTCATACATCTAAATCCCCTGCTCCTCCGTGCCCTACCCACCCCCCCTTCCCTCTCCCTGCTGGCAGTGTGTCATTGCTGCTGTCAGCCTTCTGGTAAATGGGCTGGGTCCTGGCATGGCAGGCTCCAGTACTGTGGGTGATCCTGGGGCTGGTGTCTGCCCAGTGGTGGGTGGGGTTGGGGCTCAGGGAATCCTGGGCTTAGTGACAGTCCACTGGCAGGCAGAGCCAGGTCCTGTGGTCTCTGGCTACAGGGCCCAAGAGTCCCAGAGCTGGTTTTGGCCTGCTGGTGAGATCAGTTCCTGACAGACAGCTCCAAGTACAGGGTATTGTGAAGCTTGTGTCGGCCTGCTGGTGGGCTGAACCAGGCCCAGGGAATTCTGGGGCTGGTTCTGTCTCCTGGGGAGTGGAGCTAGGTCCTGGGATCTCTGGCTGCGGGGCCCAGGAGTCCTAGAACTGATTTTGGTTTGCTGGTGGGCAAAGCCAGCTCCTGACACAGCTGGATGTAGAATCCAGGGTGTCCCGAAGTTTGTGTTGGGCTACTGGTAAGTGGGGCTGGGGCCAGGGGGGCGGTCCCCAGTGCTGGTGAGTGGGCTGGATCCTGCCATGGGACTGCAGGGCTGAGGTGGTCCTAGGCTGGGGTCAGCCCTCTGGTGGGTGGGGCTGGGTCCCAAGGTCTCTGGCTGCAGGGGCCTGTGCACTTGTGAGTGGAGCAGGGTCCTGGGCCCTCAGGTGGGAAGGGCAGTGTTCCACGGTAGCTGCAGGCTCAGAGGGTCTGAAGGGTAACTGCCTGCTGATGGCAGGTGGGGCTTTGTCCCCACCCGGCTAGTTGCTTAGCCTGAGGCTTCTCGGGCTGGTGCTGACATGCTTGTGGGTGGGGCAGTGTCCTGGCGCTAATTATAAGCTAGAGGCCGCAATGGTGCTTGCAACACCATGTCCATGGGGTAGAATGGGTTCCCTAAAGTGGCTGCTTCCAATGTCTACAGCCTCAGGATAAGCTTCGGTTGCCTCTTGTCCCTTGGTGGGTCTGACTGAGGTTCCTTTCAGAAATTCCCTGGGTCCTGGAGCACATGTGATTTCGTGCATGCCCTTTAAGAGTGGAGTCTCTATTTCCCACAGCCCTCTGGGTCTCCCGACAGTAAGCCCCACTGACCTTCAAAGCCAAATGCTGTGGGAGCTTGTCTTCCCAGTGCAGGGCTCAGGGGGGGCTTAGGCCCCTTGCTCCTTGGGGAGAATCTCCGCAGTTGTAATTGTCCTTCTGTTTGTGGGCTGCCCACCTGGGAGTGTCGGTCTTGAAGATACCATAGCTCTGGTTCTTCTACCTGTCTTTTGTGGTTCCTTCTTTACATCTTTAGTTTGGATTCCAGTCTTTCTCATCAGTATTTGTTCTCTGTAAATAACTAATTTTGGTGTGCCCATGGGAGGAGGTGAGCTCAGTCTTTCTACTCTGTCATCTTGGCAACAAAATCTAAGCTACTCTCAATTATCTTTTAAAGAGATTGTTTTAAAGAAAAAATACTGATGTTTACCACATGTTACTATTTCTGATACTTTTCTTTTTTATGTGTGTGCATATATAGATTCATATTTCCTTCTGGTATCATTTCCCTTTTGCATGAAAGACTATTTTTCCAAGTACAAGATCTTTCTGTACTTAATAACTTACGCTAATCTCCCTTAAAGTTTACCAGCCCTTTCTCTCCATTGTTCAAATTGCTGCAGAGCTCATCCAATTAATTTTTAACACGATTACAAACTCTTCGTTGTCATGGGCAGTGGCTAGATTCTCTGCTCAGCTCTTCAGACCGCAGCTGTTGACTTTCCTGGGCTCCCAGGACGCTCACCCTGCACGGATTTCTTAGGTGTCTGCCAAGGATTTGCAGGAACGATGTCTGCAAATTTTGAGGGATTTCCTACCTGGAAATTTCTACCCCCGTGGCAGCCCTGATGTCTAATTCCTCAGCCTAGTAAGACTGGTACTTTTTGCTTTAGGTTTATCCCCTGTGAACCCATGAACTGAAAAGTGCTCATGTGGATCTCCACCAGTATGCTTCCAGTTTCTGCTTACTACTGACTATTCATCACACCTTCCAATATAAGCTATTTTGGCATTATTGAAATTAGAACTGAGTTATTTTAAGGCGGTTCTTAACATGCTAGAGGTGTGAACATCATTAAGTTATCAAAGTTGTAGTAATTTATAATACAAAAACTAAATAGTTTTTATTGCTGATGCGATGTTTTACATTAAAATACTACAAAGAATGCATGAGAATTTTTTTTCCCTTTTGCAGGATATAGCAAATGAAGAACACAAAAAAATTGAAATGTTAAAAGCAGAAAACAAGAAGCTAGAAAAACAAAAAGGAGAACTAATGATAGGGTTCAAGAAACAATTAAAATTAATTGATATTTTAAAAAGGCAGAAGGTGAGTTTAACCTGAAAAAGTTTAAATAAATCTTAGGTATTATATGGACCTTTCTACTGAGGATATTGAGTATTTCTACTTAAGATATTTTTATTTTGACATGCTTAGTCACAACATTTTATCTATACACAGATGCAAGTAAATAAGTAATGTGAAAGTAGGGTAAAGAAAATACCATATACAAAAATAACTTATCCTAGGGGATCAGTTTGCCTCTTGAAATCTTTAAGAGTGAAAACTGATTCCAAACCACTTTTGTCACGTTCACTACACGAGTTACCTAGTGGTCAGAGAGATGAATTCAGGGTTCTGCCACTGTCCCTGTTTGCAAAGGTTAGAAGTTCTCTCAAACGGTTGGTACAATACCGCCAGTGGACAGAGGCTTTTTGAGGCTAACCATTAATGCAATTACTATTTCAAATACCATGTTGACTGGAATTAGCTACACATTCCTGTAACAAAACCTACAGTTTGATAACATATTATACACACTAACAGATTTCTTGTTCTATTGTCTACTCTTAATACTAGACAATTTTTTTTTTAACAGATGCATATTGAAGCTGCTAAGATGCTGTCTTTCACTGAAGAAGAGTTTATAAAGGCACTTGAATGGGGGAATTAGTAAGTGATCTACTTCTTCACCTACAGTATGTGGTGGACATATACCCTTTAAGTTTTAATGGTTTGAATTATTTTTACATGTAATGAAGATATTTGATACTGAAATCAAAATAATTCCAAATTTCCTATTTAAATTGGGGTATACAAAATTGATATCTAATTATTAGAAAATATCTTGTAAAACAAAGTACCAGGAGTTTAACTTTTAATTCTGTTATCACTCTTATGACCTTCTAGCCATTGTCAACTTCTGAGTAGAATATTTTATATTCTAGAGATTTAGCTCTAGTTTGTGAATGGCATTTATCTGAAAGTCTGTTTCTCTATTCTTACTGACAATTAAGTGCATTAGGTAATAAAGCACTTTAAAATTCCCCTTTACTTTTCTCTCTACTGTACAGTGGACAGGGAAAGATTTCCCTGGCCAAATCAGGGAAGTAAAGTTCCCAAACACAAAGACAAAAGTGGTATGGAGAGGTCAGTCTCCTGGGTTTAGCCTATGATATGGAGTTTGGTTTAGAACTCAGATCTTCAAATTATCAGTACAAAAACAATAGTTTGATTAAATGCAATTAACTGCAGTTAAAATATACTCAGTAATTTAATTTTTATCAGAAAACAAATGTTTTATAGATAACTGTTTACAAATCATGAAATACAAAGATGTTTTAGAAAATCCAGAGACAATGGATTCCTACGCTCACTGAGCTGGAAAACAAAAATTACACTGACATCTAGTGGTAACATTCAAGAGTAAGATTTTACCAAATCTTGGTATCACTTCTCTTCACAATTTTCACTCCTTTTCTGGTACGCCTTCCTAAACTCTTCACCAAGCATATCAATATCATCCTCTTTTTTGAATACTCCCTACAAGAAAAATATGTTGTGTGTTACTCTGCCAGAATATTTCACTAAATGTAAGACCAAAAGATATATGGACATGAAGCTTTAAGGTTATCTCCAAGATAATGAAATCTATTTAATGTATTTATGAACATTTTTTTCTGAAATTGACTTGATATATATTATTTACTGAATACTCTTGGACTGACCTGATTTCCTGATCTATCAGACCATGTGTTAGAACTTACTTACAAGTACTGCTTCTTGGATGGGCTGCATGAGAAGTAATTTAATCCATACTGTACCCTCTACCCTTGTTTTGAAGCAGCTCTACAGTATGTGTGAGGGCGGTCAGGGTGAAGAGACTGAGCTTTGCCAGATTCAGGCATGGGACTGGCTCTTGGCTCAATTCTATGCCTAATCAGCAAACGTTCAATCTTGCAGAAGAGAATCCAGATTTGGAGTTAAACCAATTAATTTTTAATCCCTTTAAAACAAAATTAAATATTTACTTATCTAAAGAATCCAAAGAATAATTTAAGTCATTTGAAGCCCTTAGGACCTAAAGGATACAATCATTTTAGGTTATTTTGCTTCACAAATACCTAAAACCCAGGCTCTCCCGAAATTTATAGTGTATATTATGAAATTTATCGATTCCAATTTGATACATTATAAAATAACTATAACTCAATAAAAAATGTTAAAAAATAAAAGGTAAAAAAAAATCAATTCCATATGGCTTTTGTCATTAATACATCATTTTGTATTTATTAATCCTATCTAATTAGACTAAGGTCCTATAGACAAGTAATAATTACTCAGTTCTCTTTCTCCTTCCTTCCTTTGTACTGAACTAAATATACACTTGATTCTTTTGATTGAATAAAGTATCAAATGGCATAATTTCTATATTTGAAGGATGGAAATTTGTTATATGAGTCCAGATGTTTATGTGGCCTGTGAAACTCAGTTATTTTTATAGTCATAATGTATTTCAGATACACATGAAAACTTGCCATCTTTTGGAAGTATTTTTAAAAACAGGTTACCCAGTTAAAACATAACCTGTTGTGTAGCAGATCCGCCTCAGACTCAGGTCAAGTATGTGTCTGTTACTGGTGTTACCAGTGACAAGGTTTTCCTGTACATCATCAGACAGTGTCACAACTGCTGTAAGGTAGTTTAGTTTTAGACCTCCTACACTGAAAGAGGAGAAAAGAACGTCTAAAATTGAAATGCAATAATTCCAGCTCATACGTATAAGAATGTGCCAAGACCAACTCTCTCATTCTGGAGATGCTCCGTTACTGGTCCACCTCATGCTGCTGCTCTGTAACAGCAGGAGGCAAGTGTAACCCAGGCCCTCTGAAATCCTAATATCCTGGTTTTTTCCCACTACTCGAGGTTATAAGTTAAATCTCACTTACCTTAGGTAGATAGCCTAGTAATTTTGTAGCATGTTCTTTGAGAAGTTTTAGTCTTTCTTCTTCAATAATTTCATTAATACATCCTTGTTGTCTTTGCTGCAGCTGCCATTCTTCCAGTTCACGTTGCTGAAAATGTAAATAAAATTTATTGTATTGTCACAAAACACATTAATCTTTTAAGAATTTGTCAAAACAACTACTTGCAGTAAATTAAACTGATACAGATAATACATGTATCTTTTATGTATGTTATATATGTATCTTTTACAGTCACTATTCCTCTAGAGTTATGAGAGAAATAGCTATGACTAGGATTCTACGGAGGCAAGTACATATTTTCAGGACAATGTCTATCTTTGTGACCAAGGAAAAATGGTTCAAAGAAATGATTTCTCAATTCAACAAATATTTATTAAATGCTTACCATATGCCAGGTGCTGAAGACAGCTTAACAGTGTAAGACAAAAAAGGGTGGATTAAACAGAATAGGGTTATCTAAAAGTAAGTATTTCCACACATATTGTTTTTAAAGCCTGTACGAAACACAAAAGTAGCAGCAAAAGTTCTAAAAGGAGAAACAGTATTTCTCAGGAAAGAATTCTGATGATAGAAAACCACACCAAAATTCTGTGCCATGTAAATATGGGAGAGATGACTAGCTTCAATGTTTCAGGGCTTAAAAGAACTCTTATGGAAATGTATCTAAATAGTCCTGTTGGATAGGGAAGGAGCTAAAGGCCGACCAGACCACTGAAATAGTGATGAATTTCTGCCAAGAATTATTTCAGTTAAAGTAGTATTAATGCTAAACTTTTCTTTGAAATAACTAGTTTAAGTCACGTAAATCAGAAAGCAGGATGTCTGTCTTTTTTTTTTTTGCTACAATGAGAGGCAAGTTTTTATATAACCTAATAACTCTTTAAAGTTATTAAATGAAGACAGAGAAGGATGCTGGAACACAGCTGTATCCAATGCCACTTAAACCCGGAATTGCTTCTCATGAGAATATTTTTTCCTACTATCATCTCAGATGTATTTGTATTACAGAATCAGAAGCAGCATTGACAGCTAATTGAGAAAAGACTTTTTACACTCACACCCATCTTGCTACTGAATTGAAAGGTTGAGTTCTTAATTATTTTATCTCTAAGATGAAAAAGGGTAATGGGATCTGCCATAGAACTGTCATGTCTAAGACTACGTTTCTAAGGCTCGTTCACGCTCAAGTGTGGTCACAACAGGCCTAGGTTTTGCCAGTGGAATATAAGCTAAAGTGTCACATGGTAGTTTCTAGGAATCAATCTTACATACATCCTTTTGCATTTCTTTCATCTAAAACATGGATAGGAAGGTTGAAGATCCAATTTAAACCATGAAGATGAGGGCTATATTCTACAGAAACCAAAGCAAAAAGTTAGGAGGAGCCTGCGTTCCTGAAGACTATGAAAAAAGCCTCTACTGATTGCCAATCTCTAGACTTTCACATGAGGGAAGAGTAAACTGTCTGCTAAGCCACAGTTGATTTGAGACTGTACTTGTAGCCAGACATCATCCTAACTGGCCTTTTAACAGAGAGGTGTGAGAAGGTGGTATAGTGTCGTGGGGAAAGCTCACTTGTTAGATTTTTGTCCAATGATGGCCTCTAACTTGGGTATAATACAGGATTTCCCTTCTTAGTATGTGGTAGGCCACATTAACTGTTTATCCTAAAAACATTTTTTATAGTAAATTAGGGTAAATAGTCTAGAAAGGTATGAAACCATTTTGTCCATCAGGACAAATTCTGAATAGCTCTGTTGGTAGGAAATATCTCCTGAGGCGTTTCAAATTTTGTCTGATTAAACATGAATTTTTTAGAGGTGGACATAATTATAGATTATTTTTTGGAGTTAGAGCTTTATAGGACTGTGTAATGGCATGGATTCATGAGTTCTGTGAGCATGAAAATCCATCCTTGCTCTTGGGCCATAACAAAAATGTTACGATACTGATACTTAAAACTAAGTCCACAGCTTCATACTGGGAATGTTTACAATTTTTAAAAAGTAAGACAAGTTGCTTGTTAAATTATCTATGCTTTAGGTAATATTTTCTGATTTCTTCCATTTATAGTTATCTTGATAACTTTTTTGAGGAGCTTTCTGATTACCTCTTGTAAGCCACGAGACAGGACAGTCTGAGTCACTGACTCTAATTCTTTCTAGGCAAGCAGTATTCAAAGCCTTCTGGTCAATTTCAAAAGCCTTCAAATTTTCAGTTTCCTCAGTTACTCTGCTCTGACAATGCTGATCACCCTCACTGATTCAAAAAACAATTAAGTATGTACCACTTGCCAGGCAAAATGCTAGGTGCTTTGCAGGTAATTATCTCCCTTAAAGGTTAGAGTATTTCATAACTGGTTTCTATCAAAGCTAAGGATTTGAGATTTTATCCAGTAGGAATCCACTTAGGTTTAAAGCAGGAGGAGAACTTAATGAGATTTTTAAGGCCATGGTTAACCGGTAGCAGGTGGACTGGAGTGACAAGACCAATTAGAAGACAATTTCAATGGCCCACAGAATGACACTGAATGTCTGAACTAAGCTATGAAGGTGAGAAACTGGATTTAAGAGTTATTGCTGAGGTGGAATCAATAGACTTTGGTGGCTGACTAAAAATTATTAGGTAAGAAAGAGGAAAAATCCAGGAATGGTTTCAAGGTGATAGCATATTCACTCAGTCACCCAAACCTGTCTTTAACCAAGACTTAGGCTACAGAAATTAGGAAAGGTTTGTCAGCTATGTTCACTTTTAGAAACCTAAATTCTAAGGCACGCACAAGATTTTCAACCATGTCCTTTAGGCATCAGGCAATCTAGCAACAGAACTACGGCGCGAGTTAAGCACAAAGGAGAACCAAAAACTGAACCCCAAGTATCCCAACACTTCATGGAGAAGCCAAAAGACAGACCTGATCTCTTGTGGGTTTCTGCGACATCCAGAGCCTCCTTTTTCTGACCATTTCTTGGTCTTGTTTTTTTTCTCCTACTGTCAGCTCCAAAATTAGAATGTTCTCCAAGACTCAGTCACTGGCCCTCTGTTTCTCATTATAAAATATTCTTTAGAGGAATCATCTTAGTTTGAAACTCTGTGCTACTTAATGAGAGAGATACATTTCTAAGAAAACTTGATCTAAGTTTTCTTCTGTTGCCCAAGCCTTCAGGATTTTTCAACTTGCACTTCTGTTTCAAACTCAGTATGACTAAAACTGAAGTCATTGTATCTTTTGGCTCCAACTCAGAACATAACAGCACTTGTATTCCTTGAGCTTCTCATATTTGAAACCTTGAGAGTTCTTGGACTCCTTTCTCTCTACCCAATAGGGTCCAAAAAGCATGCAAGTCTCATCTCTTCTTCCTTTAAAACCATTTAAATTCTTCCCTTTCTCTCTCTCCTTCCATTGCTCTGTTAACCTATCCCAGGTCCTCATCACTTCACTCTTAAATTACTACTTTCTAGTCTTGTTAAAGACCATATTATGATAACCAGCCTATACTGTATCATATCCACGTCCAAACTCCTCTGCCTATCATTCAGGTTTCTCCATGTGATACTTCCATATGCTACCAACTTAGAATAGCCATCCTCTGTCTTCTTTTACTCATCTTTTGTGTTTTTCCAGGTGTACCCACATAGTTCTGCCAAAATGAACTGCACAATTAGTAATCAGTACATTACCAAATTCTGTAAATGTTTACACTGTACCTTCAAAAATATATTCTTAGTATAGTGTTACATGTAATTGAGTCTTTTGCCCAAAAGATATTCATGTCTTATTTTCTTCTGCTAGATTAGAAGCCACAGAATGCCGAGTAGATCAACATCTGTTGATTATAATATCTTGGAATTTCTTTTTGTCTACCCATGCAGTTAAAGATCAACATTATAATATTAATTTATTAATCCTAGCTCTGCCATTTACTTGCTGCGAAACCTTGCACTATATAAATAATCTCTCTGCCTCAGTTTCCACATCCTTAAACGGGGGTAGTAATAGTACCTTACTCACAGGGTTGAAAGCTAAAACTGATTATTTTGCTTGCAATGAGTACAGAATAGTGAATGACATATGAAAATGCTCAATAAATGTTATTGTTTACTACCACTCCTATTACTTTAAAAGATTAACCATATGCCTCATCTGTACTTTTCATATTTAGACTTATCTTTTCAAAGCACTTCCTTTCCATATTACCTCATTTGGTTCTTAAAGCATAACAATCTGGTGAAGCAGATTATAAAAGTATTATTTCAGTTTTATAGATGAAACATAGACAAATCAATGTGTCCAAAGTCACAAACCTAGTTTCCTCACCAGCTCTTAAATCCACACGTCCAACTAAGAAATCTGCCCTTGAGCCTCAAAATCAGTGTGGACAAAATGAAATTATATACCCCTTCAAAAATCTGTTTTTCTTTGTACACACCCTCTGACATCACCACTCACTGAAACCGAAGTAGGTAATAGCATTATTAGTAGGATACTTAATGCTTCTCTCCCCTCTCCAGACCTAACTGGTCACCAAGCCCCATCAATTCTACCTTCTTAACATCTCAGACAGACCCCGTCCCCATTCACATGGGCTTTCACCGCCCATCACGGGGTCACTGTCATCACTTCCGTACTGAGCTTCCTGTCTCCAGTCTCACCCCCAGCATCTGTCCTCTACACTGCTACTCAAGTCATCTGTCCAAATACAGTTCCTTTCTGAATTCCTTTCTGAATTCTTCAGTGGGTCCCTTGGATAAAGTCCACCTTTAAAATAACAGCCAGGGCATTCGTGATCGGTCTTCTTTCTGCCACACCAAGATGTCCGTATCTGTATCATTATCCTCACAGGCACTTGACCCATCTTTATTATCACTGTTTTTATGTACTTTTCTTAACCAAGACCATAAGCTCAAAGATGATAAGAACTTAGTGATATTTATCTTTATGTTCTTAAAGCCAACAAATGTCTAGCACAAAGAAGGCATCAATAAATATTTTCTAGATGCATTAACAACTGGTCAGAAAAAAATATATGATTGGTAAACAGATATCTAACATCATCTGGCACATAAACAGTTCTCAGTTAAATGTTTAGTGGATAAATAAATGAGTTGATTGCTTTTCAATGATAATTACCAAAACAAAAACAAAAAAACTCTTCCTTACTTTGTCTGCAAGGAACTGGTTGTGACGCTCTTCAATAAGTTTTTCCACAGCTCTCCTGTGTTCAAGTTGCTTCATTCTCTGCTTCTGAGCATTCATTAACTCTATTCGATCATCCTCAGCGAATTTCGCTAGCAAAGCTCTTCTAAAGACTTCCTCTTCCTCTTTTGCAGCCTGCAGGACTAGTTCCTTCAAGGCCATTTGTTCCATAAAATTTTGCTTCAACGCCTTCTGTTTTCTCAATTTCTCTTCTGCTTCTTCCTAAATAATAATACATATAGAAGTTAATTCAGTAACTATTTCTTTACAGCTGATTTATAAAGACAGGGTAGGATATAGTTTGATTAAGCTTATGGTATAAACTGAAAAATTAAGCCTTTCCAAGATAGCACTTTGCCCCATCCTTTAAAAACTAGTAGGTAGATAAAATGTTACCTTTGGATTGCCTATTTATTACTTATTTTAAATTTTAATTGGTATATATTTACTCTTGTTTCTGTACTCAGAATTAATACATTAATATTGAAAGCAGCTGATATAAAAAATTTTTTTGCACATCTGAGGTTATTAACTGTGGTCTGTATACTTTGTACCAACTATGAATCATTCTAGAATCTTGCCTGAAATGTTCAAATCATTGGTAAATACTTTTCAGAACAATTATCTAGCAAAGACAATCAAGTATTTCAGGGAAATTCAAACTTACTTGAAGCAGTTAAAGTCCTTCCTACAAGGCTTAATTTTCCCAATATTTTATTATAAAAGATTTCAAACATAACTAAAATATAAAGAATTTTACAGCAATCACTCATTTTTGCTTTATCATCTATCCAATTAGGATTGATGAAATTTTAAATCATAAACTAATCTAACCAACCTTACTCAATTCTAATACAAGTTCCAGATAGATAGGCCAGTGTTTTCAAGGCATTCAAAATATTGCCTTAACAACACCTGTGTGGCAAAGATACTTACAGATAACACAAACTGTAAGGGATTTACTACAGGCCATCAGGTGACACACACAACTTCCAGGAAGGCCAGAGAACCAAGCTGCCATCCCACTGCTCAAATCCCATTTTGGTAACCCCCGTGACGAGATGACTGCTTTCCCATTATGCTTATTTCTAGCCTTACACCTTGGAGGTGATGACTGTTGGAGATAAACTAGGTCATATGAAGAATTCTAACTAAAAGATGAGAAATGTAGTTTTAACTTAATAGTCTTTATAATAAAGTAAGACAAATGAATTTAAAACAGGGTAGGAGTGGGTTTTAAGTGAGCCAATCTGCAGTATCAGTTATAGCAACTTTGTTCATTATATTATGTATTCAACCTCTTCTTCATTTATCCCTATCTAATTTCCTTTTCAAATCCTACCTCCTCCAAAAGTCTCCTCTAATCATTCCAGCTCAGATGTATCTCTTTTGGAACTCTCATACCATTTAATTCTCCCATCATTTAATTTTATTCCACATGTACATGCCTCAGCTCCACACTAAAAATAAAATCTTAGAGGGAATATCATATTTTCCTCTGGGGTGCTAGGCAGATAGTGTTTTTATAATATATAGTTTGTGTTTATTTGCCACATTTGTATAGAAATCAAAGGCTCACTGAAAGCAAGAGATACTGATCTCAGTTTGCTTTGAATTCCTCTCCAGAACGTATCAAAATACTTTGCACACAGAAATTTAGTACATGTTGAACCAAATGAACTGTTGACATTTCCTGGCATCCACTTCCCATACAAATTTTAGTTTAATCCAATGGTGAAGACATCTGGCTAAAACAGTAAAGAGTCTGGCTAAACAAAACACCATTCGTTGCTTTTTTCAACTAGAAGCGTTCGTGTACCCTTTGATGTGTCCGCATCAGTATCATTTAGTTATATAATACAAACTAGAAAATTGTTCATCCTTTTCTATGTTCTAAAACCCATTGTGTGGTTTGCAGAATAGCTGTTCACTGAGGGTTTCAAGTAATTTTCTGTAAAAGTACTCTGAGCCCAGAAACTTTTTAGAGGTGTCTTAGTGTGGGTTTTCCTCTGAAAGCAAGAGCCTCACATAAGGACGTGTATTTGGATATATTACCGGGGAGGGAATGTGGGGAAGCAGCAGTGAGGGACAAGCAGGATAAAACAGGGAAGGGCAAAAAGCCAACACAAGGGGGCACCACCGAAGACAACGAGGGCTTAATCTGCCCAGGACCCTGTGAGGAATGCATGAACACCTTTCAGGACTTTCTTAAAGGCCAACAGGCGGAGAAGCATTTCTCTCTCAATTTCTGTCCACTACTGGTTGAGGAATGCCCCAGGGGTGTTACTTCCCTCCCCAACCCACACCTCCACACCTTAGGAAGCTGGCAGCAAAGAGTGAGTCTAAGCCGTCACAAAGGTTCCCCACAGCTGTCCCTGAAATCAGAGGTGAGGCTAGAAGGCCGTGGGCAGGGCACAAGAGTCTTCTGATAGTGGAGATATCCTTAATAATCTTATTTTGTCTAATTTTTCTACATCTTTTGAAATCAGTATATTTTTAACTCAGACACCTGTGCCATTGAGGTTTTCATTTCATTAGTATACAAGTGAATAACCTTTCACTATTTTTCTAATCTTTTTTAGACCCTTTATTCCTTCAAATTTTGTTTTTACTGGCTCACTGGTAGAGCACATGCTTAGCATGCACGAGGTCCTGGGTTTAATCCCCAGTACCTCCATTAAAAGCATTTTTTTTCTTTTTTATTGTGTTCTTCCAGAGTAAAATCTTTCCCCCCAGTATTAAGCAACTAGGTTAATAAATGCTAATGTGTTCTCCTGATTTAGTTTACTTCTACTTGTATCCTTATTTCCTTCCATATTCTTACCTCATACTTGAATTTATATTGTTTTTCTCAGTAATGAGTTGACTGCCTAGATAATTTTTCCATTAGTTCTCATTTAATAATTAACTGCCTGATAGATTTTGATGTCATAATCTCACCTCTAAATTGTCTGCAAATATGCTCTTCAACAGGAAACAATTGAATGTTTTTAGATTTTCAGTTAGTTAAAATATTTGTTCTTAATTTCTAGTAACGTTTAAATACCCTTTTCCCCTTGTTTTAGTCCAGTAAATTTTCTCTGGCGATCTAACAGCTTTTAAAGTTATATACATCAATGCAATGTTACATGGAAGATTAAATGTTCATTTTGCTAAGCCTCCCGTAGTGATTATACCTTTTATCTGTGATACCCTGGATTCATTTGATGCTCCACTTATCCAGCAATAACCCTGCCTACCTGCTTCCCATTTGTTCATATGTCTGTTATACCTTCACTCATTTTATTCTTAATGCTTTTGGGGTTGACATTAGGTATATATAAGCAGATTACCTTGAAATGTTTTTAAAAAGAACTATACACATTTTACATCCTTGCATGCAGTTAATCAGCAAGGATTTAGATAAAATAAGTTTTGATACTATACATGGTATCTGTTTCCTCCTCATTGATGAAATGGTGTATCTAAAATAATGTTTTATTTTTATATAGCTGAAAATATTAAAAATAATACCAATAGCTGCAATTTATTGTGTACCTGGCTAGTCATACAGCTTGCTTTTTAAGTGTTCAAACTTTTTGCTCATTTAAAAAAAACCTGGGTTCTTTATATTCTATTATCAAGTTACAAGTGTTCTTTACATATTCTGGATAGAAGTAATCTGTAAGATACATGTATAGGGAAAATTTTCTCCCAGGCTTTGACTTGCATTTTCATTTTCCTAAAAATGCTAGGAATTTAATTTTGATGAAGCCCAATTTATAAACTTTTTCTTTTAAGACTCATGCCTATTTTATCCTTCTAGAAAAAGTCTTTGCCACTTGCAAGTTCATAACAACCTTCTATGTTTTCTTCTAGAAATTCTGTGGCTTCAGCCTTTTTTATGTCTTACTAATTTTGAGCTCATTTTTCTGTAGTAACATGGCAGAATATAACAAGTGTTGGCAAGGATGTGGAGAAGCTGGAATCCTCCTGCGTTGGTTTTAGGAATGTAAAATGGTGCAGCCTTTGTGGAAAACAGTTGGGAGTTCCTCAAAAAGTTAAACACAGAAGTACCATGTGACCCAGCAACACCACTCCTAGGTATATACCCTAAAGAATTTGAAAAAGATAGTCAAACAAAAACTTGTATACAAATGTACATAATTTGCAGCAACATTCACAGCAGTCCAAAAAAAAAAAAAAGGTGGAAGCAAACCAAATATTCATCAAGTATTAAATGTGTAAACAAAATGTCATATATCCAGTATTATTCAGCCAAAAAAGGAATGAATTACTGATACGGATACATGCTACAAAAATGGATGAACCTCCAAAATACTATTCTAAGGGGAAAAAATCCCAACACAAAAGACCACATATTGTAAGATCCCATTTATATGATACATCCAGAACAGCCAAATTCATAAAGACAGAAAGCAGACTAGTGGTTGCCCAGGGCTAGGAGAGTACAGAATGGGGAGTGACTGCTTAATGCAAGGTATCCTTTTGGGGTAAAGAAGATGCTTTGGAACTAGACAGAGATGATGGTTGCACAACACTGAGAATGTACCAAAGGCTTTTTTTTTTTTAAATAGTTCAAGTAGTAAATTTTGTTACATGAATTTTACCTCAATTTAAAAAAATTTGTTGGAGAAATACACAATCCACAGTTAGACATCAACAATCCTCTTTCAACAACTGACAGAGCCAACTAGACAGAAAATCAGCAAGGATAAATAACTCACCACCAACAACAACCAATAGGATCTAATTGATGTTTATAGACCATTTCACCCAAAATGGCAGGATACATATTCTTTTTAAGGGCTCACAAAACAAATTTAAAGGAAATGGAATCATACTGAGTGTGTTCTCTGATCACAATGGAATCAAACTAGAAATGAATAATTTTTTAAAAACAGGATGATTCCTAGACATCTGGGGACTAAATAACAAAAGAGAAAGTCTCAAGAAAATAGATACATTGGCGTTAATAAAAATGTAAAACAAGACATCAAAACTTGTGAGACACAACTAAAAGAGTTTTGAGGGAAATTTATACTGCCAAGTGCATACATTTAGCAAAATGCATTTATAGCAATAAGTGCATGCATGTAGGAAATGTCCCAAATCAACAATCTATGCTCCTATACCTTAAGAACTCATAAAAAGGAATCAGAAAGAAAGAAAGAGCAGAAATCAATGGAATTGAAAACAGAAAATCAACGGACAGTATCAATGAAACAAAAGGCTGGCTCTTTTTTTTAAAAAATCCGTGAAACTAAAACCGTAATACTCCAAGAAGAAAACGGTAAGCTCCTCTACTTCAGTCTTGGCAATAATTTTTTTCAATTTGACACCAAAAGCAAAAATAAACAGGTGAGATTACATCAAACTGGAAAGTTTCATCACAGAAAAGGAAACCTATGGAATGCAAGAAAACATCTGCAAATACTACCTCTGAGTTAATGTTAATGTTAATGTTAATGAGGGGTTAATGTCCAAAATATATAAAGAAGTCATAAAACTCAATAGAAAAGAACCAAAAACTCTAATTAAAAAATCTAACAGGCTTTTTTTCCACAGATGGCCAACAGGTCCATGAAAGGTGCTCAACATCACTAAATATGAAGGAAATGCAAATCAAAACAACAAGATATCAGAATAGCTATCATCAAAAAAACAAGAAATAGTAAGTGTTGAGTTGTGAGGATGTGGTAAAAGGGAATCCCTGTCACTGCTGGTGAGCATGTAAATTGGTGCAGCCACTATGGAAAACAGTATGGATGTTCCTCAAAAACTTAAAAGATAGAACTACCATATGATCCAGCAATCCCACTTCTGGGTATGTATCCAAAAGAAATGAAAATAGGATCTTAATGAGATATCGGCACTCCCATGTTCATTGCAGCACTATTTACAATAGCTAAAATATGGAAACAACCTAATTGTCCATCAACAGATGAAATGGTTAAAGCAAATGTGGAATATTCAGCCATAAAAAAGGAAATCCTACCGTCTGTGACAACATGAAATGGAACTTGAGGGTATCATGCTAAGTGAAATGAGCTGGACAAAAAGACAAATATTACATGGTAACACTTAGGTGTGGAATCCAAAATGGAAAAAAACGTCAAATTCATTGAAACAGTTGAAAAGTGGTTGCCAGAGGCTTGGGAGATGGGAGAAATAGGAAGAGGTTGGTAAAATAGTACAAATTTACAGCTCTATGATGAATAAGGTCTGAGGATTTATGTAAAACATGGTAACTACAGTTGATAAAACTCTGAAATTTGCAGAGTAGAATTTAAATATTCTCACAAAAAAAGATAAATATATGAGGTGATAGATGTGTTGACTAGATGGGGTAATCTTTTCACAATGCAAACATTTATCAAATCACCATTATGTACACTTTAAATATCTTAACACTTTATATGTCAATTATACCTCAAGAAAGCTGAAATTAAAAAAAATTGTAACAAAAAACCTAATGCAAGAGTGACCAAATAAACAAACTACCATTATCAGGAATGAAACATGGGATAGCACTAGAGACTCTGCAGACCTTAAAAGAATTAAAGGTATAGTACAAACAATTCTACACACACCTAAGTTTGACAACTTAGACAAAAAATATCCCTTCCTTGAGAAACTCAAGTCACCAAAACTCACCAAATATGAAATAAGATAATTTGAATAGCTCTATTAAGTAACTATTAAAAATATTAAATTAATATTTTAAAACTCTCAAAAAAAAAAATAAAGCTCCAAACCAAGATGGCTTCACTGGAAAATTCTATCAAATACTTAAAGAAGAATTAACACCAATTCTAAACAATCTCTTCCATAAAACAGGAGAGGAGGAAGTACTTCCCTATTCATTTTATGAAGAAAATATTACCCTGACACCAGTATAAACAAGCAAAAACTAAAAACCCATATTCCTCATGAATATGGATGCAAAAATCCTTAACACAGTATTAGAAAAATAAAATCCAGCCACATATTAAAAGACACATACACCATGACCAAGTGGGGTTTATTCCAGTGATGCAGGAGGTTCAGTACCCACCAAAATCAATCAATGGGATCCACTAGGCTAAAGAAGAAAAAGCATATGATGAATAGATGTAGGAATAGATGTAGGAAAAGCATATGAGGATATATTCAACAGCCTTTCATGATAAAAATTTTCAGAAAACAGCAAAGAGAATGTCTTTAACTTAATAAAGAATATCTACCAAAAAATCAACAATTAACAGAACGCTTTTCCCTGATACATAACAAAGAAAATTGATGTCTACTCTCATCACTCTTATTCAGCACAGTGCTAGCCAGTGCTGGGAGTTTTACCCAGTCCAATAAACAAAAAAAGTAAATAAAAGGTGTACACATAAGAAAGCAAGAAGTAAAACAGTCCCTATTTGCAGAAGACATGACTATGTATGGAAAAACAAACCAACACCTACATCTACTAAGTGAATTCAACAAGGTCATGAGGTACAAGGTAAGTATTAAAAACTCAATTCATTAGCAACAAGTATGTGGACACTGAAATTAAAACTTGAATTCAATTTACAATCACTCAAAAAACTGAAACACATGCAAATCTAACAAAACACGTACAGAATTTGTATGCTGAAAACTGTAAACACATGAAAAAATTCAAAGATCATCTAAATAGATGTCTATGTATTAACAAGGAGTACTGAAGTCTTCAATTATAAATATGGATTTGTTTATTTCTCCTTTAAGTTTTATCAGTTTTGCTTCATGTATTTTGAAGTCTTATTTAGGTTCATACACCTTTAGGGCTATTAACAGCGTCTAGATGAATTTAGCCTGTTATGATTATGATTTCTACTCTACCTTCCTCTTGATGAGTGTCTGTATGGTTTATCTTTATACTCTTGCTTTTAAACTACATGTGTCTTCATATTACAATTATGTTTCTTGATAGACAACACAGTTGCATCATGCTTTTGATGCAGTGTGTGAGCTGCTGCCTGGATCTGGCTTTTTTATCCAGCCAGAAAATTTGATTGTTGTGTTCATACTACTTACATGTAATGTAATTATCAACACAGTTGGGTTTAAATCTAATATCTTTCTACTACTTCATCTCAGAATAATACTCATCTTTTTAAATCATTCCTTCAATTTCCAAAACTTACTTCTAGTTTCTTTTTATGTATTTCAGCTTGTTCTTCCTGGTACAATTCCTGTCGCACTTGTTCTAAATCTTCACGTTGCCGCAGCGTTTCTTCCAATCTCTGAGTCAGCTATTAAAAAACACACAAACATGTATAGGAATCACATTCTATAACAAATATTACAGAATTTCTCCAATGTTTAAAAAAAATGGTTATTTTACTACCATATTCTGAAGCTGTAGCCTTTTTTCTTCATTTTCTTGAACTTTTGCCATCCGATCTTCTTCTCTTTGTTCCTGCATCTTGGCAAACTCTATGATTTTTCTGTTTTCTTCTTCCATCTCCTCACGTTTCTTTTTTCTCCAGAGGGCCTGCTCTTTCTTAAACTCTTCTATATATCTTCGAGTTGTATTCATTTTTTCTAACTTATGTTGTCTTTCCCTAATAAGTAACAGTGAGTGCATTTTTATAGTAACAGAGATAATAAAATATCCAAAAAAATGTGCCTTTTCTTTCAGTTGATAATAATGTGGAGAAAATGGCTTTCCTATTTAGTTTGTTCATTCATGCATGCAGCAAACATTCTGAGTGTCTACTATGTGTCACTAAATACAGACACATAAGAATTTTCTGAGTAAATTACTACAATGTTTCTTCTCTAACCTATACTGAAGTTTTATTTCAGAAAGACCACAACCCATTTATATAAGCCTTCTACCATTCTACACTTTAGCTGTCTACCAAGGAAATGACATAAAACAAGTCCTCTGACATATGATATGGGCATATTTAAGAAAAACAAAGGTTTAGTCACTGTCAATAAATATTTATTATCAATTATCATGCTAACAAAGATAAATAAGAGTTGGTCTCAGTTTATGTGATAACATTTCCTGAGGACTTAACTAGGTATTAGGCACTGACTAGGTGATTTACTCCTCACAACAAGCCTGAGATAAAGCTAATATAAACATTTAGGCATGTAAGAAAGTCGGGATAAACTTACAATTGATCTTCTTCGTAGATTTTCCTAACAATTTCATCAATCATGAGTTTCTCTTTCAGCAACTGCTCATAAGCTTCCTGCTTTTTCTTTTCTTGTTCTTCAAGTTGTTTCTCTAAGTCAAGATTATACTGTGCTTTTACTTTGTTTCGTTTGTCCTCTGCAGCATTCTCTTCCTTTATTAACCTCTCATGTTCTTCCATCATAGTTTTGGCTATTTCAGCATCACGTTTCTATTATTAAAACAAAATTAATCTTTCCATTTTCAAATTGGAGCACAGTATGATACAATATTTTTAACAGATGGAACTGAGTATTATAAAGCCTGCTACATAAAATATTTTCATCTGTGTAGGTAAAAAGCAAAGGTAAGTCACTGTCACCTGAAGGGTTTAAATTATGAGTCAAACCCTAAGGAGGCTTTTCTATTCAAGTAGCTCTCTCAGGGCAATACATGATATGGAGAGTAACTCCACATTTGAAAAACAGTAAGTAAAGTAAAGTACTTTATTAATAACTTAACCATGCTAACTGCCGAAGCAGTCATCTTTTCCTTCTGTTTAAAAGTTGAGGTAGGCAATTTTCAGATTTTAGCTCCACTGGATATCGGCTACTATCTTCCTCATACAGATCTGCTATTAAATAGCTCTGAGCAGCTCTTAAGTTTCTCCCAGCCTAAGGTTTCTTTCCCAACACTAGCCTTTGAAGTACCCCCCTTACTCATTTATTAAAGGCCCTTTGTAATCACTAACTTAAAAGGGTCACATATGTTACCGTGCCTGTTTTCTCAGGTTTTAATTCACTCATTCAAGACAGTTCCTTCTTAATTAGGAATCTTGCTTCCTGAAAGGGTTAAACTCCTTACTTGTTTTGAGCATTTTGAAATCATTTAACAATGTTTTTAAGTAAATTTATTGGGGCTATTTTAAAAATTTACCCTTTACCATTATGATCACATCCCAAATTCTAGAATGGTTAGCAGCATCAAATATAAAAGAAACAGATAAAATATTAATGCTAAATGCCACTCCTGACCTAATTGATGCCTTTAACATATACATTGTTAATATGACTTGACCAAAATTCTCTTTCCTTCCATTTTCTTACCACATGTGGTACTAGACTCTTTAGAAAAAATATGAAATAACGAAAACATGTATCTACAGGTTGCCACACTTGGTGGAAATAGTGTTCTCATTTCACAGATAAGAAAACTAAGGCTGAGAGAGAGAGAACCAAAACTAGTACCTAAATATCCTGACACCTAGTCAAGTGCTACGAGTATTTGACTTTAATTTTTGTGGGTCAACTTTATTTAGAATGTAACAGCAATTCTTTCGAGATTCGGATTAAAATGTCTACAGTTGCCTTAAAAGCCCTCAATTACCAGAATAATTAAAACTGCAAACTACTGGTCAAATAGTACATTGTTTATAGTATACTTCGTTTTTGAAAGGATAGAATAGAACTATATGGCTTCTGAAGTGAAATCTCCTTACCATCTCCTACCATCTGCCACACGAAAGGCTGTCACTGTTAACAGCATGCTGTAGAGCCCTCCAGACTTTTCCTATGCTAACACACCTGCACACACATGTATCACTGTGGCCAGCACCTATTCTTATTTGATCCCTACATAACACGACACTGGTTACATGTTTTGGTATCACCCCTCTAACTGTACATGTGAACAGGTGTGTGTAGACATATACAACATGTATATACATACGCTGATATGCATATACATATATGTACAGGTTTTTAAAAACAAAGTAGTCTGTGATATGTATTATTCTCCAACTTGGTTTTATTTTCCTTACAACTTGCTTTTTGTCTTTTTAACCTATAATATATTCTGGCCACCTTTAAAAGCCAGAACATTTGCCGCTACCTTTCTCTTTAATAGCCGTATATCATCTTTGAAAGGGATACAGGAAAGAGGGAACACTACTCTCAAAATGCTCTGCAAAATAACAGAATTGAGAGAAGGGAACTGAAAGGACTGTGTAATGTTGCAATCAGACCTTTTCATCTCTGTCTAGCCTTTCTGAGTGACAATGAGAGTTCAAGTAATGATGTGCACTCTGCTTGTAAATGTAAATAAATCCTACTTTATATTATACTGACTAACACTACCGCTGAGAATCTGAAACTCCTTTGCCCAAGAGTGACTATTACCCTGAACTAGGCAGGAGGACAGGAGGAAGAAAAGAGGATGAAAATAGAAGAAAACATGAGAAGATTGCTGTTTATAAAACAGAAAAAGTTTCCTAAAGTTGATGCAATAGTTTTATTTTTTAACACATTTAAAAAAAATTTAATAACATTCTAAAATATACTGATCATGCTAACAACCTGTATTGGTCTGTCAAAGAATAATCAGTTAGAAACCATTAAGAATGCTGGGAGTTACAGAATATAGCTATTCGTTCTAAGCAGTAACCTAAATCTTTGTGTCTGGAAAGGCTCTAATATTAAATTACCCAAGGCTAAATATCCATAATTTCCTGCACCTTAAGGATCTGAAAAGTATAAAAGCCTTTAAGAAATCTGACAGTGTAAATTCTTTATAGTATGCAACAATTTCCAAAAAGTTGGTTTTCTAAATGAAGCTACAAATACAGAAAACAATGACCAAAAATGTAATTACCATTTGCTCATATTTAATGGCATCCTTTTCAGCAATTTGAGCTGCTCTTTCTTTATTCATGTAAGCTGCTTTTAATTTCTTCTCCAATTCTCTGAGTTCAAAACTGTTTTTAAAAAAGCCAGAAATTTAAATTTAAGTACCATATATCTTACTATTTTAAAAATTACATGCAATTTAAAAGGATTTTTTTCTAAATGTATAACAGATATTTGTATTATTTTTAAGATATTTTGAAATTCATTTCTCCATTTGTCAAAAGAAAAATTAAAATACATGTGAAATGATAAACTATAATTAATTTTTCTAAACAAAACAACACTTTTATTTTTAAATCTAATCACTACAAGTCTTTTTGCCAGTGCCTGGCTCAGAAAAGGTACTGAATCAATACTGGTTAAAATTTCTGTCCAGTTACTAATTGAGCTAAAAGAAAAACTGTAGTGGAGGGGTTTAAACCTATGCAAGTTACTTAAATTTTGTACTTCAGTTTTGCTATCTGAAAAGGGGTAGTCTGAGGAATTAAAGTTAATGTGTATAAAGTAAATACTCTATATACAGTAACTATTTTTGATGGTGATGAATAGGGAGTAACGTGGGCAAGTTTGCTTCACTCTTCTGGCCTAATCTTATCTGTTAAAAAATGGGGATTGGCCTAACTATCCTTTAAAATAGGAGACATAAAGAACTTCACAGACAAGCTAAGACTAAAGAATTTAGCAACACTACAGTATGCTAAAAGAAATACTGAAAGATCTACTCTAAATAGAAAAGGAAGCAGAATGCTACAGAAAGGAGAAAACCATAATTGGAAAGATGATAACTACCATGAATTACAACAGAATAAAAATGAAATTGTAAAAGAGGGTGGGAGAAGGAAGCAAGAAAATACAGGGGTTTTTTTTCTTTTTAAAATTTTTTCTCGGTAGGATGGGTTTGAGCTTATATTCCTATCTGTTTAAACAGTTATAGTAATGGGTTAATATACATACAAAACAGGGTAACTACAAGCCAAAAACTTACAATAGAGTCACAAAAAATAAATAAAACCAAGATAATACAAAGGAAATTACCAAACCACAAAAAGAAAAGGAACAAAGAGGAAATACCAAATCAACTGCAAAACTAAGTTCAAAATAGCAGTAAACACACATCTATCATTAATTACTGTAAATGTAATGGACTAAATGCTCCAATCAAAAGGCAGAGTGGCAGACTGGATAATAAAGCAAGAACCTTCAGTATGCTGCATACAAAAGACCCACTTTAGGGAGAAGGACACATATAGATTGAGAGTGAGAGGATGGAAAACGATATTCCACGCAAATGGAAAAGCCAAGAAAGCAGGAGTAGCAATACTGATTTCAGACAAAATAGACTTTAAAACAAAGGCCATAAAGAAAGATAAAGAAGGACATTTTATAATGATTAAAGGAGTAATACAAGATAAAGATACACTCATTAATATATATGCACCCATACAGGAGCACCTAAGTACATAAACCAACTACTAACAGAGATAAAGGGGGAAACTGATGGGCATACAATGATTGTCGGAGACTTTAACACCGCATTAACATCACTGGAGAGATCTTACAGACAGAAAATAAATAAGGCAACAGAGAAATTAAATGATACAAAAGAAAAATTAGATTTGGTGGACATTTTCAGAACATTCCACCCCCCAAAAATAGAATATACATTCTTTTCAAGTGCACATGGAACATTTTCTAGGGTTGATCATGTACTTGGGCACAAAAGAAGACTCAAGAATTTTAAGAAGATAGAAATTAACTCAAGCATCTTTTCTGACCACAATGCCATGAAACTAGAAATCAACTACAGAAAAACAAAGGATAAAAAAATGACAGCATGGAGATTAAACAACATGCTACTAAAAAACCAGTGGGTCAATGATGAAGTCAAAGTTGAAATTAAAAAATACCTTAAGACAAATGATAATGAAAAGACAACCACACAATGGGACGCAGCAAAGGCACTGCTAAGAGAGAAGTTTATAGGGATACAGGCCTTCCTCAAAAAAAAAAAAAAAAAGAGAACAATCTCAAATAATCTAACACACAAGCTAAAAGAATTAGAAAAAGAAGAGCAAAAAAACCCCCAAAAGTCAGCAGAAGGAAGGAAATAAAGATAAGGGAGGAAATAAATAAAATAGAGATTAAAAAAAAATAGAAAAAAATCAATCAATCCAGCAGCTGGTTTTTTGAAAGAGTAAATAAAACTGGCAAACATCTGGCCAAGCTCACAAAGAAGAGAAAAGAGAGCACAAATAAGCAAACTAAGAAAGGAAAATGGAGAAATTACAGCCAATAACATAGAAATACAGAATATCATACAAGAATATTATGAAAAACTATATAAAAACAAAATAGATTACCTAGAGGAGATGGACAAGTTTCTGGAAACATACAGTCCACCAAGACTAAATCAAGAAGAAACTGACCATTTGAACAAACAGATCATTAGAAATGAAATCAAATTAGCAATAAAAAAAACCTCCCTACAAATAAAAATCCAGGACCAGATGGCTTCACTGGGGAATTCTACCAAACATACAAAGAGGAACTCATACCAGTCCTCAAACTCTTCCAGAAGATTGAAAAGGAGGAACTACTCCCATACTCATTCTATGAAGCCACCATCACCCTGATACCAAAACCAGGCAAAGACACTACCAAAAAAGAGAACTACAGACCAGTATCACAATGAACAAAGATGCAAAAATCCTCACCAAAATATTAACAAATGGAATCCAACAGTACATAAAAAAGATTATACACCATGATCAAGTGGGGTCCATCCCAGGGACACAAGGGTGGTTCAACATACACAAATCAATCAATGTGACACACCACATCAACAAAAGAAAAGACAAAATCCACATGATCATCTCAATAGATGCAGAAAAAGCATTTGATAAAATTCAACACCCATTCATGATAAAACTCTCAAAGTGGATATAGAGAGAACATATCTCAACATAATAAAAGCTATATATGACAAGCCTACAGCCAGCATAGTACTCAACGGTGAAAAACTGAAAACCTTCCCACTAAAATCTGGGACAAGACAAGGATGCCCACTATCACCACTCCTATTCAACATAGTCTTGGAAGTCCTAGCCACAGCAATCAGCCAAGAGAGAGAAATAAAAGGGATCCAAACTGGAAAAGAAGAGGTAAAATTGTCACTATAGGCAGACAACATGATACTATAGAAAAGCCTAAAAGTTTCACACAAAACTACTAGAACTAGTAAAAAGAATTCAGTAAGGTAGCAGGATACAAGATTAACGTACAAAAATCAGTTGCATTTCTTTAACAGTGAATCAACAGGAAAAGTAAGGAAACAATCCCCTTTAAAATAGCCCCCAAAGTAATAAAATACCTAGGAATAAATCTAACCAAGGAGGTGAAAGACTTACACATGGAGAACTATAAACCATTGATTAAGGAAATTAAAGAAGACATAAGAAAATGGAAAGATATCCCATGCTCCTGGATTGGAAGAATCAATATTGTTAAAATGGTCACACTGCCCAAGGCAATCTACAGGTTTAATGCAATCCCTATCAAATTACCCAGGACATATTTCACAGAACTAGAAAAAACATAATCAAATTTATATGGAACCACAAAAGACCTAGAATTGCCGAAGTGTTACTGAAGAAAAAGAATTGAGGCTGGAGGAATAACCCTCCCAGACTTCAGACAATACTACAGAGCTACAATAAACAAAACAGCATGGTATTGGTATAAAAACAGACATATGGATCAATAGAACAGAATAGAGAGCCCAGAAATGAACCCACAAACTTTTGGTCAACTAATCTTCAACAAAGGAGGCAAGAACATACAATGGAACAAAGACAGTCTCTTCAGCAAATGGTGAGAAAACTGGACAGCAGTGTGTTAATCATTGAAGCTAGAACACTCCCTTAACCATACACAAAAATAAACTCAAATGGATCTAAGACTTAAACATAAGACAAGATACAATAAACCTCCTAGAAGAAAACATAGGCAAAACATTATCTGACATACATCTCAAAACTGTTCTCCTAGGGCAGTTTACCCAAGCAATAGAAATAAAAGCAAGAATAAACAAATGGGACCTAATGAAACTTACAAGCTTCTGCACAGCAAAGGAAACCATAAGCAAAACAAAATGACAACCTATAGAATGGGAGAAAATTTTTGCCAAGATGAAACTGACAAAGGCTTGATCTCCAGAACATATAAGCAGCTCATAAGACTTAAGAAAAAAACAAATAATCCAATCCAAAAATGGGCAGAAGACCTAAACAAGCAATTCTCCAATGAAAACATATGAATGATCAATAGGCACATGAAAAAATTCTCAATATCACTAATTATCAGAGAAATGCAAATCAAAACTACAATGAGGTATCACTTCACACCATTCAGAATGGCCTTCATTCAAAAGCCCACAAAGGACAAATGCTGGAGAGGCTGTGGAGAAACGGGAACCCTCCTACACTGCTGGTGGGAATGCAGTTTGGTACAGCCATTATGGAAAACAGCATGGAGATTCCTCAAAAGACTAAAATTAGACTTACCATATGACCCAGCAATCCTACTCCTGGGCATATATCCAGAAGGAACCCTACTTCAAAAAGACGCCTGCACCCCAACGTTCATAGCAGCACTATTTACAATAGCCAAGACATGGAAACAGCCTAAATGTCCATCAACAGATGACCGGATAAAGAAATTGTGGTGTATTTATACAGTGGAATACTATTCAGACATAAAAAATGACAATATAACACCATTTACAGTAACATGGATGTCCCTAGAGAATGTCATTCTAAGTGATGTATGCCAGAAAGAGAAAGAAAAACACTATATGAGATGGCTCATATGTGGAATCTAAATAAGGAAAAAGAAAAAAAAAAAGAAGACAAATGAACTTAAATATAAAACAGACTCACATAGACTACAAACTTGTGGTTGCCAGTGAGGACAGCGGTGGGAAGGGACAGACTGGGAGTTTGAGATACATAGATACTGACAGGTATATACAGAAAACACAAATAAGTTTATACTGTATAGCACAGGGAAATATATACAAGATCTTGTTGTAGCTCATAGTGAAAAAGTATGAAAATGAATATATTTATATTCATGTACGACTAAAAAATTGTGCTGTACAGCAGAAATTGAAACAACATTGTAAACTGACTATAACTCAATAAAAAAAAATTAAAATTTTTTTTAAAAAGTGGGGATTGGCCTAAGATAATCTCTGCATTATTTTTAAATGTATCACTTCCCTAACCTTAGTGAAAATATGCCCTACAAAAGTGTTCGTTTTTATGTGCCAGTCATAATCCCGAATATGATAGAATATGGGAATTCTGAGTTGGAAGGATCCTGAGATGCCACCCAGATGTCCATGTTAGTTCTTACAGGAACAAAGAGGCACCCAGTTAACTATAAACTCGATTTACAAGTACCCCTGCCTATAAAGAGACAGCTGCAAGGGGGAATGGAAGAGAGAAACTCCTGGTGTTATGGTGTGGGCCCCTCTTGCCCTTACTGTTGCAGGTGCAAGTGTACATGACCCAAGACTGCCTTCTTTCATAAAAATAACATTATAAATGAGGATTAAGTTTTTAGGTTAGTCTACATATTTTACTCTACTTAGAGGTTGAAATACAAGGATTTTTTTTAGAGATGGGTATTAATGATTATGCACCAATATACAAACCCAAACAATTTATAACATTTTCTACAGAAAAAAAAAAAACTACATCAAATTCCAAACACCAATGTTAAAATAAACAACCTTCATGTGAGCGATAATGCCACACATTTCTTCTAGATATATACCTAGAAGTAAAATTTGAGTCATAGGGTAGACTATGTTCAAATTGAATAGAATAATGCCAGTTTTCCAATGCTTTTTCAGATTTTTTCAGATTCATAAACACTGCCCAACTGCTCCCACCACTCCAAATCTTCAGTAACACTTTTTAGTCTTAGAAATTTTAACCACTCTGTGGGTATTTAATTTATCACTGGGGTTTAATACAAATTTCCCTGATCCTAAGGGAACTGAGACCTTTTCATATGCTTGAGTCATTTATATATCTTCTGTGAAGTTCCTGTTCAATACTTTGTTAATCTTTTTTAATTTTTATACTGGTTTGTCTACTTTTCATTGTTGCATAAAAGTTCTTTATATATTCTGGATATGTCTCTTATTGATTACATGCGCTGCAAATATCTCCTTCCAGTCTGTGGTTACTCTCATAGTGGTTCCTTGAGATGAAGAGATGTACTCTAACCCATCAATCTTTTTCTCCATTGTCAGTGAATTTTACATCATGTTTTAAGAAATGTGCCCATCCCACGGACATAAATATTTTTCCTTATATTAGTTTCTCAAAGCGTTATTGTTTCACCATTAACTTTTAAATTGAAAACCTTCAGGAATTGACTTTTGTGTGTGGTGTGAGGTAGACATCACGTTAATTTTCTCCCATATGGATATCTAAATCATACAGTACTATTTTATAAAAATGTCTGTTTCTGAATGTTCTACAGTACTGGTTTTGTCATAAACTGTGTATATGTGCATGAATCTGTTTTTGAATTTTCTATCCAATCCTTCCTCAACTGGAGTTCCATATGAGAACTAAGCCTCACAGAAAACTAAGTGATTGTATTTTTAATTTTCTCCAAGATGATATATAGCTGGCATTATTTTAGATCCAGAGGAGCTAAGTTAATTCATTACATATAATGAATGCTCGAGGGCACTAGTGCTTAAAATTTCTGGTTGAGAAGAGCTGCTGTATTCTAGTGCATTGATCCATTGATTTATTCCTCTGTTTATATTGTGCCAAAACTACACTATATTAAATATTGTGGCTTTATAGTAAGTATTCATATCCCACAGAAGTTTCCAATTTTGGTCTTCTTAAAGATTGTTTTAGCCATTCCTCCTGTGCATTTCCATATACATTTTAGAATCAGCTTGCCAAACTTCACAACAAATGAAAGTGACTGAGATTGTACTGAAATTATAAATCAACGTGGAGAGTACTGACATGTTTACAATACTGAGTCTTCAATAAACATAATATATCCTTCCCATTATTTTAAGTTCCTTAAAAGTCTGTCAATAATGGCTTATATTTGTTTTTGGCTTGTTACTGAAATTTTCTGCCTCTTTCATTAGGTATTATTTTCTATGTTCTTGTACAAATTATCATTTTAAAAATTTCATTCTCTAATTGTTGCTGATTTACAGAAACGGTTATTGTATATTGACTTCACATCCAGCAACACTGCCAAACTTATAATTTATATGTAGAATATTTCGGATTTTCTACATATACAGTCGTATTATTTGTGAATAATTAAAGTTTTATTTCTTTACTGGCAATCCTAACACCTTACATTTAATCTTCATGCTTTACTGCTCTGGTTAGTACGTCCAATACTGTGATTAACAGAAGGCGTCACAGAAGGTATTCTTGTCTTCTCAGTGTCAGAGGGAAAGTGTCTAACATTTGCCTTTTAGTATTTAGCAATGTTTTTATAGTCTTAGAAGGATGTTGATTTGTATCAACTAGTTTTTTTCTGCTCATGATTTCTCTATTCTATTCTGTTACTGGGATGAATCACATTTATTGATTTTCTAATGTTAAACCAACTTTGTATTCTTGGTATAAATTAAATTTGGTCAGATGTGTTATCTTTCTTACATACCCCCGAATATGATACTGACTAATATATTCCAGATTATAATAGCTAAATTCATGAGATAGATTAGTCTATAATTTTCTTATAAAATGCAGGTACTGATCTGGTTAAAATAAAATGAGAAGTGTTCCCTCTTTTCCTATTCTGCCAAACTATGTAAGGTTTGAATGTTTGATGAAACTCACCAGGAATCACCTTTATAGGTTTCTTTAGGGACAAGGTTAATTATATACAATACCTGTAAATTATAAAAAGCTATAAAAAAAATTTAGGTTTCCATTTCTACTAGTGTCAGTTTGGAATGTGCTATTTAGTAATTTCTCTTAATTTTCAAATTTGCATAAAATTATTCACAGTATCCTGTGATTTTCTACAATGATCTCTTATTTGTACGATCTACAGTTATATCCCATTATCCATTCCTAGAACTGGTTGCTTGTACATCCTCTTTTACACTTCACCATTCCTGTCAGGGATTATCAATTTTCCTAGCCTCTTTCAAGGCACAATTTTTGGCTTTGTTGATTCTACTTTACATTTACATTTCTAATTTGCTCATTTCTGCTCTTTATTATTATGCCCTCCTCCTCCATTATTTTTTAATCACTCCAGATGGGAATTTTCTGTTTTCTAATAATTCCAGATGGAGTCTTCTAATAGTCATACTAGATTATAAGCTACCCTCAAGAAACAGCTTTAACTACACCCTGTAAGTTTGGAGTTTTTTTTAATATTAGAACCTTTTTATTGTGATAAAAATATATGTAACAAAAGTTTACCATTTTAACTATTTTTAAGTGTACTGGCATTAATTACATTCATAACGTTTGTCAACTGTCAACATTATTTCCAAAATTTTTTCCCCAAAAGAAATGCTGTACCTATTTAAGCAGTAACTCTATTCCTCCCTTCTCTAATTTACTTTTTGTCCCTGTAAATGTGTCCCTAGATATTTCATGTAAGTGAAATTATACAATATTTGTCCTATTGTTTCTAACATAGTTGGGTTTAAGTTTACACTCTTAGTATTTTATTTCTACTTGTCCTACCAATTCTAGGTCCTCTCTTCTCTTCTTTTTGTCTCTCTGCTTGGAGTCCCCTAGACCATCCGCCTAGGTTTGATAATTCACTAGGTGGACTCACAGGACTCAGCTTATAGTCACACTCATGACTGTGATTTATTACAGTGAAGTAGAGAGTAAAACTGACACGGAAAAAAAGCATGTGGCCAAACTGTGGAGGAAATCAGCTGCATGTTTCCAAAAGTTCTCCCCCAGTGGAGTCACAGGACACGCTTAATTTCCCCAGCAACAAGCTGTGACAACATGTGAGAACTATCTACCAGGAAAAGCTCACTAAGCTCACTAGAGACTTAGGGCCCAAGGTTTTCATTAGGGGCTGGTCATGTAGGCACCCCCTGCCTGGCAAGTACCAAAATTCCAGACTATTAGAAAGAACAGAAGTTCAGCATAAACTATATTGTTTTTTCCAGTTTAGGCACTCTTATCATAAAGTGGTGGGTACCTTCTTGAAATCCAAGTTTCAAGATGCCAGTCAAGGACCAAACTTGCAAGCAGGACTTTTTAAGGATACTACCTCAAGTGCGTTATGTTAACTCTTTCCTGCACAGCCTCATCATTTTTTATTATCACATTTTCCCTCTATTAATTAACCATATATTCTTTTCCACATTTTTATTACAGATATTACATGTTTGTTTCATGTCTAATAAAATTTGCCCATTATTTTTTTTACTAAATAGTAAGAGATTCTTGACCATCTCTTGACATAGATTCTTTACCTCCATGTATTTACTTCCTACTTCATTTTTGTTACAGTTTGTTATATTTTTAACTCTTTATATACTTTAAACTCCAAAGACACTATAGTAAGTGATTAGCATATTCAAATTTCACCTAGATTTATTACATATTTGCATTCCTGAAGTTCTAAAATTAATGCTGGGATCATTTTCATTCTTCTACCTGAATAAAAACTGCTAGTATTTCCTTGAATGCAGGGTTATCGGTGATCAACCCTCTTTTTGTTTGTCTGAAAATGTTATTTTTTAATCCACCTCATCTACTTTATTTTAATAATTAACGTCTTGATTATCAGTCTGGAGTACAATCATACTGGATCAGCAGGTTGTTAATTTATTTAATAAGGGAAGACTATCTCTGGCTTCTTTGAGCTAGTTTTTGCTTACCTTAAAAACAAGTTATAAATGAGGTACCTTTTTTGCTTTCATAAAACTGTGATAACTATGAAATAAATATACAGTTGCTCATTATGTAGTAACTAATTATAAGTAACTGTACAACTAATTATAGTTAATGATTAGTGCTATAATTAAAATAGGATTTCTAAAACTAGACAGTAAGTTTTCTCAACTCCAGTTAAAAGCTGTGATGAAATTAAATTGTCTTTTAAATATGTGCCTGGATTAAAAAAACCACGTGTTCAAAATCAAGTAAGAGTCTCATGACTTTTGTACTTGAACAATTATTTTCAAAATAAACTTCAATGATCTTTTAAAAAATTACATTGGGTTTTAAAAATTAACTCCTTTTAAATTTAAAGAGACTAATCTTGGGGCAGAGGCCAAGATAGAGTAGAAGGACGCTCGCAGGTCACCCTCTCCCACAAATGCACCAAGACTCACGTCCACAGACCCACTCAGCCAACCAGAGCACCTGCAGAAATCCTACAGAACATCTCCCTCTTCAAAAGATAGACACGTGAAAAATCTGGTAGGAAAAAGGAAAAAAGAAACAAGAAAAGGCAAAACAGAGCGGGATGGGTCCCGCGGGGAGGGAGTGGCAAAGGAGGTCTGGCTCGTTAGCTGGGTCTCCCCTCCGCAACCGAGAGGCCAGCGGGACGGAGGGGGAGCCTCCGAGGCTCAGATCTGTACAGAGCAGCCCTTGGCCAACAGAAATAAGTTAAATGGGCACAGAGGGTCCCCGCAACACCCAGCCCGAGACGCAGCCCAGCAGCTGGGGGTGGGGGCAGGGCCAGGCTGCCCGAGACGGGCGGAGGACTGGGACGGCTGCCCTGAGGCAGCCCCGGGGGACTGCAGGGGGCTGCACGCTGTGGCTGTGGGTGCACAGGGCAGAACCTGGGCCCTCCATGAAACAACACGGCTGATGTGCCCTGGGGGGAAGGGTGCATACCCCCATCTCTGAAAACCCGCGGAAAGTTTTCAGGTGGAGAGAGGCAGGGTCAGGCACAGCCACCATATCCTCCAGCGTTTAGCACCCGGGCGGGGAGGGGGCGAAACCTACATCCGCACCTAAAAACTTGGCAGCCTCAAGGGCCAGAGACTTGTCTACAGCCCAAGGCAAGTAGGATCCTTCAGTCCTGGTCCCTCAGAGAACTTGCTCCACCAAGACAAACAAGGAGCTGGGTTTTGGCCAGGAGCAGGGCCAGGGCTGTTCCTCGGTCTTCCCCGAGCCCGCCTGCGGAGCGCCGACCAGGGCGGAGCGCGCAGCCGCACAGAGCAGCGGAGCCACGGGCGCCGGGAGAGCGTGGGTGGCCCCCCACCTTTCGGGTAGGAACGTAGCCCCTGACCGTGGTGCTGGGAGGGGGCGCACCCCCTCCTACCTGGCCAGTCTGCAATATCTGACTGCGGCATCGGGAGGGGCAGTGACCCGCCCGCCCACAGCAAAGGAAAGCTGCACCTGACCCAGTGTTAGGAGGAGGCGCGATCTGCTTGCCGACAGGCACTGGGAGCAGCACAGACGAGGGCGCCAACGGAAGGCCTCTGGAAACAACAAGCTGAGATCCCAAAACAGGACGAAGACAGAAAGACTTCACATTAAAAGCACACAGTCTCCAGGAGAACATCGACTCCCCCCCCTTTTTTTTTAAAATCTGTTTTTACCTGTTCTATTTTCTATTACCCATTTAATTTTTACTTCTTAAACAGTTATATATACCCCCAGTTTTAATCCCTTTTAAATTTTTTAAAAAATATTTTTATTATTTTAAAAAATTCTGCTTTAACGTGCTCTTCTATTATTCATTATACACTGTTTTCAAACCTTTTTTTCTCCTTTCTTTTAAAATTCTTTCTCTTTTTTTCTTTTCTGTTCTATTCCTACATAGGCATTAGATAGATAAACTCCTTAAGGACAATAGATAGCTGATACTCCATAAACCACAGTGCCAGAGAGGTAGGAGCAAGATGAAGCAGACAAACCATTCCCAATTAAAAGAACAAGAGAAATGCCCTGAAAGAACGATCAATGAAATAGACATCGATAGCCTACTAGATCAAGATTTCAAAAAAGGAGTGATCAAAGTACTGAAGGAACTAAAAGAGATAGTGTTTAGAGATATAAAATATGTCAGAAATGAAATTGAAGCTATAAAGAAGAGCCAAGTAGAATTGGTAAACTCATTGGCTGAGATGAGGAATGATCTAAAGGCTGTGCAAAGCAGAATAGATAATGCAGAGGAAAGAATTAGTGACCTAGAAGACAGGACAACAGAAAGCACCCAATCAGAAGAGAGCTACAAGATAAACAAAAACAAATGAAAATAGCATAAGGGACCTAAGGGATAATATAAAGCATGCCAATCTTCGCATAATAGGGGTCCCAGAAGGGGAAGAAAGATCAAAGGGGATTGGAAAGGTTTTTGAAGAAATCATGACTGAAAACTTCCCAAACTTAAAGAAGGAATCAGATATCCAAGTACAGGAAGCTCAGAGGGTCCCAAACAGGAAGAACCCAAATAAACCCACACCAAGACATACCATAATCAAGATGGCCAGAGTCAAGGATAAAGAAATGATTCTAAAGGCAGCAAGAGAAAAGCAAAGAGTGAGTTACAAGGGAACCCCCATAAGGCTCTCACCTGATTTCTCTACACAAACACTACAGGCCAGAAGGGAGTGGCAAGATATATTCAAAGTCCTGAATGAAAAAAAGATGCAGCCTAGGATACTTTATCCAGCAAGGCTATCCTTTAGGATAGAAGGAGAGATAAAGAATTTCACAGACAAGAAAAAGCTGCAGGAGTTTAGCAACACTAAACCCATGCTAAAAGAAATATTGAAAGGTCTACTCTAAATAGAAAAGCAGCAGGATGCTACAGAAATGAGAAACTCACAACTGGAGAGGTGATAACTCATGAATTACAAAGAAAATAAACACGAAATTATAAAAGAAGACAACAAATCATTGAGAGTGGGAGAGGAAGGCAGGAAAATATAGGATTTTTTTTCTTTCTTTTTTAAATTTTTTGTTCTCAGTAGGATGGGTTTGAGATCATGTTACTATCAGTTTAATAAAAACAGTTATACTAATGGGCTAATAGACTTACAAAAAAAGGGTAACCACAAGCCAAAAACTTACAAGGGAGTCACAAAAACTAAATAAAATCCATGATAATACAAACAAAAATTACCAAACCACAAAAGGAAGAAGAAAGGAACAAAGAGGAAATACCAAATCAACTACAAAGATAAGTTCAAAATGGCAATAAACACACACCTACCATTAATTACTGTAAATGTTAATGGACTAAATGCTCCAGTCAAAAGACAGAGTGGCAGATCGGATAATAAAGCAAGAACCTTCAATATGCTGCATACAAGAGACCCACTTTAGGGAGAAGGACACATATAGATTGACAGTGAAAGGATGGAAAAGGATATTCCATGCAAATGGAAAAGCCAAAAAAGCAGGTGTTGCAGTACTGATTTCAGATAAAATAGACTTTAAAACAAAGGCCATAAAGAAAGATAAAGAAGGACATTTTATAATGATTAAAGGAGTGATACAAGATGAGGATATTACACTCGTTAATATATATGCACCCAATATAGGAGCACCTAAAGTACACAGAACAATTACTAACAGAGATAAAGAGGGATATTGATGGGAATACAATCATAGTTGGAGATTTTAACACTGCATTAACATCACTAGACAGATCTTCCAGACAGAAAATAAGTAAGGCAACAGAGAAATTAAATAATACAATAGAAAAACTAGATTTGGTGGATATTTTCAGAGCATTACACCCCTCAAAAATAGGATATACATTCTTTTCAAGTGCACATGGAACATTTTTCAGGATTGATCATGTACTTGGGCATATAAGAAACCTCAGCAATTTTAAGATAGAAATTATCTCAAGCATCTTTACTGACCACAATGACATTAAACTAGAAATCAACAGAGAAACAAAGGAGAACAAAAGGAAAGCATGGAGATTAAACAATATGTTATTAAAAAACCAATAGGTCAATGAGGAAATCAAAGCTGAAATTAAAAAATACCTTGAGACAAATGAAAATGAAAGCACAACCACACAAATTTATGGGACACAGCAAAGGCAGTGCTAAGAGGGAAGTTTATAGCGACACAGGCCTTCCTCAAAAAAGAATAACAATCTCAAATAAACAATTTAACCCACCAGCTGAAAGAACTAGAAAAAAGAACAAAAAAACCCAAAAGGCAGCAGAAGGAAGGACATTATAAAGATTAGGGAGAAAATAAATAAAATACAGATTTAAAAAACCATAGAAAAAATCAATCAAACCAAAACCTGGTTTTTTGAAAAAGTAAATAAAATTGACGAACCTCTGGACAAACTCACAGAGAAGAAAAAAGAGCACAAATTAGCAAAATAAGAAAGGAAAATGGAGAAATTACAACAAATAAAATAGAAATACACAATATCATATGAGAATATTATGAAAAACTATATGGAAACAAACTGGATAACCTAGAGGAGATGGACAAGTTTCTGGAAACATACTGTCCACCAAGACTGAATCAAGAAGAAACTGAACACTTGAACAAATTGATCACTGGAAATGAAATCGAAATAGCAATAAAAAAAAACCTCCCTACAAATAAACGTCCAGGACCAGACAGCTTCACTGGGGAATTCTACCAAACATACAAAGAACTCATACCAGTCCTTCTCAAACTCTTCCAGAAGACTGAAAAGGAGGGAATACTCCCAAACTCATTCTATGACGCCACCATCACCCTGATACCAAAACCAGGCAAAGACACTACCAAAAAAGAGAATTATAGGCCAATATCACTGACGAACATAGATGGCAAAATCCTCACCAAAATATTAGCAAATAGAATCCAACAACACATTAAAAAGATTATACATCATGACCAAGTGGGGTTCATCCCAGGGACACAAGGGTGGTTCAATATACGCAAATCAATCAATGTGACACACCACATCAACAAGAGAAAGGACAAAAACCACATGATCATCTCAATAGATGCAGAAAAAGCATTTGATAAAATTCAACACCCATTTATGATAAAAACTCACCAAAGTGGGTATAGAGGGAACATAATAAAAGTTATATATGACAAACCTACAGCCAGCATAGTACTCAACAGTGAAAAACTCAAAAGCTTCCCACTAAATCTGGGACAAGACAAAGATGCCCACTATCACCACTCCTATTCAACAGTCTTGGAAGCCCTAGCCACAGCAATCAGACATGAAAGAGAAATAAAAGGGATCCAAATTGGAAAAGAGGTAAAAGTGTCACTATATGCTGATGACACGTTATTATATATAGAAAACCCTAAAAGGTCCACACAAAAACTACTAGAGCTGATAGAAGAATTCAGCAAGGTAGCAGGTTACAAGATTAACGTTCAAAAATCAGTTGCATTTCTTTACACTAATGATGAATCAACAGAAAAAGAAAGTAAAGAAACAATCCCCTTTAAAATATCACCCAAAATAATAAAATACCTAGGAATAAATCTAACCAAACCATTGATGAAGGAAATTAAAGAAAACTTTAAAAAATGGAAAGATATCCCATGCTCTTGGATTGGAAGAATCAATATTGTTAAAATGGTCACACTGGTCAAGGCAATCTACAGATTTAATGCAATCCCTATCAAATCACCCAGGACATATTTCACAGAACCAGAACGAATCATAATAAATTTATATGGAACCATCAAAGACCTAGAATTGCCAAAGCATTACTGAAGAGAAAGAAAGAGGCTGGAGGACTAACTCTCCCAGACTTCAGACAATACTGTAGAGCGACAGTCGTCAAGACAGCATGGTATTGGTACAAAAACAGACATATACACCAATGGAACAGAACAGAGAGCCCAGAAATGAACCCACAAACTTTTGGTCAACTAATCTTCGACAAAAGAAGCAAGAATATACAATGGAATAAAGACAGTCTCTTCAGCAAATGGTGTTGGGAAAACTGAACAGCAGCATGTAAAACAATGAAGCCAGAACACTCCCTTACACGATACACAAAAATCAACTCAAAATGGATCAAAGACTTAAACATAAGACAAGATACAATAAACCTAGAGGAAAATATAGGAAAAAAATTATCTGACATACATCTCAAAAATGTTCTAGAAGAAATAAAAGCAAGAATAAACAAATGGGATCTAATGAAACTTACAAGCTTCTGCACAGCAAAGGAAACCGTAAGTAAAACAAAAAGACAACCTACGGAATGGGAGAAAATTTTTGCAAATGAAACTGACAAAGGCTTGATCTCCAGAATATATAAGCAGCTTATACGACTCAATAAGAAAAAAATAAACAACCCAATCCAAAAATGGGCAGAAGACCTAAACAAGCAATTCTCCAAGGAAGACATACAAATGATCAATAGGCACATGAAAAAATGCTCAATATCACTAATTATCAGAGAAATGCAAATCAAAACTACAATGAGGTATCACTGTTGGCCCCTGACTGTGGGAACCAAGGAACGAGCCTTGGGCTGGAATGGTAAACAAGTTATAAAAGCTGCAGACTCAGAGGTGAGAAGACTGGTTAGCCAAGGACAGGTAAGATCCCCAGAGGGGAGCAACCCAAGACAGGCACAGCCACCTGAGTCCAACAAGAATGTTTGAAGCAGCCGTTTCTCATACATTCTGCCCTGATAAGCTGTAAGACTCACTGGTGCCAACACGAGCATGATTTACCAAAACACAAAGGGTCTTCTGACCTTGAGCCAGATGCTGCCTGTTAAACCATTTCCCTTGTCATTCTTCTTTGCTATATAAGACTGTGCAACTTAAAGCTTCAGAATAGCCATCAGCTCTCTCTGCATACGGTGTGTATGTGTACATGGTATCGCGACACTGACAATCACCTCACACCAGTCAGAGTGGCCACCATTCAAAATTCCACAAATGACAAATGCTGGAGAGACTGTGGAGAAAAGGGAACCCTCCTGCACTGCTGGCAGGAATGCAGTTTGGTGCAGCCACTGTGGAAAACAGTATGGAGATTCCTCAAAAGACTAAAATTAGACTTACCATATGACCCAGGAATCCCGCTCCTGGGCATATATCCAGAAGGAACCCTACTTCAGGATGACACCTGCACCCCAATGTTCATAGCAGCACTATTTACAACAGCCAAGACATGGAAACAGCCTAAATGTCCATCAACAGATGACTGGATAAGGAAATTGTGGTATATTTATACAATGGAATACTACTCAGCCATAAAAACCGACAACATAATGCCATTTGCAGCAACATGGATGCTCCTGGAGAATGTCATTCTAAGTGAAGTAAGCCAGAAAGAGAAAGAAAAATACCATATGAGATAGCTCATATGTGGAATCTAAAACAAACAAAGCATAAATACAAAACAGAAATAGACTCACAGACATAGAATACAAACTTGTGGTTGCCAAGGGGGCGGGGGGCATGGGAAGAGATAGACTGGGATTTCAAAATTGTAGAATAGATACACAAGATTATAGCACAGGGAAATATATACAAGATCTTATGGTAGCTCACAGAGAAAAAAATGTGACAATGAATATACACTTGTTCATGTATAACTGAAAAATTGTGCTCTACACTGGAATTTGACACAACATTGTAAAATGATTATAAATCAATAAAAAATGTTAAAAAATAAAATAAGGAGACTAATCTTGATATAGGTGATTTTTAATTAGTTAGGATACACTTTAAGCACCATAGCAAACATTTCCTTGACTTTAGACCTGCCAATACACTGATTAGAAAAATGGACCATTTCTGCATGTCAGTAGAAATTTTATCACGGCTTATGCACAAAATAAAAAACTTGTAGCAATTTTAACACTGCTGAGAGGAAAAATAAGTCTATGTGAAAGAATACTCAAGGAATGACTTCTGCCTTAAGCCTGAAGAACATTTCCACAATGTATAGAGTTCTAGGGTATTGTTTTCTTTCCGTCTTTAAGTCTACTATCTTCCAGTTTCTGCTATTGCTGCTCACACTCATACTTCTGCCTGCTGCGCCTCTGAAGATGAATAGTCTTTTCCGTGTGACTACTTTTGTGATTTTTATGATTTTCTCTGTTGCTGGATTTCAAAAGTTTGACTTAAACACAGATGTATTCTTATTTATTTATTGTGTCTTAACCTGTGGCTTTATGTCCTATCCTACATTATTTTTGGAAATTCTGTATCTCTTTGAATACTGCTTCTGCACCATCCTCTTTCATTCCTACTACTAGGATTAAAATTATACATCTGGTAGAACGTGCCACCACAGCCACTGCCTCTTTCAAGTTCTCTTTTGTATTTTTCTATTCTTTTGTCTATGCCTTATTCTGGATATTTTTCACTAACCTGCTCACACAGTATCTCTTCATCTGTTTCTATCCAGTAAAATCTAATTAAATTCCGGATTATTGAAGTACAACATACACTAAAGTGCACAAATCTTAAGAAAACAGCTTATAGAACGATGTTGAACACCTTGCTATATGCTTACTGGCCAAGCTCTGCTTCACTTAACTCTCAGCCATACTTTTGCAATCTGCAGAAACTTCCAGGAGAAATGCAGCTACAAATTCCAGGCTCACCATTCCGGTTTCCTTCCTCTCCCATACCTTATTTTTACACCTTTTCCTAATAGGCTACTCTAGGAGGGAGCATTAATCTGAATCACCCAGGCTGCAATTGCCAGAAGTGAAAAGCTCCTATATTTAACTCTTAGAAGTGAACTAGACAAAGACATGATGAAATATTTACTTCATCTTCAGATAATATAAAACCAGGAGTGACAGCTAACAGTGACAGGAGAATTAAGATCCAAAACGACAGTCTGAGACTAAAACAATGTGAACACAGGAGCAGTAATTCTAAATCTTTTTTATTTTTCAAAGAATTAGCAACCCCTTAGAGAATTTGATAAAAGTTGTGGACACAGGAAAATACACATGGGTGCATCTGCCAACCATATAAATATAACTGAATGAGGCGTAAAACCCCTGAAGCTCATCCATGGGTTATACAATATTCTACAGAAGGCTTGCTCAGTTAAGATAAAATGTATTAACTATCAAAGTAAATTTCTAATATAGTCAACTACATAAGTACAGAATGGGCATTAAGTTAGCTTGAGTTTAATCAAAACTGTGACAGGCTGCCACTAAAAAGTAATCTGATCTTAGGCAATAGTAAGAAACATATTCTAGAATGATGTGGTTAAGAGTCCCTGATTAGGGGCACTCAACAGTACCCAGCAGTATTACCGACAATTATGGGGGCAATATTTTGTTAAGGAACACCAAAAATCTATACGTCTACAGAAGAGAACCAGGATGGCAAGGAAATCTGAAACCATGTTATATAAGGAATAAATGAAGGAATGAGCGATACGTAATTTACAGAAGAAAATGTTCACTGGTTTCATAAATATGAAGGGGTGTCCTCAAGAAGAACTCAATTTATTTCTTTTGCAATCAGATAGTAAACTGAGACAAATGCATGGAAATTACAGGGAAATTAATTGAAACAATAGGAGAAAAAAAGGATTATTCAAAGTTAGGGCTGAATGAAAATCAAAGCTCCTATCATAATCACTAGAGGTGCTGAACCACAGCTGACCAACTGCTTTCCAGAAATACTGGACGAAATTTACGTAGGCGCATAAAATTAAATTAGGTATCATCTAAAATTTCTCTTAAGAGAAGGATTCATGAATCTTTTTATAAGAGGTCATTTTAAAAATTATCTTTAGAGAAAAGAGTAGAGGGTATTGATATTGATTTTCACCCTAAATATCAACACTTAATTTCTATGAATACAACCTCTTTTCTCAAATGAATACATATAGGAGTTAAAGCAGTAAGTAATTCCAGGCAAAATATTAACTAAGTACACTGACACAAAGACAGATATTTCACTCTCAGGTGCCAAGAATTACGTAACATTTTCAAGATAAATATTAAATAAAATTTTTGGAAGCCAAGATACCTGTTTTCTCTTAATTGTTGCCTCATCTTCTCATCCTTTAGACTCTCGTGTTTCAGTTTTGCCAATTCCATAGCCAGTTTTTCTTCTTGTTCAAGCTGGAGCTCCCTCAATCTTTTGTTTTCTTCAGCCTAAAATTTAAAAAATATATATTAAGTCTAGTCATTTGTCCTCCAGAATCAGATTTATTTAACAAGGTTGAATTTATTTGTTTTATAACAGGAAACTGCAAATGTCTTCAGAGCAGCCAACTATTTATGTTTCGTTTTAAAATACAAACTGTTACTTCAAAAAATACTTTCTGAACATTTTATCATAGAAAATTTCAAACATCACCAATAGTCAGAATACTGAACCACACCCTTTGGCAGCCATCACTCACCTCCAACAGCTGTCAGTATGTTGCCAATCTTTTCTCTTCTACTCCACTCATACTTTTTTCTGTTCTTTTTTGCTAGAATATTTTAAAACAAATCCTAGATATGTCATTACCATGTAAATAACTCAATACTGATATCTATCTGACAAGAATTTCTTCTAATATAACCACATCATTAACAAATTTAAATAAATTAACAATAATTCCTTAGTAAGGTCTAATACCTTGTCCATATATTCAGGTTTCCCAAATTGTCTCAAAAAACTTTTTTGTTTGGTTTGTGCAAATTAAAATCCAAATAAGGTCTACAATTTTATCTAGTTATTATTTCTCTTAAGTCTATTTTTTAACAGTCTCCTCATGCACACAGTACCACCCCACCTGCCCACCCACATGGCACTGATTTGTTGTAGAAATTAGGACATTTGTCCTACATTCTGACTTTGTTGTTTCCCAGGGATATCATTTATCTTGTTTCTCTTCTGTATTTCCTGTAAAATGGTAGAAAGATCTAGAGACTTGATTAAATTCTGTATTTATTAGTGAATAAGTACTTGAAAAGATGTTCAACATCATTAGCCACCAGGAAATTCAAGTTAAAACTACAATGATACATCACTACATACCTACAGAAATGGCTACAATAAAAAATAGTAGCAAAACCACATGCTGTGAGAAACTGCATTACTCACTGCTGGGTGGGAATGTAAAATGGTAGTCACTCTGGAAAACAGTTCAGTAGTTTGTTACAAAGCTCACCTGCAACTACCATACAACTCAACAGTTGTATTAAAGTATTTATCCAAGAGAAATGATAACTTATGTTTATTAAGAAACCTGTACCCAAATGTTTATAGCAGATTTATTCAAAATAGCCAATTGGAAATACCTAGACATCCTTCAACAGGTGAATGGTCAAAATAAACCGTGGTATATCCCTACCACGGAACACTGCTCAGCAACAAAAAGGAATGTGTACTGATACAATCAACAATCCGGATGAATCTCTAGGAATTATGCTGAGTGAAATAATCCAACTCCAAAAGATTACATACTGTTTGACTCCATTTGTATAATGTTCTTGGAAAATGTTCTATTATAAAACTGAATTATAATTCATATAGCATAAAATTCACCTTTCACAATTCACAACTCAGCGATTTTGTAGTATATTCCCAATGTTGTGCAACCATCCTCATTACCTAGTTTCAGAAAAAAAAAATTTAACAGACTATTTTTTGGAGCAGTATTGGGTTTCTAGGAAAACTGAGAAGAGAGTTCCCACACACCTTCTGCCCACACACATGCACAGCCTCCCTCACTATCAACATTCCTCCCCACCAGAGGGTACATGTTACAATCAATAAACACACTGACACATCATTATCACCCAAAGTCCATAGTTTATCTTACGGTTCATTCTTGGTGTTACATATTCTATGGGTTTGAACAAATATACAATGACATTTATCCACCACTACAGCATCATACAGTGTAATTTCACTGTCCTAAAAATACTCTCTGCTCAGGTCATTTATCCCACCCTCCCCAAATCCCTGGCAACCACTGATCTTTTTACAATTCCCCATAGTTTTGCCTTTTCCAGAATGTCACATAGATGGAATCATACAGTATGGAGCCTTTACAGATTGGTTTCTTTCACTTAGTAATACACATTTACGGTTCTTCCATGCCTTTTCATGGCTTGATAGCTCATTTATTTTAACACTAAATAATATTCTACTGTGTGGATTATTTATCCATTCACCTACTGAAGGACATCTTGGTTGCTTACAAGTTTTGACAATTATGAATAAAGCTGCTATACACATCCATGTGCAGGTTTTTGTATGGATGTAAGTTTCCAATGTTACAGAACATTTTTTTTCACCCCCCCAAAAAATCCCATACCTGCTAGCATCACTCACCATTCCCCTTAACCACTAATCTACTTCCTATCTGTACAATTTGCTTATTCCAGATATTTTACTGAAATAAAATCATAAAATATGTGGCCTTTTTGTACTTGGCTTCTTTCGTTTAGCATAATGTTTCCAAAGTTCATCCATGTTGCAGCACATATCAGTAATTCGTTCCTTTCTATGGCTGTATAATACTCTGTTGTATAGATAGAAAGCTACACATGTTATAAACTGTATAGAACCAAACACACACAAGTAAAACTGGGGAAATCTGAACAAGACTGGTGGATTGTATCATTGCTGATATTTTGTTTGTGATCTTGTACTACTGCAAAATGTACCACTGAGAGAAATTGGGTACAAGGTATATAAGATATCTCTGTATTCTATCTTGCAACTGCATATGAATCCACAGTTATCTCATAAAAATTTCAATTAACAAAAAGCAACAGCAAAGACTGGTGAGGACACAAAGCAACTGAAATTCTTACACATTACTTGAGGAAATGCAAAACAGTATAGTACCTTTGGAAAACAATCTGGCAGTTTCTTATGAAAATGAAACCTACACCTGTCATACAACCCAATCATCTGACTCTGAGGTATGTATCCAAGAGAAATGAAAATTTTTGTTCAGAAAAAAGTTTGTAGGCAGTTTTATTCACATTTGCCAAAAACTGTAAGCAACTCAAATTTCTTTCAACCTGTGAATGGATAAACAAATTGTGATACATCCATGTTATGAAATACTACTATACTACTCAGCAATAAAAAGGAATGATTCATGCAACATGAAATATTAAATTTGTTTTGCTAAGTAAAATAAGTCAGACCCAAAAGGTGACATTTATATAATTCCACCTATATGATACTATGGAAAAGGTTAACCTATTGGGACAAAAAAAGGAATCAATGGTTTCCAGGGATTGGGGGTGGAGGTGAGTGGTTGACTACAAAGGAACAGCATGAGGGGACTTCTGGTGTGATGAAATTGCTTTGTATGACACTGTAATGGTGGGAACAGAAATCTATGGATTTGCCAAAACCCATAGAACCACACATCACAAAGAATGAATTTTATAATATGCAGATATAAAAAGAAATCAAGTACATCTACACCATGCACTACTACTCAATAATAAAAATGAATTAACCACTGATATATCCAACAACTTGGACGAAGAGCATTCTGCAGAGTGAAAAAAGCCTATACAAAAGGTCACAGACATATAATTCCACTTATGTATGGATTGTTTATATAACATTCTTGAAATGACAAAATTATAGAGCTGGAGAACAAATTAGTGGTTGCCGGGCATAGTGGGGGTTGAAGGGAGTTTATGACCGTAACAGGGCAGCAGGTAAGAGAACCTGGTGGTAATGGAGTAGTTGTGTTATCTTGAACGAGGTGGTGGTTGCACAAGTCTGCACATGTGATAAAATAACATAAAAGTATATATGCATAAGGTGGAAATGTCATTTTACAGGGTTGATATTACACTACAGTTATGTAATATGTAACCAATGGGGGAAACTGTTCAAGGGCACAGTGGACCTCTCCATATTATCTTTGCACCTTCCCAAGGATGTGTAATTATTTCAACATTTCTTTAAAAAGAAATCAACCAGCTGCGGGGGAGGGGAACAATGGAATGCAGACTGTGATAAATTAACTGTATTAAAAATCACATAACCACAATGAAAGAGACAGGTAGGAATGGACATAAGTAACTTTGTAAGTGTTTAACTAGATATTGTAAAGCTAAAGATGAAAAGAGCTACACTCAAATCTGTATTATAGTAAGCTCACAGGGGTGCAGCTGAAATATTTGCACACTAGGGTTCAAAGAATAGGTAAATATATTGTAGACAATGAGAACCAGCTTTCTTTTTGTTGGGAGAATGCAATCACAATGGAAAAGACTAAAATGAAACCTGCGGTGCCAGACTGGAGTCAGCAGTACTAATGCAGACTCATGGTTTTCTATAAATAAATAGATAGACACTGACACAAAAGTAAATAGACATGTGTGTGCATTGGTTAGTTTACACTTATTTTCTAGTTCTTTCCACCTAGAGGGAGTAAAGCAGTAAAACTTCAGTAATAATGTACATACCTATCATCTTGGTTTTTAAATACCACTGTCCAATAAAAGGAATCAAGTCTTGTTGGAGAATTGGTTGATTCCAAGGCCAGGAAAGAATAATCTGAGCCTCAAAAATCTTGTGGTGCCAGAAAACAAGTAAATGCAAAAAAACAAACAAACAAAAACAAAAAAAAGGTGGAGCATGTTAGAAAGACACAGGAGACAACTTGAAGAGTTTCCAAAAGATAAAATTGGAACAACTGGGTCAACAACAACAAAACAATAATAGTACTGGATTATAAGAAAAATTTTTTTAAATTGATGAATCCATACTGATATAAATAACTGAATAAATATATAGGGGAAAAAAGCCAACTGTATCTTATAGGAAAATTCCAACTAATAGATGAAGAAGGAATGAGACAAAAAGAAAATTACCATTAAAATCCCAAAGTAACAATTGCTGAAGGCAAGATTCACCAGTGAATGCTAACATTAGTGGGCAAAATGTTTAAAGAAAAACAGAATATTTCCATAGTCTCAAAGCAGCCCCTTCAAAATATTTAGCATTTACAAAATGTAAAATAATTCTAAAGTAGAAAACTTTACAGAGGAGAATCCTGATAGATACGGCATTAACCAAGTGATCAAGGTTAAAGTCAAGAATAATACATATCAACATCATGTACCCCCAGTATAAAATGAAAAGGGCATTCAGGTCCCCCAGTCCGTTGGTTTTAAGTTAATCAGAAGGGAGAGTTTCCTGGGAAGGCCTGATTTAATCAGGTGAGCCCTAATAATGACAAGGAGTAACTAAAGTCATTGCCTTGTGGACCTTAGAGAAGCAGACTGCATGTGTAGAGAGTCATGTGGCAGGGAATGTCAGCAACCTCTGGGAGACGAAAACCTCAGTCTTAAAACCACAAGAACATGAATTCTGCTGACAACTTAAATAAGCTCAGATGAGACCCCAAGATCCAGGTGAGAATGCATGCTAGACAACAGCTTGATTTCAGCCTTGAGAGACCGTAGACTAATCCATGCCTGGACTTCTGAGCTACAAAAGTTGTGAGGTAATAAATGGGCGTTGTTTTAAGCCACTAAGTTTGTGGTAATTTGTTACACAGCAACAGAAATTGAATATAACAAATGAACTATATATAGTCTTTAAAGCTGTCAAGGTCATGAAAAACAGGAAAAAGGGAGGAACTTTCAAAGAATGGAAGAGACTAAGGAGACCTGACAACTAAATGCAGTTTGTGATCCTGGAACAGAAAAAAGACGTTAGTGGGAAAACTGATGAAACCTGAGTAAATCCCATAGTTTGGTTAACAGTATTGTTGCAAGGCTGATTTCTTCATTCTGGTAATTGTTCTATCATTATGTTAGATGTTAACATAAAGGGAAGTCAGGTCAAGGGTACACAGAAATTTTTACACTATTTTTGCAACTCTCTATAAATCTAAATTTATCTGAAAGAGTTAAAAATATGCATAATTCCAAGTTCTGTCTACTGGGTCCAATGATAAATCAAGAATAATAAGCATATCTAACATCCAAATTGTCTCTAAACATTATATCCACTAAATGATAACAAAGCTCCTTGGTACAATGGCAATTCCTTGTGTGAAGCAAGAAATTTGTAAGATGAGCCAAGTATCAAGGTTTTCCAGAGAAAAGAGAAACTATAAAAAGGAATAGGATCAAGTCCCAAGAGCTGCAGGGGGAGCTGGAAAGCTGGAAACTGAGGATAGCCAATGGTTTTAGTCTAGGTCTGAAGGACTGAGAGCCAGTGATGTAGTTACTGCTGAAAGCTGGCATGCTGGAGACTCAGTAAGAGTTGATGTTTTGGTTCAAGTGTGAAGACAGGAATAAAGCTAATATCCCAGTTGGAAAGCAATTGAGGAGGAGCAGTTTCCTCTTAGCCTTTTTGTTCTATTCAGGCTTTCAACTGATTGGATAAGGCCCACCCACATTAGGGAGGAAAATCTGCTTTACTCAGTCTACTATTTTACATGTTAATCTCATCTAAAATGACCCAAAATGTTTGCCAAATATCTGGGCACCTCATAGCCCAGTCAAGTTGACACATAAAATCAACCACCACTAGCCTGTAACATTTTGTTCTGACAAAAAGCAAGGAAGCAATCACAGACTAATGGAGTCTTGTCAAAAGGACACAGAAACAATAAAAGGGTCATCGGCCAAGGGTAGGACAATTTGAGTGTGAAAAAAAAATAATAAATGCAATGAATTCAAGTATATAAAGGCCTATGAGGCCATAAAGATACATATATATTTTTAAGTCCAAAGCTAAAGAAAACAAAATGTAAAAAAAACCAACATAGGCATACACCAATGTTAGTAACTAGGGCACCAGTTTTTCCTCTGAAAATTCATTATTTATCTCCCTTTCCAGTAAAAACTATCTCAGGGTACCAAATTACCCTACGTGATAAGGGAAAGTTCTTTACAGAGGAATTTCAGCTCATTAACTGTGAAAGAACAACAAAATTAGAAAATCAGTGTTTTGCCACCCCCTAATGAAGAAAAAGATTCATTGGTGAAAGCACAGATTAAAGTTTGATGGGGATCTTTACAATGAAGGAACCAGGCTGTCTCACTAAATCCATTTTCAACATTAGCATCCGGAACATGGAACAAGCAGACAGCATGTGCCTGCTGGTGGCATACAATACCAAGGACAGCATCACCATGGAGTGACTGTCCAAAAAGTTGTACCTAAATCTAATCATGCCTTCAGGGCTAATTTCTATTCAGAGGAAATATAAGAGACAGGGGAACACAGTAAAGGAACCACTGAAGAGGCAAACAGACAAATTCAGAAAGTGGAATGTCCTATTAAACAACTGGCCTAGCTTCTTTAACAAGTTAAAAACATCAAGTTAAAAAAACAGCACAAGGGAAGGGCTGCTTTAGATTATAAGGAAACTGACATAACCAAATATGCTGTATGAATCTTGTTTGGATCCTGATTCAAACAAACCAACTGTAAAAGCAGTTTTTTGACAGTCACAGAAATTAGATTATGGAATGGAATTAAATGAGACCTAGAATTTATTGATAATTTTGTTAGGTAAGATAGTGGCATTATGCTCCTCCCATGTAAAAAAAAATCCATATTTTGTAAGATGTATACTGAAGTATGCAAGAGAGTTGATATGGTATCTGGGATTTTCTTTAAAATTAAAGAAAAATAAGAATAAAGAAAATGGGGGAAAAAAACCTAATCCCTAGTATCTTCTTGCTTAGGGTTAAAAAGTCATGTCTAAGCTTCTGGAATCTGGAACTCAGAAGGGTGAATACTACTTTTAAAACTTGTTTCTGCCATTTCCCACAATATCTTACAAAATGTTGAACATACAGCAGGCACTCAAAAAATACTGAAATATCAGAACACCTTTTTCACATTTATGAAAACTCATTTCTTTATTTACTGGTTTCTCTTTTTCTACCTCCTTCGTCCTTTAAAATATTCAGAAATTTCCACTGAAAAGTTATCTCCAAACTTCAGGAGTTATATACACACATATTGTACCTGAATTCTTCAAGACAGTATTTCAAAAATCAAGAATACAAGTAAATTCCTAAGTGTTGATTTTCTATCACTTAATAGTGTCCATGTTTAATCTCAGTAAATTCAAAAAAGCTTTTTTTTTTTTTTACTTTTTTTTTAGTATAGTCAGTTACAATGTGTCAATTTTTGGTGTACAGCACAACGCCCCAGTCATGCATATATATATACACATATATTCATTTTCATATTCTTTTTATTAAAGGCTATTACAAGATAATGAATATAATCCCCTGTGCTATACAGAAAATTTTTAATCTATTTTTATATATAGTGGTTAACATTTGCTGATCTAAAAAAGCTATTCTTAAATTTTTGTCTTTAGAATTTTATGAAAAGCAACAGGATTACTAATGTGAACAAAACTGTGGAAGTCAGTAATTATGGATTTCATATTTATGAAAAAACCTGAGTGCATACTCTGTTCCAGGTAATATTCTAAGGGCTTTGCTTGTATTAATTCATTAATTACTGAAACAATCCTATGAAGTAGGTACTATTATTATTCCTGTTTTATAGACGAGGCAGAGAAAGTAAGAGCAACTTACCCAAAGTTCCACAGGTAACATACAGCAGTGCTAGAATTCAAAGACACACAGTCTAGCTCCAATACGCCAGCCCTCTACCACTACACTGGGCTGACTCACACTGAGGCATCATTTGCCTGATGCTGTTGTCTATCTACTCAATTCCAGTATTAACAGCTGGCTTTCACTATTTCCAGGGAGAAAACGAAGAAAATGACGACATAAAAATGAATGATAAAATTTACCTTTTGAATGGCCTCTTCCATATCCAACTCAAACTGTTCATTTTGTAATAATCTGAGGAGCCTTTTGCGTTCAGCACGGTCAGCATTCTCATTCTGCACCCTTTGGTCCCGGATTTGATTCTGTAGCTTTTGTAGTGCCTCGATATGCAACTTTCTGCAGTCGTTTACATCTACTAATTTCTGGTGCCTTTCACTGAAGCTCAAAGTTCTTCTGTTGGAAGCCTATGAAAGATGGGAAAGAAGAGAAGGGAAGAGAGTGGGAAGAAGGAAGAAAAAGAGAAAGAAAGAGGAAAGGAAAGAAAGGGAAGGAAAAGAAAGGAAAGGAGAAAGGAAGAAAAGAGAAAGAAAGAGAGGGGGGAGAGAAAGCGAAAGGGAGAAAGGGAAAGAGAAAGGGAGAAAGAACAAAGAAAGATTAGTTTGCTTTGGTATTCCAGGATCTAATTTTTTTAAATATGTTGACGGAGCACCAGAAACAAATGAAACAAAGATAGCTAACAGTAAGAAACGAAAGGCTTTTGGTTTCCTTCCTAAATTCATAGAAATATACCATAATTTTAAAAACTGAATGTGGTAGATAAATACATGATATATCAATAAAGATATACCAATGAAGCAGGTAGTATTAGTGTTCTCCAACTTAACAGGCATGAAAAGTTAAAGCAACGACCCTCAGCTGACAAACAGCCGCATTAGGATTCAAAGACGTGCAGCTGAGCTGTATAGACCCAGCTCTTTACCGCTACGCAGGGAATGCCTCTTTACCCCCTGTCCCGCTTCCCGCTTGGCCACACTGTGCTGTTTCGACGCATCTCACGTTTTTCTAATACGGACTTAATAACAAGTCAGCCAGCTGCTATTTATTCATCCGCGCTCTCCTGGACTTTCACTTCCACTCTTTTGTTCCGCGGCTCTTAAACATTTCCCAAGTTTCCAGCAACATGGGAAACAAAATTTTCACCGAGCACATCTAACACAGTGGGGGAAATGCAAAAAAAAGAAAGAAAGGAAAAAAAAAGGCTGGAAGACGCCACGAGCGTCCCTTAAAATAATAGCTCCTGAGGCTTCTGAAAGCAAATACGAGTTTCCCACTTAATTCTCAAATTATGCACTTCAAATCCTTCTTTAGAAGCAGGCTGGTTCTAAACTACAACGAAATCAACAAACAAGTATTTTCGAGACCTCCATCAGGCTCACCATCTCGGCAGACGGAAAGGCTCCTCTCGCTCCCGCGACCACCAGCTGCCTCCGCAAGGCGAGACCCGCAGCGCTCTCCCGTGTTTATGCGATTTCCCGGCAACCGCCTCCGCGGCGTCGCGGCGTCCTAACGCGACCGGCCCGCGAAGGCCGCCGCCTCCCATTGGACGAAGCTCTAGCCAACCGGCGTTGAGCTTCCTGGGAGGCTGGCAGGGAGGCTACTTCCATAGGGCTACAGCGGACAGGCGGGAAGTCCGGATCTTCTGCCCAGGTGCAAGCCCTTAGCAGTTTGTTAGGAGCCCAAGATCTCCCTCAAGCGGCTAACTGTGGGCTGGTGGAGTTGGGATCCAAGTTGAGATGTGGAAACTGTTTACAGAGAAATACGCCAACTCCTGCCTAAGACATAGGGCCAAAGTCACTGTCCACACGCAGGACGTACTGCAGCCTCAGTGCCTGTTCTGCCAGGGTTGCTGACCGCCTTCGTCCGCAGCAGTGGGAGACACGTTCACGGTCTCTTTGGCTGAGTAACTCACTGTGGGTAGCGCGTGCTTTCTGGAGACTTCTCGCCCCCTCCACCGAAGCTATTGGCAGATTGGAGAAATAAAATACATGGGTCACATGGGTCTTATTTTGCTATGTAAAATACATGGTCCAGGTACTAATAAGAGAACAGATGATGGCCAAATTTGGTCAGGTTTATTTTATTGGCAGGTTAGACACTGATGTCCGTTTTAAGTGGAAGAATTTAAGAACAGGAATGGCTCAGAGAAATTAGTCAAATATGTTGATTTTAGAAATGACATTTAGAAAAAACCTGTCAAAACTTAAAAAAATTATTTTAAGGCAATGCGCATGAGAACTTGGTTTGTGCTATCTAATTTAAAGTCCATCTTGCATAGCAATATGTCTGCTTAAAGATAAATAACAAGTAGGACTTCTGATATCAACTCCAAAATACAAAATGCTTGGAGGTTATCACTTCCATCCTTACCTACCAGAAAAAGCTGGAAAAACTAGAAACTAATGACTTTTCTTGCATTCATCATAGAACTGAGGTCACAGGGCAACCCACCACCCTGAAATCTGGAGAGAGGTAAATCCAGAGTCACAGTCAAGACCTGCTTACCTGGAGCAGAAGCCCCTGAAGCCATCAATTAGGAATAATGAAACGGTAGTTTTGATTGATTGCTGGAGACTGGGTGTGGACTCGCATCAATGTAACTAGTGGAGACTGCAGGGCTAGGGAGGCCCCTACACTTCCGTGGGTTTTTGCCTCCAGGAATCTCAGCATGTTCTCACAGTGAAAAAACAAGAAAGATCTGTGGCCCTGGCAGGGTGTTAAGAAGAATCATTGTGAAATACGCCCAGAGCCTTCTCCATAATAAAGGCCTGCTTTCCTGAGGAAAAGATTTTACCAGGACCTTAGCCTTATCACACCTGGGGCAAGGACGGTTCTCTGCCCAAAGCCTCCTCCAGCCGTCCTGACTCATCTGAGTGGAGAGAGGGGATCTGAGAAATACTTGTGTAGGTTACAGTCCAAGGAAACAGCTCGACCAACAGTTTGAATCATAAAATCATAGAACACTTCCCCTTTCCCACACTTTCCCAACACACCAACAGTACTCTAGTATAATAACAGTTAGTTACAGCTGGAAGTGCTTCACAACACACACTCTAACAAGGAATTCTTAGGGAATCCAAAGACAACAGGAGACAAAAACAAAAACATTAGAAGAATTTGAAGTCTCTGGAATGTAAGCTACAACAAACATTAAATACAGCTCAACTCCTAGGCATATAATTACAAAACCTCTCTCACTGAAGCACTATTAACCTCAGTTCGTTACCCAATATAACATGCCCAGCTTTCAAAAACAAATTAAAAGGCTAAAGGCAAATTGTTGAGAGGCAAGGGAAAACACAGTCTGAAAGGCAAAGAAAGCATCACAACTAGATTCAGCTATCACACAGATTTGGGATTACACAGGCATTTAAAATAACTATGGTTAATATGCTGAGGGATCTGATGGAAAATATGGACAACATACAAGAACAGATGTGTAATGTAAGCAGAGAAATGGAAACTCTAAGAATCCAGAGGAAAGTCTAGAAATCAAAAACACTGTAACAAACGAAGAATGCCTTTGATAGGCGTTATCAGTAGGCTGGACACCACTGAAGGGAGAATCGGTGAGCTTAAAGATATGTCAATAGAAACCTTCCAAACTGAAATGCAAAGAGATTAATAGCAAATAGATAACCCTAATGAGTTTTTAGACCTCACCTTAGACTCACGTTGTTCTCCAATATTAGAAGAGGACTTGTGCAAGTGTGTGTGTGTGTGTGTGTGTGTAGGGGAAATACTTTCAATGTTTCTGGCTTTTGGGAGTCTTATAAAGCTTGTAACTACAAAAGTAAAATTGACTACAGGATGTGTGCAGTACAAAATATTTTGAAACCAGGTTGCAACTATTATTTGCATTTAATCCCCTGTTAGTCTAACAACTTCCACAAGAACTCTACAAAAATCACGGCTCATGTATAGCTTAAGGCAGCCTCTAGTTAAACCTTGTTGGCTGGGCTGTTAGCAGATGTTTTTTTGTTGTTTTGAACACTGATGTATCCCAAGCATTTAAAACAGTGTTTGGCATACAGTAAGTGATAAATAAATATTTGTTAAAGAAATGATTGAAATTTTATGACTGTTATGCACATAGGAGAAAGCTCAACCAGAAATAACTTTGAAGAAATGTTGTTCTTCATGAGTTAGAGTTTTATCAATTTTATTTATATTTTCAAAGAGTAAACTTTTTGTTTTATTCATTTTTTCTATTTTTTTAAATTTCCAAGTCCATTGTTTTCTGCCCTTACCATCATTATTTTCTTCTCTGTTTGCTTTGAGTTTAATTTGCTCTTCTTTTTATAGTGCCATAAGGTGGAATCTTAAATCTTTATTTAAGACTATTCTTCTTTTCTTTTTTTTTTAATTAATGGAGGTACTGGGGATTGAACCCAGGACCTCGTGCTTGCTAAGCATGCATTCTACCACTGAGCTTTACCCATCCAAGACCATTCTTCTTTTCAAATATAAATGTATAACTTTCATTTCCCTCTAAGCCCTGCTTTAGCTGCCTTCCACGGATTTTGATATGTTGTGCATTCTGATTTGTTCAGTTCAAAATATTCAGACTTCATCTTTGCCTGTGAATTATTTAGAAATGTTTTGTTAGATTTCCAAACATTCAGATTGTCCAGGTATCTTTTTTGTTGTTGTTGTTATTGATTTCTAGTTTAATTCCACTATGGTCAGAGACCATACTATGTATGACTTCAAATCTTTTAAATTGGTTGAGATTTGTTTTATTGTGCAGAATATGGTCTGTGCTTGTGAATGTGTCATGTGTCCTTGAAAAGAATATGTATTCTGGTGTTTTGGGTGAGGTGTTCTATAAATATCAATAACATCAAGTTGGTTGAGAATGCTGTTCAGGTATTCTATATCCTTACACCATTTCTATCGATTTGCTTTATTAAATAAGTTACTGAGAGGAGTGTTGAGGTCATCAAGAACAACTGTGGATTTGCTTATTTCTCTTTTCTGTTCCTTTTTGCTGCATGTGTTTTAAAGTTCTGTTGTTCTATTTAAGATTATTACTATGTCCTGAAAACATTTTGAAATGACCCTCTTTTTCCCTGGTGATATTCTTTGGTCTGAAGTCTTTTTGATATTAATGCAGGCACTCCAGCTTTCATGTATCTAGTGTTTACATCATATACCTTTCTTCATGCTTTTATTTTTAATCTGTTTTTATATTTAAAATGGTTTTCCCATAGATAGCATACAGTTGGATGGTGCTTTTTTATTTAACTTGACAATCTCCATCCTTGAATTGGTCTGTTTATGCCATTTACATTTACATATTGTTATTGATATGTATGGATTGAAATCTACCATTTTGCAAATTTTTAAATATTTGTTGCATCTGTTATTTATTTACTTTCTCTTCTTTTTCTTTCTTCTTTTAGATTATTTTTTTGGTTCCCTTTTATTTTCACTATGAGCTTATTATTTATACTTATTTATTTTTATAGTGATTGCCCTAAGAGTCACAACATACATTTAAATATACAAATGCTGTATTTCTGCCTCATTTGTTGTGTGTAAACCTTACAACAGTTTAATTTTAATTCCTCCACTCCATCTTTTGTGCTATTGTTAACCATACATTTTACTTTTACATAGATAGGTCTGCAATATACAGGTTTCCACATATGTTAGATTGTTTGATATTGTCTCAAAGCTCTCAAATGCTCTGTTTTTCCCCTCCTCTGATTTTTCTGTTTGTTTTTCAGTAGGAGTAATTTTTATTGCTACATCTTCAAATTTACTCATTCTTTCTTCAGCTGTGTCAAGCCTTCTGATGAGCCTGTCAAAGGCTTTCTTCATAGTCATCACTATATGGTTTTATCTAATGCTTCCATTAACTCTTTCTTGTAGCTTCTATCTTCTCAGCTAAAAAAAAAAACCATCTTTTCACATATACTGTCTACCTTTTCCATTAGAGACTTCAATATATTCATTATAGTACTTACATTTTTCTGATAGTTTCACCATCTGGGCCATGAGTTCTAGTCTGTTAATTGCTTCATATTTATACACTTTTTACAATTTTTTTTCTATTTTTTGTGTGTGGGAGGGGGTCACATACTTTTTGACTGAATGCCAGACATCATGTTTTAAGACAGCAGAGACTGAGGTAAATCACATTTATGTCTGGAAATAAGCACACCTATTCTTCTCCTACAATTAGTGTAGGAGGTTGGGTCCATATAGCCAGAAGCTGAACATGATTTGAACTTTGTGTTACTAACTGTGCTTACATGTACCACCACCTTCACATGTGTCTAGTGTTATCTTGTGCTTATGTGGGGGTTGGTTTTCCAGACAGCTTTTCTCAATGTTGCTGACTCACCCTTAGCTTTTGGCCTTCCCTGTGTCCCTGTGCGTCCCAGTGGCTCTCTCCAAACTCTGCCTCCTCCCCAAGCAGTAGACTACTGTTCTTCATTGTTCCTGCTTGCTATCCAGGTGGTGGGAGGACGAGGTGTTCTCCGTCATCCTGGACCAGGCTCAGCATTTTAGACAGGTCCTGACACACTAGGGCTCTGGTTTAGGGGTCTCATGTATTGGAAAAGCTTTTCTTAATGGTAAGTATTCACTCTTTTCTTCAGGCCTTTAAATAAAGTCTAAAATCCTCAACCTGACCTATAAAGGCTTGTATGTCTACCCTCTTCAGCTTTCTTCTTCAAACTTTGGCCAAAATGGACTTCTCTGAGCTCTGCCCTATCATAGGGCCGTTGTAAGTGTGGGTCTCTGCCCTTAATAAGAGCATGGGATGACTGCAACTCCACCAGCTGTCTTGCTGATGAGATAACACATGCCCTGGATAGCAGAGCAGAAAAATGGAAGGAGCGTTGGTTCTCTGTGACCACAGAGCTGCCACATGAGCCCTGGGCTGCCTAACTCATTACCTCGTGCCAGCTGGAAGAAAATTAAACTAACTTGTCTAAGCCCCTGTGTCCTCTCCTTCACCCAGGATCCTATTACAGTTAGCCAAATGCAGTTTGTAACTGTTACAACCACTATCTCTGTTTAATCTCACTGGTGAAAATGATAAAGAACAATAAAACCTTTTGCTGCATTAACTGCCTTTTTAAATAAATGTTTGATTTTAGAAAATATTAGTAGGTAGAGTGGAAAATCTCCAATTTCCTTTCTCACATTTTCCCCTCTCCCTTCTTTATCTTCTAGAAGTGACTAGCCAGTTCCCTTCCCTGAATCCCTGCGATCTCAGAGTCTCGATCACAAGTTTCGATTCTTGGTTTTGTTTTCCTAAACATCCATGTAACATGTTTGTCTAGTAATTTGATAATGCCCAGAGTCATGGTATTTACAAATTGGATAAGCATGCCTTTTATATGTTCAAATATTTCATAGATAAAAATGTTGAATGACTGAGAGAACACAGAATCCTGACATGCACCGCTAGAGTCTCTCTCCAGGTGGGACTTGATCAGCCAATTCTGACCGTGATCACTCACATATTTACCAATGCAACACTTTACTAATACATGACCGGTATGTCTATACCCTTCTATAAGAATTTACTGGGGGGAATTCTCCAAAAAGACTTATCTAAAGCCTAGATACTTTATGATTTCTTCATTTCCTTATCTACCTAATTTAATCTAATTGATTGCTTGGCATCCAAATGACAAATTCTTTGGTTGCCTAGATAGATTCAGGTCAACATTATTTATCTGAAATGCTCATAGACCAATGAATATAAATCTTTGAAACATTAACAGGGTACAAATCTGATCATTAAATGTTTAGATGCTTGATAAAAGTAAGCTGTAGCATATACAATGGACTTCTAAATCACAATAGTATGCTAGTTTTTGCAAGGAAATATTTGTAACTTTAACACTACTCATTAATCAACTATACAAAGTATTTTACTCATCAATACATGGATTATCTGTTTCATCACACAGTTAAATATATCAATACTATTTGCTTCTTAAAACATGCAATAAATATTTCAGAACTCCAAACACAGCAGTAATTTAAAGGCATTACTAATTGTCTAAACTTACCAAAATGTGGCTAGCACAGAGCCCTGAACATAAAATAGCTTAATAAATATATATTGAAGGATTAACAATATATTTAGAATGCAGTGATTTGAGTATTAGAATGATCAGAAGGGTGATTCAGATGAGGAATCTATTATGTAATAGAAGGGGAAGCACTGCTTTATACAAATAAACTAAGGGGAAACCATGAAGGTGATCAGAAATTATGAGAGACTAAAGGAAGGATTTGTGGAATGGTTGTCATGCTTTTAATCACAATAGGATTCTGACCAAGTAGAATTCAAGCTCTCAGTCATAGAATACTCACACTGCACTCCCAGTTGCCCTGGCAATGGGAGCTCCACCTTAAGATAATGGCATTATAATAAGAACAGAGTGTACTAATGAATAAACAGTGATTAAATGCCAAGTTAAAACATGCAAATTCACCTTGAAGGAAATTCTGTGATAAGGTATATACAGTTGACCCTTGAACAATAAGGGTTTGAACTGCAAAGGTCCACATACACAGGGATTTTTTTAAATAAATATACACAGCACCACAGGATCACTGGTTGGTTGAATCTGTGGACGCAGACCCATGGATACTGAGGGCCTGGAAGGGACTTGGGCATCTGTGGATTTTGGTATCCAGGGCAGATCCTGGAACCAACTCCCTGAAGATACCCAAGAACCACTGTAGTGGCAAAGACTGAGACCGTGAGAAAAAGAATACAAAGCATGAATAAAAAGCTTCACTTGAGCTGTAAAAGAGTCTGGGAGCTGCAAACCTTTTGCTCTTGTCTCTGTCCTTGGGTCACTCATCACATAACTGCATACGAACATTACCTCTGCTGCTCTACTCATGAGCAATACTGTCTGAGAGGAACAGAGAGAAGGTTCCCCTCTCGGTGTTATGTATAAATTGAACTGAGATGAAGCCTGCTGCAGATTTCTTGATACAACCACCTTCCCAAAGGGTTAGGCTCCTTGCAGTGAGAGGAAGAAATGAGGACCAGTTCAGGATATAACACATTCAATAGTGGGGAATTTGTTAATTCCTAATAGTGAAATGTCATGCAGCATTGCAAAGCATCCTAGCAAACAAGAACGCTTTTCAGTACTTTTCACTTCTCTGAGAACCTCTGGCTCTAAAAGGAATTTTAGTTATAGTTCCTTGTGTCCAGTCCACATATGGGTGTTATAGAAAGATTCTACAATAAGGTATGCAATTTAAAAGGGAGTCTGTCAGAGAAAAAGATTTTTGACCTGAATGTTCATCTAAAGCAAAGTCATATTTAATCAATTGCAACAATTAGCTGCTTTTACCTGAAGAAAATTACCCTATTTTTTTAATAAATAGACTTTGCTTTTTAGAACAGTTCTAGGTTTATAGAAAAATTAATAGAATACAGTTCCCATATGTCTCCTCTTCCCTCCACACCCACATAGTTTCCATTGTCATTAGTACCATACACTTGTTACAATTGACGAACCAATACTGATACATTATTCATTAAGGTCCATAGTTTACATCAGAGGTCACTCTTTGTTTTGCATAGGTCTACATGGGTTTTGACAAGTGTATAATGACATGTATCCACCATTACAGTATCATAAAGAATAGTTTTTCCCTGCTCTAAAATCCCCTGTGATTCACCTATTTATTCCTCCCTCCTTCAACCCAAACCCCTGGAAGCCACTAATCTGACTACTGTCTCTATGGTTTGCCTTCTCCAGAATGTTATATAGTTGGAGTCATACAGTATGTAGCCTTTTCATACAGACTTCTTTCACTTAGTGATAGGCATTTAAGTGTCCTCCGTGTCTTTTCATGGCTTGATAGCTCATTTATTTTTATCACCAAATAATATGCTATTGTATGGCTTTTTAAAAAACAATTATCACATTTAAAGATTTCTCATCATAAATTATTACTACCATCAATGATATTTCATTGTTAAGGAAGGATTTATGCCCTCCTAGAATTAAGGAGAAATCTTCTGGTTCATTTCCCTTTAGAATATAGCTTTTCATTTACAGGTCTAGACTACAGGTCTAGATCATTGACAGGAAAGAGCTTTCCCTAATAATAAATGATGGATTATACTGATTAATGTTCCCCAATAGTTACAACACAACAGGGTTGAACATATCAGAGTTGCTGATCTGAAACAGGGCATGTTAATAGGCATACACTGTAAGTCCTAACTATACAGTAGAAATTATTTACGAAATCATATTGCTTTATAAAATGAAGCAATTAGAACAAAACCATTTTTCTTTTGTTCAGAAAAATGCCCAAATCTAATCTAATTTGCTGCAGCTGGACACCACCTGCAGATGACTGTTTAAGTACTCTGAACATTACACACTTATCTTTTAAATATTGATAATGCCATTTTTCATTTCCTCGACATGAAATCCCACAGGGAATAATTATGCTAATAAACCTTAATGATTCTTGCAAATAAATGATCAAACCAAATTGCTACTGTTGATTTATATTAATGGATGCCTTTAGGACGAGATTTGCCAGTACGGTGCTGCCTCTTGAATCTCAGTTCATCTTATTTAGCTGAAGAGTGTTCATAGTTTTGTTAAATAGATGAAGTGTTTAAAATATAATGTGTTTGTGCAGTTCTTACACTTCATAATGTTCAAGCATTACCATCTTGCCTTGTGGCAAATCTGCATTTAATGGTTTCATTGTATATAACTTCCTTTGGTACTTTTCCTCTGTTATAAGCAGTTAGGAAATGACTGCTTTCTGGTTGAGTCAGAATAGGCCAGCTTCCATATGTTGAATCTGATTTTTCATGAAGATAATAAAATCTGTTTCTGGATATTTTAGCCCCCATCCTCTGGGAATCACATTGACTCTGATGATGTGATCAAGCGTCAAATAACTGTTTAGGGGGGAAGGGGGCACTACTAAAATGGCTTATTTGTTGCCCCATTTAAACCTAGATTAGTGGGTCTCCTCCTTTTCTCCTCTCTCACTTTCCCTCTTGCTCTGGAACCCGCACCAAGTCCACAGGGACCAGGAAGTTGCTGACTATGTCAATTCTAAAGTAGAACTGGAAAATAACGGCAGAATTATACGCTCATCTCCAGGGCTGGGGAACACTACACAGAAAGAATGCTTATCCATTGTGGATACGAACACAGGTTTATATGGGTAATTTTATAAAGACTCACTTCTATTTAAAGTGCCATATACCTAGGGGAAAAAATTACCTTCATCCAGATAATTGCCTCAATTGTCCATTTTTTGTGCATTGACTATCAAATTCCAAACATAAGAGAAAAACAACATGGAAACACAACAGGTATAGGCACAAAACTGAATGAAAGGGATGTAAATTAGTAGTAAAATAGAGGACTAGCCTATATACAGACTCGTGTGTACACTAACAGGGCATGGAACTTGTGATGTGAAATAACAGTTGCTTAGGGATTTGTCATGTGGTGCACAGAGACTGTAATCTGGTTAGTGATGAAGCAAAGATGACCACATTCAATTCACTGTGAAGAGCAGAAGTGTCCCCTTCTGAATTATAAAGCTCTTATTGTAGGGAGGGAAATAGCTCAGTGGTTGAGTGAATGCTTAGGATGCATGAGGTCCTGGGTTCAATTCCCAGTATCTCCTTTAAATAAACAAATATTAAAAAAGAAAAAAAAAAGCTCTTACTGATTTTTAAAAGCATGTATATACATATTAATACATATGTACATATATATGTAAACTACTTTTATAAAGGTATTTTTTTTTCATTTCCTAACTTCAGGAAAAGTGCCTAATTTGATCAAATTTGGCCCACTTATGGCAATTTGTTTCTAATTAAAAATCAACCAGACGAAAAAGTTGTAACCCATTAAATGCATTATTTTATTCATTGTAGAATTTTCTAATTGAGCAAAATAAAATGGGAGTTGATTTAAATATGCAATGATAAGGGAATGATTAAAGTAAATGGCAGTGCATCAGCCACACACCCAGAGAAATGTGTGTGTCTGGAGGGCCAGAGGGCAGGCCAGGGAGGGGTGCTTTCCGGGGAGAGGCTAAGCAGCCTTGTAGGAAAGGAGGATGACTGGGCACTCAGAACCTGGGGAGTAACTCTAAGGTCTTGGGGGAAGAAGAGGGACACCATAACCTTCCAGGAAGAATGGTAGATGATGAAAGCAGCTACCTGCAGAGAGAGAGAGAGTCAAAGAGCCCCAGCTGGCTGCGAGCACTTGGAGCAGAGCAAGGAGTATTGGTACAAGGCCATTCATGCTGTTCTGTCCTCAGCCCCAGCCCTGCTAGGTCCAGTGCCGGGAGAGAGGGAGCGGTGGGGGTGGGGGGAGAGAGAAAGAGAAGTTGTATTGGTTAAGTGATGGAGCTAACAGACATGAATAGCCCAGAAATCCTTTAACACCTTACACTGAGGTAACAGGTGACAAAGTGTATAAGGAAATGGGGCAGAAAACATTTAGCTAATATTAGAAAGTATTATCTACCTTATCATTTATTGAGCACCTACTACATGCCAGTCACTTCAATTGTTTGTAATCATTAGAACAACCTAGTTCCAAGCAATAGAAATAAAAGCAAGAATAAACACATGGGACCTAATTAAACTTACAAGCTTTTGCATAGCAAAGGAAACCATAAGCAAAACAAACCGACAACCTATGGAATGGGAGAAAATATTTGCAAAAGATGAGACTGACAAGGGCTTAATTTGCAGAATATATAAACAGCTCATACAACTTAACAAGAAAAAACAAACAAACCAATCCAAAAATGGGCAGGAGACCTAAACAAGCAATTCTCCAGTGAAGACACACAAATGGCCAATAGGTATATGGAAAAATGCTCAATATTGCTGATTAGCAGAGAAATGAAAATCAAAACTACAGTGAGGTATCACCTCACACCAGTCAGAATGGCCATCATTCAAAAGTCCATAAACGATAAATGCTGGAGAGGGTGTGGAGAAAAGGGAACCCTCCTACACTGTCGGTGGGAATGCAGTTTGGTGCAGCCATTATGGAAAACAGCATGGAGATTCCTCAAAAGACTAAAAATGGACTTACCATATGATCCAGCAGTCCCACTCCTGGGCATATATCCAGAAGAAATCCTAATTCAAAAAGACACCTGCACCCCAGTGTTCACAGCAGCACTATTTACAATAGTCAAGAAATGGATACCACCTAAATGTCCATTGACAGATGACTGGATAAAGAAATTGTGGTATATTTATACAATGGAATACTACTTAAAAAATAATACAGTAATGCCATTTGCAGCAACATGGATAGACCTGGAGATTGTCATTCTAAGAGAAGTAAGCCAGAAAGGAAAAGAAAAATGCCGTATATCACTTATATGTGGAATCTAAAAAAAAAAAGACAAACAAACTTATTTACAAAATAGAAACAGACTCACAGACACAGAAGACAAACTTATGGTTACCAGGCGGTAAGGGGGTGGGAAGGGATAAATTGGGAGTTCGAGATTTGCAGATACTAACTCATATATATAAAATAGATAAACAACAAATTTACACTATATAGCACAGGAAACTATATTCAATATCTTATAGTAACTTATGGTGAAAAAGAATATGAAAATGAATATATGTATATTCATGTATGACTAAAAAATTGTGCTATATACCAGAAATTGACACAACATTGTAAACTGACTATACATCAATAAAAATATATTTAAAAAAAAAGAACAACCTAGTTCATTTTACATACACAGGAAACAAGATTCAAAAGATTAACTTGCCAACTTCACAGAAAGAGCCAGTAGTGGGCTCTTTTCATGATCACAAACAGCATTTGAACAGAAATAGAATACCCTGGGAAGTATTAGAGTGCATCAAATCTAGTAAGATAGGTATTATTTTGTGAAAGTTTTTAGCAACTGAAAGAATGCATGTATATATCAGCTCATGATGTAGAATGTGTTTCTTACTATGTTTAAGGGCAAAAAAATTTGAAAACTACTGAATTAGATCACATTGCTTCTCTTTTCCAGTCTTAGGGAGATGCTCTTAACTTCTGAATTATAACAAATTTCTTATTTTAGTGAATATTTCGCACAAACTATATCAGTCCTTTAAATGATTATGGATTAGTATATCAAAGTGATCCCCGTTTATTCTTTCCTAGGCAAAACTAACTTTCAGTTTTGTTAAAATATGTATTATAAGTAATGACTATAATAAAATTCATCATATAATCACAGATTATATAACAGTTTATACACAATAAAATATGTAATATCCTAATGGTATTCACATTTTGCAATATATGTTCTGCACAGTATTCACAGAACAATAATAGTAACTATTTATTGAGTACCCAGTACTGGTTGATTTGTGTCCAGATAAGGAAAAACAATTATGTTTTTTTCAGAGGCAGAAACTTCCTCATTTTGGAAATACGCGAAATGCTAGGGGAAATTTAACCAGGCATAAAAGGCGATGTCTAGAAAAAAAAAAGAAACAATAGTTTCAATCCTAATTTTAGAAGCAGTCAGTGCCAAGCAATCCAACTTCAGATAAGCAGATACGTTTATGGGAATCCTTCCATCTAACCCACTCCCTGGGGACTGTCGGTAAGCTGACTGAATCTGCTTGGTCTTCCGTGCAGTACTTCTTGCCCACACACCAACGTGGGGCTCAACACGTAGAGGGAAAACCTTTGTCATCACAGGTCTCATTATATAAGATACTGCTGGGAGAATGACAGAACAACCAGAAGAACAAGGTGACCATGGGCTTTAGAAAACATCAGTCACGTAAGTAGCCAAAAAAGAAAGAACAAAAGCGTGACAAGTCAGAAGTGAAAGAACATACTTCCTTGCTTCCTATGATTACCTGATGTTTCATTGGATCTCTAGTTATTTCTATACTAATATAGCCACGGCAACAGTTATCCAGTGTACAGCTCTCCATAATATAGTTCTGTTCCTTAGGGTTTTCCTTTCCTAGCAGATACACCTAAGAAATGGCAAAATTATAACCCACTAAGGCTAATCCAGCCCCTAGTTCTTTAGAATCCATTGTAGTACCCGGCATCTGGTGACCTGAATTGAGTTTATGTATTTTACTGAATCTACCACACAGCAATGGTAGGATACACCATTATTTTATTCATCAGTAAAGAAGAAAAAACTCTGCCATTTTAATTGGCATAGCATCAATTTTAAGATCTATCCCAACTTCAGAAAGGTTAAAATGCAAAAAAAAAAAAAAAAGTCTACCTTTGAATCTATTTTTCATGAGGGAACACAGTTAAGGAATTGTAATAAACGGAAACTACAATAACCAAACAGAAACTGTTACTGCGAAGCCTCTATCAGCAGAGTACAATCCTAATTCTTTCTCAAATCATTTATTTATCCCTCCTTGGTATCCAGCAGGGAAATTGCTATATTCTGCATCAGCAAGAGTCTTCTGAGATGCAGATACCAAGACAGAATTGGTTGGTCAGGACGTTTGTTTTGGGAGGGTCTATAAAGGATAGAGGGGGAGGGGTAAATAGAGGTAAGCAGGGAGAACCTTCAGAACTGTGATAGGTCTGACATCTGTGAAAGGAGAGAGGGAATGAAAAAGGAGAAGCCTCAAACTGCAGCACAGTTGTGAATGTCTCTGCCCAGCCAACAGGGAGTGCCAAGCAAAGATTCCCATTACAGATGTCCCATGTTGGGCCCCAAATACCCAGTCTTGCTCAGGCATTGGCTGGGAGCAGCTTTGCAAAAGCTAGGACTCTGCATGAATGCCACTGCAGACTCAAGTGTGGAGTAACTGGAGGTTCTTGGACACCTATTATCCTTGCAGCAGGTTCCCTCAAAGGGAGATTTGAGCAGAGGATCGTCATGGCTGCCGCACTGACACACAGCCTGCCACCACGCTTCCCATGTTTATAGTAGTGTCTCGTTTCTGCTGATTCTCTCATATGTCATCTTTGTTATCATTGCTACCCTACTGATAGCTTCTCGAAAAATACTCTACATGCCAGCTTTTCTTCTTACATCTTACAATCAGGCCCATCCTTAGAGGATGGTATGGCCTTCAAGGTACCATCAGGATTAGGTGTCATTCATACCATCAAACAGGGACCTCTGTTTTCCCACAGGTCCACAGGTTCTCTGTACAGCATGCAGACTAGGACATGAGCACCCCCCCACCAACTCCCCCTTAGCTGTGTAAATATTATGGAACAGACTTCAGATTTTTAAAACTGAGGCTTGGAAACCTTTGAAAGGAGACATTCATGAAATGAATTCCCAGAAAGATCCATGTCAAAAATCGTACTTTACAATCAGATGCAAAGAAACTCATAAAAGCTTTAAGGATGCAATACTGAACCTATTTACAGGATGCTGTGGCAAGGACAGATAATATCTTTGACCTTGAACAAGTCATTTAACCTCCCTGATGTGTGTTTCCTCGTCTATAAAATGAAGAGGGTGGATGAGATGATGCTTGAGGCCACTTCTAGCACTAACGTTCTATGAAATAAAAGTCAACTTAGAGATTAATTGGGTTTCTGAGCCTCAAGCAATTAATTACACTGTCGCTGCCCTTTAACAGACCCATCACAGAAGAAAATTAGATTCAACTGACAGATTTTAATCTTCAACTCTTGTCGATTTTAAGTCCAACACTATTTTTTAAGATCTGCAAATTAATGCTTTCACAAAAGGTTCAATAGCATTCTGGCCAAGGAATTTGACCTGACAAACATATTATAATACTAAGGCCATTTTTCTCTATTTAAAAAAAATAGTCTTCATGCTGACTTTTTCCTGCATTCAGAACCTCAGCAGACACTCCACTAGAGTTTTATAAAATGTTAGACAGTGGTTTAGTGAAATTCTTCACCAATTTCTGAAGTGCTCAAGGACATCTGATCAAGGACTTCAGTTCTGCCCACACCTGCTTCATCTAATTCCAGTATGTTTTTCTTATTCTTCTCTGACTTTTGCGTTTCCTTATTTTGTGTCAACATTGAATTATTGGTAGAAAAATATGTTGGTTAAATTTCTAGCAAAAAATAATCAGTTTTAATTTCCAGTTAATAAGAAAGTGTATATTTTATGTTATCCTTCTTTTAATGCTTACTCATTTAAATAATAATGACTTTTAACTTTCTCTTAAATATTATAATTCATATCTATTTTAGATTTTTAAAAATGAATTCCACAATTTAGTTTACTGAACTTTGATTTCCAATACCTACTTTCTACTTTTGTGTCATGTCCACTTGCACTGGTAATATTTCTGACATATACAAAAAGGCATGGAGAATAGATGAACACCATGTTTTCATAACCAGACATAAGAAAAACCATTAAAGCTGTTTTTTTGTGCACCGTTATACACCTTCCTGTCTCATTTTTTTCCTTCTAGAGGTTAACAGTTTTGTGTATTCAACAGCATTTATCATTCCCATGCATGTCTCTATATTTTTAACACTATGAATCAACCTCTAAAAACTGTGATATTGTATCATATGCTTTAATGATAAAACTGAGCCATAATTGTGTAAATTGCTTTTTTGGTGATTTTTGAAAATACTCTTTAAAAAAAATTATGCTGAGATACAGATGATCTACAATACTGAATGAGTTTCAAGTGCATAGCAAAGTAATTTAGTTATACATATATATATTTTCCCAGTTCTTTTTCATTAGAGTATATTGGCAAATTGCTTTTAATTCCACATTAGGTTTATGAGGTTACTCTGTGGTAGTTCACATACATCACTCTTTATTTTTTTCTCTAAGCTGTGGCTTATATTTTTCACTTTCTCTAAAATCCCCTTTAATGCATATTAATTTTAAATCCAATGTAGTCAAATTCGTTAATTATTTCCTTATGTCTTGTGAGGGTTTTGCTTTATTTAAACAATTCTTTAATAATATGAGTTCATAAAACTTTTCATGATCCATCTATAACTCACGTGGGATTTATATGTTTTTTATATAATGTGAAATACATGTATAATTTTATTATTCTTTTGTCCACATGGATAACCATTGTCCATTATCTTTTCTGACTGATCTGCAATGCATCTATTTCACAGTACTAATTACTATACTAAGTACTGATATTTCACAGCTAATTATTATATTAAAATATAGTAATACTTTACCTAATTTGCTGTTCTTCAAAGTTTCTTGGCTATTATTTGCCCTTGGTTTTTCTATATACACTTAGATTTCCCTTGCCAAGTTTTATGAAAAAAAAAAACTGTTGGGGATTTGATTGGAATTTCATTGAGTCTACGGATCAATTTGGAGAAAACTCAGTGTCTTTATGACAGTATGTCCTCCATCCATGTATGTGGTACATCTCTATAATGTCTTCTCTTTAAACGTCTTTGAACTAAGTTTTGTAATTTTCTCTATAAAGATCTCATGCCTATTTGTTAGGTTTATACCTAGTTACTTTAAATTCTTTGCTGCTGTCATAAATAATATCTGTATCATTGAAGGTCCAAGTAGAAAATAGCACCTTAATTTGGGTCATTTACCAAAATGTAGGCAGGGTTTAAGGAAACCACCAGGGATTGTACAGTACCAAGGGGCCAGTAACTTTGGGGACGCCTGTCCACCCCTAATCCTGAAGGCAAGGGGAGGAGGCAGTTTTCCAGAACCCAAAGACAGAAACAGCTACATTTGACCTTTGATGGGAGCTGTGACCCTTGGTCAAAGATACAGTCAGCCAGGAACAACCTTCCAGGGAAAGAGGTGAGGAAATATAATTCCCATCCTCTTTTCTCCATCCCTGGATCTTCCACTGTTGAAACTAATGAGAAGCCAGCCTCTCATCTGGAGTCAATGAGGTACGACCAAGATGGACACAAGTAAAGAATGAATCTGGAGGGACAGATAGATGTCCAACACTGTATCTTGTACAAAATTAATTTTCTGTTTATTGGTGTTATATAGGAATGCAAATAATTTCTGGATATTGGCTTTATATCCACTAGTCCTGCTGAATTACATTTTAAATTCTGATCATTTATCTGTAGATTTTCTTGAGTTTTCTGTATTCATAAACATTTTTTCTTTTTTCCCTCTATTATACCATTAAAATTTTTCTTCCTTAATGAACTGGTTAGAACCTACAATAAAATGACAAATAGAAGAAACTAATGGGGGCATCCTTAACTTATATGTTTGACATCTCACCTCTAAGTATGAAGTTTGCTGCAGATTTTGTTTGGTTTTTGGCTCCTATTATTGCAAAAGCAGTATATGTACATTGTTAGAAGTAAGAATATATAGATCACTAAATCTAAGAACAGAACATTGTATTTCTTCACCAAGAGATTAGGGCTATTAACACCTTAGTGAACCATGCACATATAAATTTACAGATTTTTAACAGAGGGGATTATACTGTATATGCTGTAATATAAAGGTTACACTCTATAAACTGCTTTTCATGGTGGAGGTGGTTTTTTTCTAGAGTCTTTTGTTTCTTTTTTTGTTTTTTTTTAAGGGGGGTAATTAGGTTTATTTATTTATTCATTTATTTATTTATTTTAAATGGAGGTACTCCCCAGGACTGCGTGCATGATGAGCACACATTCTACCACTGAGCTACACCCTCCCTGCTGTAGGTGTGTTATTTCCTTGTTTTTGAAGAGTTTTCATCCTAAATAGGAATTCAGTTTTATCAACTGGACCCTCACCTTATACTATATACAAAAATTAATCCAAAGTGAATCAAAGTTTAAACCTAAGAGCTAAAATTGTAAAACTGTTAGAATATAATATAGGGTAAAATGTTCACGACATTAGATTTGACAATGTTTTCTTGAACCTGACACAAAAGCCCATGTAACAAAAGAAAAAAAATAGATAAATTAGACTACATCAAAATTAAAAAAAAAAAAAAAAAACCAACTGTGCACCAAAAGACACAATCAACAGAGGCAATCCAGAGAATGGGGAGAAAATATTTGCAAATCATTTATCTGATAAGAGGTCAATATCCAGAATATATCCAGAACTCAATTCAGCAGCAATAATAACAACAACAAAAACCCAACCAATGTTTTAAATGGGCAAAAGATCTGGATACTTCTTCAAAGGAGAGATACAAGTAGCCAACAAGCATATGAGAAGACACGCAACATCACTAATCGTTAGGGAAATGCAACTCAAAATCACAGTGTGATACCACCTCAAGCCCATGGATAAACAATATTTAAAAAAACAAAACAAGGACACAACAGTCGTTGGAAAGGATGTGGAATAATCAGAAACCTTGAACTGTCGGGAAGATAAAATGGTGCAGCTGCCGATAAAAATAGTTTTGTTCTTCCTTTAAAGATTAAAAATAGAATTACTATACAATCCAGCAATCCCACTTCTGGGCATATACCCCAAATAACTGAAAGAGATCCTGAAGATCTATCTGTATACTCAAGCTCACAGCAGCATTATCAACAGTAGCCAAAAGGTGGAAGCCACCCAAGTGTCCATGAATGGATGAACAGATAAACAAAATGTGATATAGACATACAAGGGAACATTATTCACCCTTAATAAGAAATGAAACTCTGACACATGCTACAATCTGGATGAACTCTGAATACATTGTGCTAAGTAAAATAAGCAAGTCACAAAAGGACAAATACTACCTGATTCCACTTACATGACATACATAAGGTAGTCAAATGCATAAAGCCAGAACGTGAAAAGGGTGGCTGCCAGGGGCTGAGGGAGGAGAAAAGAGTAGGGAGTTATTGTTTAATGGGGACAGACTGAGTTTTCCAAGATGAAAAGAGTTCTCAAGATGGATGGTGGTGATGGTTGCAACACAATGTGAATATACTTAATGCACTGAATTGTATCCTTAAAATGGTTAAGATGGTAAATTCTATGTTATGTTTATTTTACAACAGTGAAAAAAAATGGGTGCAGGTAAAGGAACCTCACTAGACAGATAGTCGATTCAGGAGGTTAGGGGTAGACCCCTGGCATTTCTCTCTCACAATCTTCACAGTAAAAAGCCAAAATAAATTATTTGAGATTCCCTTAAATAAAAGGACGTAGGCTGGAATAAGCAGTAGAGAAATTAAATGAAAATAATAAAATACTTAACTAATCCTTGATTACTTTCAAATTCTTTTTTTTGTGTGTTACCATATTTAATTTATTTTTAGTTTTACCACAACAAACACATGCATAGGGTCAAAACAACAAGATAGATTTATAATGTATAATATTTTCCCTCTGCCATCTTATTCTAGCCAAATTTTGCTCCCACACAATTTTTACCAAATGATTTTACTTCCTTGTGTTACATAAATGATCACTTTCAACTTCTAATGGACGCCAATCTTTCCTGATGCCTTCAGCAAAACCTTTCTTTTATATTTTAGAAATTATTCTCACCTGTAGTAGGCAAGAGACCAAAGCCTTTACCAAAATAGTTATAATTTCAGAGAAAAGCAATAGTTTTCACTTTAACTTCCCTTTTTTCTCTATTCCATTTTTTCGACTACTGCAGCTTGATTTTCTTGTGTTTCCTTTTAAGGAAATAAAGCTTAACTCTTCAAACTTTCCTAAAGTTTGATGTCTAGAAACAGATTCACAGATAGTATTTTTTATTCAGGCTGGGTTTATACCTGTAACTAACTTTCTTTCAATAAGAGAAACTGTATTACTGGTAAGCACATTGCCCTTGGAGTCACTGTCTCCACTTCCAGCATCTCATAACAGATGTGTCAAGTGGATGCTTGTCAGGAATAATGGAAATTTTGCCAAAAAACCAAAGAGATGTGGTCCCAACTCTAAGGAGGCATAGAGTTAAATTCATTCAGACTCATGAATGCAAAGTAGAAAAATAAAACGCATTTTCAATAGATTTTTGAAAGATAGTTGCCTGTTAACCGTTTTAATCTACTTTTTACCTCCATTCAGAACACCCACCTACTACATAATTGGGTCACAGTGAGCATTCAATAAATATTTATTGAATGAATAAATATGGAGCATATTCAACTAGAAAAAGCAATGTGATATGTAAGAAACACTTCCCTTAAACATAAAAATCAACAAACATAACATAGGAGCTTAAAATTTTCAAATAAAATGCCTAGAATATGGAAGAAGAATGCTAGAAATGTATTAGGTTTCACAGAGACCCATTCCTCCTGTCCAGTTAATACTATCTTAGTGGAGCAGAGCCTAAGTTGGCTACTAGATCAAAATTTGAAATTCTGTTCATTTTTTTTGACAACCAAGTGAACTATTACTTGTAAAATTCATACTTTCTTGTGGGAAAAAAAAACAGTTGTTTTAGTCTGCGAGTCCACATCTTGTTCTGCTCAGCTAGGGAAGGCTTTCCAGGGTAGAAAAGTCCAATTGGTTGACTTGTATAATTTGTATCAATAGAAGAAATTTGTGATCAATAGAAAATTGTATAATTTGTGATCAATAGAAAAAAACTATTCCAGGACGTTCATTGACAGCAACAGCCACTCCTGACTTAACGTTTAAAACTACCTTTGCTACCAATGAGTTGTCTAATCCAGCTCCCACAGCCCCTACATCTAACTTTAAAGAGGAAATCTACCCTCCACTTTCAACTCTGCGTGGAAACTTCTTTGTTGCTATTTTATTTACTTAATTGTACATAGTCAAAGAATGATCAGCTCAGCCAAAGCTAGCCCCTCTCTTTGTCCCAGAAATTGTTCAAGTGACTCTTAACCTAATCTTATGCCTGTGTACTCACTCGTAGCAAATAATGGTACCTAACATTGACTGGTTGTACTGGGTATCATCAGCACTTCACCTATATTGTCTAATGGTTTTAACAACTCTAGGAGTGGGCACTGTGGTCATCATTAGAGAGGAAGAAACTCAGGACCAGAGCAGATAGGATGCCTAGCAAAACACAATTACGAAATGATGAGCCCAGGATTTGTGATCATGTGCCAAGCCACTGGACGATATCGCCATCCAGACAAAACGCTCCCCAGCAATGAACTGAAACTGCAAGGAAGCTGGTGAGCTTCCCTCCTCATCCTCAGGTGCTGGGAGTAGAGCAGGGAGAGGGAGCTGGGCCCAAAAAACACCTGATAGCAGCTCCTAGGCCCCACCACAATATCAGAATTCCAAACAAGTAGACCATCTCTAACAAGAATCTATAAAAAGAGAGAGAGAAAAAAAAGAATCTATAATTTGCTTAACGTTTGCCTGGGCATGTGTCGAATTTACTAAGCGTACCCTCTTTGTCCTTCCATGTCCATGTTTTTGCAGAGATGAACAGGGTATAACTTGGTCTTATTTCAGAGACTAAATTTACCAGATTGAAAACCCACAGTAGAAAGAGGGTGCTTTTGTCTTTGTCCACAGGCTGGTCCTGCACCATGAAGCCTACAATCATGGGTCCTTAGTGCCTCACTTACACCGTGAGAATCATCTTGTTTCCCTCATGTGGGCCGTCTCAGTTTTATTTCCCAACTCCGAGCCACAGAGCACATTAATTCTCAATTATGCTTACTCAGGGCCCCAATCTGCAGTCCTCACACAGACAAAAGTATAATGGGAAGCCTGAATAATTAGTTCCTCCGACATCAACAAGGCTGAGGGATTTATTTTGTTTGTTTGTTTGTTTGTTTATTGATTTATTTTAAAGAAAACTCCTGGGACTTGGATTCAAATGAGTCTGCAGGATTAATGAGAGTCAAATCTTATCTTTCTGATCAGCCAGACTGGCCACTGCACATGGCCAAGAAACAATCCGAGGATGTCACAAAGTGTTCAGTAAGAATGACAACAGCATCAAAAAACACCACTCTTATCTGCATATAAATACAGCACACATTAGGGACAGAAAAGTTAAAGTATTTCAGAAGCACAGCATTAACAAGAAAAGATTCCTCAGTAGCAAAGCCAACTCAGTGGAGATTCTCAGTACATCATTAATCCAACTGCCTTGCAATAGATACTCAGCATAATGTTAGCAACCAAAAAGTGACATCAACATGAAAACACTGGATGTAACGGATGCTGTGTTGTGTTGCTCAGATCTGTCTTCCTGTCTGAGGACTTCTTTGTGGTTACATGCTGGGAGTGCTGTCACTAGACAACCCTCAGCTGTCAGTCCTCTCCAGAAATTTCCCTCTGTCCCCTGGGATCAGTTTGCATCCAATATCTGGCTGATGTGGGAGTACAAGAGCCTAGCCTCCTCACTGCAAGGGGAGTCGGCCCTAAAGGGCCACCCCAGCTCTTCTGAAGAGCTCCCAGGGGCTGAGCTGAGACCTCGGTGGAGACCACTCTGAGCTCAGCTCTTCCCTCTGCCCAGTCCTGCTCCTTCTCGTCGACTAACATTGATCCAAGAGCACTCCCTGCTCACTTCTGCGTGCTCACTTCTGTCTCTGAGTCTGCTTCTCAGGGGACCCCAAATTTGAATACTAGGGAAATTAAGTTCTTTGTTTCTAACATGTTATTAAAATATAAGTGTTACCTTATAACAAGGAAATATGTTTTTAACTAGCATTTAATAGGACTATAACATATTGTTCAGGCATTATTAAATCACTATTTTCCTCGGGATATAGGTAGGGCTGGTTGATTTACTGTGATAGAAAGCCAAGCAAGAGGGAGACGAGCATTGGAGGCAGACTACCAAGCTGTCAAGAGCCCCTACTCAGGAAATTATACTGGGGGCTGGGAAATAGAAAGGAAGTACACAGGGGAGAGGTATTAGGAGGGTGCTAGTCCTACTGGAATCCACACAGAAAGCTTCTGTAAGACCGCCAGCCACCCAGCTTTCTATAGGCCTGATGCCTTCCCTCCGAGGATGCTGTCAAAGGCATTGAGGCATGGTGAAGGAATTCAGTGTGACAGTCATCAGCCTCCCCTCTGTTCTTAGTCCCTTCTGCTCTTGGCCTGATCTCTCAGAAAATCTTTCTTCCCTAAGTTTTTTTATTAGCCAATAGACACATGGTGAAGGCATTTGGATTATAGTAGAGAATTTAAGACAAGGTGAAAACCTTCTACCCCAGAGGCATATATCTCAGTTGCCAATGGAAGAGTTTCAGACACCAGGACTAGAGGAAGAGAGGAAGCAGGCAGCCCGCCCAGAGGCTAAGTCAGATACTCTCCAAAAACACCTTTGACAGAGTCTTTAATTAACCATGCCTTGTGCTGAGATTATTCATCTACCTCACAGGGACACATTGGGGTACAGTCTGCTTCACTATCAGTTTAAATTTTGGCTCTGGATTTAACAATTCATTCAATAGATAATTGTTGAGAACCTATCAGGTGCCAGAGTTCCAGCAGTAAACAAAACAGACTTCTATTGTGGGGGAAGGGGACAGAAATAAACCAATACTATAATTTCAGATAACAATAAGAGCTAAGAAGAGAATAAAGCAAGGTTAACATAGAGGACCACTGAGGGAGGGGTGGTGACCTCCTTAGCTGTGAGGGGCTAGGCCAGCGGAGACTTTTCTGAAGAGGCAGCCTGTGAGCAGAGATCTGAATGGTAAGCATCAAACCATGCAAAGATCTAGGCCAAGAGCATCCAAGGCAAAGGCTATATTCCACAAACAGGGGTATAGCAGGAACAGAGCAAAGGAAGGGGAGAGTGAGGGAGGGCTTGGAGAGTAGGAAGGGCCGGATCATGAAGAAGCTTGAAGGCCAGACTAAAAAGAGTCTGGATTTTGCTCTAAAGGTAGTAGGAAGCCACTGGACAGATTTTTAAAGAAGAAGAAATAAGGACATGATGTAATTTTTTGAAGAGCCCTCCAAGGGCATATGAAGAGGGTACGGCAGCAAGCATGAAGCCAGGGAGAGCAGTCAGGAGGCCACGTCTGTGGAGCAGTGAGGTTGAGAATGGTGATGGTGGAGGTGATGGGGAGTCGTTGGGTCTAGGAAGTATTTTAGAAATAAAACTAACGCAACTTATGATGGACTAATGTGGAGAGTGACAAAAACATTTACTCAAAGATAACTCCCAGTCCATCTTTGCCAGCACAACTGGACGAACGATTTGAATACTGATGCAATCAACTGGGGTTGGGGATACTGGGGAGGAACAGATTTGGAGGCTAGGAAAAATCAAGAGTCCTATTCGGATCTGTTAAATTTGAGATGTCTATATCCCAGGGGAGATCTCGAGGAAACAGTAGTATATACAAGTCTATTATTCAAAGGAGAAGTTGGGGCTAGAAGCCTAGATCTAAAGTCAACATGATAAGGATGTTCTTGAAACCCAAGGGACTAGGGATAGAGCCAGAGATAGGAAGAGACTTAGGACTAAGCTCTGAGGAATGCTAATATTTGGAACAAGAGTTCATGACACTGGAATCACCAGGAGAGCTTTAAATAAATATTGAACTTGGACCCATCCCTGGAAGATTCTGATTTCACTGGTCTGGGGTGCAGCTAGATGATCAAGAGATTTAAAAGCCCCCGGTAGTTTCAATGTGCATCTAAGGTTGGGAACCATTGATTTAAATATTGGAAATAGGAGGATAAGTCAGAACGACTAGAACGAAAGGGGCCATTGTTAAGGTAGGAAGGAAACCAGGAGAGTAACATCGTGAAATTTATGTGAAGGGGATGTTCCAAGAATGAAATGGTCAACTGTGTCAAGTGCTGATGAGAAGTAAAGTCCAAGAAGGAAGACAGGGCCAGGGTGGGGTGACCTCAACGTGCAAAGTTGTGGTGGGGTTCTGGGGACAAAGTCCTGCCCGGCATGGGTTAGAGGGACTGGAGGGTGAGGAAGCAGAGACAGCTGCCGTCTCCTGTGTCCCCTCTGCACCAGACCAGGACCACCCAAGTCCTGGGCTCAGACCCAGAGACTCTGGCCGCCTCTTGTCCAGCAGCTGGGATCTCCAGTGCCCCTCAAGTAACACCATCTAAATGACTTGCCCATAAAGCCAGTCAACACTGACTCCACCAACTCATTTAATACCTGCTGAGCACTTGGATGTGCTCGTCATTGTGAGGCAGTGGGGATAGAAAATCCAGTAAGATACATTTCTTGCTCCCATGAAATTTTCAATCCATTGAGGAAGACAGTCACAAAGAATTACAACAAAACAGTCATCTTGATTCTACATCTACAACATCCACCTACTTTCCATGCCCATTCCCACTAACCTAGTTCAGGCCTTGAAAATGAATAATGGTGTCCTGACCAGTCTCCCTGTGTCCAGCCTCTCCCTTCTTGTTCATCTAGTTTAACCCCTGCTACCAAATTCCTTTTCCTAAAGCACAGCTCTGTCCATGTCATTCATTAATTGTGGAAGCATTAATTTAGCACCTACTAAATACAAAAAGAAACACAGTCCTCTCTCCTGTGATGCTGGGGTCAACTTCTGGTTCCAAAAGCCTGATTGTGTAATCTCATTCAGAGGTAACCACAGCAGTTACCCAGTCCATGCATGAATCTCCTTTATGAATCCCTATAATTCATAAGTGGATAGCTGGATAAAAACATTTCCAGTTGGTACTTAAACTTCCAAGGATGGAGAATTCACTTTTGAAAACAAGTTCAATACATGTTCAAGGAGTTGGAAACGTGTATAAGTTCCTCCTTCACAGTGCTTCCTGCTTAGCAGTTAGAGTGAAAACTTCCTCGCTGGCATTCAGGTCTGCTCTAATTTGACCCTGAGGCATTCCCGTCTTAGCATCTAACATTCTCCTTGATGTTTCCTTCCCAGAACATGTTTTCATATCACAAAACTTTCCCTCTATTCCCTCATATCCAAGTCCTTCAAGACGGGGCTCAAGCACCATGTTCTCCATAAAACCACCCTGAGTCTCTCAGCACACCCAGCATCTCCCTCACCTGAGACCCCTGAAACATTTTTCCCTACCTTGTGCTTTCCCAGCTTTGCTGACTGGGGCACATGTCCTGTTTTCCATGCCTCACTGAGAGGTCCATGAGACCTGGGTCCCTCTCTCGGGCGCCTCTCTCCCACCCAGTGCCCAGCACGGTGACTTGAAAGTTTCCTTAGACACCTGTGGAATGACCACAGCAGCAATTCCCTGGATTTGTTTCCCATTTTGTGCAAGAAAGAAGCTATATTAGCTTTCCTACTGACTCTAATTTTCTGATTCTCAAATTTAAAGAAAGTATTAGACATTTATTGCATGCTTGAGATTGTGTTTTTCTCATTTCCAAGTAAAAGACACAGTTGTTAAGAGGGGGTGGATAAAGACAATAAACATGAAACAATTCTCCTATAAACAGATAATAATAAAATATTAGCTGTGAGCAACAGGAAAAAACAAAGGAGATCATGGAGGGAGGAGAAGGAGGAGATGTCAGTGGTCAAGAGTCGCTATGGAAAGTTAGGAGAAAGAGAAGTTCGTTGAACCTGGCTTTGAATCTTCATATAAAGAGTTCTGGGCATTTTAAGCCTGAAGCAAAGGCAGAGTCAGCAACACTAGAGGGAGCCACGGCCTGCAGTCTGGAGAGAAAGCTTCCCAGCTCAGTCAGCCTTGGGTTCAGAGATTCTAAAACATTTGCTTAAGATAATTTCTAAAATGAAAATTATTTTGAGTCTATTTTCAGTTTTCACTGCTGTTAAACCTCTTTTGAGGGAGTAAGTACAAAGTTCTCAATGTCTGCACATCTATGTCAATTTTGTCTGAGACTATCTCCTAAATCTTAACTGTCAGCTACTGGGATTTGGGGGTGGAAGTAAAGAAGGATCGGGTGAGACCCTGCGCAGTGACCTCCCTGCTCACTCAGACTGGCCTGAAGCTGGGGTGGTCTGTGACCACGGGTTCCCAGGGTCAGGAGTCCAAAGGTTGCTGCTTACACGTTTAAATACGAGGCCTGCGGGGCGGACTGCAGCAAAGAGGCCACCCCTCTAGCCTTTTCATTCAGTCCGAGTCCACAGACAGCCCTAAGCAAGGCATGTTTAAAAGTACCTGGAAGTTCTGGGGCTGCAATGTGAGTTCAGTCTGGCCACCATCAGCACTGCCAGGGCCTGCCTGGTGGATGGACAGATGCAGAGACCGATGCCCCCATCCACCTGCAGGTGAGAAGAGTGAGGAGTAGTTGGAAGGTGGAAAAAAGGAAATTGGGTGCAGCCCTGATGCACTACCTTACCTCAAACAGGGTGACATTAAACAGTGTCAAATCACATCTACCAAAGGAGTAGTGCTGGATCGTATATTTTCGCCATATACAAATGCTTACTTACACTAAATTTTGGGATAGAGTAGCTTAAAAAATAAAAGATAAAAAGGATAGCATACCTCTAAGGCAGTAGTGACTTAAAGCTTGCTCAGGCTTAAGGGACAAGGGACCTCAGGGCCAAGAGGGAGGACACCCTAGAGTACCCTGGCTTGTAGGGTCTTCTCACACTGCCCACCCCGCTGTGCCACCAGACAGAAACCTAAACAATCAGAGGGCAGCAGGAGGGGAGGGCCTCACCAGCCACTGGAGTGCCCAGGAGGCACCCTTTCATCCAGATGCTACTTTCAGAACTCCTCTTGCTGTGGCCGTCTCCAGCTTGCCGTTAAGTCGAAGGCAGGAGGCTGAGGACCCAGACCTAGAGGGAAGAATGGAGAGGAAATTGTTCATGCGGGCTGTGAAGAAGCAAGCCCATCACCAGCATCTCTCTGTTCTCCCTGCCCCATGCTGCTGTCCTGGCATCCGGATGTTTTCCCTGGTCCCCCTAAGTCCAAAGGGAATAAGGAAAGGGGGACAAGAGAAAGCAAGAAGATGGGGAGAGGAGCTTGTTTTGGCCCCTGGACATGCCCAGTGAGGGTGAGCTGGGCCAACAGAAGCACCAGTAAGGCCGAAGCTGCTACTCCTATGGGTGGGGAAGAACAGAATTGAGTCCCAGGGAGGTCAGGAAAGTGACCCTTCTGTGTAGGTGGGGGATGAGGGGATGGAGGTGTGGGAGTGGTAGTGTTGGGGGGTACAGAGCCAGCCTGAAGGCAAGGTGAGGGGGCAGGTGGGGGCCTTGGGGGCCTCTGGGGAGAGAGCTCAGAAGCTTCCTGCCTTGCCTGAGGCCTGAGTTCTTGCCTGAGCTCTGAGGCCACCTGAGGCAGGGCACAGGCAGAACGGGGAGTGGAGGGGGCAACGCTCTGCTCCATCTCTGGGGGCACAGTATGAACCCCAAGATAACCAGGGCCAGGCCCCGGGCAGAGAGCAGAAATGCTCACCACACGTGCGCAGACAGGAGGGGCCCAGCGGGGCCTTGGTCTAGCCTGCCGGTCTGGGACCCACCCCAGACATCCAGAGCCCATCTCAGCTGCCAAAGGCAAGTTGGACCACAAGCTTCCTGCACTTGGCGAGGTGTGGAGGGAGGGAAGGGAGGGGAGTTAAAGTGAGACACAAGAGGAGAGAGACAGCCCTTCTTGTGCATGAGGTGCTGGGCCGCCCACATCAGGAGGTGCTCTGAGCTCTGACTCTGCTGGACAGAAGTGTCTTCCAGCAGCAAACCCTCAGGAGGCTCAGCGTGGTCGGGCGCCACAGTCACGGTCATCCTAGCTGACTCCTGTGCTGCTTCTGAGTCGGAAGTGAAGCTTGGCGAAGGCCACATGCATTCACACGGAAGGCTCTTCCCCCGCTCCCACAGAGCAGATCCTTCCACATGGAGTGCCAGTGCCCCTTCCCCACAGAACCACCCTGAGTCCTTCAGCTGACCATCATCTGATCCAGCATCTCCCTCACCTGGGACCCCTCAGACTTATTTTTACCTTCCCCATGGGTTTTCTCCTTTGCTGACTGGGGAACATGTCCTGCTTTCCATGCCTCTGAGAGGTCCATGAGACCTGGAGCAATCTCTCGGGTGCCTCGGTCTCCTGCACAGTGCCCAGCACGGTGACTTGAAAGTTTCATTAGACACCTGTGGAATGACCACAGCGGCAGTTCCCTGGATCTGTGTGCCATTCTGGGAAAAGAGGAAGCTATATGAATGCTTCTCAAAGCTCTTATGTTCTGATTCCCAATTAGATTAAATATTCGACACTTGCTGCATGCCTGATACTGTCTCTCTCATTTCAGAGACGTGAAAGATACAAGTGTGATTTTGTCGTGGTAACTCAAATGTACAAGGAACAAGTAGATTATGAGGCTGAATATAATAAGACGTTAAATTGCACATCGTAAGAGCTCAACAGGAGAGAGAGAGATGCATATGGTCCCGTGAGGGCATGGAGAGCTAAAAGGGAGAGAATTAGTTGATGGTGAGGGGATCTGTACAGGTCGCCAGCCCCACAGATGTCGCAGCCTTGCCCTTGGTGCCTTGCCCATGAGGGCTCTTCACTGCTGCTGGTTCACCGGGGAAACCAGAGGCAAGTCAGGGGACCAGAGCAGCCCCTGGCAGAACAGGACACCATCTCCCTGGTCTTCTTGTTGATCTTCAGGCCTCCCAAGCAGAAGCTGCAGTCATTGTTAAGAAGGTCCAATCATCAGGACCTTCCTTGGGTTTCTGTTACTCAGACCTTGGGAAAACCAGGGTGGGGTGGCTGGGAGTCATCCTACTTTTCAGCTCAGTACAAGTGAGCTTTGCTATAACACTCTTCACAGAGACCTTACCCTGACCATCCAGGAGGGACGTTCCCAGCGTCTTGTGGGGCTTCCCATACCTTTACCCTTGCCCCGAGACATGGGGTATCTTTTGCACAGTTCCCACTGTCCAGGTATTGGGGAGTGATTCGGATGCTCAGCTGGTGGCCACATGAACACAACTGTCCTCAGCTCAGGCATCCAAGATGCCCCTAGACCACTGCCCTTCCACCGAGAGACAACAATTTCCTTCTCCAGAGTCTGGTCTGTGTCTGGTTTCCTGGGTAGGATGGCAAGTGGCACGCTCTCAGGGGTAGGCTTGCTGCCTTATCTGTCAGGATGAGTCAGGGCAGGAGCAGAGCTGCCTAGAAACCAGTCTTGGGCCCCAGTGTTGCTTTTTCATGCAGATTTAACAGTTGCTCTGAGATAACATGGTCTGTAAGTCCAACAAACAGGCACACACTAAGCTCAGAACACAGGCTGGCGTTGTCATGGTGCCATGCTTTATGGCTTCACAGAATTCCACTCTGTTTCCCACAACGGCCATCACTGCCCCTCCCTATGGGTATCTTTAGGTCTCCAGTGCCTAGCGCAGAGCCTGGCACGCAGCAGACATCCTATAATGATGCTGAATCCTGAGGGAGACACTTGGCAGATGAATGACATTAGCTAATGCAGCCTTAAAGGTATGGTATGACACAGTGATAAAGATAAATATGCTCTATCTCATTTTACAACAGTAAATCTGAAACCCCATCTTTCAGGAAAGCATTGTCTCCACCGTGAAGCCCACGTCAGTGATCCTGCTTATCGAATTCTGTTGAGCGAGTGTGGAAGGAGCAGCTCTCTGTAATCTATTTACTTTAAGGAGCTCAGTCACGTGCTCAGCTCACAGGCCCGTTTATCAGGATGAAGGATGCTCTCTGGAGAGAGCAGACAGCAGGACAGGCCGGGCTCGGATGACAGTCTGCCCTGTGGAGATTGACTTTAATGAAGCACAGAATAAACAGGAAGATTAAGAGGGTGCAAAAATCAGTGACAAGTTTTTGAGTTCACCTCTCTGTAGGAAACAAAAGGTTCTCTGTACAGCTGAGCGCTGTCTCTGGGTTATAGATGGGGGCATCTGTTTGGTCACTAATGACCCCACACTATCTAAGTCAGCCTCTGTGCCAGGAAAGAAAAGTTTTCTCTTAATTTACAGACCCACTTCTGTGCAATTTAAATCTACCCACCATGTGATTTACTTTATAGTGAGTAGGAAGACTGAGGCTTTAATAAACGATTTGAGAAATTATTTAATAGGCTAAAATGTTAGTCTGATAAACAAAGACTAAATATGTTTCATATTGTTCTTGTATGTAGTCCTCCACTGTGTGATGAGAAATCATGCTCGTTCAGAGCTCATGACTCAAAGATACAGTCAGTCCTGTAGGGATGACTCACCTTATAGAAGGCCTACATTCTTGGAATAAAACAAAAATGAAAACTAGTCTTCCTCATTAAACAGGGCCATGTCCACAGGAACTTAATGGCATTCAGACATTTTACTGTATATTGCTTCAGTTTCTCATTTAATATATGATTTTTCCCCAATGAATAGAATGAAGTTACAAAACAGCCAGAGGACATAGTCTAAAATTCACACCCATCTTTTGAAGATGACAGTTTCATTTAGAGGATCTAAATGGGGATCTTATTTTGTTGTCATTTCTTTTTGAATACGTAGATCTTACTAAAGGTGGGAGCAGAATTTTGATTCATATAGCGTCTTCCTTATTCTTTCATTGAACTGTGAGAACTGGGGTGTGTGTGTGTGTGTGTGTGTGTGTGTGTGTGTGTGTGTGTGTGTGTACGTTAATACGTTCACGGGGCAGGATGCAGACATGCTGCGGTATTGTAGCCTTCCTACCAGTAGATGGCACTCTGGTTCAAATTGATATTCTAAGCTTTCAGTTGCCCAGCACGAACACTTCGAACACTTCGAACACTTTGTGAGCAGTAATTGTGAGGAAGACAGTGTACCAGTCCACTGAGATGTATCCAAGGAAAATGTGCAGCAACACAACAGAAACTCAAAACAATTCTGGGCAAACTATTTTAGGAGAGTTGGCTTGTACAAGGATACAGGGGACAGTCCTAATAGAGTAATGGGAGGTGGGTAATAGTGCAGTGGTAGAATGCATGCTTAACATGCACAAAGTCCTGGGTTCTATCCCCAGTACCTCCATTAAAAAAAATAACAGGGTGATCAGAATGCCTGGAACTCGATGAGATTAGTTGAGAACTCCTTTATGGAAGAGTTTCCTTAAGCAGAGTGCTTGAATGCAGAGGAAGGGACATGAGGCAGCAAGAGGCAGGTGTTCAGGGTAGAAGTCAATCTACTTTAAGACACTTATCTGATGTAGGCTTAATGTTAATAGCTAAGCTTCATACAATGATAAGAAAGTGGTGGGGGCATGTAAGAGAGGGAGCAAGAAAAACACTCAGCTTTGCAAAAATAAACAAAAATAAAACA